>NC_134687.1:183366376-184685126 GCF_050947455.1 Rhinoderma darwinii | reverse complement strand
CAGCAGTCACATGGGATGAAACGTCATCCCAGGGCTGCAGGATGTAGGAGGGAAGCATCGCCAAGGTAAGTATCCATTTTTTTTTTTTTCTGCAGCGGCCATTCCTGGCCGAAAAATTGCACCACAATTTGGTGGGGTTTTTCAGCTTGAATTCCCTGCGGCGCACAGGGTGGATACGCTGTGTGCTTTTACAGAGCATATCCGCCCTGTGTGAACATACCTTTACAGTATATACATATAGTAGCTGCTGTCTTACAACGTTACAGCTGCAAACCACGTCAACATGCTGTATTCCCACGAATCAGCTGAGTTTTCAAATGATTGTTAATGTCCATGCAGTTTTTTGCAGACGTTAACAATCATTTAAAAACTGCACCGACTTTTGGTAAAACTGCATGTGCTACGTGTTGTACTGGACAATGGTTGTTACGATTTGTTTGTTTGCAATAAAGGTTATGTACATCTTTGAAAGGGATTTATATATATATATATATATATATATATATATATATATATATATTGAAGAAAATCCCACAGCACTCTGTGTTAGTGAAAAAAATGGTGATTTATTAAGCCAGCACAAGCTGCAACGTTTCCGTCCTGCTATAGGACCTTTATCAAGCATGCTTGATAAAGGTCCTATAGCTGGACGGAAACGTTGCAGCTTGTGCTGGCTTAATAAACCACCATTTTTTTCACTAACATAGAGTGCTGTGGGATTTTCTTCAATATTGATCTATATCCCCTGGAACAGGATTACTTGCTTGCACCTGAGACCATCTTGGAATTGCTTTGTGAGTGCTGCTGCTTTTCCATTGTGTGTGTGTGTGTGTGTATATATATATATATATATATATATATATATGTAAAAATGTCAGTCAGTGTATTTTGTGCAACTTTATAATTTGTTTTTATAAAAAAATTGTTTTACTTTATGAGATACAGCTGCTCTGTATCCTATATACAGAGCAGCTGTATCTTACGCTGAATCCTGAACATGTCAGGTCTGTGGGACTCTTGACAGGCCGGATCCACCGATCTGGTGTTGTGTGTATATATATATATATATATATATATATATATATATATATATATATAGTGAGCTTGGTTCTGGTGCTATATATGTGTACTGAGCCTGGTTTTGGTGCTGTATATATGTACTGAGCTTGGTTCTGGATTTATGTACTGATCTTGGTTCTGGTAATGTATATATGTACTAAGCTTGGTTCTGGTCCTGTATATATATATATATATATATATATATATATAGGATATATTTATAATACAAAATTGCAGAGCAGATGGCATTGTTGCAATTCATTGTATATTTAATGGGAACCTGTCAAGTAGTTTTAACTCCTTGAGCCCCCCCATGCAACACCCCCATTCATGACCTAAATATATATCCAAACATTCCCCTGTATCTTTGTTTCAGATACAGTAAAATCCATAAAATCAACTTTTAAAATAGTGCACGCTATATGCTAATTACTCTATTTAGGGTCATGGGTCAGTGCCGCTATCCTGTAGAGTCACACAGTCCTAACTGCAAACCCCCTTTTCCATGCTTGGTTGACATTCCCCTGACTGATATACATCACTACCAGTCTCCTCCAACTTTCTTAGATGCGCCATTGCCTTGTACTCCATGAGCACGCACCATTCAGCGAGGTGTACTCTGCCCAGCTTCATCACTGCACCGTGCATGCCCAGGGAGTACAAGGCAATGGAGAAGGCTGGTAGTAATGTAGAACAGTCAGGGGGATGCCAATCATGATCTTGGGGGCGCCATTTCAGTTTTCGCCTCAGGCAGCAGAAAAGCTAGAATCGGCCCTGGGTGGAAGCACCACTGAAACCAACAGCCGCCACCCCCTCCTGCACTAATTGTACCTGCCTTACAATGACCCGCCAATCAGTGCCTTTCAACAATGCTAGTGGCGTGATGACGTCATGTGGGGCACAATCTACAGGGAGCTCTATTAGGGCACTATCTACATAGGGCTCTATGGGGGCACTATGTATGGGGAGCAGTGTGTGGGTGTGGGACACAGTGTATGGTGCTATTATAATCAGGGACACAGTGTATGGTGCTATTATAATCAGGGACACAGTGTATGGTGCTATTATAATCAGGGACACAGTGTATTGTGCTATTATAATCAGGGACACAGTGTATGGTGCTATTATAATCAGGGACACAGTGTATGGTGCTATTATAATCAGGGACACAGTGTATGGTGCTATTATAATCGGGGACATAGTGTATGGTGCTATTACAATTGGGGAGACAGTGTATGGTGCTATTATAATTAGAGTTGCAGTGTATGAAACTATTATATTTAGAGGTACAGTGTGTATCACCATGAGAATTTTATCTTCGTTTATAGGTGCAGAAATGTTTGAATAGTGAGTAGCTGAAGACACCTGAGCAGCAAATTCTGCAGAAATGGGTCGTGGCCGGGTGAAGTTATCATAGAGGTCTGGACCGGATGGAGAAGAAAAAAGAAAAAGAACAACTAGAATCTGAGATCGTCACCGGTGTGTCACTTAATATAAATGTTTACTCTGCCTCTAATCAGTACTGTAGTCCCTGTATGATCTGCAGTGAGATGATGGGTGGTATGTTTTTGTTTTTTGTGAAACAGCAACTCCCAGCATATCCTTACCATTGTTCGGTCCATGCTGGGAGCTGTAGTTTTAATTATACGGCAGGGGTTGCACTAAATTGAGCTGTATTTGTGCTGGTGCTGTATTTATGTACGGAGCTTGGTTCTGGTGCTGTATATATGTACTGAGCTCAGTTCTGGTGTATATATGTACTGCGCATGAGTCATAAGTGTGAGTGGTGTGTGTGCACATGTGTCCTAGGTGTGAGTAGTGTGCGTGTGCATTTGTCCTAGGTGTGAGTGGCACAAATGCAGAATGTGTCCAGTTTCTGGGTTGCATCTGTGTGTAATGTTTCCAGGATGGGAGCGTGTGTGAATGCGTGTGTATATGGCTGAATATAAAATTGAAATCAATCTATTTAGTTAGAGTATGGTGATATTTTAGCATTGTATAATGGTATAACTTGCAATCTTTATACATCAGTATTAGGCCATGATCACGTAATCAGGATTTGATTAGGACTAAGTCCCTGATTCCACACCTAAATCTCTTTCAAATACACTAACATTCTGCATCCATTAATTGTGAATAGGCTATTTTATACCCCATTCACATGCAGCAGAAATAAGTCTGCTTCAATTTTTTTCGGCTCCGCGAAAAAAGTCCTATAGAATAATGAGCAGGTTCATTATACTCGTAGAAAAGCAGTGGATTCATTGGAGTTGAAGCTATCTAGAACTATTCCTCATTTCATTTACACCTGCTTTAATAAATCTACTCATGTCTTATATAGCTGAAAGGTGGTCCTAACCCAACACTGGCGGCTGTGTATGGCTTGATGTGGGCCTGTGTTCTTAAAGTCAGGGCTGATTTTAAGTTCCAGTCCGGCCCCGTCTGCTTGTATAGGATTCTACTTGTTTCCAGAGACCACACTAAGACTACTTTGCTTTACAAAGCCTCTCAACTCTCCCACAGATTTCCTGCCTTTTTGTTAGACAGCTGTCTCACTTCTTTCTCCTGTTTTTATGGTTCCCCCTCAACTTCTTGACCCTGATCTTTTGGACCTCAAGTCTCCCTCTGACATGTGTTAGTCCCCAAGTCACAGTTCCCTGAATCTCAAGGGATTCGTCTATTGCAACTGCTTAGTATCCCTCCTTAGGACCACTCCCTGACGGATTAAAGTGGTACTCCATTTATTTCAAGTTATAACCTAATAGATTGTGGGGGTCCGACACCTGAACAGTGGTCCCATCACCATCCATTCCTCCCAGTCACAAGCCCGCTGCAAGGATTAGATGAATTAAGCGGTGGTCGAGCTTGAGCCCGGCTTGGCAGTTTCTATCAGTGCTTTAACGTTTGAATGTAGCAGCAGGGCACCTGTTTGACCACTGTTCCATTCAATTCCTCCTGGAACACACGCACACGCGCACACACACACACACACACACACACAGATAGATAGAAAGCTAATGACACACACCGTTCATTAGACATGGTACCTTATAATTATGGCTCACCGTGATGATGGTGCATGCATTTGAGTCTCCCTCGAGTAGATTTTTGCTAGTGAACACAAATCACAGTCAATTGATTGTGACATCATTTAGGTCTTTCAAAAGTCCTAAAGGCTCTTTCTATAGTGCTAAACTGAAACCTAGTCCCCACCAGCATATAACAGCATATTACAGGGTCCCTGAGCACCCGAGTAGAGAGAGAACTGTAGTGCAGTGGGTAGAAGGTAATAAAATATTCAAAAGCCGTCCATGTGAGGAGTTGTAGCACCCCGTTGAAAAGGCAAGCAGAATGCACCCTCTGCAACTGCACAGGTCACACACCCTAAGGCTTGCCCTGGCTTTGTGGACACTTACTCCAAAGGAGAAGACAAGGCAGCACTGCCAAGTACAGTGGGCCGCCATCTCACCACCAACCCGATCTACAAGTTAACCGTACGGTGCAGAGTAAAGCATAGTTCAATACCACACCATATGCACACCTCACACAAAGCAAATCATGTACACCTCATACATGCAGCACACACCCCATATTATAATATCACAACATATATATTCACATCAAGTCTGTCACTTAGTGATCAACACCCAACTTAATCATCTCCACTGCGTCTCACAGGGACTGAGATTGAGCCTGTTACAACCACTTCATCATCTCTATCATGTCCATCTGCAGATGCTGCATCCTTCTAGACTCTTATGAGGTTTCCCTTTTATCAGGCCCCTTCTTAGGAAATTGCTCCATGTCTCCAGCCTATGACTTGCTTTCTTTCAGTACAAGGAACCTCTGCACACCATGTTGCGTGGCTACAGACTGCTCACTTCCTGGAAGACAGCTCTATAACAACAGGGACATCTAGTAACAGAAGACAGTACAACACTACTAATCCCTACACATTGAACTACATACAAACAGGGTGGGGTAAAGTATGACGCAGCATATTTGCAAGTTATTCCTATAGTTTCTTTAAATAAGGGAGGAATATAGGTTTACTCCATTACAAGTGTGTTTGATAAGGCACATTTATATTATATACCATCCCCAGGTATATATGTAGGCTTAGTCCCAGTTCTGGGTGTATGTGCAGCGTAGTTTCCCACCTTACAGAGGTTGCCTTGTCGTGGCAGGTGGGCAAACACTTTTTGATCAAAATGTGCACTAAGAACCTCCCTATTTGTAAGTAGATTTAGCTTTAGTGCATATTTATTTATATTTAGTGGTTTAGGTGGCATTAGTGTCGCAGGGTGCTGTCGCCATTTTATGTCTGCTATATATCTGCAGTCATAGGTTTTCTTGCACCTGCATACATTTTGTATCATTTAGTTGGAATGTGCTGTTCAATTTTTGTTGTGTTTATGTGATCCATATATGTGGGGTTAGTGACTGCCTCCACTTGTTGTTCTTGCACTCCTCCCATTCTGCCCTGGGTGATTTTAATCAGTTCATTGCTGGATCCTACCATCCCCAGGTATATATGTAGGCTTAGTCCCAGTTCTGGGTGTATGTGCAGCGTAGGTTCCCACCATACAGAGGTCGCCTTGTCGTGGCAGGTGGGCTAACACTTTTTGATCAAAATGTGCACTAAGAACCTCCCTATTTGTAAGTAGATTTAGCTTTAGTGCATATTTATTTATATTTAGTGGTTTAGGTGGCATTAGTGTCGCAGGGTGCTGTCGCCATTTTATGTCTGCTATATATATATATACTTCCAAGCAATCTATAATTTGACACTATAGCTTCAAATCTCATGACATCATTATATGATGTCATGTGTAAAGGGAAGTGTCCATATATATATATATATATATGTATAGTGTATATATATACACTGTGAGGGTTTAGCATCAGGAGAGGTTGGTACAGCGGTTTCTTAGTAGCCAGAGACAGGGACACCGGGCATTAAAGTTCATAACAGGGCTTTGCCTGTGTTTTATTCTTGTCAAAGAAACAGCCTCTTGTACAACAAGGCAAAATACAAAAATAAATCCTGCTCAGCTGAGCACTAACTAAACAAGATATTATCTAACTATACCAAGTGCCTTCCTACCAGGCACTGGACACAAAGTAACACAGGTCTTTACTCACATAGAATACAGGCTACTCCAGACTTAGTAGTCTCCGGTCTGAGTCAGGGGTGAGATTTTCACACACTGTGTCTGCACCTTTTTATACACAGGCTGCAGGTGCAGCTAATTGAACAGCAGCCTTGTCCTACAAACAGAGATGGACTAGGGATTGGGGAACCCGCCCTGCTCTTCCCCAATCCAACTCCAGGCCCTTTTTCCGGCTTTTCCTTAAGTCGAGATTGGAAAGCTAGAGCTTTCTATTGCAAAAAATACTCATTCCCTGGAGCCTAGGATACATATGACAGGATTCTAGGGGAAATGTACCTTCCCTCAATGACTTTACCTGTCACTGTCTCACAACACATATATATAATATATATGTGTATGTATAATACATATAATGTATCATGAGCCAGGGCTGTTACAACAACAGCCCTGGTCATGAATGCGGTTGGAAACAGAGCAGGACAATTAGCATTGCCCTGCTTTGTTTGGTAACCATGGAGACAGGAGATAGTTATCCCCTGTCTCCATTTCCAAGTCTCCCGCGCGCACGGACTGTCTCGTTCGGGCGCTCATGAGTCGGCTGGTGATACATTATCACCATGCCGACCCATGCTAGCCAGGGGCAAGCGCCACATCCCCCGCTGCGAGCGTACCGACAGGGATAAATAGCCCTGCGTCGGTACTCTCAGGAGCCGAAGCGAGCTGGAGCTACGATCAGCTGAGAGCTGTCTGCCTGCCTCCCACACTACCGACCCGGCTCACCTCTCTCTCCTCCAAAGACCTGGGCTCCTGCTCCTGCCTCTGCTGCTCCACAAAGTCATGCTAAGTATCAAGTGTAGCAGCAGCTACACTTAACCCTGTCTCTCCCTGTCTCCTCCTGCTGTAACCCTTGCTTCCCTGAGTTAACCCCTTGATCTCCCTGAGTACTGTCCCTACTGTCCCTGAGTTAACCCTTGCTTCCCTGAGTTAACCCCTTGCTCTCCCTGAGTAACCCTTGCTTCCCTGAGTTAACCCCTTGATCTCCCTGAGTACTGTCCCTACCGTCCCTGAGTTAACCCTTGCTTCCCTGAGTTAACCCCTTGCTCTCCCTGGGTCCCTACTGTCCCAGATTTAACCCTTGCTTCCCTGAGTTAACCCCTTGCTCTCCCTGAGTAAGTTAACCCCTTGTTCTCCCTGAGTTAACCCTTGCTGTCCCAGAGTCCCTGAGTTAACCCTTGCTGTCTATTTCACACAGTAACCCATTCCCCTTGTTCTTCCTATTAACCCTTAGTGTATAGGGAAAGTTATATTAGGAGGGAGTGGGATAGAGATAGAGAGCGTGTGAGAATCACAAGTAACTTATGTGTATTGTGTTGTAACGTAACTGTATTCTGTGTATGTTTAGGGAAGTGGGTGGCGGTATAATATTGTGATACCGTGTTTATACTGTACTGTGATTAGTTACTGTATTATACATATGAGAGTGATTACTGTATGTTAATAAATATTACCTTTATTTACTATACGGTCTTATTCCCTTGAGTAGCCGCTGGAGCAATTAGATCGACGTTAGTATGGGGAAAAGGTAGGGGAACTAGGCATAACCCTAGTGACCCTGTTTATAAAGGCGGTAGTAATAGTGGGTGTCACTAACCAGTGAATCCCGCTATTACACCACCCCCTTTAACATCATGAATACATTACTTCTCCTACTCCCATAGTTCATAGTTCACATCAGGATTTAGCTAGTTTCAACATTTGTTATTGTCTACTACCAGTCTTGAAATGTCCCTATTACCAAAACCTAACTCATAAGGCAAACAGTCTGCATTGGGGTTGGGCCCATCATGATATATCTTGACCGTCCCCCCACTTAATAATGCATAGAAAACTTCCTATACTATATACTATTCATGGAATTAAAAGTAAAAAATCTAAGTTTATTCGTATCAATAAAGATATAACAAACATGAGGTATTATGAGATATTCCAACTGAAGCTGCACAGTGAGATTAGTATTGCATTCACTAGATCACAAATACAAAAAAATGCATATACTAAGAAGCAATTATATAAGGACATGGTCACATCATGTTTCTATATCTAATGTATTGTATGTAAACCCATGCCACCTATCAAAACAGGCAATCTGCTAGTTCAAGCAAATAAATATGGTACATTACGCTTGGTCTTTAGGTACTCTGGTCACACTTCATATGGCACCCCAACACATGTTTCACCTTACCACTTGTTCAGGGGATACCATCTCGACATTCATTCTTCAATAATAATAGAGGAATGTGTTAAAAGGTTTTGCCTTACCATACACCACCACTGGAAGCCAGCTGTCTGAGTGCGCATGTGTGTTAGACTCCTGAGGTACCTTCTCCCATCTTGACCTCACTAGGTGTTTTCTGCAAGACCGGAGATGCCATGGATGCATCTGATGCCTGGTGCATGCGCTGCTTCACTTGAGAGCCGGGGTGTGATGATCTAGGGGATTAATCCGGTGCATGCGACGCAAACATATGGCTGGGTAGACTAATTGAAAGTGATGTGACTGAAAAGATATACTATTAAAAATGGGTCTGAGGATTAGGATGGTAACCCCTGAGAAATCGGGAATGCAAAACGCGTGACCAGAGTACCTGAAGACCATGGATAATAAACGATATTTATTCACTTGATCTAGCAGATTGCCGGTTTTGTCAGGTGCCATGGGTTTATATACAATGCATTAGATAAAGAAACATGGTGTGGCCCCTTCCCTACATTTAATTGCTGCTTACTATATGCACTTTATGTATTACTGATCTAGTCAATGCATCACTAAACACCCTGTATAGCTTCTGTTGGAATCTCTCATAATATATCATGTTCGTTATATATTATTGATATGAATAATCTTTGTTGTTTATTTTTTTTAACCTTTAATATTGGGTAGTATATGACTTTATTTTTTTTTTTGTAGGTTTGGTTTCTGAAGAGAGCTTCACAAATATTTTTATTTGCTTTCTTTCTATTTTCTTTTATTCTAATGCACATCCCCAAAGAAATCTGAGGATCTTAATGCTGCTATTGTATTCTTTCCAGTTATGGGAGATTCTGCTGTGAACCCATCTGTTCCTGTAAAATTTTGCTTTCAAATCTGCATTTTTAAACTTTGCATCCTCCTGTTTGCTGTCTTTAGTGATTTATTTTCCTTTCTGGCTGATAATGATAGTCTTTTCTTTCTTTTTTTTTCTTTTCCAGTGTTAGGAGAATTCGTTTTGCACTCATTGTTTGCACGAATGAATACTTTGATTTATTGATTCATGGAATATCAAATGGTACCAAAGTCATTCCATGTTTGTCAGGTTATCTCACATCTACTATGTAACTACAGTACTAAAATGTAAGATAAAAGGAAAAATACAAGAAAACAATGGCATTTTACTTAGAAGTGTGCTTACTCCTTGGTCATTTATTCCATCGCTGACATTCAGCTGTTGTTTGCCTTATAAATGTAACACTGTAATTGAACTATTGTTCCCATACTTTCATATTACCAATACAATTCTAAAAAAGAAAAAAAGACAATTGGCGGAAAGAAATAGGGGACATGTTTCCAAAGGCATACAATTAAAATGTAAACAATATTTTTTTAAGTATTTAAAGGTGTTGTCCAGGATTACAAAAACATGGCTGCATTTTTCCAAAAACAGCGCCACACCTGTCCACAGGTTGAGTGTGGTTTTGCATCTTAGCTTCATTCACTTTAATGGAGCTGAGCTGCAATACCAGACACAATGCATGGACAGGTGTGGCGCTGTTTTTGGGAGAAATTAGTGATGTTTATCTAATCCTGGACAACCCCTATGAGTATTTTAGGTTTTTTTAAGCATATTTGATCTTAAATTAAATTTGATTGGTTGTCATGTCCCCTCCCTCTTTTTCCAAAAATGTTCATATGTAATGTCCCCAAAGACATTACTTGTGAGATAATGTGTTGTAAACGTATTTTATGACATTTTTGCACAATTAGATACTGTCACTTTAAAATAACAAATGTGAAGTTACAATGCACTGGGTTATAGCCTATGCAGGAGTGGCTTAGACTGGGAAGTTTCCAGAAGGTGAGAGGAGCTTAGGACATAGTGGGGGTCCAGTGACAGAGTTTGGGGTAGTTACAGAGAGTTAGCAGTTGGAGTCGGTAGGTAGAGGAAGAGAGTGGTACCTGGGTCCATCCATATTGGATCCAGAGACAGGCTGCCTTCATCATCAGGCCATAGTAAAGCTCGCAGGAAATAAGAAACAGCCTTAAAGAGGCTCTGTCACCAGATTATAAGTGCCCTATCTCCTATATAATCTGATCTGCGCTGTAATGTAGATAACAACAGTGGTTTCTATTTTGAAAAACGATAATTTTTTAGCAAGTTATGAGCAATTTTAGATTTATGCTAATTAGTTTCTTAATGACCAACTGGCCGTGTTTTTACTTTTTACCAACTGGGCATTGTGAAGAGAAGTGTATGACGCAGACCAATCAGTGACCAATCAGTGACCAATCCATAGAAGCTGGACTGGAACAATGAGAAGTGTATGACACTGATTGGTCAGCGTCATACACTTCTATTCACAATGCCCAGTTGGTAAAAAGTAAAAACACGCCCAGTTGGTCATTAACCCCATCCCGACATTTGACGTATCCATACACCAAAGTCAGGTAGGGGAAGTATGGAACGGGCTCACGGAGTGAACCTGTTCCATACGATGCCGGTGTTGGCTGTTTGTTACAGCCGACACTTCAGAGTAACGGCTGCCAATGAGAGCACTGAGTGCCGGCTGCCAATTTGTGGGCCTACGCCTTTCCCCTTTCACATCGCTCCACGGGTCACCCGCTCACACGCTACACATATATTACGCCCAGTGTCTTCTTAGAGAAGAAAATTTGCAATTGATAAACAAAGGAACAAGTTCATTTTAGTAGTATTTGCCAGCAATGAGAAGGTAAAAACATCTGCAATTGTACCCAAGTATTAACAATAAGACGTGTAATGGAAACCAAATAGATGCAAAGCCGATCAGGCCGCATCTTCATACAAACTTTTAATAAACTGTTACAAGAAACATGCATGCACTTTATGTGAGGCTGAAGATGTTAGATGTCTGCCAAATGTTCTAAGATCTGCATAATCTGAGCCCCCAGCATGAGTGCACTGCAAGTGAGATGACATTGTTTGAGATGTGTAGGAAAGAGAGATGGTCAGCCTGCAGCCGTATCTCAAAAAGTCAAAATAATTTTTAATAAAAAGTATTTTGAAAGTTGCACAAAACACACTGATAGAAATTTTTATTTAAAAAAAAAAACAAGCAATTTCAAAGGTATACATATTAATTGTGGCTCTTCCTCTTACTTTTAGATACTTGTAAAAAGTCAATTGAAATAATCATTTGTGATACAATTTCATCGCTAAATGTAATTGATTTGATTTCACGACACCAGCTTATGATGATCCTCATGGAAGAAGTTAGGTGTGGACTTCCAGTGGTGGGTATATGGTGGAGGTCCCCAAAGGGTGGAGGTCCCCAAATGGTGGAAGCCTATGGGAAAAGTCCATATAATCCAGTATTGAATAATTTATATTTATAGGCGTTTATAGTTTATGTTTACAGTGAAGGAAATAAGTATTTGATCCCTTGCTGATTTTGTAAGTTTGCCCACTGTCAAAGACATGAACAGTCTAGAATTTTTAGGCTAAGTTAATTTTACCAGTGAGAGATAGATTATATAAAAAAAAAAAACAGAAAATCACAGTCAAAATTATATATATTTATTTGCATTGTGCACAGAGAAATAAGTATTTGATCCCTTGGCAAACAAGACTTAATACTTGGTGTCAAAACCCTTGTTGGCAAGCACAGCAGTCAGACGTTTTTTGTAGTTGATGATGAGGTTTGCACACATGTTAGATGGAATTTTGGCCTACTCCTCTTTGCAGATCATCTGTAAATCATTAAGATTTCGAGGCTGTCGCTTGGCAACTCGGATCTTCAGCTCCCTCCATAAGTTTTCGATGGGATTAAGGTCTGGAGACTGGCTATGCCACTCCATGACTTTAATGTGCTTCTTTTTGAGCCACTCCTTTGTTGCCTTGGCTGTATGTTTCGGGTCATTGTCGTGCTGGAAGACCCAGCCACGAGCCATTTTTAATGTCCTGGTGGAGGGAAGGAGGTTGTTGCTCAGGATTTGACGGTACATGGCTCCATCCATTCTCCGCTTGATGCGGTGAAGTAGTCCTGTGCCCTTAGCAGAGAAACACCCCCAAAACATAATGTTTCCACCTCCATGCTTGACAGTGGGGACGGTGTTCTTTGGGTCATAGGCAGCATTTCTCTTCCTCCAAACACAGCGAGTTGAGTTAATGCCAAAGAGCTAAATTTTAGTCTCATCTGATCACAGCACCTTCTCCCAATCACTCTCAGAATCATCCAGATGTTCATTTGCAAACTTCAGACGGGCCTGTACATGTGCCTTCTTGAGCAGGGGGACCTTGCGGGCACTGTAGGATTTTAATCCATTACGGCGTAATGTGTTACCAATGGTTTTCTTGGTGACTGTGGTCCCAGCTGCCTTGAGATCATTAACAAGTTCCCCCCGTGTAGTTTTCGGCTGAGCTCTCACCTTCCTCAGGATCAAGGATACCCCACGAGGTGAGATTTTGCATGGAGCCCCAGATCGATGTCGATTGACAGTCATTTTGTATGTCTTCCATTTTCTTACTATTGCACCAACAGTTGTCTCCTTCTCACCCAGCGTCTTACTTATGGTTTTGTAGCCCATTCCAGCCTTGTGCAGGTATATGATCTTGTCCCTGACATCCTTAGAAAGCTCTTTGGTCTTGCCCATGTTGTAGAGGTTAGAGTCAGACTGATTGAGTCTGTGGACAGGAGTGTTTTATACAGGTGACCATTTAAGACAGCTGTCTTTAATGCAGGCACCAAGTTGATTTGGAGCGTGTAACTGGTCTGGAGGAGGCTGAACTCTTAATGGTTGGTAGGGGATCAAATACTTATTTCTCTGTGCACAATGCAAATAAATATATATAATTTTGACTATGTGATTTTCTGTTTTTTTTAAAATATAATCTATCTCTCACTGGTAAAATTAACCTAGCCTAAAAATTCTAGACTGTTCATGACTTTGACAGTGGGCAAACTTACAAAATCAGCAACGGATCAAATACTTATTTCCTTCACTGTATAGTTTTTTATGTTGCCACTCTGTCTTTATTAGTAAATAATATTTAAAATATTGATTGAAAAATACTTTTCCCAAGGTTAAAAAAAAGTCACTAAAATAAATTGCAATCACTATGAAACCAAGCCTTATTTTTGGTGGGTTATAGTGTCTGCTAATGCTGCATACAGTTCATTTATTTTATTCAAATGATGACCAGTATTTCACATCGAAAGCTTAGTGCATGTCACATATTCATAAAACAGATGGAGCCCATATTGACATTTATTCCCATAAAAATGCTCTCAAAACTGGACTTGCAGAATTTTAATTATTATTAATTGCATATATCCATTAAGCATTTCTATCAAGATAAGTATGTGAATTAAAAACAGGTCTAGCAAGAAAGAATTTTTATTTTATTAGCTGTTAAATCCTGGTAATGGAACATACTCAATTCTTAAAACAATTTACAGGACTCAATAACAGTTACTTTGAGAAAATAATTAGCAAGAGGCTTTTTTCACATTTTAATTTGAAATCTTTACTTTCCTTAATGCTTTGTAACCAAAAGGAATAGATATTGTTCATATGTCAAGTAGACTGAGTAAAAATTCCTATAGGGGTTTTCCAGTTCCATAAACATGATGGCCTTTCTTCAGGATACACCATCAATATGTGATTGGTCGGGGTCCGACTCCCTTCACCTCGCTGATCAGCTGTTTTGAGGAGGGCGCAGCTGGACCCCGACCAATCACATATTGATGATAGGCCATTAATTTTATGGGACTGAAAAACTCCTTTAACTGTACTACTTTATGTGTATATGTATTCTGTGTGTGTATACACTCCACTACAGAAGGTGTATATGGAAATCTGTATAAAAGCTTCCCACCCTTTAAGCCAGTGGTGGTATTCTACCAAATTATGGAGGCCTAAGCTGCAGCCCTTGACTCCATTCAAGGATCTCTTGCATGTGTTCTCGTTCTCATTTGTAATAAATATGAGATCTGTAAACCGTTGAACTCAAGCCTGCAGCACACTGGCCAAAATACTCTGTCCTGCCTTTTGAAATGAGTGTCACAAAGTCACAACCATAGCACCTCATAAAGCAATAGCTTCCTGCCCCCACATACAGCGATAACCACAATGATCTCAAATAGAGTGCCAACCAAATGCCTCTCATATATAGTACGAGTCACATATGCCCTTGAATGCAGCCATATCCCTCCATATAGAGTGCAGACATATATGTCCCCAAAGTGCAGTCATATCCTCACATATAAAGTGTAGCCGCATGCCGTCCATAAACAGTGCATCCTATTGCACCATATCTACATGCCTACATCCGCTGTATTGAATACTCTCCTCTCCCAGACTGCAGTTTCCTCCTCTTAGCGTCTATCGGACCATATTCGATATAAGCATGAGGCAGCATCACAGAGAAGACATACCTATTATGTTTGCAGAGTCAGTTACTAGGGGAGAGGAGGAAGCAACTGAAAATAAAGAAAAATATTATGGTTTTACAAGCCTTAAACACAGTGTAAAAGAAAGACAACCAAAAATCTTTATCATTTAAAAACAACAGTACTTTATGAAACATTAGCCTGCATAATTTAACAAATAATATACATTAAGGCCCCATGCACACGAACGTATTTTTTCCTGTCCGTAAATATTGGCGTAAATACGGGTCCTTGGTCACACGTATTCTACCAGTATTCCACCAGTATTTACGCACCCGTGCCCGTAAATACGGGTCCGGTGTCACCAGTATTTCACCCGTATTTACGGACCCGTTTTCTCTGCACTAATTGGCAGACCCTTCTCTCTATCAGTTCTGAGTAGAGAGAAGGGGCAACCCTTTTAGGCAAAGTTTCTGCAGCGATTGAAAGTAAAAGAAGTTCATACGTATCTCGGCCGTTGTCTTGGTGACGCGTCCCTCTTTTGACATCCAGTCTGACCTCCCTGGATGAAGCGGCAGTCCATGTGACCGCTGCAGCCTGTGATTGGCTGCGGCAGTCCATGTGACCGCTGCAGCCTGTGATTGGCTACAGTAGTCACATGTGCTGAAACGTCATCCCAGGAGGCTGGACTGGAGGAAGAAGCAGGTAAGTTAACTTTTAATATTATTCCAGCAGTAGTCACTGTCCCGGATGCTGAAAGAGTTAATTCTTTCAGCACCCTGGACAGTGACTATCCCCTGACGTCGCCTAGCAACGCTCCTGTAATTACGGGGGCACACACGTAGCCACACGTAGTTACGGGAGCCCCATAGACTTCTATGGAGCTGCCCGTGCCGTAATTACGGCCTGAAATAGGACATGTTCTATATTTTTCAACGGCACGGGCACCTTCCCGTAAGCATACGGGGAGGTACCCGTGGCCAATAGAAGTCTATGGGCCCGCAATTATGGGCCGTAATGACGGCCCGTAATTACGGGTATTTTTACGTTCGTGTGCATGAGGCCTTAGATTGTATTTTTCAATTTCAGTAAACTTAAACACCATGATGTTTTGAGGTTCAACATTTTGTACTGATTAAGCTGAGAGCTTAAAATCTCCTGCATAGACAGAGTTAAAGAGGCTCTGTCACCACATTATAAGTGCCCTATATTGTACATGATGTGATTGGCGCTGTAATGTAGATTACAGCAGTGTTTTTTATTTAGAAAAACAATCATTTTTGATGGAGTTATGACCTATATTAGCTTTATGCTAATTAGTTTCTCAATGAACAACTGGGCGTGTTTTACTATATGGCCAAGTGGGCGTTGTGGAGAGAAGTGTATGACGCTGACTAATCAGTGACCAATCAGCGTCAAACACTTCTCTCCATTCATTTATACAGCATATAGCTATATCGCTATGTGCTGCCACATAAACACACTATAACATTACTGTGGTGTCATGACAATGAATATACGGGATGTGTATTCAGAATCCTGACCACTTCGATAAGTGATAAAATGCTGGCTGTCTGCAGCCACCACTAGAGGGAGCTTAGGATCTTACCGCATACGGTTTATACATTGCTCTTACTAATAAAACACTGTAGTAAACTCCTAAGCTTCTGTAGAAGTGTAGGCAAATGTAAAATAATAATAAAGAAAAAAGAAAAAGTGAATATACATTTAATAAATGAAATTAAATAGAGTAACTCAATACAACAAATACAATAAGGATATTACTTACATTTAGATTGTTTTAGCAATATACATACATGCATATACATACTATGTCCAGTTGGGTTGCCCTGCCACTTAATCGATCAGTATGTTGCTTTGAGTATAGGAGAATACTGGGAAGAACTAAAGAAAGCATAGAACTCACTCACAAACTCCCTTTAGGTGTTACCTGGTTTTGCATTCATGCCTACCCCGACTACACCAACTTTAACTTCCCATAGGTTCCTATATATTTTTTCTCTTTTCATTTAGTCTATTCTGCTACATATGTATATATTTTTTTTTTTCCAATAAACCACATTTGTGGAATGCTTGTACTGCAGTAGTGTTTTAAATGCTGCAGTTATTTTTATATTCAACAGCCTACATCTAAATAAAAGGCATCAGTTATTTATCTCACAAGTGTAAAGGCATTGCACTGGTTGACTTTATAACCTTGAAACCCTGGATATGTTTCTGAATGATCAACTGACTGGGGCCAAGGTGTCAGGCAGAAAATCAATGAAGTTACACAGCCCCATGTAGCTTAGAGAGGAAGATGAATAAGTGCACTTGTTTGCATTTTCCACAATCTATTTTTTTGTGACCCAGTAGCTTTGTTACCTGATTGTTTTTACATGGTTTACTAATACATTAAATCATATTCTACCCCAAAAAATGTGGGGTCTGTGCACACATATTGGTATCATAAATTCCTATTAGTATTTTGCTTATACCGAAGTTCAAACTTAGCAAAAAAAATAAAAAATTAAACTAATTTAAGCAAACTTTTGCTTAATGGGAGGGGAAAAAAATGCCTTCTGACCCCAAACAGGAGTGAGATTATTTTTCTGGATCAATTAAATATCATTAATTGCTATTTCAATTTGTAATGACATTAGTCATGAGATAAATGTCTAAACACTAAGTGTTTCCGCTTCTACTACCTTTTGTGGCATTCCAGAGTTTGCCTGCAATAACTGAAAAGAATCCTTTCCTACATTAATGTTTTAATCACCTTTTCTCTATACATCAAGAATTTCCCCTGGTCTTCTGCACCGTCCTTGGAATGTATAAATGGTGTGCTAGTTCTTTATTTTGACCATGTATATATTTATATATTTTAACAAGATCACCTCTATGCACTGTGAGACTTCAGAGAAAATTATTCTGAGGACCCACATCTACCTATACAGAACTTGTGCAAATCCACTGTTATCCATGTACCCACAGGATATATCATCCCTCAAGTTTAAAGCTGGCCTTGCACTTAAGATTAGGATTGGCCACCATGCAGCTGATCAATCATACGTTGAATCGTTCGTACAAACAATCCGACCATCAACATGCCAGACTGATTGGCAGATCAGAGACATAATTTTTAAAAGATGTTATGAAAACACAAAATGCGATTGCAAATAGTACTGAACGATTAGCCATAATTTGCCATACACCTATAGTTTCAGGTTGTCAGGCATTGTGAACAATTGTCTGATCCTGCATATCTGATCTGCCTCTAAGGCCGGGTTCACACATTTAAAATCCGTAGCATAATACAGTAGCAGCAGATTGGATGAGATTTGAACAAATCTCATCCACAAGTTGCGTAAATGACAAGTCAAAAAATATTGACCTGCGATACGTTTTTTTTAATCTGAAGCCTGTCAATTGTATTTGTGTAATTGCTGCTTTTTTGCTTTTTTCCCCATTGAATTCAAGGGGATAGGTAAAATCTGCAACAAATAGCAAATGTTGCAATTTTTGCGGCAGAAAAGAAAGGATTCTGCCACAAAAATCGCAATTAAAAAAAAAATAGATCGAATACTTATCCAGAATTCAGTGCTTCTTCATCCAGACTGGCCTCCTAGGATGACGTTTCATCCCATGTGACTGCTGCAGCCAGGGGCGTAACTTGGAAAGACTGGGCCCCATAGCAAACTTTTGACTGGGGCCCCCCTCCGCTGGGTATCACACAACCCCCCCCCCTTGTAGATAGTGCTTCCCTTTAGATTCCACCACACAGCGGCCCCCTATAGATAGCACCATACACAGCCCCCTGTAGATAGCGCCATACACAGCCCCCTGTAGATAACGTCTTACAGCCCCAAATCCCCCCTGTAGATAACTCCATCCTGCCCGCCTGTAGATAACGCCATACAGCCCCCCCTGTAGATAGCGCCATACCGTCCCCCCTGTAGATAATGCCATACAGCCCACCTATAGATAACGTCTTACAGCGCCAAATCCCCCCTGTAGATAACGCCATACAGCCCCCCTGTAGATAACGCCATACAGCCCCCCCTGTAGATAACACCATACAGACACCCCCTTGTAGATAACGCCATACAGCCCCCCCTGTAGATAATGCCATACAGCCCACCTGTAGATAACGTCTTACAGCCCCAAATCCCCCTGTAGATAATGCCATACAGCACCCTGTAGATAACGCCATACAGACACCCCCTGTAAATAACGCCATACAGACCCCCCTGTAAATAACGCCATACAGACCCCCCTGTAGATAACACCATACAGAACCCCCCCTGTAGATAACGCCATATAGTCCCCCCCAAAAAAAAGCTGGAGCTGCATACAGACTCCGGCGTCCCAGCGATCATACAGGTATCCCCTATCCTGTGGATAGGGGATGCATGTCTTTTGTAGGAACAACCCCTTCAGTGGCGTCGTGCTGTAGCAGCCATAGCGGCTGCTAGCATAGCCTCCGGCCATGGAGGGGCCCGTGCCGGTGGGTGACACAGGCCCCCTCATGCTGCGGGCCCCGTAGCAGCCGCTACGGCTGCTATAACGGTAGTTACGCCACTGGCTGCAGCCAATCACAGGCTGAAGCAGTCACATGGGATGAAATGTCATCCCAGGAGGTCAGGCTACAGGAAGGCAGAGGGATGTATCGCCAAGGCTACGGGTAAGTATGAAACTTTTTTTTTCTATGTGCAGTTTTCCTCATCAGACATTATGGCTGGAAAACTGCACCACAATTTGGTGCGGTTTTTCGGACGAAATTCTCTGCGTCGGCCAGGGTGGGTACACTGTGTGCTTTTATGCAGCAAATCTGCCCTGTGTAAACAAACCCTATGGCATATTTTTTCGAAGATGAACAAGCTCAATTTTTTTCAGCCTCCAAGTTCTGCTTGTTAGTTAGACAAATACTTTTTAACTGCATAAGATATCAACAAACAGTAAACATATTCCTGTTAGAAAGCAACAATTTGAATGAGAACTTATGCATTCTGCTTACATAAAGTTAAAAGCATAAAAATATATGGATTTCATGAATATCTGACATTAGCAGTTTGATCTAAAATAAATTGCTATATTTCTTTGTGCTTTAAACACTGTACATACATTTTTTTTTCTTTTAATCATTTCTATTTGTTTATGTTTTCTTAAGTAGCTTTATTATGTTGATAACCCAAGAACCAAATCCTTGAAGCTTGTGATCTATTTGCAGGGTAAAGCAAAAAGTCCTACTTATAAATATTTATAGAGGAAGATTTCAGATTATGTGCTCAGCACAGAATGGTGCATATTATTTGTATTAATGTTTCATAAACATTTGTGCAAAAACAATATGCTTTACTTTGCTTCTAAGTATTAAGTAGAATTATTGCAGCATCTGCTTGAAATGGCTGAGTGCTCAAGCTATCCATGCTATGTCGTAAATTCTATGATGCATTAAGATGTCATTAAATGTACCTTCTGTGGTTGCATCTTGATTTACATTCTCTGTAAATCATCAAGTTAAAATGAAATGAACCACAATGTAATATGATTCTCTTTTATCTAGTGTCTGGAAATCCACTATTCTTGAATGTACTGTAAGATCATCTAAGCTGAGCTTTTAAGTTCCTCAGATAAAAGTAAATTAATGTACAGAAATGGGATGAAGTTAATGAACAATGTAAAACATATTTTATGAGTTTTACATTTTAATAAGCAATCAGGAACAATATATTTTGTAATTTTATGAAGCTATTAGCCAAAAATTTAATAATGCCTTGTAAAATCTCTGGCTATTCAAAAGAGGCATTTGTACTGTATGCTTCACTGAGTGTGTGTATATATATATATATATATATATATATATATATATATAAATCCCTGGAAGGTCTCCATGGGAGATATCCCAATTTATCCTGCAGATTAACCATCAGGGTTCTTAAACTGAAACCGTCAAAATGTAATCTACAAATACACATGGAGTTGTATATTTTCTTCTATGTTTATGTGGATTTCCATCAGGTTCTTCAGTTCCCTCTCACACACCAAAAACATATTGATAGGTTAATTAGCTTCCTATGAAATTGACCTTTGTGTGTATGTGTGTGTCTGAAATCATGAAATAAGATTGTGAACCCCTTTGGGGACAGTCCTTGTATAGTGCTGTATAGTCGAATATGTTGTTACCACATAAGTAACAGAAAATGAGTAGCATATTTAATCTATATTGATATAATTCAGACTTGAATCTTCTACAAATTATAAACAATGCAGAAAATTATCACTAATATATGTAAAATGTAAATTCTATTAAATAATGAATTGCTGAAAGAGTTGTATTCCTAGGCAACACATGGTCCATGTAGAGCAGGGGTCTCAAACTCGCTGGGTAAGTGGGCCACGTATAGAAAAAATGGGAAGTTGACGGGCCGCATTACTTTCAAATTTGATACAATACAAAATTATTGTTAATCAATTAGTTATTTGAACTACTATAACACTATATTACTATAATAACAATAATACTACATTACTATAATAATAATACTACATTACTATAATCCTACATTACTATAATAATAATAATACTCCATTACTATAATAATACTACATTAATATAATACTACATTACTATGATAATACTACTACATTACTATAATAATAATAATACTACATTACTATAATAATAATACTACATTACATTAATACATGCCCTCTGTATATAATGCCACAATGCCCTCTATAGATACTGTCACAGTGCCCTCTGTAGATAATGCCACAGTGTTCTCTGTAGATAATGTCACAGTGTTCTCTGTAGATAATGCCACAGTGCCCTCTGTAGATAATGCCACAGTACCATCTGTAGATACTGCCACAGTGCCCTCTGTAGATACTGCCACAGTGCCCTCTGTAGATAATGCCACAGTACCCTCTGTAGATAACGCCACAGTGCCCTCTAGAGATAATGCAACACACCCCTAGATAATGCCACAGTGTCCTCTGTAGATACTGCCACACACCCACTTGTAGATGCTGCCACAGTTCCCTCTGTAGATGCTGCCACAGTGCCCTCTGTAGATAATGCCACAGTGCCATCTGTAAATACTGCTACAGTGCCCTCTGTAGATAATGCAACACACCCCTAGATAATGCCACAGTGTCCTCTGTAGATACTGCCACACACCCACTTGTAGATAATGCCACAGTGCCCTCTGTAGATGCTGCCACAGTGCCCTCCGCAGATGCTGCCACAGTGCCCTCTGCAGATGCTGCCACAGTGCCCTCCGCAGATGCTGCCACAGTGCCCTCCGCAGACGCTGCCACAGCGCCCTCCGCAGATGCTGCCACAGTGCCCTCCGCAGACGCTGCCACAGTGCCCTCCGCAGACGCTGCCACAGTGCCCTCCGCAGACGCTGCCACAGTGCCCTCCGCAGACGCTGCCACAGTGCCCTCCGCAGACGCTGCCACAGTGCCCTCCGCAGACGCTGCCACAGTGCCCTCCGCAGACGCTGCCACAGTGCCCTCCGCAGACGCTGCCACAGAGCCCTCTGCAGATAGTGCCACACACACCCCAAGTAGATAGCTCCAGCAGTGGAATCCCCAGCCAGAGTGCTGCCGATGCTTTGGCTGGGGATTCCTCTGCTGTTGGAGCCCCTGACATCACTGTCCATACACAGTGATGTCAGGGGATTCTCCTGGACTGGAATGTGATATCAGGGGCAACACCAAAACCGGTGTCCCGCTTCTAGCACTCTACCTGGGATTCCAGCTCTGCTCCTGACATCACTCTCCATATATGGACATGGATGTCAGGGGCAACCCCAGAGCTGGAGTCCCGGGCAGAGCGCTAGTAGGCTCTTCCTGGGACTCCAGCAGAGCTCCTGACATCACTGGGACTCCTGCTCTGGGAAGCCCCTGACATCACTGTCGATGTATGGATAGCGATGTCAGAGGCTTCCACAAAGTCCTGGAGCAGAGCCGATACCAGTGCTCTGCCCGGGACTCCGCTCGGGGGAAGACCCTGACAACACTTTCCATATGTGGACAGCAATGTCAGGTAATTCCACAGAGTCCCGGAACAGAGCCTGCACTAGTGGCTCTGTCTTCAGCGGGCTGCAGATGACAGCCCCAGGGGCCGAATGCGGCCCACGGGCCGTGTGCTTGAGACCCCTGATGTAGAGATTAGTTTTTTCACTGCCACTGTTGACTCTTTTATTGATCATGTTTTTACTGATGAGTGCTAGTCATATTTAATGGTGCTTTGAAATCAATGTTGGTGTCAGGGAAGTTGGAGTATCTCAAAAACAGCTGAACTTCTTGCATTTTAATGAACAACATATCTTTAGGATTGGCGTAATAAAATAAAACTATGCACCAGTTTTGTAGACAAAATACTATGTTAATGTAAATGACCAGACTAATTCAAGCTGCATTGTCATGTAGAAAACAGCCAGTAACTCACAGGTGACGTCTTCTCTGATTAGAGTCACTTTCCCTTTTTTTCTCTCTCCGGACCCAGACCACCATGACGACATCTTCCAGCTGCAACTCATCTGTACACAAACTTCCTCTCTGGCCTCAACACTGTAATAATTTTTTGCAGCCGGGAGGAGTGCTACCCCTCACGATCAAACCCCTCGATTCTGATCAGACCCCACCGATCAGACATTATAAACAAATATATGTAAGCCTTTACTCACAGCTCCTCTGTCTTCTCTTGTCCACAGGATGGTGGCCCCGGATTTTATTCAGGCTGCCTCATCAGGCCCGGTCTGTGCAGCCATGCATACAATGTCCTGACGCTGTCTGGGCGCATACAATGGCCTGACGCTGCCTGCTGTCAGGACCTTGTATGCAGCATGACACAGACCACCTGATGTGGCAGCCTGAGGGATCCGGGGCAGGCCCCCTGCGAGCCCCCTCTCCCTCCAGTCTCAGTTGCATCTTTAGAGAGCACGATCTTTACGCCACTGGCTTCAGTGGAAATGTAGTACTACATGGCGGCCATTCAGATGAATGGCCATCCTTGTAATACTAGGATGACTCAAGATTGACATAAACAGGAGGTGCTCATTCAGACATCCCTCTATGATGTCCATATGCCCAAATAGAGCTATGGGCCAGTGTCAATCCATTTATTCTATCTGTGCCAGTTGCCTGATTTCTGGTGGATAAATGGCTTACCATAGTGACTTAATTTGTGGCAGTTTTCATTTCAATTGTTTAGCAGTTTATTTTAGAGCAGCTGGCAACATCCAGAAACAGTTTCTGTCAAGGGATTCAAAATAAATCTGTTATATTGTCAACCTGTAGTCTATGGTTCAACTAAGTATCTCACAGTCTCTGTTACATCTTTATTCCCAATGATCAATAGTTAATCATCCTGATCCCATCTATTCTGATAAGTTTTTTAACAAGAAACAATGGGTTCCTTATTGCTATCCCAGCCTGTATATGTATTACATGGTTTTGCATTTATCTAAATGAAAATTCCCATGGCAATATCACCTGTTCATGGGGGGGGGGGGGGGTTCACAAACTAGACTGACAGGCCGGCATTAATTGACTAATGGATTGTTTTAACGTGAAAACCCCTTTTATTGTTTACTAACTCTCTTGATACCTATTAAATGCATAGCGGTTTTAGATGTGCCTCTCATTCATGCCATGTCCCTCGACAAAGTTGAAAAAGCTAAAGAAATATGGCAAGTAGAAACTGAAAGAAGTGGAGTGCTTTATTCAGTGTAATTCAGCGGGCTGTTTCAAGGAGAAAATCATTTTGAGGAGAAATGTAATCCTTACCCATATATTAGATTTGATATAAGAGGTCCCCTGTGCCTGATAGTTAAGATGAAAGGATAAGTAACCTCTCTTACCACTTGTCTGACATCTTTGGATATCATTTGATATATTTGACTACACACACTACACTTCCAAATGGTTATTGTAATACATTACACCTTCTTGTCTATTTACAATGATAAAGTACGATAAGCCTGATTAGACAGGTTTTCAAGTACAGAAATTATGTTTTTGTCTCTCCCACATGTAATAATCAAAAGCCCAATAAGTATATGCAGACTTTTAACCCTGTGTGTTTTTATGTGAATACATAATTGTATTTTACAGATGTTAAACAAGACAAAGAAAAATAATAGATGTGTAAAATATTACATGAGGGAAGATCAGTTACTTTACAATTGCAATATATATATGTTTTTTATTTATCCTTAAAACATCAACTAAGATTTTTTTATTTGCTTTTGAATTTCAATAAGTTACAAGTCACACCAAACAGACTGCCGTCACACTGAGAACTACTATAGCTCCTTTCTGATGATATCGTCCAACTGTTTACATTGTCTGGAGTGTCATGCGGAGACAAAAAAAAGATATTGTGTTCTTGCAACAATACAAACAAATATGTAAAGTCACATGCAGTGATATGATGGCAAGCAAGACAACAGGCTGTGCAGAGCTAGCCATGAACATTCTGACATTGTAGTTAACATTCGGAAATTGACATACTCTTGCCATATGTGCTGCGTGGACTTAAATGTCTCTTTCCCAATTAGAATTATCTTGAAATTTAGTTGATAATTATAGGAGTTCATTAGAAAATATGGTCAGATGCTACTCACATATAGCCCTACTGGGTTATGTAAGCGGTTATTATCTTACTGAACTAATTTCATCCTGAGGAACATCATAAGTAGGTTTCGATTGAAGATAAAGCTGCAGGATTTACCCAGAATAAAAAAACATCAGTATGCTCCAAAATTGCTGCAGTCAAAACTACAATGTTGGGGATTGGGTAAAAAAGTTACTGCCACATTACAATCTCTATCTATGAAGCCAAGGCTATGGTTAGATTATGTCTTTTTATGCATGATTCCTAGTTGCACCAAATGTTTTTGGTATAATTTTAATGTGACTTGATGACAGATCTTTTATTTTCCTTATTCAAAATTATTTTACTTTTGGAAGTTTTGATGAATGACAACTGCAACTTTGGTGCAATGAAAAGTCATAACAGCATTTAATTGTACACATCAGTAATGTGACCAAAGTTGCCATGTAGCTCTAGCCTTATAGAATAATAGTGATGTATCACTTTTCCTTGATCTCATTGATACAATCCAAAGCATAGCAAAGAAATATAGTGGATAAATAAAAGAAGGAAGGAAAAGTTGCCGATTAATGGTCCATAACAACCATTTACTGTAGGTCACTGTTTTAATCATTTATCTTTAGTATTAAATAAAATGACAGCTGTAATCTCATTTCTTTATATGGATATCACCACAGGTTTTTTTTGTTTTGTTTTTATTAGTTCTCATGCACATGACCATAAGTCTATGGGCCCATACACTACCTTCATATGTCTCTAATTATATATGGAGGCTATTTCTGTCAGATTAATACAGAATTGGGCCATATTCCATTACATTCCTAGGGAAGAATATTTCCCTAATAGAGTATCATACAGAGGCACCATATGGCTGCCCACAGAGTGACTATGGCTCTACAGTATGGTGCCGCAGGGCCTCAGTGGGCCAACATACAGGCACTATGCATACACACCTCTGCTATGTGCATGTGCCCGTAGTTCTTTAAATGCTGTTTACTTTTGAAGCAAATTTTTGTTTATTAATACATCAATATTTTATCTGATTTTAAACAACTTTTAAAAAAAACAGTTTTTAAAAAAAATAAATTTTTAATATACAGCTTTTATGTATCCTGTTTACAAATAAGTTCCGTCAATGCCGATTCCATCAGGTCAGCTGAACCTGACGGCTCGGCTGAAACCAGGTTCTGCATGTCTCTGCAACACGGGATCCAACTAAGAAAGATCACATCTAAGTTCATGAAGCTGTACCATAAAAAGTAAAACTTTTTTTTAAATAAAAATCAATGAATTTTTTTAATCAGATAAAACATTGACTTACAAAAAAAATGTTTACTTCGAAAGTATACATAGCCTTTAAAATGTCCTTCAATTATTTCACAAGAATTCTCATATGGCTTTAGCTCCTAGCATGTTGGCATTAAAGCTGCTTGTGTTACTGTACACTATGCCACTGATGCCTGACCTCACTCTTTGACTGAAAACATATTATTCCCTTTACTGTTCAATACCAAAATAAAAATTGGTCAAAGTCAAATCCATGTGCATAGACATTTATGCTATTGCTATGTTTGTAATAAACCTTTATAGTGGTATCACAGTTATTACAATATTACTGTTAATATAATTTGTTAATATATTTTTACTTTCTATTGATTATACCTTTCGAAGAAATGTTTATGCTAATATTGAATTTACTAAATTGTTGTTTAGCTCAGCTGCTTCTGCTACCCCCAGTTGTAAGGAAGAGAGAGAATTTTTTTTTACCTATTTCATTACAATACATGATCAATGTGGCATGCGCTCTGTGTGTACAGCATTCACTGTTTAAGTGAGACAGTGCTGATGTACAAAGAAATGCATTCTGTCCATTGGTCTCCCACAATTCCATGCATGAGACATATATTATTTTAGGTTCAAAACAACTGTACAATCCAAACAACATAGGAATAAAAAATTGCCATTCCAGTACAATTAGACTAGAGCAATAAAACGAACCCTCAAGTGAAGTAGAGACATAATGTCAGTACTAAGGCAGATTACAATTCACAGTAAAGATTTTATAATAAGGGTAAAACAAACATGGAAGATAAAAAGAAAAAAAAAAAAGAAAAGAAAAGTGGGAAAGGATAGTTGAGGAGGGAGAAAATGGGGAAGGATGGGAAGGGGGATACCTGGCAATTGGGACATATTATTTTACTTCAAGGGATTATACAGGATTAGAGAAACATGGCTGCTTTCTTCAAATAACACTGCTACAGCTGTCCATGGGTTACTTCTGATATTGCAGCTCAATTTCACTGAAGGGAATTTGGCAGAGCTGCAATACCACACACAACCTATGGACAGGTGTGACACTATTTTTGAAAGAAGGCAGCCATGTTTTTCTAGTCCCAGACAACCACTTTTAATTTTTACCTAAGACATATATTTTGAACATTGATTTTCTCATCAACATACAATTCAAATAGGTTTAAAATAAGAATGAAGCCTTAGTTGTGATTTATATTTTCTGAGAATCACTGCTGAGGAGCTAACGTCTGAACCCTAAGGTTGTTGACATTTCATGCTTTCAGTGTTTTCTGAAAAGACAATTTTCTTTCATATCTGTAAAAGTCTTCATCCCAATAAACATCTGTGCACGTTCATATTTTTTAATTGAACAAAGTAACAGTAGACTGTTAACCTTGTTATATTATTGCTCTAGCATCCTGCTTTGTTCCAAACATTTTTATATAATTCTAATTTCCCAGAAATTTTAATTTTGTTTAAAAGTTACCTCAATTTAGTGTCCAACTGCCAATGCATATTCAAGGCCAACGTATAGAGAAAGTGATCATTTACTATATTGTAATTTATTGTATCAAGTAGGGGCATATAAATATCCGAGGTACAGTATATTTTATGTGTTCATGTGAACCGGCTATAGATTATTATTAATTATTTTTATTATCAGTATTATTATTATTAGTATTATTATTAGAAGTATTATTATTATGATGTGCCGTCTAGTCTTTTTCAACTTCTGGCGACAAGAAGGGTTTTGTTTCTCCAGCATGTCCTATCTTCTGTTTGAGTCTTCAATTTTTTTAGGGGCATGTTAATAATTCCTGTGATTTTATCCAGCCAGCTTGTTGCTGATTGTACTCTTATTCCTTTTGCTTTAACTTTTCCTAGCATAATTGTCTTTTCTAGTGAAGCTAGTCTTCTCAGGATATGGCCGAAATGAGACAGCTTCAGTCTGGACACTTGTGTTTAGACCTGATTTGGTTAACGATCAATCTGCTTGATTTATTTTCTATTGACTGTACTCTTAGAAGTCTTTACCAACCCCAGAGTTCAAAGGCATTGAAACATTTCTGTTCCTCCTCTTTATTGTCCAGTTTTCACATTCATGGAGAACCACAGAGAATACCATGGCTTGGACAATTCCAATCTTTGTATATCGAGACACATCACTATATTTGAGAAACATATCTAGGTCTTTCATGCTTGTCCTGCCAGAGGCCAGTCTGTGTCTTATTTTTTGACTACTGAATCCCTTGTTGTTAATAATTAATCCCCTGCTACTGCTTCTTCCCTATTAACCCCTTAATGACCGGGCCTGAAAAGACCTTAATGACCAAGCCAGATTTTTTAAATCTGGTATGTCTGACTTTATCAGAGAATAACTCTGCGAAAGTTTTGAATATCCAAGTAATTCTGACATTGTTTTTTCGTCACATGTTGTACTTTATTTAAGTGGTAAAAGTAGACTGATACGATTTGCGGAAATTAATGAAAAAATAGAAAAATTTAAGAAATTTTTTAAAAATTATAATTTTTCCCTATATTTTACTGCAATATGTCACATATGTACATACATACTGTACAATTTTTTTTATTAAATATATATTTCCATCGCTTTACTCTATTTTGGCAGCACTTTTGAAAAAAAACAACTTTTTTGAGCAATTTAGAAGACTTTTTGAAGTACATTTTGTTTTCCTGCACCAAGCCAGGTTTTCAGAGGCTCATAGGTGTCAGAATGGTGGAAACCCCCACAAGTGACAACATTTTGAAAACTACACCCCTTAAGGTATTTATTAAGGGGTGTTGTAAGTATTTTGACCCCACAGTTTTTTTGTAAGAATTCATGCAAAGCAGGCGTAAAAAAATATAATTTCACTTTTTTCATAAAAGTATCACTTTGAAGACCGATTTCTTTGTAAAGCGACCATGAGAATGAAGAAACACACCCCAAAATCTATTACCCTGTGTCTCCTGTTTTCAAAAATGGCCACATTGTGACCCTAATGCGTTGCCTGGACACACGGCAGGGCCCGAAAGGAAGGGAGCAACCGGAGGCATTCAGGTCTCATTTTTGCTTGAAAATGCTTTAGGCCCCACTGTACATTTGGAGAGGTTTTGAACTGCCAGAACGATAGAAACTCCCCATAAACGACCCCATTTAGAAAACTAGACACCTTAAAGGGAATGTGTTGCCAGAAAAACATGTTTTTTTTTAAAAAATTAAACATTTAGTGTGTGGGTGATTAAACATTGTTCAAATTTTTTTTATTTTTTTGCACGAGTCCATGTAATATTATAAATTATTTCTAATTTATAATACTACCCATTTTTGGTCACTAGATGGAGCTGTTCCCAAAATTGCAGCATTGCAACATTGGGTTAAAAGCCCTCGCTCTAGTGAGCTCTCAGCATCCCCCCCTCCTTTATCCTGGCTAGTGCCGGGATAAACGAGGGGTTTGAACGATGTAACCTCCTACACTGTGTGTCGCCATTTTTTGAGCTAACCCACAGTGTAGTAGGTTTACATACAGTAGTAAACACACACAAACACGAACATACTTTGAAATCTCTTACCTGCTCCTGCCGCCGCGGCTCCCTCCGGCCCGTCCGCTCCGTTTGCTGCCGCTGGTGCAAGTGCACAAATCCGGAAGCCGCGACCGGAAGTAGTAATATTACTGTCCGGCCGCGACTTCCGGTCCACAGGAAAATGGCGCCGGACGGCGCCAATTTCGAATAGGACTGTGTGGGAGCGGCGCATGCGCAGTTCCCACACAGACGCCGTACACTGCAGTCAATGGGACGGGAGCCGTTCGCAGTCCCTATGGGACTGTGGCTGCCGTATTCCATGTCTGTATGTGTCGTTAATCGACACACACAGAAATGGAACAAAAAATGGCAGCCCCCATAGGGAAGAAAAAGTGTAAAAATAAGAAAAAGTAAAACACAAACACACAAATGAATATAAACGTTTTTAATAAAGCACTAACATCTTTAACATATAAAAAAATAATTTGTGATGACACTGTTCCTTTAAGGTATTTATCTAGGGGTGTAGTGAGTATTTTGACCGCACAGTTTTTTTCTAAATTTAATGCATAGCAGGTGAAATAAAAAAACAAACACTTTTTATATAAAATTATCACTTTGTAGACCGATTTCTTTGTAAAGCGACCATCAGAATGAAGAAACACACCCCAAAATCTATCACCCTGTTTGTCCTGTTTTCAAAAATACCCCCATTGTGACCCTAATGCATTGCCTGGACACACGGCAGGGCCCGAAAGGGAGGTAGCACCCGAAGACTTTCAGGACACACATTTTGCTTGAAAATGTTTCAGGTTCCATTACACATTTATAGAGGCACTGAGCTGCCAAAAAGATAGAAACTCCCCATAAATGACCCCATTTTGAAAACTAGACCCCTTAAGGTATTCATCTAGGTGTGTACTAAGTATTTTGACCCCACAGTTTTCGCAGGAATTAATGCAAAGCAGGTGGAAAGAAAATTTATTTCACTTTTTTTCACAAATGTGTCATTTTAAGGTCAGATTTCTTGTACTTAGGACATGAGAATAAGGAAATGCACCAGAAAATGTACCACCCTGTTTCTCCTGTGTTCAAAAATATCCCCATTGTGGCCCTAATGTGTTTCCTGGACACACGGCAGGACCCAAAAGGAAGGGAGCACCCGGAGGCTTTCAGGACACACATTTTGCTTTGAAAATGGGAGGATTCTACTTTTCTAGATTGAGAAATAGATGTCCCTAACAGTTTCTACACCCTATGACTATGTCGTGCTAAGAAAGCAGCTGTCCTGAAATCATGTCAGTCCATAGACATTATGTATATCAACCCGCTCTGATATATAGTAAGTTAGAGTGGGAAAATTTATTAAACGGTTGGCGGAAAAAGGCAATATATCCAAAAAAAAGGAGGAAGAATGTATCCAGCTATGTGGAAAACTAGAGCATGTTCACAGGATGAAAGAAAATTTGTAGGGCTGTAATGACTTTATTATTCAAAGTGACTGGTCATACAACGTCTCTTTAGCTCCATCAATCCCTATATAAGGGACGAATGTGCCAAGTGACGTGGTACACCATAACAAGCCCCTGCCCGTCAAGGTAGGAACCGCCATGTACACAAAACAACCAATCACCTGTAGAATATATAAAGGGGCAGTGTCCCACACCGTATGTATAGATACAGTAAAGGACCACTACTCCCCAAATTAATGTCGCTATTTCTAGAAGTATTGTCGGGTGTAAGAGGTCCACCAAAAAACCGAACAAAACTGTAATAAAGCCCATAGTGTATTGATAAGGACAAAACAGGGACTTATGCATAGACCAGGGTTGGAAGGACAAGCGGAACAATGATATTGTGACTCACTTCGCTGTCCTCGTTTGCTGCAGACCCGACACCGTTTTTTGGGGTATTTTTGGTTAGATGTTGAAGGCATGGGGTGTAAAAAATGTTTTTCAACAAGTCGGCGTACATCCTCTGACTCATGGACTACTCTCTGGTCTGCAGATTGAAATAGGAGATCTTCAATCACTTTCTCCTGAAATTCAAAGAATGTCGCCCTGCCCGCTGATTTTTTGTACAGGACAAATGCGTTCTGCATCGCAACCTGAATTTGTTATAGCCGATGACACACACAGGCTTTTGTCTATCTAACAGTTGCTGTTGCACTTGAATGGACAGTGCTGATCATGTAGACGTCCTTGCGGTCACAAAATTTTAAAGCCAGCATCTTCTCAATTTGAAAAGTGCATGACTCCCCCTTTCGTAGTTTTTTATCCACAAGTTGACGTGGGAAACCTTTGCGATTCCTGCGTATTGTGCCACAGGCTCCGGTGTTGGCACAATGAAGGGCGCTAAACAATGGCACACTGGTATAAAAACTGTCAGTGTATACATGATACGCCTTGTGTAGGAAAGGGCCAGTTAAATCCCACACAATCTTACCAGTGGTACCAATATTTGGAGGGCACCCTGTTGGATTAAATTCACTGTCTTTACCCTCGTAGATCTTATACTCACATGTGTAGCCAGTAGTGCTTTCACATAACTTGTAGATCTTTACCCCGTATTTTGCACTTTTGAGGGTATGAATTGACGGAATGAGAGACGCCCTTTGAAATTTGTGGGATTCCACAACCTGGAATTAGGTGACGAAGGCTTATTGGCAATGTACTGCCTGGCATACAAATTTGTTTCCTGCACAAAATGTTCCAAAACTTGGTCCATAATAAAAATATAAAAATAATTTAGTGGTGAAAAATTACTGACATTGGGACTTATACCAGGAGTAGCAATAAAGTCATTTATGTTGGGAGAAAATAAACTCGTGGGTTCCCACACTAAATCGGTTTGGTGGGGTTGTGCAATTTCAGGGGCTGCACTTTGAACGGACATTGTGGAAACTGCGCCGTCTCCCATATCACTGGTGCTGGGTCTCATATCCATAGAATCTCTTGAAGCGACACTTTCGCTGTCGCTTTCAAGTAAAAGCTCAACTTCAGATGCAGAATCCGTATCTGAGCATAGCATTTGATTGGCTTCCTCAACGCTGTATCTTCTGGCAGCCATAATGATAATACAGTCTAAACCGCAAATAATAAATGGAACTAGCGGTTTCAAATTTTTTTTATCAACTAATCAACTAAGAACACTAAAAGAATGAAACTTTTTTTTTTTTATTGTGTTTTTTAAGTTTTTTTTTTTTCAAACCTAAACCTAAACCCTACGCCTAACACAAACCGTAAACCCAAGCCCAGAACAGCACCCTACGCCGTCTAAGGCCCCATGCACATGAACGTGTTTTTGCGGCCGCAATTTTCCCGAAAATCCACGGGAGAATTGCGGCCCCATTCTTTTCTATGGGGCCATGCACACGACCGTAGTTTTTGCGGTCCTTGCACGGCCCGGGAGCCCGGACCGCAGAAAGAACGGGCATGTCTTATTACGGCCCTGTTCTGCGGTCCGGGCTCATTGAAAACAATGGTGGCGGCCATGTGCATGTCCCGCGAGTTGCGGGTGGCCAGCGGCTGACAGTCCGCAGCCGGCCGACCCGAAAATCACGGCCGTGCACACGGCTACGGTCGTGTGCATGAGGCCTAACAGCGTACACACAGTCTAACAGCGTACCCTAAAAAGAAAGTAGTTTATAGTACGATTCTTAGTATATACAGTAAATATATTTATATTTATGTATATATGTATATACTATATACTATAAAATACTGAAAAAAAATTGTTTTTTTTTAAACTGTGTGTGAGGAACAAGTGATTTTGTGTGGGGACACTGACACACTTGTATCTGTTTCTCTCCACAGCTAGAACAGTGAGGAGAAACAGATGCATGTTTTTACTTTTATTTTACTGTAGTGATCACTATGATTGGATCTCATAGTGATCACAAAAGATCAGGAACCAATACTATTGGCTCCTGATCACTGCTCTAAGAACAGAGCTGGTAGCAACAGCTCGTTCTTAGAGCAGGAGCTGTCATTTAGACACTCCCGGCGGCTCTGTACGCAGTAACAGCATGTGACCGCTGTGATTGGCTGTCACAGCGGTCACATGCTGTTACGACGAAATCGGCAGGTCCTGATGGCTGCACTAAGAACCGGACCTGTTACTTACAGCCGGTTTTTAGTGCAGACTTCACCAGGGTGCCGTTAAACCCCCTCTACTACAGCGACGCCAAAAGGCGTCGCTGTAGACTGAGTACCTGCACCGCCTGACGGTGGCGGTCGTTAAGGGCTAAAGGATATCCAGAGGATATGTCATAACTGTCAGATAGATGCAGGTCCCACCTCTTGGACCTGCACCTATCTCTAGAACGGAGCCCCCTAAACCCCATTCTACTGTTCTGTGTTGCGGCTGAAGCGTGTGATTTCCGACCAGAAATGACTAATTATTAGTAGTGAATTGCAGTTACAGAAGCAGCGTAGCATGCGAACTACGCTGTTTCCGTTATTCATGGTCGGAAATCACATGCTTCAGCCACAACACATAGCAGTAGAATGGGGTTTAGGGGGCCCTGTTCTAGAGATAGGTGCGGGTCCCAGAGGTGGGACCTGCATCTATCGGACATTTATGACATATCCTGTGGATATGTCATAAATGTCTCTGATGGGAAAACCCCTTTAACTGTAAAGTTGACTGTGTTGCCTGTTAATATAACCTTTGTTTTCTTTATATTTAACTGCTAGCCCATCTTTTCACTCTGTTATTTAACTTTTCATATATGATTGTTGATGTTTCTTCCGCCAATTCTTCTCTCATTAGGTGTTCGGCATACAGGTTAAACACGTACGAAGATAGTATGAAGCCTTGCCTAACTCCTTTGCCAATCTGAAAGCAGTCTGTTTTTTCCATTTTCTGTCATGACTGTGGCTTCCTGAATGAAAGAATGAATGAATGAATGAATGAATGAATGGCTTCCTGAATGATGTAGAGCAGGGGTCAGCAACCTTCGGCACTCCAGCTGTTGTTAAACTCCAACACCCAGGATGCCCTGACAGCCAAACGCTTTATTGTTCCAGCCAAAGGCTGTTAGGGCATGTTTTGAATTGTACTTTCACAACAGCTGGAGTGACGAAGGTTGCTGACCCCTGATGCAGAGGTTCATCATAAGAACTACTAGTTGTCCAGGTACAATCATTTTGAGCATTCCATAATTTGACATGATCAATGCCGTCAAAGTCAATGAACCACGTGTTGACTCCCTCCTTGTATTACTTGACTCTTTCATTTGTAATGGTAGTGTTCCTTTGCCTTTTCTGGATCTGTATATCAGGCAGTCCCTTTCAATAAATTGTTCCAGTCAGCGCTGAATGATCTTAAGCCTAATTTTACTTCCATGTGATATGAGTACTGTTTTGTGCATATACTTTTATGTCCCCTATTTTTGGAATCGGGATTCAACTTCTTCCAATATTTTTGCCCATTAATGATTTTCCAGATTTATTGGCATAGTTTTGTAAGCACTTTAATTGATTCTTCTTAATTTGCTTGGAATACTTTTGCTGTTGCCATCATCTGCAATTACTTTTTTCAGAAACATCCTGACTTCTTCCAAAAACTAAGGTTGTTCAGTCTAGCTTACATCATTATGAGGGTATTCGCTGTGTATTTCATTTCTGTAAAGTTCCTCTGTGTATTTCTACCACTTTTGTTTGATATTTGTCTCGTCTGTTAAGATTTGCTCATTTTTATCTTTCAGCATACATATTCGAGGCTGAAATTTAAAAAAATCTCATGAATCTCCTGAAACACAATTGCTTGTTTTTATTTTCAATACCTTTACAAATGTTATTGTAGTATTGGTCTTTGTCCCTCCTGGCAGCTGTTTGGAATTCTTGATTCAGTTCCCTTAAAAGACCTTTATCTATTTTCACTTTGGCTTCGCTTTTTGCAATTTCCTCTGTTTGTTCCGTTATCCACCTAGATGTCTTAGAAAACCTTGTGAAAATGTAAAAACTACCTTTGAGAGTGTCTTTGATTTGCATTCAATTCTCTGCTTCTTCTGGATCTTAATTAATGAGGTCTAGAATTTGAAAATGGGTTTTTGATATTTCCTTAGAATGCAATGGGTATGTTCTCCAAGTAAAATCTTGGAACTCTGAGTTTTTGATTGCTTTACTTCAACTGAATTTGGAGTTTGCACATTAGAAGTCTGTGATTTGTCGCACAGTCTGCTTCGGTCCACTTTTTTTATGCTAAGATTGAGTTCTTCCATCTTTTGGCACAGAGAATGTAGTCTATTTAATTCTGGTGCTCCATCAGGCGACGTTCAGGTGTAAAGATGTAATTTTGTTGCTTGAGTTGGTGATAAAAAAGTCATTGTATTCGCAGAAGTGATTAAATAGGTTTTCCGCTTAATTTCTGCTTCCAAAATTATGTTGTCCAACTGTATTTCCATCCTTCCCAATATACCACTTTCACATTCCAATCACCAGCAGTATAACTTGTTTGCAAGTCTTGTCAATTATATCCTGGGCATAATCATACAAGATTTTATCTTCTACTGCAGAAGTTGTTAGAGCATAAAGCTGTACGATTGTAACGAATCATCTCAATGTCAAATTGACATCATTACGTCATTCACAGCTTTATAGCCAACAATAGTCTTACTACTGTCTTTAGTGACTATGACAGTCATTATTTTTTTTTCTAGATCTTTCATGACCTGAATAGTAGATGGTGTGTTCCCAGCCCGGACCATTTTACTTCACTGATGCAAAAATGTTGATGTGAAAGCGATCCATTTCCACTTCACTGTTTTTAAGCTTCTCTTGATATCAGCTCTGTACTTTTCATGCTTCAGTTGTTTTGTTTTTGCAGCTTTAAGGGCATGGCCACACGTGGCGGATTTCCTCTGCAACTGTCCGCATCAATGCCGCACCTAATCCGGGTTGCGGATTACGGCTGCGGATCTGCCCAAAATGTGCAGAAAAATGATGCGGACTAGCTGCTGCGGACTGCGGGAAAAGTGCTTCCCTTCTCTCTATCAGTGCAGGATAGAGAGAAGGGACAGCACTTTCCGTAGTGAAAGTAAACGAATTTCATACTTACCGGCCGTTGTCTTGGTGACGCGTCCCTCTTTCGGCATCCAGCCCGACCTCCCTGGATGACGCGCCAGTCCATGTGACCGCTGCAGCCTGTGCTTGGCCTGTGATTGGCTGCAGCCGTCACTTAGACTGAAACGTCATCCTGGGAGGCCGGACTGGAGACAGAAGCAGGGAGTTCTCGGTAAGTATGAACTTATATTTTTTTGACAGGTTGCTGTATATTGGGATCGGTAGTCACTGTCCCGGGTGCAGAAACAGTTACTGCCGATCGCTTAACTCTTTCAGCACCCTGGACAGTGACTATTTACAGACGTCTCCTAGCAACGCTCCCGTCATTACGGGAGCCCCATTGACTTCCTCAGTCTGGCTGTAGACCTAGAAATACATAGGTCCAGCCAGAATGAAGAAATGTCAAGTTAAAAAAGCAAGACGCATCCGCAGCACACATAACATGTGCATGACAGCTGCGGACTTCATTGCGGAAATTAGAATCTCCATTGAAGTCAATGGAGAAATTCCGCCATGAGTCCGCCACTGCTCCGCAACAGACAGAGCATGCTGCGGACACCAAATTCCGCTCCGCAGCCTATGCTCCGCAGCGGAATTTTACGCATCGTCTAAACGAACACTGCTAAATTAAAGTGGAAGTCAATGGACAAACGGCTCCGCTGCGGATTAACGCTGCGGAGTGTCCGCAGCGGAATTTAAGTGAAATTCCACCACGTGTGAACCCAGCCTTAGAGTCTCTATTCTCATATGGTAATGTGAACCCTGCTTAAACGCTATAGATGACCCCCTAAGATGAAGAAAAGTAGTAATCTTCTGTCAAGTCATTAAAACATCTATTAAGTTATTTTTTGGAACCTAGGTTGCTACCAGTTTGGCTACCATTACAGCATTTGACATATCTTGTCACCTAGCTTGTCTAGAATTATATTATTGACAAATTAGCATTTTTTTTTAAACAATGTTTTTACATTTTATTGAATGTTTGACATAACATACCCTTTCACTCTTGTATGGCCGTAAAAGTAAGCAGATTTGGAGTTTATTACTTTAAATATGATGTCTGGTTTAGAAAACAAATTTTTAAGTATCCTATTAGACCATTCTGAGTTAATTAAGGGGGGTACCCTTCATTTTAAACCTCCATCAATTAGCCAGACTGGAGAGCAGCTGCAAAGCCTGTCTCTCCGGAGGACCCATCACAACAATGCGTGACGCGGACCGCCCACTAACCCAAAGCTAATTTTGGAAAATCTTCTTATCTCTATTTACTCTATTTGCACAATGAGAACTTCTTTTTTGTAATAATTTATATTTTGGCACATTCTGAGAGCCATAACTTTATTTTTCCATCAATTGAGCTGTGTGAATGCCTTTTACAAGGCGGGCTGTGGTTTTGATTGATACCTTCTTCAGGTACATACAACTTTTCAATTACCTTTTCAAATTTTGGCATTCGCACAGTCTCATACACGGCAGCTTAATGCTGTTTCTCCTGTAGTGGCAATGCAGAAGAGTAAGGGTATGTTCACACGACAACGCAAAATACGTCTGAAATTACGGAGCTGTTTTCAGGCGAAAACATCTCCTGAATTTCAGACGTTTTTGCATGTACTCGCGTTTTTGGTGGCGTCTTTTATGGACGTAATTGGAGATGTTCTTCATTGGATTCAATGAAAAATGGCTCCAAAAACGTCCCAAGAAGTGTCCTGCACTTCTTTGACGCAGGCGTAATTTTACGCGCCGTCTTTTGACAGCGACGCGTAAAATGACAGCTCGTCTGCACAGAACATCGTAAAACCCATTGCAGGCAATGGGCAGATGTTTGCAGACTTATTGGAGCCGTCTTTTCAGGCATAATTCGAGGCGTAAAACGCCTGAATTACGTCTGAAAATAGGTTGTGTGCACATACCCTAAATCTCATGAGAACCCAAACAATCAGCTGTATTCTGCGAGCCGAGCAAGTGTTTATTTTCAGGGAAACATTTTACAAAATTAAATTGTAAAAGTAGACAACCCCTTTAAAGAAGTTGGGTGGAAGTAGAAGCTAGAATTATAACATTTTACATGTTTTTTTGTTTATGTTAAGATGCATTCAAAAATAGGTTTAATTAACTGTATATGTCATCATTTGGTTTATGGGATGGAAAATAAAATTTGATTTGTTTGACTATGCCTACATGCTGTTTTAGAAGTGCTAATGAACATTGTTACAATATGATGACTTCCTAATATTTACAATAGTGAAACATATATTAAAATAAATATCAATTATTGTGACTTTACATTGATTTCAGCTTCACTGTCATATTGTATTCCTAATTAGTTAGTAGAATATTTGTGTAAATTCAAAGGGAGTGTCTGTACAATTGCAATCATTATATTGTGGTAGTTTGGTAGTATCATCATTTTGAATATGCATTTCCAAATAATCAATAAGATAGCTGTATTCTGCAGTTTATTGAATATATTCACACAAAGTGTCTGTGTAAATACATCATTAATCACACAATTATCATATATTTAATATTAAATTGGCCAATTATTACAGACTTCAGACACCAGACTCAATAGCTGTAAGGACCACAGAGCTAAACTGCAGAACCCACAATTTATGATGTTTGCAGTCATCAGAGATAAGTGATAAGCTTATATTGTAAACCCCTCACAATAAATCCCAAGCATGGCATATTACATTATTTTATCATTTGAGCTTTGCAAAATTATATTTGCATATTTTATATTTCATAAACAGAAGAATTACATTTCCAAACAAGAAGCTACTGCGGATATATGACTGTGCATGCATGCAGCATATTTATATTTGTTCCCATCCATTATGTTTTGTTATTATTTGGCTTTTAGATGACATTGTAATATTCCTATCTTCAGAGGCTATGTTCAGTACAATAAAATAAAGCCAAACATATTTGTAATAGTTAATGCAATGACTTCAAATTCTTAACTAGAAGGTGGAATAGAACTAGCACTAAGGATAGTAGTATTGCATCTTGTAGCCAGAGCAGTACATTCTCTGTCTATAAACCAGGAATTTGTAATGCTTTGAATGTAATTCAATTAATTGGACATTATATTCAGAGGATGGATATAGTATGGTCCAGTGTGTATTTTGAAAGCTCTCACATAAAAAATAAATAAACCATCTGTAATGAACTTGCATTATTAGCTGTGGGTAAAATGTAAACTTACTTCCATGATCAAGACAAAAGATATAGAGAGAACATATTTTGAACACTTCAACTTTTTTCTGTCTTTCTTTTGTTTTGTTTATGTAATATTTGTATCTATTTCTTCTCTTATGACAATTATTTAGAACGTAACATTTTTATATATGCTTCTTCCCCTTACAGCAGTGATCTTTGCTCAGGTCACAGAGCATGCCCATAACACTCTCCTATAAAAGTCAATATATGACCAGGTGATTGCTGTTGCAGCAGCTCAGACAAAATAGCTGCCCCGTTAATCATGTAATTAAGACAATCAGAAAATAACAGATTAGGAAATCTATTATTTATATATTTATTATACAAAAATAAGTTAATGCCTTCTATTTAAGAATATTGTACTAAAAATATTGCCAAACACAGGAGTGGACGCAAAAGAAAGAAGATGCATCTGTCTTTTCTTTATACCTTTCCTTTCTTTTAAATCCACTTCTGGCTTTGGCTTTAAAAACTGAGCAACAAACTGCAAACCTTTTGTGTGAACCTGGCCTTACTAAAAAAAATAAAAAGGTGTCAAACTGAAGACTTCATTAAAATGTCTAGGCAAGATTGAAATGATTTTTTTATATTTTTCGAGACACTGAGATGTTAAATTGCTACATACATAACTGATGGTAACTGATTATATTATACAAAAAAAAAACAACTCAGCTCTGAGACACCTATAGTCTGTAGACTATCAGTTAAAATGTACCTAATGTCACAAACGCGATCACATTGTTACTCACCTCTCTGTTCCCCAGCATCCTTTTCTTGCCTCCTTGCCCTGACACTAGGCTATCTGTTCGCTGCCGGTGTCACTGAAAGAACATAATTTAAACCAGCAGACATCCTTTGCTTCCCTGTTTTCTCTTGGACATGTGTACACACCCTGCTGCTGGTGTTGTGTTGATAAACTTTTTCTATGCTGTATTGCCTTTCAGTGGTTCCTTCCATTGGTTGCTTCGAAAGGCATAGCTAGGGGTTTAGCACAGGGGACCAAAACATATCTGAGTGGGCCCCAACCCAATGGGCGCCCCCAATGCATGTTTACAACTGAAGAGGTGCATTCTAATTATAGTGGTCATCATTCTGAATGAGCAATAGTGCTGAATATGCTGCTATATTTCCCATTAATACTAAAGTTTAATCTTTTCTCTGACAGAGGAGTTTGCATTAGAAAGTGTTGCAGACCTCTCTGAAGTAAATGAAAGAATATATAACCCCCATCAACCCTGTATATACCAGTCATCATCCCTGTATATACCAGTCACCAGCCCTGTGTATATACCAGCCATCACCTCTGTATATGACCCCATCAGCACTGTATATAACCCCATCATACCTGTATATAACCCTCATCATCCCTGCATATAACCCCATCATCCCTGTATATACCAGCCATCATCCCTGTATATAACCCCCATCATCCCTGTATATATCAGCCTGGCTAGTATATATAGGTAAGATGGGGGTTATAAACAAGGATGATGGCTGGTATATACAGGGATGGTGGGGGTTATATACAGGGATGATGGCTGGTATATACCGGGATGATGGGGATTATATACAGGGATGATGGCTGGTATATACAGGTATTATGGGGTTGTATACAGGGATGATGGGGGTTATATACATGGATAATGGCTGGACCCCTCTAACACTGAAACCATCAGTCCCGTGGACCTGTCGGATACATGATTCAGTGCAAGATACAGCTGCTCTGTATACAGAATACAAAGCAGCTGTATCTCAAAAAGTAAAAATCTGTTTTAATAAAATGTACTTAGGGAGTTGCACAAATCACACAGATGCACAATTTTATTTAAAAAAAAATTATGTCAAAAGGTGTACATAGCCTATTAGGTATCTAGAGTAGAAATTTGAGAAAGAAGTGAGGTAATACATTTCCCTCTGCCTCTTGAGGCCAGAGCCCACAATAATAAATACTCCCTGGAGCATAGCTTTGTGTAACTCCCGGATAATCGTCTCACTGACGTCCGGAGTGCTACTGTATTAATAGAAAAGAAACCTTTCAGAGAGTTGCATATACTTTGAGCCATTTTAGTGTCCTGCACTAGTGTCTCATTTATGATCTATGTAAAGGCTCGCTTAGGGTGGCAATATGGGTGAATAGTTATAGAGACCGGTGCATGGTCAGAGACTGTTATCGCTCCTTTTTCAGTCTTAACTACTGCAGATAACATTTTCTCCGAAATAAAAATATAATTCGACCTAAGATATAATTGATGTCTATAACGTGCATGGCCACGGACCGTTGGGATTACACACCTCTCGATGGCCGCAGCCATGGTCTGGTGAGATGCCAGCACTCACTTCCGCTCTGCTCTGCTGTGTCCTCTAGGGTGTGCGCGCACGCTCGTGCCCAGCCTTAAGGGGCCAGTGCGCGCGCATGTAAAATATAGTTAATTAGCCCATGATCACCCTGCACTATAAGAAGGGCCCTGCCCCTTTTCTCGTTTCCTGAGCGTTGTTGTGTTTACCCATGTTAGTCCTGAAAATGGTCCCTTAGTGTCATCCTGCTCCCGTTGTTTCCCGTGCCCTGCTACCTGTATCCCGTGCTATTTGTTCCTATGCATTAAACCTGTTGGAGTCGTGTTGTGCCACCAGTTCCGCCTGCTGTTACACCACGTATGGTGTCTACTGTAAAGGTCCCGTCTGTGCCTAGCCATTGCTACTGAAAGAATTGATTTTAAGTGTACCCATTGCACACAATCAGCAAAATGACATATAAGTGCTTTGGACGGATCGCAACCGCCACAATCAAAGTAACAAACTTAATTAAACACAAAATTGCAACTGCAATTAAGTAAGTAACTGGTAGGGAAGGAACAGGAGTAGGATTGAATAGTGTGCCGCGGGTACATGGCCACTATCCGTGTTCCAAGAAGAATAGCAATTAATGAGGAATAAGGTGACTGGGCACGTGTGTGCCTTAACTTTTAGGGCAATATGATTGCACCTTTTAGCAAACCACATGGGATCAGACAAAATAAAAGTTATTATGTCAATGAATCAAAGAACAATGCAGGAAAAACCTCACTGTTTCACACAATTAGTCCAGAGGGACCCACTATTGTTCACAGCTGTTATCAGTCTAAAGCAAAACTCAATGATACCTCTAGAGAGTAATATGATGTAGTGGCAGCCGTGATTGGAGGGTGAGTGGAGGTAATTTTGGTCTTCGAAAATGCATTACTGGAGCGGACTGACCATGTGGTGGTGTAGGCAGTCCAGGCATAGGGGTCTGGCATAGGGGTCTCACATGTGACTGGAAGTCACAAAAGATTGTCCAGCAGAGCAATATCCTTTTTGGCCCAGAATTTTTTTTTAGTTTGTCGGGAGGGGGGGTGTCTGATGGTGAATGTGTAACCCAACTTCGTGATCGCAAGACCGAAGGGATATAGCCACCAAAAAGGAATTATTTTGCTGGGAAGACTATCTGTCAGAGATTTATGGACTCTTTTAGCGAGCGTAGAAGGTGCAATATCGTGGAATAGGTATATCTCTGTATTTTCTGAAAAGACTACTGTAGACTCCTTAGCCTTTTGTAATATTTCAGTAGTGTCCACGAAATGACATCACGTACAGACCCCAGTGTTTTAGGTCAAAGAGCTCTTTCAAATTCTTTTAATTGCCACCCGTTGAGTTCTGTCTTGAGCCAGGAGCAAGGCATAAATTTGACAAGCTGCAGAGGAAAGTGCTTCTGATGCAACAGTGTCAGGCAAGCCTCCAATTCGAATGTTCTTTTGCCTACTTCGGTTTTCTTGATCTTCTAACATTAAGTAGTCTGTATTTAAGTGAGAGATCTGAGCCATGAGGTTAGTTTGTAACTTTGCATTGTGTTGGACATAAGCAGCTTGATCAGCATCTATTGCTTCAACTCGATTGTCAATGTGTATTGTGTCCGCCGGTTCTCTCAGAACTGGCGATAGAGCTTTTGTCTGGAGTGAGAGAGAGATAGTATTGGAGAAGCCTGCAATATCTGAGGGGGTACAGGAGCTCTCATCATCCGAGTCAACTTGCAAGTCTTGATCTCGCAGTTTTGCCATAGCCATTTTGGAACAGCTTGGGGGAGGGGTCGTCCCCTTCTTGTGAAGATACTTGTCTAGCTCAGGTGTTTCTTTGACTTAGGAGCTTCAGGCGCTTCTTTTTTACTTCCCTGTCAGAATGCCAATGAGATGAGTAACACAGATAAGTTGTGAGGGAGTGTAGATCAGGTGCACATTATTGAATGCGATCAGACTAGTCCAGAAGTAAGAGTATTCAAAGCAAATTGTCACATGCAATTCCAAGACTTTGAGAGTTGTGTGCATTTAAAACGGGTATGAGGGTAGGGGCAGCTATTGTTGTCAGATTTCATGGGCCAAATTGCAGACACTAAAAGAGGAATATGTCAGGGCCTACCTGAAGTCCATAGGCTGCTTGGACATAGGAGTAATTGTGCAGCAGAAAGTGTGGCCTATAGGTGGTCTTGTTATAGACCTCAGCTTCTGACCTGTGATAGTGCATGGAGATTAGTTAGACAGCCGGGGAGGTGTGGACTGCTCCAAATCGGACAGCAAGCTCCAGACAGTAGAAGATGGCAGCTGGATGGGTTGAGGGTCGCAGGTCTGTTGCAAATTGAGGCCACGGCTTGGTGGTCTGGTCTGCTCACTGGCTTCTGCCACCAATATGATCCAAGCTAGGGAATGGTCGAGGAGATGAGAAAGGCATGGGGATGATCCCATTACTTTATCCCAGTGTTTGTGGGCTGCTGGGAGCAGGGATGACGGCTTGAGCAGGCCACGCGGCTGGAAATTTAGGAAGCAGGTTCAGTGGAGGGTGTAAACTGCAGAGCGAAATCGGTGCCAATCAGCATAATATGCCCCATGGAATGCCCGTCTCAGTCCAGGGGAACTCTGTGAGGTTGGATTCTGTGTCTCACCAGGCATGCAGATGGTTCTGCTCTCGTTGACACATTGCACGCCCCCTCTAGTATGCAATTTAGACAGTTTCTGAACCATAAGGGCATGCCCACACGTGGCGGATTTCCTCCGCAACTGTCCGCATCAATGCCGCACAGAATCTGCGTTGCAGATTCTGCGACGGATCTGCCCAAAATGTGCAGTAAATTGATGCGGACTAGCTGCTGCGGACTGCGGTAAAAGTGCTTCCCTGCTCTCTATCAGTGCAGGATAGAGAGAAGGGCTAGCACTTTCCCTAGTGAAAGTAAAATAATTTCATACTTATCGGCCGTTGTCTTGGTGACGCGTCCCTCTTTCGGCATCCAGCCCGACCTCCCTGGATGACGCGGCAGTCCATGTGACCGCTGCAGCCTGTGATTGGCTGCAGCCGTCACTTAGACTGAAACGTCATCCTGGGAAGCCGGACTGGAGACAGAAGCAGGGAGTTCTCGGTAAGTATGAACTTCTATTTTTTGGACAGGTTGCTGTATCTTGGGATCAGTAGTCACTGTCCAGGGTGCAGAAACAGTTACTGCCGATCGCTTAACTCTTTCAGCACCCTGGACAGTGACTATTTACTGACGTCTCCTAGCAACGCTCCCGTAATTACGGGAGCCCCATTGACTTCCTCAGTCTGGCTGTAGACCTAGAAATACATAGGTCCAGCCAGAATGAAGAAATGTCATGTCAAAAAAGCAAGACGCATTCGCAGCACACATAACATTTTCATGACAGCTGCGGACTTCATTGCGGAAATTAGAATCTCCATTGAAGTCAATGGAGAAATTCCGCCATGAGTCCGCAACCAGTCCGCCACAACTCCGCAACATCCAGTGCATGCTGCGGACACCAAATTCCGCACCGCAGCCTATGCTCCGCAGCGGAATTTTCCGCTTCGTCTAAACGAACCCTACTAAATAGAAGTGGAAGTCAATGGAGAAACGGCTCCGCTGCGGATTAACGCTGCGGAGTGTCCGCAGCGGAATTAAAGAGCAATTCCGCCACGTGTGGCTTTGCCCTAATAGTCTTTCAAACTAATTAGGAAAAGGGCACATCAAGTCAAAAAATGTATATACGAAAAAAGGAAATATTATACTGCTTTAACGATTTAAAAAATATAGCAACCTAGTAAAACATCCTTAGCAGATATCCCTTTTCCCAGCACATACACAAATAGGAAATAAAGTCCAAAAAGGATGCAAAAGGTGGACCACTTCTCCTGAGACCTGTGGTTCTACGGAGGCTAATCTAGATTTTCCAAGGTTGGTAGCCACTGCACATAGATCCAACAGGTTACGGATTTTATATTTCTAGATGAAAAAAGAAAAATATAGTGCAACACTGGAGATTTATCAAAGTGCAAATTTTATTTTCATACTCACAAGGATTAGGATATTTCAAACATATAATAAAATGTATAAAAGTGCGGCACGCCAAACAAATCCAGCCCGTCCCTGGGTTTCGACCTTGCGGCTTCTTTCAGTGCTTGTAAGGCATGAACCATAGTGCACAGTTTAAATAGCCGCCGACTAAACACACACCTCTTAAATTGATCACATCGTTACAATACTGGCTTCTATGCAAGCCTTACATCTCATAGGAAATATATCAATTATATATATGCAAAAAACATCTAAAAACATATGTCAATTCATCATTGTCTTTTTAATACATATCAATTAAAACAATGAAAATAAAAACATTTATGTCTAGCTCTTGTATAACCAGCATATTTTTACTAATCTTCCCATTATCAATATATAATATTCCCTTTGTAATATTGTTACATATATTTGCCCTAAACTCTCAAAGAATTTATATGCACATGGAAAAAAGATATATACAACCACAAATATATATATATATATATATATATATATATATATATATATATATATATATACAAAAATAAGGTCACATACACAGACTTGTTGATACACAGAAAACCAGCACAATCTTATTTCAATATATCGCCCAACATTATGGTAGTTTTTCTCCACTTTCTCGTATATTTCCTGGCAATCATTAAAATATGCCCACACAGCTATAACTGCATTTTTTTTATAACTTTTGTATTTTTATATTCTTACATAACGAATGCATTGTTTTTACCCACATGAATATTCTGCCGCACACTTACTGAAAAGCAATCGAATTAACCTCTTCTATTGATCAATTTCCAATATAAACCAATACCCAATACAAACCTAAATTTATTTATTTTCTTCTCCTCTACTTGCCAATTTTCAGAGAAATACATGGATGGTATGCCCCCAAATAAATATGGTATTAGTGCTTCTCACTTTAAAAAAAACTAAATAACAACCTCACCTTCATATAAGAAATAGAAACATGATCGTTCGTCTTCCCCATTATAGGACTTTCTTAATTACCATAAGAATATTTATAAATACATCCTTTTCAAAAATTATTATATTTAATTTTTATTTTAATTATTATAACTTTTATTTTTACATATTTTATTACAAAAAACGCTTAAGCTGAAAATCCAAATTTAAGCCAGATGTATGTAGTGCATTAAGGTAATACATCCGAAATGACTCTCTCTGACTAATTTCTTTGTATTAATTTTCGCTCCTCCAGTGATTTTCCACAATTTCTATGGCATAAAACTTCATACCTTTTTGGATTACTACCATGATTTTTTAGGAAATGTGCAAAAAAATTTTGATCAATTTTTTAACAATATGCCAATTTTGTTTAACCCCAGCTCGCTGCAGCCTCTTTTGACTTTCCTGACCAAGCCTTATTTTTCAAATCTGACATGTGTCACTTTATGTGGTAATAACTTTGGAATGCTTTTACCTATCCAAGCGATTCTGAGATTGTTTACTCGTGACACATTGGACTTTAAGTTAGTGGTAAAATTTGCTCGATATATTCAGTATTTAATTGTGAAAAACACCACAATTTTGCAAAAAATTAAAAAAATTGCATTTCTCTAAATTTAAATGTATCTGCTTGTAAGACAGATAGTGATACCACACAAAATAGTTCTTAATTAACATTTCCCATATGTCTAATTTAGATTGCCATCATTTTTTGAACATCCTTTCATTTTTCTAGGATGTTACAAGGCTTAGAACTTTAGCAGCAATTGCTCACATTTTCAAAATGTCAAAAGGCTATTTTTTCAGGGACCAGTTCAGTTCTGAAGTGGCTTTGAGGGGCCTATACAATACAAACCCCCATAAGTCACCCCATTTAAAAAACTGCACCCCTCAAAGTATTCAAAACAGAATTTAGAAAGTTTCTTAACCCTTTAGGTGTTTCACAAGAATTAAAGCAAAGTAGAGCTGAAATTTACAAATTTCATTTTTATGAAGAAATTCATATTTAATCAATTGTTATCAGTAACACAGAAGGATTTACCAGAGAAATGCAAATCAATATTTATTGCCCAGATTCCGCAGTTTTTAGAAATATCCAACTTGTGGCCCTAGTGTGCTAATGTACTGAAGCACAGACCTCAGAAGCAAAGGTGCACCTAGAGGATTTTGGGGCCTTCTTTTTATTAGAATATATTTTAGGCACCATGTCAGGTTTGAATAGGTCTTGAGATGCTAAAACAAAGGAAACAACCCAAAAGAGACCCCATTTTGGAGACTACACCCAACAAGAAATTCATCTAGGGGTGTAGTGAGCATTTTGACCCCACAGGTGTTTCATTGATTTTATTAGAATTTGGACATAAAAATGAAAAATTTAAATTTTTTCCAAAAAGATGTAATGGCTAAAAAAAAACAATGTCCACATGGAATAAAGAAGACCCCCCCCCCCCCCAACATTTGTAAAGCAACTCCTCTGGAGTACGGAAATACAACATATATGGTCATAAACTGCTGTTTTGGCACACGGCAAGGATCAGAAGAGAAGGAGCACCATTTGGCTTTTGGAGCGTAGATTTTGCTGGATTGGTTTCTTGACACCATGTCGCTTTTGCAAAGCCCCTAAGGTACCAGTACAGTGAAAACTACCCAAAAGTGACTCCATTTCCAAAACTATACCCCTTGAGGAATTCATGTAGGGGTGTAGTGAGCATTTTGACCCCACAGATGTTTCATAGATTTTATTAGAATTATTAGAATTTATTAGAATCCTGTTTCTTCAATAAGACGTAGCTTTAGCTCAAAATTTTTCATTTTCTCAACAAATAAAGGAAAAAAAGAAACCGAATATTCGTAAAGCAATTTCTCCTGAGTACAGAAATACCCCATATGTGGGCATAAACTGCTGTTTGGACACACAGCAGGGCTCAAAAGGTTAGGAGCGCCATTTGGCTTTTTGAGTTCAGATTTGACCCCATTTTGGAAACTATACCCCTCAAGGTATTCACCTAGGGGTGTAGTGAGCATGTTAACCCTGCAGGTGTTTTTCAGAAATTAGTGTGCACTCGATTTTGCAAATGGGAATTTTTCCATAGATATGCCAATATGTGGTGCCCAGCTTGTGACACCATAACAAAACATCATTCTAATTATTATGCTGTGTTTCCAGGTTTTAGAAACACCCTACATTGGCCCTAATCTTTTGCCTGGACATTCGACCAGGCTCAGGAGTGAAAGAGTACCATGCGAAATTGAGGCCTAATTTGGCAATTTACAAAGTATTGGTTCACAATTGCAGAGTCTCTGATGCAAAATAATAAAAGAAACCCGAGAAGTGACCCCATTTTGGAAACTACACCCCTCAAAGCATTTGGTGTAGTGAGCATTTTCACCCCACATGTTTTTCCGTAAATGAATGCTCTGCGGATGGTGCAAAGTAAAAATTAAAATTTTTCCCTAGATATGCCATTTCAGTGGCAAATATGTCGTGCCCAGCTTGTGCCACTGGAGACATGCACCCCAAAATTGTTAAAAGCAGTGGAGTAACTACCGCTACGGCTGCTACGGGGCCCGCGGCATGAGGGGGCCCATGTCGTCAGGCGGCACGGGCCCCCACCATGGCCGGAGGCTCCGCTAGCAGCCGCTATGGCTGTTACAGCGGGACGCCACTGAACACTACGGCAGAGCAGGGAGGTATCTCCCCGCTCTGCCATTAAACAAAAGACATGTATCCCCTATCCACAGGACAGGGGATACATGTGTGATCGCTGGCAGCGATAAGGAGAACGGGGGACTGAAAGTCCCCTGAAGTTCTCCATCACAAACCTCGGACTTCTGGGGTCTGTGTCGGCAGCTCCGGAGAAATGAATGGAGCGCCGGTCCCACTTGTGCGCATGCGTGACCAGCGCTCCTTTCATTTTTTAGTGAGCTGCGCAGACGCCGGAAATCAGAGGTTAGTCATGGAGAACTTCAGGGGACTTTCAGTCCCCCTTTCTCCCTATCACTGCCAGCGATCACACATGTATCCCCTGTCCTGTGGATAGGGGATACATGTCTCTTATTAGGACACACTGTAGGTTGCATTTTTTTTGGAGGGGGGACGCTGTATGGCGTTCCCTACAGGGGGGGTTCTGTATGGCAGTCCCTACAGGGGGGGGACGCTGTATGGCGTTCCCTACAGGGGGGGACGCTGTATGGCGTTCCCTACAGGGGAGACGACGCTGTATGGCATTCCCTACAGGGGGGACGCTGTATGGCATTCCCTACAGGAGGGGGGACGCTGTATGGCGTTCCCTACAGGGGTGGACGCTGTATGGCGTTCCCTACAGGGGGGGCTGTATGGCATTCCCTACAGGGGGGGCTGTATGGCGTTCCCTACAGGGGGGCTGTATGGCGTTCCCTACAGGGGGGGCTGTATGGCGTTCCCTACAGGGGGGCTGTATGGTGTTCCCTACAGGGGAGGCTGTATGGCGTTCCCTACAGGGGGGGGTTGTATGGCGTTCCCTACACACCCCCCCTGTAGGGAACGCCATACAGACTCCCTGTAGGTAACGCTATACAGCCCCCCTGTAGATAACACCATACAGTCCCCCCTGTAGATAACGCCATACAGCCCCCTCTGTAGATAGCGCCATATAGACCCCCTGTAGGGAACGCCATACAGCCCCCCGTAGATAACGCCATACAGTCCCCCTCTAGATAACGCCATACAGCCCCCTCTGTAGATAGCGCCATACAGCCCCCCTGTAGATAGCGCCATACAGCCCCCCTGTAGATAGTGCCATACAGCCCCCCTGTAGATAGCACCATAGAGCCCACCTGTAGATAGTGCCATACAGCCCCCCCTGTAGGGAATGTCATACAGTCCCCCCCTGTAGGGAACACCATACAGTCCCCCCTGTAGGGAACGCCATACAGTCCCCCCATAGATAACGCCATACAGCCCCCTCTGTAGATATCTACAAAAGGGGCTGTATGGCGTTATCAAAAGGGGGGGTTTGTAAAAAAGGCACTATCTACAAGGGGGGGGTTGTGTGACACCCAGGGGAGGGGGGGCCCCAGTCAAAAGTTTGCTATGGGGCCCAGTCTTTCCCAGTTAAGCCCCTGGTTAAAAGGGTTCTTCCGGGTATGGCGATGCCATATATGTGGAAGTAAACAGCTGTTTGGGCACACTGTAGGATGGGTGGAGCGCCATTTGGCTTTTGTAGTTTTGTTTGGAGTTTTACTGGTATTTCAGTTTATAGTGTGGCTTTAAATGTAAGCCGGGCAGAGTACATCAGGGACATAGTCAGGTGATATAATAATGGGGGTAAAAAAAAACATTAAAATAATCCATAGATGTGTGGTACGCTGTGAAGCAATCCTTTCTGCACAGGCCAGTGTCGCACTGATAAATAGTGTCCTTACTTATACCCCTTTTGGACCACACTCTGCACCTTTGCAGTTTGGGGAATATTGCTGAAAAAGTGTTGTCCTGGTATAATACGGGCACCCTTGCTTCCAGCAGATATATTTGCGCCCTCCCCTTCCTGGTTCCCTAATTTTAGGGCATTGATAAATCGCCTCTTGAAACAGAAGAAATGTTCCCCTCGGGCCTGCAAAACTGCATATTTTTATTTCCTGACTTATTGGAGCCTTAACTCATTTTATTTTTTCATAGACGAAGTGGTATGATGGCTGTTTTTTTGCGGGACGAGCTGTAGTTATTATTGGTACCATTTTTAATCACCTTTTATCCTATTTTTTGCGAAGCAAGTTGACCAAAAAACAGCAATTCTGGCATCGTTTTTTTTTATACAGCGTTCACCATGTGTTATAAATTACATGTTAACTTTATTCTGCGGGCCAGTACGATTCCGGCTATACTAAATGTATAGCACTTTATGTTTTATAACTCTTTGCACAATAAAATTAAATATTTTTTTGTAAAAAGAAAATATTACTTCTGTTGCCATGTTGTGAGAACCATAACTTTTTTTTTTCGTCGACGGACCTGTATGAGGGCTTGTTTTTGCGAGACGAGCTATAGGTTTTATAAGTACCATTTTTGGATACATGCAACGTTTTTATCATTTTTATTCCAATTTTTGTAGGGCAAAGTCACCAAAAAACAGAAATTCTGGCATTGATTTTACGTTAGTTTTTTTTAACACCGTTCACCGCGTGGAGTAAATAACATAATATGTTTGTAGTTCAGGCCGTTACGGTTGCGGCGATACCAAATATGTATGTTTATTTATTTTATTTTTTCAATGATAAAGGACTTGATAAGGGAAAAAGGGCGATTTTATTTTTTTTTTTTTATTATATGTTTTACAACTTTTTTTTTCACCTTTTTTTTTTACACTTTGTTTTAGTCCCACTAGGGGACTTGCAGGTCCAACTGTCTGATTTTTTTTTCTATTACATTGCACTACCTATATAGTGCAATGTATTAGATCTGTTAGTCGTTCACTGACAGCAAGGCGATTAGACTTCGCCTCCAGGCAGGGCCTAATTGGCTTCTGTAATGGCAGAGGAGGCCATTGTTAGGCCTCCTGTTAACATAGCAGCAGTCGGCAGTCCTGCGATCGCATGCAAGGCTGCCAATCTGCTACCAACCTCTAATATACAGCGATCACTGTAACATACAGCTGACATCCACCGATGATGACGTAGGCTCCGTTTCTGAGCCGGCGCCATCTTGCCGTCGGCTACGGAAGCATTTTAGGCTCCGCCTCCGGGTGAGGCCTGGAAGGCTTCCAAACTAGGCAGACCGGGAGGCCAGTCTTAGCCAGACTGGGAGGCCAGTATTACGCCTCCGGTTGCCATTTCAGCCACCGGCACCCCGTCAAGTTCAATGCTGGTGTGCCAACCTCATATCTATCTATCTATCTATCTATCTATCTATCTATCTCATATCTATTTATTTCTCTCATTATCTATCTATCTATCATCTATCTATCTATCTATCTATCTATCTATCTATCTATCTATCTATCTATCTATCTATCTATCTATCTATCTCTCTCTCTATCTATCTATCTATCTATCTATCTATCTATCTATCTATCTATCTATCTATCTATCTATCTATCTATCTATCTATCTATCTATCATCTATATATCTATCTATTTTGTGAACATCTTAATTTTGGCCACTTAAGGAGCTACAGAAGACATATGATCCATAATAAGCTGCCTATTGTATTTTTATTCTTTGATTTATACAGTATATTAATTCATAAACAAAAATACACACTAGATAGGCTTTCACTGCCTGAGGAGGACCCAATCCAAGGACGCCAAAACTATATTTCTTTCCTTCTGCGAAGCATAGAGTTTGCATTAAAGGGGTTGTCCCACTATTTAATATTAAAATTTTTGATCATGCAAAACATTTTTTCAATTAGTAGAATTTAAAAAAAGCAATGCTCCTTTGTCTAGATATTGCTGTTACATGCTTTTTATTTAGTAAATTATTAAAAGATACATTTTAATCCATCGTTTCTTTAGTGATAGGCATTTAATCAAAAGGTTTTAACATAAAATAAAAGATATAATCTTCACAACAGCAATTTCAAGACTCATGTAAAAATACTAAATTATATTTTTCTTGAATAATCACAATATAAATAAAGTAAAATAACAGAGCAAAACTTAAATCTAGCCAGTCATCTAAACTAAACAACATATAACAGATAAAATGAATATGTATGGGCTGTGTTTTATGGTTGCTCTAAAGCCATTTTATAGTTTTGGTCAGTAGAAAATCTTTTTAATCTTGCTTAGGAATCTATAAAAACCTGAATTCAGATATCAAGAGACCCATAAGAAGCAAGCGCACAGCAAAAGAAGCAGCAATTTTCCAGTCAGTCAAGTACTTTAATGTTCATTCTAGTGAATAACAAGATATTTTGTCTTATAATAAATCCTTGGGGTGATTACTTTGTGTGTGATATGGTTAGATGGTGTCCCCAAATGGAAAAAAGAATGCAGAAAGGTTTCATAATTGAAGATTGTACTCATCTGGTCTGTGCACAATAATCTGGACATTGTACAATATAATATAATAGTGTATATGGCAGGATGATAAATTTGGCGCAACTTTTTGAGATTGCTAGTTATCTTCTATTCTTTACACACCTCATGATCGCTGTACAAATATGCCAGAATAATATGACGAAAAATACACATATGTATACATTTTTTTATTTCTGAAATGCTCCTGTTGCACACTACAGTAATCATAAACCAGAGTAGCTATAAAAAAAGTGTCAAATCCACAACACTCAGATGTAAATACGAAAAAAGGAAATATTGTACCGCTCTAACGATGTAAAAAATGTAATTTATTATTTACCAAAAGTGCGTAAAAATCAGTACCATAGATAGATAGGTGGGTAGAAAGGTAGATAGATAGATAGATAGATAGAAGATAGAGTTTTTAAAATAAATCTAGTGGGTTTATTCCATGCGCGACGTTTTGGTGCTAAATCTGGAACCTTTCTGTAAAGGATCTGCCTGACACAGCTTCTGTGTCGACGCCCGTGGTTACTCACTCTGCACCTGCTCCTAAGTCTGGTCGAGTAACCCCTTCTTCCACCAATAAGCCTGGGAGACGGAGGAGTGGGAGAGCCTATCACAGCCTGGCCAGACAGAGCTAGTTCCCGCCCTCTGTCTATTTATACCTTCACATCCTGCTCCTCCTTTGCCTGTGATTCTTTCAATCTGTTTCCTGGCTCTGCTGCTGCTACTTACTACTTGTCTTCTGCTTCATATTGACCCTGGCTTGACTGACTATTCTCCTGCTCTGCGTTTTGTACCTCGTCCACTCCTGGTTTGACTCGGCTCGTTCACTATTCTTGTTGCTCACGGGGTTCCCGTGGGCAACAGCCCCATTTCCCTTAGCTTCTGTGTACCCTTGTCTGTTTGTCTGTCGTGCACTTAGTGAGCGTAGGGACCGTCGCCCAGTTGTACGCCGTCGCTTAGGACGGGCCGTTGTAAGTAGGCAGGGACTGAGTGGCGGGTAGATTAGGGCTCACCTGTCTGTCTCCCTACCCCGCCATTACATAATCACAGGCCCATATACCTTTTCTACCCTGGTCCCTGTCACAACTATGGACCCACTTGAGACCCTGGCTAAGCAAATGCAGGGCCTCTCCCTACAGGTCCAAGCCCTGGCTCAGAGCGGCAACCAGCAAGATTCTACCCTGGTAGTGCCCCCACCTCACCTCTTGAACCCCACCTTTTTTTCTGCTCTCGGGCTCATATATGACGAGACTGACAAGACTGCCTTTGCCGAGAGTCAGCTGGTGACCTTACGTCAGGGTAAGAGACCCGTTGAGGAGTACTGTTCGGACTTTAGGAAGTGGTGTGTAGCTTCTCGGTGGAATGACCCTGCCTTGAGGTGCCAGTTTAGATTGGGTCTGTCGAACGCCCTGAAGGACCTGTTAGTTAGCTACCCCTCTTCTGACTCTCTAGATCAGGTTATGGCTTTAGCGATACGACTTGACCGACGTCTGAGGGAATGACAACTTGAAAGTTTTTGTGCCTTCTCCTCTGGCTCCCCCATGATGGCTCCCGAAGTTCCGTTGCTTCGTTCTTCCACGGAAACCTCGGGTGAACCAATGCAACGCGGGGCCTCCGTGTCTCCCCACCAACGTAGAGACTTCCGCAGGAAGAATGGTCTCTGCTTCTACTGTGGGGAGGACAAGCATCAAGTGAACAACTGTCCTAGGCGTAAGAATAAGCAGCCGGAAGAACTTCCGCGCCTAAGTGATCATCGGGGAGGTCACTTGGGCGCACAGGTATTTCTCGTAAATATGAAACCTAATAAGATCTTGCTTCCCTTTCAAGTCTCTTTTGGTGGTAGGTCTGCTACCGGCAGTGCCTTCGTGGATTCAGGGTCTTCTGCTAACATTATGTCTGTGGAATTTGCTATGTCTCTAGCTATGCCATTGATTGATTTGCCTAAACCTGTTCCGGTAGTGGGTATCGACTCCACTCCTCTTGCTAATGGTTATTTTACGCAGCATACCCCTGTTTTTTAACTCCTTGTTGGCTCCATGCATTTGGAGCAATGCTCTGTACTGGTTATGCAGGGATTATAGTCCGATTTGGTTTTAGGCCTTCCCTGGTTGCAGTTGCATAATCCCACATTTAACTGGAATACTGGGGATCTTACCAAATGGGGTAATGAATGCATGACGTCATGTTTTTCTGTTAATTTTATTTCTCTCCCTGAGGAGGTCAACACTCTACCTGAGTTTATTCAGGACTTCGCTGATGTTTTTTCTAAAAAGGCCTCTGAAGCGTTACCTCCTCATAGAGAATACGATTGCGCAATCGATTTGGTACCAGGAGCTAAGCTCCCTAAGGGTAGGATATTTATTCTCTCTCATGGCTTCACGTTTGGGATAAGAGAGTATATCCAGGACTGCCTGGCCAAGGGTTACATTCGCCCCTCTACTTCGCCGGTAGGTGCTGGCTTCTTCTTCGTAGGGAAGAAGGATGGTGGTCTTAGGCCGTGCATTGATTACCGAAACTTGAATAAGGTCACTGTAAGGAACAAGTATCCCCTTCCTTTGATTCCTGATCTCTTCAATCAGGTTCAGGGGGCCCAATGGTTCTCTAAGTTTGATCTACGGGGGGCTTATAACCTTATCCGCATCAAAGAGGGGGATGAGTGGAAGACTGCGTTTAACACGCCCGAAGGTCATTTCGAATACCTTGTCATGCCCTTTGGGTTGTGTAATGCTCCCGCGGTCTTCCAGAATTTCATAAATGAGATTTTAAGAGACTACCTGGGGGTATTTCTTGTAGTGTACCTTGATGACATCCTAGTGTTTTCCAAGGACTGGTCCTCCCACATTGAGCATGTCAGGAAGGTGCTCCAGGCCCTTCGGGAAAACAAACTGTTTGCTAAGACCGAAAAATGTGTGTTTGGGGTGCAGGAGATACAATTTTTGGGTCAAATCCTCACTCCTCATGAATTCTGCATGGACCCTGCCAAGGTTCAGGCTGTGGCGGAATGGGTCCAACCTGCCTCCCTGAAGGCGTTACAGTGCTTCCTGGGGTTTGCTAATTATTACAGGAGATTTATTGCTAACTTCTCGGTCATCGCTAAGCCTCTTACGGATCTCACTCGCAAAGGTGCTGATCTCCTCCACTGGCCTCCAGAGGCGGTCCAGGCTTTTGAGATCCTTAAGAAGTGCTTTATCTCGGCCCCAGTGCTGATTCAGCCTAACCAAATGTAGCCATTTATCGTGGAGGTTGACGCCTCCGAGGTGGGAGTGGGTGCTGTCTTGTCCCAGGGTACCAGGTCTCTCACCAATCTCCGTCCCTGTGCCTACTTCTCCAGGAAGTTCTCACCCACTGAGAGTAACTACGACATTGGCAACTGCAAACTCTTAGCCATTAAATGGGCATTTGAAGAGTGGCGCCACTTCCTGGAGGGGGCTAGGCACAAGGATACGGTCCTTACCGACCACAAGAATCTGGTTTTCCTAGAATCTGCCCGGAGGCTAAATCCGAGACAAGCTCGATGGGCGTTATTTTTTACTAGATTCAACTTTTTGGTCACCTATAGGGCTGGGTCTAAATATATTAAGGCTGATGCACTGTCGCGTAGCTTCATGGCCAGCCCTCCTTCGGAGGAAGATTTCTGCTTGTGTTTTGCCCCCAGGTATAATCATTTCCTCTGTTGATTCTGACTTAGTCTCCGAAATTGCGGCTGATCAAGGTTCAGCTCCCGGGAACCTTCATGAGAACAAGCTGTTTGTTCCCCTGCAATTCCGGCTAAGGGTACTCAGGGAAAATCATGACTCTGCACTATCTGGCCATCCAGGCATCCTGGGTACCAAGCACCTCATTGCGAGAGACTATTGGTGGCCTGGGTTGCTTAAAGACGTTAAGGCCTACGTCGCCGCTTGTGAAATTTGTGCTAGGTCCAAGACTCCCAGGTCCCGACCAGCGGGCTTACTATGTTCTTTGCCCATTCCCCAGAGACCTTGGACCCATATCTTCATGGATTTTATCACCGATCTGCCTCCATCTCAAGGCAAGTCGGTGGTATGGTTGGTAGTGGACCGCTTCAGTAAGATGTGCCACTTTGTGCCCCTCAAGGTACCCAATGCTAAGACGTTAGCTACCTTGTTTATCAAACACATCCTGCGTCTCCATAGGGTTTATGTCAATATTGTTTCTGACAGAGGGGTACAATTTGTTTCATTGTTTTCGAGAGCCTTCTGTAAAAAGTTGGAGATTGATCTGTCCTTCTCCTCGGCCTTCCATCCTGAAACTAATGGCCAAATTGAGAGGACTAATCTGTCTCTAGAACAATATTTAAGGTGTTTTATCTCTGACTGTCAATATGATTGGGTCTCCTTCATTTCCCTCGCTGAATTTTCCCTTAATAACCAGGTCAGTAACTCGTCAGGGGTCTCCCCCTTTTTTTGTAATTTTGGGTTATCCTTCGTTTCACCTATTGGTTCCAACAATCCTGAGGTAGATGTCGTTCATCGGGAACTGTGCACAGTCTCGGCCCAGGTTCAGAAGAACCTAGAGGTGTCCCAGAGCATACAAAAGAGCCAGGCAGATAGAAGACGTTCTGCTAACCCCTTGTTTGCGGTCGGAGATCTTGTGTGGCTGTCTTCAAGAAATTTGCGCCTTAAGGTCCCGTCCAAAAAATGTGCTCCCAGGTATATAGGGCCGTACAAGGTCATTGAAGTCCTTAACCCAGTCTCCTTCTGACTGGAGTTGCCCCCGTCTTTTCGAATACACGACGTGTTTCATGCCTCCCTCCTGAAACGCTGCTCCCCGTCCTTGGCTCCCTCGAGGAAACCTCCGGTCCCTGTTCTCACCCCTGAAGGGGTAGAATTCGAGGTGGCCAAGATTGTGGACAGCAGGATGGTCCAAGGCTCTCTCCAGTACCTGGTCCATTGGAGAGGATACGGGCCTGAGGAGATGACTTGGGTACCCGCCCGGGATGTTCACGCTGCAGTATTGCTCAGGAGGTTCCATCTTCGGTTCCCCTATAAGCCAAGTCCACCTAGAAAGGGTCCAGTGGCCCCTCATAAAAGGGGGGGTACTGTTAAGGATCTGCCTGACACAGCTTCTGTGTCGACGCCCGTGGTTACTCACTCTGCACCTGCTCCTAAGTCTGGTTGAGTGACCCCTTCTTCCACCAATCAGCCTGGGAGGCTGAGGAGTGGGAGATCCTATCACAGCCTGGCCAGATGGAGCTAGCTCCCGCCCTCTGTCTATTTATACCTTCACTTCCTGCTCCTCCTTTGCCTGTGATTCTTTCAGTCTGTTTCCTGGCTCTGCTTCTGCTACTTACTACTTGTCTTTTGCTTCATATTGACCCTGGCTTGACTGACTATTCTCCTGCTCTGCCTTTTGTACCTTGTCCACTCCTGGTTTGACTCGGCTCGTTCACTATTCTCCTGCTCTGCGTTTTGTACCTCGTCCACTCCTGGTTTGACTCGGCTCGTTCACTATTCTTGTTGCTCACGGGGTTCCCGTGGGCAACAGCCCCATTTCCCTTAGCTTCTGTGTACCCTTGTCTGTCTATCGTGCACTTAGTGAGCGTAGGGACTGTCGCCCAGTTGTATGCCGTCGGTTATGATGGGCCGTTGCAAGAAGGCAGGGACAGAGTGGAGGGTAGATTAGGGCTCACCTGTCTGTCTCCCTACCCCGCCATTACACTTTCTCAAGCAAGTTTATGGTGCAAATTGTGGCTATATATAGAGAAACAACAATCATGCAATTCATCAATCAATATATAACCATTTAAATATAAAACAGTATATAAAACATATTCTATAGTAATATAAAGTGCTCTGTGCAAAATGACATTAATAAATACATGTTGGTCTATCATTTCATATATTTATATACAGTAAAGGAAATAAGTATTTGATCCCTTGCTGATTTTGTAAGTTTGCCCACTGTCAAAGACATGAACAGTCTAGAATTTTTAGGCTAGGTTAATTTTACCGGTGAGAGATAGATTATATAAAAAAAAAACAGAAAATCACATTGTCACAATTATATATATTTATTTGCATTGTGCACAGAGAAATAAGTATTTGATCCCCTACCAACCATTAAGAGTTCAGCCTCCTCCAGACCAGTTACACGCTCCAAATCAACTTGGTGCCTGCATTAAAGACAGCTGTCTTAAATGGTCACCTGTATAAAACACTCCTGTCCACAGACTCAATTAATCAGTCTGACTCTAACCTCTTCAACATGGGCAAGACCAAAGAACTTTCTAAGGATGTCAGGGACAAGATCATAGACCTGCACAAGGCTGGAATGGGCTACAAAAGACAGGGTGAATAGGAAATGCGGTGGTGTATGTCTGTATGTGAGAAGTGATATGAAGGTGAGTGTGAAAGAGACATTAGAGGGTGAAGATTGTGAGGAGGTTGAAACCTTGTGGGTGAAATTACAAAGGAAGGTAAACACTGAAAGAATTACTTTTGGCGTAATCTATAGACCCCCCCAATATAACTGAGGAGATGGAAGTTCAGCTATATAAACAGATGGAGCAGGCTGCACAGGAGGGTACAATAGTGATAATGGGAGATTTTAATTACCGGGATATTAATTGGTGTCATGGTTGGGCTTCAACTGCAAAGGGGAGACATTTCCTCAACCTGTTGCAGGAAAATTTTATGGTCCAGTTTGTGTAAGACCCGACTAGAGGTGAAGCTCTGTTGGATCTGGTAATTTCTAATAATGCAGAGCTAACAGTGATCATAATATAGTTATATTTTACATATACCGTAAAAAACAAACACAGGCTGGGAGGGCAAAAACACTTAATTTTAAGATGGCCAATTTCCCCAGGTTGAGGACTGCAATTCAGGATATAGACTGGGAAGAACTAATGTCAAATAATGGTACAAATGATAAATGGCAGATTTCAAATCTACTTGGTAATTATAGTGCAAGATTTATTCCTATGGGTAACAAGTATAAACGACTAAAATTAAACCCCACATGGCTTACACCTTCTGTAAAAAGGGCAATACATGACAAAAAAAGGGCATTTAAAAAAAAAACTGAGGGTACAGCTGTAGCCTTTGTAAATTATAAAGAGCTTAATAAAATCTGTAAAATCAGCAAAAATACAAAATGAAAGGCAGGTGGCCAAGGAAAGTAAAACAAATCCCAAAAAATTCTTCAAGTATATAAATGCAAAAAAGTCAAGGTCTGAACATGTAGGACCCCTAAATAGTGGTAATGGAGATTTGGTCACAGGGGATCAAGAGAAGGCAGGGTTACTAAATGGGTTCTTTAGCTCTGTATATACAACAGAAGAAAGAGCAGCTGATGTAGCTGGTGCCAGTGCTGTTAATATATCAGTTGATATACTGAATTGGCTGAATGTAGATATGCTCTAAGCTAAATAAAATAAATGTACACAAGGCCCCGGGACCAGATGGGTTACACCCTAGAGTTCTTAACCCCTTAAAGCTCAGTGACGTACTATTCCGTCATGGAAACCGCCCTGTTCGCGCTCCATGACGGAATAGTACATCACGGGAGTAACGGCCATTTCGGCCGTCCTCCCGACACATACAGGAGCTGTGACAGCTGCTGTCTCGTACAGCAGCTGCTGCAGCTCCTACAGCGGGGACCGATCGCTGTGTCCCCGCTGATTAACCCCTTAAAAGCCGCGTTCAATAGAGATCGCTGCTTTTTATTGGTTAAGCTACAATCGCCGGCCTGCTACACGATAGCGGCCAGCGATGGTGACTATGGCAACCGGACACCAAACAATGGCGTCCGGCTATGCCATCGACGGAAGCCTAGTGGGTCCTGACGAAGTCAGGACCCACTATGCTTGCTGTCAGTGAGTAGCTGACAGTTCTAATATACTGCACTATGCGTGTAGTGCAGTGTATTAGAATAGCGATCAGGACCTCCTGCCCTCAAGACCCCTAGTGGGACAAGTAATAAAGTAAAAACAAAGTTAAAAAAAGATGTGGAAAAATAAAAGTTTTAAAAGTGATCAAAGTAAAAATCCCCCTTTTTCCCTTATCAGTCCTTTATTATTAATAAAAATATATAAACAAACAAATAAACTATACATAATTGGTATCGCCACGTCCGTAACGGCCTGAACTACAAAATTATTTTGTTATTTGTCGCGCGCGGTGAACGCCGTAAAAGAAAATAATAATAAACCGTACCAGAATCACAATTGTTTGGTCACTTCACCTCCCAAAAAATGGAATAAAATTAGATCAAAAAGTCGCATATACCTAAAAATGGTCCTGATCGAAGCTACAGTTTGTTACGCAAAAAATAAGTCCTCGCACGGCTTTATTGATGGAAAAATAAAAAAGTTCTGGCTCTTAGAATGTGGTAACACAAAAAGTAAATGATTTTTTACAAAATGTATTTTATTGTGCAAACGCCATAAGACATAAAAAAAACTATAAACATCCGGTATCGCCGTAATTGTATCGCCCCGCAGAATAAAGTGAATATGTCATTTATAGCGCACGGTGAATGCTGTAAAAAAAATAGAATAAAAAGACAATAGTAGAATTGCTGTTTTTTAGTCACCACGCCACTTAAAAATAGAATAAAAGCGGATCAAAAAGTCGCATGCACCCCATGAAAAGTACAATGAATTCCTCAAGGGGTCTAGTTTCCAAAATGGGGTCACTTTTGGGGGGTTTCTACTGTTTTGGCACCACAAGACTTCTTCAAACCTGACATGGTGCCTAATAAAAAGGAGGTCTCATAATCCGCTAGGTGCTCCTTTGCTTCGGAGGCCGGTGCTTCAGTCCATTACCGCACTAGGGCCACATGTGGGATATTTCTCAAAACTACAGAATCTGGGCAATAAGTATTGAGTTGCGTTTCTCTGATAAATTATTTTGTGTTATAGAAAAAAATGGTATAACAAGGTTTTTCTGACAAAAAAAATATGTAAATTTCACCTCTACTTTGCTCTTAGTTCCTGTGAAACACCTAAAGGGTTCATAAACTTTCTAAATGCTGTTGCAAAAACTTTGAGGGGTCTAGTTTCTAAAATGGGGTGTTTCATAGGGTTTTCTAATATATAGGCCCCTCAAAGCAACTTCAGAACTCAACTGGAACCTAAAAAAAACTAAATTAGGCAATACTTTGCTTCTTACATTATACTGATAATGAGCTGTGCCCACCCCCGAGATGGCCCCAGTTTTGACCGTTTGTATAAACGGAGACCCCTATCAGACCATTTCAGTGCCCGGTTTTCCCAAGCATACACCCCAAGAAGTGTATTTATATTGATGAGTCCTTGGTAGATTTTAAAGGAAGGCTTCAATTCCGCAAGTACCTGCCGAGTAAGAGGGCAAGGTATGGCGTGAAGAAGTATAAGCTGTGCGACAGTGCATCAGCGTATACCTACAAATTTAGGATATATGAAGGGAAGGACAGCAGTATTCAGCCCCCAGAATGCCCCCCCCCCCCTTACTGGGAGTTAATGCAAAAATTGTGTGAGGTTTGGTGCACCCACTGCTGGACCAGGGTTACCACCTCTACCTGGATAATTTTTATACCAACGTCCCACTCTTCAACTGCCTCGCTTCCAGAAGTACTGTGGCATGCGGCACTGCTAGAAGAAATCTGAGAGGCCTCCCTAAGACACTGCTTGGGCAAACAAGAAGGGGTGAGAGCAGGGCACAATCTAGCAGCAACATATTGTGTGTCAAGTACAAGACAAGAGAGATGTCCTTGTATTGACAACAATACATGCCCACACCAGTACCCATGTACCTGTACGAGGTACCAGTAAAGAGACCCCCAAACCAGACTGCATCCTGGACTACAATAGGTCCATGGGAGGGGTGGACTTGTCAGATCAAGTCCTGAAGCCCTACAGCGCCATGCGGTGTGGTATAAGAAGCTGGCCATGCACATCATTATCAAGAACCTAATCTTTAGGGACCAAGAAGGGGGCACCCAGTACTTCTGGAAGCGAGGCCACACGCATCGTACTAGGGCAACACTTTCCAGAAGAAGTTCCCCAAACTGGCAAGAAGGGAAAAAGTCAAAAGATGTGCAAAGTCTGCTATAAGAGGGGGATAAGGGAGGACACAATATATCAATGTGACACATGTCCCGAAAAACCAGGGCTCTGTATGAAAGTGTTTTAAAATTTATCATAGATCCCTTAGATTTTTCATCCACCCTGATGCACTCTGCACAGCTTATCCCGCTCATCTTTCCCTTCTGAGCCCTGTTGTGTGCCCAGGCAGCTAATAACAGCCACATATAGGGTATTGCCATACCTAGGAGAACCCACATTACAGTTTATGGGGTGTTTATCTCCGGTGGCACATGCTGGGCACACTATATCAGACACTGAAATGGCATAGATATATGCTACCATTCTTTTAAATTTTGTGTTTTTATACTGTATGTCTATTAATTTTTAATTTCTCCTCTTCTAGTCTTCTACTTTTGCCGTGTCTGATCATATATATTTACACTGACCTGAGATCGATATTTCGAGGCATCTGTCAAGAGTTTTGCGGGACTCCATTTTTTGCTGGACGGATCTGTTTGAAGTCGTACTAAACGTCTATATACGCTGTGGGACAATTTATTACACTTTATAAAAAATATTTTTTTATTTTTTAATTTTTATTTTTTAATTTTTAATTTTTAATTTTTTATTATTTTTTATTTTTCACTCACTGTTATTACAAATGATCACATTATGTATGTTTTATCCAAATGCCGTAGGATTGATATTTTTTGGAGTAAACATATAGTGTCACTGTTTAGTCAGTTATAATGTATCCCCCTCTTGGCGGTGGGGGCGTCTTTCACTGTTGATGATTCTCAGCATTGTACGCTGATAACATAATATTATTATGTCATTTTACTAGGGATTTATCTCTGTGCACTTTCAGCTTATTCATTTATTTATATGAAATGATAAATGTTTATTTACTTGATTATATATTGTATTTGTTTATCACTGCATATATGGTTGTCACTTGTCACTAATTTTTTACCCCCTTCGGGGTTTCTGATATATTACATTGTCTTCCTTAGTTGTGTCCCACTAGAAATGTATACAACAGATTATCTTTTACTTTCCCGGAGCATTAAAATCTGTTTCAATTTGGAACTTACTCTGGGTGTCTCATTCTATGATTGTATGTACCGGCCCTGCCTGTCAGACGCGTCACCACTGGCTTTGGCTCTGTCTGCCGCTTGTGCTCTTCTGCGCATGCGTGGTTTCCGGAGCCGCGCGTGCGCAGTGGGAACTCGGCTCTCAGGTGCGTGAGTCTCGCGGTGCCTTAGCCTGACAGGCACGGCCGGGGAGATCCCATTGGTCAAATCTTAACAGCTGATCGGATTATTCAGCATATTTAAAGTAGAAGGCTTTAGTTGAAGTTAGTATACCCCTTTTGAAAAAGCCATCCACGCGAAACGCGCGTCGGGGTCTCTCCGTACTCGGGAAGATACTGAACTGCAGGAACCACATGGGTTAGTAACACTTTATGCTGTGCTTTACATATTTTAAGTAATATAGGGAGGATTTCTCCAGCTCACCTTGTAAAAGTTGTTTGTTTTATGATGGATAATCCTGACGCTCGGATCCTCGTGGTGGCACACGAAAAAATTGCTTTGGAGGAAAGGATGGTTGGATCCAGCGTTGGTGGAGATAAAAGGAATCTTTTTCCAAGTTTTAATTATTCTTATTAAAAAATAGAGTATTCAATAGCGTATATAATGTCTTTGCAATGAGAAAAGGTGTAAAGGTAGGTAGCCTACGCGTTTCGGACGGTGTCTCCGTCCTTATTCATGGCTTACATATTTTACTTGCTCCTTTCTTGTGGCGATAATACTCTGGGAAGACTTGTCTGCTTTGTGGGGATTCTCTGTGAGCACTTTTTGCTCTGATTGGAATCCACTCACAATGTTTACCTCCGATAGCTTTGTGACTCTGGCTGTATGTATGATGTTACTTACTTAAATTTACATACCCTGACTCCTATGCCTAGTGCTATTTTACTGTATTTTCTGCCCTAGTCCTAGTCGGTATTTTACTATCTGTCAGATAAGCTTTTTCTTCCTGCAACTGCCAATATAAGGAGTGGTTCCTTTAGGTTCATCCTCACCACCTGGGAGGTGTACAGTCTTCAGATTTGTAGTCTTTTTTAACTCTATGTATTTTGTCCAATAAAAATTATTTTTCTATGCCATTGGCAAACTTTATTACAATAGTGCATGACTCCTTCTGTTCCTAGTGTTTTCCACAATGGCATAGATATATAGAAAATTGCAAATCTCACACTGCACCATCTGCTGCGCATTATCTTTTACACAATAACTGTGGGGTCAAAATGCTCACTACACCTCTAGATGAATGTCTTAAGGGGTGTAGTTTTTAAAATGGGGTCACTTCTCGGGGGTTTCAACTGTACTGGTACCTCAGGGGCTTCTGCATACATGACTTAGCAGCAGAAAAGCTCCAGTAGGCCAAATGTTGGTGTTTTCCTTCTGAGCCCTCCCATGGGCCCAAACTGCAGTTTATCACCACAAATGGGGTATTGCTGCACTCAGCAATAAAATGGGGTATTTTGTTCCTTGTGAAAATAAGAAATTTTGATCAAAAATGACATCTTACTGAAAAAAAAGAATTTTTTTTAATTTCACAGCCCAATTCAAATACGTGCTGTGAAAAAACTGTGCGATCAAAATGGTCACAGCAACCATAAATCAATTCCGTGAGGGGTGTAGTTTCCAAAATGGGGTCACTTGTGGTGGGTTTCCATTGCTTTGATACCTCTGGGGCTCTGCAAATGCGACATGGCACCCGAAAACCAATCCAGCAAAATCTGGACTCCAACAAACACATAGCGCTCCTTTCCTTCTGAGCCCTCCCATGGGCCCAAATGGCAGTTTATCACCATAAATGGGGTATTGCCGCACCCAGGACAAATTGGGCAACAAAATGGGGTATTTTGTTCCCTGTGAAAATAAGAAATTTTGATCAAAAATGACATCTTATTGGAAAAAATTTCATTTTTTTAATTTTACAGCCCAATCCAAATACGTGCTGTGAAAAAACTGTGTGGTCAAAATGGTAACCACAACCATAAATTAATTCCTTGAGGGGTGTAGTTTATAAAATGGGGGTCACTTCTGGTGGGTTTCTATTGCTTTGATACCTTTGGGGCTCTGCAAATGCGACATGGCACTCGAAAACCAATCCAGCAAAATCTGGACTCCAACAAACACATAGCGCTACTTTGCCGTTTGGGCCCATGGGAGGGCTCAGAAGGAGTTTATCACCACAAATGGGGTATTGCCGTACTCAGAACAAATTGGGCAACAAATTGGTTATTTTGTTCCCTGTGAAAATAAGAAATTTTTATAAAAAATGACATCTTATTGGAAAACATTTCATTTTTTAAATTTCACAGCCCAATTCAAATAAATGCTGTGAAAAAACTGTGTGGTCAAAATGGTAACAACAACCATACATGAATTCCTTGAGGGGTGTAGTTTCCAAAATGGGGTCACTTTTGGGGGATTCCTACTGTTTTGGCAACTCAACACCTCTTCAAACCTGGAATGCTGCCTAAAATATATTCTAATATAAAAGAGGCCCCAAAAAGCACTAGGTGCTTCTTTGCTTCTAGGGCTTGTGTTTTAGTCCACGAGCGCACTAGAGCCACATGTGGGACATTTCTAAAAACTGCAGAATCTGGATAATACATATTTAGTATTAGTGTTTCTCTGGTTAAACCTTCTGTGTTACAGAAAAAAAATGGAATAAAATTGAAATTCAGCAAGAAAAATTAAATTTGCAAATTTCACCTCCACTTTTTCTTTAATTCCTGTGAAATTCCTAAAGGGTTAAAAAACTTTCTAAATGCTGTTTTGAATACTATGAGGGGTCTAGTTTTTTAAATGGGGTGTTTTATGGGGATTTCTAATACATAGGCCCCTCAAAGCCACTTCAGAACTGAACAGGTACCTTAAAAAAAAAGGCTTTTGAAATTTTCTTAAAAATATGAGAAATTACTGTTTATGTTCGAAGTCTTGTAACGTCCAAGAAAAATAAAAATGTAAAAAAAAAACAATGCCAATCTAAAGTAGACATATGGGAAATGTGAACTAGTAACTATTTTGGGGGGTATAACCATCTGTTTTGCAAGCAGATGTATTTAAATTCAGAAGACTTCTATTTTTTCCCCAAAAATTTTACATTTTGCAATTTTTCACAAATATACACTGAATATATCGACCAAATTTTACCACTAACATGAAGCCCAATGTCTCACGAGAAAACACTCTCAGAATCGCTTGGATAGGTTCAAGCATTCCGACGTTATTACCACATAAAGTGAAATATGTCAGTTTTGAAAAATGGGCTCTGAGCCTTAAGGTCCAAACAGGGCTGCGTCCTTAAGGGGTTAAAGAGCTTAGTTCAGTTATTTCTGTCTGGTGCAGGGCAAATGTGGTGCCTATTTTGAAAAAGGACTCTAGGTAATTATAGACCAATAAGCTTAACATCCATCGTGGGGAAAATGTTTGAAGGGCTACTGAGGGACTGTATACAGGATTATGTGACAAAAAATAGTATTATCAGTGACAGCCAGCACGGTTTTACTAAGGACAGAAGATGTCAAACCAACCTGATTTTTTTTTTTATGAAAAGGTAAGCAGAAGCCTAGACAGAGGGGCTGCTGTGGATATAGTGTTTTTGGATTTTGCAAAGGCATTTGACACTGTCCCTCATAGACCTCTAATGGCTAAATTTAGGAACATAGGTTTATAAAGCATAGTTTGTAATTGGATTGAGAATTGGCTCAAGGACTGTATCCAGAGAGTTGTGGTCAATGATTCCTACTCTGAATGGTCCCCGTTTATAAGTGATGCACCCCAGGGTTCCGTGCTGGGACCACTATTATTCAACTTATTTATTAATTTATTTATTAGAGGATGGGATTAATAGCACTATTTCTATTTTTGTAGATGACACCAAGCTATGTAGTAATGTTCAGTCTATGGAAGATGTTCGTAAATTGCAAGCGGATTTAACCGGTTAAGGACTAGGCTGTTTTACAGCTAAATGACCAGAGCAAATTTCACAATTTTGCTATGCGCTTCTTTAGATGACTATAACTCAGCAGGTGAATAAAGTTCATCTTTGAATTTTACACTCTTTTTAAAGGACAGATAGGGCTTTGTTTTAGTGGCATTTGTCAGTATATATCATTTTTTTTTTTTCTCTAAAGTGGGCAAAATTGGAAAAAAATGCAAGAATTTAACAATTGCGTCGGTTTATGCTAGCATTTTTCACACACGGTATGAACCACGGCCAAAATTAATCTCCTTTCACATTCTTCCACTTCTCCTGTGCATGGGGATACCAAATATGTGAGCCTTATTCACTGTGCGGGCATGTGCCAGGGCTTGGCATAAAAGGAGGCTTTTTGGCCTTTTCGGTCCAGGAATTTTGCATTTGATTTTATAGCCGTATACTGTTTTCTGGGGGGCCTAATGCTGCTGAAACATTAGAAACACCCCATAAATGACTTCATTCACACAAGTAGACCCCACAAGGTTTCCTTCAAGGGGTTTATCATATTTTTAGCAAGTCCAGTTTTCTTCTGAAAGTTTCTTGAATAAGATGGAACAAAATAAAATCAGCACTTTTTTAGCAAATGCGTCAGTTTAGGCTAGTATTTTTCACACACGGTATAGACCACGGACAAAATTCATCTCCTTTCACATTCTTCCACTTCTCCCGTGCATGGGGATACCAAATATGTGTGCCTTATTCGCTGTGCGGGCATGTGCCAGGGCTTGGCATAAAAGGAGGCTTTTTGGCCTTTTCGGTCCAGGAATTTTGCATTTGATTTTAGAGCCGCATACTGTTTTCTGGGGGGCCTAATGCTGCTGAAACATTAGAAACACCCCATAAATGACTTCATTCACACAAGTAGACCCCACAAGGTTTCCTTCAAGGGGTTTATCATATTTTTAGCAAGTCCAGTTTTCTTCTGAAAGTTTCTTGAATAAGATGGAACAAAATAAAATCAGCACTTTTTTAGCAAATGCGTCAGTTTAGGCTAGTATTTTTCACACACGGTATAGACCACGGCCAAAATTCATCTCCTTTCACGTTCTTCCACTTCTCCCGTGCATGGGGATACCAAATATGTGAGCCTTATTCACTGTGCGGGCATGTGCCAGGGCTTGGCATAAAAGGAGGCTTTTTGGCCTTTTCGGTCCAGGAATTTTGCATTTGATTTTAGAGCCGCATACTGTTTTCTGGGGGGCCTAATGCTGCTGAAAGATTAGAATCACCCCATAAATGACTTCATTCACACAAGTAGACCCCACAAGGTTTCCTTCAAGGGGTTTATCATATTTTTAGCAAGTCCAGTTTTCTTCTGAAAGTTTCTTGAATAAGATGGAACAAAATAAAATCAGCACTTTTTTAGCAAATGCGTCAGTTTAGGCTAGTATTTTTCACACACGGTATAGTCCACGGACAAAATTAATCTCCTTTCACATTCTTCCACTTCTCCCGTGCATGGGGATACCAAATATGTGTGCCTTATTCGCTGTGCGGGCATGTGCCAGGGCTTGGCATAAAAGGAGGCTTTTTGGCCTTTTCGGTCCAGGAATTTTGCATTTGATTTTATAGCAGTGTACTGTTTTCTGTGGGGCCTAATGCTGCTGAAACATTAGAAACACCCCATAAATGACTTCATTCACACAAGTAGACCCCACAAGGTTTCCTTCAAGAGGTTTATCATTTTTTTAGACAGTCCAGTTTTCTTCTGAAAGTTTCTTGAATAAGATGGAACAAAATAAAATTAGCTTTTTTTTTTAACAAATGCGTCAGTTTATGCTAGCTTTTTCACACACAAAATGGACCACGGACAAAATTCATCGCATTTCACATTCTTCCTCTTCTCCCGTGCATGGGGATACCAAATATGTGTGCTTTATTCATGGTCATGTGCCAGGGCTTGGCATAAAAAGAGGCTTTTTGGCCTTTTCGGTCCAGGAATTCTGCACTTGATTTTATAGCCGCATACTGTTTTCTGGGGGCCTAATGCTGCTGAAACATTGGAAACACCCCATAAATGACTTCGTTCACACAAGTAGACCCCACAAGGTTTCCTTCAAGGGGTTTATCATATTTTTAGCAAGTCCAGTTTTCTTCTGAAAGTTTCTTGAATAAGATGGAACAAAATAAAATCAGCACTTTTTTAGCAAATGCGTCAGTTTAGGCTAGTATTTTTCACACACGGTATGGACCACGGCCAAAATTCATCTCCTTTCACGTTCTTCCACTTCTCCCGTGCATGGGGATACCAAATATGTGTGCCTTATTCACTGTGCGGGCATGTGCCAGGGCTTGGCATAAAAGGAGGCTTTTTGGCCTTTTCGGTCCAGGAATTCTGCACTTGATTTTATAGCCGCATACTGTTTTCTGGGGGGCCTAATGCTGCTGAAAGATTAGAATCACCCCATAAATGACTTCATTCACGCAAGCAGACCCCACAAGGTTTTCTTCAAGGGGTTTATCATATTTTTAGACAGTCCAGTTTTCTTCTGAAAGTTTCTTGAATAAGATGGAACAAAATAAAATTTGCAATTTTTTAGCAAATGTGTCAGTTTATACCAGCATTTTTCACACACGGTATAGACCACGGTCAAAATTAATCTCCGTTCACATTCTGCCACTTCTCCCGTGCACGGGGATACCAAATATGTGGCCTTATTTATCACATAGAGATGTAGGAGGGCGGACGATAGAAGAAGATTATTTCACATATCGCTTTTTTTCAAAGCTGGTTTTACAAAACTCAACAGAGTTTCTATAACACTTCCAAAATATCTGCTCGTCCACACTTACATTCTGCTCAGGGGTGTAGAGTTGCAGAAATAAATTATTCAGGGAATTTATTAGCGGTCTTATTTTGAACAACCGATCCCGGTTTGCATCGGTACTTGGGGGGGCCTGTGCGTTGTCATTGAAGTGGAGGAACCTCATTATTGTCTCATAACGAGACCTGGGCATTACTGCAGAATATACTGGGGTGGCTTGGGCGGGTCTTGTTGACCAGTAAGACCTAATGGAGGGCTTTTTGACAATACCCATATTTAGGGTGAGCCCCAAATTTTTTTTTAATTCCTGCAAATTGGTGGGCGTCCAATCTCTGGCATGGGTGGATGAAGGTTTCTGCCTTATATATTGCGTGGCATATAAATTTGTTTCGTGGACAATCTGATTTAGGATGTCGTCCGTTATAAATAAATGGAAGTAATCCATTTGGACAAAATTTGTATTGTCCACGGTTATGCCAGGAGTGGTCGTAAATCCGTGGATTCTAGGCCCAAAAGATGGGGCAGGTGCCCATACAAGAGCCTGGACTGGAGGGACCAGGCTGTCCCGTGCTACAGCGCTACTTGGCCCTGCGCTTTCATGTTCTGCAGTTTCGACTGCATCAGGGACAACGTCCCCTGAAGATGAACCTGAAGTGACGCTGTCATCGTCACTACCTAAAACAGGTTCCATCTCGGACGCCATCTCTGATGCGGTCTCCGACTCAGACCACAGCATGGCGTATGCCTCCTCGGCGCTAAACAACTTCCTCGCCATAACGTAACTAACACTAACACTAACTAAACAAATTTTATTTTTTTATTTTTTTTATAAAACACACAAACTAAGGCCCCATGCACACGACCGTGCCCGCAATTGCTGTCCACGATCGCGGGCACGGCCGGCCGCTGACTGACAGCCGCATTTTCGGGCCGTGCTCCCATACAAATTATGGGAGCACGGCCCGCAAAATGCGAAAGAACGGACATGTTCCATAATTCCCGGAACATTTCCACGGCACTGACACCCTTCCGTAGTGCTACGGAAAGGTGTCAGTGTTCAATGAAAGTGAATGGCTCAGTTTTTGCGGACCGCAGTTGCGGTCCGCAAAAACGGAGGTTTTTTGCTGTCGTGTGCATGGGGCCTAACTGCTATATATATCTACACTACCGCTAACAAAAAAATAAACCGCTATTGCTATATATATTATATATATGTGGATATATATATAATTATATACTCCCTACCTGCCTATTCTAATAGAATAAAAGAAAGAAAGGTAGATAGATAGAAAAAAAGATAGATGGATAGATTGTATAGATAGATAGAAATCTATCTATACAGAGAATGTTTTATAGTGTAACTGTTTTTTTTTTTTTCACTGTAATCTTCTGGCAGCAATTCTCCCGAGTCTCTTTTTCTCCTCAAACTGAAACAATATTTGAGGAGAAGAAAAGAGGCAGGAGATTTACTGCCAGAAAACTCAAAATAAAACAAATGTGGTCGCTGTGATTTTCACAGCGACCACATGTTCAGGGACCATCAGATTGGTCCCTGATACTCTGCCCAGTGCCCAGAGCTGTTGGTAACAGCGAGGGCACAGGGCTGTGTGCACGCGATCGCGGGCACAGGGCTGTGTGCACGCGATCGCGTGCACACTGTTTTATAAGCAGAAATGCATGTGATCGCTGTGATTGGTTGTCACAGCGACCACATGTTCAGGGACCATCAGATTGGTCCCTGATACTCTGCCCAGTGCCCAGAGCTGTTGGTAACAGCGAGGGCACAGGGCTGTGTGCACGCGATCGCGTGCACACTGTTTTCTATGCAGAAATGCATGTGATCGCTGTGATTGGTTGTCACAGCGATCACATGTTCAGGGGCCAAAAGATTGACCCCTGACATTCTGCCCAGTGCCCATGGCTGTTAGCAACAGCCAGGGCATAGAGCTGTGTGCACGCGATCGCGCGTGCACAGTCTCTGAAGTGCGGCCGTATATATACTATACGCCGGACTTTAGAGACCCTGACCGCTGGCCGTATATTTACGGCCAGCGGTCGGGAACCTGTTAAACAAACTAAGTGTTTGGGCATCCACTTGGCAAATGAAGTTTAATGTACATAAATGTAAAGTTATGAATCTGGGTACCAACAATCTGAATGCACCATATGTCCTAGGGGGAGCTACACTGGGAGAGTCACTTGTTGAGAAGGATCTGGGTGTACTTGTAAATCATAAACTAAATAACAGCATGCAATGTCAATCAGCTGCTTCCAAGGCCAGGAAGATATTGTCGTGAATTAAAAGAGGCATGGACTCGCGGGACAGGGACATAATATTACCACTTTACAATGCATTAGTGACACCTCATCTAGAATATGCAGTTCAGTTCTGGGCTCCAGTTCATAGAAAGGATGCCCTGGAGTTGGAAAAAATACAAAGAAGAGCAACGAAGCTAATAAGGGGCATGGAGAATCTAAGTTATGAGGAAAGATTAAAAGAATTAAACCTATTTAGCCTTGAAAAAAGACGACTAAAGGGGAACATGATTAACTTATATAAATATAGTAATGGCACATACAAAAAATATGGTGAGATCCTGTTCTATGTAAAACCCCCTCAAAAAACAAAGGGGCACTCCCTCCGTCTGGAGAAAATAAGGTTCAATAAGGTTCAATTCTTTACTGTGAGAACTGTGAATCTATGGAATAGTCTACCGCAGGAGCTGGTCACAGTAGGGTCAGTAGATGGCTTTAAAAAAGGCTTAGATCATTTCCTATGTGTAGAAATGTTTCCTTTCCCTTTTCTTATCCCTTGGTTGAACTCACAAATGAACCGTACTAACTATGTAACTATGTAACTATATTCCCCAATACAAACTTACTGTCATGTATTTGGCATCCCTGTAGCGCAGCTGCACATATGACAATCAATGCAAGAGGCTAGAACACATGTATCAGGAAACACGAACCTAAACACTGAAACAGAAAGTGGGCGATGCTAAAACAGCCTGGATTCATATTGCTTAGGGGCAAGCCCATACTCCTGGCTGAAAAAAAGCCACACATGTGCAGTAGCATGGGCGTAACTAGGAAAGACTGGGCCCCATACCAAACTTTTGACTGCCCCCCACCCCCTAGGTGCCACACACAGTCCCCTTTGTAAATAGTGCCCCCTGTAAATTTTGCCACACAGCCCCCTGTAGATTGTGCCTTACAGCCCCCTGTAGACAGTGTAACACTTGTAGATAGTGCCCCCTTCCCCCTTGTAGACTGTGCCATACAGACCTCTCATAGATAGTGCCCCCACTCCCCCTGTAGATAGTGCCAGACAGCCCCCTGTAGATAGTGCCATACAGCCCTCCCTGTATAGTACAATACAGCACCCTCTGTATATAGTGCCCCCACCTCGCCCTGAAGATACTGCCACACAAACCCCTCTGTAGATAGCGTCCCCACCTCCCCCTCGTAGAGTGCCAGTCAGCCCCCTGTAGATAGTACCAAACAGCCCCCCTGTAGATAGTGCCATACAGCCCCCTCCTATAGATATTGCCACAGAGCACCTCTGTAGATACTGCCATACAGACCCCATGTAGATAGCGCCATACAGCCCTCTGTAGATAGTACCATACAACCCCCTGTAGATAGTGCCATACACCCCTCTGTAAATAGCGCCACACAGCCCCTGTAGATACTGCCATACAGCCCACCTGTAGATAGCGCCATAAGCCCCCTGTAGATAGCGCCATACAGCCCCCTGTAGATAGTGCCATATAGCCCCCTATAGATAGTGCCACACAGCCCCCCTGTAGATGGTGCCATACAGCCACCTTGTAAATAGTGCCAGACAGCCCCCTAGTGGATAGTGCCATACAGCACCCTCCTGTAGATAGTGCCACACGGCCCCCTCTGCAGATAACGCCATACAGCCCCCTGTAGGTAGTGCCACACAACCCCCCAACTGTAGATAGTGCCCCGCAAACAAATAAAACATAAAAACGTTATACTCACCTAGGCCCCATTCCCACGATGAACAAAGCTGCTACACAGCCTCCTCAATGCGACGGGATCCTTGCGTAGGCCGGCATGTTTCACTGACGTTATCACGCCGGCCTGCACAGGGATCCAGTCCCTGCGCTTGATAGGCTGTAGGCCGAACGGCCTGAAGCCTAGTTAATAAAGGAGTATTCAGGTTACAAAAAAATTACCCCCTATCCATAGGGTAGGGAGTAACTTGCTGATTAGTGGGTGTCCGACAGCTGGGACCCCACCGTTTATGAGAACGGGGGACGCGAACCCCTCGCTTGAACTGAGCAGCCATAGTGAATGGAGCAGCAGTGTGCATGAGCAACCTGCCGCTCAGTTCAAATGAGGGGTTTGGGACCCCCGTTCTCCAAGAGTCTTAACTTTTTTTTTTATTCCGTCAACATAGCCATATAAGGGCTTGTTTTTTGCGGGACGAGTTGTTTTTTTTAATTGCACCATTTTTAGATGCTTATAATATATCAATTAACTTTTATTAACTTTATTTTAGGAGAGAATTGAAAATACGCAGCTACTCCAGAACTTTATTCTATGGGTCGGCACGATTAAGGGGATACCAAATATGTAACTTGTATTACATTTTTATGGGGGGAATGGGAGAAAAGAGATAATTTTGCCGTTGTTTTTGCATTTATTTTGGACACCGTTCATCCGGTAGTTTAATTTAAATGTGTTAATTTTATTGTTCAAGTCGTTACGATCGCGGGGATACCATATATGTGTATGTGTTATTTGTTTTGACAGTTTTACTAAATAAAACCACTTTTTGGGCAAAAAAAGTAGTTTTATTTTATTATGACTGTAATTATTATTTCTTTTTTTCACAAACTTTACATGCTTACAATGCTTTACATTTTTTTTTTTAGTCCCGCCAGGGGACTTTACTATGCGATCTTCTGATATATAATGCTTTGGTATACTTAGTATACCAAAGCATTTTTGCCTGTCAGTGTAAAACTGACAGGCAATCTAATAGGCCATGCCTCCGGCCTAACAGGCATTTGCTGAAGGCAGAACTGGGGGCCTTTGTTAGGCCCCCAGCTGCCATGGAAACCTGATAACGCCCCGCAATTTCTTTGTGGGGTGCCGATGGGGTGACAGAGGGAGCACTCACCCTCTGTCAAACACATTAAATGTCGCTGTCGCTATTGACAGCGGCATTTAATGGGTTAAACTGCCGGAATCTGAGCGCACTTAGATTCCGGCAGTTGTGGCAGGAGTCAGGCTGTGTATAACAGCCGTGCTCCTGCCGCTGATCGCGTGGGTACACTGGCAGTACCCACGCAATCAGAGGACGGATATATCCGTCCTTTTGCGGGAACTAGCAGCTGCAGAGGACGGATATATCCGTCTTTCATCGTAAAGGGGCTAAGGCATATGTTGAGGACAAAGTCAGTCACAAGAGAATAGTGACAACTGAAATAGGGACCACTTAATAGATGTATTACAAATACGGGCAGGCTTCATAAATAGTCGACTAAGTTAGAAAAACACATTTATTGGATAGTTGGTCCATAATCATGTAGTATCGCTGGTAATAATAAAACACACACAGCCCACTATAGCAATTTCTACCAAACCAGGGAGAAGCACGAGGGACCTCTATATAAGGGGTTTTGCAGTATTTGAAGCTTTCAACAGACTTTGTGGGAGAATAAAACAGTTTTTTACTTGGGACAAACAGCAACCAACATCAGTAACAACATCAAGATGGAGAATACAAGAGATAACATACACATCATCACTAGAGGAGCTACATTTGGATAACAACTAATAATTAACACAGCGCCATCTACTGTCAGTTCAAGATAGTTCCTCCAGCATTAAGCTGCAGATGTTGTAATATTTCAACACCCCTTCTCAACAGCTAAGGCTTAATCCATAAGTTCCAGCTTCTTCGCCAGCCTGGAATGTCTTTCAGCGTTCAGGGACTTTGTGAATATATCTGCGATCATGTCTTTAGTTGGGCAGTACTGCAAGTTCAGAAGTCCTTGTTCTTGAACATCCTTCAGAAAACAGAACTTCACATCAATATGCTTGGTTCTGGGATTAACCCTTTCCATCTGTGCAAGTGCAAGGCAACCTTGGTTGTCTTCAAAGACCTTTGTTGCTTCTGACTGTTGCTCACCCCAATCTGCCAACAGTTGTCTCAGCCATATAACTTCTTGACTTGCCTGTGCTGCTGCAACATACTCTGCCTTGGTTGATGAAAGTGTTACAGAAAGTTGTTTTCTACTAGTCCAACTGACAGCGTCACCTGAAAGAAAAAAAAGATATCCACTAGTGGATTTTCTGTCACAGGGGTCTCCGGTCCAGTCAGCATCCACATATCCGGTCAGGTTACATTTGTCACTTGCTGGTAACCATCTGACTTGGCATTGAGACCTTTCTACATAAGATTCCTACTGCTGCTGCAATGTCAGGTCTTGTAACAGTGGTAACATATAGCAATTTTCCTATTGCCTTCCTGTACTGACTTTCATTTGGTAGCAAAGTACCTTGGCTGTTAGTTGGTTTCCATAGGAGACTTTACTGATTTTGCATCCTTAAGGCCAAAAATTTTGATTATTTCTTCAATGTTTGTTCCTTTGGTTCAGAAGAAACTGCCGTCTTCCCCTCTTTCAATATGAATACCGACATAATGATTTATGTTTCCAAGATATTTGGTTTCAAAATTCTCATTTAGAGTTTGTAGTGGTTAAGTTTCATCCCCTTCTTGCTCAAAACAGACTAGAAGACTATCCACATAGCACAAAAATCCATCTGTCTGTCAGTCTCTTTGTGTATAGGCAGGGGTCTGCCTTACTCCCCTGAAAGCCTTCATCTGTAAGCCCTTCATTTATTTTGATATTCCATGCTCTTGCAGCCGCCTATTCACACGACAGGGTCCGAGTGTCGGCCGATAAAAACTGCCCTTTTGGCCAATTTTTCCCGGCCGTTTTGCATCCATTTTGCATCCATTCTGATTCTCTTTCGGGCCGTGTTGCCGATTTTGACCCGTTTTGCATCCGTTTTTTTCCCTGTCCGTTTTAAAATCGGATGAATTTAATTTGTAAATTTTTTGCCGCACACTTCCCTCTGTAGATAATGCCACACACTGCCCTCTGTAGATACTGCCACAGCCCCACTGTAGGTCACAGCCCCACTGTAGGTAGTGCCACACAGCCCCCTGTAGGTAGTGCCACACAGCCCCCTGTATGCCACGCAGCCCCCTGTAATGACACACAGCTCCCTATAAGTAGTGCCACAAAACCCCCTGTATGTAGTGCCACACAGACCCCTGTAGATAGTGCCACACAGCCCCCTGTAGGTAGTGCCACACAGCCCCCTGTAGGTAATGTCACACAGCCCCCTGTAGGTAATGCCATATGGACACAGTGACGTCAGACACTTCTGAAGCAGAATCCTTGACCTTGTGGCCGGTGTTTCCGCTCCAGGAGAAGTCCCTGACTTCACTGTGTCCATATATGGACACAGTGACGTCAGGCACTTCTGAAGCGGAATCCCCAATCCCCGGCCACAGCGTTGTCGAAGCTGTGGCCGGGGATTGGGGATTCCGCTCCTACATGGAGCAAAAAATATACCCTCCTCCTCCTCCTCTCATGCACTTTGCACTGTGAGGAGGAAAAACGAGAGAGCGCGAGCGACGGAAGACACGGCCGTCACTCGGGACACATTCCAGTGATTGCCGTGTATTACCCAGCTCCATAGACTTCTATGGGAGCCGGGCGGCCGGGAGACGGCTGAAAATAGGGCATGTTCCATTTTTTGATAGCCGTGTTTCCCGTCGTGTGAATAGCCCCATTTGGGGTCTATTGTTCCTACTGCGGACGTGTGATGGACGTTTTTTGAACGGCCATCACACGGCCGGGAAACCCTTTCGTGTGAATAGGACCTTAGACCATATATACTTCTCTAAAGTTTGCACACTAAGTCTGTTCTTTGTTCATCTTTAAATCCTGGTGGTTGTTCCATGTAAATGTTCTCAGTTAGTTCACCGTGCAGAAATGCTGTTTTCACATCAAAATGTTTAACCTGCATTTTCCTTGTAACTGCTACTGCGAGCAAGGTCCTGACGGTAGCATGTTTGACTACTGGAGCAAATGTCCTCTCCATATTTTTGTGAATATCCCCTGGCAATGAGTATTGCTTTGTATTGTTCCACCGTGGCATCGGTATTGTATTTAACTTTAAAAGTCAATTTACAGCCTATGGTTTTTCTAGCTAGTGGTAGCTCTGTTTGCGCCCATGTTTTGGTGTCAAGCATGGATCTAATTTCATCTTCTGCAGCCTTCATCTATATTTTGGTTACCCCTTCTGGAAGCTGGGATACGTTTTCCCAAGATGTTGTTTCATATACAGTGACTGCGCTTGTCCTTAAGACGCAGATACTTTTGAACACTATAGCAGAGCAGGGAGGTATCTTCCTGCTCCTCTATCTACTAGCGCCACTGTAGCTCCCTAAAGGAGTGGAATCCCCGCGTGGCCGGTGATTTCTCTCTTGGACGGAGTGCTTGATGTCTCTGTCCATATATGAACAGTGACATCAGGGGCAATTCCTAAGGCGGAATCCCCATCCACAGCATTGCCAAAGCTGTGACCGGGGATTCCACTTAAGGAGTTGCCCCTGTTGTCACTGTCCATGAGACATCAAGCACTCCGTCGAGGAGCAGAATCCCACTACCACAGGGGGATTCCGTTCCTTCAGCGAGCTACAGTGACGCTATCTACAAGGGGGCTGTGTGGCACTACCTTTAAGGGGGCTGTGTAGCACTACCTACAAGGCGGCTGTGTGGCACTACCTACAAGGGCTGTGTGGCACTATCTACAAGGGGGCTGTGTGGCACTACCTACAAGGGGGCTGTGTGGCACTACCTACAAGGGGGCTGTGTGGCACTACCTACAAGGAGCTGTGTGGCACTATCTACAGGGGGAATCTGAGTGGCGGGCTGATGGTCATTTTAGTGAGAGTGGTGGGCTGATGGTACAAGAGGAATGTGTGGTACTACCTACAAGCGGGCTGTGTGGAGCTACCTACAAGGGGGCTGTGTGGCACTACCTAAAAGGGGGCTGTTGTGGCATTACCTACCAGGGGGCTGTGTGGCACTACCTACCAGGGGGCTGTGTGGCACTACCTATAAGAGGGCTGTGTGACACTACCTACAAGGGGGCTGTGTGGCACTACCTACAAGGGGGCTGTGTGGCACTACCTACAAGGGGGCTGTGTGGCACTACCTACAAGGGGGCTGTGTGGCACTACCTACAAGGAGCTGTGTGGCACTATCTACAGGGGGAATCTGAGTGGCGGGCTGATGGTCATTTTAGTGAGAGTGGTGGGCTGATGGTAATTTCACTGTGAGTGGGGGGCTGATGGTCATTTTACTGTGAGTGGCGGGCTGATGGTAATTTTACTGTGAGTGGCGGGCTGATGGTCATTTTACTGTGAGTGGGGGGCTGATGGTCTTCAAATGGTTTCCTTTGATCTCCAATTTAAATAAGTAGGAGGCAGAACATACCTGCGGCACTCGTTTGGAGTGCTTTTTTGCCTGCGTCTTTTGCATTAACTTCAAATGCTTAAAAAAAAAACGACAAAAAAACAACATCAAATGACGCTGTCAATTCAAAATCTGCCTCAAAATCCGTTCAGGAATTTTGAGCCAGATTTTTTCTGCCTTACAAAAAATGCTTTGTGAACATACCCTAAGAGTGTAGTGCTTGTTTTGAGCCGTTTACTGTCTTTCTCAAAACAATTTTTGGTAGAGGTGCCCAGAGGAAATTTTTTTTTTTCAAGGGGTGCCTCGATTCCGAAAAGGTTGGGAAACTCTATACTGGGCTACAGGATCATGCCGGCCTACACAAGGATCCCGTCGTGCAGCAGCTCAGTTGGTCATGGGAACGGGGCCTAGTGAGTACAATGTTTTTTGGTTTGGGGCACTGTCTTCAAGGGGGTGGGGGGCTGTATGGCACTGTCTACATGAGGGAGGTGGGGGATGTATGGCACTGTCTACATGAGGGAGGTGGGGGATGTATGGCACGATCTACAAGGGGGAGTGGGGGAGTTTGTGGCACTGTCTACAAGGAGGGGGTGGGGGATTATGGCACTGTCTACAGGGAGGCTGTATGGCACAATCTACAGAGGGGCACAATCTACAGGGGGGCACTATCTACAAGGCGGGGACATTATAATGTGTATGGGCACTATAGGGGCAATATACTGCGTGTGGCACTTAGGGGGAATAATACTGTGTAGGCACAATTAGTGGACAAAATACTGTGTCCTTGAAGGGGTTATAATATATTATATTATGAAATATTATTATACTGTATGTTGGGCACTAAAGGGGCATTATACTGTGTCGGGGCAATATATAGGGCATTATACTGTGGGGGGGGGGCATAATACTTTTTTATGAGGCATTTTTTTTATGATGAGGTGGGGCGCTGAAAGATAATTTTGCACGGGGCGCCATCTATCCTAAGTCCGGCCCTGCATATACTATAAACTACCATTTCCTACACAAGGATGTGGGAGAAGGGCCCAGTAGGGCGTTGCAGAGCAAGCTATAATCCTAAACAATTCCAATAAGTTTAAAGTCAACTTTGAGCCCACTAGGCTTCAATGTGTTAAGCCGATATATCCATTCTAGCTCTTTTTTTTTTTAAGGATCCTAGTCCTGTCGCCTCCTTTACGTAAGTGAGGGGGGACATGGTCAATAATCCTATACTTTAATTGTCTTTCTGTGTGTTTCAATTCTGTAAAATGCCTGGACACCGGTAGATCCATCTTTTTTTTGCAAATTGAATATCTATGCAGGTTAAAGTGGGTTTTGAAATCTAACGTAGTTTCACCGATGTATATATAATTACAGGGACAGATCAGCATATAAATATCATATGTACTCTCACAAGTGAGGACATTTTTTATTTTAAATTACTGTAATGTAGTAGGATGCAGGAATTTTTCACCTTTCAACATTTGTGGACAATTGAAACATTGAAGACATGGATAAAGCTCTATTCACACGACAGTGCCGGAGTGTCGGCCCATAAAAACTTCAGTTTTGGTCTGTTTTTTTGGTAGTTTTGCATCCGTTCCATTTCTGTTCCGGCCCGTGTTTCTGATTTTAACTGACGATTTTGACCCATTTTCATACACTTCCCTCTGATGATAATGCCACACAGCCCCCTGCAGACACTGCCACACAGCCCCCCTTGTAGATACTGCCACACAGCCCCTTGTAGATACTGCCATACAGCCCCCTTGTAGGTAGTGCCACATAGCACCCTTGTAGGTAGTGCCCCACAGCTACCTTGTACATAGCACCCCCGTACATGCCACCCGCCCATAGATGGCACCCCCTTCCTGTAGATAGCGCCACTGTAGGGGACCGCTCCAGGAGAAGTCCCTGACCTCACCGTGCATATATGTATGGATAGTGACGTCTGGGACTTCTCCTGGAGCGGTCCCCTACCACTGAATTGGAATCCCCGGCCACAGCGTCGCGGGGCTTCCGCTTCAGGAGTAGCGGGCCACTCCAGGAGAAATCGCTGACGTCACTATCCATATATGAACAGTGAAGTCTGGGACTTCTCCTGGTGCGGAAATCCCCGGCCACAGCTTTGGTAGCGCTGTGGCCAGGGAGTAGAGGGATTCCGCTCCTACAGGGAGCAAAACAATCTCCTCCTCCTCCCTTGCACTTTGCACTGTGAGGAGGAGAAGAGAACGAGCGATCGGCAGAAAGCTTGGCCTTTACTGGGCCTTCAGGCAGTCTTCTATGGGAGCTGTGCGGCTGGGAGAACGGCCTAAAATAGCTTATGTTCCATTTCTTGACGGACCGGTTTACCGGCCATGTGAATAGCCCCATTTGGGGTCTATTATTCATACTGCGGCCGTATGGCGGCCGTTAAATAAACGACCAACCCTAACACCCTTTACAGACACAAAAACACCCCTTACGGACACATGAGACAGATTAGACTCGTATTGGATGATGCTAAAGATGATTCCCTAATTTATGAAAAGCTGTACAAATATCTATGGATTAATTGCTTTGGTACACCGGTTAAAAGTCATTGAGATTTTCAGTATAACCCATACTACTAGCAATGTTTGTCTATGGAAATTGCATTGCTGTGTGCTTGAGATTAGGCCCCTGTTTGCAATGGCTCTGGCTGAAACACCTAAACTCAATAATTAGGAAGGGTGTCTCCATAATTTGACTAGATAGATAGATAGATAGATAGATAGATAGATAGATAGATAGATAGATAGATAGATAGATAGATAGATAGATAGATAGATAGATAGATAGATAGATAGATTGATTGATAGATAGATAGGCCACTACCAGTTTAAATTTCATACCCAGGTTGAAATAATATGCTGAAGATAAGAAACTTAGGAGAAAGGTCTTGAGCAGAAGCAGAACTAAAAGCCAAATAGTTTTTGCTTTTGCAAGCAAACTTGGATGAACTTCTCTATAATTTATACGTGAACAATCTGCTGAATTATAAATTCATGTATAATGGTGTTAACAAATCAATCATAAATGCACATCCTTAATTGCAGAAGACATTTTTGCATTATTTCCATTTATACAAAACAGCACTCATATCCATTTGTATATAATAGATAGACGGATGAAATTGCATCTATAAATATACTAGCTGCACTGGTCAGAAAATACAATTACTCAGTAAATACAAAGTGTGTGCTTTATGATAACAGATTTGCAGTGAAGACGCTTAGTTTTTACCATCAAGGTTTCCTTTTTTCCATGAAAGGGTCTGAGGAACCATGATGGGGGTAAAATAAAGGCTCAGTTTAGGCTTCGTTCACATCTGCGCTGTATCTTACAGCTGACATCCGACTGTAACGGCGAGGACCGAAATTAGCTTCGATCCCTGCCATTAACCCCTTAAGTGCAGCGCTCAAACGCGATCGCTACACTTAAGGTGTTTGCAGCTAATGAAATTGCCGGGGTTCCGGTGGCTGCAATTGCAACCGGAGGCCTAATACTGGCCTCCCGGTCTGCCTAGCACCGAAGCCGGTCAAGATCCGCCCGGCGGCGGAGCCTGATCGGCTTCCGTAGCTGCCGGCAAGATGGCGCCGGGTCAGGAGCTGATCCGGCGTCATCAGCGGTGGAAGTCAGCTGTACTGTTTCAAGAGGCGATTTATCAAGGACCTAAAATTAGGGAACCAGGAAGGGGAGAGCCCAAACATATCTGCTGGAAGCGACGGTGCCCGTATTATACCAGGACAACACTTTCCCAGCAAAATTCCCCAAACTACAAAAGGTGCGGAGTGTGGACCAAAAGGGGGATAAGAAATGACACCATTTATCAGTGCGACACCGGCCTGTGCAGAAAGGATTGCTTCACAGCGTAACACACATCTATGGATTATTTTATTTTTTTATACCACCTGACTATGCCCCTTATATACTCCGCCCCGCTTACATGTACCCCCACATTATAAATGGAAACACCAGCAATACTCAAACAAATATAGTACCAAGCAAAATCCGCTCTCCAAAAGCCAAATGGTTCTCCCTCGGCTCTGAACCCTACAGCGTGCCCAAACAGCAGTTTCCTTCAACATATATGGCATCGTCATACCCGGGAGAACCCTTTTAACAATTTTTGGGGTGTGTGTCTCCAGCGTCATAAGCTTGGCATGACATATTTGCCACTGAATGGCATATCTAGGGAAAAATATAAATTTTTAATTTGCACCATCCGCAGCGCATTCATTTATGGAAAAGACCTGTCTGGTGAAAATGCTCACTACACCCCTTAATAAATGCCTTGAGGGGTGCAGTTTCCATAATGGGGGTCACTTCTCAGGGGTTTCTTTTTATTATTTCAAATCTGAGCCTCTGCAGTTGTGAACCAATACTTTGTAAATCGCCAAATTAGGCCTCCACTCCGCATGGTACTCTTCACTCCTGAGCCCTGTCATATGTCCAGGCAAAAGATTAGGGCCACATGTAGGGTGTTTCTAAAACCGGGAAACACCGCATAATAATTAGAGAGCTGTCTTCTTATGGTGGCACAAGCCGGGCACCACATATTGGCATATCTATGGAAAAAAATCCCATTTTCAGTCTGCAACATCGAGTGAACACTAATTTCTACAAAACACCTGCAGGGTTAAAATGCTTACTACACCCCTTGGTAAATGCATTGAGGGGTGTAGTTTCCAAAATGGGGTCACTTCTGGGGGGTTTCCACTGTTTTGGGCCCACAGGCGCCCAGAAACCAATCCAGCAACATCTGCACTCCAAATGGCGGTCCTTCCCTTCTGAGCCCTGCCGTTTACCCAAACAGCAGTTTATGACCACATATGGGGTATTGCCGTACTCGGGAGAAATTGCTTTACAAATGTTGGGTTCTTTTTTTCCTTTATTTGTTGAGAAAATGAAAAAATTTGCGCTAAAGCTACGTCTTATTGAAGAAAAAGGACTGTTTTTATTTTCACTGCCTAATTCTAATAAATTCTATAAAACATCTGTGGGGTCAAAATGCTCACTACACCCCTAGATGAATTCCTCAAGAGGTGTCGTTTCGTAAATGGAGTCCCTTTTTGGGCGTTTTCATTGTTTTGTCCCCTCAGGGGCTTTGCAAATGTGACCTGGCCTCCGCAAACCATTCCTGCTAAATGTGATCTCAAAAAGCCAAATAGTGCTCTTTCCCTTCTAAGCCCTGCCGTGTGTCCAAACAGCCGTTTATTACCACATGTGGGGTATTATTTTACTCGGGAGAAATTGCTTTACAAATTTTGTGGTCCTTTTTCTCCTTCAGTCCTTCTGGAAATGAGAAAAAATTAGCTAAACTTAGATTTTTTTTGAAAAAATTTAGATTATTATTTTCAGGGCCTACCTCCAATAATTTCTGCAAAAAAACTGTGGAGTCAAATCACTCACTATACCCCTAGATAATTTCCTCAATGGGTGTAGTCTCCAAAATGGGGTCACTTGTGGGGGGTTTCCACTGTTTTGTCCCCTCAGGGGCTTCGTAAATGTGACATGGCCTCCGCAAACCATTCCTGCTAAATGTGGACTCCAAAAGCCAAATGGCACTCCATCCCTTCTAAGCCCTGCCGTGTGTCCAAATATCAGTTTATTACCACATGTTGGGTATTGTTTTACTCGGGAGAAATTGCTTTACAAATTTTGCGGTGCTTTTTCTCCTTTAGTCCTTCTGGAAATGAGAAAAAAAAATCGCTAAACCTACATTTTCTTTGAAGAAATGTTGATTTTAATTTTCATGGCCTACTTTCAATAATTTCTGTAAAAAACCTGTGCGGTCAAAATGCTCACTATACCCCTAGATAATTTCCTTGAGGTGTCTAGTTTCCCAGATGGGGTCACTTTTGGGGGATTTTTACTGTTTTGTCACTGCAAGAGCCCTTCAAACCTGACATGGTGCCTAAAATATATTCTAACAAAAATAAGGCCCCAAAATCCCCTAGGTGTTCCTTTGCTTCTGAGGCCGGTGCTTCAGTCCAGTAGCACGCTATGGCCACATGTGGGATATTTCCTAAAACTGCAGAAACTGGGCAACAAATATTGAGTTGCATTTCTCTGGTAAAACCTTCTGTGTTATAAAAAAAATTGTATTGAAAATTTATTTCTGCAAAAAAATATGAAATTTGTACATTTCACCTCTACTTTGCTTTAATTCCTGTGAAATGTGTAAAGGGTTAAGACATTTTCTAAATGCTGTTTTGAATACTTTGAGGGGTGAAGTTTTTAAAATGGGGTGACTTTTTGGGGGTTTCTAATATATAAGGCCCTCAAAACCACTTCACAACTGAACTGGCCCCTGTAAAAATGGCCTTTTGAAATTTTCTTGAAAATGTGAGAAATTGCTGCTAAAGTTCTAAGCCTTGTGATGTCATAGAAAAATAAAAGGATATTCAAAAAACGATGCCAATCTAAAGTAGACATGTGGGAAATGTTAATTAGCAACAATTTTGTGTGGTATAACTGCCTGTCTTACAAGCAGAAACATTTAAATTGAGAAAAATGCTAATTTTTGCAATTTTTCGCTAATTTTTGGTGTTTTTCACAATTAAATACTGAACATATCGAGCAAATTTTGCTAGTAACTTAAAGTGCAATGTGTCACGAGAAAACAATCTCAGAATCGCTTGGATAGGTGAAAGCATTCCGGAGTTATTACCACATAAAGTGACACATGTCAGATTTGAAAAATGAGGCTCTGTCAGGAAGGTCAAAAGTGGCTAAGGGGTTAATAGTGGTATGTGTCATATGGGCCGGTAAAAAAAATTGCTATGGTTCTATAAAAAAATCCTTGTATTGTCTTATTATATATATATATATATATATATATATATATATATATATATATATATATACAGTGGAGGAAATAAGTATTTGATCCCTTGCTGATTTTGTAAGTTTGCCCACTGTCAAAGTCATGAACAGTCTAGAATTTTTAGGCTAGGTTAATTTTACCAGTGAGAGATAGATTATATAAAAAACAAAACAGAAAATCACGTTGTCAAAATTATATATATTTATTTGCATTGTGCACAGAGAAATAAGTATTTGATCCCTTTGGCAAACAAGACTTAATACTTGGTGGCAAAACCCTTGTTGGCAAGCACATCAGCCCGACGCTTTTTGTAGTTGATGATGAGGTTTGCACACATGTTAGATGGAATTTTGGCCCACTCCTCTTTGCAGATCATCTGTAAATCATTAAGATTTCGAGGCTGTTGCTTGGCAACTCGGATCTTCAGCTCCCTCCATAAGTTTTCGATGGGATTAAGGTCTGGAGACTGGCTAGGCCACTCCATGACCTTAATGTGCTTCTTTTTGAGCCACTCCTTCGTTGCCTTGGCTGTATGTTTCGGGTCATTGTCGTGCTGGAAGACCCAGCCTCGAGCCATTTTTAATGTCCTGGTGGAGGGAAGGAGGTTGTCACTCAGGATTTGACGGTACATGGCTCCATCCATTCTTCCATTGATGCGGTGAAGTAGTCCTGTGCCCTTAGCAGAGAAACACCCCCAAAACATAATGTTTCCACCTCCATGCTTGACAGTGGGGACGGTGTTCTTTGGGTCATAGGCAGTATTGCTCTTCCTCCAAACACGGCGAGTTGAGTTAATGCCAAAGAGCTCAATTTTAGTCTCATCTGACCACAGCACCTTCTCCCAATCACTTTCAGAATCATCCAGATGTTCATTTGCAAACTTCAGACGGGCCTGTACATGTGCCTTCTTGAGCAGGGGGACCTTGCGGGCACTGCAGGATTTTAATCCATTACGGCGTAATGTGTTACCAATGGTTTTCTTGGTGACTGTGGTCCCAGCTGCCTTGAGATCATTAACAAGTTCCCCCCGTGTAGTTTTCGGCTGAACTCTCACCTTCCTCAGGATCAAGGATACCCCACGAGGTGAGATTTTGCATGGAGCCCCAGATCGATGTTGATTGACAGTCATTTTGTATGTCTTCCATTTTCTTACTATTGCACCAACAGTTGTCTCCTTCTCACCCAGTGTCTTACTTATGGTTTTGTAGCCCATTCCAGCCTTGTGCAGGTCTATGATCTTGTCCCTGACATCCTTAGAAAGCTCTTTTGTCTTGCCCATGTTGTAGAGGTTAGAGTCAGACTGATTAATTGAGTCTGTGGACAGGAGTCTTTTATACAGGTGACCATTTAAAACAGCTGTCTTTAATGCAGGCACCAAGTTGATTTGGAGCGTGTAACTGGTCTGGAGGAGGCTGAACTCTTAATGGTTGGTAGGGGATCAAATACTTATTTCTCTGTGCACAATGCAAATAAATATATATAATTTTGACTATGTGATTTTCATTTTTTTTTTTTTTAAATATAATCTATCTCTCACTGGTAAAATTAACCTAGCCTAAAAATTCTAGACTGTTCAGGACTTTGACAGTGGGCAAACTTACAAAATCAGCATGGGATCAAATACTTATTTCCTTCACTGTATATATATATATATATATATATATGTGCTATCATTGCTGTATTGCATGTTGTGTATGCATTGCTATAAATTAGTGGTGTGCAAGTTGTGCCTCTCCAGCTGTCATGAAAATACAAGTCACTGCAAACCATGACAACGTTGAATGCTAACATCTAGAGAGTCACAGATTGCAGACCACTGATGTAACTGTAATCATGGTATGTTGCATAAACATGTACTTTGGGCTTGTAAACACTGGCTTTTACCTCTACATCAATTACGATTTTTTTTTTTTTTATTGCTCTGTAGATGCTGATATACAGTATATTCAACCAGACATGAATTTGCACAGATAGAATATTAGAGGGGTGGGATGGGGGTTGTCCAACTGGTTGTCTTCACTGGTCAAATTGAGGCAAGAGGTGGCGAAGTTTCACTTAGAGATGCAAACTGTTGACTAATAGACCAGATATTAGCCCTATCCAACCTGATTCGAAGCTTTCTGAGGAGCTCATTCTATGTCCCATTTAACCCTTAATGACAAGCAAATTTTGGCACGAAAGATGCAGAGAAATGTTTCTGTTTTAACTTCCCTACATTCTAACAGCCAATATTTTACGTTTTTTTTCATTGAAGCCTTGTTTTATGTGTTAGGAAATGTAGGTATTTTTTAGGCACCATTTTTAGGTACAGATACAGTAGTGTGTAATTGATCATTTATTTTGTTGGTGGAAACAGGTGAAAAGCAATGCAGTGATTGTTTTTTTTGTGTTTTTTGTACATCATACACTATTTACACTAAGAAACCTGCTAAATTACTGTATTTTTCTGACTATAGGACGCACTGGACCATAAGGTGCACCCATAATTTGTAGCATAAAAGAGGAGAAAAAGGGTTTTGCCTTTAACTGTACATTTCCTGGATAATATTCAGACAATAGGGTATAGATACAGCACCACTGTGCCCCCAATACAATGCCTGCCACAGTGCCTCAATGCAATGCCAGCCACAGTGCCCCAATGCAATGCCAGCCACAGTGCCACAATATAATGCCAGCCACAGTGCCTCAATACAATGCCCACCACTGTGCTCCAATGCCAGCCACAGTGCCCCCAATACAATGCCAGTCACAGAAATACAAGATATTGGCAGCTATAGTGCTCTCACCCTCCCCTGAACTCACTAGACATCAGAGGTGTGGAGAGGCAAGGGTTAATAGTGATGAATCTGCTCTTCGTGCTGCTCTGTATATAGGAGGGGGTGTGGCTAGAAGGTCCTTGCAGATCAGTACCTGCACAGATTTACTGTGCTGTGTGTACAAATGTCTGGGTTATCTGCTCATTGAACAGTGAGATTTGACCAAATTCTGTGTGTAAGATGTGACTGTTCAGCGAACAGAAAACACAGAGATCTTTTACACACAGCACAGGACATGCTGCTTCCATTACACTGCACTACAAGGAACTTTGAAGCTCGGAGCTCAGTCTCCGGCTACTTCATACACTTCCGGCTTCTTCATACACTGGTGCCTTCGGGCTATAAGATGCAAAGAAAGACAGGACAAATAGGAAAGGCAGTAGTGTATGTCTGTATGTGAGAAATGATTTGAAGGCGAGTGTGAAAGAGACAATAGTGGGTGAAGATTTTGAGGAGGTTGAAACCTTGTGGGTGGAACTAGAAAGGGAGGTAAACACTGAAAAAATTACTTTTGGTGTAATCTATAGACCCCCCAATATAACTGAGGAGATGGAAGTTCAGCTATATAAACAGATGGAGCGGGCTGCACAGGCGGGTACTGTAGTGATAAAGGGAGATTTTAATTTCCGGGATATTAATTGGTGTCATGGTTCAGCTTCAACTGCAAAGGGGAGACATTTCCTCAACCTGTTGCAGGAAAATTTTATGGGCCAGTTTGCGGAAGACCCGACTAGAGGTGAAGCTCTGTTGAATCTGGTCATTTCTAATAATGCAGATCTTGTTGGGAATGTCAATGTTCGTGAAAACCTTGGTAACAGTGATCACAATATAGTTACATTTTACCTATACTGTAAAAAACAAATGCAGGCTGGGAGGGCAAAAACATTTAATTTTAAGAAAGCCAATTTCCCCAGGATGAGGGCTGCAATTCAGGATATAGACTGGGAAAAACTAATGTCAAATAATGGGACAAATGATAAATGGGAGATTTTCACATCTACTTTGAGTTATTATAGTGCAAAATTTATTCCTATAGGTAACAAGTATAAACGACTCAAATTAAACCCCACATGGCTTACACCTTCTGTGAAAGGGGCAATACATGACAAAAAAAGGGCATTTAAAAAATACAAATCTGAGGGTACATCTGCAGCCTTTGTAAATTATAAAGAGCTTAATAAAATCTGTAAAAATGTAATAAAATTAGCAAAAATACAAAATGAAAGGCAGGTGGCCAAGGATAGTAAAACAAATCCCCAAAAATTCTTCAAGTATATAAATGCTAAAAAGCCAAGGTCTGAACATGTAGGACCCCTAGATAGTGGTAATGGGGAGTTGGTCACAGGGGATCAAGAGAAGGCAGAGTTACTAAATGGGTTCTTTAGCTCTGTATATACAACTGAAGAAAGAGCAGCTGATGTAGCCGGTGCCAGTGCTGTTAATATATCAGTTGATATACTGAATTGGATGAATGTTGATATGGTCCAAGCTAAATTAAATTAAATAAATGTGCACAAGGCCCCGGGACCAGATGGGTTACACCCTAGAATTCTTAAAGAGCTTAGTTCAGTTATTTCTGTCCCCCTTTTCATAATATTCAGAGAATATCTAGTGACTGGTATAGTGCCAAGGGATTGGCGCAGGGCAAATGTGGTGCCTATTTTCAAAAAGGGCTCTAGGTCTTCCCCGGGTAATTATAGACCAGTAAGCTTAACATCCATCGTGGGGAAAATGTTTGAGGGGCTATTGAGGGACTATATACAGGATTATGTGACAAAAAATAGTATTATAAGTGACATCCAGCACGGTTTTACTAAGGACAGAAGTTGTCAAACTAACCTAATCTGTTTTTATGAAGAGGTAAGCAGAAGCCTAGACAGAGGGGCCGCTGTGGATTTAGTGTTTTTGGACTTTGCAAAGGCATTTGACACTGTCCCCCATAGACGCCTAATGGGTAAATTAAGGACTATAGGTTTAGAAAATATAGTTTGTAATTGGATTGAGAATTGGCTCAAGGACCGTATTCAGAGAGTTGTGGTCAATGATTCCTACTCTGAATGGTCCCCGGTAATAAGTGGTGTACCCCACGGTTCCGTGCTGGGACCACTATTATTCAACTTATTTATTAATGATATAGAGGATGGGATTAATAGCACTATTTCTATTTTTGCAGATGACACCAAGCTATGTAATATAGTTCAGTCTATGGAAGATGTTCATGAATTGCAAGCGGATTTAAACAAACTAAGTGTTTGGGCATCCACTTGGCAGATGAAGTTTAATGTAGATAAATGTAAAGTTATGCATCTGGGTACCAACAACCTGCATGCATCACATGTCCTAGGGGGAGCTACACTGGCGGATTCACTTGTTGAGAAGGATCTGGGTGTACTTGTAAATCATAAACTAAATAACAGCATGCAGTGTCAATCAGCCGCTTCAAAGGCCAGCAGGATATTGTCGTGTATTAAAAGAGGCATGGACTCACGGGACAGGGATGTAATATTGCCACTTTACAAAGCATTAGTGAGGCCTCATCTAGAATATGCAGTTCAGTTCTGGGCTCCAGTTCATAGAAAGGATGCCCTGGAGTTGGAAAAAATACAAAGAAGAGCAACGAAGCTAATTAAGGGCATGGAGAATTTAAGTTATGAGGAAAGATTAAACCTATTTAGTCTTGAAAAAAGACGACTAAGGGGGGACATGATTAACTTATATAAATATATTAATGGAACATACAAAAAATATGGTGAAATCCTGTTCCATGTAAAACCCCCTCAAAAAAAAAGGGGGCACTCCCTCCGTCTGGAGAAAAAAAGGTTCAACCTGCAGAGGCGACAAGCCTTCTTTACTGTGAGAACTGTGAATCTATGGAATAGCCTACCGCAGGAGCTGGTCACAGCAGGGACAGTAGATGGCTTTAAGGAGGGGTTAGGTAATTTCCTAGAGCAAAAATGTATTAGCTCCTATGTATAGAAATTTTTCCTTCCCTTTTCCCGTCCCTTGGTTGAACTTGATGGACATGTGTCTTTTTTCAGCCGTACTAACTATGTAACTATGTAACTATGTAACTTTACAGTTTCTAGGACAAAAACTGCGTCTTATGGTCCAAAATATATGGTAGTTGTTCTTATTTATTGTTCTTTATTTTAAATAATTTACCTTTACTGTACTTTTTTTTCAGCCTTTTTTTATAATTACCGTTTTCATTTTTATTATTTTTAATCCCATTAAGTGATTCATATTTTCAATCTATATATTTAACTAAGGCCTAATTCACATCTGTATTGGAGGCTCCGTTAGGGGCCTCCGTCGCAGATGCTGCCAAAAATACCAGAAACAATTAGCTCAGCATAATGCGCTATTGTTTCCAGTAAAACCATGGACGCCCCAATGGAAACCCGACGGAACCCATTAAAGTCAACGGACTTCGTCGGGCGCTGGTTGTCTCTGTTGTTCAACGAAACTTGCATTTCTGGCATTTTCGTTGTTCTGCTCCTCTGATGGAGCAGAATGGCAGAATGACAGAATGACGAATGCAGATGTGAACAGGGCCTTATAATAATTTTGCATATATTTGTTATTAAGACACAGGCTATTACAAGGGCAACACAAAGGTGTACCCCAAGGGCAAGCTATCTGTATGCACAGCTATGAGACCTGGTCCACAAGCACCTCACCTGTTTAACCCCCAACTTTGAGGGGTTTAATGGGGTTCTCCGTTACCGGCTATCCTACAGGGTACAAAGATGTGATTAGATAGCTGCACACCAATGTTAGGGCTTCATGGAACACCTTTATAGGGTGAAAAGAGGGTGCACAGCTGTGATTAGATAGCTGCACATCTACTTTAGGGCTGCAATGGACACCCTTGCAGGGCATAATCTAAAAATCCATAAAAAAGGTAGCACTGTAGAATAAGGCCCATTAATGATCACAGTCATTAAAAGGGTTGAACTGGGTTTAAGAAAGAATTCGATGGAAGATACAGAAACAGCGGAATATGATTCACTGTAGCCCTGTCTTCCTTTCACTATAGTAAGCCATCTCCCTTCCCTGAAGCCATAAGTGTCTATGTTTTAATCATTGCTCTATGGATGGTCTTGGCAACAAAGTCTCTAAGAGAACAGCTAATCTTTATATATATATATATATATATATATATATATATATATATATACATACATACACTAGTCCTACTCAATGAATTAGAATATTATCAAAAAGTTAATTTATGTCAATAATTCAATTTAAAAAGTGAAACTCATATATTATGCAGATTCATTACACACAGAGTGATCTTTTTTCAGCGTTTTTATCTTTTAATGTTGATAATTATGGCTAACAGTTAATGAAAACCCAAAATTTAGTGTCTCAGAAAATCAGAATATTATATAAGCCCAATTTAAAAAATTATTTTTAATACCTAAATGTTGGCCTACTGATTAGTCTGTACAGTATATGCACTCAATACTTGGTCAGGGCCCCTTTTGCATGAATTACTGCATCAGTGCGGTGTGGCATGGAGGCAATCAGCTTGTGCCAATGCTGAGATGCCCAGGTTGCTTTGATAGCGGCCTTCAGCTCATCTGCATTGTTGGGTCTGGTGTTTCTCATCTTCCTGTGACTTCTCTATGAAGTTTAGGTCAGGTGAGTTTGCTGGCCAATCAAGCACAGTGATAGTGTGGTTATTAAACCAGGTATTGCCAAGTCCTGCTGGAAAATGAAATCAGCATCTACATAAAGCTTGTCAGCAGAGGGAAGCATTAAGTGCTCTAAAATTTCATGATAGACGGCTGCGTTGACTCTGGACTTGATATAACACAGTGAACCAACACCAGCAGATGACATGGCTCCCCAAACCATCGCTGACTGTGGAAACTTCACACTGGACCGCAAGCAACTTGGATTGATGCCTCTCCACTCTTCCTCCAGACTCTGGGACCTTGATTTCCAAATGAAATGCAAAATTTACACTACCGTTCAAAAGTTTAGGGTCACTTAGAAATTTCCTTATTTTTGAAAGAAAAGCACAGTTTTTTTCAATGAAGATAACATTAAATTAATCATAAATACACTCTATACATTGTTAATGTGCTAAATGACTATTCTAGCTGCAAACGGCTGTTTTTTAATGCAATATCTACATAGGTGTATAGAGGCCCATTTCCAGCAACCATCACTCCAGTGTTCTAATGGTACATTGTGTTTGCTAACTGTGTTAGAAGGCTAATGGATGATTAGAAAACACTTGAAAGCCCTTGTGCAATTATGTTAGCATCGCTGTAAACAGTTTTGCTGTTTAGAGGAGCTATAAAACTGACCTTCTTTGAGCTAGTTGAGAATCTGGAGCATTACATTTGTGGGTTCGATTAAACTCTCAAAATAACTAGAAAAAGAGAGCTTTCATGTGAAACTCGACAGTCTATTCTTGTTCTTAGAAATGAAGGCTATTCCATGCGAGAAATTGCCAAGAAACTGAAGATTTCCTACAACGGTGTATACTACTCCCTTCAGAGGACAGCACAAACAGGCTCTAACCAGAGTAGAAAGAGAAGTGGGAGGCCCCGCTGCACAACTGAGCAACAAGACAAGTACATTAGAGTCTCTAGTTTGAGAAATAGATGCCTCACAGGTCCTCAACTGGCAGCTTCATTAAATAGTACCCGCAAAACGCCAGTGTCAACGTCTACAGTGAAGAGGCGACTCCGGGATGCTGGCCTTCAGGGCAGAGTGGCAAAGAAAAAGCCATATCTGAGACTCGCTAATAAAAGGAAAAGATTAATATGGGCAAAAGCACACAGACATTGGACAGAGGAAGATTGGAAAAAAGTGTTATGGACAGACAAATCGAAGTTTGAGGTGTTTGGATCACACAGAAGAACATTTGTGAGATGCAGAACAACTGAAAAGATGCTGGAAGAGTGCCTGACGCCATCTGTCAAGCATGGTGGAGGTAATGTGATGGTCTGGGGTTGCTTTGGTGCTGGTAAAGTGGGAGATTTGTACAAGGTAAAAGGGATTTTGAATAAGGAAGGCTATCACTCCATTTTGCAATGCCATGCCATACCCTGTGGACAGCGCTTGGTTGGAGCCAATTTCATCCTACAACAGGACAATGACCCAAAGCACACCTCCAATTATGCAAGAACTATTTAGGGAAGAAGCAGGCAGCTGGTATTCTATCTGTAATGGAGTGGCCAGCGCACAGTGGCGTAACTACCGCCATAGCAGCCATAGCGACTGCTACGGGGCCCGCGGCATGAGGGGGCCCGTGTCGCCCGCCGGCACGGGCCCCCACCATGGCCGCAGGCTCCGCTAGCAGCCGCTATGGCTGCTACAGCGGGACGCCACTGAACACTACGGCAGAGCAGGGAGGTATCTCCCTGCTCTGCCATTAAACAAAAGACATGTATCCCCTATCCACAGGATAGGGGATACATGTGTGATCGCTGGCAGCGATAGGGAGAACGGGGGACTGAAAGTCCCCTGAAGTTCTCCATCACAAACCTCGGACTTCCAGGGTCTGTGTCGGCAGCTCCGTAGAAATGAATGGAGCGCCGGTCGCTGGGGGGGCGCTGTATGGCGTTCCCTGCAGGGGGGGGCACTCTATGGCGTTCCTTACAGGGGGGGCGCTGTATGGCGTTCCCTACAGGGGGGGGCTGTATGGCGTTCCCTACAGGGGTCGGCTGTATGGCATTCCCTACAGGGGGGCTGTATGGTGTTCTCTACAGGGGGGCTGTATGGCGTTCTCTACAGTGGGGGCTGTATGGCGTTAGCGCCATACAGTCCCCTCTTTAGATAACGCCATGCAGTCCCCCTGTAGATAACGCCACACAGTCCCCCCTGTAGATAACGCCACACAGTCCCCCTGTAGATAACGCCACACAGTCCCACCTGTAGATAACGCCACACAGTCCCCCTGTAGATAACGCCACACAGTCCCCCTGTAGATAATGCCACACAGTCCCCCCTGTAGATAACGCCACACAGTCCCCCCTGTAGATAACGCCATACAGTTCCCCTCTGTAGATAACGCCATACAGCTCCCTCTGTAGATAACGTCATACAGTCCCCCTCTGTAGATAATGCCATACAGTCTACAGGGGGGGCTGTATGGCGTTATCTACAGGGGGGGCTGTATGGCATTATCTACAGGGGGGGCGCTGTATGGCGTTATCTACAGGGGGGACTGTATGGTGTTATCTACAGGGGGGCTGTAAAAAAGGCTCTATCTACAAGGGGGGGGGGATTGTGTGACACCCAGGAGAGGGGGGGCCCCAGTCAAAAGTTTGCTATGGGGCCCAGTCTTTCCTAGTTACTCCCCTGCCAGCGCAGTCACCAGATCTCAACCCCATAGAGCTGTTGTGGGAGCAGCTTGACCGTATGGTACGCAAGAAGTGCCCATCAAGCCAATCCAACTTGTGGGAGGGGCTTCTGGAAGCATGGGGTGAAATTTCTCCTGATTACCTCAGCAAATTAACAGCAAGAATGCCAAAGGTCTGCAATGCTGTAATTGCTGCAAATGGAGCATTCTTTGACGAAAGCAAAGTTTGAAGGAGAAAATTATTATTTCAAATAAAAATCATTATTTCTAACCTTGTCAATGTCTTGACTATATTTTCTAGTCATTTTGCAACTCATTTGATAAATATAAGTGTGAGTTTTCATGGAAAACACAAAATTGTCTGGGTGACCCCAAACTTTTGAACGGTAGTAAATATATATATACATACACACACAAACACACACACACACACACACACACACACACACACTGTAGTTACTCTTCTTCTTTCCTCTGTCCTCAAGAATGTGCAAAGGTTTTCTTAAAATTTTTACAAATGTATGCACCAAGAAAGTATGACTGGCTGCTTCATAAATAGTAAATTAGTATACCATAGCTGTATGAAGACTCAGCAGACAATGGCAAATTCAATGGTTTCTCTTTTACATAAGATTCATTTGTTATACATGATTCATTTAAATACATATCTAAGGTACATTCAAAAGGACTACAATTTAAAAAGCAAACAGCTCAACAATGCTTATGATTGACACATCCTAGTAAAATATGGGCCATTATTTTAAAAACATTTGTCATGATAATTATGTTTTTCATGTTTTTCAATATCTAAATACACACCAGGGAATGAATTAAAACAATCTGTCAGTTTAAGTTTTGTCATGTTATATATGTGCAGATTATGCTTCTGGGCAGGTGGCAGATTGTGCTCTTTGCACCTCAGAATAAGATCTTGGTAATGAGAATTTATTTGCCGTTAGCATTTCTTTAATGTAGAGACAGTCCAGGGAGGCTAATCAATAACTTCATAGTCATGAGACGCATGGCAGGGTCCATGATTCAATGCTATTTGGCAGTATATTTGTATATCACAAATAAAGACATACAGCAAATACATTTTCCTATCGGCTAAAACTATTATAACTTATCTATTTATAGAACACAGGCATCCATAAATCTAAGTCATTTACAAGGCAAAGTAAAGGACACTAATGCTGAAAGAGGACCTTTCAGTTCTCCTGAAAGTCTGTTTAATAGTAAATACTTTTATTCTTCATGAAATAACAATACAGTAGTACTTTAAAAAAAATAAAAAATCTCTGAATTGTATTATTCCTCTGTTATTCTTCCTGTAAATAAATACATTTTCAACAGGACATTACCATTCCCCTTGTCAATAGGGGGCTACTCTACACACTCTAATACTGTCTGACACTGATTGGATAGTCATACTTTGTAAGGACTCATCTCATTAACAAGGGGATTGATAACATCCAGTTTTCTATTTATACATTTCCTTTATAGTGGTATTTTATTTGGCTTCAAAATCCCTGATGACGCTTTCTTGTATATACTCGGAGATAAAGATATTTTAAGGGATATTGTATTTACAAAAATATAAGGATGTTTGTTTTTCTCTTTTTCTATACAAATATAATGCTAATGCATTATAGTCAATAAAGCTTAAAAAAAACAACAACTTGTTTTACTATAGAAGCAATCATGGCAGGTTTACACTAAATATTTAATACCAACTGTAATAAGGATAATATAAAATGTGTTAACTTTATTAAAAATGTGTCTTCGGTGCGACATCCACAATCTGGTAAACTAGTCATGGAGTTGATAAGTGGCCTTATTGAATGCAGGTGGAGGATTAGTTGAGCAACTGCTTACCCCTTTAATAAAATAAAAATCTCCCATATATGTAAATTTAGAGAGCACATATGTTCTCCGGTTGGTAAGGAGGTGTGATACATGACCAAACATTCATGTATTGCACCCCTGAGAGCACTGGAAGGCCATACAGAAACAGGATTCTGACACACAGCACAAAGGTTGCTTATACTGATGCAAAACTGATTCATTTAGGTGGTTTATGTTGCCAAATCCTATATTCCGCATAGCTTTCCCAAAGATAGCACTTGTATAGATGTCTCAAACACAATCTTAGCTCCAAGACTGAAAAGTGAAGCAGAAATTAATGTTTTAGGATTGAGCTGTTGATATGTCCTTTACCAGGAGCGTAACTAGGAAACGCTGGGCCCCATAGCAAACTTTTGACTGGGCCCCCCTTCCCTGGGTGACACACACAGCCTGGCCTTGTAGATAGTGCCCCCTGTAAATAGTACCATACAGCCCCCTCCTTTCGACAGTGCTGTACAGCCCCCCTATACAGCCCCCCTATACAGCCCCCTGTATACAGTAGCCTATGGCAGAGTAGGGAGATACCTCCCTGCTCTGTCATAGTGTTCAATAGTATCTGCATCCGAAGGACGCAGACACTATTGAATGTGGTGTCGCTACTGCTATAGCAGCCGTAGTAGCTGTTAGCATAGTCTCCAGGCATGGGGGGGGGCCGTGCCGGCTGACGGCATGGGCCCCCTCATGCCGTGGGCCCCGTAGCAGCTGCTATGGCTGCTATAGCGGTAGTTATGCCACTGTCCTTTACACTAAAACCCAGGAGACACTTGTAGTTTCTTTATGTTATAACTGTTTAAAAAAAATAGCTTCTCCCTAATTGGCTCTGCTTTCTATCCTCTCAGTCCCCATGCACACGACCGTGCCCGCAATCACGGCCCGCGATTGCGGGCACGGCCGGCCGCTGACTGACAGCCGCATTTTCGGGCCGTGCTCCCATACAAAGTATGGGAGCACGGCCCGCAAAATGCGAAAGAACGGACATGTTCCATAATTCCCGGAACATTTCCACGGCACTGACACCCTTCCGTAGTGCTACGGAAAGGTGTCAGTGTTCAATGAAAGTGAATGGCTCCGTTTTTGCGGACCGCGATTGCGGTCCGCAAAAACGGAGGTTTTTTGCTGTCGTGTGCATGGGGCCTTACTCTTTTCTCATTTTCTATTTTTCTCACTTGTATCCATATTAGCACATTTGTAGCAATTTGGTGGTCAATGTCATACGTCTCATAATTCCCTGTACTTTTGTGTTATTCTTTTTTCTTTTTTTGACCTCTTAATTTGTATGTCTTTTTTTTATTTATTTTTTTTAATCTACGGTATAGCTGAATTAAAAAAAAAAAAGAATAAATAATTTTTTTTTAAAAGCCAAGTTTTAGGTAGGGGTAGTTTTTCTTTATATCAGTTAGAATATAAAGAAAACTACCCCTACCTAAAACTGGGCTTTTAAAATGTAATTATTTCTTCATTTTTTTAAAAATTCAGCTATCCCGTATTGCTAACCTTATTACTGTATGTCCATCTATGGGTAACTTTTGAACATTTAAATAAAAAAAAAATGTTTGAGCCAAGTTTTAATCTGATGCATAGTGTTTAAAAACTATTTTATACATTTATTCTATATTTATTTGAATTGTCGCATGCATTTAAACAGACTCTGCTCAGTACATAAGAACTTTCCTTTTACGATAATTAACAAGCCACATGCCAATACAACAGGCTCTATTGAGCCACACTAAATACTAAAATAGCATATTTAGGTTATGACTTAGTGATGGCTTTTACCTAAGTTTTATCTACCATTGATATGGTTTTGACTAATGCCAAGTTTTTATAATTATTTAACCACCGTGGTGCCACTAATGTAAAATACTGTACATACGGCACCAGAACAAAGCTCAGCACATATATACAATACCTTAATAAAGCTCAGTACATAAATACAGCACAAGAACAAAGCTCTGTACATAAATACAGCACCAGAACAAGCTCAGTACATAAATACAGTTCCAGAACAAAGCTCAGAATATATATACATCACCAGAACAAAGCTCAGTAAATAAATGCAGTACTAGAACTAAGCTCAGTACATATATACAGCACCAGAACCAAGCTCAGAACATAAATACAGCACCAGAACCAAGCTCAGTACATAAATACAGCACTAGAACCAAGCTCAGTACATATAATACATCATAACAAACAAGCTCAATACATAAATACAGCACCAGAATCAAAATCAGTACATATATACACAGCAGCAAAATCAAGTTCAATACATATATACAGCAGCAGAACCACGCTCAGTACATATATACCGTACCATAACCAAGCTCAGTACATAAACACAGCACCGGAACATAGCTCAGTACATAAATCCAGCACTAGAATAAGGCTCAATACATATATACACATAGCAGCAGAACCAAGCTCAATACATATATACGTAGCAGCTAAACCAAGCTCAATACATATATACAGCAGCAGAACCAAGTTTAGTACATAACTACAACATCAAAACCAAGCTCAGTACATAAATACAGTACTAGAACCAAACTCAGTACATAAATACAGCACCATAACAAAACTCAGCACATAAACACAGCACCGGAACCAAGCTCAGTACATATATACAGTACCAGAACAAAGCTCAGTAAATACAGCACCATAACCAAGCTCAGTACATATATACAGTACCAGACAGCAGCTCAGTACATATATACAGTACCAGTACATATACAGCTCAGTACAAAGATCTTTTGCAAATTCAGTATAACCCCTGCCCTGGTCGTTCTTTTTCCTTTTTCTTCTTCTTTCCGGTCCAGACCTCTATTATGACTTCTCCCGGCCATGGCTCATTTTTGCAGTTTGGCGCTCAGATGTCTTCAGCTTCTTACTTTTCAAACATTTCTGCACCTATAAATGAAGATAAAATTCTCATGGTGCCACACACTACGTCCCTAAATATAATAGCACCATACACTGCGTCCCTGAATATAATCGCACCATACACTGTGTCCCACACACACACACACAGTGCCCCCTTTAGATAGTGTCACCCATAGAGCCCCCTATTGATAGAGCCCCTCATAGAGCCCCCTGTAGATAGTGCCCCTCATAGAGCTCCCTGTAGATATTGCCCTCATAGAGCGCCCTATAGATAGTGTCCCCCCATAGAGGCCCATGTAGACAGTGCCCCACATAGAGCCCCCTGTAGACAGTGCCCCACATAGAGCCCCCTGTAGATAGTGCCCCTCATAGAGTCCCACTGCATGGTGCCCCTCATAAAGCCCCATGTAGATAGTGCCCCACATATAGCCCCCTGTAAACAGTACCCAAAGAGCCCCGTGTAGATAGTGCCCCCATGAATAGTGCCCCTGATAGAGCATCCTGTAGATAGTGGCCCCCATAGAACCCCCTGTAGATAGTGCTCTTGCAGCGTCCCCTGTATATAAGGGCCCCTGTAGATAGAGCCCCCTGTAGATAATGCCACTCACACTGTTAACTAAAAAAACAAACCTTTACATATTCACCTGATCCCGCTCTCGCGCCGTCCTCTAGCAATGAAGGAGTGAAGGTCTGTTCTCTTCTGATCAGGTCTGCTGGAGCAGAACGATGCAAGCGGTGAGATGCCGTCATCGCGCCGCCTGCGTCATTGAATATCGTTGAATGGCAGGGCAGGGAACTAATGTTCCTTGCCCTGCCAGCGCTAGTAATTCTATCTGCATCCTATAGACGCAGATACAATTATAGCGCAGGAGGAGATGGCGGCGGTTGGTTTCAGTGGAGCCGTCACCTCCTCAGATAGGCAGGAGGCCGCTGCCTGAGGCGAGAGGCTCACCTCGCCTCATAGACGGTGCGGCCCTGACTAAACTATTTGCTTTCCGACAGCAGAATAGTCACGCCTTAATACGAGACGAATGCATTATGAAAAAAAATACCAAAGACACAGTAGTGATGTACACAATACCACTAATAAAACCTGAACTTTTAACTGGGCCCCAGTAGCTGAGGGGCTTAGAGTTTTGCCCAAGATGACTGTATCTCTCTAGGGTTGAACAAACCCCTATACCAATTTTGTAACGCTACATTGTATCAAAGAGTTATAGCAGACAGAAGGAACAATAAATAACGGAGACTGTTACTGATTTGGCAAAGGCTAACCTGGGGAATCCCACTTTCTTCCCAATAAAGCCCCGCAAGGACTTTGCCAGTAAGATTCCTAGGTCGTGGTCCCCAGGATAGACCTCCATAGACAGTCAGGCTGCAGATGGCATGTCTCATGGTCAAACAGATCCGGATTGGCAACAGACAGGCAGTATCAGGTCCAGAAATCCATATCAGGAGAGAAGGTCAAGTTCCAGCAAGAAGTAGGTTCATAAATGAGTCAGATCAAGTCAAGATGAGAGCTAGGTCAGACATAAGAAAATTATAGGAAACAACAGACACAACTGCAGGGAAATGCGCCACCATGGCTGAAAACCAAGCCCTGGAAAATTGGAGCAATCCCCCTACAAGGGCATGGGAGAGTGACTTCAAACACCACTTACAGTCCAGATCCTGCAGCTAGAGTCACACTTTACAGACAGAGGAGAACCTTGGCATCCTGTTACCATGGTGATGTCACGGCTCCAAACGGCACACATCTGAAAGATTTAACAAACACTGCAGTGCCTATGACCACCAAAAAGCCAATAATAAATGCTTTACAGACCCTCCGATTTCTGAATGCAAACTGTTCCATTTAGTACCAGGGAAAAATATTTCACGGACCACTAAACATAAAGTCGCCCGCTTCAGACCCCCTATCTATCAGCCAGAGCAGAGAGTCACTCACAAAGAGTAGCTCTCGAGGACCCCAGCAAAGTTATGTATTAAATGGTTGGCTATTCATTTGATTGGGAGTAAGTAATATTACATTTCACATGCAGCTGCCATTTTTGTTTTTTACAGAAGATTTAGTTCAATTGACCACCGGGTGCAACATGTATTGTACAATTGAGAGAGACTGGATTATGAATGTTCTACTGACTGTTCTACTACTGATCAGGCAAGATGCTGAATGTATGGGTATATTTACACACCGTAGATTTGTCTGCAACTGAAAATCTTTTTCATACATCTGAATGTTTTGGGATTTTATTGCTTCATGTCCATGGATTTCTGCAAACACTATTCAGATAAATAAGACAGAAATTACTGCAACTGATCAGTTGTCTGTAAACTTGAGGAATTGTGAGAGTAGAGCCTCCAATTTTATTAATATTGTATTTATAGTTTTGTTATCCCTCCATGCTCTGGTGTACACCACCTATTAAATAATAAAGAATTGTAGGTATGGGTAAAGAGGGAAAAGTAGAGCACGGTGGGTTAAATGTCGCCTTCAATTATTGCATTGATACCGACTAGTGTAGTAGGAGAAAGGTTTGTCCTGTGCAATGTCCCCTTTTATTGCCACAGTTTATTTTATTTTTGTTATTTATAAAGTATTGAACCTTATTTTATTATATTTCTTGATTATAATATTGTTCAAATTCCACTGATAAGGAGGCTATTGATAGCTTTTCTCCTTCAGTGGAAATAGAAGAGGTAGTGCTGCAAGGGTCTATATTGAAATTGTAATAAACCCTGCATATGCACACCGCAAAGAATCGTAGTCTGTCTCAGTGGACAGCTAACTGGTCACCGAGTGTATTATTGTATATATTCTCCCAGCGTTGCCGCTCCGGTCTTTAATTGATTAGCGGCACAGAGTTACCAGCTGCGTTTAACCAGATAGACAGTCTCCATGAATAGCTGACTGGTCACCAGGTGCGTTTTTATTATAATATTTTCTCTCCCAGCGTTGCCGCTCCGATCTTAGATTGAGCAGCAGCGCAGGGATAATGACTACCACTGCCGATCTGTAATTGGGTAGCAGCGCAGGGTTAACAGCTATCGCTGCGTTGAGCAGACAGACAGTCTGAGTGAGCAGCTGACTGACCGCCGATGCGTTTTAATTGTGCGTATAATTTTCTCCCAGCCTTGCTACTCCGATCTATAGTTAAGCAGCAGTGCAGGGATAACGGCTATCGCTATGTTTAGCAAGATGAAAAGTCTCAGTGAGCAGGTAACTGTTCACCGAGTGTGTTTGCTCCCAGCGTTGCCGCTCCTATCTTTGTTGAGCAGCGGCGCTGGGATGACAGCTTTCGCTGCGTTCGGATAGACCGACAGACTGCCCGTTGGCAGTCAACACTACCAAGTAGTGAGACTGAGAAATTGCTAGTTATATTATGCCTGCAATATTCAGAGTCTCAGTCGTGAGTGCCGCGACGTCATCGGCACTAAATGGCTAAGTGGTGTGCAGTATTATCGCCACTACACTCGTTCATTCCCGCTCTGAAAAGAGTGAACCTCTAGATGCGGTAGGATTAGTTTTATATTGTGTTCATTGTGCTAATCTCTCCCTCTAAAATCTTTCCCTACTATCAGAGTCGGTATAGTCCCGACGTACGTTTCACTGAACTGAGTCAGCTTCTTTCGGGGGCGGGAGCATTTCGTTTCTGGCGTCTTTTACAGGCCAGATTTGATTGACATTTTTTCTGGCCAATCAACTCTAGAGTAACTTGTTACATTGTATCCTTTAAGGATACATTGATGTGAACATTAGGTATACATTGTAACTGACTTTTGTTACCAATCTATTTTGTACAGAAGCATTTTCAGCAGTTTTTTAAATGAATTAGTAGGATTTATAACCATTTATTTCTAATCTTTAATATTTAATTTTTCATTTTTTATTTAATTTTTCAATTTGAATTTATAATGTAGGTAGAAAACGAATTAGCCAGACTATTCATTAAATTGGTGTCTATTGTCACATTTGTATCCATAGATCCGTCAGTATATTCTATCAAAATATCATCTTTAATGATTTTATAGATTAATTTGTTTTATTATATATTATTTTAATTTTTATATTATTTTATTAATTTTGTGTTTTTACTTTTTGTTTTTATTTTATTTTATTTTTGAATTTTGTTTATGTATTATTTTTATTAGGATTTTGAATCTATAATTGGACATAGAAATTGTATATGTATAGTGCAATTTTAGCACATTTTAAAAACAATAAATTAAAATTAGATATAAATTCTCAATTCTATAATTCCACACTAATTAAATATGGAATATTGTGAATATAGATATCACTGCTGGTTATGTTTCAATCCCATGGTTATAATTATTAATCTTTTCTGTTTTTTTTCTTCTTAATATTTTTAGTATTCTTGAATATTTAATATTTTTTGGATTATAAATTCTAATCGTGTATTGTACCATTGACTTTATTGATACCTTCATATCATGGCACAATGTTATATGTGACTATAACCATTAGTCTTCTTATTCTCTTTCGTTTTCTTTTAATTTTTGGTCATGATTTTAACGTCATATTTTGACAGTTTTGTAGCGTAATTTTTGTAGGCAGGTTCAGTCTGTCTTTAGTTGAAGAAGCGTTGAAATATCTAATATTTTAGAGAAAGCAGAAAAGTTGAAGGATTCATTGAGTCCATTTCGGCTCACAGAGTTCATTTTGAAGATCCATTTGCTCTCCTCTTTTAGTAATATGGAATCCACATCAACGCTTCTTGAACTAAAGACAGACTGAACCTGCCTACAAAAATTACGCTACAAAACTGATTTCAGTGGGATTTTTTTATGGCAACAACCATTAGTTGACATCAGTTATTATCAGATTTCCATTGTTTTTGGTGCCCAGAATAGTGCAGTTTGCTACTAGTTTGACCCAATATATATATATGTGTGTATATATATATATATATATATATATATATATATATATATATATATATATATATAATAACAATAATAATTGAAACCTTTCATTCCAATATGTTTCTATTTAAAAGGAAAGCCGATGAATATGTGAACCAAGCCCAACCTGTACATTGTCTGTAGATGGAAGCTAGACTGCAGATTGTCATAAATACAGCCATTCTATAGTGAGAAAAGGATGACAAACTAAGAAATGTGCTAATCTATTAGACAAAGTAGCAAGCTGTAGCTGAAGGGCTTGTTTCAACAACTTAAAGAGGCTCTGTCACCAGATTATAAGTGTTAACAGTGGTTTTTATTTTGAAAAACGATAAATTTTGAGCAAGTTATGAACAATTTTAGATTTATGCTAATTCGTTTCTTAATAGACAACGGGGCGTTTTTTAACATTTTACCAACTGGGCGTTGTAAAGAGAAGTGTATGACACTGACCAATCAGCATCATACACTTCTTATCGCTCCAGCCCAGCTGGTTTCACTGCACACACAGCGTGATCAGCTGTGCTGTCACTTACTCACACATTAACTTTACCGAAGTGTCTTGAGAGTGAATAAACTTTGCCTCCAGCCAGAACGCGATGTCTATTCACACTCCTGACACTTCGGTAAAGTTTCTGTGGGACTTAATCACAGCACAGCGTGATCTCGCAATGCAGTGATTGTGTAGTGTGCAGTGCAGTGCGATGTGTGCAGTCAAACCAGCTGGGCTGGAACGATGAGAAGTGTATGACGCTGATTGGTCAGTGCCATACACTTCTCTTTACAACGCCCAGTTGGTAAAAAGTAAAAAAATGCCCAGTTGTCTATTAAGAAACTAATTAGCATAAATCGAAAATTGTTAATTACTTGCTCAAAATTGATTGTTTTTCAAACTAAAGACCACTGTTGTTATCTACATTACAGCGCCAATCAGATTATGTAGGAGATAGGCCACTTATAATGAGTCTCTTTAACCATTTTAAGACAGCCGACCCTGCAGTCAGCTCATCAGGTGTGGCTCTTAACACCACCAGCGATTAGATAATATTGCTGGAGAAAGTTACGACCTGCCACACTTTTGTAGTAATGTAGTATTACATTTTACCTATTCAAATAAATGGCTAGGCTAAGTAATATATGACTGTCAGATTTAGAAATATTCTTTCTTAGCTCCAAGTGGGGAAGACCCAGCATAATGTCTGCATATCCTTAAGGACAATGGTTTTCCTTATGAGACAAACCTTTCGAATATTTTTTACTACTATTTACTACTTTTTATTTTTATTTTAATTGAGTAAAATATAAAAAATACTGAAAAAAAAATCTTGATTGGATTTGGATTTTACAGCACATCAGTTACTGTACACTACATTTAATATATACTCGTCTCTATATATTTCTTAAACTAAAGAGTTTTCTATCTATAGTGGTATTTTTTTCTATAATAGCCATTAGCTATAACAATGTTCTTAATAATTTCCTATTTTAATGGAACATATTCATATCCTTGTCCTATGAATACATGATATCTCCTGATAGATACAACACAACCTCTAGAGATTTACATTGCTTAATAATGAATTGTCTATCATTTGCCTAGAGGTCATGCAAGTCAGCAAAATGTAAAAGCGCTCCTCTTAGGTCCAATTCAAGGTGTCGGGTTTCAGACCCTACTTGAAAATGACTTCAGGCTCTAGAGTAGAAAACAGATGGGACAGATTGCCATCACAGCGTGGTTCTACAGAAACACTGCCTGAAGAAATTTCAGCCTGGTATGGGATAGTCTTCATTACAATACCAACTGCTGACTTTGCTTTGGAAAAAATAGAACACAAAACTAAACAAATGCAGAACGAAAAACCCTCCAGGAAATAAATTTTGCATCGGGGATTTGAAGGTAGTAATATAGAACAATGCTATGCTAACCAAAAAATGTGCCAATTTAAAATACACATAGCTAATTTTAACTATGTTTTAGGTCTGTTTCTTTAAACAATGTGCATGTAAAACTTTATTTCATTGACATAGAAAAATAGAGCCTTGTATAGAGTTCGCTGCAAGAGAAACTACAAACTATTTTATGTAAGTGGTATGAGCAGCTACAGTGCACTAACACACCTATAGTTTAAGCAATTTACAGTTGACCAATAAGGGTCCCAGCAGCCGGACAACCTGTGATCAGCTTATTGTTGAGACCCTTGAAATAAAAAGGGATGTCCGAAGTGGAAAAACCTTTAATGGACTGGTGCTTGGATATTATAAAACTGAATATACAACAATTCTGCTAGCAGTTTTGTTATCTCTGTTACACTAAGTAGAGCAAAAAATATAAAGGTTTTTTTCCATCACAGAAAGTAATGGCATATCTCGAGGATATACCATCACTTTCTTATCGGTTGGGTCCGATCTGGAATGGAGCTGTGGTGCAGTACTCTGCACAGCCTGTGGTCGGGAGCACTATTCAAGGAAAAACAGTAAAAGATCTGCATTTTTACACAAGCACTGCGGCTCCTTAATTCTCAGGATCGGTAAGGGTGCCAGAAGTCGGAACACCACCGATCAGATGATGATGGCATATCATAGCCACTTTATATTACGTCACTTTATGTGATGGTAAAAACCTTCTCTTTCAGCTTTAAAAAGATAGAAGCTGCAATCTTTTATGAAAGACTGTGTCTGATGTGGCATAGGCATATTACCTATTGCCATAAATGAGAGCATGTGTTCTGCTGATAAACTCATGGGGCAATAGCAGAGAATTAAATGAGTGCTCGTGTTTAGTAACTAAAATGTATTACACAGATATTAAATTCAGAAAAATATGTCATTTGGTTGAAAAATTGCAGGAAAATAGAGTTTTGGATAATTATGAGAAGAGGATTTTAGCAGGCCAAAAAATTATATGTTTGCCAAGGGCCAGGAGGATTTTGACACTTGCAAAGCTTTTATGTGACAACATGCAGTACATATTTAAGATAATAGAATTAAATTAATGACAGATCTAACTGATAATATTACAAGTGAAGTTTAGTCGACTGATCAAAGCCATGAAGACTCATGGCTTTGTGTTGGCTCCCATGAAAATGTTTATTTTACTATAAAACACCCCCTCCTCCCAAACACAACAGGACGAGACTACCATAAAGACAATAAATAACGATCATAATATTCTTCAAATTATACTCAATTATAACAATTTCATTTTGTTACAATTTCCCCTTATATAAGATGATCACAGAGTGTCCCACTGATGGGACTCCGAGTGATCAGATTCAATCTGTAGAAGAATCCGGCAGCAAGTATTCGGTTTCCCTGCAGCACCAGCACCACAGGGGAAATAAAGCATTACTTGATGCTAATTAAAATCAATGGGCTGTCTGTGTAGTGTATAATCAAACTGAATCCTCCAGAAAGAAAGGCAATTTTTGATTCCTTAAAGAGATCTTCCTCCCTGTTTGGTATCATTAACCAACAGGGGCCTGAATTCCTCCTTGTCATACTAAGGATTTACCTGCTACCAAAATATAAGGACATAACTGATTCACCAAAATGGCACGGTAGGACGCTGAGCAATGAGCGTCATAAAACTTCTTTCCATTCATTTCCATCTGTATTCACAGCACAGCGTTTTTCGCAAGATCATGCTGTGCTGTCACATTCACCCACAGTAACTTTACCGAAGTGTCTTGCGAGTGAATAGACATTGCCTCTAGCCAGGAAACTATGTCTATTCACACTCCCGACACTTCGGTAAAGTTTCTGTGGGACTTACTCACACAGCACGGCGTGATCTCGCAAGATCACGCCGTGCTGTCTTTCACAGCGTGATCTCGCGAGATCACCCTGTGCTGTGATTAAGTCCCACAGAAACTTTACCGAAGTGTCGGGAGTGTGAATAGACATCGCATCCTGCCTGGAGGCAGTGTCTATTCACTCTCAAGACACTTCAGTAAAGTTAATGCGGGTGTATGTGACAGCACTGCGTGATCTCGCGAGATCACACTGTGCTGTGAATACAGATGGAAATGAATGGAGAGAAGTGTATGACGCTGATTGGTCAGCGTCATACACTTCTCTTAACAACGCCCAGTTGGTAAAAAGGTAAAAAATGCCTGGTTGTCTATTAAGAAACTAATTAGCATAAATCTAAAATTGTTCATAACTTGCTCAAAAATGATTATTTTTCTAAATAAAAACCACTGTTGTTATCTACATTACAGCACCGCCGATCAGATCATGTAGGAGTTAGGGCACTTATAATCTGGTGACAGAGTCTCTTTAGAGTTCTTTTCAGCATTCCCTTTTAAAAAAAATAATTATGTGTTTTGTGCAGTAGCGTGTTTACTTTTTAGCCATATCCCTTTGGGGTTCATCACTTTATCATGATTGAATCCAGCAATTATTCTTCAATTTTGTTTTAATAGCTTTAAGCAGATGTTACATGTGTTTTTTTTAATATAATATAATTATTTTCATATTTAAAATAGTTGATAAAAAGGGTAGGTTGTGTTTTAATAGTGTTGCTTGTTTGACACATGTGTTTCTGCCTTTGCCAATGTTAGCATCTGTGACAGATATGTTTAAAAGATGTATAATGGTGAATATGGCAGTTGTATTAATAGATAATTTTCCAAACAAGCTTTTGAGACATTTAGTCACTTCAAATAAGCAAATACATTTTTGTATGACCTTAAGGCACGTGGAAAGCCCTATGAGATTTTTATAAAATGCCATTTAGCATTTGGTGCAGTTTGCAATAGTTTAATCTGGAGGGGTGTTTGCACTATGACAATAATGGGAAATAAATACAAGAACATAAAGATGTGTTAATCTTTTTAGACGTAAAAAATACCCTGTGTCATGTACCCCCTTCAGGTTCTTCACTAGGCCTAGCACAACGTATAAATTGTGCCCAGACTGTTTATTTACGTTACATGGACAAACATTAATTATGTTGCTGTAATTTCAGTCTTTAAAAGATAACAGAAACTCTGTATAGCTCGCCGCACCCTGCCGTGTTCTTACCTGTTCTCGGCATCCACACCACTCTCTTCCTTCTAGTATGGCGTCTTGTGGCCGTTCTAGCCGCCGACGCTCAGCACTGGCTCCTAGCACATGCATTCTGACCCTTGCTTTCTTAAAGGGCCAGGGCAAGCCAAAATAATTTTCTCCCGAGCAACCTGGATTTATAGGTACCTCCCCTTCCATCACACTTTGCTAGAGCAATTTGGTTCCTAGTGTTCCTAGCATATCCCTGCTATTTTGTTTCTGATTCCCATGTATTGACTGTTTTCTGACCTTCCGTGCCTGCCACCTGCCCTGACCATTTGCTACATTTACCGTTATGAAACTCTGCTGTCTGTCTTGACTATTTGCTTGGTTTACCGTGACGAACCTCTGCCGCCTGTCCCAAACATCAGGTACATTAACCATAACGAACCTCTGCAGTTTACCCTTGCTCACCAGACTACTCTGCATCTGTTACGTCAACCGTCCCCATGGGAGACTACTCTGGGTGTAGCAACCTGGGGTTCCCCTGCAGCAAAGTCCACATCCCTGTACAGGGGTTGAAGGGTGAAGACCAGAGTTTCTCTTAGACTCCGCTACCCAGAGTAGCCCTAAATCAGATCCCTTGGTGACAAGTTGGGTTGACACAACCCCCTGCTGGCCCAGTGACAGTAAATTTCCACTGTCTCCGTGACAAACACACATTACTACCTCTACATACATTCATAGTTGCTGACATAAGTTGTTAAAGCACATACTACATCAGGTCAATGCAGTGCAGATTTTTAACTCTGACCAAGACCAATAAGAGAAAGCACAAGGCATGTGTTAAATTTGTACTTTCTATATCTAAACCCCTAAATGTAAGGAATTAAACTAAATTGTACATCTGGTTAGTGAATGAATGGTTGAAAAGTATTGGGTCAGCTGTCAGTAAGTACCTTAAGAAGGGGTTCCCACCAGAGCCCAGAATATTGGTTTAAGAGGTTCTCTTGGAAAACAAGTTGATGGTCTATTCTTAGGATACGTTATTCAAATGTGATTGGTGGAGACTCCACTGGTAATTTGAATAAAAGGGTCATGGTGCCTGGATAAACACTGAAGCTGCCACAGTTTCTCCTATAAGCTAAACTGTGGGGGTCCTGGGATCGGAACCCTACTGATCGCACATTGATGGCTTATCCTAGCAGCACAGCAGCTGTCCCAAAAAAAACAGTTTTTTGGGAGGTGGTTAATTAATAATAATAATAATAATAATAATAATATATATTCAACATGCACAGCACAAAAGTTATAATGTTATTCCTCATTTAAATCGCCAATCACTTTAGATAACCCCTACTACATCAAATGCAGAACTTTCTTTTTAACCTTTTACAGCCCAATTGTTTTAAACTAGTCTGATATGAAAATGTCTTCTAAATGAACTATGCCTTGAAGTGTTTTTCAAAATGTACATTCATCTTATTCTATTTTCAACAAAGAAGTATTCAAATCCTTTTTTTCATATTACTATGGATATGGTTAGTGCCTTAAAAGATCACTGATTCTTATTATTCCTTTGCTGTAAATTAATGTTAAAATATATCTAGCCCTTGGACTTGCTCATTCAATATTTCAGATTTCCTTTCCACATATAACGCAGTTCATTGTGTATACCATGTACGCTATGTATTATTTGTGAAATGACAGATGAATTTATGTTGTATATATGTAGACTATTTATGTACAGCCATGGACAATAATTGTTTGCATTCTTTACATTCTTAAAATTACAATAATCAATACTTTTATTTTAAAAAGTGATTATGCTTATTTTTAAGTAAACTAAATTTCTACAAACATCAAAACCAAGCCTAAGTTAAGGGACAAAACAACATGTGACTTATCCAATATATACAGCATGCAATATACTATGATTTCTGATCCAAATGACGTCATCTTGTCTGAATCTTTCAATCACATGACATCACTCCCTGTTTTAGATAGAGTCTGACCCAACGTTAAATTAAAAAATTAAAAAAAAGTGAAACAAAATGGACTACAGACAGAGGTTCTAACACTATCCCATTTTATTATCGTTAGTTTTGCAATCCGATACTGTAACTTTTTCTTTAATATATTCTATATAATACCGTTGCCTTTGTTTGAAACCATAACCTTTTTCTAGCAGGTTCTGCCTTTTTGTCTCTACAAATATGGTTTCAGGTGCTTCTTAACTGTGTAACAAAGAGGTGCTGCTGTCATATTGTATAACCACTCTGGTGTAAAGTTACATCTGCAGGCCAATCATAGTGATCATACCTCACTGATATTCCAACTTTTATCATTCCAAGTCAACCTGCCACCCTAAGCTCAACCCAGCTGTCAGTATTTTCTTAGCTTCCTCTGTATTCTAATAAAATAAGCTTTGTTGGCATGTTGCACGCTAGGACTGCTGAGAAGGACTATGCATTTGGCAACTCAATATTCAGGAAATGAAGACACCAAGAAACCCTGGGCTGATGCAACATGTTCAAACTACAAAACCATACTACAGTTCAGAAGATAGGTCTTTAGGTTGTTCTCTTTGATGGATGTACTTAGACAAGGCACAGTGGACATTAGAACTCCCATCTTGTCTTGTTTTAATTGAATCTGTCACTGACTATTGTAAATCACTTGTGCAGTAGCATCTATTCCAATGAAACAATTATTTCAAAATAATTGTTTTGACAAGTAAGCTGGCAATTCTTAAGGACAGGCAAATCCAAGCACTGAGAACAGCAGAGAACATGTTTACCATAATTGCTTATAAAGCTTTTATAAATCCAGTATTCACAGAGGCTTTGCTATTTCAGTTTAACTAACTTTGTAACTTTATCTATCTATCTATCTATCTATCTATCTATCTATCTATCTATCTATCTATCTATCTATCTATCTATCTATCTATCTATCTATCTATCTATCTATCGATCTATCTAATCTGTCTGTCTGTCTATCTCTATCCATGTATCTATCTATCTATCTATCTATCTATCTATCTATCTATCTATCTATCTATCTATCTATCTATCTATCTATCTATCTATCTATCTATCTATCTATCTATCTATCTATCTATCTATCTATCTATCTATTGTATATATCTATACTATAAGCAACAATTGAAACTATAATGTACCAAGACGGGAACAATCTTTACCATACGGTATAACAATATAATTTACAATACCATATAAAAATATGCTTCTTTATATTGAAGCGTACCTCCAATTATACTGACATTATTTGGAAAAATTCTAGTGCAAGTGTGTGCACAATAAGCATTTTACAAAATAACTTGTATTAGCAATTTTTTTTTATCTAACTACAGCACGGACTGTCTATAGTCCGTGTTGCCAGCAGCTCGTAGCCCTGCCTTAGGCTTCATGCCCACTTCAGTCTTTTTCTTCAGGGTGCTAGCTGTTTTTCTGACGGCTAGCACCCTGACCCATTCATTTCAATGGGGCCATGCACACTTCAGTTTTTTTTACGGTCCCGTTGCTCCGTTCCGACAAAAGTAGAGCATGTCCTACTTTGGTCTGGGATTCCGTGACCATGAGGCCCATGCAAGTCAATGGGGCCGTCAAAAAAACTGAAGGCATACGGAAGGCATCCGTGTGCAGTCCGTGTGTGACGGAGCCGTTGCCTAGCAACGGCCGGGCGGGCAGAATTGCTTTACATATATATTACACTAATCGGCAGCCACTTCTCTCTATCAATCACTGATAGAGAGAAGAGGCTGCTGATTAAACATAAAATGAAAAGCAGTTCATACGTACCCTTGTCGTTGTCTTGGTGACGAGTCCCTCTTCTTCCTCCAGTCCGACCTTCCAGTATGACGCTGCAGTCTGTGATTGGCTAGAGAGGCGGTCACGTGGGATGAAGCGTTATCCCTGGAGGCCGGCCTTCTGACGTCATCCAGACTTGCGTGACCGCCACTACAGCCTGAGATTGGCTGCAGCGGTGACTTGGGATGAAAGTCATCCCAGGAGGCTGGACAGGAGGAAACTGCAGGGAGTAAGTATGAACTGATTTTTTTATTTTTTATTTCAGAAATTGTATTTTGCGAGCGCCGAGCATGGTAATTCTTCAGCGCTAGTCACTGTCCAGGGTCCTGGAAGATTTACCGCCAATCAGTGCAGCCCATTAACTCTTTCAGCACCCTGTACAGTGACTAGCGCTGAACAACCCTGCTCTTTCAGCACCCTGGACAGTTCCATGCTCGGCGCTCGTAAACACGGAAACACTGAGTGCACTCGAAAATCACACGGCCGCTAAAACGGGTTCACGGACACGTCAAAAACGGGCGTGAAAACGGTGATAGAAGTGTGCACGAGGCCTTAGGAGACAGAATGTCCTGCTCTTCTCCATGGCTCCCGTATCCAGAACGACCGCCAGCACTGCAGAATGTAATGTGATCCTACAGCGCTGGAAGCCATTTTATCTCCTAATGCAGAGTTATGAGCAGCCATAAGCACGGACAATATACAGTCCGTGCTGCTTTAGAAGGAAAATCGCTAATACAAGTGATTTAGAGACACGATTGTTGTGCATACACCTGCACTATACTTGTTTTTCTAAATAATGTCCGTATAATTGGAGGTACTCTTTAAGTTGTTATAAAATGTGGTGCTAATGCATGCAACTAGAAAATATAAGGAATGAACAACTTAAAGGGGTGTCAGAGATTAGAAGGAAGGGTTGTTTTATTTTCAAGAAACATTGCCACTCTCGTACATGTGCTGTGTCTATTATTTAATCTCAGCCACGTTCAAGTGAAATACCGGATAAAAGTTGTGCTGTTTCTGTAAAAAAGTAGATCCTTTTTTACCCTTTAAGTATGCAGGGGATGCTACATGTTTGAAAATGTGTAAATTAGTTTTTGTTCCACGGATTGTTGTTGAAGACGATCAAGTGTGACGACATTGGCAACTAACAGAGAAATCCTATTACACCATTTGCATTACTCCACAAAACAGTTTTCTGTGGTGTGAATTCTAAGCAGAAAGCAAACACCTAGAATGTGAAATTGGTAGTGACAGTAATTACTCTATTAGTAGAAATAGTTATCCAATAGAGTGTTGGTCTATATTCCAGCATCAAAATTTTGCCAATTAAATGCTTAACTATAATAAACTTGAAAATTAAATTTAAGCTTTCCTTTGAATTATGGTAAATTTGTCCACTAAAATTAATTCACAAATGTGCTATTTTTCTCATTTGAACTTAAAGGTGTATTCCCATCTCAGTAATCCTATTTAACCTATTATGGAATGTAAATTGAATGACCTTTGGAAATTCATTGCTGTTTTAAAACTGTACCATTCCGAAGATCTTCAATGTCCTCTACCCCTTGTCCCCATGTGTGTTTATGGTCCGACTCTATTAGTTACAGCCCCCGCTGTGGTCCGGCAGTCGATTTATCAGGGCTTCCTACAGTGCCCTTGCTCCAATGCTCAGCTATCTCTATATCTAAATATAGAAATAACAGAGTACACTTTGGAACAAGCCCATTGTTGATCAGTATGGGGGATAAACTAAGGAGAAGGGGATAGAAAACATGAAATTCTCATCTGTGGGTAGAGAGGATGGTGCAACCATACTAATCACTGCTCGTTGTCACGAGTTGGCAGTGTATTAACCGATCCAGGTCCGGGCTATTTTGGCCCTTCAGGACCAAACACATTTTCTAAATTTTTAAAGAAATGTTAATTTAACAGCTGTGTATATATATATATATATATATATATATATATATATATATATATATATATATATATATGTAGAGATAAGCAGCACTCTGTGACGGATTCCAACACGGTAATGGGTGCAAGCAGGTAATCCAGATCCATGGATTATAAGACATAAACAAAAGAAATCCCACAGCATTCCGATGGTTCCAAAAAGTATGTGATTTATTCAGTCAATAGCTGCAATGTTTCCGTCCTGCTATAGGACCTTTTTCAAGCATTGCTTGAAAAAGGTCCTATAGCAGGACAGAAACGTTGCTGCTGTTGACTGAATAAATCACATACTTTTTGGAACCATCGGAGTGCTGTGGGATTTCTTTTGCTTTTATATATATATATATATATATATATATATATATATATATAATTATTATTTTTTATTATCAATGTGAATTTTTTTGCATGGCCAATATACCTTTCTTTTTTATTCATTTTCACATGCAATTTTTTGGTTAATTTTTTAGAAATATTAAGCTGATGGGGGAATTCATTAGTGGCTTTGTGCCACTTTTTGGTCTTAAAAATTTGTGAATTATGACGCACACCTTATTTACGCAATTATTTGCAAATTTTTGCTTTTTAATGCTTCTCTCGCCACTTTCAAAAGTGTCAAGACAAGTCAGTGTGGTTTAGCTGGTGGGGGCATAACTTCTGACTAATAAAGAAATTGCAGTGCAAATTCATGTCTGCTCATAGCAGGCATAGATTTGATTTTCTGGTGCATGGACAGTCAAAAATGCGACTAATTTATTAAGAGACATGAGCATTTTACCCCAGCGCAGTTCAGTTTAAGACTGGCGTAGGAATGAAAATATTGTATGCCTTTTTAAAATGCTAGTTATTTTTTCTAGTAATCATATGGCAAAACCCTAAAATTTATTTTTTAATTATTATTATTATTTTTATTTCTATTTATAATCTTATATATTTTTAAAATACTTCAACACATAGATAAAAAAATATAAAATATATTATATTCATAATACAATTCCAAATATCCCCAGTGCACCATACTCCAAGTACCTACCCACCCATCAACACCAGACGGCGCAAGAGGAGAAGAAAAAGATTAAACCTTAGGACTTGCACCCCATATCTGTTTAAATACATCTAATTTATTATTAGACATACAATAAAGCTTTTTATGAAAATAATGTAATAGCCCTAGAAACATAGAAAACCCACAATTCAATAGATGGAATATTCTTGGTTATCCAGTGACGTAAAATAACATTATGAGCATATTATAATATTCGAATTACCAATTTCTTATAATGGTCTAGCCTAACAAGATTAACATATCCCCAAAATGCAAATTACAGAGTTAACCCATTCAAGTCAACCATACGGCTATATACGTTCCAACTGCCAATGCCCCGTGCAGTTGTCACATATATAAATGTTAGTATATATGGACAGTGACATCAGGGGATCCCTCTAGCAGCGGAATCCACGGCCAGAGCTTCCGTAACGCTCTGGCCGGGGAGTCCTCTCCTAGAGGGAGATTCAGTGACGCTATCTTCAGGGGGGTGGCGCTATCTACAGGAGGGGGCCTATCTACAGGGGGTGTGGTTTTATCTACAGGGGGTGTGGGGAATATCTACATTGGCACTGTGGCACTATATGGGCACTATCTAGAGGGGACACTCTGTCGCAAACTACATGGCACTGTGTGTGGCACGATCTATGTTGGCACTTTATATGTGGGCACTATCTACAGTGGCCCTGTGGCACTATGGCACTATCTACAGTGGGCACTATCTATGTGGGCACTGGCACTATCTATATGGGCACTATCTACAGTGGGCACTGTGGCACTATCTACATGGGCACTGTGGTGTTTTCAGGGGTTGGGACAAAAAAACCTGAATAATTAAATTCATCTGTTATTTTAACGGCCATAAAAAACTGAGCCTCATAGCCTTCTTCACTCTCCCCTTACAGCGATCCAGGCTTATGGAGAGAGAAGAAGGTTGTTACCGAGCTTCAACAGTGTATATATATCTATATACATAACATACATATATATATATATATATATATATATATATATATATACATGTACGAATTGATTAAATATATTTCAATAACCTTTAAAATAACCCCTTACCAATATTTTCATTTTGGACAGTTTTACCTTAAATGAATAAGAGTGCCCGTATTTGTTAAGCATTTAGAACAAACCAGAGAGTTTCCGGCTTTCAATTTAATCAGACGAGTTGGAATTTTAAAAGCTCTGTGAATTAACAAATTCTGCGACATTCTATATAAAATTAATGGGGACACTTCCATCATTTGGAATCCTTGACCAATCTTCGTCTAATACAGGTCCCTAATCGTGACTCATGATATTTTTTTATATACCTAAATTGTGCCGTGTTTTACTTTAGTAATTTCAAACATCACTAGTAAGTTATCAAAATTTATAATCTCTGATTTTCTGAATACTTGTTTATGGATAGCTGTCGCCTCCTGTAACTACTGAAATAAATCTGGGATTTAGAATATTGAAACATCCAGACAGCTTTTCAAAAAGATTTAAAGAAGTTATCATCACTAGAGATGCACATATCGAATCTACACGAATTGAACTCGTTGCAAATTTCCTAAAAGTTTAGTATTTTTGCGAATCTGAAACTTTTGGAATTTGTCCCGCATGAAGCGCTCAAAATGGTTGCTGCCATTTTACAGATCAGAAGAAGACAAGGAGACAGAAAAGAAGGATTGCATGACCTCGGGCAGGGGGCTAATGTGCTTCTATATAATGCCTTACTGGCAGCCCTCCCTCTAGCACAGTCAATCATTAGGGGTATAGGTGAGAGTCACTAATTACTCAGTGAATGTCAGTCATATGAGTCGTAGCTGCTATAAACAGCCCAACCAACAAATGCTGCTGAAAATAGTTAGTGGATGAACGTCAGTGAGGAGAAGAGTATACAGAATATTTAAATGTAAGATAATATGATAGAGAGAGAGTATTTAGAGAACGATAGTAGTCAATCAGTGTCATTGTGTTAGTTATTAGGCAGGCATAGTCAGGCAGCCATTGCTGTGAGTGAGTGCTGCTGCAGCTATACAATTCATTCTTACATTAATTTGTAAATCACCAATCTTCATCGCATTCACAAATATTCTTCAATAATATTAATCCTGGTGCTGATAGCAGACGTGATGTAACACATTGTTTTGCATATATCTAATAGTTGCACCAAAAATTGGCGTATTGTTTTATATAATACTTTTATACAGCGCCATTATATTTAAGTTATGAACACACGCAGGTCCCGCTGACACTGAACCTGTCAGTCCCACTGACCAGACAGATTCAGGTCTCAGTGCAAGATACAGCTACTCTGTATACAGGATACAAAGCAGCTGTATCCGAAAAAGTAAAAATGATTTTTAGTAAAATGTAATTACAAAGTTGCACCAATCAAACTGATACACTGAAGAAAAAAATTGTTTTCAAAGGTTTACATAGCCTTTAAATCCTGGTTCTGATAGCAAGCCGCTGCCTGCTGATACAGGGCTTACGGACGTGATGTCACTCTTTCTTTAGCATATATCTAATTGCTATTAATAGTGCCACCAAAAATGATTCTGAATCAAGCATTTTTACAATAACGTTATACATCATTGCAAATACCAAACCTGTTGCTACTCTCCAAAAAGAAATAATTTTTGGACTGCTTGTTAAAAAGTCAATGCTTCTTCTGATACCCCTGTGTGTGTATAATTTATAAATAAATACTACATTTACAGCAGTTGAATTATATTTATTAATGACAAATGATCAGATGTAATAAAATAGCTACCTGGAACACCACAGAGCACACTACCAACTCTGGTTGAATTACATCCCCTTTGGGCAATTGTAAAGGATTAGGAAAAACTGCTCTGACAATGGCACCTCTGCAACCCAATGTAAAAGCCTTACCAAATGTTTCTGTGAGAAAAGGCCTCATACTATATGCGGGAAAAGTGTCTAATACAGAGGCAACGTGTTGAGAAAAAACTCATCTGCTCACAAAAAGCATAATTTTATTATCACTTTCAACTCAGGACACAAGGATGTTTAAAAAATCCTCTTGTGCCATTGGCACAGACTCCTCAATGATCCCCATATTCCCGCTATACTTTTGAGGGTATTTAGGAGATCCACTATCCTAGCCACCCAGCAGATTACGCAATAACTACACCAGAACAGTAAAACTCTTCCCATCCCTCATTAAATCTTTTAAATATGGTAAAGTGAGATGACTCTGCTGTTTAACCCCTTCCCAACCACCCCATGTAGATTAACGGGCTGCAGCACTGGTCCTTTTGCTGGCAGCCCGTTAATCTACGTGTGCTCCTAACAGAGCACATAGGCGTTCGCCTATGCCCGCTATCTCACAGTACGGGCTGCTACTAGCAGCCTTAGTACTGGGGGAAAACATTGGATCAGATCAGAGCCGTGATCCCCGCCGATTAACCCCTTAAATGCAGCGGTCAATAGCGACTGCCGCATTTAAGTTGTTACAACAATATTGGCACCCCGCTGCGTGATTGTGAGGGGCGCATTTTTGCTATGCCAACCAGAAGCCTAACAAAGGCTTACGGTCTGCCATCTATGGAAGGCGATTATTGCCCCCTGTCTGTGTGAAACTGACAGGTATAATACCTTTCAATACATAAGTATACACACAAGAAACAGAGTATAAAGCCTGGTATATATCAAAAGAATAACAAATTTTATTAAATACATATAAGAACAAGCATATTTAAAATGTACATGAGTGGAGAGACTCTATATAATGTAAACACAGAAAACCAGGTTAACAGGTATATAGTATATTGTAGTCCCTGTATTGAGGGCATATGAATAGGGCAATGTGTTATTGTAGGTAAAGCTAGTTATTTATGTGTAGACTATTTAGTTAAGGACATAGATATCCAAAGAGTAATTTCTACAACCGAAGTATTCCTAACATTGGTGGTTCAGATAACCATACCCATATTAGTAGTCTCTGGTGGCCTGGATATCTGTGTGTAGAACCCCGACGCACGTTTCGCGATATCCGCTTCCTCAAGGGGTATAGTGTGTCTAATTCGAGTGGGCCCCAAATAGTGTATAGCCCAGGTCATTTGAATATAATTTAATGGATGTTCATCCGGCCTCCAGTGCTGCGGCGCACAGCCGGATTCCTGACGCGTACCAGGAATTCCAGACATGCGCACCACACTATAGGAGGCTCAGACGGGGTCAGCGACACTCCCGGTCACGTGCGTATGGAGCGCGCTCCCCATAGGACAATGTGGACTAGGGAGAGGTAAGTGTCTGAATACCAATGTGTGTGTGTAACGTAACACAATCCCGTCCATTTCACATGTCTCCAACCAGAGACTTTTAAAAATAAATGAAGTGCAATTAGTGATCGGTGTGTGAAAATTGTAGAGACGAGGGGAAAGAATAACATAAAGATCTCCTATTTTTGACTGTTTGTGAATAAAAACATTGTGAGAAAAAGAATTTGTGTAAATTCACATATTAATAATACAACGTATTTATATAACTTTGTAAAGCCACATGAAATACAATATATGACATTAATTAGGATCATATTAAAAATGTTTAAAGTATATTAAAGAGCATAAATACATAACAGTGCAAAAAAGAGAAAAAAAGAAAAAATCATCAACAACCATTTTGGGTTGTCTGTAAGGGACAGACAGCAAAGAGTGAATATTCCGCAAAAAAAAAAAAAAAAGGAGAGAAACAAATGGCAGGAATTTAACACATCACAAATTAGTATCTCCCATATAAGACATATTTATCTTGACCCATAGTATAAAAGGTCATCTGGGTTTTAGGCTCTTATTTCAGTTGTGCGGGCACTCAGACTATAGTCAACTGGTACATCAAATACCTATTAAAAATATATTAAATTAGTACAAGACACACAAACAATAAAAAAGGATTAAAACAACAGGCTGGTATTAGGGTGGTTAAGTTTATTTATAAGGGTGCAAAACTAACCCAATTGGACAATCCATCTGCACTCCTTCTGTGCCAAGACCTTCTTCATGTTGCCCCCCCCCCCTGATGCCACAATGTATTCACTCAATACCGCAGATTTTTAAAGATTTTGGATTACATCCGTGGTACAATTTAAAGTGCCTTGGTAAGATTTTCAGCTCTGTAAGATCATCTATGGCAGTTGCTCCAACAATATCCCACACATGTTCTCTTGTGTGTACTCTTAACTCCCTTGAAGTCAGACCTATATATACCTTCGCACACCCACACACAGCATAGTAAATTACATGCGTAGAACTGCAGGAGACATCGTCTCTAATATCAAAAGATCGGGTGCCATCCACTGTTTCAAATTTTATCGCCCTACTAATATTCGGGCATGCAACACAGTTACCGCAAGGATAGCAACCTACCCTTTGTCCCCATGATCCAAAGTAATTAACTTTTTTTGGCGTATAATGGCTTTTTACTAAGAGATCTCGAAGGTTTCTGCTTCTCTTGGCCGTCATCGTTGGTCTTTCACCAAGACACAGAGCCAGGGCTGGTTCAGATCTTAGAATAGACCAATGTCGCCCTAGGATTGTCCGCATTTCCTCCCATCGATTGTTATAGGTGGTGATAAACCTTATAGCGGTTTCTCCTGTTCTGTGGGTTTTAGTTCTTAAAAGATCAGTACGGGGTGTATTTTTAGCTCTACAGTATCCTTCCTTAATAGATCTTTTTCTGTATCCCCTGTTTTCAAATCTATATTTAAGATCCGCAGATTGTTGTTCAAATAGATGGTCAATGGAGCAGATCCGCCTCATCCTGAGGAACTGACCAACTGGGATGGCTTTTACTGTAGATGGTGTGTGAGAAGAAGAGACATAAGTATTGCAGGGTATTATAAATACAATCAAACAATTGGATCTTCAAGTACCTAGTGGGACTAAAAAAAAAAAAAAAAGTTAAAACAAGTTACAAAAAAATTTACAAAAGTAAAAAAGTTACATTTCTAAATATTACAATTAAAAAACCGAAAAATGAAAAAAAAGACATGCATAATTGGTACCACCGCATCCGTAATGGCCTGAACTACAAAAATATAATGTCATTTATCCCGCACGGTGACCGCCATTAAAAACAATAATAAAAAAACAATACCAGAATCCCTATTTTTAGACACTTCAGCTCCAAAAAAAATTGAACAAATAGGGATAAAAAAATTGCATATACTCAAAAATGGTACCAATAAAAGATACAGTTTGTTCCGCAAAAAACAAGCCTGCACACAGCTTTCTTAATGGAAAAATAAAAAAGTTGTGGCTCTTAGAATATGGTGACACAAAAACTAAATAATTTTTTGAAAACCGTGATTTTATCGTGCAAACACCGTAAAACATAAAAAACCTATATACATAATATATCGCCGTAATCGCATCAACCCAGAGAATAAATTAAATATGGAATTTATAATGCACAGTGAACGCCGTAAAAAACAATAGAAGTTTTCATGGCCTCATTACACTAAATTCAGCAAAAAACCTACTGCTCACCATACCCCTAGATAAATTATTTTTAGGGCTGTAGTTCCCAAATCGGGTTAACTTCTGGGGGTTGTCTAGCAGGGGCTCTGATTTTGTCCTGCAGGGTCTTTGCAAATGCGTCTTGACACCCGAAAACCAATCCAGCAAACTTGAGCTCAAAAAGCCAAATAACACTCCTTCCCTTTTGAGCACTGACGTGTGACCAAACAGCCGTTTATTACCAGATATGGGGTATTGCCGTAATCAGGAGAAATTGCTTTACAAATCTTGGGTGCTTTTTCTTCTTTATTCCTTGTAAAAATTGATAATTTAAAAGTTTTATTGGAAAAAATTTAGATTTTCATTTTTACAGACGAATTCCACTAAATTCAGCAAAAAACCTGTGGGGTTAAAATGCTGACTATACCCCTTGATAAATTCCTTGAGGAGTGTACTATGTAGGTAGTGCAATGTATTAGAATAGCGATCTGGGCTTCATGCCTGTCCCCTAATTGGACAAAAAAAAAAGTTAAAACAAGTTAATAAAAATATACACATATCACCACGTCCGTAACAACCCGAACTATAAAAAATATCACGCTGTTTTACCCTCACGGTGAACACTGAAAAAAAAATATTTAAAATTCCAAAATCTCAGTTTTTTTAGTCACTACCCCTCCCAAAACAGAATATAAAAATGAATCTAAAAGTTACATGTACCCCAAAATTATACCATTAAAAACTACAGTCATCCCGCAAAAAACAAGCCCCCCCCCCCACAGCTTTGTTGACAAAAAAATTAAAAAGTTATGGCTCTTAGAATATGGCGACACAAAAATAAATTATTTGAAACAAAAGTGATTTTATTGCTGCAAAACATAAGAAAAACTATATACATTTGGTATCGCTGTAATCATACCGACTAAAGTCAAATTGTCATTCATAGCGCATGGCGAATGCCGCAAAAAGAAAGAATAAAAAACAACAGAATTGCAGGTTTTTGGTCACCTTGCTTGCCAAAAAATGAACTAAAAAGTGATCAAAAAATCGCATGTACCCCAAAATTGTACCAATTAAATCTACAGATTGTCCCGCAACAAATAAGCCCTCACACAGCTCCGGTGGAGAAAAAATAAAAAAGTTCTGGCTCTCAGAATATGGCAATGCAAAATGTGCAGAGTGTTCCAAAAGCGGATAAGATCGGGCACCATTTATCAGTGCGACACCGGCCACATATCTATGAATTATTATTTATTTACCCCATTATTATACCCTCTTATTATACCCTGATGTACCCCGCACAGATTACATATGTCCTCACATCATAAACTGAAATACCAGCAACATGCCAAACAGAACTATTACCAAGCAAAATCTGGGCTCCAAAAGCCAAATGGCGCTCCCTCGCTACTGAGCTCTGCAGCATGCCCAAACAGCAGTTTACGTCCACATATATGGCATCGCCATACCCGGAAGAACCTGCTTAACAGTTTTAGGAATTCGTCTTCAGTGGCATGAACTGGGCACAACATATTGTGCACTAAAATGGCATATATCTGTGGAAATTTGCAATTTTCACATTGCACCATCCACTGAGCATTCATTTCTAATAAAAAAAAAACTTGCGTGGTCAAAATGATCACTACACCCCTGAAAAAATGCCTTAAGGGGTGCAATTTCCAAAATGGGTGTCACTACTTGGGGGTTTGTTTTACTATTTGACCCCAGTGCCCTGCCATTGTGGGCTAATGCTGCGAAAATCACCAAAATAGGCTTTACATGCGCCTTTCACTCCTAAGCCCTGTTATATGTCCAGGCAAATGATAAATGCCTTGAGGGGTGTAGTTTACAAAATGGGGTCACTTCTCAGGGTTTTACACTCTAGTCTGGTACCTAAGGGCGCTCTGCAAATGCGACATGGCACACATACACCAGTCCAGCAAAATTTGCGCTCTAAAAGCCTCTTCCATTTTGAGCTCTGCCATGTGCCCAAACAGCAGTTTAGGGCCACACATGGGGTATTGCCATACTCGAGAAAATGGGTAACAAATTGTGTGTTGTTTTTTCTCCTATTACCGCTTGTAGAAAAACAAATTGGGTTCAAACCTATATATTTTTGGGGAAAAAAAAATGTTTTCATTTTCACTGCCTCATTCTAATACAATCTATGAAATACCTGTGGGATCAAAATGCTCACTACACCCCTAGATGATCACCCTGAGGGGTATCGTTTTCAAAATGGAGTCACTTCTCAGGGGTTTCTACTGTACAGTTACCTTAGGGGCTCTGTAAATGCAACATGGCGCCCAAAAAACAATCAACCAAAATCTACATGCCAAGTAGCACTCCTGCCATTCTGAGCCCTGCCGTGTGTTCAAACAGCAGTTTATTACCACATATGGGGCATTGCCGTAATCGGGAGAAGATGTTTTACAAGTGTTGGGGTGTTTTTTCTCAGTTATTCCTTGGAAAAATTAAACATTTCTATGTTTTTTTTAGAAAAAATATTTTTATTTTTACAGACTAATTCAAATAAGTTTAGTAAAGAAACTGTGGGGTCAAAATGCCCACTATACCCCTAGATAAATTCCTTGAGGGGTGTAGTTTCCAAAATGGGGTCACTTTTGGGTGTTTCCACTGTTTTGGCACCACAAGAACTCTTGAAACCTGACATAGTGTGTAAAATATATTCTAAAAAAAAAAAGGCACCCCTAAAAATCCACTAGGTGCTCCTTTGCTTCTGAGGCCTGTGTTTCAGTCCATTAGAACACTAGGGCCAAAAACTGCAGAATCTGGGCAATAGATATTGAGTTGCATTTCTCTGGTAAAACTTTCTGTGTTAAAGAAAAACATTTATTACCAATGAATTTTGGCAAAAAAAATGAAAATTGTAAATTTCCCCTCTACTGCTTTAATTCCTGTGAAACGCGTAAAGGGTTAAAACACTTTCTGAATGCTGTTTTGAATGCTTTGAGGGGTTTAGTTTTTAAAATGGGGTGATTTATGGGCACTTTCTAATATATAAGGCCCTCAAAGCCACTTCAGAACTGAACTGGTCTCTGAAAAAATAGCCTTTTAAAATTTTCTTGAAAATGTGAGACATTTCTGCTAAAGTTCTAAGCATTGTAACGTCCTAGAAAGATAAAAGGACTTTTATAAACTAATGCAAACATACAGTGGACATACGGGAAATGTTAACTAGTAACTATTTTGTGTGGTATTACTATCTGTCTTACAAGCAAATACATTTAAATTTAGAAAATACTAATTTTTGCAAATTTTCTCTGAATTTTGGAGTTTTTCACAAATAAACACTGAATATATCCACCAAATATTACCACTAACATAAAGTACATTGTGTCACGAGAAAACAATCTCAGAATCGCTTGGATAACTAGAAGCATTCCAGCGTTATTACCACATAAAGTGACACATGTCAGATTTGAAAAAAATTGGCTGTGTCCTTAAGGCCAAAACAGGCTGTGTCCTCAAGTGGTTAAGAACTACATTATGTATATATGTAAAATATTTTATCGACACATGAATAGTGTAGGTATCCAGGAATTCACCATAGCACCTACAAATTTCACATCCAGTCCCTTGAACAAATGAGAAGTAATAATAAAATCTTAGACTATGTATCTCTCACCTGAATTTTAAAACACACAAGAAAATAAAAATGAGAGTCAGAATAACAAATAACCTCACCAAGTCACTCAGGACCGATTCTGAGACAACACAAAATGCATTAAAATGCAGTAAAAACAATAAAAATCCAGTCATCTTGAAAAAGGAGAATCTTATCTGCAATAAAGCCAGTCAATAAAGAAGCTCTCTCATTTAAACATCAAATGCACATTGTTTTGCAACACCTGTTATTCAGCCATAATAGCTTTCTTAACCTGTCAAAGTGTTTAAGCTGAGGAAAAGAAATGGGCCTCCAGCTGTGCAGCTCTGTGGAGGAAGCTTGTGCAGAGCGATATTAGTTTAATGAAATGTGTACAGATTGTAATTGTGGTAATAAGAGGGCAATTCCCTGAGGTGCAATAGGAAGGCAGCGTATGCAGTCAAGCACAAAGCAGAAGATTCAGATTTAAAAAAGACAGAAAGAAAATGGGGAGCACAGTGCGTGGACTAATGTAGCAGACACATAGGTGCTATGGGATAAAACTACAGCGCACAAGTGACAACCGTGATGTATGCTTACTTAAGGAGAATTTATTGCGCTATAGTAATTTTTATTTGATGCCAACTGAGAGCTGCTAGAAGGAAGATTATGGTCATGTATACAGATTTCTGTGTACGGACTAAAATAATTCCCTGTGAAGAAGAGGATATTTATGCCAGTCAAAAATATAACCTAAAAAGTCAGTTAGATATTTGTTTTCTATATTTCTCTTATATTTGAATAAAATAATACCAGATAAAGTGAACTCAAGTAAAACATATACAACAGTGCATAATTCAATTTTTAAGGGGGAAAAAAAGGTTATCCAACATCCATAATACCAGTGTCAAACACTAATTGACTTATAGTTACTTAGTCAACCAAATGACTAAATTTAAAGGACGAGTGTCACGAAAAAAAATATTTTGATATCAATTTGCATTTAGTGTTTTATTATAAAATCTTTTATTTATGTGTGTGTTTGTGTTTTACTTTTTCTTTTTTCTAACTTTTACTTCACTATGGGGGCTGCCATTTTGTTTTTCATCTCTGTATGTGTCAATTAACGACACATACAAAGATGGAATACGGCAGCTACAGTGCATAGGAGTCAATGAACGGGAGCCGTTCCATTGACTTTGCTCTATGGCTCTGTACTGTGCAGACGCAGGTCAGAGTCACACAGAGCAGAACAGCTGTTTGCAGGGAGAGAGCAGGCGCCATCTTGAAGACCAGCTGCACTGCAGGTAAGGTCTGTGTCTCTGCATGTCCCACTCTCTATCTCACAGACCCCCGTTCTCGTGACCCCCGACGGGCCCCCCCCCAAACAGTCTCAGCACAACTAGAGAGATTTACCGTTCAGGGGTCTGGGAAAGCTGGGTGACCACCATTACCCCTCCCACTGGAGTGTGAGAGGTTCATTAGTTACATCCCTAAACACTCCAGTATGAGGGGTAATGGTGGTCACCCAGCTTTCCCAGACGCAGATATAATCAGGAAAGGGCTGGATGGACGGGCTGAGGGTGCATAGGGTTTTTGGTGATCCCCCCTCTGTCATGTGATCGGACCTAGGTTACCGATTCATCAGACGGGGTTCATGTGACTATAAATCTGTCCATAACAAGAGACAGTGCACTCAGGGAAAGCCCTGCCCTCATGCCGTAGTTGTGTGGTTCTGTCTGCAGTGATGGCTCTGACACCGGCCTCCCCCGTCGGGTCATCTCAGGACAGAAGGGGTGTCCGGATTGGAGACACTGCGCCACACCGGTCCTCAGGTTGTGTCTGGTATTGCAGTTCACCTCCATTGAAGTGAATAGGACAGAGCTGTAATACCACACACGACCTGAGGACAGGTGCGGCGCCATGTTTTCCTGGACGACCCCATTAAGACTTTTCCCGTGTGTGTGTGGCAGAGCGGAGTGTGCACGGGCGCCGCTGATACTTCATACCCGCTTATCAGCTGTTTTGAAGAATCAGCGGCGAGCACCCCCCCCCCCCACACACACACACAAATCCCCCAAACACGCAAAATCAAGTGTAATCAAGCGGTTTTTATGTGTTTTTTTGCACGTAAAATGTGCACAAAAAAAACATGTCAAATACACGGCGTGTGAACCGGTCAACTGAAAAGTCATTCACTTCACTTTCATCATTCTAAGGCTGGGTTCACACGACCTGTTTTCAGGCGTAAACGAGGCGTTTTACGCCTCGATTTACGCCTGAAAAGACGGCTCCAATACGTCGGCAAACATCTGCTCATTCATTTGAATGGGTTTGCCGACGTACTGTGCCGACGACCTGTCATTTACGCGTCGCTGTCAAAAGACGGCGCGTAAAATAACAGCCTCGGCAAAGAAGTGGGACGTAATTTGAGCCATTTTTCATTGAATTCAATGAAGAACAGCTTCAAATTACGGCCGTAATTGACGCCTCGCAAAACGCGAGCACGAGCAATTACGTCTGAAATGACGGAGCTGTTTTCTCCTGAAAACAGCTCCGTCATTTCAGACAAAAATGCAGTTAGCGTGTGCACATACCCTAAGGGTATGTTCACACACAATGTTTTCAGCTGAAAAATCGGAAGCAGAACGCCTACAAGCATCTGCCCATTGGTTTCAATGGGAAATATGGCGTTCTGTTCCGACAGGGCGTTTTTTACGTGGTAGTTTTCCAAAAACGGCACATAAAAAGACGCCCGACCAAAGTGCACATCACTTCTTGGGACGTTTTTGGAGCCGTTTTTCATTGACTTTATAGAAAAACAGCTCCAAAAACGGCCGTTGAAAAACGCGAGTTTGATTAAAAAATGGCTGAAAATCAGGAGCTGTTTTCCCTTTGTTTAGTAAGCGTGTGAACATACACTTAGCCTTTCGGTGTGTCCTATAACACACCCAAAATGGCTGCCGGACACTGCTTAGCAATTTGAAGACACCTTTTCCTGGCTTGTGAGAGGGGGGGTGAGGTTCCCTCCCACATTTACAGCAGCTGTGAGTCAGGTTGCTTTGCCTTATTCACCTTGCTGTAATTCTGGGAAGTGCTCCCCCTGGTGGCCAACATTGGAAAACATGTCAAATTATTATTTAATTTTTAATACTTTCCACCATACGGAGAAAAAAAAAAAATACAGCAAAAAACTTAAAAAATATAATAGAAATAAGTAACGACACTTCAAAAAAAAGGTTTAATTTGCGACACATTCCCTTTAACTTAAAATAAAATACATCCTATTAAATATGTTTAGGTTGGATTGCCGAAAACACTATTGTATCCAAACCTCAACATATAGTAAGCCATGTCATGAGCATTCAAAAGTTACCAGAACATTTCCACAGGCATACTATGCCATGATCATCCGAGATTAGTTATAAAGTCTAAGACCTTATTCACACGACAGGGTCCGAGTGTCGGCCGATAAAAACGGCTGTTTTGGGCCGTTTTTCCAGGCCGTTTTGCATCCATTCCGATTCCGTTCCGGGCCGTGTTGCCGTTTTTAACGGTCGATTTTGACGCTTTTTGCATCCGTTTTTTTCCCTGTCCGTTTTAAAATCGGATGAATTTCATTTGTACATGTTTTACCACACACTTCCCTCTGTAGATAACGTCACACTCTGCTCTCTGTAGATACTGCCACAGCCCACCTATAGGTAGTGCCACTCAGCCCCCTGTAGGTAGTGCCGCACAGCCCCCTGTAGGTAATGCCACACAGCCCCCTGTAGGTAGTGCCACACAGCCCCCTGTAGGTAGTGGCACACAGCCCCCTGTAGGTAGTGGCACACAGCCCCATGTAGGTAATGCCACACAGCCCCCTGTAGGTAATGTCACACAGCCCCCTGTAGGTAATGCCACACAGCCCCCCATAGGTAATGCCACACAGCCCCCCATAGGTAATGCCACACAACCCCTCGTAGGTAATGCCACACAGCCGCCCATAGGTAATGCCACACAGCCCCCCATAGGTAATGCTACACAGCCCCCTGTAGGTAGTTCTACACAGCACCCCCCCACAGATGGCACCCCCGTACCTGTCTGTAGATAGCGCCACCGTTCCAGGAGAAGTCCCTGACGTCAATGTCCATATATGGACAGTGAAGTCAGGGACTTCTCCTGGAGTGGAGACACCGGCCACAGGGTCGGGTATTCCGCTTCAGAAGTGCCTGACGTCACTGTATCCATATATGGACACAGTGAATTCAGGGACTTCTCCTGGAGCGGAGACATTGGCCACAGGGTCGGGGATTACGCTTCAGAAGGGCCTGACATCACTGTGTCCATATATGGACACAGTGAAGTCAGGGACTTCTCCTGGAGCGCAAACACCGGCAACAGTGTCGGGGATCCTGCTTCAGAAGTGCGTGATGTCACTTTGTCAGTGAAGTCAGGGACTTCTCCTGAAGCAGAAACACCGGCCACAGGTTCGGGGATTCTGCTTCAGAAGTGCCTGACGACACAGTGACGTCTGGCACTTCTGAAGCAGAATCCCCGACCCTGTGGCTGGTGTTTCCACTCCAGGAGAAATCCTTGACTTCACTGTGTCCATATATGGAGATTCTGCTCCTATAGGGAACAAAAAAATACCCTCCTCCTCTCTCGGGCCGAAAATAGGGCATGTCCCATTTTTTGACGGCCGGGTTTCCCGGGTCGTCAAAAAATTGGTCGTGTGAATAGCCCCATTAGGGGTCTATTGTTCCTACTGCGGCCATGTGATGGCCGTTTTATGAACGGCAGTCACACGGCCGGGAAACCCTGCCGTGTGAATAAGGGTTTATTCACACGACAGGGTCTGAGTGTCGGCCGATAAAAACGGCCGTTTTGGGCCATTTTTCCCGGCCGTTTTTCATCCGTTCCGGGCTGTGTTGCCGTTTTTAACGGACGATTTTGACCCGTTTTGCATCTGTTTTTTTCCCTGTCCATTTTAAAATCGGATGAATTTAATTTATAAATTTTTTGCCACACACTTCCCTCTGTCGATAATGCCACACACTGCCCTCTGTAGATATTGCCCCCTGTAGGTAGTGCCACACAGACCCCCCTGTAAGCAATGCCACACAGCCGGCCTGTAGATAATGCCACACAGCACCCTGTAAGCAATGCCACACAGCCCCCCTGTAGGTAATGCCACACAGCCCCCCTGTAGGTAATGCCACACAGCCCCCCTGTAAGCAATGGCACACAGCCTCCCTGTAGGTAATGCCACACAGCCCCCCTGTAGGTAATGCCACACAGCCCCCCTGTAGGTAGTGCTAAACAGACCCCTTGTACATAGTCACCCTCCATAGATGGCACCCCCTTACTTTCCTGTTGGGGACGGCTCCAGGAGAAGTCCCTCACTTCACTGTCCATATATGGACAGTGAAGTGAGGGACTTCTCCTGGATCGGAATCCCCGGCCACAGCGGTGGGAATTCCGCTTCAGAAGTCTCTGACATCACTGTGTCCATATATGGACAGTGAAGGCAGGGACTTCTCCTGGAGCAGAATCCCCGGCCACATCGCCGGGGTTTCCGCTTCAGAAGTCCCTGACGTCACTGTGTCCATATAGGGACAGTGAAGACAGGGACTTCTCCTGGAGCGGAATCCCCGGTCACATCGCCGGGGATTACACTTCAGAAGTCCCTGACGTCACTGTGTCCATATATGGACAGTGAAGCCAGGGACTTGTCCTGGAGCGGAATCCCCGGCCACATCGCCGGGGATTCCGCTTCAGAAGTCCCTGACATCACTGTGTCCATATATGGACACAGTGAAGTCAGGGACTTCTGCTGGAGCAGAATCCCCAATCCCAGGCCACAGCGTTGCTGATGCTGTGGCTGGGGATTGGGGATTCCGCTCCTACAGGGAGCAAAAAAATACCCTCCTCCTCCTCCTCACATGAAACCCTGTCGTGTGAATAAAGGCTAAAAGTCTAGAAAGGGTTGTAAAGCCATTAGTAATCACTAGAACTCTATCAAACTACAATGAAGGCCATTATCTTCAAATGGAGTAGACTTGCATGGGGTAAGGTTTCCAAGGGAAAACCCGCCTACCAAGATTAGGAATATTTTAACAAATCTTGTAACATCCAAATTCCTAAAGGCCTTACCTTTAGCGTAAGGTCAGTGGTCTAAAACTAGATTAATGGAAGAGAAGAAAGATGTTAACATCAACGTTTATCGCAGGTCTGCACTGCAAGGGTTATAAGTGTAAACAAAAGAGATGACATTATTTCTGCTTGTGAATGCATTGTTATCCACTTCCTGACCAGAAGCAGCCCCCCCCCCCCTTTCCTGACGAGGACCATTTTCAAGTTTTAGTTATGTGCCAATTTAAAAGCAAATTGTCGTACTATTACTCTTCTAGCTTACATGTATTTGATCTCGCTTTTTCTCAGAAGATATTGGGCTTCCGTATTGCGTAAAAAAAAATTATAGATATATTTAACTTTTTAAAAAATATGGAAGAAAAATGGAAAGAAAATGGAAAAAAGTGAATACTGTATGTGATTTTAGGTGATGTTTTTTTTTACATCTGGTGCATGCCACCGGGTAAACACACCTGAATACATATTTGGCAAGTTCTGCCGATTTCTGCACTACAGAATATGTGTGCATTTCTTACATGCTGGGCGCAAGGTGGAGCTTACAATGAATGGTGCGCAAACTGGCTTTCGGGGAGCAAATTTCCAAAGCTGGTTTGCTGACAACATTCGACCTTTACATATTTTGCAAAGTGCCATAACACCGTTAAAAGGGTGGCCTTCAGGATAGGGCAAACAATATCTGATCAACCCCGCTGATCAGCTGTTTTGAAGGGGCCGCAGCACTCGTACGAGCGCTGCTTTCCCTTAATTTACTATACTGTTCGCACTGTGAATCGCCGACACACTTGTAGTGGTGTTTCACAGTATTACAGCCTTTTCCCAATGTACTGAACAGACTGTAATACTGTGAACTGCCGCTACAAGTGTATCGGCGATTCACAGTGTGAGCAGTAAAGGAAATTAAAGGGAAGCAGCGCTCGTACAACTGCTGCAGCCCCTTCAAAACAGTTGATTGGCGGGGGTGCTGGGAGTCAGACCCCGACCGATGAAATATTTATGGCTTATCCTGAGCATGGTCCATCAATTTTTGGGGACTGGAAAACCCCTTTAACACCCCCAAATTGACTTTTCTGGAAAGTAGACCCCCCAAGGTATTCATTTAACGACACATCAAAAATTTGCAGTGTAAATTGTCTGCAGTATGCGGATGAGATTTGTAAAATCTCGTCTACTTGCCTTGTACTGTAATCCACTGCAGACTTTACCTACGCAAATCTGCAGGTAAAATCTGTGGTGAATCCACCACATGTAAAGTCACCCTAAGGATGGGGCTACATGGTGACTTTGGCAGCGACACAGGTTGCACAGCCATAGATCGCAATGTCCCATAGCCGACACCGCAAGTAATGAGAGCTAATGTGATCGCATTGCGACCTGCAAGTAACTGCGACACGATAGTTTGGATTTCTTGCAACTGTCATGTTGCAGCAACTTGCGCATTGCGACACAACCATATTGACTTTTATGGCTTGCGATGTAGGCTATAGAACATAGCGATCATTTTCCGGACGAACCTGTGTCGTTGCTAAAGTCGCCATGTAACAGATTGACAGACAAACAATTATCTTTATAGGAAAAAAAAAAGTGTGTGTTTGTGTTTTACACTGTTCTTCTTCCTCTCTGGCAGCCTCCGCTGCAGATTGTGCCCCACATATTTCTCCCCCCATAGATAGAGCCCCCCCTGTAGATAGTATCCCACATACAGCCTCCCCTGAAGATTGTGCCCCACATATAGCTCCCCCCAGCAGATAATACCACTCACACTTTTAAGTGAAAAAAAACCAACTTTACATACTCACCTTGATCCCGTTCCCGTGCCGTCTTGTTTCAATGCAAGCCTGCTCTCTTCTGCTGCGGCTGAACGACGCAAGCAGCCTGATGACGTAATCACGCCGCTGGCGTCGGCCTTTCAACAACGGAAGTGCTAGCTTCGTTGAAAGGTGCTGATTGGTGAGGCAAGTCATTCTGCCCTGCAAATCAGCGTCATTGTTAGAAGCTGAATGGCCATTCAGCGCTTATGCATGTAATTGGATCCTATAGACCCAGGTACAATTAGTGAAGGAGGGGGCGGCGGCGGCTGGTTTCAGTTACATAGTTACATAGTTAGTACGGCTGAAAAAAAACACATGTCAACCAAGTATTGGTAAAAAGGGATGGGAAAAATTTCTACACATTGACATAGGAGCTGATATTTTTTCGTTCTAGGAAATTATCTAGGTCTTTTTTAAAGCCAACTACTGTCCCTGCTCTGACCAGCTCCTGCGGTAGGCTATTCCATAGATTCACAGTTCTCACAGTAAAGAAGGCTTGTCGCCTCTGCAGATTGAACCTTTTTTTCTCCAGACGGAGGGAGTGCCCCCTTGTTTTTTGAGGGGGTTTTACATGGAACAGGATTTCACCATATTTTTTGTATGTGCCATTCATATATTTATATAAGTTAAAAATGTCCCCTATTAGTCGTCTCTTTTCAAGACTAAATAGGTTTAATTCTATTAATCTTTCCTCATAACTTGTATTCTCCATGCCCCTTATTAGTTTCGTTGCTCTTCTCTGTCTTATTCCAACTCCAGGGCATCCTTTCTATGAACTGGAGCCCAAAACTGAACTGCATATTCTAGATGAGGTCTCACTAATGCTTTGTAAAGTGGTAATATTACATCCCTGTCCCGTGAGTCCATGACTCTTTTAATACACAACAATATCTTGCTTGCCTTTGAATCAGCTGATTAAATAACAGCATGCAATGTCAGTTAATGATCTACAAGTACACCCAGATCCTTCTCAACAAGTTACTCCCCCAGTATAGCTCTCCCTAGGACATATGATGCATGATGGTTGTTGGTACCCAGATGCATAACTTTACATTTATCTACATTAAATCTCATTTGACAAGTGGATGCCCAAACAGTCAGTGCGTCCAAATCAGCTTGCAGTTTACTAATATCTTCTATAGACTGAAAAATACTACATAGCTTGATGTCATCTGCAAAAATAGAAATAGTGCTATGAAGCCCATCCTCTATATCATTAATAAATAAATTGAATAATAGTGGTCCCAGCACGGAACCCTGGGGTACACCACTTATAACCATTCAGAGTAGGAAGCAGACCATTCAGAGAGGCAGCAGGCCGCCCTGTGTGGCGTGGCCGCAGCAGTCATGACGGGGGCAGCGGCGGTCATGGTGGGCCCCACCATCTCAGTGGTCCCGGGAGCCACCGCCCCCTGCTCCACCGCTAGCTACGCTACTGCTTCTGTCTCTAGACAGCTGTATCATGGAGCTCCTTACAGTTGGCACGCAAGTACGCTGAGAGGATTTATGTGATCGTTGTAACAGGTTGTCACAACGATTACATGACCATAGACCATGCTGCTTGGTCTCTGATGGAAGCTGCATCACACACCTGTCTAAAGACAGCTGTATCACGGAGCTAAATGCCGCCGGGGAGCGGCAAACAAGCTATCTTCTGGAACGTCCTTGCAGAGTTAAGTACGGACCTGGTTAAGCACATTAATATACTTTTTTAATATGTCTACATTTAAGTGTTAGCTGTAACCAGGTTTTTTATTTGCCAGTTTAACTAACAATTTTTTCAATATTGGGGAATAAACTTGTTGAAGAGACCTCATAGCACTGCACAAATTTGGTCCAGAGCAGAGATCTTTGAGTAGAGTACTGCATCAGAGTTTTAACTAACTTTGCAGCCAGTCTCCCGACTACAGGCACTATTACACCGACCGATAATCTGCCAGTGCAGCGAGCGTTGATCAACGAGACATCATTGATCGGCGCTCGTTTGCTCCTGTCACACGGAGCTATGGATGGGGACGAGCGGTCGTTACACTGATCGCTCGTCCCCATCGTAAGTGGTGGTTTTCAAAGTGTTTCTATTGGTATGAAGTCTTTATATGGGATGTGGAAGAAATAAATACAGTTTACACTTTTTCTGACCTTTTCTTCAAACACAGAGTATAACCCCACTTAAAAGAGGACGCTGTGAAGGGGCTTGTGGACATGACCCAAAATATAGCCCATTTTTATTGGTAAAATTTTTCTTTATTTGCGGCGACTACAGGAGTTCGCCGACGGTGAGCAGATGACCAAATTGTATTATGTTTGAGGCTGATCACTTTTGTTGTTGTTTGTATTTTAACAAAATAATACCTGCATAGTAAAAATCCTACAATTGTTGAAATGAAGAAATATACAATGTGGAAAATGAATCTCAAATTACTTTTGGTGCTGCTTTTCTGCCTTCAGGAAATCTCTACTAATTGTCTTTGTGTTTTTCATTGTGTGTTGATTTCTTCGATTTTTCTGCATGGAAAATACAATTTATTAATCTAATAATATATTTTGATTTTTGGGATATATTTAGACATTTAAGTTTGTCAAAATATGAAGTTTACTTAGGTGTTCTCTGTTGCCATTATTACAAGAGTACTCCAGAGCTTTGTCTTGTTTTAGAAATGCAATCATAAATGTTTTTGCATACATGAATGCAGATAAATGCATCCAGATTTCTACCAGGTTATGTTAATATCGTTTTGCATTTGAAGATGTTTGTAGGGAGCCTAGATTGACAACCAGTAGATATAGATCTACTGGTAGAGATTTCAGAGGTCCTGAGTAGATCACTGATGCTTTAGTTCAACAATGAGGGCACTCAGTCCACAGGATTAGTATTAAATCAGCAGTAATTGTTATCACCATAGTCCGCAAGAAGCCTCTGTAATGCACAATTCACACGTCCGTAGTTTTTATCTGCAATTACGTATCCATAATTGAGGATAAAATACTGACACATTCATTTCTATTGGCCAAGGACACCCCGTAAATTTATGGGTGTGTGTCCAGGCAGTAGAAATGAGCCGCAAATAATATGAAATGTCCTATTTTTCGCATTTACAGACTGTGCTCCTATACTTATTACAATGAGCACAACCCACAAATACGGATGACACTTTGCGGCCCGTTCGTACAGTATTTATTGACCATAAATACTGCACGGACTGGTGCATGGGGCCTTATTATTTGTTACCATTCTGACTGACACATTCTTTCCTCCTCTACTCAAACAAGAAAGTTCTTCTGAAAATATATGCTGTGTTTCTTTCTGCTCCATTTTTTTTTAGAAACAGATCCAGACTTACAATGCTATTGAAATCATCATGTTAAAATACCACCTTGTAAAAGTGCAATGTCTGGCCTAAACAGGATCGCTTCTTTTCTGGGAGAAAAAAATATATTTATATAATTTTAGATCTTAAGAACATTCTGTATTAGAGGTAGCAAGAAAGTTGAATCCAGCGCTTTAAATGAAGATAAAATGGAACGATTTTCCAAGTTTAATGGTTTTCTTTAAAAAGTCCAATGGAGTGTAGTCCTGGTGTATTTTAAGAACTCACTTGACAAGTACTGTTAAGATATGCAAAGTCGTGTATGTGAGCAATATCCTGAACAATTTACATTTTTCTAATTTAATTCTTGGAATATTGCAATAAAAAGAAACAGTTTCTAAAAATATTTTGCAGACCTACAGTATTTCTGTGTGTAAACCAACTAACTGTTTTGTCGGCTATAGATTTTTTTTGCTATCTCCTTTTATCTACAGCATATATGAAAATATACAAGCAACAATATGTATCATCTTAGATTAAATTTATACATTTGGATATCCTATACCAGGAATAAGCAACTTTGGTGAGGCAGAGATCTACTGTAATAATACAGAATGTTGTAATAAAGGGGAGAAGGGGAGGAATCCTCCAGCTCACCTGACACACTGGTAGGTGTCGCTGTCAGCGCCCGGATCCTTCGTGTCGGCACACGATGCGGAAATAGAGGTAGCAAGAAAGTTGAATCCAGCGCTTTAAATGAAGATAAAATGGAACGATTTTCCAAGTTTAATGGTTTTCTTTAAAAAGTCCAATGGAGTGTAGTCCTGGTGTGTGAACAATGGGGGAATGTAATCCTTTTAAGCCTACGCGTTTCGGACGGCTCCGACGTCCTTAGACTTGGCTGTAGTGTAGTTCGAATCTGGCGCGCTGGCGAATTTAAGCTATGTCCGGTGTAACAGCTGGGTCTTGATTGCGTTCCAGGACTCAACGAGTCACTTGGAACGCAGACCGGAAGTGGGGTGGTATTAGCGATAGGTATGTCCACTCTCGTGTCTAGTAAGTAATACTTGACAAAATTTAAATCTCATGTATCACTTATTTTGTAATATTAGAGTCTAGATAGTTAGATGGGTACTTGATGCTAATTGAGACTTATGATATGGATCGTTAAAAGACTTAGTGCGATGGGTTAAAATCAATGCGATGCAAGAAAGTAGCCAACGTATTAGTTATATTTCGTTGCAATATGATGCAAAATAGTATCCAGCGTATTCGCAGTGGTCACTCAATAGAGCAAGCAACATCATGTCAAAAAAATCCAGAACACAGCTACTTGAGTACCATAGCAAAACCATCTCCAACCAAACTACCAGTGGTCAGCCTACATTAATCCTCCAACAGAGCAATCAATTCTCCCAAATCAAGAACTTAGTAAACCAATACTTACCCATTCTTATGGAGGATGACAGTTTGCGCACCATCCTGGCAGGAGGAGTCAGAATAGTAGCCCGAAAGGCACCCTCTCTAGGTAGTCTTCTCTCCCCGTCATTTTTCACTTCAAACGAAAAAACAAAAACGACATGGTTTGAAACAAAAGGTTTTTACAAGTGTGGCCAACACCCCTGCAAGGTCTGTTCCTATGCGTACCCCACCAAAAACTTTGTGCCGACACGAAGGATCCGGGCGCTGACAGCGACACCTACCAGTGTGTCAGGTGAGCTGGAGGATTCCTCCCCTTCTCCCCTTTATTACTACAAACTCTGTGTTTTTCTCTCACGTGCTCACAACTGTCAAATGTCTCCAATGGAACAACTGTGAGTCCACCAGAATACCTGTGCATGTTGTTTATTTATTATACCTAATGGTGTGCATTAATGGGCCTACAAAAGTCTGCTAAAATAAGGAAACCTATACCATAACATATACGTGACATCACGAATACGCTGGATACTATTTTGCATCATATTGCAACGAAATATAACTAATACGTTGGCTACTTTCTTGCATCGCATTGATTTTAACCCATCGCACTAAGTCTTTTAAACACCTTGGAGACTTTTTTCAGGACATACGGGACGGTACAAACAAACCATTCCATATGGCACATGAGGCCCAGTCAACCCGAACAGAATTAGCTGAGAAAGTGTTCGGCACAAATGATAACTTGACCGAAAATAAACTAGACATGGAGGACCTCTTTCATAGTCTTGAAAAACATCTGGCACAACAAGCCAAAATCTGGTGGGACCTCACTACTCTCAAAAACTTCATCGCAAAGGATATGATTCCAAGGGGCCTAAGGCTGAGAAAAACACCCACCTTCATCTACACTGAAGATTTCCAAAGAGAATGGAATCAAACGCTATCTGAGTGTTCTATTAATTTAATGAAACTGATCACAAAACAGGAACAACTCAAATTGCTAGAACTGGACACACAAATATTGGATACCCGGAAACAACTAGAGGTTTTTTCCAGCTCACCCTCCGTCTCTTTCCTTCACACACGTACATCATCGGCCATCGACAAACTTGACCACTCTATAGCAGAAACAAAAAAAAACAAGTTCAAACGAGATACAAGGGACTATGCACTGAATGAAATTTACAACTGGAACAAGAAAGAAAGAAATTACAACAGGCCCAGACCCATTCTCAAAAAACGAAATTACCAATACAAACAATATAGAGATCTACCAAACAGAGTAAGCTTCAGCTCAACTGAACCGGACTCAGCTGAAGGTTTTTCAGAAGAAGAAAGTATGAGAACACAGTCCTACTCTAGCCACAGACAAGAAAATACAGGTCACCAGTCAAAAAACGAGGAAGGAGGGGCGGTAGGAAGCACAAACAGATTAAATCAAGATCAAAATCGCCGCCTCCGCCCCCGAAAATTCCAACACTATTAGAATCAAATGTCACCAATCTATCTTCTATTTCTTTAACCAAGGAACAAAACGAAGTGTTATCATTGGGCCTCAACTTTGCCCCCAAGAATCATTTCAATTTGTTCAATACAATACTAGATATTAACAAATTCATCTGTAACTTGACGGTCAAGAAACACTTCTTTACATCAGAAACAACTACCGAGGATACTAATACAATGACACCTTCTTCAAATACAACTAACACTACTGAAGGACCACAACTGGATACATATCATATCCAGCCCAACTTCTCCTTTCAGGAGCTTACAACCATAGCATGCCTGGATCACTTGTGCACCGAAAACCCTGACCAAACAGTAATGACAGCCACCAATTTTGAGACATCAAATCCCAAGTTCTATCCCATTAGTTCACGGACAGACTCAATGGATCAATTCCAAACGGTGATCGAAAAAGAATTACAAAACCTGGCAGACGGTCTTAAATCTCAACACCAACACACAAATATGCCGACCCGTCTTAAAAAAGCAGCCAAATCATTACAGGACAATAAAGAACTAATTATCAAGATGTCAGATAAAGGTGGCAATGTCACAGTAATGAACAAACATGATTACAAACTATCCATTCTGAACATGTTATCAGATGAAACAACATACAAGATTTTGGACAAAAATCCAGTGGAAAACATCAAAATCTTTATGAAAAAATTACTCAATGATGGCCTGCAAAAAGGCTTCATCACCCAGAAACAGTTGGACTTCATATTCATTGAACAACCTATTACTCCGATAATCCACGCACTTCCGAAAACACACAAACGAATTCACCCTCCACCAATGAGACCCATTGTCTCAGGTATTGGATCAATTTTGGAAAGACTATCTGAATGGCTCGACACACTGTTGCAACCGTTAGTACAAAGAACACCTGGCTTTCTAAGTGACACCAAAAATGTCCTAAATTCGCTACACAACAAATGTTGGCAAGAGAACTATACATGGCTGACATGCGATGTGGTCTCATTGTATACCTCAATTCCCCACCAAATAGCTTATGCTGCTTTGGAACACCATCTGTCTATACACAGTAGTTATGATAAAATTTTCCAAACATTCATTCTAGAAGTACTTATGTTTCTGATGACGAATAACTACTTTCAATTTGATGGAAAGTATTATCTTCAACTTAAGGGTGTCTCTATGGGAGCGAAATTCTCCCCATCAATAGCGAATCTGGTAATGTCATGGTGGGAACAGTCCCACATTTTCTCCAGTGACAATCTGTATGGCAACTGTATTGAATGGTACGGTAGATACATTGATGACATTCTACTCATATGGAAAGGGGACATTAACATCATCCCCAGTTTTGTTGAAACTTTAAATCATAATCAATGTAACCTCAAGTTTACTTACAACTACGATACAACCAATATCGTCTTCTTGGATTTAAAATTAACTGGCAAAGAAGGTCAGGTCATATCTACTCAAACATATCGTAAACCAACATCGTCCAATAATATACTTCATGCTAAAAGTAACCACTCTAAACAAACCATCAGGGACATACCAGTGGGGGAGATGCATCGAGCGAAACGGAATTGCAGTTCCCCTAACCAGTTTAAAGTAGAACAAGAACAAATTAAATCCAGACTCACAACAAGAGGTTATCCGCAGTGGTCACTCAATAGAGCAAGCGACATCATGTCAAAAAAATCCAGAACACAGCTACTTGAGTACCATAGCAAAACCATCTCCAACCAAACTACCAGTGGTCAGCCTACATTAATCCTCCAACAGAGCAATCAATTCTCCCAAATCAAGAACTTAGTAAACCAATACTTACCCATTCTTATGGAGGATGACAGTTTGCGCACCATCCTGGCAGGAGGAGTCAGAATAGTAGCCCGAAAGGCACCCTCTTTAGGTAGTCTTCTCTCCCCGTCCTTTTTCACTTCAAACGAAAAAACAAAAACTACATGGTTTGAAACAAAAGGTTTTTACAAGTGTGGCCAACACCCCTGCAAGGTCTGTTCCTATGCGTACCCCACCAAAAACTTTGTGCCGACACGAAGGATCCGGGCGCTGACAGCGACACCTACCAGTGTGTCAGGTGAGCTGGAGGATTCCTCCCCTTCTCCCCTTTATTACTACAAACTCTGTGTTTTTCTCTCACGTGCTCACAACTGTCAAATGTCTCCAATGGAACAACTGTGAGTCCACCAGAATACCTGTGCATGTTGTTTATTTATTATACCTAATGGTGTGCATTAATGGGCCTACAAAAGTCTGCTAAAATAAGGAAACCTATACCATAACATATACGTGACATCACGAATACGCTGGATACTATTTTGCATCATATTGCAACGAAATATAACTAATACGTTGGCTACTTTCTTGCATCACATTGATTTTAACCCATCGCACTAAGTCTTTTAAACACCTTGGAGACTTTTTTCAGGACATATGGGACGGTACAAACAAACCATTCAATATGGCACATGAGGTCCAGTCAACCCGAACAGAATTAGCTGAGAAAGTGTTCGGCACAAATGATAACTTGACCGAAAATAAACTAGACATGGAGGACCTCTTTCATAGTCTTGAAAAACATCTGGCACAACAAGCCAAAATCTGGTGGGACCTCACTACTCTCAAAAACTACATCGCAAAGGATATGATTCCAAGGGGCCTAAGGCTGAGAAAAACACCCACCTTCATCTACACTGAAGATTTCCAAAGAGAATGGAATCAAACGCTATCTGAGTGTTCTATTAATTTAATGAAACTGATCACAAAACAGGAACAACTCAAATTGCTAGAACTGGACACATTAATCCTCCAACAGAGCAATCAATTCTCCCAAATCAAGAACTTAGTAAACCAATACTTACCCATTCTTATGGAGGACGACAGTTTGCGCACCATCCTGGCAGGAGGAGTCAGAATAGTAGCCCGAAAGGCACCCTCTCTAGGTAGTCTTCTCTCCCCGTCCTTTTTCACTTCAAACGAAAAAACAAAAACTACATGGTTAGAAACAAAAGGTTTTTACAAGTGTGGCCAACACCCCTGAAAGGTCTGTTCCTATGCGTACCCCACCAAAAACTTTAGCAATTCTACCCAAACAGATACATTTACTATCCAAAATTAAATTAACTGCAATACTGAATCTGTTATTTACGTAATGGAGTGCACAGAGTGCCACTTGAAATATGTCGGCTGTACGAATGGGAAACTAAAAACTAGAATCCTAGAACATCTTAGTTATGTAAGAAATCCGAACATCCTTAATGTCTCAAACGCATCAAAACACTTCATATATCATCATAACAGGGTAACTAAAACCTTTCGTTGCTATGCCATTGAAAAAATTCATCTGTCTAAAAGAGGAGGGGATATAAAAAATAAAACCCATCTAAGAGAGGCTTACTGGATCTACAGATTAAAAACAAGATCTCCAGATGGCCTCAATCTAAGAAAGGAACTTATGTTCCAATATTAACCCAACAGTGAGGCAACCACTGTTTACTACCTCCCTATGCACACTCATAATATTTCCACCACATGATAAAAACGCATACTTAATATCTTGTCCTATATCAGAGCTTCTCCAAGTCACCAATGTTCTTTTAAAATATCCCTTTTCGGTGCATGCATAACATATGCTAATTGACATGCACAATGCCCCCACACTACCAATTTTAGCTTTCACATTTACCCGTCCTTATTTTTGCACCCTCCTTTGATCCTTCGATTCAAGTTAGTGTAATTGAATTTTCAGATACGCACACTATCTTCTAAACTGGCCGTTTCATCAATCTAATATTACGCTTTGTCCCTTGAGATGGTAACTAGCTATTATAACATGTCTAGTCTATACTATTAATAAATACATCATTCATTAATATATTATTTATTTCAAAATCATATAACAATTTCTGAAAAATTAATCACTGACTTACCATGGATAGTTGAATCTGGATGGTACTTTCCTTCGGGACAGATACGTCATGACCCGGCTTGCCCATGGTTCGTCTGCGGTCCATATGACAATGAGACCTGGAACGCACATATGAAGATATACGGAAGTTGACCACAAATAACGATCCATATCATAAGTCTCAATTAGCATCAAGTACCCATCTAACTATCTAGACTCTAATATTACAAAATAAGTGATACATGAGATTTAAATTTTGTCAAGTATTACTTACTAGACACGAGAGTGGACGTACCTATCGCTAATACCACCCCACTTCCGGTCTGCGTTCCAAGTGACTCGTTGAGTCCTGGAACACAACCAAGACCCAGCTGTTACACCGGACATAGCTTAAATTCGCCAGCGCGCCAGATTCGAACTACACTACAGCCAAGTCTAAGGACGTCGGAGCCGTCCGAAACGCGTAGGCTTAAAAGGATTACATTCCCCCATTGTTCACACACCAGGACTACACTCCATTGGACTTTTTAAAGAAAACCATTAAACTTGGAAAATCGTTCCATTTTATCTTCATTTAAAGCGCTGCATTCAACTTTCTTGCTACCTCTATTTCCGCATCGTGTGCCGACACGAAGGATCCGGGCGCTGACAGCGACACCTACCAGTGTGTCAGGTGAGCTGGAGGATTCCTCCCCTTCTCCCCTTTATTACAACATTCTGTATTATTACAGTAGATCTCTGCCTCACCAAAATTGCTTATTCCTGGTATAGGATATCCAAATGTATAAATTTAATCTAAGATGATACATATTGTTGCTTGTATATTTTCATATATGCTGTAGATAAAAGGAGATAGCAAAAAAAATCTATAGCCGACAAAACAGTTAGTTGGTTTACACACAGAAATACTGTAGGTCTGCAAAATATTTTTAGAAACTGTTTCTTTTTATTGCAATATTCCAAGAATTAAATTAGAAAAATGTAAATTGTTCAGGATATTGCTCACATACACGACTTTGCATATCTTAACAGTACTTGTCAAGTGAGTTCTTAAAATAAGAATGAATGAAATAATAAAAACCTATTAAAAATGAAGTATGCAATTTTACATTGCCTTAAGCCATAGTCTTAAAAGATTTTCACAAACAGATCATTAACTGCTGTTACCAACTTTTTTTTTTTTTGCCCCATTCCTAATACGTGTATTTATTAGTTATTATTTTTGTTTTCTCATTGTATTGACATTTTATATTCTTATTGAACAAATAACATTTGCTGCATTTAAAAAATTGTTTAGACTTTTATTATTATTATTACTATTATTAAAAAGAATGATGTTTTCTGTATATTATAATGAGCTATGCTATTGAAATATATATATATATATATATATATATATATATATATAGGAAACTTTAATTTTATCTTCAAAAATGATATTTCAACTATTACTTGAGTTTGCAGTTAACACAGAATGTAATGAAATGAGACGGGGCATGATAAAGGTCAGTAAGTAGCAGAAACTTGCCCTTGCCAGCTTAGAGAAACAGCAATAGCTCAGACTAATAACATCCAAATTTCACATTTAGTTTCCTATTACTAAACTATAAATATATAGCATACATTTTTATTTACTGTCCTAGTTGTTTCCTTCCACGCGATAACACATATTCATGGAGAAAAGTCGTATAAAAAAATGTTGACGTTGATAAAGCAGTAGTAAATAATGAGTCTACCCACTGAGATGCATGGAAGCATTCTGGTGAGTACTGCATAGACCTTCCACCGAACAGATATTTCATCTGCAAACATACATCAAAATTTTGTGAGTGTAGTATGGGTACAGCAGACCAAGTGGACACCTGCAGTTACAAAAGAGCACATTTACCAGTTCCCAAAAAACTCTTCATTCTTCAGTCATAAATCTTAAAATATCTAGATGTTTTATTTGCAGAATATATTCAAAGCTTTAGAGCCAGTAGCCAAACATCTAAATGAGATAAAACTATGAATTAATAGTACCTATCACCTGGATACTGGGTACTGCACGTAACTGACCCGACTCATCATAGGAGTCGAGTCTGAACTTCCGCTTAAGCAGCTCCCTTCATGCTCCTGGCACATTCCCATACTCCCCAGTGGCATACAGTGACAGAACACCAGAACACCTCGTTAGTTGTCGTACAATCCTGTGGCCTTTGACTAAACACAGTACTATATGTAGCATTCATACAGCAGTTGTCGATATACAGTATATATACAGTGTATATATATATATATATATATATATATATATATACATATACATACATACTGTACATATACATATTATATATATATATATATATATATATATATATATACAGGGGCGTAACTAGGAAAGACTGGGCCCCATAGCAAACTTTTGACTGGGACCCCCCCTCCCTTGGGTGTCACACAACCCCCCCTTGTAGATAGTGCCTTTTTTACAGCCCCCCTGTAGATAACGCCATACAGCCCCCTCTGTAGATAGCGCCATACATCCCCCTGTAGATAACGCCATACAGCCCCCCTGTAGATAATGCTATACAGCCCTGTATGGCGTTATCTACAAAGGGGGCTGTATGGCGTTATCTACAGGGGGGACTCTGTATGGCGTTCTCTACAGTGGGGGCTGTATGGCGTTATCCACAGGGGGGCTGTATGGCGTTCTCTACAGGGGGATGTATGGCGCTATCTACAGGGGGGCTGTATGGTGTTATCTACAGGGGGGCTGTATGGCGTTATCTACAGTGGGGGGCTGTATTGCGTTCCCTACAGGGGGGGGCTGTATGGCGTTCTCTACAAGGGGGGCTGTGTGGCGTTCTTTACAGGAGGGGCTGTATGGCGTTAGCCCCCCCCTTTAGAGAACGCCATACAGCCCCCCCTGTAGAGAACGCCATACAGCCCCCCCTGTAGAGAACGCCATACAGCCCCCCACTGTAGAGAATGCCATACAGCCCCCCACTGTAAAGAACGCCATACAGCCCCCCTCCTGTAGGGAACACCATACAGCCCCCCTCCTGTAGGGAACGCCATACAGCCCCCCTGTAGGGAACGCCGTACAGCCCCCCTGTAGGGAACGCCGTACAGCCCCCCTGTAGGGAACGACATACAGCCCCCCCTGTAGGGAACGCCATACAGCCCCCCCCTGTAGGGAACGCCATACAGCCCCCCTGTAGGGAACGCCATACAGCCCCCCCTGTAGGGAACGCTGTACAGCCCCCCCCTGTAGGGAACGCCATACAGCGTCCCCCCTCCCAAAAAAATGTGACCTACAGTGTTTCCTACAAAAGACATGTATCCCCTATCCACAGGATAGGGGATACATGTGTGATCACTGGCAGCGATAGGGAGAATGGGGGACCAAAAGTCCCCCGAAGTTCTCCATGACTAACCTCTGACTTCCGGCGTCTGCGCAGCTCAATAAAAATTAAAGGAGCGCTGGTCACGCATACGCACAAGCGCGACCGGCGCTCCATTCATTTCTACGGAGCTGCCGACACAGACCCCGGAAGTCCGAGGTTTGTGATGGAGAACTTCAGGGGACTTTCAGTCCCCCGCTCTCCCTATCAATGCCAGCGATCACACATGTATCCCCTATCCTGTGGATAGGGGATACATGTCTTTTGTTTAATAGCAAAGCGGGGAGATACCTCCCTAATCTCTGCCGTAGTGTTCAGTGGCGTCGCGCTGTAGCAGCCATAGCGGCTGCTAGCGGAGCCTCCGGCCATGGTGGGGGCCCGTGCCGGCGGGCGACACGGGCCCCCTCATGCCGCGGGCCCCGTAGCAGCCGCTACGACGGTAGTTACGCTACTGTATATATATATATATGTATATATATATATATATATAGTCCAAACCAAGAGTTGAACGTGGCTGCAACTCCATGCACATATACAACCAAACTAGACAAAAAGAGTCATGCAACCATGACTATTCATGTCAAAAAATATATACATTTTATTAAAATACATAGGATATTATATCAAATACGCAAAAGAAAGAGTTTGTAGCCAGACGTATATATAAAGAATAAATATTTTATTAACATGTATTAACAAACAATTAAAAAAGAATTACTGAAAGGAAAAAGACCCTAGTAAAAAAGGTTGGGAGCAGTTACTGATGTATTTGACATTAAAGATGAGTAATAGCAATGCTGTCCACTAATCTGATCTCATAAAAACTTTCATTGTAAGAATACCCCTTCAAAATATAAACAAGTCAGTTTGATAGAGAGACTACCAAGTCTACGTTTAGCATTGAAGTGATTAGAAGAAGAATTCCTAATAAAGTGCTAGTGCAATTGGTTTAACAGAGATAGATGGCAGCAGCTTACCCATAGTGGATATAGTAGTGCTCAGTGTTCGCTCCAACACATTAACCCCAACGCGCGTTACGCTGTTAAGTTGCTTCCTCAGGGGGAGATGTGTATATGTAAGTGCCATGTCTGGCTGCCCTTTTATAGTGTTATGTATCTACACATAGGTGGCAATGATTATCGGCGCATGCACCGTGACACGACCAGAAGCGAGGACTGCCCCACTTCCGCCCCCAGGCGCTGCAGCACACATCCGGATTCCCGACGCGTAACGGGTGTTCCGGACATGCGCAGTGCACCGAAGGAGACGGAGCGGAGACAGCGTCACACCAGCAGTAGACACAGGCATGCGCACTCATCACAAAGAAGAACTTCAAATATGTGAGTAGGATCGTGTGTATTTAAATGTAGTTAAATTATTTATGTATGCCGACCTGATGCCCCATTAGGGTGATACAAATTTACATGTGTATGTAGATCAAGTGCTAAAAAAGTGAATATAGAGAGGGAGAGAAACATCTCAATCTCCCTGAAAGACATATATACTATGAATGATTAATGTGAAAAATAAAAGACGATTTGCAAATTTGTTGATTATTATTTAAAAACTTTGGTAAATGACTTACCCTCCTTTGTAAGGGACACGATGGACGTCTTGTGCAGGATCAATGGGATCCAATTTGAATCGGACATGTATTTAGTCACAGCTGATGTAGAATCACTCTACACAAATATCAGACATCATGATGGAATGGAGGCGGTCCGCTTTTTCCTGGGAACTGGTAACCGGGATGGCCCGCTATGTGATCTGATTTTGGATTTGTTAAAATTTATTCTTACTCACAACTTCTTTGTATTCAAAGACTGTTATTATTTACAGATACAAGGTACGGCCATGGGCGCGGCGTGTGCGCCGTACTATACAAATCTGTTTCTCAGTTTTTGGGAGAGGCAGATTTTCCATGGGGATGGCGCATGCGCCGCGGACCATGTGCATCTATGGTTACGCTATATAGATGATATTTTCTTTATTTGGCAGGGTTCGGAGTCTGGGCTGACGAATTTTATGCAGCAACTTAATGTAAATCCGTACAACATCAAATTGACATACAAATATCATCAACAGAATGTTGAATTTTTGGATATACAGATATTTACGGACAACTCTGGTTTCTTACAAACTGATGTTTTCCGTAAACCAACAGCAGTTAACTCTTTGCTGCATGCTTCGTCGGCCCATACTCCATCCACCATTAGAGCCATCCCGGTTGGACAGTTCCTCAGGATCAGGCGGATCTGTTCCTCCAATACCCTATTTGAACAGCAATCCGAAGAGTTAAGATCTAGATTCAAGGACAGAGGGTACAGTAACAGAATGATTAAATCAGGATATGGGAGAGCTAGAGCCACCCCACGTGAAGTGCTTTTGAGGCCCAAGCCACAACAATCGAGCAGTTCGGAGATACGTTTTATATCTACCTTTAATGGACAGTGGAACCAGATGAGAGCCATTCTGGAGAAACATTGGCCGATTCTGAGGTCTGAGCCACAGAAAGACCCCTGATGACGGCGAGAAGAGCCATGAATTTGAAAGACTTTTTGGTTAAAAGTCATTACATACCCCGTAATGTCTGCCCATTTGGTTCCCGAGGACCTAGAAAGGGTTGCTATCCCTGTGGTGATTGCAGAGCCTGTACTAATATATGCCGGGCGACCAATTTTTTATCAGTCGACGGTTTTAGACAATTTTAAATCATAGAATACATTTCGTGCAGTACCACACATGTGGTATATTATGCCACATGTGGTTGTCAGAAGATATATATAGGACTCACGTCCAGGGAATTAAGAATGCGTACGAGAGAGCATGTACGAGACATCATCAAAGCAAAGGAAGTGGAGGACTTGTTAAGTTTAAAAACACTACCCAGACATTTTTAAAAATACCATGACTGCAACCCAAAAACATTACTGGTACATGGTATTGATAAAATACATTGTGGCATCAGAGGGGGCAATGTAAAGAGACTCCTAGCACAGAGGGAATGTAAATGGATCGTGATGATTGGATCCATGAGACCCCACGGCCTGAATGAAAATTTGAGTTTTGTTCCATTTCTATAATCTCTATCCTGTATCACCTTTTCATTTTGTTTAGTTTTTTATTCGTTTTATATTTAGGTTTCTGCATAGTGTGCCTATATATTTGCTGCCTGACTGCGGACTGAGGGAATCTTCGATCCTTTTTCTCTCAGATTCAACAAGACAAATTAATAATCAATTTGAATCGTCGCATTGAATATCTTTGGATCTTCAGATATGAGTGTTATCTATATAATGTCTACTGCATTCGTATTTTTGTTTATATTTTAAAAATGCCTGTATGTTGCGTAGATTATCGTTTATGTGTATATGCATACTCTTCATTATTACTATTCTCTTAAACACTGGGATTTTAATGATATTTGACATTATTTGTAACTAATGTATAGGAGATATATACATGATTCAGAGATAAATGTGTATGCACATATATTGAATGCTGAAGTATGCTCTTAGTTGTTTTAGATTGCACCATTAAGGGATGTATGATTCCTTTTATACGGATGGGTAACTCAGTTACCCTTGAGATAGTTGTTGCCATTTACAAAATTGAGGTACAAAGATTTATACAACTAGATATATACATGTGTATTTACATCTATATATGTCCTTACCACCTTACGCCTGTATTATATATAATTTTTTATTGTACAGTAACACTATGTATTATTATTTTTATATATTTTGAATCTATATATATTACCTTTTATATCTGTTTTTGTTTTGGTCAGATATATCATAAACTGCACTTTTATCACTCGGTATATCAATAGCGGCTGTTATTGTCCTATCATCTCTCTTTGTTTCTTAGTTTTTCATGTGTTTCCTCCTTTTAACATAGATTTTGTATTAATTTTTCAACATCTATATTCTCACGTCTTTAATTTTTCACATTAATCATTCATAGTATATATGTCTTTCAGGGAGATTGAGATGTTTCTCTCCCTCTCTATATTCACTTTTTTAGCTCTTGATCTACATACACATGTACATTTGTATCACCCTAATGGGGCATCACGTTGGCATACATAAATAATTTAACTACATTTAAATACACACGATCCTACTCACATATTTGAAGTTCTTCTTTGCGATGAGTGCACATGCCTGTGTCTACTGCTGGTGTGACGCTGTCTCCGCTCCGTCTCCTTCGGTGCACTGCGCATGTCCGGAACTCCCGTTACGCGTCGGGAATCCGGATGTGTGCTGCAGCGCCTGGGGGCGGAAGTGGGGCAGTCCTCGCTTCCGGTCGTGTCACGGTGCATGCGCCGATAATCATTGCCACCTATGTGTAGATACATAACACTATAAAAGGGCAGCCAGACATGGCACTTACATATACACATCTCCCCCTGAGGAAGCAACTTAACAGCGTAACGCGCGTTGGGGTTAATGTGTTGGAGCGAACACTGAGCACTACTATCTCCACTATGGGTAAGCTGCTGCCATCTATCTCTGTTAAACCAATTGCACTAGCACTTTATTAGGAATTCTTCTTCTAATCACTTCAATGCTAAACGTAGACTTGGTAGTCTCTCTATCAAACTGACTTGTCTATATTTTGAAGGGGTATTCTTACAATGAAAGTTTTTATGAGATCAGATTAGTGGACAGCATTGCTATTACTCATCTTTAATGTCAAATACATCAGTAACCGCTCCCAACCTTTTTTACTTGGACTTTTTCCTTTCAGTAATTCTTTTTTAATTGTTTGTTAATACATGTTAATAAAATATTTATTCTTTATATATACGTCTGGCTACAAACTCTTTCTTTTGTGTATTTGATACATATTCCGGAGTTGCCTATTAGACAATTTATGGGGGGACTTTTCCTTGTCTGAAATGTATCTAGCCCTCAGTATTTATGCTATTTGGAGTACATTCATTGATTATAGGATATTATATAATCAGGACATAATAAAATCAGTGCTGGATCACCAAAGGAGACCAATACACACATTAATTTAGTAGTTGAGAACCACAATGACATAGGAATAAGGAGCTATTATATGTGGAACGACAGTATAAATGAAAAAGTCTCTGTCTTGGGATCTAAAACTTAGATTCCAAGAAAGAGGATTTTCCAATAAAATAATTAAACAGGGATTCAAAAGAGCAGCTGTAAAAACCAGACGGAGCCTTATATGTCCGAATATAAAAATGCAATCTGATCATCAGCCAACAAGAATAATCACTACTTACCATTCTCGATGGTCTAACATGATTAAAATAATTAGAAAATATTGGCCAATTCTCCTAGCAGATCCAATACTTGAAAGAAGTCTATCCCCACAATCACAGATCACAGCAAGAAGAGCTAAAAATATTACAGACCATTTGGTTCATAGTCACTATGTATAATTCACTGTATTATCAAAGATATATTCAATTGTGCTCCCACAACATAACAATTTTAAAGGATTCACTGGTGTAATATATGAGTAAAATATAACATTTATTTATAACTCTCTAAAAACAGGGGTACAATCACCACTGTGAAAAAGCCCCACCGTGTGTATAAAAACGTATTAAATAATAAACTCTGAGTTCTAATTCAATTGTGAACCTCCTATAGCTCAGTGTTCAACAAGAATATCAATACGGAATCAGCATTTGAAAAATGGGCATAACAATAGTCTTGACCCTAATTCACACTAGAGTCCGTGATAACCGCACCGGAAGCTCCTAGTGTTGAGGTATACAAACAATGCTAGTGTTCCCAATGCTAAAAAATTACTATTCACAACCGACCCTACGCGTTTCAATACTCATCATCAGGGGTCTGTAGCTTGGTCACTCTGGCCGGGATGCCAGCGATATTTAGTTCAGCAGCAGGTATTCTGCTGTACTCCACGGAAGCATGCTCGCATAGATGTCAGCGGCATGCTTCATTCTGGGACTCTGAGTTATTTAAAGCATCTGACTCCTCCCCCTGTCCTCGGCACCGCCAATCGAAACAGCCAATCACACACCAATCGAATTCGTGACACCTGTCCATGTGACTCCCGGCCATCAGCTGACAGCCAGGAACCAACATCGACCGCATCAAAAGCCGAACGCGCAGGCGCAGTAGAGGCCACAATCGAGTCGCCCATGCTGCCGGGAACTCACCACTGCAAAGAAGGAGTATATCGATATTTAAAGTTTGGGTAAGTGTTGCGGATCAGCTCAAAACCCGCAGCTGGACTGCCATTGATAAAACAACTGCACTGATAATACATATTGTGTAGATAAATGAATGTCTACCCCACTATAAAGTGTCATTATAACACCTACTGAATAAGGAACCATAGCCAGACTGCCCACATGATGATCATTGATCATTAAGAGACCACCTGTCATGACGACCATGTGGGTCTCTTGCTATCCTGAAGGGATAACTGGCCATGGAAATGCATGTTTAAATGAATGTTTAAATAAAACATGCATAGTTTGTCTGCTCATTTAAACCCCCTGGTTGTGTGCACGCCAATCTATAGATCCACTGGGCTTCCTTTCGTAGTATGAGGTTATCCCAGTCACCTCCCCGTTTGGGAGGCCTAATGAGTTCAATTGCTTGAAATTTAAGACATTCTGCACGACCCTGATGTGTAGCGTGTGCATGTTTGGATATAGGAGTATCTCTAGAATTCGCAATGTCGCCAACATGTTCTCTGATATTTTTCATTTTATTTTCATTTTTCTGTATTATTTTTTGGGTATTTCTTGATTTTAATTATTTGCTGATATTACTTATAGATAATACATAAGCACATTCGGGATACATCGTGTTCCATACAGAGGGGAACAATCTCTTGAAACATTCTACATTCCTGTGATTCTTCTATCAGAATATATATATTTTTTTTTACTATTATGGCACCCAATGTATATCAACACGTAAATGGGTCGATTGCATGTCTTTGTAACTGTTTAATATTTTTAGTTTATCACTTTGCTATATTTGTTTAATTTCTGCATAATCAAACAATTTTGTGTCTTTTATTTTTATTTTCATTGTGACTGCACCATATTGCAATATAATATATTGCTGCACTTTATATATCCCCCAGTCATTCTGGGGGTCTTAGTGTTGATTAGACGATTCGCACTTAATTTTTCTATGATTATATGTATTTTTTGTATATCGTTTGCCTTTTTTCTTTTTATTGCAATTTTTCATATTTTCTTTAACCCCTTAACGCTCAGTGACGTACTATTCCGTCATGGTAACCATCCCGTTCACGCTCCATGACGGAATAACAACCTATTGGTACAAACAGGAAGCGATCTCGTCAATGTAAGTAACAAAAGAGCATATATATATGAGCTAGGTATAAGACGAGATCTGAGGTAAAACCAAGTATTCCTTGGTGCATTGACCCTCAACATCTAATATAGAGCCTATAAGGTATAGTAACATACCCATGGTGATGTCTCGGCCAAGGGAGATCGTCAGACCCGACGCGCGTTTCGGCGGGATGCCTTCGTCCGGGGGTCGGACTAAGGCATCCCGCCGAAACGCGCGTCGGGTCTGACGATCTCTCTTGGCCGAGACATCACCATGGGTATGTGACTAGCTACACCTGTTTTCCTATGCTGCTTTGTTTAAAATCATACTCACTTAGAGTGGTACTGCTAAACTTCTACGTTTTTGGGCATAAGACTGTCAGCATTTGTTTGAATAGAGACTTTACCATCAAGCTTGCACTGTTTTGTGAGTTACGATACCTATATATACTTTTGCTTTGCATTGCTGTCTCTGTATACATTAATTGACTTGCATCTCAATTGTATAGTCTGTCTGCTCTAACACAGCTGCTAATACTATCTACATGTGTAATCCCACCCATTGTGTACCTATATCTCTGGCATCAGATGAACGTTTTTATTCTCTTGCTTTGCATGACTCATCTTTTAATGTTTGTGATTTCTTCGATAAAGGTTGTTATTCTTTCTCTGCTACATATATTGTGTTAATTGTATTCCATGACGGAATAGTACGTCACGGGAGGAACGGCCATTTCGGCCATCTTCCCGACATATACAGGAGCTGTGACAGCTGCTGTCATGTACAGCGGTTGCCACAGCTCCCATAGCGGGGACCGATTACTGTGTCCCCGCTGATTAACCCCCTAAAAGCCGCCTTCAATATGTCATTGCAATAGCTTTTTAGGGGTTAAACCACCATCGACGGCCCGCTACATGATAGCGGGCAGCGATAGTTGCTATGGCCACCGGACGCCTAACAATGGCGCCCGGCTATGCCATCTACGGAAGCCTAATGGGTCCTGACAAAGTCAGGACCCACTATGCTTGCTGTCAGTGAGTAGTTGACAGCTCTAATACACTGCACTACGCATGTAGTGAAGTGTATTAGAATAGTGATCAGGGCCTCCTGCCCTCAAGTCCCCTAGAGGGACAAAGTAACAAAGTAAAAAAAAAAGTAAAAAAAAGCTGTGTAAAAATAAGAAAATAAAAGTTTTAAACGTAATAAAAGTTTAAAATCCCCCTTTTTCCCTTATCAGTCCTTTATTATTAATAAAAATAAATAAACAAATAAACTATACATAATTGGTATTGCCGCGTCCGTAACGGCCTGAACTACAAAATTATTTTGTTATTTATCCCGCGTGGTGAACACCATGAAAGAAAATAATAATAAACCTTACCAGAATCACAATTGATTGGTCACTTCACCTCCCAAAAAATGGAATAAAAAGAGATCAAAAAATCGCATGTACCTAAAAATGGTCCTGATCAAAACTGCAGTTCGTTATGCAAAAAACTAGTCCTCACACGGCTTTCTTGATGGAAAAATAAAAAAAGTTATCGCTCTTAGAATAAGGTAACACAAAAAGTAAGTGATTTTTTTAAAAAAGTGTTTTATTGTGCAAACGCCATAAGACATAAAAAAAACTATAAACATCTGGTATCACCGTAATCCTATCGCCCCGCAGAATAAAGTGAATATGTCATTTATAGCGCACGGTGAACCTTGTAAAAAAATCAATAGTAGAATTGCTGTTTTTTAGTCACCACGCCTCTTAAATATAGAATAAAAACTGATCAAAAAGTAGCATGCACCCCATGAAAACTACAAGGAATTCCTCAAGGGGTGTAGTTTCCAAAATAGGGTCACTTTTGTGGGGTTTCCACTGTTTTGGCACCACAAGACCTCTTCAAACCGGACATGGTACCTAATAAAAAGCAGGCCTCAAAATCCACTAGGTGCTCCTTTGCTTCTGAGGCCAGTGCTTCAGTCCATTACCACACTAGGGCAACATGTGGGATATTTCTCAAAACTGCAGAATCTGGGCAATAAGTATTGAGTTGTGTTTCTCTGTTAAAACCTTCTCTTTTACAGAAAAAAAATTAATAAAAAGGATTTTCTGACCAAAAAAATAAATATGTCAATTTCACCTCTACTTTACTCTAAATTCTTGTGAAACACCTAAAGGGTTAATAAACTTTCTAAATGCTGTTGTGAATACTTTGAGGGGTCTAGTTTCTAAAATGTGGTGTTTGATAAGGGTTTCTAATATATAGGCCCCTTAAAGCAACTTCAGAACTCAACTGGAACCTGAAAAAAATAAAAATGGGGCAATAATTCGCTCCTTACATTATACTGATAATGAGCCGTGCCCACCCCGAGATCACCTCAGTTTTGACCATTTGTATAAACGGAGACCCCTATTAGGCCGTTTCAGTGCCCGGTTTTCTAAAGCATATACCCCCGAGAATTGTATTTGTATTGATGAGTCCTTGGTACATTTTAAAGGGAGGCTTCAATTCCGCCAGTACCTGCCGAGTAAGAGGGCAAGGTATGACGTGAAGATGTATAAGCTGTGCGAGAGTGCATCAGGGTATACCTACAAATTTAGGATATATGAAGGGAAGGACTCCAGTATTCAGCCCCCAGAATGCCCCCCTTACAAAAATTGTGTGGGATTTGGTGCACCCACTGCTGGACCAGGGTTACCACCTCTACCTGGATCATTTTTATACCAGCGTCCCACTCTTCAAGTGCCTCGCTTCCAGAAGTACTGCGGCATGCGGCACTGCTAGAAGAAATCTGAGAGGCCTCCCTAAGACTCTGCTTGGGCAAACACCCAGAAGGGGTGAGAGCAGGGCACAATCCAGCAGCAACATATTGTGTGTCAAGTACAAGGACAAGAAAGATGTCCTTGTATTGACAACAATACGTGGCCAAACCAGTACCAATGTACCTGTATGAGGTACCAGTACAGAGACCCCCAAACCAGACTGCATCCTGGACTACAATAAGTACATGGGAGGGGTGGACTTGTCAGATCAAGTCCTGAATCCCCACAGCCATGCAGTGTGGTATAAGAAGCTGGCCATGCACGTCATACAGATGGCATTGTACAATGTGTACATGCTACGTCGATGTGCAGGCCAGATGGGAATTCTCCTGGAATTTCAAGTGGTGGTTATCAAGAACCTAATCTTTAGGGACCAAGAAGGCGGGGTACCCAGTACTTCTGGAAGCGAGGCCACATGCATCGTACCAAGGCAAAACTTTCCAGGAGAAGTTCCCCAAACTGGCAAGAAGGGAAAGAGTCAAAAGAGGTGCAAAGTCCACTTTAAGAGTGGGATAAGGAAGGACACAATATATCAATGTGACACATGTCCCGAGAAACCAGGGCTCTGTATGAAAGTGTTTTACAATTTATCATACATCCCTTGATTTTTTTTATTTACCCCAGTTTTACTTACCCTGAAGCACTCAGCACAGCTTATCCCTTCATCTTTTCATTCTGAGCCCTGCTGTGTGCCCAGGCAGCTGATAACAGCCACATTGAGGGTATTGTCATACCCGGCAGAACCCACATTACAGTTTATGGGATGTATGTCTCCGGTCAAAATGTTCACTATAACACTAGATGAATGCCTTAAGGGGTGTAGTTTTTAAAATGGGGTCACTTATTGGGGGTTTCAACTGTACTGGTACCTCAGGGGCTTCTGCATACATGACTTAGCACCAGAAAATCCCCAGTAGGCCAAATGGTGGTCCTTTCCTTCTGAGCCCTCCCATGGGCCCAAACGGCAGTTTGTTGCCACAAATAGGGTATTGCCGCACTCAGGACAAATTGGGCAACAAAATGGGGTATTTTATTCCTTGTCAAAATAAGAAACTTTGAGCCATAACTATTGGAAAATATTACATTTTTTTTAATTCCCAGCCCAATTCAAATAAATTCTGTGAAAAAACTGTGGGGTCTAAGTGGTCACAACACCCATAAATGAATTCCTTGAGGGGTGTAGTTTCCAAAATGGGGTCATTTCTGGTGGGTTTCCATTGCTTTGATACCTCTGGGGCTCTGCAAATGCGACATCGTACCCGAAAACCAATCCAGCAAAATGGACTCCAAAGAACACAGCGCTCCTACTCTTCTGAGGCCTCCCATGGGCCTAAACGGCAGTTTATCACCCCAAATGGGTTATTGCTGCACTCAGGAGAAATTGGGCAACAAAATGGGGTAAGAAATTTTAATGAAAAATGACATTTTATTAGAAAAAATTTCATTTTTTAAATTTGACAGGCAAATTCAAATACATGCTGTGTAAAAACTGTAGGGTCAAAATGGTAACAACAACCATAAATGAATTCCTTGAGGCTTGTAGTTTCCAAAATTGGGTCACTTTTAGGAGAATCCTACTGTTTTGGCGCCTCAACACCTCTTCAAACCTGGCATGCTGCCTAAAATATATTCGAATAAAAAAGAGGCCCCAAAATACACTAGGTGCTTCTTTGCTTCTGGGGCTTTTGTTTTAGTCCACGAGAATACTAGAGCCACATGTGGGACATTTCTAAAAACTGCAGAATCTGGACAATACATATTTAGTAGTGTTTCTCTGGTAAAACCTTCTGTGTTACAGAAAAAAATTTAATAAAATTGAAATTCAGCAAGAAAAATGAAATTTGCAAATTTCACCTCCACTTTGCTTTAATTCCTGTGAAATGCATAAAGGGTTAAAAAATGCTGTTCTGAATACTTTGAGGGGTCTAGTTTTTAAAATGGGGTGTTTATGGGGGTTTCTAATACATAGGCCCCTCAAAGCCACTTCAGAACTAAACAGGTACCTTAAAAAAAGGCTTGTGAAATTTTCTTAAAAATAATAGAAATTGATGTTTATGTTCTAAGCCTTGTAACATCCAAGAAAAATAAAATAATGTTCAAACAACGATGCCAATCTAAAGTAGACATATGGGAAATGTGAACTAGTAACTATTTTTGGTGTTATAACCATCTGTTCTACAAGCAGATGCATTTAAATTCTGAAAAATTCTATTTTTTCTAAATTTTCTCAAAATTGTGCAATTTTTTACAAATAAACACTAAATATATCGACCAAATTTTACCACTAACATAAAGCCCAATGTCTCATGAAAAAACAATCTCAGAATTGCTTGGTTAGGTTTAAGCATTCCGAAGTCATTACCACATAAAATGAAATATGTCAGATTTGAAAAATGGGCTCTGAGCCTTAAAGAGGCTCTGTCACCACATTATAAGTGCCCTATCTCCTATATAAGGAGATCGGCGCTGTAATGTAGGTGACAGTTATGCTTTTTATTTCGAAAAACGATCTATTTTAAACCACATTATGAGCGTTTTTTAGCTTTATGCTAATGAGTTTCTTAATGCCCAAGTGGGCGTGTTTTACTTTAGACCAAGTGGGCATTGTACAGAGGTGTGTATGACGCTGACCAATCAGCGACATGCACTTCTCTCCATTCATTTACACTGCACTAGCGATATAGTTATATTGCTAGTGCAGTCACTTACACAAATACTAACATTACTGTAGTGTCCAGATAATGAATAAACATCACTACCAGCCAGGATGTGATGTTTATTCAGAATCCTGACACTTCTGAATCTTTTCTGTGAGATTCCAGCAAGGCAAGCGTAATCTCGCGAGATTACGATGTAACCTGTCATTTCAAATGAGATTACGTTTGCCTTGCTGGAATCTCACAGAAAACATTCAGAAGTGTCAGGATTCTGAATAAACATCACATCCAGGCTGGTAGTGATGTATATTCATTATCTGGACACTACAGTAATGTTAGTGTTTGTGCAAGTGACTGCACTAGTGATATAACTATATCGCTAGTGCAGTGTAAATGAATGGAGAGAAGTGCATGACGCTGATTGGTCAGCGTCATACACTCTCTGTGCAACGCCCACTTGGTCTAAAGTAAAACACGCCCACTTGGACATTAAGAAACTCATTAGCATAAAGCGAAAAATTGCTCATAAAGTGGTTTAAAATAGATCGTTTTTCTAAATAAAAAGCATTACTGTCACCTACATTACAGCGCCGATCTCCTTATATAGGAGATAGGGCAGTTATAATGTGGTGACAGAGCCTCTTTAAGGCCCAAACTAGGCTGCGTCCTTAAGGGGGTTAAAAAACATTTTTTGAAGATACTATTTAAATATAGCTGCATTTTTTAGTAGCACTGAAGCACTTTATCTTTGCTTTATATGGCAGGGAATTTTTGATTTATAATAGACATTCAAACATATATAGTGTTGTGTATGTTTACTGTATATTTATGTAATCTAAACCTAGTCAAATCTTTAGTATTGTTGTATTGTCCTATATACCCTTTATAAGATAATGGGCATTTGAAACTCTCATGCAAAATATAATCATGACATGCTGGTCTTCATGAGTGCCTGATTCATATTTTGCATCTTCTTTACCATGGGATAATTTCCATTTATATTTTGCGGTTCAGTTGAGTGTGCTATGTCCTGTGGTCCGCGTCCCGCATCTGTTCCTGGGCCGTCTAAGCGCATGCGCCGACTGCTCTTCTCATCGGCTTTTACCATTGGGTCGCACAGGGTGTGTGGCTGGGTGACACTTTTCTCAGCTGTTTACACAGCGGAGTGGGGCGGGTCTCCCCTGCCTTCACATCGGACGGCTTCAGTGATGGATGCATTTTCGATGCGAGAGAGCGACGCATGCGCCAACTTCTTCGGCAGGGATGTTTTGGGGGAGGGATGGCTGCATGATGTAGCGCACCTCCCAGGTGATTCAGCTCTCATTCTTATCCTCTCTGTTTCATGTGAGCACTGGGCTGACTTTTCATTCGGGTACAAACTGTATTCTGCAGATGATTTGCACCTAAATGGTAGGGGGTCCGCTTTGCTGGGGGAGAGAATTCTAGCTGGGGTGGCAGAGTATTTAAACTAGGGCTGAGGAGGGAGGTCAATATAAATAATAAAGGGGTAGTCAGGTTAGAGAGGGGTCAGACTATATTGGTGGGGGGAGAAACAGACTGTGGGGAGAGGACTAGACAACAGGATAGGGAGTTCCTTTTATTACAAAACAGCAATGAAAATGAAAATAAAAATGCCCAAATAATGTCAAATAATCAAATTTCTGAGAATGAAAGTGAAAAACTGAATGGCAACTTAAAGTGTATGTTCACAAATGCCAGAAGTCTAGCAAGCAAAATGGGGGAGCTGGAAGCCTTGATATTGGAAGAAGATATAGTTGGTGTTGCTGAAACATGGCTAGACTCTTCTCATGACTGGGCTGTAAATCTACAGGGTTTTACACTTTTTCGGAAAGACAGGAGAAATAAGAAAGGCAGTGGTGTATGTCTGTATGTGAGAAGTGATATGAAGGCGAGTGTGAAAGAGACATTAGAGGGTGAAGATTGTGGGGAGGTTGAAACCTTGTGGGTGCAATTACAAAGGAAGGTAAACACTGAAAAAAATATTTTTGGTGTAATCTATAGACCCCCCAATATAACTGAGGAGATGGAAGGTCAGCTATATAAACAGATGGAGTGGGCTGCACAGGCAGGTACTGTAGTGATAATGGGAGATTTTAATTATCGGGATATTAATTGCCGCCATGGCTCGGCTTCAACTGCAAAGGGGAGACATTTCCTCAACCTGTTGCAGAAAAAAATTATGGGCTAGTTTGTGGAAGACACGACCAGAGGTGAAGCTCTGTTGGAACTGGTCATTTCTAATAATGCAGAGCTTGCTGGGAATGTCAATGTTCGTGAAAACCTCGGTAACAGTGATCATAATATAGTTATATCTTACCTATACTGTAAAAAACAAACACAGGCTGGGAGGACAAAAACACTTCATTTTAAGAAGGCCAATTTCCCCAGGATGAGGGCTGTAATTCAGGATATAGACTGGGAATAACTAATGTCAAATAATGGTACAAATGATAAATGGGAGATTTTCAAATCGACTTTGGGTAATTATAGTGCAAAATTTATTCCTATAGGTAATAAGTATAAACAACTAAAATGAAACCCCACATGGCTTACACCTTCTGTAAAAAGGGCAATAAATTACAAAAAAGGGCATTTTAAAAATACAAATCTGAGGGTACAGCTGTAGCCTTTTTAAATGATAAAGAGCATAATAAAATCTGTAAAAATTTAATAAAATTAGCAAAAATACAAAATGAAAGGCAGGTGGCCAAGGATAGTAAAACAAATCCCCAAAAAGCCTTCAAGTATATAAATGCATAAAAACCAAGGTCTGAACATGTAGGACCCTTAAATAGTGGTAATTGGGAGTTGGTCACAGGGGATCAAGAGAAGGCAGAGTTACTAAATGGGTTCTTTAGCTCTGTATATACAACAGAAGAAAGAGCAGCTTATATAGCCGGTGCCAGTGCTGTTAATATATCAGTTAATATACTGAATTGGATGAATGTAGATATAGTCCAAGCTAAATAAAATAAAATAAATGTGCACAAGGCCCTGGGAGGTTAGTTCAGTTATTTCAGTCCCCATTTTCATAATATTCAGAGATTCTCTGGTGACTGGTATAGTGCCAAGGGACTGGCGCAGGGCAAATGTGGTGCCTATTTTCAAAAAGGGCTCTAGGTCTTCCCCGGGTAATTATAGACCAGTAAGCTTAACATCCATCATGGGGAAAATGTTTGAGGGGCTATTGAGGGACTATATAGAGGATTATGTGAAAAATAGTATTATACGTGACAGCCAGCATGGTTTTATTAAACGCTTCTCACTATTAGGCGTAACTGTACATCCAGATTCAAAATGAGTTCCCGCACAAGTGCGTACAGTCACGCCCTGTAGATAAAGCCGGCACAGGAGCTGTGCGCGCTTCATCTTTAGCGGCTGTCAGCTGTCATACACAGCTGACATCCCGCTGCAACGCGATGGATCGCGGGTGGCGATGGTTGCTCTGGCAACCAGGAAGCCGTTGCTAGACTTTCTGGTTGCCCAGGTATGGAAGCCTATTAGGTTCTGCCCGAGGCAAGACCTAATACGCTAACTCTCAGATAAAAAATGACATTTACAATACACTGCACTACATAAGTAGTGCAGTGTATTATACCGGGGATCAGAAGACCAGATCTTCAAGTCCCTAGGTCAGTGTAAAGAAAAAAGTGAAATAGGTAAAAAAAAATGTGAAATAAAAATAAATAAATAAAAGTTTTAACCCCTTCCCGAACCTTGACGTTAATGCACGTCAATGTGTGCAGTAAGTTCGCGCACCTTGACGTGCAGTAACGTCTGTGCTTTGACAGTCAACCGCCGCGCGACGCTACACCGCAGCGGCGGTTAACTGTGCAGGGTGTCTGCCCTGCATACCCCGTTGCCGATCAGGGGCCCATCGCCGCTGATTTCGGCAGTTAACCCCTTAATTGCGGCGTTCGATTTTGAACGCCACAATTAAGGTGTTTAGCGCCGATCGGCAGCCCCCATGTGAAATCACGGGGGCTGGCGATGGTACACATGGCAACCGGATGCCAGACAATGGCTTCCGAGCTGCCATGTACAGAAGCCTATGAAGACCAGCCTCTGCTGGTCCTCCTAGGCTTCCTGTCAGTGTGACCGGCCAGACCGGTTACCGCTAATCAAACATGTGGACAAAAAGGAAGCAAAAGGGAGGATCCTATAGGGCGCTGCTGCGTGGTTGTTTAAAGGTGGTCAATGATGATAGATACGAAAATATATAAATATATAAGTAGATATTTATTAAATCATACAGGCTACGCGTTTCGACACTGTACCAGCGTCTTCCTCAGGCCGTAAAATATACATACAACGAGGTTATTTCTATACTAACAAGGATCGAACAAACAGGAAGGGAATAAGGGTCATACAGGGGAAAGGTCAAAAGGTAAAAGTGACGTCATAGGTAGTACAGGTATCGGGGGATTATTTTAAAAGTTGTTAGCGAACAAATAACTGATTGTACCTAAGGGGAAGGAGATGAAAAGGATATTGATATCAATATCCTTTTAAAATAATCCCCCGATACCTGTACTACCTATGACGTCACTTTTACCTTTTGACCTTTCCCCTGTATGACCCTTATTCCCTTCCTGTTTGTTCGATCCTTGTTAGTATATAAATAACCTCGTTGTATGTATATTTTACGGCCTGAGGAAGACGCTGGTACAGTGTCGAAACGCGTAGCCTGTATGATTTAATAAATATCTACTTATATATTTATATATTTTCGTATATATCATCATTAACCACCTTTAAACAACCACGCAGCAGCGCCCTATAGGATCCTCCCTTTTGCTTCCTTTTTGTCCACACCTTCTCTTCTGAGGCCTGCTGTGGGTCCAAACAGCAGTTTATTACCACATATGGAGTATTGCTATAATCGGAAGAAATTGCTTTACATATGTTGGGGTGTTTTTTCTACTTTATTCCTTGCAAAAATTAAAAATGTCTACGTTTTTTCATAAAAAAAAGTAGATTTTCATCTTCACATACTAATTCAATGGTACCAATGAAAACGACAGTTTGTCACGCATAAAACAAGCCCTCCCGCAGCGATATCAAATAAAAAATAAAAAAGTTATGGCTGTCAGAAAATGGTGACACTAAAACATGATATTTTTTAGAAAAGAGTATTTTTAGTGTGGGAACGTAGTGAAATGTAAAAAAAACTATATAAATTTGGTGTCGCTGTAATCGTATCGACCCGCAGAATACAGTTACCATGTGGTTTATACTGCACGGTGAACACTGTAAAAAAAAAAAAACGTGCTAGCATTGCTGTTTTTGGGTTTCCTCTTTTCCCAAAAAATTGAATAAATAGTGATAAAGAAAATCGCATGTACCCCAAAATAGAACCAATAAAAATTACAACTCGTTCCACAAAAAACGCGTCCTCACACAGCTCCGTCAACGTAAAAATAACACGTTATGACTCTCAAAACGCAATGATGCCAAATGATGCTAAATGATGGCCCAGACTAATTTTTTAGGACCGGTAGAATTTCACTAAATTCCCCACATCATCATTTGCTGGACCCCACAGGTGGACCCTGTAGATGCAGCAGAGATTAGGAAACTTTAGGGCCTTGTGCTGCTTATAGGGCTAGTAAAGAAGTCAAAGATTAGGCAATACTGGAGCGCAGATATTTTGTATAATACCCAATAAACCCGGCCTGTGCATAAAGGATTGGTTCAAAGCGACCACACCAATCCATGCATTATTCATTCTCCCCATTATTACATCATCCTATTATGCCCTGATGCACTCCGCCCAGTTTACATATACCCTGATGTTCTCCCCCCAGCTTACATATACCCTGATGTACTCCGCCCAGCTTACATATACCCTGATGTGCTCTGCAAAGATTACATATACCCTGATGTACTCCGCCAAGCTTACATATAACAAAGGGAACATGTGGAGAAATCCTCCAGCTCACCTGACACACTCCGGTGTGTCGTTGATAGTGCCCGGATCCTCGTGTCGGCACACAGATAGCAAGCAGAGAACAAGGAACAAAGGTAGGATCCAGCGCTGAGAAGATTTAAAATGGAAGTCAATTTTCCAAGTTTAATGTTGTAGATTTAAAAAGAAAAGTCCAGTAGTATTAGGTCCTGGGTGTGTATGAAGTGGAGGGAAGGTGTCCTCTTAGGCCTACGCGTTTCGGACGACGCTGCGTCCTTAAACTTACCACAGCCAAGTTTAAGGACGCAGCGTCGTCCGAAACGCGTAGGCCTAAGAGGACACCTTCCCTCCACTTCATACACACCCAGGACCTAATACTACTGGACTTTTCTTTTTAAATCTACAACATTAAACTTGGAAAATTGACTTCCAAGCTTACATATACCCTGATGTACTCCGTCCAGCTTACATATGCCCCCACATTATAAGCTGAAATACCAGTAAAACACCAAGCAAAATCTGCGCTTCAAAAGTCAAATGGTGGTCCAACTGAGTATGGCAGTGTGCCCAAACGGCAATTTATGACCACATATAGGGTATTACTGGATTCTGGAGAACCCGCTTAACAATTTATGGGATGTGTGTCTATGGTGGTACAAGCTGGGCACAACACATTTGGCACTGAAATGGCATATCTGTGGAAAACTGCAATTTTCAATCTGCAACATCTATGGTTTACTCATTTTTGCAAAACACTTGTGCGGTCAAAATGCTCACTACACCCCTAGATAAATTCTTTGAGGGATCTAGTTTCCAAAATGGGGTAATTTTTCGGGGGTACCACTGTACTGGTACTATAGCTCAATGCAACATGGTGTCAAAAAATGAATCTTGTAAAATATCCACTCCAAATACTAAATGGCGCCCTTTAAAGCCTTGCTGTGTGTCCAAACAGCAGTTTATGACCACGTGTGGGGTATTTCCCTACTCTGAAGAAGTTGCTTTACAAATGTTACGGTGCTTTTTCTCCTTTATTTGTTGAGAAAATGTAAAATTTTGAACTAATGCTACATCTTATTGGAAAGGAATGTCATTTTTCATTTTCACTGCCCATTTCTAATAAATTCTATGAGACACCTGTGGGTCAAAATTCTCACTACCCCCCTAGATGAATTCCTCAATGGGTGTAGTTTGCCAAATGGAGTCACTTTTGGGTAGTTTCCACTGTACTGGTACCTAAGGGGCTTTGCAAAAGCGACATAGTGCAGAAAAACCAATTCAGCAAAATCTGCTCTCCAAAAACCAAATGGTGCGCCTTCCCTTCTGAGCCCTGATGTGTATTCATACAGTGGTTTATTACCACATATGGGGTATTTCCGTACTCTGGAGAAGTTGCTTTACAAATGTTACAGGGCTTTTTCTCCTCTATTTGATGAGAAAATGAAATATTTTGACCTAAAGCTACGTCTTAGTGGAAAAAAATTTTTTTTTTCATTTTTACTGCCCAATTCTAATGAAATCTATGAAACACCTGGGGGGTCAAAATGCTCACTACACCCCTAGTTGAATTCCTCTAGGGGTGTAGTTTCCCAAATGGAGTCAATTTTGTGGGGTTTCCACTGTACTGGTCCCATGGTGTACATGGTGCAGAGAAATCAATCCAGCAAAATCTGTACTCCAAAAGCTAAATGGCGTGCCTTCCCTTCTGAGTCCTGCCGCTTGCCCAAACAGCAGTTTATCACCACATGTTGGGTATTTCCATACTCTGGAGAAGTTGCTTTACAAATGTTGGGGTGCTTTTCCTCATTTATTTGTTGAAAAAATTTGAAATTCTGAGGTAAAGCTACATCTTATTGGAAAATAATGCATTTTTTCATTTTCACTGCCCAATTCTAATGAAATCTATGAAATACCTGTGTGGTCAAAATGCTCACTACACCCCTAGATGAATTCCTCTAGGGGTGTAGTTTCCCAAATGGAGTCATTTTGGGGGGTTTTATTTGTTTTTGCACCACAAGACCTCTTCTAACCTGACGTGGTGCCTGAAATATAATTTAAGAAAGGGAAGGCCGAAAAATCCACTAGGTGCTCCTTTGCTTCTCGGGCCTTTGTTTCAGGCCTATAGCGTACTAGGGCCACATGTGGGATATTTATAAAAACTGCAGAATCAGGGCAATAAATATTCAGTTGTGTTTCTTTGGTAAAAACCTTCAGTATTACAGGAAAATGGATTAAAATGGAATTTCTGCAAAAAAAATTAAATTTGCAAATTTCCCTTCCACTTTGCTTTAATTCCTGTGAAACGCATAAAGGGTTAAGAAACTTTCTAAATGCTGCTTTGAATACTTTTAGGGGTGCAGTTTTTAAAATAGGGTGATTTGTGCGGGTTCCTAATATATAAGGCCCTCAAAGCTACTTCAGATCTGAACTGTTCCCTAAAAAATATGTGAGAAATTGCTGCTAAACTTATAAGACTTGTAACGTCCTAGAAAAATAAAAGGATGTTCAAAAAATTATGCAAACATAAAGTAGACATTTGGGAAATGTTAACTAGTCACTATTTTGTGTGGTATAACTATCTGTCTTACAAGCAGATACATTTGAATTTAGAAAAATGCAAATTTTTGACAATTTTCTCTAAATTTTGGTGTTTTTCCCCAAAAATATTGAATTTATCGACCAAATTTTTTCACTCACAATAAAGTACAATATGTCACGAGAAAACAATCTCAGAATCGCTTGGATAGGTAAAAGCATTCCGGAGTTATTGCCACATAAAGTGACACATGTCAGATTTAAAAAATGAGACTATGTCATTTTGTCCAAAAGTGGCTGTGTCCTTAAGTGGTTAAAGAGGCTCTGTCACCACATTATAAGTGTCCTATCTCTTTCATAAGGAGATGGGCGCTCTAATGTAGGTGACAGTAATGCTTTTTATTTAAAAAAACGATCTTTTTTCACAACGTTAGGAGCGATTGGTCAGCGTCATGCACTCCTCTGTACAACGCCCACTTGGTCGAAAGTAAAAGTACGCCCACTTGGGCATTAAGAAAACTCATTAGCATAAACCAAAATCGCTCCTAACGTTGTGAAAAAAGATTGTTTTTGTAAATAAAAAGCATTACTGTCACCTACATTACAGCGCCCATCTCCTTATAATGTGGTGACAGAGCCTCTTTAAGGACAGAAGTTGTCAACCTAACCTGATTTGTTTTTATGAAGAGGTGAGCGGAAGCCGAGACAGAGGGGCCGCGGTGGATATAGTGTTTTTGGAGTTTGCAAAGGCAGTTGACACTGTCCCTCATAGACGTCTAATGGGTAAATTAAGAACTATAGGTTTAGATAGTATAGTTTGTACGTGGATTGAGAATTGGCTCAAGGACCGTTTCCAGAGAGCTGTGGTCAATGATTCCTTCTCTGAATGGTCCCCGGTTATAAGTGGTGTACCCTAGGGTTCAGTGCTGGGACCACTATTATTCAACTTATTTATTAATGATATAGAGGATGGGATTTTTGCAGATGACACCAAGCTATGTAATATAGTTCAGTCTATGGAAGATGCTTGTGAATTGCAAGCGGATTTAAACAAACTAAGTGATTGGGCATCCGGTTTGCAAATGTTTAATGTAGATAAATGTAAAGTTATGCATCTGGGTACCAACAACCTGCATGCTTCATATGTCCTAGGGGGAGCCACACTGGGGGAGTCACTTGTTGAGAAGGATCTGGGTGTACTTGTATATCATAAACTAAATAACAGCATGCAATGTCAATTAGCTGCTTTAAAGGCCAGCAAAATATTGTCTTGTATTAAAAGAGGCATGGATTCGTGGGAGAGGGATATAATATTACCACTTTACAAAGCGTTAGTGAGGCCTCATCTAGAATATGCAGTTCAGTTCTGGGCTCCAGTTCATAGAAAGCATGCCCTGGGGTTGGAAAAAATACAAAGAAGAGCAACGAAGCTAATAAGGGGCATGGAGAATCTAAGTTATGAGGAAAGATTAAAAGAATTAAACCTATTTATCCTTGAAAAAAGACGACTAAGGGGAGACATGATTAATTGATATAAATATATTAATGTCACATACAAAAAATATGGTGAAATCCTGTTCCATGTAAAACCCTCTCAAAAAACAAGGGGGCACTCCGTCTTGAAAAAAGATTCAACATGCAGAGGCGACAAGCCTTCTTTACTGTGAGAACGGTGAATTTATGGAATAGTCGACACAGGAGCTGGTCACAGCAGGGACAGTAGATGGCTTTAAAAAAGGCTTAGATAATTTCCTAGAAAAAAAAAATATTAGCTCCTATGTGTAGAAATTTTTACCTTCCCTTTTCCCATCCCTTGGTTGAACTTGATGGACATGTGTCTTTTTTCAACCGTACTAACTATGTGGGAGTTTATACCACATGTAATTGGTACACCTTTCATTTATCTTGTGCTGGTGAACTTCCACCCTCACGCCTCCTGAGGAAAACTAATTAGAAACGCGCGTCGAGGCGAGGTGAACAGACACACTCCTGACTTTCTACCTAGGTGAGGAATTTTTACTTTCATGTCTCCATCTGACAGAACGAGCAATCTCTAGCTATATACACATACACATATTCCTTCTAGTTGTATCTTGACAGGTGTTGTAATTTCACTATATTAATTTCCCATATGTTACATTTGTTCTTATTTCAAATTGGGATTCACTTTGTCACTTCATTATACAAACCAGTTTGCGGTTGGTTCACTGTTTTGACAGCGACTTTTTCATGTATACTGTCATTCCACTTTATAATAGCTCCTTATTCCTAAGTGATTGTGGTTCTTAACTACTAATTTAGCGTGTGTACTGGTCTCCTTTGGTGATCCATCACTGATTATATTATGTATAATATCCTATGTATTTCAATAAAATGCATATATTTTTCGACATGAATAGTCATGGTTGCATGACTCTTTTTTTCTAGTTTGGTTGTATACATACACATATACAATATATATATATATATATATATATATATATATATATATATATATAATATATACATCCATTACTGCTGTTTAAAGGCTATATACCATGATATTTTTAAGCCACAAGATTCTCCAATAACTAGCGAGATCTCACGTCGTTCTGACACTGTATGCCACCGGGGATTATGGGAAGGGTCCAGAAGCATGACGGAACCTGTTTAAGCAGAAGTTCAGACCCAACTCCTGTGACATACAGTAGCTACAGTAAACTTTTTTTTTTATTACCTATATTTACAGAATTATTTATTTTGATGAAGGCAAATGATTATTTAAAGTATAACACATACCCTTATCCAGGTGAGTAATATACTTCAAGCAGACAGAAGCTAAGTTGAGATTATTGAAACTAACCAGTCTGCATGACTACAAAATTAAACAGCAATAAACTAAGGAATGAAAATATGTCAAACCTATCTGTAAAGGATTTGCCAGACACAGCTTCTGTGTCAACGCCCGTGGGCAATCAGTCTGCACCTGCTCCTATGTCTGTGAGACTGACTCTATCTTCCACCACTCAGGATGGCAGGCTTAGAAGTGGGAGAGCCTATCACAGCCTGGCCAGACGGAGCTAGTTCCCGTCCACTGTCTATTTATACCTGCCTTTCCTGTTCCTCCTTTGCCTGTGATTCTTCTATGCTTGTTTCCTGGCTTGCTGCTGCTGCTTGTATTACTCATCCTCTGCTTGTTATTGACCTTGGCTTTCTGACCACTCTCCTGCTCAGCGTTTTGTACCTCGCTCTCTCCTGGTTTGACTTGGCTCGTTCACTACTCTTGTTGCTCACGGTGTCTCCGTGGGCAGCTGCCCCGTTTCCCTAGCTTCTGTGTACCCTTGTCTGTTTTGTCTGTCTTGCACTTACTGAGGGTAGGGACCGTCGCCCAGTTGTACCCCGTCGCTTAGGACGGGTCGTTGCAAGTAGGCAGGGACTGAGTGGTGGGTAGATTAGGGCTCACCTGTCTGTCTCCCTACCCTGTCATTACATAATCACAGGCCCATATACCTAGTCTACCCTGGTCCCTGACACTTCGATGGACCCCCTTGAGACCCTGGCTCAGCAGATGCAGGGCCTCTCCCTACAGGTCCAGGCCCTGGCTCAGAGGGACAATCTGCGTGATGCTTCCCTGGTAGTGCCCCCCACCTCACCTCTTGAACCCCACCTCAAGTTGCCTGACCGGTTCTCAGGGGACCGGAAGACTTTTTTCTCCTTTCGGGAGAGTTGTAGGCTCTATTTTCACTTAAAGCCCCACTCCTCAGGTTCTGAGAGTCAGCGGGTGGGTATAATTATGTCCCGCCTCCAGGACGGGCCCCAAGAATGGGCCTTCTCCTTGGCTCCTGACGCCCCTGAACTTTCCTCCGTTGATCTTTTCTTTTATGCTCTCGGGCTCATTTATGACGAGACTGACAAGACTGCCTTTGCCGAGAGTCAGCTGGTGACCTTACGTCAGGGTAAGAGACCTGTAGAAGAGTATTGTTCTAACTTTAGGAAGTGGTGTGTAGCTTCTCGGTGGAATGACCCTGCCTTGAGGTGCCAGTTTAGATTGTGTCTGTCGAACGCCCTGAGAGACCTGCTAGTTAGCTATCCCTCTGCTGACTCCCTAGATCAGGTTATGGCTTTAGCGGTACGACTTGACCGACGTCTCAGGGAACGACAACTTGAACGTTTTTGTGTTTTCTCCTCTGACTCCCCCATGATGGCTCCCGAGGTTCCGTTGCTTCATTCTTCCACGGAAAACTCGGATGAACCTATGCAACTTGGGGCCTCCGTGTCCCCCCAACAACGTAGAGAGTTCCGCAGGAAGAATGGTCTCTGCTTCTACTGTGGGGATGACAAGCATCAAGTGAACAACTGTCCTGGGCGTAAGAATAAGCAACCGGAAGAACTTCCGCGCCTAAGTGATCATCGGAGAGGTCACTTGGGCGCACAGGTATTTCCCGTAAAGATGAAACCTAATAAAATCTTGCTTCCCTTTCAGGTCTCTTTTGGTGGTAGGTCTGCTACCGGCAGTGGCTTCGTGGATTCAGGGTCTTCTGCTAATATTATGTCTGTGGAATTTGCTATGTCTCTAGCACTCCTCTTGCTAATGGTTATTTTACACAGCATACCCCTGTTTTTGAACTCCTTGTTGGCTCCATGCATTTGGAGCAGTGCTCTGTACTGTTGATGCAGGGATTATCGTCCGATTTGGTTTTAGGCCTTCCCTGGTTGCAGTTGCATAGTCCCACGTTTAACTGGAATACTGGGGATCTTTCCAAATGGGGTAATGAATGCATGACGTCATGTTTTTCTGTTAATTCTATTTCTCTCCCTGAGGAGGTGAACACTCTACCTGAGTTTGTTCAGGACTTCACTGATGTTTTCTCTAAAGAGGCCTCCGAAGTGTTACCTCCTCATAGAGAATACGATTGCGCAATCGATTTGGTACCAGGAGCAAAGCTCCCTAAGGGTAGGATATTCAATCTCTCTTGTCCCGAACGTGAAGCCATGAGAGAGTATATCCGGGAATGCCTGGCCAAGGGTTACATTCGCCCCTCTACTTCTCCGGTAGGTGCTGGCTTCTTCTTCGTAGGGAAGAAGGATGGTGGTCCTTAGTCCGTGCATCTACTACCGGAACTTGAATAAGGTCACTGTAAGGAACCAATACCCCCTTCCTTTGATTCCTGATCTCTTCAATCAGGTTCAGGGGGCCCAATGTTTGATCTACGGTGGGCTTATAACCTTATCCGCATAAAAGAGGGGGATGAGTGGAAGACTGCGTTTAACACGCCCGAAGGTCATTTCGGATACCTAGTCATGCCCTTTGGGTTGTGTAATGCTCCCGCAGTCTTACAGAATTTCATAAATTAGATTTTTAGAGACTATCTGGGGGTATTTCTTGTAGTGTACCTTGATGACATACTTGTGTTTTCCAAGGACTGGTCCTCCCACATTGAGCATGTCAGGAAGGTGCTCCAGGTCCTTCGTGAAAACAAACTGTTTGCGAAAACCGAAAAATGTGTGTTTGGGGTGCAAGAGATACCATTTTTGGGTCAAATCCTCACTCCTCATGAATTCTGCATGGACCCCGCCAAGGTCCAGGCTGTGGCGGAATGGGTCCAACCTGCCTCCCTGAAGGCGTTACAGTGCTTCCTGGGATTCGCTAATTATTACAGGAGATTTATTGCTAACTTCTCGGTCATCGCTAAGCCTCTTACGGATCTCACTCGCAAAGGTGCTGATCTCCTCCACTGGCCTCCTGAGGCTGTCCAGGCTTTTGATGTCCTTAAGAAGTGCTTTATTTCGGCCCCAGTGCTGGTTCAGCCTAACCAAATGGAGCCATTCATCGTGGAGATTGACGCCTCCGAGGTGGGAGTGGGTGCTGTCTTATCCCAGGGTACCAGGTCCCTCACCCATCTCCGTCCCTGTGCCTACTTCTCCAGGATGTTTTCGCCCACTGAGAGTAACTATGATATTGGCAACCGCAAACTCTTAGCCATTAAATGGGCATTTGAAGAGTGGCGCCACTTCCTGGAGGGGGCTAGGCACCAGGTAACGGTCCTTACCGACCACAAGAATCCGGTTTTCTTAGAATCTGCCCGGAGGCTAAACTCGAGACAAGCTCGATGGGCGTTATTTTTTACCAGATTCAACTTTTTGGTCACCTATAGGGCTGGGTCTAAATATATTAAGGCTGACGAACTGTCGCATAGCTTCATGGCCAGCCCCCCTTCAGAGGAGGATCCTGCTTTTGTTTTGCCTCCAGGTATAATCATTTCCTCTATTGATTCTGATTTAGTCTCCGAAATTGCGGCTGATCAAGGTTCAGCTCCCAGGAACCTTCCTGAGAACAAGCTGTTTGTTCCCCTGCAACTCCGGCTAAGGGTACTTAGGAAAAATCATGACTCTGCACTATCTGGCCATCCAGGCATCCTGGGTACCAGGCACCTCATTGCCAGAAACTACTGGTGGCCTGGGTTGCTTAAAGACGTTAATGCCTACGTCGCCGCTTGTGAGGTTTGTGCTAGGTCCAAGACTCCCAGATCCCGACCAGCGGGCTTACTATATTCTTTGCCCATTCCCCAGAGACCTTGGACCCATATCTCCATGGATTTTATCACCGATTTGCATCCATCTCAAGGCAAGTCGGTGGTGTGGGTTGTTGTAGACCGCTTCAGTAAGATGTGCCACTTTGTGCCCCTCAAGAAACTACCCAATGCTAAGACGTTAGCTACCTTGTTTGTCAAACACATCCTGCGTCTCCATGGGGTTCCTGTCAATATTGTTTCTGACAGAGGGGTACAATTTGTTTCATTGTTTTGGAGAGCCTTCTGTAAAAAGTTGGAGATTTATCTGTCCTTCTCCTCTGCTTTCTATCCTGAAACTAATGGCCAAACGGAGAGGACTAATCAGTCTCTAGAACAATATTTAAGGTGTTTTATCTCTGACTATCAACATGATTGGGTCTCATTCAATCCCCTCGCCGAATTTTCCCTTAATAACCGGGTCAGTAACTCGTCAGGGGTCTCCCCCTTTTTCTGTAATTTTGGGTTTAATCCACGGTTCTCCTCCGTTTCACCTGGTAGTTCCAACAATCCCGAGGTAGATGTCGTTCATCAGGAACTGTGCACAGTCTGGGCCCAGGTTCAGAAGAACCTAGAGGCATCCCAGAGCATACAAAAGACTCAGGCAGATAGAAGACGTTCTGCTAACCCCTTGTTTGTGGTTGGGGATCTGGTGTGGCTATCTTCTAAAAATTTGTGCCTTAAAGTCCTGTCTAAGAAGTTTGCTCCCCGGTTTATAGGGCAATACAAGGTCATTGAAGTCCTTAACCCTGTGTCCTTCCGACTGGAGTTGCCCCCGTCTTTTCGAGTGCACGATGTCTTTCATGCCTCCCTCCTTAAACGCTGCTCCCCGTCCTTGGCTCCATCGAGGAAACCTCTGGTCCCTGTTCTCACCCCTGAGGGGGTAGAATTAGAGGTGGCCAAGATTGTAGACAGCAGGATGGTCCAAGGCTCCCTCCAGTACCTGGTCCATTGGAGAGGATACGGGCCTGAGGAGAGGACTTGGGTACCCACCCGGGATGTTCACGCTGGGGTATTGCTCAGGAGGTTCCACCTTCGTTTCCCCAATAAACCAGGTCCACCTAGAAAGGGTCCAGTGGCCCCTCATAAAAGGGGGGGTACTGTAAAGGATTTGCCAGATACAGCTTCTGTGTCAACGCCCGTGGGCAATCAGTCTGCACCTGCTCCTATGTCTGTGAGACTGACTCCATCTTCCACCACTCAGGATGGCAGGCTTAGGAGTGGGAGAGCCTATCACAGCCTGGCCAGACGGAGCTAGTTCCCGTCCACTGTCTATTTATACCTGCCTTTCCTGTTCCTCCTTTGCCTGTGATTCTTCAATGCTTGTTTCCCTGCTTGCTGCTGCTGCTTGTACTACTCATCCTCTGCTTGTTATTGACCTTGGCTTTCTGACCACTCTCCTGCTCAGCGTTTTGTACCTCGCTCTCTCCTGGTTTGACTCGGCTCGTTCACTACTCTTGTTGCTCACGGTGTCTCCGTGGGCAGCTGCCCCGTTTCCCTAGCTTCTGTGTACCCTTGTCTGTTTTGTCTGTCTTGCACTTACTGAGCGTAGGGACCGTCGCCCAGTTGTACCCGGTCGCTTAGGACAGGTCGTTGCAAGTAGGCAGGGACTGAGTGGCGGGTAGATTAGGGCTCACCTGTCTGTATCTAAATCATAAATATGCCATATAGAATGCTGCGAAAACAGTAAATAGGAATATATTATTAGCTAAAGTTATATCTGAATGTTTAGTGCTATAAGCTGGGCTCAGAGAGAGAAGAGAGAACCTAGAGAGTCCACTGTGCCTTGTGGCCTAAACCTAGACCACAAAAGTCACCTAAAGATGTCATATGCTGACTAGTTAATGTCAAGACTAAAGAGATTCTTCTCAAAGTGACAAGATACATCCTTTACACAGAAGCCCACATTTTTTCTTCCTGGATTTAGCCATCTCAACTGTTCAAATAAACAGATTTCTCAAGTCTTCAACTGATCTCTTATATAGTTCCACAGTTGCTCTGTCTTCTTCTTCAAAAGGAGTAAGTATAGCTATACATAACAGTCTGCATAGCCAGACAATGGAATGGGCAAAGTACTTTGATTATGGCATCCTTACAAACTTTTACCGATTTCTGTAAGGGTATTTAGATATTTGGAGGAGATCCAAAACCTTACATTAGAAACATTTATAGACTTGTGATCTAAACAACCTCAAACTAATATACCGGCACTGCTAGTTAAGTGCTGTGGCTCCTTAATGAATTTTATCTGCACAGCGGCAATACATTCCTCCTTTTATACAGCAAACTGCAACACAGCTCCAGTAACTTAAATGGTGCTGGGTTGTAGTTCTTTGCTAGCAGGTGGACATAAATACCATTGTGCATGAACAAAGCCTTCATTCTCGAGATTGGAGGGGTACCAGAGATTGGACCATAATGGCAAGTCCTAATGGCAAGTTACAACATTACAAAGAGGGAACATCCCTTTAAGATCCCTGTCATTTATTTAGAGAGTGATACCAGCCTTAGGAAAGAATAAAAACTGTTTTTCTCTTGTTAGCACTCGACTCGAAACTATTTTCTTTTTATTAGTTTTATGTTGTGGTTTGGGAATTTTGGATTGAATATCCATTGAAATATAGCTAAGAAAACAAAAGCATATGTGCAGCCTTCTTGGTTTAGTATGTTCTTGTAAAGATTAAAATGCAGGTAATATTAAATGCGCTCAATTTATTTGATACAATGTATATCACCCTAGGTGATCTTGAAGACGTTTAAGAAAATCAACAAGTTTGTTTTTAACCCCTTAACGACCAAGGACGAAAATGAACGTCATGGTCGGCTGCTAGTTCCCGCACCATGACTTTCATTTTCGTCCGCATTTCAAACTGTCACTCTGTGTAAACACAGAGTGACAGACCCGCGCTGACAGCTGTACTAGACAGCTGAGACATCAGTCTCGCCGGACAGCGGACCATCGCCGCTGCTTTCGGCAGTTAACCCCTTAAGTGCGGCGACGGATTGCGGCGAAGTGATCGTGGGGGCTACCGATGCTTGTCACAGCAATCGGAGGTCAGATAATGACCTCCGGGTTGCTATGTACGGAAGCCTCGGAGGAACAGCCTCCGGCCTTTCCTCCTCTGCTTCCTGTCAGAGTGACAGTCACGTCACAATGACAGTTAGAGTACATTACACTATGTGTGTAGTGTAATGTACTCTAGCAGCGATCAAAGCTGCAAGACTAAGTGTCCCCTAGTGGGACAAGTAAAAAAAGTAAAAAAAAGTAATAAAAATGTTTTAAAAAAAAGTGTAAAAACAAAAGTTATAAGTTCTATAAACACTAAATGCTTTTTTCCCCTATAATAAGACTTTTATTACAGAAAAAAAATGAACACGTTAAAAAAGTACACATATTTGGTATCACCGCGTTCGTAACGACCTCAACTATAAAACCATAATGTTATTTTTCCCGCACGATGAACACCCCAAAAAAAATCAATAAAAAACTACGACAGAATCGCAATTTTTTTGGTCACCACCGCTCCCTAAATAAAGAATAAAAAGTGATCAAAAAGTCGCATGTACCCGAAAATAGTACCAATAAAAACTTCTATCCGTCCCGCAAAAAACAAGCCCTTACACAGCTTTTTTGACTAAAAAATTAAAAAATTACGGCTCTCAGAATATGGTGACACAGAATTTTTTTTTTTTATAAATAAGTCATTTTATTGTACAAACGCTAAAAAAAAGGACCAAACCTATATACATATGGTATCGCCGTAATCGTACCAACTCACAGAATAAAGTAAAAATGTAATTTATAGCGTATGGTGAGCGCCGCAAAAAGAAAACCTAAAAAACGGTGTCAGAATTCCTGTTTTTTGCTCAGGATTGCAAAAAAATTGAATAAAAAGTGATCAAAAAAAATAGCATGTACCCCAAAATGGTACCAAGGAAAACGGCAGATTGTCCCGCAACAAATAAGCCCTCACACAGCTCCGGTGGTGAAAAAATAAAAAAGTTCTGGCTTTCAGAATATGGCGATGCTAAATGTGCAGAGTGTTCCAAAAGCGGATAAGATCGGGCGCCATTTATCAGTGCGACACCAGTCACATATCTATGAAATATTATTTATTTACCCCATTATCATACCCTCTTATTATGCCCTGATGTTCTCCGCACAGATTACATATACCCCACATTATAAACTGAAATACCAGCGAAACCCAAAACAGAAAAACTACCAAGCAAAATCTCCGCTCCAAAAGCAAAATGGCGCTCCCTCCCTTCTGAGCCCTGCAGCGTGCCCAAGCAGCAGTTTGCGCCCACACGTATGGCATCGCCATACCTGAGAGAACCCGCTTAACGTTTTATGGGGTATTTGTCTTCTGTGGCACAAACTGGGCACAACATATTATGCACTAAAATGGCGTATCAGTGGAAAATTGCAATTTTCACTTTGAACCATCCGCTGCGCATTAACCCCTTTGCGCACTATGACTTAATTGCCCGTCATGATGCGGCGGTTGATGTATGGAGCCGGCTCACGTGCTGAGCCCGCTCCATACGCTGCGGGTGTCGGCTGTGTATTACAGCAGGCCCCCTCGGTACTAACGGACAGGTACAGCGATCGCTCTGTTACAGAAGCCTGTAAGAATAGCAATATACTGCAATACATTAGTATTGCAGTATATTGTACCAGTGATCCAATGATCGCTGGATCAAGTCCCCTAAGGGGATTGACTAATAAAATGTGTAGAAGAATTATAGTTATTAGTAGTGAGAATTTTTTTTTTTAAAGTTAAAAAAACAAAACACCTTTTCGCATTTTTCTCCTAAAGTAATGTAAAAAAATTAACAAAATTGGTATCGCTCCGTCCATAAAAGTCCGAACTATTACAATATACCATTATTTAATTTGCACAGTGAACACCTTAAAAAAATGTAATAATTGAAACCGCCAAAATCGCTATTTTTTTTTTTTGTCACCTTCGCTCTAAAAAAAAAATGTAATACAACTTTTGAATCACTTTTTATGAACCAAAAAATGGTACCAATAAAAAACTGCAGCTCCTCCCGCAAGAAATAAGCCCTCACACCACTCTATTGATGGAAAAATAAAACCGTTATGGCTCTTGGAAAGCGGGGAGTGAAAATCTAAAATATGAAAGCAAAAAATGGATCAGTCCTGAAAGGGTTAATTCATTTCTAATGATAAAAACTTTTGACCACATGTGGGGTATTTCCGTACTCGGGAGAAATTGCTTTATAAAAAATGGTTGTTTTTTTCCTCCTTTATCCCTTGTGAAAATGAGAAAATGCAACATTTTAGTGGAAAAAATGTTGATATTAATTTTCGCGCCCTAATTCCAATAAACTCTGCAAAAGACCCTTGGGGTGTAAATGCTCACTATACCCCTAGAAAAATTCCTTTAAGGTTTTTGGGGGGTTTTGGGGGGTTTCCCCTGTTTTGTTCCCTCCAGTGCATTGCAAATGCGACATGGCACCGAAAACCATTCCAGCAAAATCGTAAATCCAAATGACGCTCCTTCCCATCTGAGCCCTGCTGTGGGTCCAAACAGCAGTTTATTACCACATATGGGGTATTGTCGTAATCGGGAGACATTGCTTTACAAATGTTGGGGTGCATTTTCTTCGTTATTCCTTGTAAATAATAAAAATGTCTATGTTGTTTCAGAAAAAAAGTACATTTTAATTTTTACAGACTAATTCCAATATATTTAGCGAAAAACCTGTGTGGTCAAAATGCTAACTATACCCCTAGATAAATACCTTAAGGGGTCTAGTTTTCGAAATGGGGTCGTTTATGGGGAGTTTCTATCGTTCTGGCAGCTCAAAGCTTCTCCAAATGTACAGTGGGGCCTAAAAATTTTCAAGCAAAATATGAGTCCTGAAAGCCTCCGGGTGCTCCCTTCCTTTGGGGCCCTGCCGTGTGTCCAAACAACGCATTAGGGCCATAATGTGGGTATTTTTGAAAACAGGAGAAAGAGGGTGATATATTTTGGGGTGTGTTTCTTCATTTTCATGTTCGCTTTACAAAGAAATCGGTCTTCAAACAAATACTTTTATGAAAAAAGTGAAATTATTATTTTTTTCACCTGATATGCATTAAATTTAGCAAAGAACTGTGGGGTCAAAACACTTACTATACACCTAAATAATTACGTTATGGGGTCTAGTTTTCTAAATGGGGTCGTTTATGGGGAGTTTCTATCGTTCTGGCAGCTCAAAGCCTCTCCAAATGTACAGTGGGGCCTAAAACATTTTCAAGCAAAATAGGAGTCCTGAAAGCCTCCGGGTGCTCCCTTCCTTTTGGGTCCTGCCGTGTGTCCAGGCAGCGCATTAGGGCCACAATGTGGGTATTTTTGAAAACAGGAGAAACAGGGTGATAGATTTTGTGGTGTGTTTCTTCATTCTCATGGTCGCTTTACAAAGAAATTGGTCTTCAAACTGATACTTTTATGAAAAAAAGTTAAATTATTTTTTTTTCACCTGCTATGTATTAAATTTAGCAAAGAACTGTGGGGTCAAAATACTTACTATACCATTAGGTAAATACCTTAAGGGGTCTAGTTTTCCAAATGGGGTCATTTGTGGGGGTTTCCATCACTCTGAGACCTATGAGCCTCTGAAAACCTGGCTTGGTGCAGGAAAACAAAATGTACTTCAAAATTTATAAAATTCTTATTCAATTTGTAAGTCCTCTAAATTGCTGAAAATGTATTTTATTTTTTTTAAAAGTGCTGCCAAAATAGAGTAAAGAGATAGAAATATATATTTAATTAAAAAAATATGTGACATATTGCAGTTAAAAATAGGGGAAAATGTTAATTTTTACAAAATTTCTTCCATTTTTCTATTTTTTTATTAATTTCCGCAAATCGTATCAGTCTACTTTTACCACTAAAATAAATTACAACATGTGACGAAAAAACAATGTCAGAATTACTTGGATATTCAAAACTTTCACAGAGTTATTCTCTGATAAAGTCAGACATACCAGATTTGACAAATCTGGCTTGGTCATTAAGGTACAAACATGCCCGGTCATTAAGGGGTTAAACCTTTGTTTTATAAAAATATTTGTTTACTATTATTAAATATGAGCTACAACATTTCAGAGTCTAGAAAACAGTAAAGCAGGGGTAGACAACCGCGAGGTGTGCTGATAAAAAATTATCAAAGATGAGGTTCTCAGTGTGCCATGCAAAAAAGAAAGTCATATAACAAACTGTTGCTATGTATGTGATATAAATCAATTCATTAAATTTACATTTCAGTGTGAGCCTTGTCCCTGCCTTTCTTTGCAAAGATGATCCATGTGTGGTGAATACGAGGTGACTTTGAGCTGAACACAAGCCTTGCAGTGATCTGCAGTAAGCCTGCTACATGAGGGGCTGAGGATGGAATTCATGCGTGAGAAGATCTGCTCACACAGATACTCACAGCAGAGGAGTAGCTACTAAACACCAGCTTGTGGGGGGCTGCTCAGAGGAGAGAACGGCTACTAAATACCAGCTTGTGGGGGGCTGATCACAGGAGAGGGTACTAAACACCTACTTGTGTGGGCTGCTCACAGGAGAGAGCGGCTACTAAACACCAGCTTGTTGTAGTGGGGTGCTTACAGGAGAGAACGGCTACTAAACACTAGCTTGTGGGGGGCTGCTCACAGTAGAGTAGCAGCTACTAAACACCAACTTGTGGGGGCTGCTCACAGGAGAGAGCGGCTACTAAACAACAGCTTGTGGGGGGCTGCTCACAGGAGAGGAACCGCTCCTAAAAACTAACTTGTGGGGGGCTGCTCACAGGAGAGAGCAGCTACTAAACACCAGCTTGTTGTAGGGGGGTGCTCACAGGAGAGAGCAGCTACCAAACACCAGCTTGTAGGGGGGTGCTCACAGGAGAGAGCGGCTACTAAACACCAGCTTGTGGGGGCAGCTCACAGGAGAGGAGCGGCTACTGAACACCAACTTGTGGGGGGCTGCTCACAGGAGAGAGCAACTACTAAACACTAGCTTGTAGGGGGGTGCTCAAAGGAGAGAATGGCTACTTAACACCAGCATGTAGGGGTTTGTCACAGGAGAGAGCGGCTACTAAACACCAGCCTATTGATCTGCGTCAAGCATTTATACAGCGTCGTTATACTTCAGTATGTGTCCAATTTTTTTCAAATAAATTGAATTAAAATTTAAATCCTGGTGCTCATACAGTACTGCTGATACAGACCTCACGGACGTGATGTCATTCATTGTTTTGCATATATCTAATTGCTAATAATAGTGATTTTTTTTTAAAGAAAATAGATATAAATTTTATTCAAATCCTGGTGCTGATAGCGTGCCACTGCCTGCTGATAAAGATGTCACTCATTGTTTTGCATATATTTAATAGGGCCACCAAAAATTGGAGTATTAATCTACGTCAAGCAGTTATACAATTTTTTTTTTCAAACAAATAGAAGAAAGAGCCATTGCTTCTTCACTTTCCATGACGATTCTGCACACTGTAATTGACACATGTAGTCGGGGTGGTGAAAGTGATGGATAATACATACATTTTATAAGTGTATCTTTTTTTTTCTTAAAATTAACACCAAACCTGCTGCTACTCCCCAAAAAGGAATAATTTTTGAACTGCTTGGTAAAAAGCCATTGCTTCTTCCAATACCAGCGCATGTGTATAAACACTGCCAGGCATCTGCCCCCAAAAATTGATAAATTTTGGACCCATTGTTAAAAAGCCATTGTTTCTTCCAATACTACTGTGTGTGTGTGTGTGTGTGTGTGTGTGTGTGTGTGTGTGTGTGTGTGTGTGTGTGTGTGTGTGTGTGTGTGTGTGTGTGTGTGTGTGTGTGCATGCATGCGTGTAAACACCAGTGGGCATCTGGCACCAAAAATCTAATATTGTTTGGACCTTTTTTCATTTTAAAAAAACATACAAAATTTGACAGTGCAGTGTGTTTTAAAACCAGGTACCATCTGTTTACCCATAGCCATGTATGTTGCTGTGGCTATGACATTACTAATGCTGTCTTGGCGTTAAAGAGTTTAAAAGGGGTTGTATACAGTCCTAGAAGACCTCAGAGTGTCATACACGACTTTTCAGATCAAACGTCTAGAATTTTTTTTTAGTTGGATTTATTCAGACCAAATAAAAACTGATGTCGGATTCTACTGAATTGGACCCAAAATGTATTTGGGGAAATGTGCTCATCTCTAATAAAGAGCAGTTGGTTTTCATTGTTTTCGGTAAGTACATAGACTTGTTTAATTTTATTACAATTTACTTATAAAAGAAACAAAAATATATGTACTAGTAGTAATTATTATTATTTTTTTTTACATTTTAAATTTTTATTAAGTTTCAAATTTTCCAAAACATACAAGAAACATCGAGAATAGCAACAAGCTATTCACATAATTATGCACGCATGAGATAATAAATATTTATATTAAAAAAAAAGGGAGGGGATAGAGCAATAGGTAATACCTAGGGAATGCAACAACAGGACTTATATCTAAATGTAATAACCATTCCTGTGACTGCTTGACAGCATAAGATTGAATATTACATTGTCCACATATTAGAGTATAAAGAAGTACATAGCATAAAAGATAAACCAAACAGATAAAACAATAAGTTACAATGCATCGTAATTTAGCAATAGAAGCTGGAAGACACATTTAGAGCATGGGAAATTAAGGTTGAAGGTTAGGCTGGGAGGATAAGTTAGTGTAATGTGACAAATAGACTGTCCAGTTTGACCAGTTATTGGCGAATTTAGAACGGTTAGTGACCCTGTATGTCAACATGCGTTCCATATAAAAATCTGCTTGGACTTGATTAATGAGTTCGTGGGAAGTCAATGATGTAGAAGATTTCCACGTTCTGGCAATTATGAGTCTCGTTGCTAAAATGATATGACCAGAGACAGATTGGACATGTCTGGGTAATTCTCTAAGACCAATAAAGCATAAAGCCAATACCGGAGGAGAAAAATGAAAACTGGTAACCACATTTATCAGGATGAAAGTAGTTTTCCAGAAATTATATACCAATGGACAATTCCACCAGGCATGCAAAAAAATCGCCCCTTTCTCTACAGTTACGCCAACACAGTGGTGAGTACAATGGGTCATACCTGGAGATTTGAGCCCGATTTTTGTACCATCTTAGTAAGATCTTGAGGGCGACTTCCCAGTGTGTGGAACTCTGGGATACTTTTTTAGATCCACAAATTGCATTATGCCAGTCCTGCAGAGACAATGAGGTGTTCAGATCCGTCTCCCATGTTAGGAAATTACTATGTTTTTTAGAGTATTGAGGTTGAAGCAGAGCGGCATAAATCATAAATAAGCCTCTGGGATTTCAGGAGGTATTGGAAAAATATTCAAATGCTGCTTTTGGAATGGCCATGGATTCTGGTGACCAAGATTGTGAGAGATGGCAAAGTCTGAGGTATTTGTAAAAGTCTCGGTGCGAAACTCCATAGGTACTCGTTATGTCCTGAACTGAAAGAAGAACGTTGTCGTTCATAAGGTGACGTATATACTGAATACCCATAGTTTCCCAAGCCAAATTATCGATGTCTGGTAGAGCAGATGATAGGTATCGAAGAGGTAAATGCTTTAGAGGTTTGTAATCCGAATTTAGTGTGGACAGAAGTAGGCATTTCCATGCTTAAATCGAGGCAGTAATTGAATATGAGCGTTTAACTGAGTGTATGGGTAGTTTGTCTTTAGAGTATAATAGAGACATCAAAAGAGCTCCAAGCATGGCTTTTTCTATAGAGACCCATCTCAAGTCCATATTGTCATTCCACCAGTGTATGAGTTGCAAAATAATTGTGGCATTGTAGTATTTCCTGACATCTGGGACTCCCTTACCTCCAGCCACCCAAGGACAGACCATAGCGTATATACGAATCCTTGGTTTTCTCCCAGCCCAAATAAACCTATTAAGCAAGCTTTGAAGTTTTCATAGAAAGGCCAAAGATACAGGAATAACCACAGTTCTAAAAACATATAATATGAGCGGCATTATCATCATCTTTACAATAGCAGTTCAACCAGCCCAAGAGATCATTGGTTTAGAAAATACTTCAAACATTTTAGGTAAAAGGGGGAGAAAATTCTTACTAAACAAGTCCAAGCTAGGGCTCGTCAGAGAAATACCTAAATATGTTATGGATGTATTTTGCCATTTATAAGGATACCTAGAGGAAAGTATTCGTTGTGTGTGGTCATCAATTCCAATGTTTAAAATCTGAGATTTGGCAAAATTAACTTTATAATATGATATTTTGCCAAAGTCAGACAGGACAGAGTGTATTGCAGGCAGGGAATGAAAACGTTTTACACAAGATAATATAACATCTTCATACAATACAATCTTGTGACTATCACGCCCAACCTCAATGCCATGAATATGCGCATTAGATCTAATCCCTTCTGCAAGAGGCTCGATAACCATGGCAAATATTATAGGGGAGAGAGAACATCCTTGCAGTGTCCCATTCCTAATGAAGAACTGATCTGACAAAAAACCAAAGGGCAGTATTTTAGCAGATGGATTGGAATAAAGAGCTAATATAGCAGATTTGATAGAACCCCCAAACCCAAATTTATCCAGAATCTAAGATAGGTAACCCCAATGTACCCTGAACGCCTTCTCCGCATCCAAGGCTAGAACTAGAGAAGGTGTCTGAGAGGACTCCGCTCCTTGGATTAAGTTAATGAACCTATGGGTTCCGTCAGGTCGGGACTAATCAGTGAAGGGATAATCAGTATGAGCCTATTTGCCAATAGTTTGGCGTATATTTTTACATCAGCGTTCAATAAGGAAATCGGTCAGGAATTAGCAGAAGAGGTAGGCTCCTTTCCAGGTTTGGGGAGTGTTACAATGGTAGTCGCCAACATTTCCACCGGGAAGCAACTGCCAGCAGCAGCCTTATTAAAAATGACGAATAAGTGAGGGGCTAGAGTCTGTGAGTAGCATTTATAATAACTATTGGTATATCAATGCGGTCCCGGGGCTTTAAAGGACTTAAGGGAAGAGATTACTTTATGAATTTCAGGAACAGTAAAGGGAGAGGACCGAGAGTCCAATTGTAAAGAAGACATCTTAGGAAGTGAAATGGAGCCAAGAAACTCTTGAATTTCAAGAGAGGAGTGTTGGTGTACTCCATCATCAAGTTGGAGATTATAAAGTGAATTGTAATAAGAATGAAACTGCTGAGCAAGAAGTCTAGAATCTACCACTTTATTACCCAAAGTATCTAGCAAGTAGGCTATCCTTGACTTGGGATTTGCTTGTTTTATTTTCCTGACCAATAACGCTCCCGCTCTATTATTATTGACATAAGGCTGGAACTGCAGCTTTGTAATAATCAGGTCATGAAGTAATGAGAGAGGGGCCACCAATCACACAATAAATATGTGAGACATACTCAGCGCTCAACTGCCTTTTCCTCCTGCCTCGTCTGGAGGTTTATACTTCCGGCATCCAACATCGGACGGTCTCTCCTGCATTGCAGCCCCAGCTCTTTCTTATTGGGGCACCGCTGCCAGATTGTAGTTCCAGATGGCACCCCCTACACTGCCGCTCTACAGACCATAGTGTAGCGCCGCTGCGGGAGATTGCACTATCCGGACTCCATTCCGACAGTGCTGCCTACCAGGCGACTACAAGCATCAGTATTCACGTGCTATTTCTGGTTTAGACTGTGGTTCACAGGTTATATTAACACACACATGTTACATTGTTTTTTGGCCCATAGGGGAGTGTGAGTTTAGGGGTCACTCACACATACCCAGTTGCACTAATTGGTACTTTTACTATTATTTTTTTATTTTAATGAAAGTAATAAAAGTTATATATTATAAGACCACACACTTTTCTTCTGCTCCCGTCCTCCATTTATTAATAATCAGGACATGCTGAGTAAGGTTTGCAACCGCAGTCGTAATTTACGGAGTTCGGAGCCCAAGTGTGGGGAGGGAGTGTCCATCTCAACTGTTTCGGTATGCAAGTCCTGTACCGTACCTCCCTTTCCCTTTTTCTTTTAGCAGCTGAGCCAGCTTTAATGAGCATACCCGGATGAAAGCCTTATGAGCATTCCATAACATATGAGGGTCCTCGACCAAACCAATATTATCCGGAAAAAAAATTGATAAATGGGCTTTCAAGGACTGTTGATGATCTGGGTGATGTAATAAGTAATCGTTTAATCTCCATTGTGAGGGAAATGGGGATGTAAACGTTTCATTTAAAGCTAATGAAAGGGGCGCATGGTCCGACCATGTGATGGTGCCTATAGAAGAGGAGTGAGATTGTAATAGAGTTCTATTGGAGACTAGAAATAGGTTAATCCTTGAGTAAGAATTGTGAGGTGAGGAGAAAAAGGAGTAGTCCCTTTCTCCACCGTGCTGGCGCCTCCATACATCAGTGCTTCTTTATGGAGCACTGAAGAGAAGGTAGGGGAGGTTCTCATTTTAGAGGTAGTATCTAGTGATGCATCAAGTATAAAATTAAAATCACCGCCCATAATGAGAAGACCTTTAGTAGAGACCTTTATTCTAGAGATCATATATCTAAGATTCCGGCGGTGTCTTTTATTTGGAAAATAAACGTTAAATATGGTATAAATTATATTATTAATGTCACAGATTATACATAGATATCTGCCTTGCGGATCTTGCAAAACAGATTTAACATTAAAGGCCACTGTGTCTTTAACCGCTATAAGAACCCCTTTACGTTTAGCTTGGCAGGACACAGTGAAAATGTGTGGGAAACTTTTGTAAGTAAACTGAGGTGTTTAATGTATGTGGAAATGCATTTCTTGTGCTAAAAGCACATCACAAATCAATGCCTTAGCCTCACGCCACAACATACTACGTTTAAATGGACTATTAAGCCCCCTAACATGGATCGAAGAGACTTTCAGTACCATGGTTTTTGAGAAACAAAGTGCGTAATGAAGAACATGGAAGCGCCAGCACAGTGAAACATCCTACACTGAATAAAATGTGTATATCATGTATACAGCAAGTCAAGCTAAACCATTTACCAGCAGTCACGGGGGGAAGAAAAAACATTCTAAACATACTACAAACAGTAATATAAACATGAGTATAACTTAAGGCATAGTGCAGATAAGCACCGTTGTTTCCAGAGGGGGAGATAGGAAACAAACAATATCATAGATTACAGAACAATAAATTCCTGAGATGGAAAGAATATAAAGAGCTAACGTGTTAACAAACCCTTACGGTCTTGGGGTCCTCTATAACCAAAGACAGCATACATATTAAAGTAGGAGATCTTCCAGGTCCTACCGAGGACCATTCAGTGTTAGTCTTGGCTGGAGAGGTATGATTTCCAGAAGACATCAGATTTTTGGTAGGGGATATATTCCACTTTCGCAATAGTGAAATGCCATCTACCAACGATACAACATGAGCACCTCCCATGTGTGATATTAGAAACTAAGTTGGGAACCCCCATCGATATTTAATGTTATTGTCCCTTAAGGATTTAGTGACCGGAAACAAGTCCCTGCGGGCCTGCAGCGTAGCTGCTGATAAATCCGGAAAAATAGAGACAGACTTGTAGGGGGGCAAACTTCCACATTTTCTGGACGCAAACATAATTTGTTCCTTTAAGTGATAAAAATGAACTCTTACCAGAGTATCTCTGCGTGCTTTTTCAGGAGCTTTTTTGGACTTCGGAATCCTATGGGCTCTGTCAAGTATTAAATCCATTTTAGAGAGAGATGGTAGAATGGTGAGGAACAGCTGTTTAATGAATTTAGAGAAATCAGGCGGAAGTACCTCCTCTTGTATACCTCTAATCTTAAGGTTGTTCCTTCGTGACCTATCCCCTGCATCCATAGAGTTGACTTTCAGCCATTTTACTTCCTCCTCTAATGGGCTGTGCGCGTCCACTTGTTCGTTATGAGCCACTGAAAATTCCTCCATTTTACTTTCTAAATGGTTTGTGCGGTCTCCAATAGCATTAATATTAGATTGCAAATTGCGGACCAGTGAAGACATGCTGGTGTTTAATCCATTTTGAAGGATGACAAGCATGCCCTTGAGGGTGTCCACTGTGATAGGGTCCCCAGATGAAGGGAATTGAAAGATGTCATACTGCAGGTTAAGAACAGTAGGAAGCAGGACAGTATCCCCTTTACTGGTGCTCTTTTTAAGTGCAGGCCCTTAACTTTGTGGCGATGCAAAAGGCGAAACTGTAGATTTCCTTTTATGGCCCTCCGAACTTAAATCTCTTTCACTAGGGGAGTCATGTAAGCCCACTGAGGTGATAGCTAAGTCCAATGATGAACTATGAGAGGGGGAAAGTTCTGCTGGAGGTTGAAGTGGCAATGGAGAGTGTGTGGAGGATTCCTCCATATTAGGAGTAGCATTACTGAAGAACTCAGTTAATTTTCTAGCAGCAGCAGGTTTCGTTTTCCTCCTAGCCATAATGGTTAAATACAGTGCACAAAAGTACTTTGAATATATAAGAGGAGACGAGGTAAAATGAAGATTAAAAGCAGCGTCACTGTACCGTGTGCTTCGCTGATAATGGTGTTAAATGGAACACCTAGTGTTCGGAAAGTCTTTATTGCACAGGTCCCTCTACTTGCCAGTAACTCATTCACTGTTTCCCGGTGGCAGAGCGGAGGAAAACAATCACCTACTGAGTTGGTAGTGAAGCTTCGGTGGTGTTCCAGTTCCACGAAGACTCCGTGCGCAGTTACACCATGGCGCGTGCAGGCGCTCCAGAGTACACACGCGGGGAAAGCCGCAGATACAAAGGTCCGGAAAGAAAGTATCCCGGAGATGGAATACCACTCAGCGGGACCTCCATCATGACACCCGGACTTAGAGGGTATCAGGGAACTCGATTTAAAAGCGTTAGCTCTGCTGTGAGTCGTTATGTGCTGCTGAACTTCAGGAGCGAGCGGTTTAAGCAGCCATCTATGTCCGTGGCTAAGCTCCGCCCCAGTAGTAATTATTTTTAATACGCTTGGTCTTACCTGCAACCACAGCCTACCTTTCTCTGCAAGTTGTCTGACCAAGCATCTCTTTCAGTGGTTCTCTGGGTAGGCCATGGAGGAGCTTGTCATGTGTAGGCCCTCCACACATTTTTTGCATTACACACAAAATAAAGCTCATTAAGCACTGACACATGACCCAATTCAAGTACAAATCAAGTACAAGCCAGATGGTTCTAATAATCAGTTATGGGACACACACACTTCTGATAAAAGATCGAAGATTTCTACGTCCACCATTAGACAAAGTGTGAAGAAGGCTAACTTTTCATTTCCATTACAGAGTTATGGGATAGGAGGAAGATGGCATTTATTAATATGGATTAAAGAGAAGAGGCTAGTGTGTCAGAAATGAATAGCCGAAGAGGGAAATTGCATTAATGGAGAGTTGCACCACTCGTCCCAAATTTTATGGAATTTAATTATACAGTTGTGATTATTGTATACAATGCGTTCATGAAATAACTTGATTTTGGTCAGAAAGATACGACATGCTATGATCCTGGTAAAGAGCTACTCTGATACCTGTTGGAGGGTCTGTGCTCCATCCAGATGGCGAGGCAGAGAGTTATTGTATAGGTTAAGATGAACAGCAACATGGTTAACCCCTTAATGACCGGGCCATTTTGCACGTTAATGACCAAGGATTATTTTTTGTTTTTTCACGGTCGCATTCCAAGAGTCGTAACTTTTTTTTTTATTCCGTCGACATAGCCATATAAAGGCTTGTTTTTTGCAGGACGAGTTGTATTTTGTAATTGCACCATTTTTAGATGCTTATAACATATTGATTAACTTTTATTAACTTTATTTTAGGAGAGAATTGAAAATAAGCAGCTATTCCAGCATTAATTTTCACGTTATAAATTTACGCCGTTTACTATGCAGCGTAAATAACATGTTAACTTTATTCTATGGGTCGGCACGATTACGGGGATACCAAATATGTAAAGGTTTTATATGTTTTTCCTACGTTTGCACAATAAAAACCCTTTTAGAAAAAAATTACTTGTTTTTGCATCGCCGCATTCCAAGAGACGTAACGTTTTTATTTTTCCGTCGATGTGGTCGTCTGTGGGCTTGATTTTTGCGGGACAATGTGTAGTTTTCATTAGTACTATTTTGGGGTACATAGGACTTATAGATTAACTTTTATTTTTTATGGGGGGAATGGGAAAAAAGAGAGAATTTTGACGTTGTTTTTTGCGTTTTCTTTGGACGCCGTTCATCCGGCGGTTTAATTAAATTGTTAATTTTATTGGTCAAGTTGTTACAATCGTGGGGATACCATATATGTGTATGTGTGATTTGTTTTGACAGTTTTACTAAATAAAACCACTTTTTGGGCCAAAACTTTATTTAACTGATTGTAATTTTTTTTTTTAAGTCCCATCAGGACACTTCACTATGCGATCTGTTGATCGCATATATAATGCTTTGGTATACTTAGTATACCGAAGCATTATTGCCTGTCAGTGTAAAACTGACAGGCAACCGATTAGGTCATGCCTCTGGCATCGCCTAACAGGCAGATGCTGAAGACAGACCCGGGGGTCTTTGTTAGACCCCCGGCTGTCATGGAAACCCAACGGCGACCGCGATTTGTTTGCGGGGGCGCCGATCGGGTGACAGAGGGAGCTCCCTCCCTCTGTCAAACACATTAAATGCCGCTGTCACTATTGACAGCGGCATTTAATGGGTTAAACTGCCGGAATCGGAGCGCGCTCGATTCCGGCAGTTGTAGCAACAGCCAGGCTGTGTATAACAGCCGTGCTCCTGCCGCTGATCGCGTGGGTACAGTCTCAGTACCCGCGCCATCACAGGACGGATATATTGTCCTTCGGCGTTAAGGAGTTAAAGACTTTTAACTTCTCTGCTGCCGCTAAAGTTTTATTACAGCTCATGGTGCTCGTTTTTCATTGTCGGGAACCCAGACTGACGAATATATTGTAAAATTACCAGCCAATGTCTGCAGGATATAAGCAGTTAGGGGATGTTAGGCAGGAACTCCTAATCAGCGTGTCTTTAAGTCCTGGAAGCTGGTCATGCCCCCCTTTTATATTTACTTTTCATTTCAAATTATGTGAACTATTTCATTTGAGTATTTTATTTTTTGCTTAGAGATGTGTTAATGCCAGTATGTTTATATCTGATATCTTATTCATAAATGTAGAACAGAAAGTCAAATTAAATCTCAAAACTCTATAAAATGAATGGACTTGTAAAATATATGCATAAAAGTATTAAAATGCTGAAACGATAAGGTCATAACTATCTCATTAGTAATTTCAGATCTGTCTATAATATGATTTAAAGCTACCTATTTAAGAATCATTTTCTTAAACTTTTGGTCATTGTACAAATGGTATGAGATTTTATAATGAATACATATTTCTGAATACTGTGTTTTGGAAAATAATAATGATGGGATTGAATAAAATTAGATTTTTATATAATTGCTTACTTGAAAGAGAAAATAATTATATCAATAAACCTAAAATTATAGTTAAATTAAAATAAAAGATAAGTTTAAATATTAAAATGTAAATAAATGGATAACAAGCACATTAGTCCAAAATGTATTTAAACTGCCGAATACAAATATGGAGTTTCTGTCTAGCTAAAATGACTACTCCCAATATTACCAGGAAAATATGGGATAAATGAAAGGGAAAATATAAATGTATTTTGTATTTCCAATAAATAATTTCTGAGCTAAACTGGATATGCACACTCTTGGGATTTACCATATAAAAAAGACAGGAGCTCACTGATCATAACTAAAAATCTGAATAATTTTATATATATATATATATATATATATATATATATATACACTACCGTTCCAAAGTTTAGGGTCACTTAGAAATTTCCTTCTTTTTGCAAGAAAAGCACAGTTTTTTTCAATGAAGATAACATTAAATTAATCAGAAATACACTCTATACATTGTTAATGTGCTAAATGACTATTCTAGCTGCAATCGTCTGGTTTTTAATGCAATATCTACATAGGTGTATAGAGGCCCATTTCCAGCAACCATCACTCCAGTGTTCTAATGGTACATTGTGTTTACTAACTGTGTTAGAAGGCTAATGGATGATTAGAAAACACTTAAAAACCCTTGTGCAATTATGTTAGCACCGCTGTAAACAGTTTTGCTGTTTAGAGGAGCTATAAAACTGACCTTCCTTTGAGCTAGTTGAGAATCTAGAGCATTACTGTAATGATAGGGGTAGGGAAACGGACAAGTGAGCCCTAATCTACCCGCCACTCTGTCCCTGCCTACTTGCAACGACCCGCCCTAGGCGACGGGGTACAACTGGGCGGCGGTCCCTACGCTCAGTAAGTGCACGAGACAAACAGACAAGGGTACACAAAGCTAAGGGAAATGGGGCAGTTGCCCACGGCAACACCGTGAGCAACAAGAGAAGTGAACGAGCCGAGTCAAACCAGGAGTGTACGAGGTACCAAACGCAGAGCAGGAGAGTAGTCAGTAAGCCAGGGTCAGTATGGAGCAGGATCAAATAGTTAGAAGCTGTAGCAAGGCCAGGAAACCACACGAGAAGAATCACAAGCAAAGGAGGAACAGGAAAGGCAGGTATAAATAGACCGAGGGCGGGAGCTAGCTGAGTCTGGCAAGGCTGCGATAGGCTCTCCCACTCCTAAGCCTGCCAGCCTGAGTGGTGGAAGCTGGAGTCAGTCTCAGAGACATAGACTCAGGTGCCGACTGATTACCTATGGGAGTTAACCCCGAAGCTGTGCCTGGCAGATCCTTTACAGTACCCCCCCCTTTTATGAGGGGCCACCGGACCCTTTCTAAGTGGACCTGGTTTATTGGGGAAACGAAGGTGGAACTTCCTGACCAATACCCCAGCGTGAACATTCCGGGCGGGTACCCAAGTCCTCTCCTCAGGCCCGTATCCTCTCCAATGGACCAGGTACTGGAGGGAGCATTGGACCATCTTGCTGTCCACAATCTTGGCCACCTCAAATTCCACCCCCTCAGGGGTGAGTACGGGAACAGGAGGTCTCCTCGAGGGAGCCAAGGATGGGGAGCAGCGTTTAAGGAGGGAGGCATGAAACACGTCGTGTATTCGAAAAGATGGGGGCAACTCCAGTCGGAAGGAGACAGGATTGAGGACTTCAATGACCTTATACGGCCCAATAAACCGGGGAGCAAATTTCTTGGACGGGACCTTAAGGTGCAAGTTCCTAGATGATAACCACACCAGATCCCCGACAATAAACAAGGGGTTAGCAGAACGCCTTCTATCAGCCTGAGTTTTTTGTACGCTCTGGGAAGCCTCTAGGTTCTTCTGAACCTGGGCCCAGACTGTGCACAGTTCCCGATGAACGACCTCTACCTCGGGATTGTTGGAACTACCAGGTGAAACGGAGGAGAACCGTGGATTAAACCCAAAATTACAGAAAAAGGGGGAGACCCCTGACGAGTTACTGACCCGGTTACTAAGGGAAAATTCGGCGAGGGGAATGAATGAGACCCAATCAAATTGACAGTCAGAGATAAAACACCTTAAATATTGTTCTAGAGATTGATTAGTCCTCTCGGTTTGGCCATTAGTTTCAGGATGGAAGGCAGAGGAGAAGGACAGATCAATCTCCAACTTTTTACAGAAGGCTCTCCAAAACAATGAAACAAATTGTACCCCTCTGTCCAAAACAATATTGACAGGGACCCCATGGAGACGCAGGATGTGTTTGACAAACAAGGTAGCTAACGTCTTGGCATTGGGTAGTTTCTTGAGGGGCACAAAGTGGCACATCTTACTGAAGCGGTCTACTACAACCCACACCACCGACTTGCCTTGAGATGGAGGCAAATCGGTGATAAAATCCATGGAGATATGGGTCCAAGGTCTCTGGGGAATGGGCAAAGAACGTAGTAAGCCCGCTGGTCGGGACCTGGGAGTCTTGGACCTATCACAAACCTCACAAGCGGCGACGTAGGCCTTAACGTCTTTAGGCAACCCAGGCAACCAATAGTTTCTGGCAATGAGGTGTTTGGTACCCAGAATGCCTGGATGACCAGATAGTGCGGAGTCATGATTTTCCCTAAGTACCCTTAGCCGGAATTGCAGGGGAACAAACAGCTTGTCCTCAGGAAGGTTCCCGGGAGCTGAACCTTGATCAGCCGCAATTTCTGAGACTAAATCAGAATCAATAGAAGAAATAATTATACCAGGAGGCAGAATACAAGCAGGATCTTCCTCCGAAGGGGGGCTGGCCATGAAGCTACGCGACAGTGCATCGGCCTTAATATTTTTAGACCCAGCCCTATAGGTAACCAAAAAGTTGAATCTGGTAAAAAATAGCGCCCATCGAGCTTGTCTCGGGTTTAGCCTCCGGGCAGATTCTAGGAAACCCAGATTCTTGTGGTCGGTAAGGACCGTTACCTGGTGCCTAGCCCCCTCCAGGAAGTGGCGCCACTCTTCAAATACCCATTTAATGGCTAAGAGTTCGCGGTTGCCAATAACATAGTTACTCTCAGTGGGAGAAAACTTCCTGGAGAAGTAGGCACAGGGACGGAGATGGGTGAGGGACCTGGTACCCTGGGACAAGACAGCCCCCACTCCCACCTCGGATGCGTCAACCTCCACGATAAATGGCTCCATTTGGTTGGGCTGAACCAGCACCAGAGGCCGAGATAAAGCACTTCTTAAGGACCTCAAAAGCCTGGACAGCCTCAGGAGGCAAGTGGAGGAGATCAGCACCTTTGCGAGTGAGGTCCGTAAGAGGCTTAGCGATGACCGAGAAGTTAGCAATAAATCTCCTGTAATAATTAGTGAACCCCAAGAAACACTGTAACGCCTTCAGGGAGGCAGGTTGGACCCATTCCGCCACAGCCTGGACCTTGGCGGGGTCCATGCGGAATTCATGATAGTGAGGATTTGACCCAAAAATGGTATCTCCTGTACCCCAAACACACATTTTTCGGTTTTCGCAAACAGTTTGTTTTCCGGAAGGACCTGGAGCACCTTCCTGACATGCTCAATGTGGGAGGACAAGTCCTTTGAAAACACCAGTATGTCATCAAGGTACACTACAAGAAATACCCCCAGGTAATCCCTTAAAATTTAATTTATGAAATTCTGGAAGACCGCAGGAGCATTACACAACCCAAATGGCATGAGGAGGTATTCGAAATGACCTTCGGGCGTGTTAAACGCAGTCTTCCACTCATCCCCCTCTTTGATGCGGATAAGGTTATACGCCCCCCGTAGATCAAACTTAGAGAACCATTGGGCCCCCTGAACCTGATTAAAGAGATCAGGAATCAAAGGAAGGGGATACTGGTTCTTTACAGTGACCTTATTCAAGTTACGGTAGTCAATGCATGGCCTAAGACCACCATCCTTCTTCCCTACGAAGAAGAAGCCAGCACCTACCGGAGAAGTAGAGGGGCGAATGTAACCCTTGGCCAGGCATTCCTGGATATACTCTCTCATGGCTTCACGTTCAGGACAAGAAAGATTAAATATCCTACCCTTAGGGAGCTTAGCTCCTGGTACCAATTCGATAGCGCAGTCGTATTCTCTATGAGGAGGTAACACTTCGGAGGCCTCCTTAGAGAAAACATCAGCGAAGTCCTGCACAAACTCAGGTAGCGTGTTCACCTCCTCAGGGGGAGAAATGGAATTAACAGCAAAACATGACGTCAAGCATTCATTACCCCATTTGGTAAGCTCCCCAGTATTCCAGTCAAACGTGGGATTATGCAACTGCAACCAGGGAAGGCCTAAAACCAAATCGGACGATAATCCCTGCATCAACAGTACAGAGCACTGCTCCAAATGCATGGAGCCAACAAGGAGTTCAAAAACAGGGGTATGCTGTGTAAAATAACCATTAGCAAGAGGAGTGGAGTCGATACCCACTACTGGGACAGGTTTAGGCAAATCAATCAAAGGCATAGCTAGAGACATAGCAAATTCCACAGACATGATATTAGCAGAAGACCCTGAATCCACGAAGGCACTGCCGGTAGTAGACCTACCACCAAAAGAGACCTGAAAGGGAAGCAAGATCTTATTACGTTTCATATTTACGGGAAATACCTGTGCGCCCAAGTGACCTCCCCGATGATCACTTAGGCGGGGAAGTTTTCCGGCTGCTTATTCTTACGCCTAGGACAGGTGTTCACTTGATGCTTGTCATCCCCACAATAGAAGCAGAGACCAATCTTCCTGCGGAACTCTCTACGTTTTCGGGGGGACACGGAGGCCCCGAGTTGCATAGGTACCTCCGAGTCTTCCGTGGGAGAGCGAAGCAACGGGACCTCGGGAGGCATCATGGGGGAGTCAGAGGGGAAAACACAAAAACGTTCAAGTTGTCGTTCCCTGAGACGTCGGTCAAGTCGTAATGCTAAAGCCATAACCTGGTCTAGGGAGTCAGAAGAGGGATAGCTAACTAGCAGGTCTTTCAGGGCGTTCGACAGACCCAACCTAAACTGGCACCTTAAGGCAGGGTCATTCCACCGAGAAGCTACGCACCACTTCCTAAAGTCAGAACAATACTCCTCAACAGGTCTCTTACCCTGACGTAAGGTCACCAGCTGACTATCGGCAAAGGCAGTCCTGTCAGTCTCGTCATAAATGAGTCAGAGAGCAGAAAAGAAACGATCAACGGAGGAAAGTTCAGGGGCGTCAGGAGCCAAGGAGAAGGCCCACTCTTGTGGCCCTTCCAGGAGCCGGGACATAATTATATCCACCCGCTGGCTCTCAGAACCTGAGGAGTGAGGCTTTAAGCGAAAGTAGAGCCTACAACTCTCCCGAAAGGAGAGAAAAGTCCTCTGGTCCCCTGAGAACCGGTTAGGCAACTTGAGGTGGAGTTCAAGAGGTGAGGTGAGGGGCACTACCATGGTAGAGTCAGGCTGGTTGACCCTCTGAGCCAGGGCCTGGACCTGTAGGGAGAGACCCTGCATTTGCTGGGCCAGGGTCTCAAGGGGCTCCATAGTAGAGACAGGGACCAGGGTAGACTAGGTAACGGGCTTGTGATTATGTAATGATAGGGGTAGGGAAACGGACAAGTGAGCCCTAATCTACCCGCCACTCTGTCCCTGCCTACTTGCAACGACCCGCCCTAGGTGACGGGGTACAACTGGGCGCCGGTCCCTACGCTCAGTAAGTGCACGAGACAAACAGACAAGGATACACAAAGCTAAGGGAAATGGGGCAGATGCCCACGGCAACACCGTGAGCAACAAGAGAGGTGAACGAGCCGAGTCAAACCAGGAGTGTACGAGGTACCAAACGCAGAGCAGGAGAGTAGTCAGTAAGCCAGGGTCAGTATGGAGCAGGATCAAATAGTTAGAAGCTGTAGCAAGGCCAGGAAACCACACGAGAAGAATCACAAGCAAAGGAGGAACAGGAAAGGCAGGTATAAATAGACCGAGGGCGGGAGCTAGCTGAGTCTGGCCAGGCTGCGATAGGCTCTCCCACTCCTAAGCCTGCCAGCCTGAGTGGTGGAAGCTGGAGTCAGTCTCAGAGACATAGACTCAGGTGCCGACTGATTACCTATGGGAGTTAACCCCGAAGCTGTGCCTGGCAGATCCTTTACAATTACATTTGTGGGTTCGATTAAACTCTCAAAATAACTAGAAAAGAGAGCTTTCATGTGAAACTCGACAGTCTATTCTTGTTCTTAGAAATGAAGGCTATTCCATGCGAGAAATTGCCAAGAAACTGAAGATTTCCTACAACGGTGTGTACTACTCCCTTCAGAGGACAGCACAAACAGGCTCTAACCAGAGTAGAAAGAGAAGTGGGAGGCCCCGCTGCACAACTGAGCAACAAGACAAGTACATTAGAGTCTCTAGTTTGAGAAATAGACGCCTCACAGGTCCTCAACTGGCAGCTTCATTAACCCCTTCGCACTCAGGTCAGTACTATTACGTCGCACTAAGTACATCGTTCGCGCTCAGGTCAGTAATAGTACTGACCTGAGTTAACACGGCGCCATATTTCCCCGGCGCGTGTCTGAGCTGTGATACCTGCTTTTTCCGACAGCAGGCTATCACAGCTTAGTGTGCAGGGACCGATCGTGGTGGTCCCCGCCGATTAACCCCTTAGAAGCCGCGTTCAATAGCGATCGCGGCTTCTTAGGGGTTAAGCTGCCATCGCCGGCCTGCTACACGATAGCGGGCCGCGATGGCTACTATGGCAACCAGAATCCTAACAATGGACTCTGGCTACGCCATCGACGGAAGCCTAGTGGGTCCCGACAAAGTCAGGACCCACTATGCTTGCTGTCAGCGAATAGCTGACAGCTCTAATACACTGCACTACGTATGTAGTGCAGTGTATTAGAATAGCGATCAGAGCCTCCTGCCCTCATGTCCCCTAGTGGGACAAAGAAAAAAAGTGTGAAAAAGTAAAAAAAAGTTGTGTAAAAATAAGAAAATAAAAGATTTAAAAGTAATAAAACTAAAAATCCCCCTTTTTCCCTTATCAGTCCTTTATTATTAATAAAAATATATAAATAAACAAATAAACTATACATAATTGGTATCGCCGCGTCCGTAACGGTGAGGACTACAAAACGATGTCGTTATTTATCCCGCTCGGTGAACGCCGTAAAAGAAAATAATAATAAACCGTACCACAATCACAATTGTTTGGTCACTTCACCTCCCAAAAAATGGAATAAAAAGAGATCAAAAAGTCGCATGTACCTAAAAATGGTACTGATCGAAACTACAGTTCGTTACGCAAAAAATAAGTCCTCGCACGGCTTTATTGATTGAAAAATAAAACAGTTATGGCTCTTAGAATAAGGTAACACAAAAAGTGAATGATTGTTTACAAAACGTATTTTATTGTGTAAATGCCATAAGACATAAAATAAAACTATAAACATCTGGTACCACCGTAATCGTATCGCCCCGCAGAATAAAGTGAATATGTCATTTATAGCGCATGGTGCACACTGTAAAAAAAATAGAATAAAAAACAATAGTAGAATTGCTGTTTTTTTAGTCACCACGCCACCTAAAATTAGAATAAAAACTGATCAAAAAGCCGCATGCACCCCAAGAAAACTACAATGGATTCCTCAAGGTCTCTAATTTCCAAAAAGGGGTCACTTTTGGGGGGTTTCCACTGTTTTAGCACCACAAGACCTCTTCAAACCGGACATGGTGCCTAATAAATTAAATGAAATTAATTAAATGTCACCTCTACTTTGCTCTAAATTCCTGTGAAACACCTAAAGGGTTAATAAACTTTCTAAATGCTGTTGTGAATACTTTGAGCGGTCTAGTTTCTGAAATGGGGTGTTTGATAGGGGTTTCTAATATATGGGCCCCTCAAAGTAACTTCAGAACTCAGCTGGAAATTAAAAAATAAAATATAAATGAGGCAATACTTCGCTTCTTACATTATACTCATAATAAGCCATGCCCACCCCGAGATGACCCCAGTTTTGACCGTTTGTATAAACGGAGACCCCTATTAGACCGTTTCAGTGCCCGGTTTTCCCAGCATTCACCCCCGAGAAATGTATTTCTATTGATGAGTCCTTGGTACATTTTAAAGGGAGGCTTCAATTCCGCCAGTACCTGCTGGGTAGGAGGGCAAGGTATGGCGTGAAGATGTATAAGCTGTACGAGAGTGCATCAGGGTATACCTACAAATTTAGGATATATAAAGGGAAGGACACCATTATTCAGCCCCTAGAATGCCCCCCCTTACTGGGAGTTAATACAAAAATTGTGTGGGATTTGGTGCACCCACTGCTGGACCAGGGTTACCACCTCTACCTGGATAATTTTTATACCAGCGTCCCACTCTTCAACTGCCTCGCTTCCAGAAGTCCTGCGGCATGCGGCACTGCTAGAAGTAATCTGAGAGGCCTCCCTAAGACTCTGCAGGGCAAAGCTCAGAAGGGGTGAGAGCAGGGCACAATCTAGCAGCAAAATATAGTGTGTCAAGTACAAGACCAGGGAGATGCCACACCAGTACCCATGTACCTGTACGAGGTATCAGTACAGGGACCCCCAAACCAGACTGCATCCTGGACTACAATAGGTACATGGGAGGGGTGGACTTGTCAGATCAAGTCCTGAAGCCCTACTGTACTTCTGGAAGCGGGGCCACAGGCATCGTACCAGGGCAACTCTTTTTAGGAGAAGTTCCCCAAACTGTCAAGAAGGGAAAAAGTCAAAAGAGGTGCAGAGTCTGCTATAAGAGGGGGATAAGGAAGGACACAATATATCAATGTGACGCGTGTCCCGAAAAACCAGAGCTCTGTATGAAAGAGTGTTTTAAAATTTATCATCCATCCCTTTATTTTTAATTTACCCCAGTTTTATTCGCTCTGATCCACTTCGCACAGCTTACCCCTCCTCATCTTTCCCCTCTGAGCCCTGCTGTGTGCCCAGGCAGCTGATAACAGCCACATGTAGGGTATTGCCGTACCCAGGAGAACCAACATTACAGTTTATGAGGTGTATATCTCCGGTGGCGCATGCTGGGCACAATATTTCGGACACTGAATTGGTATATATGTATAGAAAATTGCAAATTTCACTCTGCACCAACTGCTGCACATTATCTTTTACACAATACCTGTGGGGTCAAAATGCTCACTACACCTCTAGATGAATGCCTTAAGGGGTGTAGATTTTAAAACAGGGTCACTTCTCGGGGGTTTCAACTGTACTGGTACCTTAGGGGCTTCTGCGTACAAGACTTAGCACCAGAAAAGCTCCAGTAGGCCAAATGGTGGTCCTTTCCTTCTGAGCCCTGCCGTGTGCCCAGGCAGCTAATAACAGCCACATGTAGGGTATTGCCGTACCCAGGAGAGCCCACATTACAGTTTACGGGGTGTATGTCTCTGGTGGCACATGCTGGGCACAATATATCGGACACTGACATGGCATATATATATAAAATTGCAAATCTCACTCTGCACCATCTGCTGCGCATTATCTTTTACACAATACCTGTGGGGTCAAAATGCTCACTACACCTCTAGATGAATTCCTTAAGGGGTGTCGTTTTTAAAACGGGGTCACTTCTCGGGGGTTTCAACTGTACTGATACCTCAGGGGCTTCTGCACACATGACTTAGCACCAGAAAATTCCCAGTAGGCCACATGGTGGTCCTTTCCTTCTGAGCCCTCCCATGGGCCCAAACGGCAGTTTATCACCACAAATAGGGTATTGCCACACTCAGGACAAATTGGGCAACAAAATGCGGTATTTTATTCCTTGTGAAAATAAGAAATTTTGAGCCAAAACTACCTCTTATTGGAAAAAATAAAAAAATGTTTAATTCACAGCCCAATTCAAATAAATTCTGTGAAAAAACTGTGGGGTCTAAATGGTCACAACACCCATAAATGAATTCCTTGAGGGGTGTAGTTTCCAAAATGGGGTCACTTCTGGTGGGTTTCCATTGCTTTGATACCTTTGTGGCTCTGCAAATGCGACATGGCACCCGAAAACCAATCCAGCAAAATCTGGGCTCCAAAGAACACATAGCGCTCCTTTCCTTCTAATACCTCCCATGGGCCCAAACGGCAGTTTATCGCCACAAATAGGGTATTGCCGCACTCAGGAAAAATTTGGCAACAAAATGGGGTATTTTATTCGTTGTGAAAATAAGACATTTTGAGCCCAAACTACATCTTATTGGAAAAAAGTTGTTTTTTTTTTAATTCACAGCCCTATTCAAATAAGTTCTGTGAAAAAAATGTGGCGTCTAAATGGTCACAACACCCATAAATAAATTCCTTGAGGGGTTTTATTTCCAAAATGGGGTCACTTTTGGTGGGTTTCCATTGCTTTGATACCTCTGAGGCTCTGCAAATGCGACATGGCACCCGAAAACCAATCCAGCAAAATCTGGACTCTTAAGAACACACAGCGCTCCTTTCCTTCTGAGGCCTCCCATGGGCCCAAACGGCAGTTTATCACCACAAATGGGGTATTGCCGCACTCAGGAAAAATTGGGCAACAAAATGGGGCATTTTGTTCCCTGTGAAAATAAGAAATTCTGATCAAAAATGACATCTTATTGGAAAAATTGTCATTCTTTTAATTTCACAGCCCAATTCAAATACGCGCTGTGAAAAAACTACGGGGTCAAAATGGTAACAATAACCATAAATGAATTCCTTGAGGGGTGCAGTTTCCAAAATGGGGTCAGTTTTGTGGGATTCCTACTGTTTTGGCACCTCAACACCTCTCCAAACCTGGCATGCTGCCTAAAATATATGCTAATAAAAAAGAAGCACCAAAATGCACTAGGTGCTTCTTTGCTTCTGGGGCTTGTGTTTTAGTCCACGAGCGCACTAGAGCCACATGTGGGACATTTCTAAAAACTGCAGAATCTGGAAAATACATATTTAGTAGTGTTTCTCTGGTAAAACCTTCTTTGTTACAGAAAACAAATAGAATAAAATTGAAATTCAGCAAGAAAAATGAAATTTGCAAATTTCACCTCCACTTTGCTTTAATTCCTGTGAAATGCCTGAAGGGTTAAAAAACTTTCTAAATGCTGTTTTGAATACTTTGAGGGGTCTAGTTTTTAAAATGGGGTGATTTATGGGGGTTTCTAATACATAGGCCCCTCAAAGCCTCTTCAGAACTGAACAGGTACCTTAAAAAAAAGGCTTTTGAAATTTTCTTAAAAATATGAGAAATTGCTGTTCATGTTCTAAGCCTTGTAACGTCCAATAAAAATAAAATAATGCTCTAAAAACTATGCAGATCTAAAGTAGACATATGGGAAATGTGAACTAGTAACTATTTTGGCTGGTATAACCATTTGTTTTACAAGCACATGCATTTAAATTCGGAAAAATGCTATTTTTTCAAATTTTTCTCTAAATTTTGCAATTTTTCACAAATAAACACTGAATATATCGACCAAATTTTACCACTAACATAAAGCCCAATGTCTCACGAGAAAACAGTCTCAGAATCGCTTGGATAGGTTTAAGCATTCCGACGTTATTACCACATAAAGTGAAATATGTCAGATTTGAAAAATGGGCTCTGAGCCTTAAGGCCAAAACTAGGCTGCGTCCTTAAGGGGTTAAATAGTACCCGCAAAACGCCAGTGTCAACATCTACAGTGAAAAGGCGACTCCGGGATGCTGGCCTTCAGGGCAGAGTGGCAAAGAAAAAGCCATATCTGAGACTGGCTAATAAAAGGAAAAGATTAATATGGGCAAAATCACACAGACATTGCTGCAAATGGAGCATTCTTTGACGAAAGCAAAGTTTGAAGGAGAAAATTATTATTTGAAATAAAAATCATTATTTCTAACCTTGTCAATGTCTTGACTATATTTTCTAGTCATTTTTCAACTCATTTGATAAATATAAGTGTGAGACAAAATTGTCTGGGTGACCCCAAACTTTTGAACGGTAGTGTATGTACAGAATATATATATATATATATATATATATATATATATATATATATATATATATATTTGAGTTAAATAGTTAAAGGAAAAAAAACTATATTTTAGAGGGAACCTGTCATTGACAATAGACTTCAGATGTTTCCCTATGCACTGTAATAGGAGACATCTGCCAATCAGTGAGGAATGGGCAGAAAGTAGGCGGAATTAGTGACAGCTCTTGAATAAGCAAGAATCATCTCTGACTGCACTGCCCGGGCTCTGCAGGTAATCTCTCATAAACAGCTTAATTTAAGCAAATGAGTGACAGACCAATGAAATCTGTGTGTCAGTCACTACATTATTCTGCCCTCAGTGAGGGCAGCATAATGTCAATGACAGGTTCCCTTTAAACTAAGTTAACTAAAATTGTGAATCACTATTATTGGGTGTCTGCAAGACACAGAAAACAGTGAAATAAAGGTAAAGCCACAGGTGTGTCAAATACCTGACAGAAGAGAAAACTTCCTGAAATCTCTCCCTCAAATCTATTAAAAGGCTACCTGACAGTAGTAGTATTTTGCAGAATGCAAATCTGTATGTTGACGACATTTTCTTGCCTCTTTTAGGATTTGCACTGCAACAAAATTTCTTATTATCAGATTGTTAGTTCTTCTGCTGGTTCAGAGGCACTGCGACAGGGAGATCTTGTGCTCCAACCTTGGCTGGAAAAGGATGGTGTTTGCAGAGATAATGTAAAAATGGACGTTATCTGTGGCCCTCTGATTGAGGTATATTGGCAAAAAATAAAACAGTCAATTAAAGATCACTTATATTACGTTTAACCCCTTTAATGCAACAAAATTTAACATAAATGTTAAGCAATGTTAAATGTGTATTTCAGTCATAAGAAATGAATGGCCTATCCTCAGGATAGTCCGTCAATATCTGATCGGTGGGTCTCTAATTTGTCTTAAACCGCTTTTTGGAATAAAAATGTGAGTAAAATAAACCTTATCATCATTATCACCTACAAGTGTCATACTTTTCTACCAACTTGTCAGTGTTGCATTCTCTACTGTGAGAAAGTTTCTTTATTTAAATGACATACAAGCAAAATGTGAAAGAACTCCACCTGGCCTGACCTGGTTCTCTAGCTTGCTATATTCTGTTTGAATGCAATTTGAATATAGAAACCTTGTACAGTGGTAAGGTCTGTACTTTCTTTTTTTTTTTTTTTACTTTTTTTTTTTAATGTTATCTGCAATATTGACCATAATGGGCTGAACACCAATAGTCCAACAGCAGTGCCATCAAAAAAGATAAAGTTTATGCAGTCATTATTTGTAAATTTCTATCTTTGTAATTTATTTTTATTTCCATATTTGGAATCTGGAAGGTATTTTTTGCCCCTAAGATATAAAAAATTGTCTTCTGCTTCACAAATGTTTTTTGCCTTCCTCAGGATAAACATTGTGGGATAATCTGTTGAACCACAGTAGATGTACCTACATTTTAATAATTTAATGAACAAGAAAGAATAAGCATTGGATCGCCTACTGCAGTAAAAAGAGAAACAAATTAACTAATAAGGTATATTATATGTAATATATAATTGTCTTGTTAGTTACTACTTTTTAATTGATATTGTAAGTAATAACTAAATATTAACCCCTAGGTGCACAATGACGCAACTGTACGTCCTGGTGGCCAGTGTCTTAGCGCACGAGGATGTACAGTTACTGAGCTGTTCCCGGTGCACACTGTGTGCACCGAGAACCGGGAGGCCAGCTGTCCCCGACAGCTGACACTCCACACTTGCCGATCAGCGGCTCATTTCCGCTGATTTTGTCAATTAACCCCTTAAATGCGGCGCTCGATTGCGATCGCCGCATTTAGGGGGTTTGTAGCCCATCAGCAGCCCCCATGCTTGTGATGGCATCCGGAGGCCAGACAACGGCCTCTGGGTTTGCCATGTATGGAAGCCTCTGGCTGGTCCTCGTAGACTTAGGCTGGGTTCACACGTGGCGGAATTTCACTTAAATTCCGCTGCGGACACTCCGCAGCGTTAATCCGCAGCGGAGCCGTTTGTCCATTGACTTACACTTTAATTTAGCAGTGTTCGTTTAGACGAGGCGTAAAATTCCGCTGCGGAGCATAGGCTGCGGAGCGGAATTTGGTGTCCACAGCATGCTCTGTCTGTTGCGGAGCAGTGGCGGACTCATGGCGTAATTTCTCCATTGACTTCAATGGAGATTCTAATTTCCGCAATGAAGTCCGCAGCTGTCATGCACATGTTATGTGTGCTGCGGATCCGTCTTGCTTTTTTAACTTGACATTTCTTCATTCTGACTGGACCTATGTATTTCTAGGTCTACAGCCAGACTGAGGAAGTCAATGGGGCTCCCGTAATGACGGGAGCATTGCTAGGAGACGTCAGTAAATAGTCACTGTCCAGGGTGCTGAAAGAGTTAAGCGATCGGCAGTAACTGTTTCTGCACCCGGGACAGTGACTACCGATCCCAATATACATGTATCTGTAAAAAAAAATGAAGTTCATACTTACCGAGAACTCCCTGCTTCTGTCTCCAGTCCGGCCTCCCAGGATGACGTTTCAGTCTAAGTGACGGCTGCAGCCAATCACAGGCTAATAACAGGCTGCAGCGGTCACATGGACTGCCGCGTCATCCAGGGAGATCGGGCTGGATGCCGAAGGAGGGACGCGTCACCAAGACAACGGCCGGTAAGTATGAATTTCTTTGACTTTCACAAGGGAAAGTGCTGTCCCTTCTCTCTATCCTGCACTGATAGGGAGAAGGGAAGCACTTTTACCGCAGTCCGCAGCAGCTAGTCCGCATCATTTTACTGCACATTTTGTGCAGATCCGCAGCAGAATCTGCAACGCAGATTCTGTGCGGCATTGATGCGGACAGTTGCGGAGGAAATCCGCCACGTGTGGTCATGCCCTTACTGTCAGAGTGACTGTGATGTCAAACTGACAGTTGAAATACATTACACTACCTAGGTGGTGTAATGTATTCTAGCAGCAATCAAAGTTGCAGGTAAAAAAAGAAAGTGTAAAAAGTAAAAAAAAAATAATTACTAAAAATGTTTTGCAAAAGTGTAAAAATAAAAGATTTGTTTTTCCTAAATAAGTCTCTAAATGGTTAAAAAACGGTACACATATTTGGTATCACCGCATTCTTAATGACGCAAACTATAAAACTATAATGTTATTTTTCCTGCACGGTGAACACCGCAAAAAAAAAAAAAACGAAAAACAATGCCAGAATCACTATTTTTTGGTCACCACCCCTTGCAAAATATAGAATAAAAAGTGCTAAAAAACATCACATGTACCCCAAAATAGTATCAATAAAAACTACAACCCGTCCCGCAAAAAACAAGCTCTTGCACAGCTTTTTTGACAGAAAAATAAAAAAGTTATGTCTCTCAGAATATGATGACAGAAAATGTATTATTTTATAAACAAGTGATTTTATTGTGCAAACGCTGCAAAACATTAAAAAAAACCTATATACAAATGGTATCAGCGTAATCGTACCGACCCGTAGAATAAAGTAAAACTGTAATTTTTAGCGCATAATGAACGCCGTATGAAATAAAGAATTTAAAACGCCAAAATCACTGTTTTTTGGTCACCTTAGCAGTAAATAAAATGTAATAAAAAGTGAATAAAAAGTTGTATGTACCAAAAATTTGTACCAATAAACACTACAGCTGGTCCCGCCAAAAATAAGCCCTCACACCGCTCAATCGAAGAAAAAATAAAAAAGTTAAGGCTCTCAGAATGTGTTGATACAAAACAATTTTTTTTTAACAAATACTTTTTTCTTTGTAAAAGTAGTAAAATATTTAAAAAACTATATACATTTGGTATCACCATAATCGTATTGACCCGCAGAATAAAGTTAAGTTGTCATTTTTACCGCACGGTGAAAGCTGTAAAAAATGAAACCCAAAAAACAATGGAGGAATCACAGTTTTTTCCAATTTCACCCCGCAAAGTATTTAATTTTCAGTTTCCCAGTACATTATATGGTACTTTAAATGGTGTCAATAGAAACTACAACTCTTACCGCAAAAAACACCGCTCTATTGGAAAAATAAAAGTTATGCCATTTGGAAGGCGGGGAGTGAAAAACTAAAATGGAAAAGCAAAAAAGGATCAGTCCTGCAAAGGTTAATTAAGCAAAATACCTGTGGGGTCAAAATGCTGTCCATACCCCTTGAGGGGTGTAGTTTCCAAAATGGGGTCACTTTTGTGGAGTTTCTACTGTTTTGACACCACAAGACCTCATCAAACCTGACATGGTGCCTAAAATATAATCTAAAAAAAAGCAGACCCCAAAATCCTGTAGTTGCTCTTTTGCTTCTGAGGCCGGTGTTTCAGTCCATTAGGACACTAGGGCCACATGTGGGATATTTCTAAAAACTGCAGAACCTGGGCAATAAATATTGATTGAAATTTCTCTGGTAAAACCTTCTGTGTTACAGAAAAAAATTAAATTTGTAAATTTCCTCTCCACATTGCTTTATTTCTTGTAAAACGCCTAAAGGGTTAAGAAACGTTCTGAATGCTGTTTTGAATACTTTGAGGGGTGCAGTTTTTAAAATGGCACGATTTATTGGGGGATTCTAATATATAAGGACCTCAAAACCACTTCAGAACTAAACTGGTACCTGTAAAAATAGCCTTTTGAAATTTTCTTGAAAATGTGAGAAATTGCTGCTAAAGTTCTAAGCCTTGTAACGTCCTAGAAAAAGAAAAGGACGTGGACAAAAAACTATGCAAACATAAAGTAGACACATGGTAAATGTTAACTAGTGACTATTTTGTGTGGTATTACTATATGTTTTACAAACAGATACATTTAAATTTAGAAAAATGCACATTTTTGCAAATTTTCTCAAAATTTTGGTGTTTTTTACTATTAAATATTGAATTTATCGACCACATTTTTCCACTTTCATAAAGTACAATATGTCACAAGAAATCAATCACAGAATCGCTTGGATAGGTAAAAGCATTCCCAAGTTATTACCAAATAAAGTGACACATCAGATTTAAAAAAAATCAGCTGTGCCACAGGGCCAAAACAGGCTGCGTCCTAAAGGGGTTAAGCAGAAATAATACTCTAGGAGAGGGTAGCATTCACAGGTAGACAGTTTAGAGAAAGTCAGGCCCTTCTTTTTTTTTATGAGAACCATGGATCTCGTCTAATAATAATAACTTTTGTAATCAGAGTCCTAAATTATATAGAAACGTAAAAACGTCCCAAATCCATACAATCTATGCAAATTTATGCTACTAACCACTATTTCTATAAACTAAGCTCACTGGTGACGTTCATAAACTAAGCTCACTGGTTCATTTATATTGGAAAATATATTATAATTTCCCACAAGTATGAATAAGATTTAGATCACTAAGAATAACCTTTTCGGCTTTTGTTTACTAAGCTACCATAGAGAATGTACTGAAAGCATGAACCCTAGAACTTTTTATTCCTTTGCTGCTAAATAAAAAAGAATAGTTTAATACATGCACTTTGAAATATTAGAAAAGCAACCCATCAAAGCATATAATTTAAATAAGCAAGAAATAATGAAACAATCTCTCACTAGAAACTGTCAAACGTTCAACTGATATAGGGGGAAAAGAACTTGACTTACTCTGAGTTTAGATTAATTACAATAAGATTAATGTATATGTGTTAGGGATCTGCCAGGTACTTCATCTAGCTATACTCCTGGGATTAATCAATCCACACCTGAGGCCAGACCTGTTCGACTGACACCATCTCCCACCAACCAGGGTGGCAGGCTCAGGAGTGGAAGAGCCTATCGCGGCCTGGTCTGTCGGAGTTAGCTCCGCCCCCTGCCCTTTATTACCTGCCCTGTGCTCTCCCTCAGTGCTTGTAATTCTTTTGGATTCCTGGCCCCACTGCTGCTTGCTCCAGCCTGCTTCTGCCGTGCTTCTGCCTTGCTGCAGTTCTGCTTGACCTGCTTTGCTTTGCCCCTGGCTTGCTTCTGTCTCCGTGCCCGCTCGGGTGTACTCACTTCGTCCTGGTCCTGACTGTTCGTTCGCCGCCCCGTTTCCTCGTGGCGTTCCGTGGCTACTGCCCCTTCCCTTGCGTGTTCCCTGTTTGTCTTCCTGTGCACTTAGCCAGCGTAGGGACCGCCGCCCAGTTGTACCTCGTCGCCTAGGGCGGGTCGTTGCAAGTAGGCAGGGACAGGGCGGTGGGTAGATTAGGGCTCACTTTCCCTTCACCTCCTTCCTGCCATTACATAATTACAAGCCCTTACCTAGTCTACCATTTCTCCTACGCTGACGCTGTCATGGACCCCCTTGAGACCCTGACCCAGCAGATGCAGGGCCTCTCCCTACAGGTCCAGGCCCTGGCCCAAAGGGTCAATCAGGGTGACGCTGCTTTAGTAGTACCCCTCACCTCACCTCTAGAACCTGACCTCAAGTTACCTGACCGGTTTTCAGGGGACCGTAAGACGTTTCTCTCCTTCCGGGAGAGTTGCAGACTGTATTTCCGCCTAAAGCCCCACTCCTCAGGTTCCGAGAACCAGCGGGTGGGTATCATCATATCCCGACTCCAGGAAGGGCCCCAAGAGTGGGCCTTCTCCTTGGCTCCTGACGCCCCTGAACTTTCCTCTGTTGATCGTTTTTTCTCTGCCCTCGGACTCATTTACGACGAGACTGACAGGACTGCTTTAGCCGAGAGTCAGCTGGTGACCTTACGTCAGGGTAGGAGACCGGTTGAGGAATACTGTTCTGATTTTAGGAAGTGGTGCGTAGCTTCTCAGTGGAACGATCCGGCCCTAAGGTGCCAGTTTAGGTTAGGATTATCTGACGCCCTGAAGGATCTGCTGGTTAGCTACCCCTCGCCTGACTCCCTTGACCAGGTTATGGCCCTAGCAGTACGACTTGACCGACGTCTCAGGGAACGTCAGCTAGAACGCTTCAGTGTGCTCCCCTCTGACTTTTCTGCGATCCCCCCCGAGGTCCCGTCTCCTCGCCCCTCCACGGAGGACTCGGAGGTACCTATGCAACTCGGGGCCTCCATGTCCCCTCGACAACGTAGGGAGTTTCGCAGAATGAATGGTCTCTGCTTCTACTGTGGGGACGACAAGCATCTACTGAACACCTGTCCCAGGCGCAAGAATAAGAAGCCGGAAAACTTCCGCGCCTAAGTGATCCTCGGGGAGGTCACTTGGGCGCACAGGTATTTCCCGTTAATGTGAAACGCAATAAAATTTTGCTTCCCTTTCAGGTCTCGTTTGCTGGCCGGTCTGCCACGGGCAGTGCTTTCGTGGATTCTGGCTCATCTGCTAATATCATGTCTGTGGAATTTGCTATGTCTCTAAAGATGCCTTGTATTGATTTACCTTATCCTATCCCTGTAGTAGGAATCGACTCAACCCCCCTTGCTAATGGTTATTTTACTCAGCATACTCCTGTTTTTGAACTCCTGGTTGGCTCCATGCATTTGGAGCAGTGCTCTGTACTGGTGATGCAGGGATTATCGTCTGATCTGGTTTTAGGCCTTCCCTGGTTGCAATTGCATAATCCCACATTTGATTGGAATACTGGGGATCTCACCAAATGGGGTAATGAATGTCTTATGTCATGTCTTTCCGTTAACTCTATTTCTCCCTGGGAGGAGGTAAACACGCTTCCTGAGTTTGTTCAGGACTTCGCCGATGTGTTTTCTAAGGAGGCCTCCGAGGTGTTGCCCCCCCATAGAGATTACGATTGCGCTATCGATTTGGTGCCTGGTGCCAAGCTTCCTAAGGGTAGGATATTTAATCTTTCATGTCCTGAACGTGAAGCGATGAGGGTGTATATCCAAGAATGCCTGGCCAAGGGTTTCATTCGCCCCTCGACTTCTCCTGTAGGTGCTGGCTTCTTCTTCGTGGGGAAGAAGGATGGTGGTCTTAGGCCGTGCATTGATTATCGTAACCTGAATAAGGTCACCGTAAGGAACCAGTACCCACTTCCTTTGATTCCGGATCTTTTTAATCAGGTTCAGGGAGCCCAATGGTTTTCTAAGTTCGATCTACGGGGGGCATATAACCTTATCCGCATCAAAGAGGGGGATGAGTGGAAAACTGCGTTCAACACACCCGAGGGTCATTTCGAATACCTGGTCATGCCCTTTGGGTTGTGTAATGCCCCTGCTGTCTTCCAGAATTTTATTAATGAAATCCTGAGAGAGTACCTGGGTAATTTTCTTGTTGTGTACCTTGATGACATACTGTTGTTTTCCAAGGACTGGTCCTCCCACGTGGAGCATGTCAGGAAGGTGCTCCAGGTCCTTCGGGAGAATAATCTGTTTGCTAAGACTGAAAAATGTGTCTTTGGGGTACAGGAGATACAATTTTTAGGGCAAATCCTCACTCCTCATGAATTCCGCATGGACCCTGCCAAGGTTCAAGCTGTGGCGGAATGGGTCCAACCTGCCTCCCTTAAGGCGTTACAGTGTTTTTTAGGGTTCGCCAACTATTACAGGAGATTTATTGCCAACTTCTCGGTCGTCGCTAAGCCTCTTAGGGACCTTACCCGCAAGGGTGCCGATGTCCTCCATTGGCCCCCTGAGGCCGTCCAGGCCTTTGAGACTCTCAAGAAGTGCTTTATCTCGGCCCCCGTGCTGATTCAGCCTAACCAAGAGGAGCCATTTATTGTGGAGGTTGACGCTTCCGAGGTGGGAGTGGGGGCCGTCTTGTCCCAGGGTACCAGCTCCCTCACCCATCTCCGCCCCTGTGCTTACTTCTCTAGGAAGTTTTCGCCCACGGAGAGTAACTATGATATTGGCAACCGCGAACTTCTAGCCATTAAATGGGCTTTTGAGGAGTGGCGGCACTTCCTGGAGGGGGCCAGACACCAGGTAACGGTCCTTACGGATCACAAGAATCTGGTTTTCCTAGAATCGGCCCGGAGGCTTAATCCTAGACAAGCTCGGTGGGCACTATTCTTTACCAGATTTAATTTCTTGGTTACCTATAGGGCTGGGTCCAAGAATATTAAGGCTGACGCTCTGTCACGTAGTTTCATGGCCAATCCTCCTTCCGAGAAGGATCCTGCTTGTATTTTACCCCCTGGTATAATCGTCTCTGCCACGGATTCTGATTTAGCTTCTGATATCGCGGCTGATCAGGGTGCAGCTCCCGGGAACGTCCCTGGGGACAAACTGTTTGTTCCCCTGCAATACCGGCTGAGGGTACTCAGGGAAAACCATGACTCCGCTCTATCTGGTCACCCTGGCATCTTGGGCACCAAACACCTCATTACCAGAAACTATTGGTGGCCTGGGTTGCCTAAAGATGTTAGGGCTTACGTCGCCGCTTGTGAGGTTTGCGCTAGGTCCAAAACCCCTAGGTCCCGACCTGCGGGCCTACTACGTTCCTTGCCCATTCCCCAGAGACCTTGGACCCATATCTCCATGGATTTTATCACCGATTTGCCTCCATCTCAGGGCAAGTCGGTGGTGTGGGTGGTAGTCGACCGCTTCAGCAAGATGTGCCACTTTGTGCCCCTTAAGAAGCTACCTAACGCCAAGACGTTAGCTTCTTTGTTTGTGAAACACATCCTGCGTCTCCATGGGGCCCCAGTCAATATCGTTTCTGACAGAGGGGTACAATTTGTTTCCTTATTTTGGAGAGCTTTTTGTAAAAAGTTGGAGATTGATCTGTCCTTCTCCTCCGCCTTCCATCCCGAAACTAATGGCCAAACAGAAAGGACCAACCAATCCCTGGAACAATATTTAAGGTGCTTCATCTCTGACTGTCAATTCGATTGGGTCTCATTCCTTCCCCTTGCTGAATTTTCCCTGAATAACCGGGTCAGTAACTCGTCAGGGGTCTCCCCGTTTTTCTGTAATTTCGGGTTTAACCCAAAGTTCTCCTCCGTCTCCCCTGGTTGTTCCAATAATCCTGAGGTAGAGGAGGTTCATCGGGAACTGTGCACTGTCTGGGCCCAGGTTCAGAAGAACCTAGAGGCGTCCCAGAGCGCACAAAAGATTCAGGCGGATAGTAGACGTTCTGCTAACCCCCGGTTTGTCGTCGGGGATTTGGTCTGGTTGTCGTCCAGGAACTTGCGCCTTAAGGTCCCGTCCAGGAAGTTTGCTCCCCGATTTATTGGACCTTATAAGATCATTGAAGTCCTCAACCCTGTATCCTTCCGTCTGGAGCTCCCCCCATCCTTTCGCATACATGACGTCTTCCATGCCTCCCTCCTTAAACGCTGCTCCCCGTCCTGGTCCCCCTCGAGGATACCTCCTGTTCCCGTTCTCACCCCTGAGGGGGTGGAATTCGAGGTGGCCAAGATTATGGACAGTAGAATGGTCCAGGGCTCCCTCCAGTACCTGGTCCATTGGAGAGGATACGGGCCGGAGGAGAGGACTTGGGTACCTGCCCGTGATGTTCACGCTGGGGTATTGATCAGGAGGTTCCACCTCCTCTTCCCCACTAAACCGGGTCCCCTTAGTAAGGGTCCGGTGGCCCCTCATAAAAGGGGGAGTACTGTTAGGGATCTGCCAGGTACTTCATCTAGCTATACTCCTGGGATTAATCAATCCACACCTGAGGCCAGACCTGTTCGACTGACACCATCTCCCACCAACCAGGGTGGCAGGCTCAGGAGTGGAAGAGCCTATCGCGGCCCGGTCTGTCGGAGTTAGCTCCGCCCCCTGCCCTTTATTACCTGCCCTGTGCTCTCCCTCAGTGCTTGTAATTCTTTTGGATTCCTGGCCCCACTGCTGCTTGCTCCAGCCTGCTTCTGCCGTGCTTCTGCCTTGCTGCAGTTCTGCTTGACCTGCTTTGCTTTGCCCCTGGCTTGCTTCTGTCTCCGTGCCCGCTCGGGTGTACTCACTTCGTCCTGGTCCTGACTGTTCGTTCGCCGCCCCGTTTCCTCGTGGCGTTCCGTGGCTACTGCCCCTTCCCTTGCGTGTTCCCTGTTTGTCTTCCTGTGCACTTAGCCAGCGTAGGGACCGCCGCCCAGTTGTACCTCGTCGCCTAGGGCGGGTCGTTGCAAGTAGGCAGGGACAGGGCGGTGGGTAGATTAGGGCTCACTTTCCCTTCACCTCCTTCCTGCCATTACAATATGCTATATAAATTAGGAACATGTGACTATATCATGACACGGCTAATACAATATTATTTGTACATATACACAATACATGGCCAAAAGTTTGTGGACACCCCTTCTAATTATTAAATTTAGGTTTTTCAACCATACACATTGCAAAGAGATGCATAAAAGAAAGCACACTATTATTATAATGTGGAAGTGTCTAGGACTAATGAAGCCACACAGTGGTAGACCATGCAAACTCATCGAGCGGTGCCTCCGAGTATTGGTGCATAAAAATCTTCTATCCTTTATTGCATCACTTACTACAGCGTTCCAAACTGCCTCTGAGAATGTCATTAGTACAAGAACTATATGTCAGGAGTAATGAAGCCACACAGTGGTAGACCATGCAAACTCATTGAGCGAGGCCTCCGAGTATTGAAGCATGTGGTGCATGAAAATCACCTATCCTCTTTTGCATCACTTACTACTGAGTTCCAAACTGCCTCTGGGAGTGTTATTAGCACAAGAACTGTGCATCAGGAGCTTCATGAAATTGGTTTCCATTGTCGAGCAGCTGCACACACCTAAGACTACCATGCACAATGTCAAGCGTTGTCTAGAGTTGTGTAAAGCTTAAGGGATAATAGTCTGAAACTGTTCTGCAGGGTTTGTGCTTGGCCAATTATTTCCAGTGAAGGATAATATAAATGCTACAGCATACAAGGACATTTTAGAAAATTTTATGTTTCCAGCATGACACAGTTCCTTTATACAAAGCGACGTCCATAAAGTCCTGATTTGAAGAGTTTGGTGTGGAGGAACTTGAGTGGCCCGCACACAGCCCTGACCTCAACCCCATCAGACCTTTTTTGGGATGAATTGGAATGCCGATTGTGAGCCAGAATTAAGATTGTGAGCCAGACCTTCTCATCCGACATCAGTGTCTGACCTCATAAATGGTCTTTTGGCTGAATGGGCACAAATTCCCTAAGACACGCTCCAAAATCTTCTGTAAAGCCTTCCAACATAAGTGGAGGGTTATAGCTACAAAAAATGACTCAATCTCATATTATTTCCCATGTTTTAAAAATGGGATTTCTAGAAAACTCATATAGGCGTGCTGCTCACAGCTTTTGGCCATATAGTGTATATTGGTGTAGATTTGGTTGAAAGTTTCTTTTCAGTAAACTATCATTAACAAAACTAACAGATAGCTACTTCATACAAAAGATGTTCAGTAAAAAAAATACATATTTTTATCATATGAACATTTTTTGGAAGAAGTAAGTTGAAGAGTGTAAACAAGGATATATTCTGCACCAAAAAAAACACACCTTTGATTGATAACTTTTAGTTAACAACAGAAGCTTGTGCCACATACCTAGACCACATACATATCTATATATGCTAGTACCTTGAATTGTGCACCGTTTCCTGCTGTTCACTGAGTTTCTACCAAGACAGAATGTGTTTATTCAATTACACACATCACATTAGCTTAACAATGTTGTAAGGTACAAATTTCAAATCTTGCCGTGTGCTCAACCAGCAAAGAACATGTATACATTTCCTATGGAGTTTTGTAGTAAAGTTACAAGCAGGAGAAGAATGAATAATACAATATTAGGCCTCATTTACACGAGCGTGTGCGTTTTGCGCGCGCAAAAAACGCTGCGTTTTGCGCGCGCAAAAGGCACTTGGCAGCTCCGTGTGTCATCCGTGTATGATGCGCGGCTGCGTGATTTTCGCGCAGCCGCCATCATAGAGATGAGGCTAGTCGACGCCCGTCACTGTCCAAGGTGCTGAAAGAGCTAACTGATCGGCAGTAACTCTTTCAGCACCCTCGACAGTGAATGCCGATCACAATATACACCAACCTGTGAATAAAAAAAGATGTTCAAACTTACCATGAACTGCCTGCTTCCTCCAGTCCGGTCTCCCGGCCGTTGCCTTGGTGACGCGTCCCTCTCTCGTCATCCGGCCCCACCTCCCAGGATGACGCCGCAGTCCATGAGACCGCTGCAGCCTGTGATTGGCTGCAGCCTGTGCTTGGCCTGTGATTGGCTGCAGCTGTCACTTGGACTTAACTGTCATCCCGGGAGGTCGGACCGGAGTTATCGGTAAGTCAGAACGTCTTTTTTTTTTTACAGGTTCATGGATTTTCGGAGCGGAAGTCACTGTCCATGGTGCTGAACCAGTTTAACGCTTTCAGCACCGTGGACAGAGACTGTCTCCTGACGTCGCGTACCCGAACATTTTTTACCGGTTTCGGTCAAAACGAGTTTTGCCGAACCCGGTGAAGTTCGGTGCGCTCATCTCTAATTTGACACTCCGTTTGGATGTTTGTAACCAGAAAAGCACGTGGTGCTTTTCTGTTTACATTCAGGAGTTTGACAGCTCTTGCGTGATTTTCGCGCATGCAACGCAGGACCGTCAGTGTGGCATGCGTTGTTTTCACGCACCCATTGAAGTCAATGGGTGCGTGTTGCGTGAAAAACGCAAGAATATAGAACATGTCGTGAGTTTTACGCAACGCACTCACGCTGCGCAAAATTCACGCATCGTCTAAACAGCCCCATAGACTATTATAGGTGCGTACGACACGCGTGAAAAGCACGCGCGTCGCACGCGCGTATAATACGCTCGTGTAAATGAGGCCTTAATGTGAGTAAAAATATCACTCTTTTTTAATTGTCAAGTTGTTATTTTTCCATTGTTTTGTATCAGGGTTTATATAGCACAAGCTATATATTTACTAATGGTTCTTTAATTCGACCTTATCATTTGCCTTACTTTTTATTTGAGGCTTTGACATATAGATTCAAATTTCAGTTCCTCAATAGTCTTGCATTTACTTGTTGCTGCTTTAAGCACACTGACATGGGTGCTGGTTAATGTGCCTTTGGGCATAGCCAATATTAATAATTCCTCTGGATAGTCATTTAAGGTATACCATTTATGTAAGGGGCAATCATATCAAATGTATTCATGCATCTGGAATCTCTTGAGACAGATCCAGCACAATTTCCTACATGCAAAAATGCTGTACCTCATTTTGATAGATTGCTGTAGACATCATTTCCATTTTATAAGCGAGGCTTGCAATAAGGTAAAATAGTTTTTTATTTTATTTATCTTTTGGGTTTTATCCTTCTTCTTTGTCAAGGCAGCAATCAATGCAGAAAAAAATAAATTGCCAACTATTAAAGGCTATGTATATGTACCTTTGAATAAAAACGTCTATCAGTGTGATTGGTGCAACTTTCAAAATACTTTTTATTAAAAATTATTTTTACTTTTTGAGATGTAGCTACTTTGTATCCTGTATACAGAGCAGCTGTATCTAGCGCTGAAACCTGTATCTGTCAGTTCCGTGGGACAGACGGGTTCAGTGTCAGCAGGTCCTCATGTCTCTGACACACATGATCCAGCTGTTATCAGTCACATCTAAGTTCATAACTTACATGTGATCAATTACATGTGGATCCTGCGTGTCAGAGACATATAGGACCCGCCGACACTGAACCCATCAGTCCTGTGGACGTGACAGATACAGGTTTCAGCGTGCCAACTGCCGATGCCCTGTGCAGTTGTCATGTATATAAACGTTGGCAGCATGGAAAGGGGGTTTAATCTGTGCAGTGCTGCTTCACTGTAAGCAGCGCTGTACTTTCATGTCTGGTGGGACTTTGAGATGCCCCGAATACATCCCCTGTAGATAGCGCAAACCTGCTTGTAGCGCCACATAAGCTCCCTCTAGGAATCCCCGGCCGAGCGCTCTGACGGGGATTCTGCTCCTGGAGGAAGCTTAGGTGCCACTATTTACAGGAGGGGATGAAAGGTTGCGCTATCTACAAGGGTGACGGTGACGGTGACGGTGCTATCTACAAGGAGTGGTGCTACCTGCAGGGGGTGGCACTATCTACATTTGGTGTGGTGATATCTACAGCGGGGTGGTGCTACCTGCAGGGGGGTGTGGCACTATCTACAGGGAGTGGCACTATTTACATGGGCATTGTGACAATATTTGGGCACTAACCACAGGGGACACTGGCGCTATCTACATGGGCACTGTGTGTGGCACTATGTGGGCCCTATCTACAGTAGGAAATGGGGCACTATGTGGGCACTATCTACAGTGGGAACTGTGGCACTATGTTGGCACTGTGGCACTAGCTACAGTGGGCACTGGCACTATCTCAAAGCAAGAACTCGGAAGTTTTGTGGTGAAGTAAATGTATGATTTTTATTATGCAATCCACTTGTTAATTATAAAAGTTTTCGGTCTCATTAGGCCTTCGTCAGATAATTCTATGCAAAACAGAAATAAATAAAAAAAGAAAATATAACATCATCTTTATGTCACATTGTACAAAATTTGTGTAGAGTACAGCATAATACAAAAAAATTGTACTGCAACGTGTAATGTGCAAAAACGGGAATAACATCAACCTCATGCTATATTCTATAAGTAAATTTTGTTTAGAATGAATGTTATCCATCACTTATTATATATACATGGTAGCATTTATTGTGACATACATACTCACTATTCCAAATTCAATAGCCAAGAAGTTACATCATACAAATTTGTATTGTAAATCCAACATTTACTTCACCTCAAAATTTGAGTGCCGAGTTTTGCATTGATATTACTAAGGAGTGGAATCCTACTCGAGCACCACTGTCTAGCAGAGTATGTTTCCTATATATATATCTATATCTATATATATCCAAGAAGAAAATTCAGCAGCACTCCAACGATCAAGGTGAAAAAAAGGTGAAATTTATTGTGCCAACATGGCAATGCAACGTTTCCGTCCCACCTTGGGACCTTTCTCAAGCTTGAGAAAGGTCCCAAGGTGGGACGGAAACGTTGCATTGCCATGTTGGCACAATAAATTTCACCTTTTTTTCACCTTGATCGTTGGAGTGCTGCTGAATTTTCTTCTTGGATATACGTATGGTCTTTGGATCGGGACTATCAGCTGGCACCCTCTATTACTGGAACCTGCACATTGAATTAGAGTGCTGCCGTTTTTCTACTGGAGTATATCTATATATATATATAGATATATATATCTATATATATATCTCTCTCTATATATATATATATATATATATATATATATATATATATAATATAGATAAAAATACATTTAAAAAAAATACAAAAAAGTGTTGTTTTTTTCACTTTTTTTGTGATTTGTCTGCCCATAATAAAACATTTAAAACATGGAATTAATTACCCCCTTCCCGCTGTAGCCAGTTTTGACCTTCCTGACAGAGCCTAATTTTTCCGATCTGACGTTTCACTTTATGTGGTAATAACTTTGGAATTGTTTTCTCGTAACACATTGGACTTTATGTTAGTGGTAAAATTTGGTCGTCACATTCAGTACTTAATTGTGAAAAACACCAAAATGTAGCTAAAAATTTGCATTTTTCTAAAATTAAATGCATCTGCTTGTAAAACAGATAATAATACGACACAAAATAGTTACTAGTTAACATTTCCCATATGTCTACCTTAGATTGGCATAATTTTTTGAACATCGTTTTATTTTTCAAGGACGTTACAAAACGTATAACTTTAGCAGCAATTTCTTACATTTTCAAGAAAATTTCAAAAGGCTATTTTATCAGTTCAGTTCTGAAGTGGCTTTGAGTGGCCCATACTTTACAAACCCCCTTAAATCACCACATTAAAAACTGTGCCCCTCAAAGTATTCAAAACAGCATTTAGAAAGTTTCTTAACCCTTTAGGTGTTTCACAGGAATTAAAGCAAAGAGGAGGTAAATTTACAAATTTCATTTTGTTTTGCAGAAATTAATTTTTAATCAATTTTTTTTGGACACAGAATGTTTTACCAGAGAAATAGAACTAAAAATGTATTGCCCAGATTCTGCAGTTTTAAGAAAAATCCCACATGTGGCCATAGTGTGGTAATGAATTGAAGCACAGGTCTCAGAAGCAAAAGAGCACCTAGCGGATTTTGGGGCATTCCTTTTATTGGCTTATATTTTAGGCACCATGTCAAGTTTGCAGAGGTCTTGTGGTACTAAAACATAGGAAACGCCCAATAAAATACCTAATTTTGGAAACTACACCACACAAGGAATTTACCTAGCTGTGTAGTGAGCATTTTTACCCCACAGGTGTTTCATAGATTTTATTAAAATTGGGCTGTAAAAATGATAAATTAGCTTTTTTTCCAATAAAACGTATATTTTTTTCATTTCCACAAGGACTACAGGAGAAAAAGCATGCCTACATTTGCAAAACAATTTTTCCCAAGTACAGCAATACCCCATATGTGGTCATAAACTGCTGTTTGGACACACGGCAGGGCTCAGAAGCAAAGGAGCGCCATTTGGCTTTTGGAGCTCAAATTTAGCTGTAGTGGTTTGTGGTGGCCATGTCGCATTTGCAAAGCCTCTGAGGGGCCAAAACACTGGAAACCCCCCACAAGTGACCAAATTTTGGAAACTCCATCTGTCAAGGAAATGATCTAGGGGTATAGTGAGCATTTTGACCACACAGGTTTTTTGTCGTATCACAGAGTGGGAACTCTTCATAAAACATAACCTTTATTCATTATTGAGATTAAAATACTCTGGGTAATTCTTTGAATGCAAATACCCCTGACACAACCAGCTTTGAATCAAATAAACAATACACAATTATCACCCGCAATATCCGGAAAATGATATCTAGATGGCATGGTACCATACACCACCTATGGACAAACTCCAGGGATAAAAAAAATCATTTTCTATCACACACAATTAGTGCAATTTCTAAGCACCAAATATTGCATAAAATAATCAGAACACGGACACTTCATAACTGTCCCAACGCGTTTCCCCAACCTAGTTGGTTCATCAGGGGACAATACTGGACAATTTGTGTGTAATTGGAGACCTGTAATGGTGTAGATAAATATATAATAAATATTTGCTTCTATCGGCACATTTGTGCCAGATTACAACTCACGACTCCTGGGAGTAAAGATGACAATTGGTTGAGGAAGAAACAGGTGGATAAAGATGATCCATTTTACAAGGCATGCTGCTTTGTAGAAGCTATTAATGGAGGCTTGGCATTCCACATGGTCTGTGATAACTTCCTGGGGAGGCACGGTGCACAACAATTTTTTTTTATCCCTGGATTTTGTCCATAGGTGGCGCATGGTACCATGCCATCTAGATATAATTTTCTGGATACTGCAGGTGATTATTGTGTATTGTTTATTTGATTCAACCCTGGTTGTGTCAGAGGTATTTACATTCAAAAGAATTACCCAGAGTATTTTAATCTCAATAATGAATAAAGGTTATGTTTTATGAAGAGTTCCCACTCTGTGATACTACTTGTTTCTTTGAGGAACCCAAATATTGATTTCAGCGATAATATAGACCGTTTTTTTGCAGAAATATCTACATTTTTTTCAATAAAATGTAGGTTTAACTTTTTTTTTTATTTCCACAAGAACTAAAGAAGAAAAAGCAGCCCAACATTTGTAAAGCAATTTCTCCCGAATATGGCAATATGCCATATGCGGTCATAGACTGCTGTTTGAACACATGTATGGCTCAGAAGGGAAGGAGCACCATTTGGCTTTTGGAATGGTTTCTGGGAGCCATGTCCAATTTGCTGAACCCCTGTAGTATTAGTACAGTGGAAACACCCCAAAAGTGACTCCATTTGGCAAACTATACCCCTTGGGGAATCATCTAGGGGTATAGTGAGAATTTTGACCCCAATGTTTTTTTGCTGAATTAATTAGAATTAAGCCGTGAAAATTAAAAATGTTTATTTTTTCCAGTAAGATGTAGTTTTAGATTAACATTTTTAATTTTCACAAGGAATAAAGCAAAAAAATCACCCCAAATTTCTCCAGAGTATGGTAATACCCCATATGTGGTTATAAACTGCTTTTTACACATATGGGAGGGTTTAGAAGAAAAGGAGTGGTATTTGCGGACACCATGTCGCATTCGCAAAACCCCTGATGTACCAAAAAAAGTGACCCCATTTTAGAAACTATACCCCTAAAGACATTTATCATGGGGTGTAGTGAGAATTTAGACCCCACAGGTGTTTTTCAGAAATTAATACCCAGGGGATGATGCAAAGTGAAAATTGCAATATTTCCACTAATCTGCCATTTCACTGTACAATATGTTGTGCCCAGCTTGTGCCACTGGAGAATCTAACCCCATAAATTTTTAAGCGGGTTCTCCCGGGTATGGCGATGCCATATATATGGACGTAAACTGAAGTCTGGGCACACTGCAGGGCTAAGAGGGGTAGTACTGCCATTTGGAGCATGGATATTGATTGGTAGTAGTTTTGTTTGAGTTTTACTGGTATTTCAGTTTATAATGTGGGGGCATATGTAAGCTGGGCAGAGTACACCAGGGCATAATAGGAGCGTATAATAATGGGGTAAATAATAAAACTATCCATAGATGTGTGTTTCACTGGATGAATACCAATGGGAATTTTTTGGTTAGAGCCTAACCTTTAATGTGAGATTTATTTCACTTTTTAGCAATTTAAGATAGTGATACAATTGTATCCATAAAGTTCGTTCACTAGCGCTTGCGCACTTTACATTGACATATGTAATAAGTTCAGATAGGACAAGGATAAGATTTAAATGGTTAATACCATCACACTCTAGTATTTATATTTTATTTTAGAATTTTCCTGGTTTTTATTTATTTTTATATTTTTATATTTTTTTATATTTTTTTTAAAAATATTATGTTTAAATATTTTAGTTCCAAGTTGGGACTGGTACCCTCCTTGTCACAAAGTGTGTGCCAGGAACTGATGCAACGTCAGCAGCTGCTGCTGTGGGTTCCTCTATGAATCTCTTGTATTTCAGCTACTGCTGCTATAGATATCTCTGTGCAGCTCTCTTATTAGCAGATCAGCTGCTTTATCAAGCCCAGTGTGTGCCAGGAGCTGATACAGCTTCAGCTGCTGCTGCTGTGGATTCCACTGTGAGGATCTCGTGTTTAGCAAAACACTAATCCTGCCTATCTGTAGTTATCTAGCCCTTGTGAGACAAGTTGTAGATTTTTAATTTAATTTTTGGAAGAGGAAATCACCAAAAACAAGCAATTGTTTTTTTTATTGTTTGTTTTTTTCGGCATTGACCTTGCGCCATAAATGACATGTTAACGTTACTCTGCAGGTCTATATGTTTACGGCAATACTAAATTGATATCGTTTTTTTTGTACAAACAAAACACTTTTTAAAAAAAAATCATTTGATTTCTGTGTCACCATATTCTAAGACCCATAACTTTTTTATTTTTGCATGGCCAAAGCTGTCTCAGGGATTTTCTTTGCGGTACCAGTTGTTGTTCTTATTGATACTAATTTGGGGTAAACGTGACATTTTGATCATTTTTATTCCATTCTTTGGGAGGAGATGTGACATAAAAACAGCGATTCTGGCGTTTTTCATATGTTTTCTTTTACGCCGTTCACCATGCGGTTTATTACATAGTCGTTTTTAAGTTTGGGTCATTACAGACACGGCGATACCAATTATGTATCGTTTTTTTTAAGTTTTTTCCAATAATAAAATACTTATTATGGGAAAAAAGGCAATTTGGCTTTCTTTTAACTGGAAACTTTTTTTTTCCTACTAGGGGACTTGAATGCCTGAAGCCCTATCACTATTCTAATACACTGCACTACATACAGAGTGCAGTGTATTAGAGCTGTAAGTTATTTACCACCTGAGGCCGGTTCTCATAGCCTTCCGTACAAGGCAGACACGGAGGCCATTATTGTGCCTCTGGTTACCATACCAACCATCCATACCCCAGCGATTGCATCGGGTAAAAAACCCTCAGATGCTGCGCTATCTATTGAGCGCAGAATCTAAAGGGATTAATCGGCCAAATGGGAGACTAGCTTCGGTCCTGGCCATTACAGGAGAAATATACAGCTGACACCCGGCGGTGATGGTGCGGCCTCCGCTTCTGAGCCCGCACCATCACCGCAACGTAACTGTACAGCGGTTTGCAGGAACCCCTTCCTGATAGCCCCGTATATATACGGTGGATGTGGGGGTTAAACTAATCGAATCTAGAAAATGAAAGCCTCATAAGTCTTGTAAAAAAAAAACTAAGTAAAAATAACTGTGATACTCAAAGTGGTTGCAAATATATTATCATTTAAAGAACTGCATATCAGAAATTGAAAATTTGACCTGGACACGGGCATCCATGACCCCTGGTCATGAAAGGGTTAAACAAGCATATGTTTCTATAATAGAAAATTATATGCAAGGAAATGTGAAGCTTGCTTTATATAAATGATCGCAAATTCATGCAGACATATGACCTGGGCTTGTTGATTGTGAGATAATTAAATTTCACTGTACATTTAGCCCATCTATGTCTATTTGCTTTAATAGTCTCTGTCAATAGACCTCATTATTTCCTGTTTGCCTGCTGAGACCAACCAGTAGGATGTCAGAAGAAGAAAAAAGAAACTGTAAGGAAATATATGAACCAAATGGAACAGCTGAGGAAAATCTAAGATTGACAATGCAGGATGCTCCTCATTAAAAGTCCTTCTAATCAAGCTAACCAAAAATAAATGTTCAATCCAATGGTAATTATTACAATAATTTTCTACATTATAAACTAGTTCTAATTAAAACACATCAGTCCATTTCCTTTATACATGTAATAGGAGCATAATATATTATGGTTTTTTTCAGATACATGTGAATAAGCTTATCATTTAGACAATACGACAAATCTGCATAAATTTTCCTGTAGTAAGTAATGTAAGACATTAATCTTATTTAACTGGGACATTACATGTCTCAAAAGTCTGCTATTCTAGAATGTGACATTAAAAGGGGTTTTCCAGGGACACTATTTTTCTCATGCCGGGCAGTGCACAAGCACTGAGGATTTTTATTGATGAGAGGCAAATGGGGCGGGCTTTGATGCATAATCAAAGAATTCACTGTGGACCAATAGTATGCCTCAAACCCGGGTATACGTCAGAAGTCCCGGGTTTGAAGCATCCTATTGGTCCACAGCCTCCACAATGTCCATTCCGTTCATTCTTTGTTTCTGCTTCAATTGCGCAAACGATTTTATTTGCACGCATTCTATTCCTCAGTGAAAATTGAGGAATAGCATGCACGCAAAGAAAATCGTGCTGCTGTTGAAGTACAAGCAAAGACTGAACGGAGTGGACATTGAGAAGGCTGTGGAACAATAGGATGCCTCCAACCTGGGTATGCGTCAGAAGTCCCGGGTTTGAGGCATCCTATTGGTCCACAGCCTCCTCAATGTCCGCTCTATTCATTCTTTGTTTCTGCTTCAATAGCGTCACCAATTAAATTTTTCAGTTATGGTGGGGTAAATATATTTAGGGTACATATATTTAGGGATGATGGGGATTAAATTAGATATCTGAGGTGCGGCCACAGGATTCCGTGACCGCACCTCAGATGAAGCAGGTGGGCAGGATAAACTAAAGGTTAGGGGAGAACTAGTGTGGAGGACGAATAGACAAAGAGGGGGCGGAATAATTAGTAAAGAACAGCCCTGTATAGTGAGGTATTGACACAGGGCTGTGTGTATACTAACTCTCGTGCACGAGCCTGTGTTACGAGAAAAAAAAGACACAGATGAAAATCGGAAACTTCCGGCAGGGCAGAGGTAGTGAGAATAGGAAGGAAAGTGTTCAGATTTAATACAGACTATATATTAGGAACTTTATTAATATTTATATAGTAAATATAGTACATTAGTTAAAAAATGTTGTGTCCCTGGAAAACCCCCTTAACAATTATCTAAAGTTGAAGCTTTACATACAACTTTCTGAAACAAAGAAGATCAACTCTGAGATATCATATTGTATGTAAGAAGATTTTAGATTAAGTAGATTCACATTAATCTAGTAAATTGGTAAGGTCAGCCTTCCAGTTACATAAAAATTGCATCAAAGAGGAGTGGTCATTTCAGAATTCCTAAACTCAACAAACTCCATAAATGGAACAAAAATGTAAAGCTTTTTCAAGGTTTTAAAATTTCACATTGAATCCAATGGTGTCCTGGCTAATACTAAAAGAAGACTCCAGACAAAAAAAGATACACTGTGTTATGCCCATACATGAGGTGACACTTGACTTAGCAATTCAAAGAAAACCAAAGAGATTAGTCATGCACCACCTCCTCAGGTCTTGCACTTGGCACAAAGGGCCTTTTACATGGGCCAATTATCGGGATAACGAGCATTCACAGTACGCTCCTTCCCGATTATTGCCCTGTGTAAATATTGCAAGGATTAGCCTATGAACGGTCAAACGCTCGTTCATTGGCTGATCGTATCGTTTCTGAAGCAGAAAAAATTATCATCGTTAGCAGCACATCTCCATATAAACAGGGAGATGTGCTGCCAACATGATAGAAATGTATAGAGAGAGTGATCGTATTAACGATTGCTTGTCCCCATACATTACTGATAACAGCTCAGAGAGGAACAAACGAGCGTCATAATAGAAAGGAGCAAACAAACGCCGATCAACAAGCTGTCTCGTTGATCGGCGCTCACAGTTTCGGCCAAAATGGGCCGGTGTAAAATTATTAAAGATTTATTGATAGTATCTTAAAGCTAGACAGTATAAAATTAGACCAGATAGGAAGAAACTGTGCCAAATTGATCACAGTGGTGCACGCTGTATAATACGTTTAGTGCATCCTGCTAGACATGTTAGAAATGTTTCTCTCCTGTACGCCACCTCTTCGCTGGCGTACTTTACATTAATGACACGTGCTGTTAACCAATCTAGCACATTTTATGACTCCTCTAAACCACACCCTTTTTTCTAGACACTTTTCCAAACTGCTGAGGAAAATGCAAAACATTTCTAAAACGCATAATAAATTTGGCACACAACAATTGCGCCAGTTTTTTTGCACAATTTGTGCCAGAATTCGAACTCATTCTGCTTAGTAAGTCTTCCCCAAAACATCAATTTTTCCAGAAGTGTTCCTTTAATATGGAACACAAACCTTTTTTCAAAAAAATACATGTAAACAGAAAGATTACTTGATAGATAATCTAGTTTAGTGTCTTCAAACAATCCCATGCCAAGAAATGTCCAACCGACCATGAGCTATGTCTTTATTGGTGTAATAAATTAACATAACACAGTACATAACATTACATTTAGGGGAAATAATAGGGGAAAATAGAGTAACAATAATAGGTGAACTTTTATTAAATCAGATTTTCTATTGCCTGCTGAAAATTTACAAAATTCCAGTATCACGAAGCAAAAAATTGTAGTGGCAGGTATCCAGTCTCTAAATTTTACATCTCTACCAGTGTAAATTAATGATACAAAATATAGCTAGTTTAAAATGAATGACTTAGAAAAGGATTCAAGCTTTGTACAGGTTACATGTGCTGAACAATCATTAAATTTCACCGTTTTCCCCAGGATTTTGTAATTGATGCTACTACGTTCATCTGTATTAGTACAGTTAGTACTATACAAAGGATCTCCATATCTTTATTCTTGAGATCTATTCTATATGTATATGATGAGAGAGGTGTAGCTTCAGATGATGCTGGGTGAAGAGCAAATCCAAGCGCTAGATAGCAATTTGTGAACTGCATAGGGGAAGGGGGGTGGGTAGGGTCGGGGGTTGGCACCCGTGGAGACTAGGGGAGGATTTGATTTGTTTTAGGGGTTTTTTTCTCCTCCTTTTTTCCCTTTTGTGTTTTATTTTTTTTTTCCTTTTTCTTTTTTCCTTTTTCTCTGTGAAAATGAATGAAGTTAACTAGAGTTGTCTATAGGAATGTTTTTGGCACCAGTGATAATTTGAAAAGAATGAGTCTTAGACCTTTTCTCCCGGCAATAATTTGCTTGGCAGAAGCGCACTGCACACATGACACTGTTGGTATGGTATAACAAATGGTATAAGGAGCTATATAAGCAACAGGGCTTTAATAATTGTCAGAGAAAGGGTTATTGTTATATTTTTCAGATTGCCTCATCTAGACGATTGAAAGACTTCCTATCCCTCCAGAGGGAATTTGAACTACCCAAAAGTGAATTTTTACATTACTTTCAGCTCCGTCACATGTATGAGACGGAGCCTGAGGAATATCTGAGGTCAATTCGCTCGGACGTATGGGCTAAATGAAAAACTATTCTCAAAAATAGGAATGGGAAGCAACTTATATCAAAATTTTACGACATATTACTAATCCCCCTGACAAAGAAACACACTAGGTTATGCGCGCATACATGGTCTTGGGACCTTGGTAGGACTACAGCCGAGGAATGGGTAAAAATTGCATATAATATTTTGACTGCATCTCTAAGCCCTATAGATAGAACTATCTTTATAGAACAGGTCTTTATAACTAATAGAGCATATATAACCCCCTTAGGTAATGCAGAATAGGAATAAAAGAGGAGGATAGATGCCTGAGATGTGGTTTGTCCAATTGTGACTTAGTGCACATATTATGGCGGTGCCCAAAACTACATAGATATTGGCAAATTATAACTCATTTTATCTATCAGGTTTTTGGGATACAATTAGTACTAAGTGTGAAGCTATGTGTAGTCGGTGTGGTTGAGGAGAGGGTTCATTGTGAGCTTATAACAAGAATGATCTTTATCGCCAGGAAATCGATTACTAAAGTTCAGAAAAGTCCACATTCACTAAGGTCTATTACATGGAAAAAGGCCATCAGTCATTTGATGACATATGAAAAACGAAACTTAATGAAAGGAAATGAAATTTCGGCATTTAATAGGATATGGGGACCTTCATTGGGGTGGGCAAAGAATAATGAGCTTCTGGCTAGTTATTTATTGATCTAAGAAGTACCTGGTCTTATTCGCTGGGTGATGGGACCCTGTCTTTTTCTCCATCACCCCCCCTTTTTTCTCTTTCTCTCTTTTCTTTCGCACGCCAGCTTCCTCCCTGGCCCGAGGAGTGGGAGGTAGGGGGTTGGGAAAGAGGTGGGGGTATAGGGTGAATTTTTTTTTATATTGGGTTAAAAAAGGGAATTAATGCATTAGTATGAATATATGATGGGGTTTTTTTTGTGTAATGTTCTTGTAGGGTAATTGTTATATTATATTGCAATTTGTATTTCAAGACCTCTTTTTGTATTTTTGATCCCTTTTTCAACTTCAAATAAAAAGATATATATGTTTTAGTTACTTATGATCAGTTAACAAATATTGTTTTTGGAAAACTACGGTACTACTCATAAGACCTAATTTTAAATGATCACATTCATTACAGCTTTTATCGACGGTCCTTTGGCGATAATTACTTTTCTATATAAAACCATTGTCTGAATCTCATATTTATATAACGAATAATGGAATTACATAAACACCATATAGTTGATGTACAATTTAATATTCCACCATATTTATTATGCCTCACAGCCTTTCTATGTGACATACTGTAATCTTGCTCCTGTAATAGGAAATAACATATAAACTAGTTTATCATTATAGTTTTACTCCATTAAACTTTGGTTAAATTTCCTGCTTTTATATATACAGAGTTTGGTTTTAAAATTGTATATTTGAAGATTTCTCTTTCCTACAATACAATTTCCTCTTGGGGTCGTAAACTCAAAATAATATTACAGAGGAATGAACTCCATAGGATTGGTCCACAGTTTACAAATCTAATGCTTACATTTCTTTACTAATTTTATTTATTACAGAATAATATTAAGAAAAAAGTAACTATAGTGACAAAGCTATTACTGATTTTTGACAGATGTGATTTAGAAAATATTGGCACATTTCATCAACATTTATGGCATAAAATCATTAAAAATATTCCACGTAAAACAAATTCAGTTCAACATCATTTTAAATCTCGTAATAAATAAAGAAAACATATTTACATGGACTCTAACTTTTCAAACATCTTATGCTAATCTAATAGTATACATATAATAGAATTATAGAACAACTTTGTAATTTACTTATTGTTAAAATTTAGTTGTTTTATCCATACAAATTCTGTGTGACATTACTGCCACTAGGTGTCTCCCTTCCTGTAATCTGCTGTCCTCCTCCTGTTGTCAAGCATCGGCCATCCATGGTTACAGACGGACTGCAGAAGGTGGGGGTGTGTCACTTCACCTCCTGACTATAACTTTCTACAGAGAGAGGAGGAAGGAGCAGGAGGAGGAAGCAGAGGGAAAGTGTGACTCAGCAACACACGCTGCATGTAAATCTATGGAGGGGTAGGGGTGAGCAGGGGGAGGAATCTAAAGCAGAGAAAAACACACTGACGTAATAGTATGATTTATATGTCACACGTGCTGAATTCTCAGCTATACTACTCATTACTGCTGTATGATGTCCTCCAGCTTCTATGTATATGTGATAGAAAGAGATAGTAGAGCAGGATTCTCCTCATATCTAGGTGCAGTGTATAGAAGGCATGATATCCATTAGGGTCCACCCACTAGTTCAGAGACAACTGATAATTATAGATGCAGCCCGCAGAGGGGAAAACTGCTAAATAATGCCACATACATTTAGATCCGGACATATTTGGACAGTGACACAAGTTTTGGAATTTTAGACGTTTACCAAAACATATTGAATATACAGTTATATAATCAATATGGGCTTAAAGCGCAGACTCTCAGCTTTAATTTGATGGTATTCACAAACTAATTTGAGGAAGGGTTTAGGAATTACAGCTCTTTAATATGTAGTTGCCTCTTTTTTATGGGACAAAAGCTACTTGGATAATTATCTCAAAAGCTATTTAATGGGCTATTCCCTCATGAATCCTTCATCAATTACGAAGGTAAAAGGTCTGGAGTTGATTCCAGGTGTGGTATTTGCATTTGTAAGCTGTTGGTGTGAACCCACAACATGAGCTCTCAATGCAAGTGAAACAGACCATCGTTAGGCTGAAAAAAATGAAAAAATCCATGAGAGAAATAGCACAAATGTTAGGAGTGGCCAAATCACAGTTTGGTACCGTCTTGAAAAAAAAGAGCTCACTGGTGATCTCGTGAACTCCAAAAGGCCTGGACGTCCACGGAAGACAACAGTGGTGGATGATTGCAGAATCATTCCAATGGTGAAGAAAAATACCTTCACAACATCTACCCAAGTGAAGAACACTCTCCTGGAAGAAGGTGTATCAGTATCTAAGTCTACCATAAAGAGAAAACTTCATGAGAGCAAATACAGAGGGTTCACCACAAGGTGCAAACCATTAATCAGCCTCAAAAATAGAAAGGCCAGATTAGACTTTGCCAAACAACATCTAAAGAAGCCAGCCCAGTTCCAAGATCAACCTGTACCAGAATGATGAGAGGAAGGAAGTATGGAGAAAGCTTGGAACGGCTCATGATCCAACCCACACCACATCCTCTGTAAAACATTTTGGAGACAGTGTGATGGCATGGGCATGCATGGCTGCCAAAGGCACTGGGTCACTAGTGTTTATTGATGATGTGACTGAAGACAGAAGCAGCCGGATGAATTCTGAAGTGTTCAGGGATATACTTTCTACTCAGATTCAACCAAATGCAGCAAGGTTGATTGGACGCCGCTTCACAGTACAGATGGACAATGACACAAAACACACTGTGAAAGCAACCCAGGAGTTTATAAGGCAAAGAAGTGGAATATTCTGCAATGGCCAAGTCAATCACCAAATCTTAACCCGATCAAGCATGCATTTCACTTGCTTAAGACAAAACTTAAGGCAGAAAGACCCACAAACAAGCAACAACTGAAGACAACTGCAGTAAAGGCCGGGCAAAGCATCACAAAGGAGGAAACTCAGCGTTTGGTGATGTCCATGGGTTCCAGACTTCAGGCAATCATTGCCTGCAAAGGATTCTCTACAAAGTATTAAAAAAACAAAACATTTTATTTATGGTAATGTTAATTTGTCCAATTACTTTTGAGCCCCATAAATGAGGAGGCTGTGTAGAAAAATGGTTGCAATTCCTAAACGTTTCATAGGATATTTTTGTTCAACCCCTTGAATTAAACCTGAAAGTCTACACTTCAATTGCATCTCAGTTGTTTTATCTCAAATCCAATGTGGTGGCATGCGGAGCCCAAATCAAGAAGATTGTGCCACTGTCCAAATAATTCTGGGCCTAACTGTACAAGTCATATAATGGCCATAAATAGTGTTAGTACTCATGTACACACACATATATAGGCTTATTCTGAAATGTCATCTGAATAGTTAGGTATGCTTTAAGAGTAACTTGTGAAGACATTTACACATTTTATCAAGTCTTTGAAAAAAATATTTTATTGTTTCGTTTTATGCTACTTTGGCTTGTTTAACTAAAATGTTTTCATTTTTTATAAGTGGGATAAGTGGACACATAACTATGGAGGGGATATGACAGTGTGAGGTAGACTTGCTATGTTAAATAGCTGGCTTTGCAAATAAACAACAACATAGTTTGGTCTAATTGTTATGTTCTTTTCAAGACCCTGACAAAGCGCACGTTGCTATGGCATTGTCTATTTTCATGATCGACTAGAACAGTGGTCGACATTCCGTTGATCATAGACCGATGTCAAGTAGATCCTAGGTTGGGTTGCTTTTTAGTTCATCGCTGCAGATAATTCAGTCCACAGTGTTAAAATAATACACAGCACACTGGGGCATTAAAAAGATGGGGAGGAAGTGAGGAGGGGAGGGTCCAATTGTGAAGTCTAGCTCACACTCTTCAGATTCTGCTGCCATGGCCGCCAGAGTTTACCACCACCTAAAGGTATATTTCTTACTGGGGGTGCTGTTGCTGCCACTATTAATGTCAGTCTGTGGCTGCCACTGTTATTGGAGGTCTCTGGATGTCACTTTTATTAAGGGTCCATTAGTAATTGTAGCACTCTGATGCCGGGACACTCAAATGGCACTATTAACGAGGTACAGTTTATGCCCTGGCAGGGTAAGTTTCTTTAAAATACATTTATCTTTATAGTGGTATATATTTAGAGTCTTCTACAGTATCTCCAAGTAAATATTCTCCATATAAAGAGACTGCAACATCGTTTGTCTTGTTGAAGATTTATAGAAAAAAAATTCTAAAGAGATCACCGTGTAAGTAAAAAGTATTTTGAAAGCATTGTGTAAGAGATTTACAGAAACAAAAATCTCCATCCAATGCATACCAATCTCAACAAAATTTTACAGATTAAGAAAAAAGATCATATGACCTGGGGTGTACTTCCACTGCAGCCAATCACTGGTCTCAGTGGTATATGGCATGGAAATGTTGAGGCCAGTAATTTTCTGCAGCAATCACTTTGGTATACGAACATGCCATTGTTGCAGCCATGTCAACAAAACATAAATGGGAGGACCGCAGTGGTGAAAGGTGTCAGGTGAATAATGGCCCTTTTATTATTTTAATGCATTTCCCCCCTTGGCCATATTTTCAAAGCTTCTTTGATTTCAATGAGTTCTGATGTATCAAATGTTAAACAGCAGCTAGAACATAGCATCAGGAATGTTAACCTGTTCCCGACATCCGGCGTATATATACGGCGTTGTCGGGCAGGCCTTCCCGCAAAGCGCAGTGCCATTATGTCGTGGTGATAGTGCGGGCTCAGGAGCTGAGCCTGCAGCATCACCGCCAGGTTAGCTGTATGTTACAGCTGGCACCCTGAGGTATCGGCCAGGACCGGAGCTAGCATCCGATCCGACAGATTAACCCCTCAGATGCTGCATTCAATAAAGATCGCAGCACGTCAGGAGTTTTTAGACACCGGCACCCCAGCAATGTGATAGCTGGGTTGCCGGTGGCTGCAAAGGCGATCGGAGGCCTAATACTTACCTGCTGGTCTGCCAGCAATGAAAGCCTCCTATGCCCCGCTCGGCGGCAGGGCCTAAAAGGCTTCCGGTACCATCGGCAAGATGGCGCCGGATCAGCTTCCGGCTCAGAAGCTGAGCCGGCGTCATCAGCAGTGGGTGTCCGCTGTATGTTACAGTGGACACCCCGATGTATCGGCAGGAACCTAAGCTACCTGCCATTAACCGGAGCTACCTGCCATTAACCCCTTCGATGCAGCGATCGCTGCATCAAAGTGGTTTGTAGCAAATCGGCAGCCTGCTATGCGATGGCAAGGCTGCCAACTTCTACTATGGCAACAGGTGGCATAACAATGGCCTTCTGTCTGCCATTACGGAAGCCTATTAGGCCCCGACCGGAGCCGGAGCCTGATCGGCTTGCTGTCAGTGAATAACTGACATTTCTAATACATTGCACTAGATAGGTAGTGCAATGTATTAGAACATCAATCAAACAGTTGGACCTTCAAGTCCTCTATTGGGACTAAAGAAAAGTGTAAAAAAAAGTGTAAAAAAAAAAAAAGTTGAATTAAAATTTGTAAAAAAAAAATACAAGTTTCAAGTAATAACATAAAACACAATCGTCCTTTTTCCCTTATCAAGTCATTTATTATTGAAAAAAATAAATAAAACTATACATATTTGGTATTGCCGCGTCCATAACGTCCTGAACTATACAAATATTATGTTATTTCTCCCTCGCAGTGAACGCCGTAAAAAAACAACCTAAAAAATAATGCCAGAATTGCTTTTTTTTTTGGTCAGTTTGTCTTCCAAAAATTGAAATAAAAAGTGATCAAAAAGTCGCATATATCCAAAAATGGTACCTATAAAAACTATAGCTCGTCTTGCAAAAAACAAGCCCTCATACAGCTGCATCGACGAAAAAATTAAAACGTTATGGTTCTCACAACTCTGCGACAGAAAAAATTAATTATTTTTACAAAAGTAATTTTTTTGTGCAAAAAGTTGTAAAACATAAAAAAGTTCTATAAATTAGGTAACACCGGAAATGTACTGACCCGCAGAATAATAGTAACATGTAATTTATAACGCATGGTGAACGCTGTATAAAAAAAACGAAAAAACTATGGCAGAATTGCTGTTTTTTTTATTACCTTGCCTTTAAAAAGGATAACAAGTGATCAAAAAGTCGCATGTACCCCAAAATAGTACCAATAATATCTACAGCTCGTCCCGCAAAAAAACAGCACTAATATCACTACATCTATGAAAAAATAAAATTAGTTAAGGCTCCAATAAGTCAGGAAAGAAAAATATGCAGTTGTGCCTGCCCGAGGGAAACATTTCTTCTGTTTCAAGTAGCGATTTATCAAGGCCCTAAAATTAGGGAACCAGGAAGGGGAGGACTCAAATATATCTGCTGGAAGCGATGGTGCCCGTATTATACCAGGACAACACTTCCCAGCAAAATTCCTCAAACTGCAAAGGTGCCGAGTGTGGACCAAAAGGGGGATAAGGAAGTAAATTTATCAGTGCAACAATGGCCTGTGCAGAAAGGATTGTGTCACAGCGTAACAAATATTTATGGATTATTTTATTGTTTACCCCATTATTATACCACCTGACTATGCCCCTAATATGCTCTTCCCAGCTTACATATGCCCCCACATTATAAACTGTTTTGGTCCCACAGGGGCTTTGCAAATGCGACATCGTGCCCAGAAACCAATCCAGCAAAATCTGTACTCCAAAAGCCAAATGGCGCTCCTTCCCTTCTGAGCCCTACTGCGTGCCCAAACAGCAGTTTATGACCACATATCGGGTATTGCCATACTCAGGAGAAATTGCTTTACAAACTTTGTAGTTCTTTTTTTCTTTTATTTATTGAGAAAATTAAAAACGTTGAGCTAAAGCTACGTCTTCTTGAAGAAATAAGATTTTTTTTATTTTCACTGCGAAATCCTAATAAAATCTCTGAAACATCTGTGGGGTCAAAATGCTCACTACACCCCTAGGTGAATACCTTGAGGGGTGTAGTTCCCAAAATGGGGTCACTTGTGGGGGGTTTCCACTGTTTTAGTCCCACAGGGGCTTTGCAAATGCGACATAGCAACCAGAAACCAATCCGGCAAAATCTGTACTCCAAAAGCCAAATGGCGCTCCTTCCCTTCTGAGCCCTACTGTGTGCCCAAACAGCAGTTTATGACCACATATGGGGTATTGCCGTACTCAGGAGAATTTGCTTTACAAATGTTGTAGTTCTTTTTTTCTTTTATTTATTGAGAAAATGAAAAATTTTGAGCTAAAATTACGTCTTATTGAAGAAAAATGATTTGCTTTATTTTCACTGCCCAATTCTAATAAAATCTATAAAACCCCTATGGGGTCAAAATGATCACTACACCCATAGATCAATTCCTCAAGGGGTGTAGTTTCCAAAATGGGGTTACTTGTGGGCGGTTTTTACTGTTTTGTCCCTTCGGGGGCTTTGCAAATGTGACATGGCCTCCGCAAACCATTCCTGCTAAATTTGAGCTTTAAAAGCCAAATGGCACTCTTTCCCTTCTAAGCCCTGCCGTGTGTCCAAACAGCCATTTAGGACTACATGTGGGGTGTTGTTTTAATCTGGATAAATTGCTTTACAAATATGGAACTGCTTTTTCTCCTTTAGTCCTTGTGGAAATTAGAGAAAATTAGTTAAACCTACATTTTCTTTGAAAGAATGTAGATTTTAATTTTCACGGCCTACTTCCAATAATTTCTCCAATAAACCTGTGGGGTCAAAATGTTCCCTATACCCCTAGATAATTTCCTTGAGGGGTCCAGTTTCCCACTGTTTTGACACCGCAAGAGCCCTTCAAACCTGACACGGTGCCTAAAATATTTTCTAATAAAAAGGAGGCCCCAAGATCCACTAGGTGCTCCTTTGCTTCTGAGGCCGGTGCTTCAGTCCATTAGCACACAAGGGCCACGTGTGGGATATTTCTAAAAACTGCAGACTCTGGGCAATAAATATTGAGTTGCATTTCTCTGGTAAAATCTTCTGTGTTTCAAAAAAAATTGATTAAAATTGAATTTCTGCAAATTTCACCTCTACATTGCTTTAATTCCTGTGGAACGTCTAAAGGCTTAAGAAACTTTCTAAATGCTGTTTTGAATAAATTGAGGGGTGAAGTTTTTAAAATGGGGTGACTTATTCGGGGTTTCTAATAAATAAAGCCCTCAAAGCCACTTCACAACTGAACTGCCCCCTGTAAAAATAGCCTTTTGAAATTTTCTTGAAAATGTGAGAAATTGATGCTATTCAAAAAACAATGCCAATCTAAAGTAGACATATGGGGGATGTTAATTAGCAACAATTTTGTGTGGTATAACTACTGCCTGTATTACAAGCAGATACATTTAAATTTAGAAAAATTTGAATTTTTGCAATTTTTCACTGAATGTTGGTGTTTTTCACAATTAAATACTGAATATATCGAGCAAATTTTGCCAGTATAATAAAGTCAAATGTGTCACGAGAAAACAATCTCAGAATCGCTTGGATAGGTTAAAGCATTCCCAAGTTATTACCACATAAACTGAAACCTGCTCGCCCTTTCATCAGCATTTCTGGCCTGGCTGTGTCCATTTGTAAGTATGGCCTTTGTCGGTGTTTTTGTATATGTCCCTGTGTTTTTATCGGTTCTGTTTGTGCATCAGGAACGTTCTGTTCCAGTTTAGGAGTTAGGGACTCGCAAGTCTGGGGATCCTTGTCGTGGATTGCGAGCTTGCGTCCTTTTGGCCAAAATGATTACCAATACCCCAGGTATTTTTCATTATTATGTATATTCGCTTCTCTTGGACACAGCCGGGTCTTTGATGCTGGGAGAGCATGGTGTGTTGTTGTTTGGCATAGCAAGCAGGGTAGCCCACTCTATGAATTATCAAGGCGTCACAAATAGGCTTCTACCTGGCTATACACGTTGTGCCTCATGACGTACACACTATCCCTCCATGTTTCACTCACTTGCACTCCATTATCCATTTATTTCTATTGAGGCACTTCATTTATTACTGCCCCCTATATTTCACTTATAGTATTACACTTGCACACACACTATTAATTTATTATTTCTTACTACACATCCCATGCACCACACACCACTCCCCTCAAGACCAGTGGGAGTGGCTATTATTATTTAAAGCACCTGCTCGCCCTTTCATCAGCATTTCTGGCCTGGCTGTGTCCATTTGTAAGTATGGCCTTTGTCGGTGTTTTTGTATATGTCCCTGTGTTTTTATCGGTTCTGTTTGTGCATCAGGAACGTTCTGTTCCAGTTTAGGAGTTAGGGACTCGCAAGTCTGGGGATCCTTGTCGTGGATTGCGAGCTTGCGTCCTTTTGGCCAAAATGATTACCAATACCCCAGGTATTTTTCATTATTATGTATATTCGCTTCTCTTGGACACAGCCGGGTCTTTGATGCTGGGAGAGCATGGTGTGTTGTTGTTTGGCATAGCAAGCAGGGTAGCCCGCTCTATGAATTATCAAGGCGTCACAAATAGGCTTCTACCTGGCTATACACGTGATGCCTCATGACGTACACACTATCCCTCCATGTTTCACTCACTTGCACTCCATTATCCATTTATTTCTATTGAGGCACTTCATTTATTACTGCCCCCTATATTTCACTTATAGTATTACACTTGCACACACACTATTCATTTATTATTTCTTACTACACATCCCATGCACCACACACCACTCCCCTCAAGACCAGTGGGAGTGGCTATTATTATTTAAAGCACCTGCTCGCCCTTTCATCAGCATTTCTGGCCTGGCTGTGTCCATTTGTAAGTATGGCCTTTGTCGGTGTTTTTGTATATGTCCCTGTGTTTTTATCGGTTCTGTTTGTGCATCAGGAACGTTCTGTTCCAGTTTAGGAGTTAGGGACTCGCAAGTCTGGGGATCCTTGTCGTGGATTGCGAGCTTGCGTCCTTTTGGCCAAAATGATTACCAATACCCCAGGTATTTTTCATTATTATGTATATTCGCTTCTCTTGGACACAGCCGGGTCTTTGATGCTGGGAGAGCATGGTGTGTTGTTGTTTGGCATAGCAAGCAGGGTAGCCCGCTCTATGAATTATCAAGGCGTCACAAATAGGCTTCTACCTGGCTATACACGTTGTGCCTCATGACGTACACACTATCCCTCCATGTTTCACTCACTTGCACTCCATTATCCATTTATTTCTATTGAGGCACTTCATTTATTACTGCCCCCTATATTTCACTTATAGTATTACACTTGCACACACACTATTCATTTATTATTTCTTACTACACATCCCATGCACCACACACCACTCCCCTCAAGACCAGTGGGAGTGGCTATTATTATTTAAAGCACCTGCTCGCCCTTTCATCAGCATTTCTGGCCTGGCTGTGTCCATTTGTAAGTATGGCCTTTGTCGGTGTTTTTGTATATGTCCCTGTGTTTTTATCGGTTCTGTTTGTGCATCAGGAACGTTCTGTTCCAGTTTAGGAGTTAGGGACTCGCAAGTCTGGGGATCCTTGTCGTGGATTGCGAGTTGCGTCCTTTTGGCCAAAATGATTACCAATACCCCAGGTATTTTTCATTATTATGTATATTCGCTTCTCTTGGACACAGCCGGGTCTTTGATGCTGGGAGAGCATGGTGTGTTGTTGTTTGGCATAGCAAGCAGGGTAGCCCGCTCTATGAATTATCAAGGCGTCACAAATAGGCTTCTACCTGGCTATACACGTTGTGCCTCATGACGTACACACTATCCCTCCATGTTTCACTCACTTGCACTCCATTATCCATTTATTTCTATTGAGGCACTTCATTTATTACTGCCCCCTATATTTCACTTATAGTATTACACTTGCACACACACTATTCATTTATTATTTCTTACTACACATCCCATGCACCACACACCACTCCCCTCAAGACCAGTGGGAGTGGCTATTATTATTTAAAGCACCTGCTCGCCCTTTCATCAGCATTTCTGGCCTGGCTGTGTCCATTTGTAAGTATGGCCTTTGTCGGTGTTTTTGTATATGTCCCTGTGTTTTTATCGGTTCTGTTTGTGCATCAGGAACGTTCTGTTCCAGTTTAGGAGTTAGGGACTCGCAAGTCTGGGGATCCTTGTCGTGGATTGCGAGCTTGCGTCCTTTTGGCCAAAATGATTACCAATACCCCAGGTATTTTTCATTATTATGTATATTCGCTTCTCTTGGACACAGCCGGGTCTTTGATGCTGGGAGAGCATGGTGTGTTGTTGTTTGGCATAGCAAGCAGGGTAGCCCGCTCTATGAATTATCAAGGCGTCACAAATAGGCTTCTACCTGGCTATACACGTTGTGCCTCATGACGTACACACTATCCCTCCATGTTTCACTCACTTGCACTCCATTATCCATTTATTTCTATTGAGGCACTTCATTTATTACTGCCCCCTATATTTCACTTATAGTATTACACTTGCACACACACTATTCATTTATTATTTCTTACTACACATCCCATGCACCACACACCACTCCCCTCAAGACCAGTGGGAGTGGCTATTATTATTTAAAGCACCTGCTCGCCCTTTCATCAGCATTTCTGGCCTGGCTGTGTCCATTTGTAAGTATGGCCTTTGTCGGTGTTTTTGTATATGTCCCTGTGTTTTTATCGGTTCTGTTTGTGCATCAGGAACGTTCTGTTCCAGTTTAGGAGTTAGGGACTCGCAAGTCTGGGGATCCTTGTCGTGGATTGCGAGCTTGCGTCCTTTTGGCCAAAATGATTACCAATACCCCAGGTATTTTTCATTATTATGTATATTCGCTTCTCTTGGACACAGCCGGGTCTTTGATGCTGGGAGAGCATGGTGTGTTGTTGTTTGGCATAGCAAGCAGGGTAGCCCGCTCTATGAATTATCAAGGCGTCACAAATAGGCTTCTACCTGGCTATACACGTTGTGCCTCATGACGTACACACTATCCCTCCATGTTTCACTCACTTGCACTCCATTATCCATTTATTTCTATTGAGGCACTTCATTTATTACTGCCCCCTATATTTCACTTATAGTATTACACTTGCACACACACTATTCATTTATTATTTCTTACTACACATCCCATGCACCACACACCACTCCCCTCAAGACCAGTGGGAGTGGCTATTATTATTTAAAGCACCTGCTCGCCCTTTCATCAGCATTTCTGGCCTGGCTGTGTCCATTTGTAAGTATGGCCTTTGTCGGTGTTTTTGTATATGTCCCTGTGTTTTTATCGGTTCTGTTTGTGCATCAGGAACGTTCTGTTCCAGTTTAGGAGTTAGGGACTCGCAAGTCTGGGGATCCTTGTCGTGGATTGCGAGCTTGCGTCCTTTTGGCCAAAATGATTACCAATACCCCAGGTATTTTTCATTATTATGTATATTCGCTTCTCTTGGACACAGCCGGGTCTTTGATGCTGGGAGAGCATGGTGTGTTGTTGTTTGGCATAGCAAGCAGGGTAGCCCGCTCTATGAATTATCAAGGCGTCACAAATAGGCTTCTACCTGGCTATACACGTTGTGCCTCATGACGTACACACTATCCCTCCATGTTTCACTCACTTGCACTCCATTATCCATTTATTTCTATTGAGGCACTTCATTTATTACTGCCCCCTATATTTCACTTATAGTATTACACTTGCACACACACTATTCATTTATTATTTCTTACTACACATCCCATGCACCACACACCACTCCCCTCAAGACCAGTGGGAGTGGCTATTATTATTTAAAGCACCTGCTCGCCCTTTCATCAGCATTTCTGGCCTGGCTGTGTCCATTTGTAAGTATGGCCTTTGTCGGTGTTTTTGTATATGTCCCTGTGTTTTTATCGGTTCTGTTTGTGCATCAGGAACGTTCTGTTCCAGTTTAGGAGTTAGGGACTCGCAAGTCTGGGGATCCTTGTCGTGGATTGCGAGCTTGCGTCCTTTTGGCCAAAATGATTACCAATACCCCAGGTATTTTTCATTATTATGTATATTCGCTTCTCTTGGACACAGCCGGGTCTTTGATGCTGGGAGAGCATGGTGTGTTGTTGTTTGGCATAGCAAGCAGGGTAGCCCGCTCTATGAATTATCAAGGCGTCACAAATAGGCTTCTACCTGGCTATACACGTTGTGCCTCATGACGTACACACTATCCCTCCATGTTTCACTCACTTGCACTCCATTATCCATTTATTTCTATTGAGGCACTTCATTTATTACTGCCCCCTATATTTCACTTATAGTATTACACTTGCACACACACTATTCATTTATTATTTCTCACTACACATCCCATACACCACACACCACTCCCCTCAAGACCAGTGGGAGTGGCTATTATTATTTAAAGCACCTGCTCGCCCTTTCATCAGCATTTCTGGCCTGGCTGTGTCCATTTGTAAGTATGGCCTTTGTCGGTGTTTTTGTATATGTCCCTGTGTTTTTATCGGTTCTGTTTGTGCATCAGGAACGTTCTGTTCCAGTTTAGGAGTTAGGGACTCGCAAGTCTGGGGATCCTTGTCGTGGATTGCGAGCTTGCGTCCTTTTGGCCAAAATGATTACCAATACCCCAGGTATTTTTCATTATTATGTATATTCGCTTCTCTTGGACACAGCCGGGTCTTTGATGCTGGGAGAGCATGGTGTGTTGTTGTTTGGCATAGCAAGCAGGGTAGCCCGCTCTATGAATTATCAAGGCGTCACAAATAGGCTTCTACCTGGCTATACACGTTGTGCCTCATGACGTACACACTATCCCTCCATGTTTCACTCACTTGCACTCCATTATCCATTTATTTCTATTGAGGCACTTCATTTATTACTGCCCCCTATATTTCACTTATAGTATTACACTTGCACACACACTATTCATTTATTATTTCTTACTACACATCCCATGCACCACACACCACTCCCCTCAAGACCAGTGGGAGTGGCTATTATTATTTAAAGCACCTGCTCGCCCTTTCATCAGCATTTCTGGCCTGGCTGTGTCCATTTGTAAGTATGGCCTTTGTCGGTGTTTTTGTATATGTCCCTGTGTTTTTATCGGTTCTGTTTGTGCATCAGGAACGTTCTGTTCCAGTTTAGGAGTTAGGGACTCGCAAGTCTGGGGATCCTTGTCGTGGATTGCGAGCTTGCGTCCTTTTGGCCAAAATGATTACCAATACCCCAGGTATTTTTCATTATTATGTATATTCGCTTCTCTTGGACACAGCCGGGTCTTTGATGCTGGGAGAGCATGGTGTGTTGTTGTTTGGCATAGCAAGCAGGGTAGCCCGCTCTATGAATTATCAAGGCGTCACAAATAGGCTTCTACCTGGCTATACACGTTGTGCCTCATGACGTACACACTATCCCTCCATGTTTCACTCACTTGCACTCCATTATCCATTTATTTCTATTGAGGCACTTCATTTATTACTGCCCCCTATATTTCACTTATAGTATTACACTTGCACACACACTATTCATTTATTATTTCTTACTACACATCCCATGCACCACACACCACTCCCCTCAAGACCAGTGGGAGTGGCTATTATTATTTAAAGCACCTGCTCGCCCTTTCATCAGCATTTCTGGCCTGGCTGTGTCCATTTGTAAGTATGGCCTTTGTCGGTGTTTTTGTATATGTCCCTGTGTTTTTATCGGTTCTGTTTGTGCATCAGGAACGTTCTGTTCCAGTTTAGGAGTTAGGGACTCGCAAGTCTGGGGATCCTTGTCGTGGATTGCGAGCTTGCGTCCTTTTGGCCAAAATGATTACCAATACCCCAGGTATTTTTCATTATTATGTATATTCGCTTCTCTTGGACACAGCCGGGTCTTTGATGCTGGGAGAGCATGGTGTGTTGTTGTTTGGCATAGCAAGCAGGGTAGCCCGCTCTATGAATTATCAAGGCGTCACAAATAGGCTTCTACCTGGCTATACACGTTGTGCCTCATGACGTACACACTATCCCTCCATGTTTCACTCACTTGCACTCCATTATCCATTTATTTCTATTGAGGCACTTCATTTATTACTGCCCCCTATATTTCACTTATAGTATTACACTTGCACACACACTATTCATTTATTATTTCTTACTACACATCCCATGCACCACACACCACTCCCCTCAAGACCAGTGGGAGTGGCTATTATTATTTAAAGCACCTGCTCGCCCTTTCATCAGCATTTCTGGCCTGGCTGTGTCCATTTGTAAGTATGGCCTTTGTCGGTGTTTTTGTATATGTCCCTGTGTTTTTATCGGTTCTGTTTGTGCATCAGGAACGTTCTGTTCCAGTTTAGGAGTTAGGGACTCGCAAGTCTGGGGATCCTTGTCGTGGATTGCGAGCTTGCGTCCTTTTGGCCAAAATGATTACCAATACCCCAGGTATTTTTCATTATTATGTATATTCGCTTCTCTTGGACACAGCCGGGTCTTTGATGCTGGGAGAGCATGGTGTGTTGTTGTTTGGCATAGCAAGCAGGGTAGCCCGCTCTATGAATTATCAAGGCGTCACAAATAGGCTTCTACCTGGCTATACACGTTGTGCCTCATGACGTACACACTATCCCTCCATGTTTCACTCACTTGCACTCCATTATCCATTTATTTCTATTGAGGCACTTCATTTATTACTGCCCCCTATATTTCACTTATAGTATTACACTTGCACACACACTATTCATTTATTATTTCTTACTACACATCCCATGCACCACACACCACTCCCCTCAAGACCAGTGGGAGTGGCTATTATTATTTAAAGCACCTGCTCGCCCTTTCATCAGCATTTCTGGCCTGGCTGTGTCCATTTGTAAGTATGGCCTTTGTCGGTGTTTTTGTATATGTCCCTGTGTTTTTATCGGTTCTGTTTGTGCATCAGGAACGTTCTGTTCCAGTTTAGGAGTTAGGGACTCGCAAGTCTGGGGATCCTTGTCGTGGATTGCGAGCTTGCGTCCTTTTGGCCAAAATGATTACCAATACCCCAGGTATTTTTCATTATTATGTATATTCGCTTCTCTTGGACACAGCCGGGTCTTTGATGCTGGGAGAGCATGGTGTGTTGTTGTTTGGCATAGCAAGCAGGGTAGCCCGCTCTATGAATTATCAAGGCGTCACAAATAGGCTTCTACCTGGCTATACACGTTGTGCCTCATGACGTACACACTATCCCTCCATGTTTCACTCACTTGCACTCCATTATCCATTTATTTCTATTGAGGCACTTCATTTATTACTGCCCCCTATATTTCACTTATAGTATTACACTTGCACACACACTATTCATTTATTATTTCTTACTACACATCCCATGCACCACACACCACTCCCCTCAAGACCAGTGGGAGTGGCTATTATTATTTAAAGCACCTGCTCGCCCTTTCATCAGCATTTCTGGCCTGGCTGTGTCCATTTGTAAGTATGGCCTTTGTCGGTGTTTTTGTATATGTCCCTGTGTTTTTATCGGTTCTGTTTGTGCATCAGGAACGTTCTGTTCCAGTTTAGGAGTTAGGGACTCGCAAGTCTGGGGATCCTTGTCGTGGATTGCGAGCTTGCGTCCTTTTGGCCAAAATGATTACCAATACCCCAGGTATTTTTCATTATTATGTATATTCGCTTCTCTTGGACACAGCCGGGTCTTTGATGCTGGGAGAGCATGGTGTGTTGTTGTTTGGCATAGCAAGCAGGGTAGCCCGCTCTATGAATTATCAAGGCGTCACAAATAGGCTTCTACCTGGCTATACACGTTGTGCCTCATGACGTACACACTATCCCTCCATGTTTCACTCACTTGCACTCCATTATCCATTTATTTCTATTGAGGCACTTCATTTATTACTGCCCCCTATATTTCACTTATAGTATTACACTTGCACACACACTATTCATTTATTATTTCTTACTACACATCCCATGCACCACACACCACTCCCCTCAAGACCAGTGGGAGTGGCTATTATTATTTAAAGCACCTGCTCGCCCTTTCATCAGCATTTCTGGCCTGGCTGTGTCCATTTGTAAGTATGGCCTTTGTCGGTGTTTTTGTATATGTCCCTGTGTTTTTATCGGTTCTGTTTGTGCATCAGGAACGTTCTGTTCCAGTTTAGGAGTTAGGGACTCGCAAGTCTGGGGATCCTTGTCGTGGATTGCGAGCTTGCGTCCTTTTGGCCAAAATGATTACCAATACCCCAGGTATTTTTCATTATTATGTATATTCGCTTCTCTTGGACACAGCCGGGTCTTTGATGCTGGGAGAGCATGGTGTGTTGTTGTTTGGCATAGCAAGCAGGGTAGCCCGCTCTATGAATTATCAAGGCGTCACAAATAGGCTTCTACCTGGCTATACACGTTGTGCCTCATGACGTACACACTATCCCTCCATGTTTCACTCACTTGCACTCCATTATCCATTTATTTCTATTGAGGCACTTCATTTATTACTGCCCCCTATATTTCACTTATAGTATTACACTTGCACACACACTATTCATTTATTATTTCTTACTACACATCCCATGCACCACACACCACTCCCCTCAAGACCAGTGGGAGTGGCTATTATTATTTAAAGCACCTGCTCGCCCTTTCATCAGCATTTCTGGCCTGGCTGTGTCCATTTGTAAGTATGGCCTTTGTCGGTGTTTTTGTATATGTCCCTGTGTTTTTATCGGTTCTGTTTGTGCATCAGGAACGTTCTGTTCCAGTTTAGGAGTTAGGGACTCGCAAGTCTGGGGATCCTTGTCGTGGATTGCGAGCTTGCGTCCTTTTGGCCAAAATGATTACCAATACCCCAGGTATTTTTCATTATTAGGTATATTCGCTTCTCTTGGACACAGCCGGGTCTTTGATGCTGGGAGAGCATGGTGTGTTGTTGTTTGGCATAGCAAGCAGGGTAGCCCGCTCTATGAATTATCAAGGCGTCACAAATAGGCTTCTACCTGGCTATACACGTTGTGCCTCATGACGTACACACTATCCCTCCATGTTTCACTCACTTGCACTCCATTATCCATTTATTTCTATTGAGGCACTTCATTTATTACTGCCCCCTATATTTCACTTATAGTATTACACTTGCACACACACTATTCATTTATTATTTCTCACTACACATCCCATACACCACACACCACTCCCCTCAAGACCAGTGGGAGTGGCTATTATTATTTAAAGCACCTGCTCGCCCTTTCATCAGCATTTCTGGCCTGGCTGTGTCCATTTGTAAGTATGGCCTTTGTCGGTGTTTTTGTATATGTCCCTGTGTTTTTATCGGTTCTGTTTGTGCATCAGGAACGTTCTGTTCCAGTTTAGGAGTTAGGGACTCGCAAGTCTGGGGATCCTTGTCGTGGATTGCGAGCTTGCGTCCTTTTGGCCAAAATGATTACCAATACCCCAGGTATTTTTCATTATTATGTATATTCGCTTCTCTTGGACACAGCCGGGTCTTTGATGCTGGGAGAGCATGGTGTGTTGTTGTTTGGCATAGCAAGCAGGGTAGCCCGCTCTATGAATTATCAAGGCGTCACAAATAGGCTTCTACCTGGCTATACACGTTGTGCCTCATGACGTACACACTATCCCTCCATGTTTCACTCACTTGCACTCCATTATCCATTTATTTCTATTGAGGCACTTCATTTATTACTGCCCCCTATATTTCACTTATAGTATTACACTTGCACACACACTATTCATTTATTATTTCTTACTACACATCCCATGCACCACACACCACTCCCCTCAAGACCAGTGGGAGTGGCTATTATTATTTAAAGCACCTGCTCGCCCTTTCATCAGCATTTCTGGCCTGGCTGTGTCCATTTGTAAGTATGGCCTTTGTCGGTGTTTTTGTATATGTCCCTGTGTTTTTATCGGTTCTGTTTGTGCATCAGGAACGTTCTGTTCCAGTTTAGGAGTTAGGGACTCGCAAGTCTGGGGATCCTTGTCGTGGATTGCGAGCTTGCGTCCTTTTGGCCAAAATGATTACCAATACCCCAGGTATTTTTCATTATTATGTATATTCGCTTCTCTTGGACACAGCCGGGTCTTTGATGCTGGGAGAGCATGGTGTGTTGTTGTTTGGCATAGCAAGCAGGGTAGCCCGCTCTATGAATTATCAAGGCGTCACAAATAGGCTTCTACCTGGCTATACACGTTGTGCCTCATGACGTACACACTATCCCTCCATGTTTCACTCACTTGCACTCCATTATCCATTTATTTCTATTGAGGCACTTCATTTATTACTGCCCCCTATATTTCACTTATAGTATTACACTTGCACACACACTATTCATTTATTATTTCTTACTACACATCCCATGCACCACACACCACTCCCCTCAAGACCAGTGGGAGTGGCTATTATTATTTAAAGCACCTGCTCGCCCTTTCATCAGCATTTCTGGCCTGGCTGTGTCCATTTGTAAGTATGGCCTTTGTCGGTGTTTTTGTATATGTCCCTGTGTTTTTATCGGTTCTGTTTGTGCATCAGGAACGTTCTGTTCCAGTTTAGGAGTTAGGGACTCGCAAGTCTGGGGATCCTTGTCGTGGATTGCGAGCTTGCGTCCTTTTGGCCAAAATGATTACCAATACCCCAGGTATTTTTCATTATTATGTATATTCGCTTCTCTTGGACACAGCCGGGTCTTTGATGCTGGGAGAGCATGGTGTGTTGTTGTTTGGCATAGCAAGCAGGGTAGCCCGCTCTATGAATTATCAAGGCGTCACAAATAGGCTTCTACCTGGCTATACACGTTGTGCCTCATGACGTACACACTATCCCTCCATGTTTCACTCACTTGCACTCCATTATCCATTTATTTCTATTGAGGCACTTCATTTATTACTGCCCCCTATATTTCACTTATAGTATTACACTTGCACACACACTATTCATTTATTATTTCTTACTACACATCCCATGCACCACACACCACTCCCCTCAAGACCAGTGGGAGTGGCTATTATTATTTAAAGCACCTGCTCGCCCTTTCATCAGCATTTCTGGCCTGGCTGTGTCCATTTGTAAGTATGGCCTTTGTCGGTGTTTTTGTATATGTCCCTGTGTTTTTATCGGTTCTGTTTGTGCATCAGGAACGTTCTGTTCCAGTTTAGGAGTTAGGGACTCGCAAGTCTGGGGATCCTTGTCGTGGATTGCGAGCTTGCGTCCTTTTGGCCAAAATGATTACCAATACCCCAGGTATTTTTCATTATTATGTATATTCGCTTCTCTTGGACACAGCCGGGTCTTTGATGCTGGGAGAGCATGGTGTGTTGTTGTTTGGCATAGCAAGCAGGGTAGCCCGCTCTATGAATTATCAAGGCGTCACAAATAGGCTTCTACCTGGCTATACACGTTGTGCCTCATGACGTACACACTATCCCTCCATGTTTCACTCACTTGCACTCCATTATCCATTTATTTCTATTGAGGCACTTCATTTATTACTGCCCCCTATATTTCACTTATAGTATTACACTTGCACACACACTATTCATTTATTATTTCTCACTACACATCCCATACACCACACACCACTCCCCTCAAGACCAGTGGGAGTGGCTATTATTATTTAAAGCACCTGCTCGCCCTTTCATCAGCATTTCTGGCCTGGCTGTGTCCATTTGTAAGTATGGCCTTTGTCGGTGTTTTTGTATATGTCCCTGTGTTTTTATCGGTTCTGTTTGTGCATCAGGAACGTTCTGTTCCAGTTTAGGAGTTAGGGACTCGCAAGTCTGGGGATCCTTGTCGTGGATTGCGAGCTTGCGTCCTTTTGGCCAAAATGATTACCAATACCCCAGGTATTTTTCATTATTATGTATATTCGCTTCTCTTGGACACAGCCGGGTCTTTGATGCTGGGAGAGCATGGTGTGTTGTTGTTTGGCATAGCAAGCAGGGTAGCCCGCTCTATGAATTATCAAGGCGTCACAAATAGGCTTCTACCTGGCTATACACGTTGTGCCTCATGACGTACACACTATCCCTCCATGTTTCACTCACTTGCACTCCATTATCCATTTATTTCTATTGAGGCACTTCATTTATTACTGCCCCCTATATTTCACTTATAGTATTACACTTGCACACACACTATTCATTTATTATTTCTTACTACACATCCCATGCACCACACACCACTCCCCTCAAGACCAGTGGGAGTGGCTATTATTATTTAAAGCACCTGCTCGCCCTTTCATCAGCATTTCTGGCCTGGCTGTGTCCATTTGTAAGTATGGCCTTTGTCGGTGTTTTTGTATATGTCCCTGTGTTTTTATCGGTTCTGTTTGTGCATCAGGAACGTTCTGTTCCAGTTTAGGAGTTAGGGACTCGCAAGTCTGGGGATCCTTGTCGTGGATTGCGAGCTTGCGTCCTTTTGGCCAAAATGATTACCAATACCCCAGGTATTTTTCATTATTATGTATATTCGCTTCTCTTGGACACAGCCGGGTCTTTGATGCTGGGAGAGCATGGTGTGTTGTTGTTTGGCATAGCAAGCAGGGTAGCCCGCTCTATGAATTATCAAGGCGTCACAAATAGGCTTCTACCTGGCTATACACGTTGTGCCTCATGACGTACACACTATCCCTCCATGTTTCACTCACTTGCACTCCATTATCCATTTATTTCTATTGAGGCACTTCATTTATTACTGCCCCCTATATTTCACTTATAGTATTACACTTGCACACACACTATTCATTTATTATTTCTCACTACACATCCCATACACCACACACCACTCCCCTCAAGACCAGTGGGAGTGGCTATTATTATTTAAAGCACCTGCTCGCCCTTTCATCAGCATTTCTGGCCTGGCTGTGTCCATTTGTAAGTATGGCCTTTGTCGGTGTTTTTGTATATGTCCCTGTGTTTTTATCGGTTCTGTTTGTGCATCAGGAACGTTCTGTTCCAGTTTAGGAGTTAGGGACTCGCAAGTCTGGGGATCCTTGTCGTGGATTGCGAGCTTGCGTCCTTTTGGCCAAAATGATTACCAATACCCCAGGTATTTTTCATTATTATGTATATTCGCTTCTCTTGGACACAGCCGGGTCTTTGATGCTGGGAGAGCATGGTGTGTTGTTGTTTGGCATAGCAAGCAGGGTAGCCCGCTCTATGAATTATCAAGGCGTCACAAATAGGCTTCTACCTGGCTATACACGTTGTGCCTCATGACGTACACACTATCCCTCCATGTTTCACTCACTTGCACTCCATTATCCATTTATTTCTATTGAGGCACTTCATTTATTACTGCCCCCTATATTTCACTTATAGTATTACACTTGCACACACACTATTCATTTATTATTTCTTACTACACATCCCATGCACCACACACCACTCCCCTCAAGACCAGTGGGAGTGGCTATTATTATTTAAAGCACCTGCTCGCCCTTTCATCAGCATTTCTGGCCTGGCTGTGTCCATTTGTAAGTATGGCCTTTGTCGGTGTTTTTGTATATGTCCCTGTGTTTTTATCGGTTCTGTTTGTGCATCAGGAACGTTCTGTTCCAGTTTAGGAGTTAGGGACTCGCAAGTCTGGGGATCCTTGTCGTGGATTGCGAGCTTGCGTCCTTTTGGCCAAAATGATTACCAATACCCCAGGTATTTTTCATTATTATGTATATTCGCTTCTCTTGGACACAGCCGGGTCTTTGATGCTGGGAGAGCATGGTGTGTTGTTGTTTGGCATAGCAAGCAGGGTAGCCCGCTCTATGAATTATCAAGGCGTCACAAATAGGCTTCTACCTGGCTATACACGTTGTGCCTCATGACGTACACACTATCCCTCCATGTTTCACTCACTTGCACTCCATTATCCATTTATTTCTATTGAGGCACTTCATTTATTACTGCCCCCTATATTTCACTTATAGTATTACACTTGCACACACACTATTCATTTATTATTTCTTACTACACATCCCATGCACCACACACCACTCCCCTCAAGACCAGTGGGAGTGGCTATTATTATTTAAAGCACCTGCTCGCCCTTTCATCAGCATTTCTGGCCTGGCTGTGTCCATTTGTAAGTATGGCCTTTGTCGGTGTTTTTGTATATGTCCCTGTGTTTTTATCGGTTCTGTTTGTGCATCAGGAACGTTCTGTTCCAGTTTAGGAGTTAGGGACTCGCAAGTCTGGGGATCCTTGTCGTGGATTGCGAGCTTGCGTCCTTTTGGCCAAAATGATTACCAATACCCCAGGTATTTTTCATTATTATGTATATTCGCTTCTCTTGGACACAGCCGGGTCTTTGATGCTGGGAGAGCATGGTGTGTTGTTGTTTGGCATAGCAAGCAGGGTAGCCCGCTCTATGAATTATCAAGGCGTCACAAATAGGCTTCTACCTGGCTATACACGTTGTGCCTCATGACGTACACACTATCCCTCCATGTTTCACTCACTTGCACTCCATTATCCATTTATTTCTATTGAGGCACTTCATTTATTACTGCCCCCTATATTTCACTTATAGTATTACACTTGCACACACACTATTCATTTATTATTTCTTACTACACATCCCATGCACCACACACCACTCCCCTCAAGACCAGTGGGAGTGGCTATTATTATTTAAAGCACCTGCTCGCCCTTTCATCAGCATTTCTGGCCTGGCTGTGTCCATTTGTAAGTATGGCCTTTGTCGGTGTTTTTGTATATGTCCCTGTGTTTTTATCGGTTCTGTTTGTGCATCAGGAACGTTCTGTTCCAGTTTAGGAGTTAGGGACTCGCAAGTCTGGGGATCCTTGTCGTGGATTGCGAGCTTGCGTCCTTTTGGCCAAAATGATTACCAATACCCCAGGTATTTTTCATTATTATGTATATTCGCTTCTCTTGGACACAGCCGGGTCTTTGATGCTGGGAGAGCATGGTGTGTTGTTGTTTGGCATAGCAAGCAGGGTAGCCCGCTCTATGAATTATCAAGGCGTCACAAATAGGCTTCTACCTGGCTATACACGTTGTGCCTCATGACGTACACACTATCCCTCCATGTTTCACTCACTTGCACTCCATTATCCATTTATTTCTATTGAGGCACTTCATTTATTACTGCCCCCTATATTTCACTTATAGTATTACACTTGCACACACACTATTCATTTATTATTTCTTACTACACATCCCATGCACCACACACCACTCCCCTCAAGACCAGTGGGAGTGGCTATTATTATTTAAAGCACCTGCTCGCCCTTTCATCAGCATTTCTGGCCTGGCTGTGTCCATTTGTAAGTATGGCCTTTGTCGGTGTTTTTGTATATGTCCCTGTGTTTTTATCGGTTCTGTTTGTGCATCAGGAACGTTCTGTTCCAGTTTAGGAGTTAGGGACTCGCAAGTCTGGGGATCCTTGTCGTGGATTGCGAGCTTGCGTCCTTTTGGCCAAAATGATTACCAATACCCCAGGTATTTTTCATTATTATGTATATTCGCTTCTCTTGGACACAGCCGGGTCTTTGATGCTGGGAGAGCATGGTGTGTTGTTGTTTGGCATAGCAAGCAGGGTAGCCCGCTCTATGAATTATCAAGGCGTCACAAATAGGCTTCTACCTGGCTATACACGTTGTGCCTCATGACGTACACACTATCCCTCCATGTTTCACTCACTTGCACTCCATTATCCATTTATTTCTATTGAGGCACTTCATTTATTACTGCCCCCTATATTTCACTTATAGTATTACACTTGCACACACACTATTCATTTATTATTTCTTACTACACATCCCATGCACCACACACCACTCCCCTCAAGACCAGTGGGAGTGGCTATTATTATTTAAAGCACCTGCTCGCCCTTTCATCAGCATTTCTGGCCTGGCTGTGTCCATTTGTAAGTATGGCCTTTGTCGGTGTTTTTGTATATGTCCCTGTGTTTTTATCGGTTCTGTTTGTGCATCAGGAACGTTCTGTTCCAGTTTAGGAGTTAGGGACTCGCAAGTCTGGGGATCCTTGTCGTGGATTGCGAGCTTGCGTCCTTTTGGCCAAAATGATTACCAATACCCCAGGTATTTTTCATTATTATGTATATTCGCTTCTCTTGGACACAGCCGGGTCTTTGATGCTGGGAGAGCATGGTGTGTTGTTGTTTGGCATAGCAAGCAGGGTAGCCCGCTCTATGAATTATCAAGGCGTCACAAATAGGCTTCTACCTGGCTATACACGTTGTGCCTCATGACGTACACACTATCCCTCCATGTTTCACTCACTTGCACTCCATTATCCATTTATTTCTATTGAGGCACTTCATTTATTACTGCCCCCTATATTTCACTTATAGTATTACACTTGCACACACACTATTCATTTATTATTTCTTACTACACATCCCATGCACCACACACCACTCCCCTCAAGACCAGTGGGAGTGGCTATTATTATTTAAAGCACCTGCTCGCCCTTTCATCAGCATTTCTGGCCTGGCTGTGTCCATTTGTAAGTATGGCCTTTGTCGGTGTTTTTGTATATGTCCCTGTGTTTTTATCGGTTCTGTTTGTGCATCAGGAACGTTCTGTTCCAGTTTAGGAGTTAGGGACTCGCAAGTCTGGGGATCCTTGTCGTGGATTGCGAGCTTGCGTCCTTTTGGCCAAAATGATTACCAATACCCCAGGTATTTTTCATTATTATGTATATTCGCTTCTCTTGGACACAGCCGGGTCTTTGATGCTGGGAGAGCATGGTGTGTTGTTGTTTGGCATAGCAAGCAGGGTAGCCCGCTCTATGAATTATCAAGGCGTCACAAATAGGCTTCTACCTGGCTATACACGTTGTGCCTCATGACGTACACACTATCCCTCCATGTTTCACTCACTTGCACTCCATTATCCATTTATTTCTATTGAGGCACTTCATTTATTACTGCCCCCTATATTTCACTTATAGTATTACACTTGCACACACACTATTCATTTATTATTTCTTACTACACATCCCATGCACCACACACCACTCCCCTCAAGACCAGTGGGAGTGGCTATTATTATTTAAAGCACCTGCTCGCCCTTTCATCAGCATTTCTGGCCTGGCTGTGTCCATTTGTAAGTATGGCCTTTGTCGGTGTTTTTGTATATGTCCCTGTGTTTTTATCGGTTCTGTTTGTGCATCAGGAACGTTCTGTTCCAGTTTAGGAGTTAGGGACTCGCAAGTCTGGGGATCCTTGTCGTGGATTGCGAGCTTGCGTCCTTTTGGCCAAAATGATTACCAATACCCCAGGTATTTTTCATTATTATGTATATTCGCTTCTCTTGGACACAGCCGGGTCTTTGATGCTGGGAGAGCATGGTGTGTTGTTGTTTGGCATAGCAAGCAGGGTAGCCCGCTCTATGAATTATCAAGGCGTCACAAATAGGCTTCTACCTGGCTATACACGTTGTGCCTCATGACGTACACACTATCCCTCCATGTTTCACTCACTTGCACTCCATTATCCATTTATTTCTATTGAGGCACTTCATTTATTACTGCCCCCTATATTTCACTTATAGTATTACACTTGCACACACACTATTCATTTATTATTTCTTACTACACATCCCATGCACCACACACCACTCCCCTCAAGACCAGTGGGAGTGGCTATTATTATTTAAAGCACCTGCTCGCCCTTTCATCAGCATTTCTGGCCTGGCTGTGTCCATTTGTAAGTATGGCCTTTGTCGGTGTTTTTGTATATGTCCCTGTGTTTTTATCGGTTCTATAAACTGAAACATGTCAGATTTGAAAAAATAGGCTCTGTCAAGAAGGTCAAAAGTGGCCAAAGCGGGAAGGGATTAAAATATATTACAGTTAGGTTATGAATACATGGGACAGATTTGTTTCAGAAATCTTTGCGTCTGAAAAATCCATTCCATACAACTGAATGAGGTTGTTTCTGCAGCGTGTGCATGGATTCATTTAGATGAATGGGACAGTTGCAGAAATCTGGCGTGTGTGAACATACCCTTGACAACCCCATTCAGATGAAAGAAACAGATTTTCAGTCACAGAAATGTCTTCAACAAGTTAGATACATGCCTTTATGGAATCTTTACTCACACAAGCCTTTCATTTTAATTACTAATAACAGCTCTGAGATGTTTTTTTAACCCCTTAGTGACCAGCCCATTATAGGCCTTAATGACCAAGCTATTTTATTCGTTTTTCTACAGTCGCATTCAAAGAGCTATAAAGTTTTTATTTTTTCGTCTACATAGCTGTATGAGGATTTGTTTTTTGCGGGATTAGTTGTACTTTTTAATAGCACCATTTTTGGGTACATATAATTTTTTTATTAACTTTTATTAACCTTTTTGGGGGGGATTATAAAAAAAAACTGAAATTCCACCATTGTTCTATGCGTTTTTAAATTGACGCCGTTCACTGTGCGGCGTAAACAACATGTTACCTTTATTCTATGGGTCGGTACGATTACGGCGATACCACATATGTAGAGTTTTTTTGTGTTTTACGACTTTTGCACCATAAAAACACTTTTGAAGTAAAATTATTTGTTTTTGCATCGTTGCTTTCCAAGAGCCGTAATTTTTTTATTTTTCCATCAATGTAGTGATTTTTTCGACTTGTTTTTTGCGGGACGAGACGTAGTTTTGATTGGTACTGTTTTGGGGTGCATGGTACTTATGACTTTTTTGGGGGGCAATGGAAAAAAATTGCAATTTCGCCATTGTTTTTTGCGGTTTTTTTTTACGGTGTTCACCTTGCGGTTTAAATTACATATTAACTTTATTAATGGAGTCATTACGGTCGCGGCGATACCATATATGTGTACTTTTATTTATTTTTTACACTTTTACTAAATAAAACCACTTTTTATGGAAAAAAATGGTTTTATTTTTTTTTTTACTGTACTTTTTATTAATAATCTTTATTTCACATTGGTGACTTATTTTATTAGTCCCACTAGGGGACTTTACTGTGCGATCTTCCGATCGCTGCTATAATGCTTTGGTATACTTCGTATACCAGAGCATTATTGCCTGTCAGAGCAGAGCATTATTGCTATGTCCAGGGCAGACCTGGGGGCTTATATCAAGCCCCCGGCTGCCATGACACCCCATCGGAGACCCGCGATTGCATTCGCGGGCCGCCGATGGGTGACAGAGGGAGCTCACTCCCTCTGTAAACAAAGTTAAATGCCGCGGTCGCTATTGACTGCGGCATTTAACGGGTTAAACGGTCGCGATCGAAGTAAACTTCGATCGCGGGCGTTGGAGCAGGAGCCCAGCTGTCATCAGACAGCTGAGCCCCGGCTCCAGCCTGTACGGGAGACCCGTGCAGGACTTAGGCTAGGCGAACGTGAAAAGGCGTCAGCCTAGCCTAAGGCCCCTTAGTGACCGACGTGAAAAGGCGTATTGGTGGTCACTAAGGGGTTAAATGGTACTGTAGCTCCCTTTTTTTTAAAAATTGAATTAATTTCTTGATAATTGTTATAAAGTATAGCTACAAAGTAGAAATATACACACTAAACACTGTGTTGGCTCCAGCTTGAATAATTTTTAATTGTTGCAACTTAACCCCTTAGGGCGGGTTCACACATGGCGGAATTTCACTTAAATTCCGCTGCGGACACTCCGCAGCGTTATTCCGCAGCGGAGCCGTTTCTCCATTGACTTTCACTTTAATTTAGCAGTGTTCGTTTACACGATGCGTACAATTCCGCTGCGGAGCATAGGCTGCGGAGCGGAATTTGGTGTCCGCAGCATGCTCTGTCTGTTGCGGAGCAGTGGCGGACTCATGGCGGAATTTCTCCATTGACTTCAATGGAGATTCAAAGTTCCGCAATGAAGTCCGCAGCTGTCATGCACATGTCATGTGTGCTGCGGATGCGTCTTGCTTTTTTAACTTGACATTTCTTCATTCTGGCTGGACCTATGTATTTCTAGGTCTACAGCCAGACTGAGGAAGTCAATGGGGCTCCCGTAATGACGGGAGCGTTGCTAGGAGACGTCTGTAAATAGTCACTGTCCAGGGTGCTGAAAGAGTTAAGCGATCGGCAGTAACTGTTTCTGCACCCGGGACAGTGACTACCGATCTCAATATACATGTATCTGTAAAAAAAAATGAAGTTCCTACTTACCGAGAACTCCCTGTTTCTGTCTCCAGTCCGGCCTCCCAGGATGACGTTTCAGTGTAAGTGACGGCTGCAGCCAATCACAGGCCAAGCACAGGCTGCAGCGGTCACATGGACTGGCGCGTCATCCAGGGAGGTCGGGCTGGATGCCGAAGGAGGGACGCGTCATAAAGACAACGGGCGGTAAGTATGAATTTCTTTGACTTTCACTAGGGAAAGTGCTGTCCCTTCTCTCTATCCTGCACTGAATAGGGAGAAGAGAAGCACTTTTCCTGCAGTCCGCAGCAGCTAGTCCGCATCAATTTTCTGCACATTTTGTGCAGATCCGCTGCAGAATCTGCAACGCAGATTCTGTGCGGCATTGATGCGGACAGTTGCGGAGGAATTCCGCCATGTGTGGTCATGCCCTTAAGGACACGGCCAATTTTAGCCTTGAGGACAGAGCAATTTTTTGTAAATTTCCCTCTTTGCATCCCGACGCTCATAACGCTTTTATTTTTTGTACGACGTAGTTGTATGAGACTTTGTTTTTTGCGGGACGAGTTGTACTTTATGTACGTACCATTTTTTGGTACAAATACATTATCGTTTAATTTCTATAAATTTTTAATTAGATTAAAATGCAGAAAAAAAGCAGTTGTGCAGCAGTTTTAATATTTTTTTTTTTACACCATACACCGATCATAATAAATAATAGTATACATTTGTAGTACAGGTTGTTACGGTCGTGGCAATACCAAATATGTCTATATTATTTTGTGTTTTGGGACTTATATTTTAAAAAGTTGATTTATTATAAAAAATGTGTGTTTCTGTGTATTTTAATTACTTTTTATTTATTTATTTACCATTATTTTTTTTTTACATTCATTTAACTTTTTTTTTTAATCCCATAAAGGGATTTATCATTTTGATTTGGATTTTGTAACTGTAATGTACTGGCATAGATCTATATGCCAGTACATTAGCCTGTTACTGATCGTACACAGGCAGTTGTTAGGGCATACCTCAGTATGCCCTAACAACAGGAAATATGTTCAGACAGCCCTGGGGTCCTTCACTGGACCCTGGGCTGTCTGGCCATACGAGTTGTGGGCTTTGATCGCGTCACAGTTATATTCTGTGACGCGATCAATGTGCAGTCCCCTCTCTTTGAACGCCGCGATCAGCTGTCATCGCGGCGTTCAAAGGGTTAACAGCGGAGAGAAGATGTTTCTCTCCTCTCCGCTGTCAGAGCGGGGCCGTGGCTGTGTATTACAGCCGTTGCCCCGCTCTCGATCTCACACACAGAGACGGCAGAGACTGCTGTCACACAGGACGAGTATGCTCGTCCTAATGCGCGAAGCGCTCGCTGCTCAGGACGAGCATACTCGTCCTGTGTCGGCAACCAGTTAAAATACTATTTTATTTACTTTTACATAAAAACCATTTAATATAATCAAACCAAAAGCAAACTTGCCTTGTCTTAACAAAGGTTTGACACTTGAGCCAAAATGGTGCTTCTATTTGTTAGGTGTAGGTTGAAACAGAAAGAATTTATTTGCACCAGAGTTGATAACGACCTGCATTTTCTATTACTGGATACTTTGTTCCATTTTTATACATTTTTGGTATCTTTATAGCAGAGGCTAGAGTTGAGTGAATTTCCCAAAATTTGTTTTAGATCCGATTCGGTCTGAATAAATTTGTCGCAGATCGCAAGTTTCCCTAATTGCCCTAAAAACTTGTGTCTGACCCTCTGATGTAATATAAGATGGTATCCAACCCGTAGCATTTCTTGGTTGGGCTTTTTATAGTAGATATGTGTCATCTACCATTAGTGTAATGATGGGGGTAGGGAAACAGACAAGTGAGCCCTAATCTACCCGCCACTCAGTCCCTACCTACTTGCAACGACCCGCCCTAGGCGACGGGGTACAACTGGGCGACGGTCCCTACGCTCAATAAGTGCACGACTGACAAACAGACAAGGGTACACAGAAGCAAGAGGAAATGGGGAAGTTGCCCATGGCAACACCGTGAACAACAAGAGTGGTGAACGAGACGAGTCAAACCAGGAGTGTACGAGGTACAAAACGCAGAGCAGGAGAGTAGTGAACAAGCCGAGTCAAACCAGGAGTGTACGAGGTACCAAACGCAGAGCAGGAGAGTAGTCAGTAAGCCAGGGTCATATGAAGCAGGGTCAAATAGTACAGAAGCTGCAGGAGGGCTAGGAAACCAAATGAGAAGAATCACAAGCAAGGAGGAACAGGAAAGGCAGGTATAAATAGACACAGGGCGGGAGCTAGCTCCGTCTGGCCAGGCTGTGATAGGCTCTCCCACTCCTAAGCCTGCCATCCTGAGTGGTGGAAGATGGAGTCAGTCTCACAAGACATAGAAGCAGGTGCAGACTGATTACCTATGGGCGTAGACACAGAAGCTGTGCCTGGCAGATCCTTAACATATAGTCCATATGACTGGCTGTGCAAGAGGGAGGGATCACTGCAGTGCGTTTTAGGAAAGTTATCTGCAAGGCATTATGGGGAAGCCCGTCTGAGTTCATGTGATCTTCCTTCTAATCTGTAAAACAGCTACTGGATATTTTGCCGAATCTGAACCTTTTGGGAAATTCGTACCGAATTCGATTTGTAGAATTGATTCAATCATTTCCAGCAGTGATAGCTATTGTGAAAGGAGCCACAGGGCCGCCATTTAAATACATTTAAATGATCAGGGCCAAATGAGCTCTATACCATTTCACATATCCTATCCTACATCTTGTACCTAATTATATATATTTGGCGTGTTTTTGAGGGAGGATTTTGAGTGGAAGGAATAACATGATCATAATGCAGCATACTACACCATATATTTATTTGATCCCTGGGGAAGGGAACAGAAAATAAACTGGGTTCTGTGAAATTATGGGGAGTTTCAGAGGTCTCGTGACTTTTATGAGATGGGGCAGCCAACAGTTTAGTTGGGCCTCTTTTTGGAGCCTTACTACATTGCCACTTGTACTGCCCTGATGACGGTCCTGAATAGACATAGTGCACCAACAGCAGTAATAGTTCCATAATATCAACAATTGTGCTCCCATTACAGCTACAATACCACATCTATAACAGTTGCATCTCTGGTATACAGAGATAGTCACTAGGTCCTCACAGAGACAGTCAAGTGCTCTTAAAACAGTGACAGCCAGAGTACCATTCTGTCAGCTACTGCGCCCCCATATAAGCCATAGTGTTCCCATAACTGTAATAGTCACTGTGATCACAAAACAGACACTGTGTCTCATTTTTTTAAAGAAAAAAAGCACCCTCTTTCTCCATATTATTTACTACATCAAGGTGACATGTGAGAAAGAAACAAGGAAACGGGGGGGGGGGGGGGGGGGGTCTACCTCTTTCAGTGCTGATCAGAGGAGATGGTTAGTAGAATGCTTTTGTTACAGGAATTCCGGGAGGTCTCTTTTTTGTCTGGAGAGACTCCCGGACATTATGTTGAAACATAAAGCTGTCAAATGTATTATATACAGATAATATATAGCTTAATCTATTTTTTTTTTTACTGTTTCTTTTGTGCTCTGTAATAATTCATTACTTTAATATACATATTACCTACAGTTTTATGGAACATCGCAGATAAGACATTGTTATACCACAAAAGTTTGTGCCAAATAACAAGATTGGCTCTGCTGCATTGCCAAAATCAGAACTTCTATATCTGTAATAGTAACATAGTTGATATATTAAAAACAGTTTATGTCTTAGAATTATGATTTTCTTACTTAAAATTCTTGCAACACCTTACAGTAGAAAGGAAAATATCCCTCTTATGTGTAGTATGAGGGATGTGACAGTTCTCTAATTAAGGCAAACAATCCAATGTCCACCAGCTTGCTTCAAGAACCCATTTTCCATCTGGAAATCATCTTCTTCAGCAAATAATTTCTTACAATTTTATGTTAAAAAGAGTTAGTAATGAGAAAGAAATGTGTTTAATTATGTTCTGTAACATAAGCCAAATTGTAATGGTGTTTGATTACATATAGCCTCAAAAATGTCAACTACATTTCCATTTAGAGTGCTTGGTTAAAGAGCCGTGCACATGGGGAATATCCAAATATCTGCAGACATCATGACAGATCTCAGCCTCCTTATGGCACGTGCTGGTTTCAATCCCCTTACTTCTTGCCATGATCCTTAATGTAATGTAACATAATGCATTTTTTCAGCACATCATTTCCCTAAATGGGAATGGGAATGCTGTGGATTTACTCATGAGGACTATTAATAAAGTGAGTGAATTTCCCCACAGTTCCCCTCATTCAGAAGGTAGTATCCTGCAGCCCGCATAGTAAGTAATGAGAACACTGCATCTCTCCATTCACTGGGACACAGACACAATTTCCTATTGTGACGGGCTCCCAATACATGAATACAGTAGTTGAGATAAATGATAGCATACTTTTCTCCAGAACAAAACACTATTCATTTCAAGCAAAATGCCTGGTTACATTTAACATATTTTCTTCCAGTAGATTACACCTCTTATAATCTTGCCAATGCAGCTATGCAGTTTGTTAATGTTACATAGCAACCACCGGCTGTTCTCTTATCCATCAGTATATTTTTAGATGCATTACTTTATGATGTACACTAGCATGGGAAGAGGGTGATGAATAAAAGTCTCTTGGGTTGAAAAATAAATAAATAATAATGCTTATATAGAAAATAAACTAAAACTCTTAACTTACTGGATATTGTATCTTTTTTAAGCTGAGATCTGAATGGGTATTGTAGTAAAGTAGGTCAGCAAAGTAAATAAAATGTATTGAAGGGTAACTAAACTTTCAACAAACTTCTGACATATCATAGTGACATGTCAGACATTTTGATCGATGGGGGTCCGAGCACTGAGACCCAAAACGATCGCTAAAACGAAGCGGCAGAAGCCCTCAGGTGAGCGCTGAGCTGCTTGGTTTGTGATCGGCTTTTTTTGGAAAGCCGATGTGGCAGTGTACGGGCTCGTAGACTTTCTATTGAGCCCATACACTGCTACATCGGCTTTCCGAGAAAAGCCAATCAGAATTCAAGCGGCTCAGCGCTCACGCGAGAGCTTCTGCCGCTTCGTTTTAGTGATCACTATGACATGTCAGAAGTTTGGTGAAAGTTTAGTTACACTTTAACATGGTAACAATAACAATGTACTGTATAATATATGACCAACATAGGCAATCATGAGGGTCTCATACAAGTTACTGACCAGTGCAATAGCAGCAAGTGTTACAAGTGTTAGCAAGCTATGATGAAATGGAATAAATAATTTTCATCTGGTAGCTATAAATATCTTATGTTATAAAGCTATTAAAAATGTGTTCTATCATTTAAACCAGGGCAGGCTCCAGGTTTACGTGGGCCCTTGGGCAATAGTGTCAAAGTGAGTGCTTATGCCTCAACTTCTTTTATCCACCCAGTATACTATACACCAATAATGACACCAGTGATGTTTTTGTCATGTTTTTTGCTATATTTGTTTTCTTTGTGGGTGTGTTTTTATTTGTAAAAATAAAAGATTTCCTACCAAAGGACGCCCAAAAAACTCACCAAATTTGAACATACTCCTAGAAGAAGAAAAGGCTGTATCGCGAAAAGTTGGTAATTTAATCCTCTTACTGATACAAAATGTGGGTGCTGTACTTCTTCAGTTGGCCAGAATAATTTTTTAATTTTTGCTTTCCCACATTTCTAGCAATACCAGCCAAAACTTTTTTATTTTCCCGTTAACATAGCTATATGTCCTTTTTTTAGCAAGATTAGCTGTATTTTTTTTTTTTTATGCAACATTTCACTATACATCTAAGTAAGCGCTTAATTTATATTAACTTTTATTATTGGTTAAATGCAGAAAAAAAGTGATTGAGAAATTATTTTACACATTTACTGATCATTATAAATATGTGTTATCTGTATTATACAGGTTGTTACGATTACAGGGATACCATCTATGTCTATATTATTTACTGTTTTGTAATGTTTATTGAATAAAGTAGATTTAAAAAATTGTCTTTCTGTTCAGCCCCCACTCTTTGGTATTTTGGGGTCTGTTTATTGGGTATCATATTATGGTATCATATTGCTTTCCCGATTTTAATAAGTCAGTCATAGTGACAAATTATCTTTAAATTGCCTGTTTCTTATGCATTTAAGCAGTTTATTCCACTGCGGGAAGAATTGGGTTGTCCTACCTATCTGTTTACTTTTACCAAATAAACTTTCCCATACTGTATATAGAATATGCTTCATTTCAATAATCTTTATTTTTCTTTTTTCCTTTGACAAGTCCTCAAACAACTTAAATTAAAATTACAAATAGATTTGCCTACTTTTAGATATCTTAGTTTTAGAATAGTATTCAATAGTATAATATTATAGCATGTATGATTATAGTATAGAAAATAGTGATAGTGAAGATACATTAAGAAATCTGAACCCCTGCTCAACTGAATAGGATATTTAGAATCTTTTTAATCTTAGAAATTCTCTTTAAAAATATTTTTTCAATTTGTTGCATTATTAAATAGTTTAGCGATATCTACACTTATACTAAAAGAAAATTAGCAGCACATCACAGTCTCAGTTGCTTTATGGGAGATGGTTTTCAAATTTCAGCTATAAATTCGGTGCACGCAGTCGTAGCCGCCTAGATGGGATGTGTGGACGTTTTGTAAAACGAGGTTATCTGAAAATTTTGATAAATAGACATAGGAGGAAGGTAAAATCATACAAAAGAGAGGAGACACAATGTAGGAGGTATAATACTGACCATGACCCTAGAATTCCTTTTGTGCCTATTTTTTCAGATGTGAGTAAAAAGATGGGTAAGATTCTGAACAAAAATTGGTCTATTTTATCTCGAACATTTCCTGGGATTATAGTATTTAATTCTCCCCCTTTAATGTCTTTCAGGAGATCAAGGAATTTAAAAGACTATCTGGTTAAGACGGATGTTATGGGCCCACAGATTTTGACTCATAAAAAAACAGGCTGCTTCCCATGCTTGGGTTGCTGCAATTGCAACAGCATGCAGAAGGCAAACAGCTTTGCACACCCCAGAACGGGTAAACGTTATTCAGTTAAACAGTATTTCACTTGTAAATCTGAATATGTCATCTACTTAATACAGTGCCCCTGTGGGCTACTGTATGTAGGTGAGACTACCCTAGAATGTAGGAGCAGGCAAAACCAGCACAAATATATCATTCGTAAGCAGAAATTGGAGTTACCTATTTCACAACACTTTGACAGTCACCGACATAATATTTTGCCATTAAGATTGAGGATCATTGATGGGATTCCTTTATTAAGGAGAGGAGGCGATAGGGAAGCCATGTTGAAAAGGCTACAACTACACTGGATCTTTGAGTTGGATTGTTAGGAACCTAAAGGGTTAAATCTTGAGTTTAGAATAGGCTCTCCCTTTTAGGTTTATTTTCCGAGTTCGCATTGCTATAGATTTGAGTCTAAACATAAGTGTCAAGCAATCAAGTTTTGTACCCACCGGGTCATCCTTTATTGGACTGGTCTGCTATAATGTTTTTAATCTGTATGATAAAAGTGATATCTGTTTATTTTTCTTTTTTATAGGGTATTTGTATATGCTGATATAAGTCCCCACATTGGAAAATGTGTGAAGATGGAATTCCGGACTGTATTTCATTGTATTTCTTGCATCTGACGATTAATATCCCTATATCCCTATATAATTTTTTATTTAATCTAATGTAGTGATATGGAGGTACTTGTACCAGTGATTAATGAAAGTTATTCTCTCTACCCCTGGTACCTTTTCCATTGATAGGGTCGGCCCATGTTTTATGGGTTGATCTCTTTTCTTTGATCTGGTTACACTTTCTTCTATCCCTTGGGTTTCCCGCTGATGGGACGTCGTCAATTTGGCGATGCCCTCTCTGTGGGTATTCCTGGGTGGCTCATGTCGGCGCTTTACCTCGATAGTTGTCCCCTTATTTGGGGATTTCATCATGGGGGAGCTGATGTGGACCTTGCGGGTTTATCATTCGTTGCTCTCGTCCTGTTCCTGTTATGAGAATGGGCGATTGCTGAATAAATTACCCAGGGTGTTAGTTGAGTGGGGTTTTGAGGTATTATAGTGATTTGGTCATGTCCTCTGCTAATATTGAAAAAGAATGTGAAAAGCGCCTCTCTTTGGCACGATTTAGAGTTTGCACGCAAATATGTGGACATGTATCGTGCTGCGCTGTTTGTATACAACAGGTAACCATGTTGTCGAGAGTGACCGGAGATGAGATGACATGACGTGTGGTCACGTGCATATGGTATTCAGGTAACGACAACGCTCTCGCGAGGCAGGATTAGGTTCGTGCATGGGCAGTAGGGAGGATTGAACGCCGTTTTGATGTATTAGTTCATATCTATGATCGGATTGTTTCTTGTGGGATATAAGTCCGATTTCCCATATGATGAGGTTCTGTAAGTGACCTTGCATGTAATTGTTAAATAATGAAATATGTAAATGTCTGTATTAATTTGATTGTTGTAAACATTAATTATTATATGGAATTGATACTGTGATGTCATATCCCTTATATAAACTGCACTTTGTACTTTGTTTAACTGCTTGAAAAAGACCCACACTAAGGCCCTCTTACACCGGCCAATTTTAGCCGGTGCAACAAGCGCCGATTAACGAGACATCGTTGATTGGCGCTAGTTTGTTCCTGTCACAAGGAGCGATGGATGGGGACGAGCGTTCGTTACTCCGATTGCTCATCCCAATACATTATTATCATGTCGGCAGTGCGTCTCCCTGTTTACACAGGGAGATGTGCTGCTGACAACGATAATATTTTACTTTTTTAAAACGATACGATCAGCAGATGAACAAGCGTTTGCTTTTTCATCTGCTGATCGCTGCCCTGTTTACACAGGGCAATTATCGGCGACGAGCGTTCTATGAACGATCGTTTGCCCGATAATTGCCCAGTGTAAAACCCCCTTTAGGGTCGAAACGTTGCAGACTATTATGGTGGAATAAATACTTTTTACAATCTTTTGATATCTCTAGAAACGTGTGCTGTGGTTTTTCTATTTTTTTGGCTACACTTAATATACTGTTACATACTATATTTAGAACAACAACCTAAAAGAAATGAGTCAAAGACCGAGTTTATAATAAAGAATTTATAACTTTTATTATTGCACAACAAAACAGATAAATATATTTACTCACAAGTTTAAAAAGACAAGGATGACTACCACAGTGTGGAAAAAGAAGCCAGACACATGTATATAATGGGGCTACTATTGTAGGATATGCATGAAAAGGATATATATAAAACCAAGGTGCATAAATAAGTTAATAAATAAATAAATTACTAACACCTGGGTATGTTTATCAAAAGGACTGAATGAGGTCCCAAATGATAGTATATGGTTGTACTCATTGGTGTAGCCTAACACATAGTGTTACATAATTCATTAATACAGAGTACACATGCAGCTGAGTGACAGTAGCTTGTTAATAAGTAACAGTAGCTTGTTAATTGGCTACACCAATGAGTACAACCATATACTATCATTTGGGACCTCATTCAGTCCTTTTGATAAACATACCGAGGTGTTAGTAATTTATTTATTTATTAACTTATTTATGCACCTTGGTTTTATATATATCCTTTTCATGCATATCCTACAATAGTAGCCCCATTATATACATGTGTCTGGCTTCTTTTTCCACACTGTGGTAGTCATCCTTGTCTTTTTAAACTTGTGAGTAAATATATTTATCTGTTTTTTTTGTGCAATAATAAAAGTTATAAATTCTTTATTATAAACTCGGTCTTTGACTCATTTCTTTTAGGTTGTTGTTCTAAACATATTACATGAGTCATCGCTAATGTTACCAGTAGTCATGGGTATTCACTTTTGTATGCCCTTCCCCTATATATTATATATTTATTAAAGTAATTTACTTTATATGACTTTCAAAGGGGTATTTTGGTTGTCCTCCGCATTGGTTGTGTTACATACTATATGTTTTACTTTACTTAAAAAATATGATTTAATGACAATGGGGGAATACGGTATATAAAAAGGTTTACGCCAATTTTCTGACAAAAAATGTTGCAAATCTTGGCAAACGCCTTTGTTGCGTTAAAATGTGCAACTTTTTACTTCTCTCGCCACTTTCCAAAGTGTCGAGAAAATGGGGCGGTGTTTAGCCAAAGTGGCGGGGTCTCCAGAAGAACAGCAAATGTACCATAATCTACGCCAGAAACTGGCGTAAACTATGGTGGAAATTTACACATAGCAGGAGTAGATTTGCTTTTCTTTCGAACAGACAGTCAAATATGCTCCAAATCTTTTAAGAGATGTGCACCTCTTAATAAATTTGGCACATTTTCTGCCGTATGAAACACCTGTCTTAATATATTCCCCCAATGTCATTATGTGGATGTCGTAATCTTTCATTTGTTAAAAGAGGGGCCCAGACGTCTTTCTTGATAGCTATAGTATCACACGTTATATGTACAGCACTAGATTTCTGGAGATGGGTCATTTATCCGGGAACTTATTATGATAAATATATGGAGATGGGTACTCATTTTTCCCCCTAATATGAGGCAAATGGCAACTGCCTAATAGGGATTATTGCCTTCCAATCAACACTGTAGGATTATAGGATAGTGTATTTTTGTAACCTTAGTATGTTATTATATTTAGACTTTAATTTATATATATTACATATAATTTAAAACTTTAAAAATGGTGGTAAGAGATAAAAGATGGACAGATAAGGAGTTTTCAAAATATATTACCACTCTGAAGTATTGTTACAACTGGTGGAAAATTGGGTAAATTATAATCTACCGCAAGAAGTTGCCTTTAGTACTCATTCTTCATCATTAGCAATTTCCCCTAACTTATTTCTTGCTTAATAACTAAATACATTGTCATACTGTCTGATGTTCTTGGAAACGATTGAAGCAACGCTGTGAGTATACTATATGCATCTACCAAGTATGCAGATGGTAGAAAATGGTATCTCGTAAATTTATGGACATCAAAATACTGTAATGTAACCCTTCTTCTAAAATGATGCTAAAATATTAACATAATACAAAACATGAAAATAAGGAGTCATTACGCCACAAAAACATAGAAAAATATAATTTTTATTACATCCAATAATAAAGACACAAAATATAAAAAACACAACGAGGTTCTAAAAATTGAAGGTCAATTTGTGGATCAGTCACATAACCATACAAACACAGGCATGGTATTATTGCTAAACACTGCAATTCTCAGTATTGGCTGGTAACCAGAATCATAGAGTGAATACTATCTCATGCAACTGGTGCTGGGTAACTTATGCCATCATTCTGTTCAATGTCGCCATGCATATCCATGGAGTAACTGAGATATGTTAAAGAACTATACACAACTGCTCTGTTGCATGATCCAGGACATAAATCAGGGGAAAAGGTATCCTGAAATGGCCTAAAGTGGAAAAAAAGTCCACCTGGTAACACCAGGGGAGTCAGTGTAGCAAATCTTACCCATGAAGGTTGGAAGTGAAGTGGTCCACACGGTAGTTAGGCACCCCGACGCGCGTTTCGCATGTATCGCTTCCTCAGGGGGTGTGCAATGCTGTATATCCTGTCCATTTAAATAGTGTCCTCAATCGCTTGTAACTGTGTTCCGGTCTGTCCGTTTTCCCGGTCTACGGTGCATGCGCGGGATTGCCTGAGGCCGCGAGACCACCATCGCCCGTCGTCATACGGCCACCGCGCCTGCGTGCCTCCAGAGACGCGTCTCTAAGGAAACAGCGCATGCGCAGTGCCCGCATATAGACAAAAGGAGACAGGGGCGGGCACTCGGCATCACCACAACATGCGCAACCCCAGGGAAAGAGGTGTTACAATGGTGAGTCTGTCAATGTCTGTCTGTGTCCGTCATTTCCAAAACATCCTCCCATGCTTTATGTCCAAGATCAAAGGCAGTGTGAAACCCCAGATTTTAGGGCTAAAATATTAGTGATTTATGATCAACAAAAGTTGAATGGATAGTAATACACCCTACATAGAAACATTACAGGTAAAAGGATATATATATATAAGTAAGGTAAATAAATAAATACGTCGTGAAAGAGATGAAAAACCATAAAAAAAATATATAAGATCAAAATAACAGATCAATAATTATTATAACACAGTGAGTTAGATACATGGAAATCATGTAAAGAAACGACTAAAAATAAATAGATAAATAGTCAATAAAAGTGCACAAAGAGTATATTTAGAAACATGGGAAAATGCTTTTAAGAGCCTGTACAGAGTAAAAGAAAAAATGCAGATGTTATTTAAAGACACAGTAATTAATTGACGTGAAAGAAATCTCTTTTCTTCAGCATCATACTTAGATGGTCAGACAGATACCCATCGAGTTCTCTTTATTCTTGTATTTTCACAGACATCCAAAGAATGAAAGTATTATAGATATCACCATTCGGAAACTAAACGTGAACACAAAACATACAATTAATATCATATAAAGAGTAGGACAGGTAACAGCAGCTTTCTAAAATTACTTAAAAAATTGCAATGGGCTAATAGAATATTATAAGAAGGCAGGAAAGCTCAATTGCTCATTGAGCCCAAAAGGGGTCAAAGTGCCTAGAGTGGTAATCCATCTACATTCTTTTTGTTCAAGAATCCTCTTCGCATTACCACCTCTGACTCCACAATGCACCATGTCTATGCCCCATGCCATAAAGGTTTTGGGGTCACATCCATGGTGTAACTTGAAATGTTTCGGGATAGTTTTCAATAATGACAGGTCGTTAATTTCCTTGGTGGCCCTTTATGTCCCTTACATGTTCCCGGATACGAATTCTGAGTTGTCTAGATGTTAAGCCGACGTAAATCTTTGGGCATCCGCATCTTGCGTAATAGATAACATGAGTCGAGCTGCACGAGATGTAATGTAGAATTTTAAACCGACGTCCATTAACGGAGTCAAAAGACGTTTTCCGTGCTATATTGGCACATGCTACACAGTCACCACGCGGATAACAGCCCTGGATCTGACCTCGTTTCGAAAAGGGGTTCGGTTGTATAGGTACATAGTGGCTTTTCACCAGAATGTCTTTGAGGTTTTTGCTCCTTCTAGCCGTCATCTGAGGCTTAACTGGTAAGGGGGTCATTAAAACAGGTTCTGTGTTTAAAATTGGCCAGTGTTTTTCTAGTATTGATCTCATGGTTTGCCACTGATTATTATAGGTAGAAATAAATCTGATCTTATTGTTGGCTACATTATTCTTTTTTACTCCCGTCGGATGTAGAAGTTGTCTTCGTTCCGTTTTTTTGGCCCGATTATATCCTTGCTTAATACATCTATGGCTGTAACCCCTATCTTGGAATCTGTCTTTGAGATCCCGTGACTGGTTCTCAAATTTCTCATCAGACGAGCAGATCCGCTTCATCCTAAGGAACTGACCAACTGGGACAGCCCTCATCGTGGAGTATGGATGTGATGACGAGGCATGCAAAAGGGAGTTGACCGACGTCTCTTTTCTAAAGACGTCCGTCTGTAGTACCCCCTCCTCTTTTGCCTCAATAGACACATCTAAAAAATCAATCTTTCGTCTATCCAGGATGTGTGTCAATTTTATATTAAATGAATTGTCGTTAAGCTCATGCATGAACTCAGTCAATTGTACTTCTGTACCTTGCCAAATCATGAGCACATCATCAATATAGCGCAGCCAGCACAGCACATGGTCAGCGGCGCAGGCGCCGCCACCCTGCAAAACCTGTCTCTCCCAAAAGCCGTGAAAAAGGTTTGCATATGACGGCGCGCATGCCGCACCCATGGCCGTGCCCTGCTTTTGTACATAAAACACATCCTTGAAGACAAACAGGTTATGGGTAAGAATATACTCCAAAAGTTCAACGATCAAATCACAAACTTGACTGTCCCAGTTGCTCGCTCCCAGGAAAAAGCGGACCGCACAGATTCCATCATGGTGCCGAATGCTCGTATATAACGACTCAACATCGGCCGTTACAAGGAACATATCTGGCTCCAAAGATATCCCGTCTATTCTTGTAAGTACGTCAGTGGTGTCCTTGACGTATGAAGGCAAGCACTTGACCAGGGGTATCAAATAAAAATCGATGAACTTGCATACAGGATCACATAGACCCCCAATCCCTGACACTATTGGTCGACCAGGTGGTTCGACCAGGTTTTTGTGGATCTTTGGGAGCAGATAGAAAGTGGGGATTTTAGGGTATTGGACTACCAGGCCATCAAATATTTTTTTCGGAATTATCCCTCTATCCAGAGCCAAACTCAAAAGTTTCCCTAGCTCCGAAGAGAAAGGGCCAATAGGATTATATGTTAGTCTCTGATATGTCTGTTTGTCCGTCAACTGGCGGAATGCCTCCTTTTCATATAATTTGATTGGCCAAATCACAATGTTCCCCCCCTTGTCCGCTGCTTTATATACCACATCATCATATGATTGTAATTCTTTTAAGGCTAGCCTTTGGGCCGCCGTTAAATTATCAAATTGTTTGTTGATGGAGATTTGTTTAAAATCCTCCATCACAAGTTTGATAAAAATTTAAACTTGTGGGCACAGGGACAAGGGGGGGAACCTTGTTGATTTTGCAACAATCGAAGTTGGGAACCCACCTTGTTCGGGGGAGATTTGTTCCTGTAATAATTCTTCCAGAGCTGACAGAGTTTCTTTCTCCATCGCACTATTCAAGCCCACATCTATTTCTCCCTTGCTGTGAAGTCTTGCATTTTGCCGCTTGCCTCTCTTTGTTTCTCCGTGGTAGAATTGGGTCCTGCCTATTCATACTGGCCTCCCCATTCCATCTATTGCCAATATGTTCATCAGAGGTCTGAGATGATAAAGACCCTGATCTAGAACGGGACCCCAACCGTGATCTTCCCTGTCGCCATTTGTAGACTTTACCTTGTTGGAAATCATGCATGTCTCTCTGGAATTTCTTCGTTTTGATGGAGCAAATCTCCTGTTCCCACTTCTGAAATTCTTTCTCTAGATCGATATTTAATTTATCGAGTGCCTCACTGGAGAGATCTTTTTTGAGGGGCATTTGTATCTCCTCTATCTCCTTCTCAATCACCCCCAGAGTCACGTGGTTTGATTAGATCAAGAGGTCCATATAGCCTCGTGAACAGGTTGTGGAGAGTGTTTCCCATTTATCTTTGAAACTTTCCTCCTCCGTAGGGAAGGAAGGGAAAACTTGAATTCTGAGGCCTCTTGGGATCAGGCCTTTACTCAGATACCTATCGAGAAAGGCCTTATTCCACCAAATCTTGGTCCTTTGTTTGAGCAATTCTTTGAGCCTACTAATTAGTGTTCTCATATCTTTCCCATTGCTATCTAAAAGCATATTTTTGTAACCTTAGTATGTTATTATATTTAGACTTTAATTTATATATATTACATAATTTATATATATTACATATAATTTAAAACTTTAAAAATGGTGGTAACAGATAAAAGATGGACAGATAAGGAGTTTTCAAAATATATTACCACTCTGAAGTATTGTTACAACTGGTGGAAAATTGGGTAAATTATAATAAGAAGTTACCTTTAGTACTCATTCTTCATCATTAGCAATTTCCCCTAACTTATTTCTTGCTTAATAACTAAATACATTGTCATACTGTCTGATGTTTGGAAACGATTGAAGCAATGCTGTGAGTACACTATATGCATCTACCAAGTATGCAGATGGTAGAAAATGGTATCTCGTAAATTTATGGACATCAAAATACTAACCCTTCTTCTAAAATGATGCTAAAATATTAACATAATGTTGTTTGTACAATTTACCATAAAAGGTATTTATTTTTATTTTTTTAAAATTATGAATGTCAACATGGTAGATATAGTATTTAAGAAGTTATTCCAAAGAATAAATTACTATATTTATCCTTGGTTGCTAGCTGTGGTGTTTCTATGTACCGACAGTCAAGGTGCTTGCCCTGGGTCTTTTATATGTTGCCCCGTGTATCTGAACAGCAAATCCCAGGGTGCTATGCAACCATAAGATGTAATATATGTTAATATATCCCGACGTGGCTCAGAGCTGCTCCTCAGAGTTGCTTACATTATTAAATATAGGTAAGATTATATCTATATATAATATCGCTCTAGAGCTAGGATGGAATCCGAATAGAGACAGACATTCTCATTATATAATCTTGCAAGAGAGAAGTCTAGCAAACAGATTTAAAGTGAATGTGTAATGTTTTTAATTTTACTTTCCCTAATTAACTGTAAGTATATATGATAAATAATGGTAGTCCTTTTTTTAATGTTGTAGCTATTTATTTTATATTTATAAATCCTTCCCTGCAGCGGCCATACTGTCGAAACACACTTCCTATCTGTACTTCCTTTATCGTCAGTACAGCAGGGTACTGCACTTTATGGCAGCTGAATTTAATGGGAGTGAATATCCTAGTAATACAATAGAGGTCATTAACTTGTCCACCCTCTAATGATAATGATATGATTCTCCGTATTCTGTGCCTGTATGTACAGCAAAGCTGACAAGTGAGCTAAAGAGAACAGGAAATATCAGCTTATTGTAACTGCTCTAGTGGCCAGTAACTTACACTGTTGCGGTCCTAAATTTAATCTAAGTTTCTCAATAAAATGGCTACTGATGAATACTTGTAGTGTAAAATAGTAAATGGAAGGCACAGATGAGGGGGATGCAGTTGCAGTTTTTCACTGTAAATGGAGGGAGCAACAGTCGGAGATGTCTGACTAACTGTACACAGCACAACTTTTCACTAAGCATGGAGAAACAAAACAAACATTTACAGAAGCCAGCAGAGGGATGGAATAAGACACAAAGTATGCAGGTTAGATACAATGTTTCTGGCTGCACATCATCTAATATACATCTACAACCGCCTAAGCAGCATCTACGGAGGGCACTGTGGCAGCATCTATGGAGGGCACTGTAGCAGCATCTACAAAGAGCACTGTGGCAGCCTCTACAGAGGGCCCTGTGGCAGCATCTACAGAGGGCACTGTGGCAGCATCTACAGAGGACACTGTGGCAGCATCTACAGAGGACACTGTGGCAGCATCTAAAGAGGACACTGTGGCAGCATCTACAGAGGGCACTGTGGCAGCATCTACAGAGGGCACTGTGGCATTAACTAGGGGTGTGTGGCATATCTACAGAGGGCACTGTGGCATTATCTACAGAGGGCACTGTGGCATTATCTAGGGGTGTGTTGCATTATCTACAGAGGGCACTGTGGCATTATCTACAGATGACACTGTGGCAGCATCGACAGAGGGCACTGTGGCAGCATCTACAGAGGACACTGTGGCAGCATCTACAGAGGGCACTGTGGCAGCATCTACAGAGGGCACTGTGGCGTTATCTAGGGGTGTGTGGCATATCTACAGAGGGCACTGTGCCATTATCTACAGAGGGCACTGTGGCAGCATCTACAGAGGACTCTGTGGCAGCATCTACAGAGGACTCTGTGGCAGCATCTATGGAGGGCACTGTGGCAGCATCTACAGAGAACACTGTGGCAGCATCTACAGAGGGCACTGTGGCAGCATCTACAGAGGACTCTGTGGCAGCATCTACAGAGGACTCTGTGGCAGCATCTACAGAGGGCACTGTGGCAGCATCTACAGAGGACACTGTGGCAGCATCTACAGAGGGCACTTTGGCAGCATCTACAGAGGGCACTGTGGCATTATCTAGGGGTGTGTTGCATTATCTACAGAAGGCACTGTGGTATTATATACAGAGGGCACTGTGGCATTATCTAGTGGTGTGTTGCATTATCCACAGAGGGCACTGTGGCAGCATCTACAGAGGACTCTGTGGCAGCATCCACAGAGGGCACTGCGGCAGCATCCACAGAGAGCACTGTGGCAGCATCCACAGAGGGCACTGCGGCAGCATCCACAGAGGGCACTGCGGCAGCATCCACAGAGGGCACTGCGGCAGCATCCACAGAGGGCACTGCGGCAGCATCCACCGAGGGCACTGTGGCAGCATCTACAGAGGGCACTGCGACAGCATCCACTGAGGGCACTGTGGCACTATCTAAAACAGGGGCTGCCCAATCTTGACATGTGTGTCTGCCAAACGCTGCTAACTGAGCCGCCGGACTGCATGTAGCGACACTTAAACTGTAAAACTGGATTGTTGAAATAAGCACGTGGAGATATATCTCAAATTTTAAACCTAGCGGTATTATTATAGTAATGTAGTAGTATTATTATTATTATAGTAATATAGTGTTATAGTAGTTCAAACAACTAATTGATTAACAATAATTTTGTATTGTATCAAATTTGAAAGTAATGCGGCCCGTCAACTTCCCATTTTTTCTATATGTGGCCCACTTACCAGGCCGAGTTTGAGACCCCTGGCCTAAGGAATGATTGTGATTTTATTTTTGTAACAATATCTCACCTTATGTTACCTCATAAGAATTGTCAGCTCGTTGTTAACTTTTTCTATTCTAATTTTAAATAACAAAGCATGTTTAATCTCTATTATGAGTGCACAGCAGGAAGAGAAAGCGGAATGTGATCAGCCGCTCATGTTTAGCTTCCTGTCCCAGGAATCAGGGATATCTCTAGAGGTGAAGAACCCATTTAATACCAGGTGTAAACGTCTTTACTACCTTGGACCAGGCAGGCTAGCATTAACCTTTTCACTACACTGTATCACCAAAAATCCTCAGAGCACCCGGGATATTAGCTTTACCATTTTAACCAGTTAGGTTATACAAATGGTTATACTCTCCTGCCTAAGCTAACATTGGGCATTGAGAATTGTTCCTGCACCCTGGGCTGTACAGTTGCCAGGGCAGCCGCACGACGCCTGAAGAGCAATGTGCACGGGTTCAATTCTTGTTAATTGGATCTGTGCACGATACTCTCTGGGTATCATTTGGTTGCTATGGCAACTGTTCTGGCCAGCGTGCTGGAGCTTTCTCCACACCCAATGCTAGTTTGGGCAGGAGAGTATAAATGGAGGGAAACTTTAACTTAAAGTTGTTGTTAAGGGAAACAAAGTTTTAAAGTTATAGTTGTTTTTATAATTAATGGTAACAATTCAAATTTTGTCACCTTGTTGTTGATGTTTAGATAACAGCAGTTTTAGGGTGCTTTCCTCTGGAACTGATAGTCAGTTGCAGAAATGTCTGCAATAAAATCAGCCGTGCGTAAATCTACCCTTATAATGACAGAAGTGGTCAAAAACAACTGATGAACATTTGTACTATGTGTGAAAGCTTTTGGTAATATTGCCAAGTTAAATATCATCTCTGCTGTTTAATATATTGTTTTGCTGCATGGAAACACTGTAGTCTGGAAGAAGTAGTGTTACAAACTTTGTTAAGGTTGAATTTAAAAACCTTTTATGGTAAAGACCTTGTTAGAATGACCTTCGAAAGTCTTATATTCTAAACTTGCTGCCTTTCTGCAATGCATACCGTACTGTAGAAACACCCATCCCAAAATAGAAGTTAAAGTCACGACCTTGTGAATGTGAATTGACAATGTACAATAAGATGTTCCTTTAATGAAGCCTCTTGGAGTCAGAGGTTAGACATGGCTACCATGGGAATAGGTACAACATAGACACCAGTGACCAGACCTATTTATCTTCTCATAAGTAGCTACGAATATAACAGTTACCAGTACTGAGAGAGTGTCTATAATGCTAATTAGATTAAGATCTACAGTGTGTCATTATCTAACTGACTTATTGATTGCAAAGTCACAATGACATATTACCCTGTGGTACTAAACTGAAGTACAGTAGTGAAAGCCAAGGATACTGTCCCAGTCCCTTAAATGTCCCTCAATAAATGCCATAGAACATCCAGCTAAAAATGTCACATCACAACAGCCACTAAAACACATGATTAACTATTTAATAAATGGAAAAGCTGTGCAAAAATCAAACCCACATTTTCTGCTGTAATGCCTCGAGATTCAATTTCCATAATGTTCTTACAAAGATAAAATTGAATGGAGAAAGTTTGTGAAATTCTTTGGAAATAGGAATCAGGAGTGGAACTGTTCATCTGACTTCAACATTAAATTATAGCCTGCATTTATCAAGCATGCTGTGTACTCATTCCTTTTTATACTTTTTATCCGCAGCCTTCTCTCAAGGGACAAGCTATTATTCTACACTACTAAAGAGGATAAGGAAGGTATTACTGTTCATTGTATTGAAAGTACACCAAAGGGGGAACACATGTTCAGTATAACAATGATGTGTTTATGGAGTGCCAAGTGCCTTAGAGACAACCTCTACAGGAAGGACACCTACTTAGAAGGAAAAATGGAAAGAAAGACCTCCTATCAGATGATGAACCTGCCGTTGCTTCTATTGCAAAGATACATAATCATAACCATCTGTTCTTTCTATGTCTCCCTGTATGACATACTTTGACAACACACTACAATGGACAACCGTATGTGATTTGTGTTATCTCCGAGCGAATGTAAAAATGGGGCTTTTACAACAATTCAAATAATTGGTAATGGGAATTTTCTAGGTTGCTGTAATACAAGAAAAATGAAAGAGAATTAAAACTTTTCACATGAAGTGTCCATTTTCAAAAAAAAATTAAAAATTTGTAAAAAAATAAGACATTTTGCTGTTATTTGTTATATTAATTTTTTCTGGTTCATTATAATTTTTTTGTTCTTTCATGCACAGTGTCTTTTATTCTCTTCAGACCTACTAAGAAAAGTGGTTTAGTAAAAAAAAGTACATTAAAAGCAGGACAAATGTTAGGCTGTGTTCACACGACCTATTTTCAGACGTAAACGAGGCGTATTATGCCTCGTTTTACGTCTGAAAATAGGGCTCCAATACGTCGGCAATCATCTGCCCATTCATTTGAATGGGTTTCCGACGTATTGTGCAGACGACCTGTCATTTACGCGTCGTCGTTTGACAGCTGTCAAACGACGACGCGTAAATGGACTGCCTCGGCAAAGAAGTGCAGGACACTCCTTTGCCACGTAATTTGAGCTGTTCTTCATTGAACTCAATGAAGCACAGCTCAAGATTTACGAGCGTCTCAGACGGCTCGCAAAATGCGAGGAGGAGCATTTAGGGTATGTTCGCACGAGGGCGTCCGTAACGGCTGAAATTACGGGGATGTTTCAGCCTGAAAACATCCCCGTAATTTCAGCAGTAACGGCATGTGCAGGCGCTTGAACGCCGCGTCCATTACGGACGTAATTGGCGCTGCTATTCATTGGAGTCAATGAATAACGGCTCCAATTACGGCCAAAGAAGTGACATGTCACTTCTTTGACGCGGGCGTCTATTTACGCGCCGTCATTTGACAGCGGCGCGTATCTTACGCCATGTGTGAACAGACAAACGTCTGCCCATTGCTTTCAATGGGCAGATGTTTGTCAACGCTATTGAGGCGCTATTTTCAGACGTAATTTGGGGCAAAAACACCCGAATTACGTCCGTAAATAGGCCGTGTGAACATACCCTAACGTGTGAAACGAGGCAGCTGTTTTCTCCTGAAAACAGTCTGTCTTTTCACACGTAAATGACAGCTAGCGTGTGCACATACCCTTAGAGAGGACATCACTTGAATATTTTACTGTTGCATTTGAAACATCCATTTATATTACAAACCAGATGTGAGAACTAGAAAACCAAGTAACGGCATACTGTTAAGGGTATGTTCACACGTTGCATAAACCTTGCAGATTTTCCAGTAAAATGTAACAAATCTCATCCACACACTGCGTAAAAAATTTGACGAACACGTTCATAAATTGACCTGAGGTGCGGTGCGGTTTTTTAATCCACAGCATGTCAATTTATTTTTATGCTTTGGAATTGCTGCTTTTCTGTTGTGAGTTTTTCCCATTGAAATCAATGGGGTAGTAAAAGCCGCAATGAATAGCAAATGTTGCAATTTTTGCAGCGAAAAAGCTCAGAATCCGCCGCAAAAACCTCAAAGGACGGGTGTCGCAAAAAAATTTTTTTTTATATCAATTTGCTTTTAGTGCTTTATTAAAATACATTTTATTTATTTGTGTGTTTGTGTTTTACTTTTTTTTTTTTCTAACTTTTTCTTCTCTATGGGGTCTGCCATTTTTTTTTTCATCTGTGTATGTGCCGCTTAACGACACATACAGAGATGGAATACAGCACATGCATCCCCATAGAGAATGCGAACGGGAGCCGTTCCATTCACTATGGTGTACGCCGTCTGTGTGGGAACGGCGCATGCGCCGCTCCCACACAGTCCAAATGGAAGGTCTTCGGCCGAGTGACATCCGGCGCCATTTTCTTGTGGACCGGAAGCCGTGGCCGGACAGTAATAGACTACTTCCGTTTGCGGCTTCCGGACATGTGTTCAGAAGCGAGCGGAGGGAGCGGACGGACCGGAGGGAGCGGCGGCAGCGGAGGCGGCAGGAGCAGGTAAGTTATGTCTGTGCATGTTCGTGTTTTTGTGTGTGATTACCACTGTATGTAAGCCTACTACACTGTGTATTCGCTCAAAAAATGGCGACACACATTGTAGAAGGTTTGACCGTTCAATCCTCTCCTTTCTCCTGGCACTAGCCAGGATAAAGGAGAGGGGATTGTTTGAGGCCGCTAGAGCGAGTGTGTCTTCTCAAATTTTGCAGCATAAAGCAATGTTTTTGCTTTACCACATGCCAATGCTGCAATTTTGGGAATTGCTCCCTCTAGTGACCAGCACAGGGAAATGTTATAAATTAGAGTCTAATTTATAATATTTCCTTACCTGTTGAAAAAATTAAAAAAATTAGAACAATGTGTAATCAAGTATTTACTAACTGTTTAACTAAAAAAAAATAAAAAAATTTTCTAGTTTTCTTTTTTTTTTTTCAAACACTGTTTTCGGCAACAGACATTCCGCCCGAAAAACTGCACCACATATCCACCCTGTTTGAACTTGATCTTTGACACAACTAGTTACTTGTGCAAATGAAGATGCTACTCTTTGCATGTATTCTTCATGAATGCATGTGTCTTAAATTAATATAAATTCTAATAATTTACCTAGTCAAAGGTATTCTCTCATTAAGGCAACAACCACAGTGTACAGTAGGCACTAATATATACCACTTGCCATGATGGGAGTGAGGGCAAAGACAAAGAAGGACACCGCAGAAAAGCGCCTCATGTGGTGTCCTTCTTTGTCTTTGCCCTCACTTCCATCATGGCCAGTGGTATGTATTAGTGCCTACTGTACACTGTGGTTGTTGAGTTACGTCTCTGCTTCCTGTGCATAGTCTAGGACATACTCCTCATGTATAGTCCATGCCATTTACATCTCTGACTTGGAATCTCAGTCTGGTTGCATATTTTTTGTCATTTAGTGTTGCCCACCCTATCTGCACCCAGGCTGATATCCTTGGTCAGTGATGGGTATATGTTAATGCTTTGATACATCTTTTTGGGATTTAGTATTTTTACTTTATTGAGATCCAAGTATGTTATAACTGGTATAATCTGGTATCTTTGATATTCCTGTGTACATGCACTTCTGTTTTATCATTTTGGTCTTAGATACTGTTAGGCATGTTTGTCTGTGTCTTTGGACATGTGCTTCCATCTTGTCTATCGTGTTCTCTCACTTTTTACTGTGCTTGTCATATATTTAGTTTATTTATATACGTAATAAAATTATATTTCTGTATTTACCTGGGCATTTTATCCTTTTTTTGGGATACATTTGGAGGTTTTACTGATAATAGATAATCACCAAGAATTAGAGAAGCGGGACCTAGCTTTTTTTTTTTTTTTTTTTAAAAAGGGTTTGTCTTAGTAAGGCTTTGTTCACATCTGCGCTAAAACCATTGGCACCAGATCCATCACCATTGAAATCGCTGGTTATTTGTGTCAGTCAGGATCCCGTTCCAACGGAAAGCTCAGACGGAACGTTGGAATGGGATTCTAGCGCAGATGTGAACGAAGCCTAAGACATCCCCTTTATCATAGAATAATCATGCACATCAGATAACTGTTGGACAAACAGTGGGGGCAAATAAGCACCACCGAATACCTCTGGCAATATTTATCTACTTAGGAAGTACAAAAAGATGAGTATAAGGACTCAAACAGTTATTTAAATAATAAGCCTAAAGCTGTTTGATAGTTGGCATAAATGACTTTTACTTTTTAGGCTATCTGTGCTATACACCAGTGGTTCTGAATGCAAAGTTTGCCACCAAGGACATAAATGAAAAGTTTGCATGTCTCCATCTATTTTAGAATCAGGGCCAATTTCCTTGTTCTATGGATATGTTCAGGAAGTGAGCATGTAATTACATTCTGTTTTCAGATGTCCCTGCCGTGTTGGTATGGAAACAAATGATCAAATAGGTTGAAGTTAAAATCCAATCTACCTGACCTGCACTTACTTTAATTGTAGACTTTGGAATATCCAAATTATTGCTAGTGGATCCTGTTAAAATATGCCAACAAATATCTTAAATGGATACTCCCACCAAAACTAAAGTTTGCAATATGTTTCATTAAGGAATTATATGTTTCAGTCTCTTAACTGTTCTATCTCTTGCTACTTCTATCACTAAATAGCACACTGAGGTTGTTATAGAGCAACAGTCTGAATTTGGCTTCAGTGACATGCTCTTTCTACTTGAGTCAATAGGAATAAGCCTGTGTCACTCATACAGACACCAGAACTTCCTGTATTATGAAATTACATGGACTCTTCCATGCACACAAGCTCTCTCTGGTGGAATGGAGTGGCACAAACTCCTACCGCAGATACTGCTGATGGTTAGACAGATTCCTGTCATACCGTTATAATGAAGAAGATTACAGCTCAGCCTTCCTTACAGTATAGTTATAATATTTTAGCTTATTTGGAGAATCACAATGTCCTCCTAGCAGCCAGAAGTGGCACTGGCTCTAGCTGCTCTTGTGATGCTGTGATGAGGTATCATGGGATTGATAGCACAGCGCAGAGGCAGGGTGATATCTAAAATTCAGAAGGTGGGTGATCAGAAGCAGAGAGGAGACTGGACTGCGGGGAACTGTGTACAGTATACATAAAAGAAGCGCAGAGCTGGATTGACAATCACGTGGGGGTATCATGGGAAGTTTGTTTCTACAGGAAGTCTTCTTTAAACTGGCCATAGACGTATTGATGAAATTATTTTCCATTCATCAACGATAATTGTTAGGTTTATGAGACTAAAAAAATTGGTTCAAACTGATGGAACTCATCACCATTATTTGGAACACTTCTTGTTTATGCTTCAAATTTTCTTTGGTCATAGTCTACTATCCTCTGAGAATATACATGTCAACCAATGCGAATGAACAATATTGTATACGATATGCATGATACTTAAATACAGTAACTAAACATTTAATATGTAAATGCCAAATAACTTTTAGTATATGTACATCTTCATGATGAGCATTCAGATTAAAAAAATAAACATAAATTGGAATGACCGTCATATTGTGACCAGCTTTATGTGTATATGCAGCTTTAGTTATCTATTTCCTTAGTTTACATTATTAGTTTCCATTATGTTATGAAAAATTAATGTATTTTCCTTTATGTTTTTTGACTTCTTGTTCTTGTTTACATATTTGTCTACGTCCACAGTCATGTGCCTAGTGAATGATCCAAATCATGTGCCAGTTCATGTTACTGTATAGGAAATATTTTACTTATCTTATAGGATCTTACAATTTAAAGGAATTACAAAATTACATCTGAAATAACACCAAGTTCTCAAAATTCAGAATTTACATAAGCCACATGGTTTGATGCCTTTCTATACTGACAATTGGAGTGATATGGGGGATATGTCGGATATAATGCCGCAATAGGACCAGGGCCAGCTTTAGGATAGATGGAGCCCCGTGCAAAATTTTCTTTCGGCGCCTCACCCCATCATAAAAAAATGCCCCATAAGAAAGTATAATGCCCCCACAGTAAAATGCCCTTTTTCATGCCCCCACACAATATAATGCCCTTTTTCGTGCCCCCAGACAGTATATTGCCCCTTTAGTGCCCCCCATACAGTATAAAAATAATATTTAATAATATATTATATATATATATATATAAAAAAGGACATACAATGTATAATGTCCCCTAAGTGCCCCTACACAGAACAATGCCTCCTTTACTGCCCGACAGTATATTGCCCTCTTTAGTGCCCACACACAGTATAATGTCCCCCAAGTGCCCCCACACAGTATAATGCCCCTTTCAGTGCCCACACACAATATAATGTCCCCCCAAGTGCCCCACACTATATAGTGCCTCATTTAGTGCCCCCACAAAGTATAAAGTCCCCCTTTAGTGCTCTAACACAGCATAATGCCTTTTAGTGACTCCCACACCGTATAATGCCCCCTTGTGACCCCCACATAGTATAAATAATGCCCCCTTATGGCAACCCACACACACAATATAATTGCCACCTTATGCCCCCACTGTCTCACAGTATAATTATGCCCACCCCACACATTATACAGCCACCCAACAGCCCCTTATACCCCCATTGCGCCACTGTATAATTTAATAATTATGTATAAATAATCTCTGCCTTGCAGCCTGGAGACCCGGGAACCGAGCAGTGGTTTATTTTACTCACCATTTGTCCGTGCGCTCCTGAGTCCTCTCTGTTTTTGCCCCGGCACTGCACTGTGAAGCACACGTAGCATTGTCACATGACACATCATGTGTCAGTCTCAGTGCATCGCTGGCGTGATAACCAGCGGCATAAGTAGGAAACACTTGGCCCCATAGCAAACTTTTGACAGGGCACCCCCCTCCCCTCCCCTGGGTGCCAGACACAGCCCCATTGTAGGTTGTGCCATACAGCCCCCCTCTGTGGATTCTGCCATACAGCCACCCTGTAGATAGTGCCATATAGCTCCCCACGTCCCCCTTGTAGAAAGTGAAATACAGCCACCAAACGCACCCTTGTAGATAGTGCCATACAGCGTCTCACCTCCCCATTGTAGAAAGTGCCATACAGCCCCCCACTTCACCCTTGTAGACAGGGCCATACAGCCCCCACATCCCCCTTGTAGACAGTGCCATACAGCCCCCACCTTTCCCTTGCCATACAGCCCCCCACCATCCCCTTGTAGACAGTGCCCCTCAAACAAATAAAACAAAAAAATTATACTGACCTAGGCCCCATTCCTGCGATGAACGGAGTTGCTCCACAACGCCGACAGGATCCTTGCATAGGCCGGGGTGATCCAGTGACATCATCTCGCCGCTCTGCGCGGATATCCTGTCCCTGCGCTGCTATGGCACTAGTTACGCCATGAGAGCAGAGAAGGAGCGCCCAGGTGGAAAGGCAGCTGCAGAATCGCAGTGCGCAGGTTGCACACCCCAAAGGCTGGCCGTGAATAGGACTATGGCAGGTTAGTGACAAGCATACTTACACCATAAAACATGGGCATGGTCCAAAAACATATTTTAAGCATCAATCTTTACTTACTACCTCATAATCTGACACAGCAACACAGACTTCATGCCTTGCTCACATAAGAATACCTTGTGGTCTTTAATACCTATTACGGGAAGGTCTTGACATTGTCCAAGATTTTATGCACACATTTCAGCAAGCATTATACTGCTAAAAATGAGCTCCTGGAGCAGCAAATTATTATTTAATGCAACAAAGCACTAATTCCATGAGCAAGATTTGGATCTTGATACTCCTGTGGAGATCTAGCACTGTCACTTACACTTCTGATCCCGGATGCTGGGAGTATTAGATGGTGGACCGGAACACAGATTTGGATTTTTGCTTCTAAATGTTATAATGTTGCATCGGCGTGGGTTGGAGAGATATGAAGTGGAAGTGGTTTCTATTTGCCAATAATAAATTATGTTTTTTTTTATTTGTTACCAGAGTACTTGGTATAATTACATTGCGTGTATTTTAGGTTAGACTTTCACAAAGCATTGAGATCGTAGAAGTGGTTTTCCCATGATTAAATATTAATTTCTCTGTTATATTTACCAACAATTTTACCACAGGGAACACTAAAAAAAATTATTTTCCTCTGTCTAGATATTATTTTTACATTCTTGTAATGACACACCATAATATACTTTTGATTCCTTTATCAAAACATGCACCTAATGCATTCTGTGCCAATGACACAATGCACAGCATTGGGCGCAGTAGGTGCATGTTCTCAGAGGACATCAAAGGGGGAATTAGTTATTAAATGTTATATTATCTAACAGGAAAATTTAAGATTTAGAGTGGGGCAACCTTTAATAGAATGTTGGAAATGATGGACAGTCCTGTATTCAAAACTGAAATAGAAGCATTTGCAAAAAATGGCTTGGGGACAGCTGAAAAGAAAGGAAAGAAATTTCCTAATGTGCCAAGAATCAAAAAAAATAGTCCTCAAAGTAAAAAACCCTCATTCAGTGTATTTTTTTTAATGCGCATACAGAACATGTCAATCACTAATATTCTCTATGATGGAATAAATGTACCTATAAAAAGCAAGAAACTTTTTAGTAGCATGCCCTTAGTACCATAATGCAAAGGGCCTTGAGCAGAAGTTGTGTATTGTATTGTATTAAACTAAATTGTAGGACTACAATTGTTTAACCATGACCATGTCTTAATAGGGCAGACACTATTTTAGAGATTGGAAAACAATCAAATGTTTCTGTTCTTCATAGATTCTTGAATATTCGCATAGGTGAAATACGTTCCCCAGCAGTGGCATTGTCCCTGCACACTGCACATATTTTTCTGGTACACTGGCCCACATTTACTAATGCTGTATAATAGTTAGACAGTGTAAACTTAAGGGGGTTTTACAATGGGCGATTATTGGGCAGACAAGCGTTCATAGAACGCTCGTTGCTGATAAGTGCCCTGTGTAAACAGGGCAGCAAACAGCAGATGAACGAGCAAACGCTCAATCATCTGCTGATTGTATAGTTTTAAAAAAGTAAAATATTATCGTTGTCGGCAGCACATCTCCCTGACGCGCTGCCGACATGATAATGTATGGGGACGAGCGATCCGAGTAACGACCGCTCATCCCCATCCATAGCTCCTTGTGACAGGAGCAAGCAAGTGCCGATCAATGATATCTCATTGATCGGCGCTCGCTGCACCGGCCAAAATCGACCGGTGTAATAGAGCTTTTAGAACAGACAGGCACAAAATGTGCTGAATTGATCACATTGGTGCATGCTGGATGATAATTTTGGCGCATCTTCCATGACCTGTTATGCACATTTTGTGACAATTTTTTGGGCGCATTTCTGGCACACATAGCCACACCCGCCATATGACAAGTCACACCCCTTTTTTCTGGTAAGCCAATCCCCATTTTTGGAATACTTTAAAAAGTGTACAGTGTTGTGAAAATATCAAAATTGAGCCAAACCGTGCCAAACTGCACCACATTGCTACAAAATTTGGCACATTTGTTTTTTAGACTTTCTAGATCCAGACACAGTAGTAACTTTGCCCCTGTATGCACTGTACAGGACTCTGAAGAAGCTCCTGTCCTCATCACAGAAAGTGATTCATAGCGTCAAGCAGATGTTTCTGATGTTTATATGTAAGGTCTTTATCTGTATTAGTTATCAGCAAATTTATCTTTAATCTTCATTTTTTTCCTTCTTTGAAAACATGGTGGGTACATAAAAATGATTGATTAACTTTTATTAACTTTTTTTGGTAAGGGAATTGAAAAAACAGCTTCTGAGCTACTCAGTTCACTGTGTGGCGTAAATAAATATACATAAATATTCTATGGTTTGACACGATTACAGCGATACCAAATATGTATAGCTTTTTATGTTTTATTACTTTTGCACAATAAAAACAATTCCAAGAGCCATAACTTGTGTATTTTTCTATCGATGTAGCCATATGTGGGCTTGTTTTTTGCTGGATGAGGTGTAATTTTCATTTGTGCTATTTTGTGCTACATGGGACTTATTGAATAACTTTTATTACTTTTTTTTGCGGGGGGGTGGAAAACTGTAAACTTTTTTTATTTTTTTTAATAAACTTTGTTTAATTTTTTCTTTTAGTACCACAAGGGGGCTTCACAATGCAATCTTCTGATCGCTGAAATATTGTTTTGGTATGCTAAGTATGCAAAATCATTACTGCCTGTAAAACTGACAGGCACATAGTCATGGCAGGCATGGGGGGATTTGTTAGGCCCTTGACTGCCATGGCAACCCATCGGTGGCCTGTGATGTCAAACCACTTAAATGCTGCGGTAGCTATTGACAGCAGGATTTAAGGGGTTAAACAGCAGCAATCTGAGTTTTCTCCGATTCCGACCATTGCAGCAGAAGCCAGGCCATCACGTACATGCACGTCACAATGTGGGAAGGGGACGTCCCATGACGTGCCTGTACTTGATAATGCGTAAAGGGGTTAAAGTTTTGAACCCCAGTGTTTTTCCTGTTACATTAACATTTATCTTTAGATAAAATTATATAGTTTAGTTAATAATTTTAATAGACATTGGAATGTTAAATACCTTTGTGTCAAAAAAGACAAAAGTATAGAAGGTATGATACCTTTATTGGCTAACCATAAAAGTTCTATATGCAAGCTTTCAGAGCACACAGGCTCCTTCTTCAGGCATTTTACAAATGAATGACTTAGAAAAAAGCACAACATTTAGATGTTACACAAAGACCATTAGTACATGAGGTGATACAACATTAAGATAAGCCGGGGCAATAAAACTGGGGTTATAGGGGTGATGACTTAGGAGTTAAGGCATCTGGAGTCAGTCTGATGGGGGACGTGACGTGTGTCCATGAAGTGGCTCATAAATCCTGGTGTTAGATTGAGGCCTTGTGTCAATGACTGGAATTTTATCATCATCTTGAATTCCAAAATTTTTCTCTCTCTGTTGTTTTTAAAATGACCCTTTAGTATTAGGACTTTTAAATCTGCCAAACTGTGATCAGGTCCAGAGAAGTGTTTTCCCACGGGTGTATCCACCTCCTGTTTTATTGTATGTCTGTGAAGATTCATCCTGGTTTGTAGTTTTTGTATGGTTTCTCCAATGTAGATTCCTTTATTGATGCACCTTGTACACAGGATCATGTACAGTACATTGGAGGATGTACAGGAGAACGTGCCAGTGATTTTATAGTCCTGCTGCGTGTTTGGGATGTGGATGATGTTTGATGATAAGATGTTGGTACAGGTCTTGCATTTTCTGCTGTTGCAAGGAAAAGTGCCAGTCTCTGATGGTGATGAGAGGGCACTTCTGACCAGGAGATTCCTTAGGTTTGGTGGCTGTTTGTATGCAAGGAGAGGTAAATCCGGGAATATTTCCTTCAGTTTATTGTCTTTGTTGAATACAGGTTGGAGATCAGCAGCAATTTTCCTCAAGATGTTGTGGGTTGTATATGACCACTAGGGGCACCCTGCTGTTGTCTTCCTTCTTTTTGTACTCCAGAAGATTGTTCCTTGGAGTTCTTGTTGCTTCCAATAGACATTGGAAGAACAGCATAAAGTTTACAAAACAGACAATTTCCTGGCACTGTAAACTGTAACATAAAGGCAAGGGACCCTGATCATAAAATACTTTCTTCTTTTAAACATATACAGCAATAAATTATCAAAACCTGCCAATGAACACGAAGAGCATAAATGCAACAGAAGAACATTGTGTAATGTATTGTAATGAAGATTTATGCACTGGCAAACTCTGGTCAGATCTACAGGGTGATTTCGTAGATTTCATTAGTTAAAGCTATAAAACAGCCTGTCTACGAGAGGAGGAACAGTGGGAAGTCCATATAAATTACTACAGCTCAATTAGGTGCAGACAGTTTACAGAGTGTTTATTACCAGTAAAAAGGAAGGTTTTCTAATTAGATTAAAAGGTTTTGAAAACAACAGTGCCCTGTGATTTAGACCTATTGTGCGAATAATACACTGTAAGGAGCAGCATTGATTAAAAGTAAACTGATAAGTTATTTGTGCTAGTTCATTGTTTATTGACGGAGCTCCTGCTGCCCGGCTACAATTTACCGCATAAGATCAATGGAAGGATTTGGCTAATTTTCTCCATGGCTACAAGATTTATAACTATTCAAAGGGCAGTTGAGTCTCTGCTTGAAATACCAGCCATGATCTATTTGGTGTAATAATCATCAAGGATGTGTAGATGTATAAATCAGTCAGGATATGAATTAAATAGGGCTTCCCTATTGTAAAATGTAATATTAAAAATAGCAATTCTGGTATCGCCTGTATTGCATGACAATATGCTTCATAAAAACAGTGGTCAATAGAAACATAAAGACTAGAGTGCTCAGATTCAAGGACAGCAGTCAATCAGTGTCTCTTACAATTGATTTAAGGGGCCAGGTTTTATTCTGAGCCTGTGATACATACATTTTGGTTTCCTGCAGGGATGAATGCTATTTCCCACTGTGCTGAGCAAGCTGAATTTTAGGTCTGCTTTGCCAAATGTTTTCAAGATGCAGGTTATAATAGGCAGGGGGTCGTTCCCCTTGCTTGTGAATGATCATTTTTCCCATATGTATTGGTAGAAACAGACGAGAGAGTAAATGAATAATACCTCAATCTCTTTTTGTCCTACTGTGCCCTTCAGACCACATGGAAGAGTACAGCTGTGTCTAATCCCTGGCTCCCTGTATTGTTTATCACAATGCCTGGAATCATTTAAAATTCTCAATAATAATACTATATCACAATACATCAAAAGGTCAGACGTTAACACATTCAACTCTAATACAGATAGATAGATAGATAGATAGATAGATAGAGAGAGAGAGAGAGAGAGAGAGAGAGAGAGAGAGATAGATAGATAGATAGATAGATAGATAGATAGATAGATAGATAGATAGATAGATAGATAGATAGATAGATAGATAGATAGATGATAGATGATAGATAGATAGATAGATAGATAGATAGATAGATAGATAGATAGATAGATAGATAGATAGATAGATAGATAGATAGATAGATAGATAGATAGATAGATAGATAGATAGATAGATAGATGATAGAGAGATAGAGAGATAGATAGATAGATAGATAGATAGATAGATAGATAGATAGATAGATAGATAGATAGATAGATAGATAGATAGATAGATAGATAGATAGATGCCTCATAGAATGTCGCCTTGTCGTGGCAGGTGGGTTCACGCAATTTGATCAAAATGTGCGCTAAGAACCTCCCTATTGTAAGTAGATTTAGCAGTAATGCATATTTATTTATATTTAGTGCCTTAGGTGGCATTAGTGTTCGCAGAGTGCTGTCGCCATTTTCTTGTGGGCTAGATAGATAGATAGATAGATAGATAGATAGATAGATAGATAGATAGATAGATAGATAGATAGATGATAGATAGATAGATAGATAGATAGATAGATAGATAGATAGATAGATAGATAGATAGATAGATAGATAGATAGATAGATAGATAGATAGATAGATAGATAGATAGGTAGGTAGATAGATAGATAGATAGATAGATAGATAGATAGATAGATAGATAGATAGATAGATAGATAGATAGATAGATAGATAGATAGATAGATAGATAGATAGATAGATAAAGAAAGTCCACAATCCAGCAGCACCAGTCAAAGTTGTGGATGTGTGCGCACCCTGGGAGCTTGATCACTGCTCCAAATCCAAGTATAGTCGTCCAAAGACAGGCTCTGCTTGTGCACAAGGGCTAAATAAAAGGCATTTTTTCACTAAAACTTGGAGTGCTGCCTGTCTTTGGACGACTAGATAGATAGATAGATAGATAGATAGATAGATAGATAGATAGATAGATAGATAGATAGATAGATAGATAGATAGATAGATAGATAGATAGATAGATAGATAGATAGATAGATAGTTTTTATCCTGTATAGGACCTTTCTCAAGCAAAGTAACAGTACAAATGAACAAGTATATGTGACATGACATACATGTCAACAATTAATCAATTACAGTGATCATTAATGAAAACCATTAAAATACAGTACATCCGTACCAAATACAGTGTACAGATTCCCAACTTTGATAAAGTGCAACAGTGCAAAGTTATATAAAACAATTCATACTTATTATACAGTATAGAATCACTTTTGACAATAATAGTCCTCATAATTCAATATACAGTATATAGTGCACCTGTGTAATCATTACTCACCATCTTGCAATCACTATTAACCCCATATTTCTTAATTCAACAATAACGCATATGAGGCACACACGCTTAGACCGGCACCCAGTGAACTCAACTGTGCATGTCCATATATGCTAATTGACAATTGCTATAACAGGGGTGTGTTACCCCATGGTCTGTATGTTCCACTTCTCCTGTATCTAGGTATTTGATTGGCTTATTGCATGCATTTTGCACTTTATACTTAACTCCAGTCCTAGTATACTTATGTGGCTTACATTGATTGTAGCATCTGCACTTTCTATTTTCTATATGTATTGTATCTGATTGAATATAGACCTTGGGGTTAACCCCTTCAGGAATGAGCCTGTTTTGGCCTTCAGGGCGAAGCCGATTTTTCAAATCTGGCATGTGTCACTTTATGTGGTAATAACTTCGGAATGCTTTTACCTATCAAAGTGATTCTGAGATTGTTTTCTCGTGACAACTTCTACTTTATGTTAGTGAAAAAAATTGGTCGATAAATTCAATATTTATTTGTAAAAAACACCAACATTTGGAGAAAATGTGCAAAAATGTGCATTTTTCTAAATTTAAATGTATGTGCTTGTAAAACAGATAGTAATACCACACAGAATAGTTACTAGTTTACATTTTCAATATATCTACTTTATGTTGGCATCGTTTTTTGAACATTCTTTTATTTTACAAGGCTTAGAACTTTAGCAGCGATTTCTCATATTTTCAAGAAAATTTCAAAAGGCTATTTCTTCAGGGACCAGTTCAGTTCTGAAGTGGCTTTGAGGGCCTTATATATTAGAAAGTCCCCATAAATCATTTTAAACTGCACCCCTCAAAATTAAAAGTATTCAAAACAGCATTCAGAAAGTGTTTTAACCCTTTAGGCATTTCACAGGAATTAAAGCAAAGTAGGCATGACATTTACAAATTTCATTTTTTTCCGCCAAAATTCATTCGTAATACATTTTTTTCTGTACCACAGAAGGTTTTACCCGAGAAATGTAACTCAATATTTATTGCCCAGATTCTGGAGTTTTTAGAAATATGCCACATGTGGACCTAATGTGCTAATGGACTGAAGCACAGGCCTCAGAAACAAAGAAGTACCAAGAAGATTTTGGGGCCTCCCTTTTTTTAGAATATATTTTAGGCACCATGTCAAGTTTGAAGAGGTCTTGTGGAGCAAAACAGTAAAGACCCCCAAAAGTGAACCCATTTGGGAAACTAAACCACTTAAAGAATCTATCTAGGGGTATAGTGAGCATTTAGACCCCACAGGTCTTTTGCAGAATTTATTAGAATTAGGCCGTGAAAATGAATATCAACATTATGTCCACTAAAATGTTGAATTTTTTCAATTTCACAAAGGATAAAGGAGGAAAAAGCACCCCAACTTTTGTAAAGCAATTTCTCACGAGTACGGCAATACTCCACATGTGGTTATAAATGTTTTTTCATTAGCAGTCATATCTGTTGTAACGTCTATGGCAGCGGACCGTCGACCTGACTTACACTCTGACGGCCGCGGCCATGGACGAGTGAGTTCCGGGCGGCATCCCCCTCCTGGTAGACGCCGGCACTCACTTCCTCGTTCGGACACTGTCTCCCGCAGGGTGCGTGCACCCGCGCGTGCTCAGCCTTAAAGGGCCAGTACGCGCAAATTTGCAGATTAGCTGCAATTAGTCCAGAATGCCTCTGGACTATAAGAGGGGCTCTGCCCTCTCAAACGTTGCCTGAGCATTGTTGTGTTACCCTAGTTTGTCCTTGAAATGGTCTCCTAAGTATTTTCCAGTTCCCAGTGTTTCCCGTTCCTGCCGCCTGTACCCTGTGTCCCGTGCTACCGACCCTTCAAGATTTGGAGTCGTATTGTGCCCTCTGCTGCATCTACTGTGCTGCACCCCGCCGGGTGTCTGTCTACTGCCGGAGCCTCATCTTAGACTGAAACCACCGCTAATATCTACATTGTCTCAGGTATCCTTTCAGAACAATAGACATTGCATATATACCTGTTTGGCCAACTGCTATCCCGCTACGCGGTACGGCCTACCGGCTGTTCCATCCCCAACTTCTCCTCACTGACTGCTCCCATCTCTACCCTCACCAAAAAGGGCATGAACACCAAGGTGTGGACTCCAGAAGCAGAGACCGCGTTCAAGAGCTTAAAGAAGGCCATCACGTCAGCCTCAATCCTCCATCATCCTGATGTGTCTCTACAGTTGTCGTTGGAGGTGGATGCCTCCTCTGTTGGTGCTGGCGCACTTCTGTTCCAGAGAGGCTCCAAAGACAAGACTGTAATATGTGGCTACTACTCTAAGCTTTTTTCTCCCACAGAGCGCAACTACTCAATTGGGGATCGGGAGTTACTGGCCATCAAGCTGGCTCTGCAGGAGTGGAGACATCTACTAGAGGGCGCAGCTCATCCAATACTGGTATTCATGGATCACGAGAAGCTCACCTATCTCCAGACGGCCCAAGGGCTGAACCCTCGTCAGGCCAGGTGGCCGCTGTTCTTCGCTCGGTACCAGTTTGAGCTCCACTACCGTCCTGCCGACAAGAATGTGTGGGCTGATGCCTTGTCTTGGTCATTCGAGACAGAAGACACTGTGGAGTCCCCACAGAATATCATTGACCCTTCCTGCATCATCTCTGTCAACCCTCTGCAAGTTAGAGACATTCCTCCGGGGAGGACATTTGTGCATTTGGCAGACAGAGGAATAATCCTCCACTGGGGACACAGTTCTAAGCTGGCAGCTCACGCGGGTGCCCGTATGAACCGAGACCTAATTGCATGTCAGTTCTGGTGGCCCACGCTGCCCAAAGACGTCACAGATTTAGTTTCCTCCTGCATGGTGTGCGCAGCAAATAAAGTTGCCGCCTCCAGACCAGCTGGTCTGCTCCAGCCACTGCCTGTGCCTGATGCCCCCTGGCAACACATTGCTATGGACTTTGTCACGGACCTGCCTCCCTCTACTGGATGCAGTACGGTCTGGGTGGTGGTGGATCGATGCTACAAAATGGCTCATTTTGTTCCACTGACTGGTCTGCCTTCTGCTTTCCGACTGGCCGGCCTCTTCATCCAACACATCTTCCATCTGCACGGCTTGCCTCTGCATATTGTGTCGGATCAGGGGGTTCAGTTCACCTCAAAGTTCTGGAGAGCCCTCTGCGGTCTCCTCGGTGTGAAGTTGGACTTTTCCTCAGCCTACCATCCCCAGTCCAATGGTCAAGTCGAGAGGCTTATTCAGATTATGGAGAACTATCTGCGGCACTTTATCTCCAGGCAGCATGATGACTGGGTGCAGCTGCTTCCTTGGGCTGAGTTCTCCTACAACTACCATACTAGTGAGTCCACCACCTCCAGCCCATTCTTCATTGTCTACGGCAAACATCCATGAATACCTCTTCCTGTTTCTACTATATCCCAGGTGCCTGCAGCTGACTCTACTTTCAGGGACTTTCTACAGATATGGCAGCAGACCCGATCTTCTATTCTGCTGGCGGCCGACCGCATGAAGAGAAAGGCAGACACAAGAAGACGACAGCCTCCCAAGTTTCTTCCTAGCACTAAGGTCTGGCTGTCTTCTAAGAATATCCGGCTGAGGGTGCCATCTTGCAAGTTTGCTCCCAGGTTCCTCGAACCCTTCGAGATTCTGCTGCAGATCAATCCTGTCTCCTACAAGCTTCGGCTGCTTCCCACTCCCAAGATCCCAAACTCCTTTCACCTCTCTCTGCTGAAGCCTGTGGTCCTGAACCACTACTCCAAAACTCCTAGTTCCGCAGTGGCTCCTTGGTCGGGGACATTCGAGGTGAGGGAGATCTTGGACACCAAGAGAGTAGGAGGAAGAAAATTTTATTTGGTGGATTGGAGGGGATTTGGTCCAGAGGAGAGGTCTTGGGAGCCAGAGGAGAACATCAATGCTCCTGCCCTCGTGAAGAAGTTTCTCTCCCGCTCTGGCTCAGAGGGCGTAAGAGGGGGGATACTGTAACGTCTATGGCCGCAGACTGTCGTCCTGACTTACCCTCTGACGGCCGCGGCCATGGACGAGTGAGTTCCGGGTGGCATCCCCCTCTTGGGAGACGCCGGCACTCACTTCCTTGTTTGGACACTGTTTCCCGCAGGGTGTGCGCGCCCACGCGTGCACAGCCTTAAAGGGCCAGTATGCGCACATTTGCAGAATTGCTGCATTTAGCCCAGAATGCCTCTGGACTATAAGAGGGGCTCTGCCCACTAAATCATTGCCTGAGCCTTGTTGTGTTACCCTAGTTTGTCCTTGCAAATGGTCTCCTAAGTGTTTTCCAGTTCCCAGTTTTTCCCGTTCCAGCCACCTGTATCCTGTATTCCGTGCTACCGTGCCTCTGTGCCTTCAAGAGTTGGAGTCGTGTTGTGCCCACCGCTGCATCTACTGTGCCGCACCCCGCATGGTGTATTTCTACTGCCGGAGCCTCATCTTAGCCTGAAACCACCGCTACTGTCTACATTGCCTCAGGTATCCTTTCAGAACTATAGACATTGCATATATACCTGTTTAGCCAGCTGCTATCCCGCTACGTGGTACGGGCCAGTGGGTCCACAGCCCGCACCGTGACATCTGTCAAGTTGGTAGTAATGTTTTTCTCTGGTAAAACAGAACATTTACAGTACCACATGATGGTCGGGGTAAAGAGAATGAAGTGTGAGTTTCTCTCGTGCTTGTATAGAGATTATAAACTCTGAGGACATTATTTTTGGAAAGACTTTACTATTAATGGAGTGGTCAGATGCCATTCAGGAGTGCCCGATAGCAGATGTCTTAATTGGGGTGCTGGTAAAGGTTACATAGAAGTGGGAGTGTCCAGTAAAGTGTTTTTGGTAACTGATTTGGGAATAATTATTTCTGTGTACATGTGCAATGTGCAATGTACACCGATATATCTTTACCGATATAGAGTCGTTATAAATGGTAGTTACTTAAGATGGGCTGAAGTCAACAGTGGGGTGCCACAAGGATCTGTGTTAGGCCAAATTATTTTTAATATATTTATTAATGACCTTATATATGGGATTTATTTTACTGATGGTAAAAAAACTTTGTAGGATACTTAAAACTCAGCTTGATTATGAAATATTACAGAAAGACCTAGATAAGCTGGCAGCATGGGCAAAAACATGGTAGATTAACTTTAATGTAATGCACCTAGGTAACAATTATAGTATTAATGCATATACATTAAATGGAATAAAACTAAGGGTTAATGACACAAGAGAAGGACCTGGGTATTCTGATTACAAATAAGCTAAACAGCAGTACTCAATGTCAAGCAGCAGCTGCAAAAGCAAATGGAATTTTAGGGTGTATAAAAAGAGAGATAAAAACCTGTGATTCAAATGTTATATTATCCCTCTAGAAAATACATTGTAAGGCCACATCTTGAATATGGAACTCAGTTTTGGGCTCGACATTGTAAAGAGGACTAAAATATTAAATGGGATGGGAGGTGTCACATATAATGAAAGGCTAGAAAAATTGGGCTTGTAAAGATAGCTTGTAAAAAGTTTGTAAAAAGATGCCTTAGAGGTGATCTTATTAAGTTAAGTTTGGTCCATACAAAGAACTAGCACATAATCTATTCTTTCCAGGAACTTTACAAATGACCAGAGGACATTCATTGCGTGTGGAAGAAAGATGTTTCAGACATCAATAAAAGAAAGGGTTCTTTACAGTTAGAGTAGTCAAACTATGGAATGTCCTACCCCAAGAGGCAGTAATTGCAGATTCAATATCAGCTTTTAAAAAAGGGCTAGATTATTATTTACTGACAAATGGCGGGTTATAATTAAACTAGCATTGAAAAACATGTAATTGAGTGAAAAAAGATTGAACTTGATGGACCCATGTCTTTTTCAACATATGTAACTATGTAACCAAATGGGGTAATGGGCATAAGCCCAAGGAGACAGTGTGACTTGAAGGGAAGACATGGTAGCAGCAGCAGCAAGGCTACACCTTTGCCAGTACCAGTAGTGTATTAGTGTGAGAAAGCTAAGGGCAAGGTGATAAATCCCCTGCAAAACTTCCAGCCACTAGCCAATATGGTGTGGAGTGTGTGAGACTTCCAGGATGGAGTCTCTGGACCTGTACCCCAAATCTCTGTGGGTTTGAGTATGGATCTAGAAGATGCCAGTACTCAAGGAGAGAAACCAAAGCAGACAGAAGGTGACCAGGTATCTAGGGCTTCTAGCTTCAGCCATATTAGTATTCCTTCTCAGACTGGGGAGCGAGAGGGTATCTGTGCGCCAGAGGCTGCTCTGGTTTAAGACCCAGCCTTGGGGAAGAAAACAGTAATACATAGTTATTCAGGGATGCTTATAGCTAGTGTTGCTTCCCAGGAGAGTGGTTAGGAAGATGTGTGGCTCTCTGCTTTCCCTGATTCTAGCACAGAGCACATGGAGTGAAAGCAGGAGGGTAGAGACATTCATGAGAGTACTCAGTTTCTGGTCTGATCTAGGCCCGGGAGAAAGCGCAGGAACCCCCCCCCCCCCCCTCCCACAGGTACTGAGAGGCTCAGGAGTCTCCAGGAAAAGAGGGTGATCAAAAATCAAGAAATGAAAGAGACTCTGAAAAAAGGTGATGTAAAAACAAATGTAGTAGATGATTCTTCAAAACCCAAAAACATGCACTCCAACTGTGATGGTCATGGATTGTCGGGTGCTGGGCACAGTAGTCCTATACTGAATGCAATCAAAGTTTTGCGCAGCAATGCCAGGGTTAAAAACTTCACAGCTTCTCTTAATTAGTGGAAAGAGGCTATTAGCAGTTGGCACTCTGTGGCACAAAGCCATGAACTCTGACCGGGCAACAGTGAACAAGCACACTTGACCACTCTGGTTAACATTGTGCGGTCTTGTAATTTGTCAATGGACTAAGAACCAGAGGGTTAATGTATAAAATCATGATGTTGAATGTAAATTGATATTATGGTACCGATTTTTGGCTCTGTCATTGGGTAACAATTATTGGTTTGTGAACATTTAACATGGCGTGTGTCATTTGTAATCTAAAAGGGGAGGTGTAATGACAAAGTAACATGTCTGTATGTAAAGTAACTGGCCACAACATGGTTAATTTCTAGAGTAAAGGCCCTTAAAACCCTATAGACCAGCCACAGATTATTATTACCTTCAAAAAGTTTTAAAGTAAGCACTATACATTTTGGTAGGTAGCACTTTGGAATTTGTCTAACACAGATTCGTAGATCAGACTGCTAGATAGTGAATCGTGATTCACTACAGAAAACATGTTTCCACTGCTCCAGAGTTCATTGGTGGCGTACTTTACGCCACTCCAACCGTTTCTTAGCATTGTACATGTTGTTCTTAGGCTTGTATTCAGCTGCTCGATCATGGAAAACCATTTTATGAAGCTTCCGAAGTTCATGTGCTGATGTCACTTACAGAGGCAGTTTAGAACTCTGTAGAGAGTGATGAAACAAAGAATAGGCAATTTTTACATGTCAAGCGTTGAGTTGTTACTCATAGAAACCAGAGGCGTAGCTAGGTTCTCCAGCACCCGGGGCAAAGATTCAGTTTGGCTCCCCCCCCCCCAACCTCTTTCCCGACATCTCCTTCCCCCTCGCCGTGTTTGTTTTCTCTACCAATTGACGTGTCATTTCTTTTCCACATTTCTTTTTATGTAACGCGAGCATAAAAACATTTGTACATTTTACAAGCAAAATGGTTCTATACACAACACCAGAACCAAGCTCAGTACATATATACAGCACCAGCACAAATACAGCTCAATTTAGTGCAACCCCTGCTGTATAGGTATGTACGGCGTAAAACTACAGCTCCCAGCATGGCCCGAACAATGATAAGGATATGCTGGGAGATGCTGTTTCACAAAAATAAATCCTATCAATCATACCACCATCTCGCTGCAGATCATACAGTGACTACATTACTGATTAGAGGCAGAATGAGCATTTACATTAAGTGACTCACCGGTGACGTCTCAGATTCTAGTTCTTTTTCTCCATCCGGTCCAGACCTCTATAATGACTTCTCCCGGTCACAGCCCATTTCTGCATTTTGCCGCTCACATGTCTTCAGCTTCTCACTTTTCCAACATTTCTGCACCTATAAATAAAGATAAAGTTATCATTATACCACACACTACACCCCTAAATATAATAGCGCCATACACTGCACCTCTAATTATAATAGCACCATACACCGTGTCCCACACACACACACTGTGCCCCCTGTAGATAGTGCCTGCCATAGAGCCCCCTGTAGATAGTGCCCCCATATAGCCCACCCCTGTAGATAGTGTCCCACAAATAACTCCCCCTATAGTGCTCTACAGATAGCCCACCCCTGTATATAGCCCCCTGTAGATATAGCCCAGCCCTGTATATAGTGCTCCATGTATAGCCCAACCCTGTTTATAGCCCCCTGTAGATATAGCCCACCCCTGTATATAGTGCTCTACAGATAGCCCACCCCTGTATATAGTCCCCTGTAGATATAGCCCAGCCCTGTATATAGTGCTCCACGTATAGCCTAACCCTGTATATAGCCCCCTGTAGATATAGCCCACCCCTGTATATAGTGCTCCACAGATAGCCCACCCCTGTATATAGCCCCCATGTAGATATAGCCCATCCCTGTATATAGCCCCCCTGTAGATATAGACCAACCCTGTATATAGTGCTCCACAGATAGCCCACCCCTGTATATAGCCCCCATGTAGATATAGCCCATCCCTTTATATAACCCCCTGTAGATATAGCCCACCCCTGTATATAGTGCTCCACAGATAGCCCAACCCTGTATGTAGCCCCCCTGTAGATATAGCCCACCCCTGTATATAGTGCTCTACATATAGTCCACCCCTGTATATAGTGCTCCACATATAGTCCACCCCTGTATATAGTGTTTCACAGATAGCCCACCCCTGTATATAGTATCCCACAAATAGCTCCCCCTATAGTGCTCCACAGAAAGCCCACCCCTGTATATAGCCCCCCTGTACATATAGTCCGCCCCTGTATATAGTGCTCCACTAGATAGGCCACCCCTGTATATAGTCCTCCACAGATAGCCCACCCCTGTATATACTATATACAGGGGTGGGCTATCTGTGGAGCACTATATACAGGGGTGGACTATATGTACAGGGGGGCTATATACAGGGTTGGGCTTTCTGTGGAGCACTATAGGGGGAGCTATTTGTGGGATACTATATACAGGGGTGGGCTATATCTACAGGGGGACTATATCTACAGGGGGACTTTATACAGGGGGACTATATCTACAGGGGGACTATATCTACAGGGGTGGGCTATATCTACAGGGGTGGGCAATATCTACAGGGGGACTATATACAGGAGTTGGTTATATCTACAGGGGGGCTATATACTATATAGCCCCCCCTGTAGCTGTAGCCCACCCCTGTATATGGTGCTCCATAGATAGCCCATCCCAGTATATAGCCCCCCCGTAGATAGCCCTCTCGTAGATAAAGTCCCCTCGTAGATAAAGTCCCCCCTCCGTAGATAAAGCCCCCCGTGTAGATAAAGTCCCCCCGTAGATAAAGTCCCCCTTGTAGACAAAGTCCCCCCGTAGATAAAGTCCTCCCTGTAGATACAGCCACACACATTTATTACAATTAAAATAAACAAAAAAAATACTATTCAAACTCACCTTAATCCCGCTCCCACGCCATCCGGCAGCCATGAAGACCTGCTCTCTTCTGCGCAGGTCTCCTGGGGGTTGAACGCAGCGTCTATGAAAGGCGCTGATTGGCTGGGCAGGATGACTTTCCCTGTCAATCAGCGCCTTTCATCGACGGAAGCTTCACTGGTACTAAAGGTACCAGTCACTTCACTCGTGGAAAGGCGCTGAATGGCCGTGCGCGTAACGTGCCCGATCATTCATTGATTCTAATTGTACCTGTGTCCTTGCGACACAGGTACAATTATAGTGCAGGAGGAGGTGGCGCTGGCGCCCCCCTCTAAGTTGCGCCCGGGGCACATGCCCCGCCTGCCCTCCCCCCTAGCTACGCCCCTGTAGAAACTTCCACTTCACAATTACAGCATTTATATTTGACTGGGGCAGATCTGGCAGATCAAAAATGAGTTGTGTCAAAGGTGACATCCTATGACAGTGCCATGTTTAAAGTCCCTTTAGCTCTTTAGTATGATTTATACTATTACAAATAAATGTCTATAGAGATTGTATGGCTATGTGCGTAATTTTGCCCCGATGGCTGAAATACCTGAACTTAAAATTTAGGAGAGGTTTCCACATACTTTCGGCCATATAGTTTTGAAATGCATGTTGTAAAAGATCCAAGAACCTAAGTATTTAAAGAGGTATAATATATTTAACACTTATCCATAAGTGATGTTAGGTTGGACCCCACAGGATTCCCCCCCCCCCCATCACTTGGTTGAACTTGATAGACATGTGTCTTTTTTCAACCGTATTAACTATGTAACTATGTAACTAGTACTGGGATTCTGAGACCCCTGTCACGGCATGGGTTGTGGACCCACTGGGCCATACCGCATAGCGGGATAGCAGCTGGCCAAACAGGTACAATACAAAGTTTATAGTCCAGGAAGGGTACCTGAGGCAATGTAGACAGTAGCGGTGATTCAGGCTGAAGATGAGGTTCTGGCAGTAGACAGACTCCCAGCGGGTGTGACACAGTAGATACAGCGGAAGACACAACTCGACTTCAACCCTAGATGGCACAGAGGCACGGCAGCACGGAATACAGGGTACAGGCAGCAGGAATGGGTAACACTGGGAACTGGAAAACACTAGGAGACCATTTGCAAGACAAACTTTAGGTACACAACAACGCTCAGGCAATGATCAAGAGGGCAGAGCCCTTTTTATAGACCAGCAGCATTCTGGACTGATTGCAGATTTCCTTCAATTGTGCGCGCACTGGCCCTTTAAGAACCAGGAAGTGAGTGCCGGTGTCTCTCAGGAGGGAAATGCTGCTGAGAGCTCACATGTCCATGGCCGCGGCTGTCAGAGGGTAAGTCAGAAGGGCGGGCCGCGGCCACAGACGTTACAGTATCCCCCCTCTTATGCCCCCTCTTCTTGGGGCCAGAGTGGGAGAGAAACTTCTTCATGAGGACAGGAGCATCGATGTTCTCCTCTGGCTCCGAAGACCTCTCGTCTGGACCAAATCCTCTCCAATCCACCAAATAAAACGTCCTTCTTCCCACTTTCTTGGTGACCAGGATCTCCCTTACTTCGAAAGTCACTGACGAGCCGCCAGGAGCCACTGTGGAAATAGGAGTCCTGGAGTAGCGGTTCAGGACCACGGGCTTCAGCAGGGAGACATGGAAGGAGTTGGGGATCTTGAGAGTAGGAGGCAGCCGAAGCTTGTAAGACACAGGGTTAATTTGTAGCAGAATCTCGAAGGGTCCAAGGAACCTGGGAGCAAATTTGCAAGACGGCAGCCTCAGCCGGATATTTCTGGAAGACAGCCAGACCTTTGTACCTGGAAGAAACTGAGGAGGCTCTCGTCTTCTAGTGTCTGCTTTTCTCTTCATGCAGTCCACCGCCAGCAGAATAGAAGATCGGGTCTGTTGCCATATCTGCAGAAAGTCCCTGAAGGTAGAGTCAGCTGCATGCACCTGGGACATAGTAGAGACAGGAAGAGGTATTCGAGGATGTTGGCCGTAGACGATGAAGAACGGACTGGAGGTGGTGGACTCACTAGTATGGTTATTATAGGAGAACTCAGACCACGGGAGCAGCTGCACCCAGTCATCATGCCGCCTGTAGACAAAGTGCCGCAGATAGTTCTCCATAATCAGGTTAACCCTCTCGACTTGACCATTGGACTGGGGATGGTAGGCCGAGGAGAAGTCCAACTTTACACCGAGGAGACTGCATAGTGCTCTCCAGAACTTCGAGGTGACCTGGACCCCTCGATCTGAGACAATATGCAGAGGCAAGCCGTGCAGACGGAAGATGTGTTGAACAAAGAGTCGAGCAGCAGAAGGCAGGCCAGTCAGCGGAACAAAGTGAGCCATTTTGGAAAATCGATCCCCCACCACCCAGATCACACTGCATCCAGCAGAGAGAGGCAGATCTGTGACAAAGTCCATTGCAACATGTTGCCAGGGGGCATCGGGCACAGGCATTGGTTGGAGCAGACCAGCTGGTCTGGAGTGGGCAACTTTATTTGCTGCGCATACCGTACAGGAGGAGACAAAGTCCATAACGTCTTTGGGCAGCGTGGGCCACCAGAACTGATGGGCAATTAGGTCTCGAGTCTTATGGGCACCCGCGTGACCTGCCAGCTTGTAATTGCGACCCCAGCGAAGGATTCTTCCTCTGTCTGCCAGACGTACAAAAGTCCTTCCCAGAGGAATGTCTCTAACTTGCAGAGGGTTGACAGAGAAGATGCAGGAAGGATCAATAATATTCTGTGGGGACTCCACAGTGTCCTCTGTCTCAATTGACCTAGACAAGGCATTGTCCCTCACATTCTTGTCGACAGGTCGGTAGTGGAGTTTGAACCGGAACCGAGCAAAGAATAGCGACCACCTGGCTTGATGAGGATTCAGCCGTTGAGCCGTCTGAAGATAGGTCCGGTTCTTGTGGTCCGGGAAGACCAGGATAGGATGAGCTGCGCCTTCTAGTAGGTGTCTCCACTCCTGCAAGGCCAGCTTGATAGCCAGTAACTCCCGATCCCCAATTGAGTAGTTGCGCTCTGCGGGAGAAAACAGCTTAGAATAGTAGCCACATACCACAGTCTTGCCTTTCGAATCTCTCTTCAACAAAATTGCACCATCACCAACAGAGGAAGCGTCCACCTCTAACAAAAACTGTAGGGATGCATCAGGGTGATGAAGAATAGAGGCTGACGTGAAGGCCTTTTTTAAGGTTTTAAATGCGGCTTCTGCTTCCGGAGTCCACACCTTGGCATTCATGCCCTTTTTGGTGAGGGTAGAGATGGGAGCTGTCAATGAAGAGAAGTTGGGGATGAACAGCAGGTAGAAGTTGGCAGATCCCAGGAAGCGTTGTATGGCCCTTAAGCCTTGGGGGCGTGGCCATTCCAGGACAGCCTTTACCTTCTCAGGGTCCATTTTGAGACCCTGATCGGAGATGATATAGCCCAGGAAGGGTAGAGAATTTTTTTAAAACACGCACATCTCCAGTTTGGCATAAAGATGATTCTCCTTTAATCAAAGCAAAACCTGCCGGACATGACTCTGATGAGTTTACAGGATCTGGGGAAAAATCAAAATGTCATCGACATACACCAAAACACAGACATAGAGGAGATCACGAAAAATGTCATTGAAAAATTCTTGAAACACCGCGGGGGCGTTACACAGACCGAAGGGCTTGACAAGGTATTTGTAGTGCCCATCACGTGTATTAAATGCAGTCTTCCACTCGTCACCCTGACGAATCTGGATTCAATTATAGGCCCCCCGCAGGTCTAACTTAGAAAAAAATGTTGCCCCCCGTATGCGATCAAACAGTTCCGAAATCAAAGGCAATGGGTACCTGTTCTTCACCGTGATCTGGTTGAGGCCCCGGTAGTCAATGCAGGGTCGGTGGGATCCATCTTTTTTCTTGACATAGAAAAACCTGCCTCCGGCCGGGAATTAAGATTTACGTATGAAGCAGCCCCTCTGCAAATTCTCCTTAATGTAGGCCGACACAGACTGGGTTTCAGGTAAGGAGAGAGGGTATACTCTACCGCGAGAAGGGGACGAATCAGGAACCAAGTCGATAGGACAATCATATGCTCGATGTGGTGGCAACGTCTCTGCTTCCTTTTTGTCGAAGACATCTGAGAACAGAGAGTAACAAGGAGACAACCCTGCCAATGACTGATGCGGAGGAGACTGAGGTGGATGGATATTCCCCAGACAGGGGTTGAGACACTTGGGACCCCACTGGAGAACTTCTCCGGAGTTCCAATCCAGGACTGGGGCGTGTAGACAGATCCAAGGCAAACCCAGCAGCACGGGGTTGACGGCCTTGGGCAGCACAAACAGGGAGATGAGCTCGGAGTGAAGGGCTCCCACTTGACAAAATTGGATCCAGCAGCGGCAGTCCATCTACCGAGGCAACGGTCAATGGACTTTCCAGCAGAACAGTAGGCAAATGAAGCAGGTCTACAAGGCCTTGGCAGATGAAATTGGCTGGAGAGCCAGAGTGCAGGTAGGCAGAGACCATATGGGGCCTCTCGCCTGCGACGATGGTCACAGGAAGGAACAGTTTGGAGGAGAGTTCTCTATTAAATGCAGGGTCCAGAGGTGCACCTGCGCTGCTTCTCCTGGACTGACAGTTTAAGCCGGTCCACCTACATTGGGACCTCGGGTGGAGCAGTAGAAGAAGGCAAGAGGGGTTGCTGGAAGTTGGGCGCCAGTCTTGGAAGGCGTCCATCTTGTCGAACTTCTTGAGATCTTTCCTTGAGCCTCATGTCCACTCGAGTAGCAAGTAGAATCGGGTTGTCCAAGGTAAATGGTAGATCCCGGGCAGCAAGTTCATCCTTGATCTCGGGTAATAGGCTATGCCAGAAAGAAGCTACCAATGCCTCGTTGTTCCAGGACAATTCTCCTGCCAGGGTCCAAGAAGAGAAGAAAAGAAGAAAGGGTCCGGAACTGGATGGTGTACTTGCCCACGGTAGCGTCCCCCTGGCGAAGGTTCAGCATAGCAGTGGCTGCCGACGAGACTAGTCCAGGCTCCTCGAACACCGTACACAATAACTGCATGAACCCCTGGAAGTCTTGGGTCTCGGGTCCCTGTCCTTCCCAGATTGGGTTCGCCCTCGCCCTCGCCCAACATATTTGTATAACAGGGCATTATCCTTTGATTCCCTGCATGCACATAAGGTTCCTCCACCAGGCTGTAATTTGTAGCCCAGTAGTGGAGTGACCCGTCAAAGGAAGCAAACAAGGTATGATCGTGAGTAACGCCGCGTAGAATAAAATGAGCACAGGGAGTAACAGCTTAGTGAGCTGTAACTAACTGACTAAGCTGTTACTCCATGTGCTCATTTGATTCTACGCGGCGTTACTCACGATCATACCTTGTTTGCTTCCTTTGACGGGTTGCTCCACTGCTGGGCTACAAATTACAGCCCGGTGGAAGAACTTTATGTGCATGGAGGGAACCAAAGGATAATGCCCAGTTAAACAAATATATTGGGCACAGTGCTTAACCCTCGATTGGTAATATTAGTACATTGGAAGCCTGCAAATCCAACTTGGCATCAAAGGGCTTATATTGACCCTTGCCTTCGGGCATATACCTGCTGCGCATAGATTCAACAGACATTATGTCAATATTTTTTACCTGACAATTCCAACTTGGCATCAAAGGGTTTATATTGACCCTTGCCTTCAGGCATATACCTGCTGCGTATAGATTCAACAGACATTATGTCAATATTTTTACCTGACCTCACTGTCTAGTACAATCAGAGGTGGTCTGGATTTACCTACCAAGGACATTAAAGATTTTGTCATACATTTACAGGCATCCGATATTTATTTACATATACAGAGTATGCTAATAAAAATTAATCTGTCTCTAGTGCTAAGTGAGGGGACATCGGCACTGTTAATTATTCATCTAACATTGCTCTTTTTAATTATTATATAATTATCAATAAAACTTTTTTATTTTTTACATTTTATACAACCACAGGACTTTCACACTGTCCCTTCCCTACTTTCTATATACATCTCCACAAGAGCCTCAAGATCCAACAAGAAACTCCCTTTGTCATCTCCCACTCAGCAACGGGATTGCGAACACTGGGGCTGATGGTTTTATGCTGGCAACTTGGAGCCTAACAAAGAGTAGTTAGGGCTGTCAAGTGTTAGTGACATATGACATTACAATATTGTTTTTAAAAAAAAGTTATGAGTGGGAAATGTTAGAAATAATTAGTTTTTTAATAACAATACAAAAAGGAAAAGAATACAATAAACAGTAAATATATTTGCATATAGTATATGGAATCCCTGTACACATAATGACTTGTACAATATAGTTGTGTCACCTATTAAAGAGGCTATGTCACCACATTATAAGTGGCCTATATTGTACATAATGTGATTGGCGCTGTAATGTAGATTACAGCAGTGTTTTTTATGTAGAAAAACTATAATTTTTTACGGAGTTATGACCTATATTAGCTTTATGCTAATGAGTTTCTCAATGGACCACTGGGCGTGTTTTACTATATGGCCAAGTGGGCGTTGTGGAGAGAAGTGTATGACGCTAACCAATCAGCATCATACACTTCTCTTCATTAATTTATACAGCACATAGCGATATAGCTATATCGCTATGTGCAGCCACATAAACACACTGTTACGTTACTGCAGTGTCTTGACAATGAATATACATTACCTCCAGCCAGGACGGAATGTGTATTCAGAATCCTGACCACTTCTCTGCACTTCTCTGTGATTTACAGCATAGCAGGCATAGTCTCGCGAGATTGCGCTGTAAACTGTCATTTACAGCGAGATCTCGCTGTGCTGTGCTGTAAACCACAGAGAAGTGCAGAGAAGTGGTCAGGATTCTGAATACACATCACGTCCTGGCTGGAGGAAACTCATTAGCATAAAGATAATATAGGTCATAACTCCGTCAAAAATGATAGTTTTTCTAAATAAAACACACTGCTGTAATCTACATTACAGCGCCGCTCACATCATGTACAATATAGGCCACTTATAATGTGGTGACAGAGCCTCTTTAAGGTGAACGCTAAAGAATAAGAGCTAGTGAAGATAGCAGCATCCTGGAGACACAGACCTCACATCTAGCATGTACAGTGGATTTAAAATTCTACACACCCCTGTTAAAATGCCAGGTTTTTGTCAAGTTACAAAATCAGTCCAAGATTAATAATTTCTGAACTTGTTCCACCTTTAATGTCACCTATAATCTGTACAATTGTATTGAAAAACAAACGGAAATCTTTTAGGGTTGAAAAATAAAAATAAAGAACAAAAATAATGTGGTTGCATAAATGTGCACACCATTAAACTAATATTTTGTTGAATTACCCTTTGACTTTGTGACAGCATTCAGTCTTTTTGGGTAGCATGGCAAATCTTGACTTGGCAATTGTTGCCCACTGTTCCTTGCAAAAGTGCTCCAAATCTGTCAGATTGTGAGGGCATCTCCTGTGTACAGCCATCTTCAGGTCACCCCACAAATTTTCAATGGGATTCAGGTCCGGACTCTGGCTGAGCCTTTCCAAAACTTTGTTCTTCTTCTGGTGAAGCCATTCTTTTGTTGATTTGGAGGTATGCTTTGGGTCATTGTCGTACTGAAAGGTGAAATTCCTCTTCATTTTCAGCTTTTTAGCATAGGCCTGCAGGTTTTGTGCCAATATTGCCTGATATTCGGAACTGTTCATAATTACCTTCACCTTGATTAAAGCCCCTTTTCCAGCAGCAGAACAACAGCCCCAAAGCATAATGCTGCCTTCACCATGCTTCACTCTGGGTATGGTGTTCTTGTGGTGATGTGCAGTGTTGGCTTTGCGCCAAACATACTGTACATTTTGGAATTATGGCCAAAAAGTTAAACCTTGGTCTTATCAGACCATAACACGTTTTCTCACATGTTTTTGGCTGACTTAATGTAGGTCTTTACAAAACATAGCCGGGCTTGGATGTTTTTTTTTTGTTAGAAAAGGCTTCCGTTTTTGCACCCTACCCCACAGCCCGGACATATGAAGAATACGGGTGATTGTTGTCACATGCACTACACAACCAGTACCTGGCCGAAAGTCCTGCATCTCCTTTAATGTTGTTGTAGGCCTCTTGGTAGCCTCCCGGACCAATTTTCGTCTTGTCTTTTCATCAAGTTTTGAGGGACGTCCAGTTCTTGGTAATGTCACTGTTGTGCCAAATGTAATCCACTTCTTGATGGCCGTCTGCACTGTGTTCCATGGTATATATAATGCCTTGGAAATTCTTTGGTACCCTCCTCCTGACTGATGCCTTTCAACAATCAGATCCCTTTGATGTGTTGTAAGCTTTTTATGGACCATGCCTTTTGCTGTCACATGTAATAAATAAAATGTCAGGAAAATCCTAATAAAACAGCTGAACTTTATGTGGGGTTACTCAGAATCATTTTAAATAATGGCAGCTGTGTACTGAATGCTATTTAACATGAGTTTAAATGTGATTGGCTAATTCTGAACACAACCACATCCCCAATTATAAGAGCGTGTTCACACTTATGCAACCATATTATTATTATTCTAGTTTTGTTATATTTATTTTTCCCCTCTAAATTATTTCAGGTTGTTTTTCAATAGAATTGTACAGATTATGGGTCACATTAAAGGTGGAATAAGTTCTGAAATGATTAACCTTGTACTGAGTTTTTTGACATGACAAAAACCTGGCATTTTAACAGGTGTGTGTAGACTTTTTATATCCACTGTATTACTGAGGTGGCATCCATGTGGATATTGAATGAAGACGGGACGGGGGCTCTCTTCATTCAAGTTCATGGGGCTTAGGGGGACACACACTTACCAAACGTTTATTGAAAATAGAATTTAATATCATAGAAGAAAAATATTGCCATGGTATTGAAAGTGCTAGACGATGGTATGCAAGAACCAATTTGAGTCATTTGGAAACAAAGAGAGAGGTGTCATTGCCCATGGATTAATTTAATAGATTTTAGTAATAAGATGTATGCCAATAATATTGTGTAAATTCAACACTACTTCACAAAACTCAGCTTTTGAAAAGATATTAAGGCATCTGATGAGGAAAAATTTGTATTTTTTATTTATCTACTGAGATTTATATAAATCAACCCAATAATCCAACACCAAACTATCTTCTAAAATCACCGAACAGGCCATACTTACTCATGAGGGAGTTACAACACCTCCCGCCAGGACGCAGACAAACCAAAATGCTACATAGATGGAGATCACACAGTTGCAATATACTGATAAAACACTCACTCACACACCTACTATTCATGAGGGGGGTGGCTGCTTAGTATTATCATTGCACTCAAATGTAGCTTTTATAAGAGTATCAGTTACATGGGTGCATGTAGTGCACCACACTGGCTTACAGCCTATTAGTCACGCCTATAATAATAGACAAGGCGGGCTGCCCAGCACCTTCCAATACACTGACAAACCATTCTCCCCCAGCACTAGATCTGGCTGCATCCTGAAAAGATATCCATGATACACGATAAATATCAATGATAAACATGAGGTATTGGTTAATATTTTGGCCAAAATACGCAAGCTCGCAACCCGCGTCAAGGGTCCCCATCATATTGCAAGTCCTACAATCCTATTACAAACAAATCACTGAAAAAGAACTACATTAGTTTAAAATCACCGATCAAGCCATACTTACTCATAAGGGAGTGACGGTGGTGTTGTAACTCCCTCATGAGTAAGTATGGCCTGTTTTGTGATTTTAAACTAATGTAATTCTTTTTCAGTGATTTCTTTTTAATAGGCGTGGAGGGACTCGCATGAGGACCTTTGACGCAGCCACCCCCCCTCATGAATAGTAGGCATGTGAGTGGGTGTTTTATAATTATGGAGAGAAGAGGTTAGGATCCAGCGCTGTGTGGAATATAAAACGGAAACGATTTCCAAGTTTAATAGTCCTTATTAAGAGAAATCCAGTAGAGTCCTGGTGTAATGAAAGCGGGTGGTGGTGTCCTCGGAGCCTACGCGTTTCGGACGGCTTCTGCGTCCTTAGACTTGGCTGAGATATCTGAGAAACTTGGAAATCGTTTCCGTTTTATATTCCACACAGCGCTGGATCCTAACCTCTTCTCTTCCTTGTCTCCTACTGTGTGCCGACACGAGGATCCGGGCGCTATCAGCGACACACTCTATTGTGTCAGGTGAGCTGGAGGATTCCTCCCCCCTTTCCTGTTTTATAATTATATTGCACCTGCGTGATCTCCCTCTATGTTGGATTGTGTTTTGTCTGCGTCCTGCCGGGATGTGTTATACCTGCCCTCATGAGTAAGTATGGCCTGTTCAGTGATTTTAAACTAATGTAGTTCTGTTACAGTGATTTGTTTGTAATAGGAGTGTAGGGACTCGCAGTACGATGAGTACCCTTGACGTGGGTTGCGAGCTTACGTATTTTGGCCAGATTATTAACTAATACCTCATGTTTATCATTGATATTTATCGTGAATCATGGATATCTTTTCCGGATGCAGCCAGGTCTAGTGCCGGGGGAGAATGGTGTGTCAGTATATTGGTAGATGCTGGGCAGCCCGCCTTCTCTAATATTACGGGCGTGACTAATAGGCTGTAAACCAGCATGGTGCACTACATGCACCTATGTGACTGACACTCTTATAAAAGCTACATTTGTGTGCAATGATAATACTAAGCAGCCACCCCCCTCATGAATTTTAGGCGTGTGAGTGGGTGTTTGATCAGTATATTGCACCTGTGTGATCTCTCTCTATGTAGCATTTTGGTTTGTCTGTCCTGCCGGGAGGTGTTGTAACTCCTTCATGAGTAAGTATGGCCTGTTCGGTGATTTTAAACTAATATAGTTATTTTTCAGTGATTTGTTTGTAATAGGAGTGTAGGGACTCGCAATACGATGGGGACCCTTGACGCGGGTTCCGAGCTTGCGTATTTTGGCCAAAATATTAACCAATACCAGATGTTGATCATTGATATTTATCATGTATCATGGATATCTTTTCAGGAAGCAGCCAGGTCTAGTGCTGGGGGAGAATGGTTTATCAGTATATTGGTAGGTGCTGGGCAGCCCGCCTTGTCTAATGTTATGGGCGTGACTAATAGGCTGTAAGCCAGAATGGTGCACTACATACACCTATGTGACTGACACTCTTATAAAAGCTACATTTGCAGCCACCCCCCTCATGAATAGTAGGGGTGTGAGTGATAGTTTTATCAGTATATTGCACCTGTGTGATCTCCCTCTATGTAGCATTTTGGATTGTCTGCGTCCTGCCGGGAGGTGTTGTAACTCCCTCATGAGTAAATATGGCCTGTTCGGTGATTTTAAATTAATGTAGTTCTTTTGCAGTGACTTGTTACCAAACTATCTTCTATGGTCAAAATTTTTTGTTGCCTTGTGGTTTCATCTCTAATACTACTTACTTACCATACATTGATAATTAAAATATAACGTTAATAGTCATTGACAATTATATATTAAGGTATAAAATTCATAAAATATGTGTCTATTTATTTAACCACCATATCAAACAGTATAATTTTGGTATATAAAGTGCAACATGTAAATAAAATTAACAGCATATAACATTATATGTTATCTTGCAGTGAAGTTTTAGTACATTAGAAAAAACTGAGTGGAAATAAAATTATTAGGCTTTGTGGCTTGCTACCAAATTATGACAGCAATCATTTTTATTTTGATTTATGGGTGTACAGGGGACCTCGTATAACCCATTAGAAGAACATAATTTTGCTAAATGAAATTCAAATCTTATTTTCATATGGGCAGGGGTATGAAAGGAAATTTTCAGGTATAAAATGCATTCTGGTGTGTATAGTGCATTTCAATCATGTAGTATATGCTGTCTTAGTATATAAATAATGGATAAATACAGTATATTTCAGCGAACTTATGATTTCAGGATCAAGGATTAACCACTGCTTTTACCCTCATTTAATTACATACATTTTTTTGGTAATTCTTCATTTAGCTTAAAAGGAATACAGCGGGCAAAACTAACAGCATGTCATGCCCAGTGCAGGGCCTGAGGGGGCAGTTAATGACACACAGGGATTCTGTATTTGAATCCCTGTGTCATTCGCTGCCTCTCAGGCCCTGGATTAGGTATAACGCAGAGTATTCCTTTCAGTATAAAACTCAGAGGGGCAGAAAACAGAGGCTATAGTATGGATGGCGTTTTGTAAGACATAATAAAGTAGATTATTTAAGATGGGCCATTGAATTTATTATGATTGCCACAATTCAGGCTTTTTCTTTACCATCAGAAGAGGCAATTTGTCAAATCATACATAATATATATATATATATATATATATATATTCTTCTATAAAACAACTCTATGGGATAGAAGATATAAGTTGATGGCCCTATGTCTTTTTTCAACTATAAGAAATTGTTTATACTGTACAGTATGTTACATACAAGCGATTGAATTGTGGATGAAGCCAGGGGTGAACCTAGCCCGTCTGCCGCCTGAGGCGAACTATAAAAAGGTGCCCCCCCCCAAATCTGTCGGAGTTTTCTCATTCCTAGCTTTACACATCAAACACGCAATATATACATTTTTTAAATAGGAAAACATTTGATGTTTATTTGTTAGGCCCTGTTCACACAGAGTATTTTGACGAGTTTTTGAGCGCGGAAACCGCTCCGCAAAACTCGTCAAAAACCGGCCGAAAATGCCTCCCGAGAAAGAAGGGACATGCCCTATCTTCGCGCGTTTACGCCTCTGACCTCCTATTGACATCAATGGGAGGCAGAGAAAGAGTATTTCGCTGAGTATTTTGCCCGTAGCACTCAATGAAAATCGCGGCAAACGACGTGCAGGAAGGACAAAATCTCCCTCAAAATCCCAACCAGAATTTTGAGGCAGAATTTTCCTCCTGCAAAAAACTCTGTGTGAACATAGCCTTAGGCCCTGTTCACACGGAGTTTTTTGACACGTTTTTTGACGCGGAAAACGCGTCGGAAAACGCGCCAAAAACGACCCAAAATGACTCCCATTGATTTCAATGGGAGACGGAGGCGTTTTTTTACCGCGAGTAAAAAAAACGCCTCGCTGCAAAAAGAAGGGACATGACCCTTCTTGATGCGGTTTCCGCGTCCAAAACCGCATTGAAAGCAATGGGGACACGTCAAAAAACACCTCGAACTAGTGAGGTGTTTTCTGACGAGTATATTGCCGAGAGTTTTGGAGGAGTTTCTTGCAGTCTCCTGCTGCTAGTCCAGCCCAGAAAGGGGCTGTCATTTCCTGTCTGCTCGTGGAGGCTGAAAAACATCGTGGACAGAACTCAGGGATACAGAAAACCGAAGTCCTGCATCCAAATACAAGTAAGTGCACTTGCTCCTATGTTCCATACATGCTATACATGTATGGAGCTGTGCATTTTTTTTTTTAGAATTTTTTTTTAATTTTTTTTTCTGATTTTTTTTTTAGATTTTTTTTTTCAATTTTTTTATTTTTAATTTTTTAATTTTGTTATGCAGTTGTTCATGTATGTCATCTCTTTTTTATTTTTATTTAACATTTCAGGAACAGAAATGACGACAGCAGAGGTGTACCACCGAATGGACATTGATGTTGGGAAATTGATTCAAGAAGTAAGTATACTTTTTTTTTTTTAATGTGGGCCTGTTCACATCAGCGTGGTTTCCGCTGAGGGGTTCCGTCGGTGCTTTCAGTCAGGGGAACCCCTCAACGGAAAGGCAAGTGTGAAGTGGTGACAGATCCGTTGCTAATTGTTTCTGTTTGTCCCCGTTGTGCAAAGGGTTCTGTCGTTTCGACTGAACCAATACCGCAGTGTAGGGAATCCCATTAGCAACGGATCCATCAGCATTGAAGTCAATGATGATGCAAACAGAAAACAATGTTTTTTTTAATGTGGGCCTGTTCACATCAGCGTGGTTTCTGCTCAGGGGTTCCGTCGGTGCTTTCAGTCAGGGGAACCCCTCAACGGAAAGGCAAGTGTGAAGTAAGTTCCGTTTGCATCACCATTCATTTCAATGGTGACAGATCCGTTGACAGAAGGCTGTCAGGCTGGGTTCACACGACCATGTTACGTCTGTAATGTACGGAACGTATTTCAGCCGGAAGACCCGGACCGAAGACAGTGCAGGGAGCCGGGCTCCTAGCATCATAGTGATGTACGACGCTAGGAGTCCCTGCCTCGCTGCAGGACAACTGTCCCGTACTGTAATCATGATTACAGTACGGGACAGTAGTTCCACGCAGAGGCAGGGACTCCTAGTGTCGTACATCACTATGATGCTAGGAGCCCGGCTCCCTGCACTGTCTTCGGTCCGGGTCTTCCGGCCGAAATACGTTCCGTACATTATGGACGTAACATGGTTGTGTGAACCCAGCCTCATGCGTGTGAAAACCTCGGCAAAAACAGCCTGAAAAACCGCCTGGAAAACCGCCTAAAAAACCACGTCAAAAACCACGTCAAAAACCACGTCAAAAACCACATCAAACATGAAAACCTCCAGGGTCAGTTTTTACAGGAGGAATTTTCCTCCTGCAAAAAACTCTGTGTGAACAGGGCCTTAAAGTGCTGTTTGAAGTATGGAAAATATTTAAAGAATTATTCTTACTGCCAATAAGTGCAGTGCAAATAGTACGGTCTGCCCTGCACTGCCCCATATCTCTCCTCAGCAGCCAGTCTCATGTGCGGCGTCACTCTCTGCAATTACATTCAAGCCAGTTCAGGACGGATCGCGCTTAGCGCTGTTTTGAAGCGGCACATCCTGGGCTGGTTTCTTTGCTCATCCTGCTGTATTGTTGTGGTCTGCCTGTGCTGGCTCGATGCAAGTGGTGGATTAATATGATCTTAGGCCCTGGGCTGTACACAAGTTATGGGCCCACATACCACACGTAAGTATCACCTACATGTCAAAGTACATCACATGCCACTCTGCAGACTGTCTCTTAGCCTGATCATCTGCTGCCACTCACACTTCCCCACAGCCCCCACCACAGTAATTTACATAGATTGTAAGACCAACATTACAAATAATACCTCCATACTGTTACTGAATAATACCTCCATACTGTTACTGAATAATACCCCCATACTGTTACTGAATAATACCCCCATACTGTTACTGAATAATACCCCCATACTGTTACTGAATAATACCCCCATACTGTTACTGAATAATACCCCCATACTGTTACTGAATAATACCCCCATACTGTTACTGAATAATACCCCCATACTGTTACTGAATAATACCCCCATACTGTTACTGAATAATACCCCCATACTGTTACTGAATGATACCTTTATACTGTTACTGAATAATACCACCATACTGTTACTGAATAATACCTCCATACTGTTACTGAATAATACCCCCATACTGTTACTGAATAATACCCCCATACTGTTACTGAATAATACCTCCATACTGTTACTGAATAATACCCCCATACTGTTGCTGAATAATACCTCCATACTGTTACTGAATAATACCCCCATACTGTTACTGAATAATACCCCCATACTGTTACTGAATAATACCCCCATACTGTTACTGAATAATACCCCCATACTGTTACTGAATAATACCCCCATACTGTTACTGAATAATACCCCCATACTGTTACTGAATAATACCCCCATACTGTTACTGAATAATACCCCCATACTGTTACTGAATAATACCCCCATACTGTTACTGAATAATACCTTTATACTGTTACTGAATAATACCTTTATACTGTTACTGAATAATACCTCCATACTGTTACTGAATAATACCACCATACTGTTACTGAATAATACCTCCATACTGTTACTGAATAATACCCCCATACTGTTACTGAATAATACCTCCATACTGTTACTGAATAATACCCCCATACTGTTGCTGAATAATACCCCATACTGTTACTGAATAATACCTCCATACTGTTACTGAATAATACCCCCATACTGTTACTGAATAATACCCCCATACTGTTACTGAATAATACCCCCATACTGTTACTGAATAATACCCCCATACTGTTACTGAATAATACCCCCATACTGTTACTGAATAATACCCCCATACTGTTACTGAATAATACCCCCATACTGTTACTAAATAATAACCCATACTGTTACTGAATAATACCCCATACTGTTACTGAATAATACCTCCATACTGTTACTGAATAATACCTCCATACTGTTACTGAATAATACCCCATACTGTTACTGAATAATACCTCCATACTGTTACTGAATAATACCTCCATACTGTTACTGAATAATACCTCCATACTGTTACTGAATAATACCCCCATACTGTTACTGAATAATACATCCATACTGTTACTGAATAATACCTCCATACTGTTACTGAATAATACCTCCATACTGTTACTGAATAATACCCCATACTGTTACTGAATAATACCCCCATACTGTTACTGAATAATACATCCATACTGTTACTGAATACCTCCATACTGTTACTGAATAATACCTCCATACTGTTACTGAATAATACCCCCATACTGTTACTGAATAATACCCCCATACTGTTACTGAATAATACATCCATACTGTTACTGAATACCTCCATACTGTTACTGACTAATACCCCTATACTGTTACTGAATAATACCCCAATACTGTTACTGAATAATACCCCCATACTGTTACTGAATAATTCCCCCTTACTGTTACTGAATAATACCCCAATACTGTTACTGAATAATACCCCCATACTGTTACTGAATAATACCCCCATACTGTTACTGAATAATTCCCCCTTACTGTTACTTAATAATACCCCCATATTGTTACTGAATAATACCTCCATACTGTTACTGAATAATATCCCCATACAGTTACTGAATAATACCTCCATACTGTTACTGAGTAATACCCCCATACTTTTACTGAATAATACCCCCATACTGTTACTGAATAATACCCCCTTACTGTTACTGAATAATACCCCCATACTGTTACTGAATAATACCCCCATACTGTTACTGAATAATACCCCAATACTGTTACTGAATAATACCCCCTTACTGTTACTGAATAATACCCCCATACTGTTACTGAATAATACCCCCATACTGTTACTGAATAATACCTCCATACTGTTACTGAATAATACCCCCATACTGTTACTGAATAATACCCCCATACTGTTACTGAATATTACCCCTATACTGTTACTGAATAATACCCCCATACTGTTACTGAATAATACCCCCATACTGTTACTGAATAATACCCCCATACTGTTACTGAATAATTCCCCCTTACTGTTACTGAATAATACCTCCATACTGTTACTGAATAATACCCCCATACTGTTACTGAATAATATCCCCATACAGTTACTGAATAATACACTCATACTGTTACTGAATAATACCCCCATACTGTTACTGAATAATTCCCCCTTACTGTTACTGAATAATACCTCCATACTGTTACTGAATAATACCCCCATACTGTTACTGAATAATATCCCCATACAGTTACTGAATAATACACTCATACTGTTACTGAATAATACATTTATACTGTTACTGAATAATACCCCCATACTGTTACTGAATAATACCTCCATACTGTTACTGAATAATACCCCCATACTGTTACTGAATAATACCTTTATACTGTTACTGAATAATACCTCCATACTGTTACTGAATAATACCCCCATACTGTTACTGAATAATATCCCCATACTGTTACTGAATAAAACTACCAAACCATGATCACATATTACTACAACATAGTGTCAGAAAAACCCCACCATACTGTTAGTGAATAAATCACACTATATATAGACCAATATTACCACCATATAGTGACCTTATAGAGGTAGATGCCAGTTATACACAAGATATCTGCAGACCATATAAGTGATTACAGTATAGTTATATCGAGTGACTATTGTGGCAAATGTAAGTTTTTTAAATTTTTATACTGCTTTTTTTTGGTAGGTTCCGCTGGAGCGTTTGGACTACGCCGTAGATTCATTGGACTACTCCGATGATCTACTTTTTTTTAAAAAAAAAAAATGGTGATAGAGGGTTGCACTTTTCAATAAAAGTTTTTCTTATGTCTGTTTTTTTTAATACTTTATTATGGCCTTAGTAATGGCTGCTGTCTGATTGAGAGCGTCCATTACTAAGAAGGGGCTTAGTGTTAGCCAGTAAAAAGGCTATCACTAACCCCTATTATTACCCCGGTTCTCACTGCCGTGAGGGGAGTACGATCCAGTACCCGACCATCTGAAGCGACGGTAAGGCAGCAGGGCGGCCACAGGCTGGTTTTACCAGGCTGGGAAGGGATAAAACACGTGGCCCTTCCCACCCTGGGGATGCTAGGCTGCAGCTGCTTTATTGTATCTGGCTGGTTGTGAAAAATAGCGGATCCCCACGTCTTTTAAAAAAAAAAAATAATAGAAAAAAAATTACGTGAGATCCCCCTCCATTTTTCATAACCAGCCAGATACAATAAAGCAGCAGCAGCCTAGCATTACCAGGGTGGGAAGGGCCATAGTTTTTGGCCATTCCGAGCCTGATAGTACCAGCCTGCAGCCACGCCAGTACCCGCCCTTCTCTTCAGACGGTAGGGTGCTGGACCGTACCCAGCTCTTCCCGGTACTCCTGGTGGCGGTGGGTACCGGGGTAATAATAGGGGTTAGTGCTAGCCTTATTACTGGCTAACACTAAGCCCCTTCTTAGTAATGGATGCTCTCAATCAGACAGCAGCCATTACTAAGGCGGTAATGAAGTATTAAAAAACAGAGCCATAAATAAATTTATTTTATTGAAATGACAACTCTTCCACACAATCCACTTTAACCATTTTATTAAAAAAAAAAGAAATAAAGCTTAAATCAGCGAAGTAGTCCAACGAATATACGACGTAGTCCAAACGGTCCAGCGGAACCTGCAAAACAAAAATTAGCAGTATGAAAAATAAAAATAAAGTTGGCTGCCCCCACAGACGTACAAACATATGAATAAATAGCTACCTTCGGAAACATATTTAAATAATTAGAAAAATTAGGCCCATAAAATAAAAAAAAATAAAAAAAAAATAAATAAATTATAACACCTTTCTTTTAAAGAGAACCTTTCACCTCCCCATACATGTGCAGCTGAGTGCAGCAAGTAATGGGGAGGGCTGCACAAACTCTGGGGCACTTTAGATTTTTTGCTATTTAGATATCAGTGCTGTAATATTTGGCGCCCGATATTTAAATAACCCCATGAACTGTCAATGGGGAGGTAATTGGCAAGGAGGCGTGTAACATCGCTGTGACACTGTCCAATCAGCTACGGTCAGCGTTACAGCAAGAACTGGAAAGAGAGCGCGTGCGCGCAGCTCCGCCACCACTAAGGAACACAAGAGGAGATGAAGAGTGTGAATTCTTCTTCTTCTGTTACATGGCATCGGAGCTGTGCGCGCACGCACGCTCTCACTCTTTAGCTCTCGGCAGACAAGGACGACAAGACTGATCTCTCACCTGAGATCACAGTCTTGTACTTGCCTGCCGAGAGCTGAAGAGTGAGAGCGTGCGTGCACACATGCTCTCCTCTCTCCAGCTCTTGCTGTTAACATTGTCCGCAGCGGATTGGACAGTGTCACAGCGATGTTACACGCCCCCTTGCCAATTACCGCCCCATTGGTAGTTCATGGGGTTATTTAAATATCGGGCGCCAAATATTACAGCACCGATATCTAAGTAAGGAAAGAGAGTAGGAAACATTTTTTAAAGTGCCCCAGGGTTTGTGCAGCCCTGACCATTACACGCTGCACTCAAATGCAAATCTGTGGGCAGGTGAAAGATTCTCTTTAAAGTGTAACAACTTTTTAAAAAACTTTTGACATGTCAGAAGTTTTGATCAGTGGGGTCCGAACACTGAGACCCCCCACTAGTCGCTAAAAGGAAGCAGCAGAAGTGCTCGGGTGAGCGCTGTGCCGCTTCAATTCTGTTTGGCTTTCCTTGGAGCAGTGTACGGGCTCAATAGAAAGTCTATGAGTCCGTACACCGCTCACTCGGCTGAAAGTCGATCATAAATGAAGCGGCACAGCGCTCACCCGAGCACTTCTGCTGCTTCGTTTTAGCGATCGGTGGGGGACTCAGTGCTCGGTCCCCCACCGATGAAAACTTCGGACATGTCAGTATGATATATAAAGATATCTATTAATGCGATTGGTGCAAGTTTTAATTACTTTTTATTGAAAATGATTTGCACTTTTTGAGATACAGCTGCTTTGTATCCTGTATACAGAGCAGCTGTATATAGCGCTGAGACCTGAATGCATTAGGTCGCCTATTACTGATCACATCTAAGTTATGAACTTAGATGTGATCGGTAAAAGCTCGATCATGCAGGATTCGCTGACACTGAATCAGTCAGTCCCGCTGACCTGACGGATACAGGATACAGCGCTATATACATTATATAATATATTTATTTTAATTAGCGGGGGCAGGTTTAGGGGGAAGGATTAGGGCCTGTTCACATCAGCGTTGGCTTTCCGTTCCGGGGTTCCGTGGGAGGTTTCCATCGGGTGAACCCCGCAACGGAAAGTCAAACTGAAACCACAGCTTCCGTTTCAGTCACCATTGAAATCAATGGTGACGGAAACATTGCTAATGGTTTCCGTTCGTCACCATTCCGGCAGGTTTCAGTTTTTGTGACGGAATCAATAGCGCAGTCGACTGCGCTAATGGTGACGGAAACGGAAGCTGTGGTTTCAGTTTGACTTTCCGTTGCGGGGTTACCTCCGACGGAAACCCAGAACGGAAAGCCAACGCTGATGTGAACAGGCCCTAAGGCTTCTTTCACACTAGCGTTAATATACGTTTACCTCTCTTCCGTCAGAGGAAAGCAACGGCTCCATTAGAATTACCATTGCTTTCAATGGTAATTCTTTTGTATCAGTTGCTTTCCGTTTGTCTCCGTTCGCTAAGTGAAGTCTGCAGAACTTTTATTTCCGGGGGAGTGACTGTGAGACTCATCAGTCACAGCCCTGATTGTAGCTTTCCCACGCTAATTAAGCACAGGAAAGCTACAAAGCCAGGAGTATACTGCAAGGGGGGGGGGTGTCTGGGCGTTTTACTGACAGCAGAGGGCTCTATAGGAGGGAATTATCCCCCCACCATAGAGCCCTGACTAGTTACTATACTGAAAGGTTTGGGTGGTCTGAGCATCTGACTGCTCTAAAGGGGGGGCAGAATCCCCCCCCCCCTATAGAGCTCTATGCAGTAAGTCAGACGCTCAGACCCTCCCCCACCCACACTAATCCTTCCATTATAGTGATGTGAGGGCTCTATGGGGTGGATTATTCCAGCCCCATAGAGCCCTCTGCTGTCGGTAAAATGCCCAGACCCCCCCCCTTGCAGTATACTCACGTCACGGGTCCCAATCCCAGCAAGGCAGGACTTACCTCGTGCTGCTCGTCGCTCCTCCTGCAGACTTTCTCCTCTCTGGCTGCATGTGCTGTGTACAGCGTCAGAGAGGAGGAGGAGGAGTGTTTCAGACGTTCGGCATGTCTGCTATCTATGTGCGTCTGCATGGCCTCTCCCCCGGTCCAGTCCGTCCCGGGCTGAAAATGCCGCCCCCCGTTTGGGTAGGTGGTGCCGCCTGAGGCCGTCGGCTCACATGGCCTCATGGCAGGTGCGGCACTGGATGAAGCATTACAAACATATGAACATATCACATCAACTCCAAATCATATCAACATAAATAATCACAGGGTAGAATCATTTCTAGATGCTAGTAATTATTTATTTTTTTACTTATAACTTTGACATTAGCAATGCTGGCTTGGCATTAAAGAGATTGAAAAGGAAACAGTCCTAGAAGACATAAGAGAGTCAGACACAATTGGGGGACTTGCGACTCAATGCAAATTTATTTGGACCAAATAAAAAAAAAAATTGCTTCTCTCTAGTGAGCAGGGTTTAGGGCTCTCACTTGGATAATACATAGTGTCATCTGTAACAATTAAGTCTGATCTGTACAAACATCAAAACATGGACAAATGGACATCCTGGACTAATTTATATCTTTCTGTTTTTCCTGTTTTTGCATTTTTTTGTCATCTTTTTGTATTTATGTTTCCGTTGTATTTTTTAAATTATAGCAGAAAACTTTAATAAGTTTGGCACTTGTATCCTCTAAACAAGCGGTGCACAACCTTTTCTGGTCTAAGGGTTACATTGTCAGATTAAACTACTCCCAAGGGTGCTAAAAAAACCTACAGGGGTTTTCCCATATATAAGACATGTATTGCATACCGACTGTATATATGTCATATATCTCTGATAGGTGACAGTTCTACTTCTACCCCTGAACTCCAGCTGAGCATTTCACAACTCCCATAAACTACAATGAAAAGTCATAAATGTCTCAGATGAGAATACAATTTTAAAGCCAGGGAGCCACACAGGAGAGCATCGTGGGCCCATGTGTCTTCCGGGTCGCATTATTTGTACCCTTGCTTTAAAAGACCCATAATTTTTTTTAGAGTGTTTTAACCATTTTGATTACAGGAGAGCAGTGTGCGTTGTGGCAGCGTGTTGTGTATGTGGGATGCGTGGACTGTGTTAAAGTGTAATTTATGCTCAATGTACAAGATTGAATGAGAGGAAATAGATTTGAAAGTGTGTATGGGAGAAGGGGTATAAACAATGCATTAAAATGATGAATTATGGGAGCGTGGCCTGGACTCGGACGGAAGCGGACGTGGTTTAGCTAAGCTCTGCAAGCCACAAACAGAATCGGATGTAATCCTCTCCCCACGTCCTAGCTTTCAAAGTATTAGTACCCTCGCTGTCTTCCTCTCCACCTGGAAACAATTTTGATACCACTATTGATTAGATTGGTGATCAAAGTAGAATGCGGCCTACAAAGCGGACGGAATCCCTGGGCTGAATTTAGTAGCAGCTCCCAGAAGTCAACGGTGAATGCCAGCAGAGGACCCTGGTGAATCTATTTGAAGTTTTAAACTTTTTTCCTGGCCTCCATCTATCTGGGGAGAAGCTCCACACCCGTAACAGGACTCCCGGGGCTAGTGGCCTATACGGAGTAGAAGCCGAGGACTGAATTTAGTTTCTTCCCACTCACCGACCACGCTGTACACTTAAGCCCTTCAAATCCTGGAACATCCAGAACCGGCAGTTTAGACAATTTTGTTCGCAAAACTAGTACCAAATTCATGAGAGAATATACGGAAGTCAAAACTGCTGAAAAGATGGCACCAAAAAACCCTGCAACTCCTTCCTTAGATGAGGACAGTGACCCAGATGACGCCTTGATTACTAAAGATCTCCCGATCTCCAGGTCATACATCAACAGAGCCTTAACTAGAGCACTCGATCCTGTGGTTAAACACTTGCATGATATCAATCAAGATGTAAAGCACATTGGATCTCGTGTTGAATCTTTGGTACATACCCAAGCTCAGGTCGTCACCTGCACCACAGCAGCCACCTGTTCCTTCCAATCTTGTCAATCCCACCTAAATGTTTTCGAAAGTCTGGTTGGAAGATCAAGATGACAGGGGTAGGCGTAACAACATTAGCATGAAAGGCCTTTATTCCCACTGGAATCTATCTTCCCTACAGTTAAGCAAATTTGTATTTCCATCCTAGGAAAGTCGTACAAAGAGGAAGTTTCCTTAAAACGAGCACACAGAGCCCTCAGTATAAAACCCAAACCTTCGGAACCAACTAGAGACATTATTTGTAGACTATTTAATTCTCGTGTAAGAGACGATATTTTAGCCCCTCTTTGGCCACTTTTGACCTTCCTGACAGAGCCTCATTTTTCAAATCTGACATATTTCACTTTTTGTGGTAATAACTTTGGAAAGCTTTCACCTATCCAAGCGATTCTGAGATTGGACTTTATGTTACTGGCAAAATTTGCTCAATACATTCAGTATTTAATTGTGAAAAACACCAACATTTTTTGAACAATTGCAAAAATTGCCATTTTTCTAAGTTTAAATGTATTTGCTTGAAAGACAGGCAGTTATATCACACAAAATTTCTGCTAATTAACATCCCCCATATGTCTACTTAAGATTGCCATTGTTTTTTGAATATCGTTTCATTTTTCTAGGACGTTACAAAGCTTAGAACTTTAGCTGCAATTTCTCACATTTTTAAGAAAATTTCAAAAGGCTATTTTTACAGGGGCCAGATCAGTTGTGAAGCGGCTTTGAGGGCTTTATATATTAGAAAACCCGAATAAGTCACCCATTTTAAAAACTTCACCCCTCAAAATATTCTAAACAGCATTTAGAAAATGTCTTAACCCTTTAGACGTTTCACACGAATTAAAGCAACTCAATATTTATTGCCCAGAGTCTGCAGTTTTTAGAAATATCCCACATGTGGCCCTAGTGTGGTATTGGACTGAAGCACAGGCTTCAGAAGCAAAGGAGCACCTAGTGAGTCTTGGGGCCTCCTTTTTATTAGAAAATATTTTAGGCACCATGTCAGGTTTGAAGTGCTCTTGCGGTGCCAATACAGTGGAAACCCCCAAAAAGTGACCCCATGTGGGAAACTAGACCCCTCAAGGAAATTATCTAGGAGTATAGTGAGCATTTTGACCCCACAGGTTTATTGCAGACATTATTGGAAGTTCGCCGTGAAAATTTAAATCTACATTCTTTCAAAGAAAATGTAGGTTTAGCTAATTTTTCTAATTTCCACAAGGACTAAAGGAGAAAAAGCACCGCCACATTTGTAAAGCAATGTCTCCTGATTAAAACAACACCCCACATGTAGTCCTAAATGGCTGTTTGGACACATGGCAGGGCTTAGAAGGGAAAGAGCGCCATTTGGCTTTTGGAGCTCAAATTTAGCAGGAATGGTTTGCGGAGGCAATGTAACAATTGCAAAGCCCCTGAAGTGACAAAACAGTGGAAACTTCCCAAAAGTGACCCCATTTTGAAAACTACACCCCTTGAGGAATTCATATACAGGTATAGTGAGCATTTTGACCCCACAGGGGTTTTATAGATTTTATTAGGATTGGGCAGTGAAAATGAAAAAAAAAACCTTTTTCTTCAATAAGACATAGCTTTAGCTCAAAATTTTTCATTTTCTCAATAAATAAAGGAAAAAAAGAACCACAATGTTTGTAAAGCAATTTCTCTTGAGTACGGCAATACCCAATATGTGGTTATAAAATGCTGTTTGGGCACACGGTAGGGCTCAGAGGGGAAATAGTGCCATTTGGCTTTTGGAGTGCAGATTTTGCTGGATTGGTTTCTGGGCACTATGTCGCATTTGCAAAGCCCCTGTGGGACCAAAACAGTGGCAACCCCCCACAAGTGACCCCATTTTGGAAACTACACCCCTCAAGGTATTTACCTAGGGGTGTCGCGAGCATTTTAACCCCACAGGTGTTTTGCAGAAATTAGTGTGCCCTCGATGTTGCAGAGTGAAAATTTTATTTTTTCCATATATATGCCAATATGTGGTGCCCAGCTTGTGCCACCATAACAAGACAGCTCTCTAATTATTATGCTGTGTTTCCCGGTTTTAGAAACACCCTACATGTGGCCATAACCTTTTTCCTGGACTATCGACAGGGCTCAGGAGTGAGAGAGTACCTTGCGAAATTGAGGCCTAATTTGGCAATTTACACAGTATTGGTTCACAATTGCAGAGGCTCTGATGTGAAATAATAAAATAAACCGCTGAGAAGTGACCCATTTTGGAAACTACACCCCTCAAAACATTTATTAAGGGGTTTAGTGAGCATTTTCACCCACAGGTCTTTTCCATAAATGACTGCGCTGCGGATGGTGCAAAGTAAAAATGAAAATTTGTCATGCCCAGCTGATGCCACTGGAGACACACACCCCAAAAATTGTTAAAAGGATTCTCCCAGGTATGTCGATGCCATATATGTGGAAGTAAAAATCTGTTTGGGCACGCTGTAGGGCTCAGAAGGGAAGGAGCGCCATTTAGCTTTTGGAGCATGGATTTTGCTTGGTAGTAGTTTTGTTTGGAGTGTTACTGGTGTTTCAGTTTATAATGTTTATAATGTGGGGGCTGTAACGTCTATGGCCGCGGTCTGTCGTTCTATTTTACCCCTTGATGACCGTGGCCTTGGACGTCCTGCTGCTGTACTGCGTCGTCCCCCTTTGAGGCGCCGGCACTCACTTCCGTGTATCGAGCCTGTCTCTAAAAGGGCCAGCGCGCGCTCCTGAAAATCATCATCATCAACTCATGAACTCCTGGACTATAAGAGGGTCACCGCCCTTCTTATCCTCACCTGAGCTTTGTTGTTGTTTCTCTTAGTCTGTTTTGCAAATGGTCTCCTAAGTGTCTTCCAACTTCCCAGTGTTTCCCGTTCCTGTATCCTGTTTCCCGTACTATCTGTACCATCCTAGTCTACTGCCGTGCTGAGCTGTTGTCGTGTTGTGCTGCATCTCCACACCTGTTCTACTACTCCACGCCTGACGTCTACCTGCTGCCTGGTCCCAGCCGAGCCTGCCTTGCTACTGTCTACACTGCCTTAGGTACCCTTTACTGGACTATAGACTCTGTACCATACCTGTTTGGCCAGCTGCCATCCCGCTACGCGGAACGGCCCAGGGGGTCCACACCCCGCCTCGTGACAGTATGCTCAGGCCATGGACCCCGCTGGTCAATTTAAAGGGCATGTCACCCTTCCAAGCCATGCAGGCGGACCTGCAGGATCAACTTCTTGTAGCAGTGGACTCCATGGTGTAGCAGCTAGGGGCGCTAACTGCTTCCATTTCCTCTACACAAGCTCTTCAGACCTACCCTCCTGCAAGTTTTCCTGACGGTTCCGGATTTGGATTCCCGATTCTCGCTGCCATTACCTTCTCGGTTCCATGGAGACGCAAGTACGTGCAGGGGATTTCTGAACCAACACTATATCCATTTTTCCCTGCACGCTCAAACATTTCCGTCGGACGGAACCAAGATCGCCTTTATCATGTCCTTACTTGCTGGCAATGCCCTGGCATGGGCGAACCCAATCTGGGAACCTTCAACTTTCGCCAAGAGGACTCCTCCACGGGCGAATACACCATCCAGTTCCGGACCCTGGTGGGAGAGCTGTCCTGGAACAATTAGGCCTTGATGGCATCCTTCTGGCATGGCCTGTCGCCCAGGATCAAGGACAAACTTGCTGCCCGAGACCTACCACCTGCCTTGGACGACCTGATTCTACTGGCTACTCGGGTAGATATAATGCTCAGGGAGAGGTCTCATGAGATACAACAGGAGAGACGGCTTCCTAGATTGGCGCTCAACTTTCAACAACCCCTCTTGCCTTCATCTACTGCTACGCTCGAGGTCCCAATGCAGGTGGATCGCCTAAAATTGTCTATACAAGAGAAACAGCGCGGGTGCACCTCTGGCCTCTGTCTGTATTGCAGTCTTGCTGGCCATGTTGTGCGTCTGTGTCCACAGAAACCAAAAAAAAACCAATGCTTAGGTTTGGTTGGCGAGACAACCCTGGGCGCTACTGCATTTAATTGTGAACTCTCTTCCAAACTGTTTATTGCCGTGACCATCGTCGCTGGCGAGAGACTCCATCCGGTTTCTGCCTACCTGGACTCTGGCTCTGCAGTTAATTTCATCCGTCAAGACCTTGTGGATCTTCACCAGTTGCCCACTGTATGCCTGGGAAGGCCGCTCATCGTTACCTCGGTATATGGACTGCCTTTGCCTTATCCAGTTTTTTCCGTGACCAAGCCATTGAGACTTCAAGTGGGAGCTTTTCACACTGAGCTCATCTCCCTGTTTGTTCTGCCCAAGGCCGTCAACCCCGTGCTGCTGAGTTTGCCTTGGCTCTGTTTGCACGCCCCAGTCCTGGATTGGAACTTTGGAGAGGTTCTCCTGTGGGGTCCCAAGTGTCTCGACCGCTGTCTGGGTCATATCCATCCACCGCAACCTTCTCCGCATCAGTCATTGGCAGGGTTGCCTCCGTGTTTCTCTCAGTTTGTTGATGTCTTCGACAAGAAGGAAGCAGAGACCTTGCCGCCTCATCGTGCCTATGATTGTCGGATCTACTTCGTTTCTGATTCATCCCCTCCTCGCGGTATACTCTCTCTCCCTACCAGAGACTCAGTCTTTGTCGACCTATATTAAGGAGAATCTGGAGAGGGGTTTCATTCGTAAATTCTCATCCCTGGCCGGAGCAGGGTTCTTCTTTGTCATGAAGAAGGATGGATCCCTCTGTCCCTGCATTGACTACCGAGGCCTCGGATCACGGTGAAGAACAGGTACCCTTTGCCTTTAATTTCGGAACTGTTCGATCGCATATGGGGGGCAAAAATTTGCCATAAATAAAATCATGTTTCCATAGTAGCGGTCGCCAGCCTTGCCATTGCATGGCAGCCTGCCAATTTGCTACAAACTGCTATGATGCAGCGATCGCATTGGATAGCTGCATCGAAGGGGTTAGTGGCAGGAATCGGAGCTAGGTCCAGTTCCTGCCGATAAATCTGGGTGTCCGCTGTAACATACAGTGGATACCCACTGCTGATGACGCCGGCTCAACTTCTGAGCCGGAAGCTGGGCTGGTGCCATCTTGCCGATGGTACCGGAGCCTTTTAGGCCCCGCGGCCAAGCGGGCATAGGAGGCTTCCGTTGCTGGCAGACCGGGAGGTAAGTATTAGACTTCCGATTGCCTTTGCAGCCACCGACAATCCAGCGATCACGTTGCTGGGGTGCCGGTGTCTAAAAACTCCTCACATGCATGCGATCTCTATTGAACGCAGCATCTGAGGGGATAATCGGCCGGATCGGATGCTAGCTCTGGTCTTGGCCGATACCTCAGGGTGCCAGCTGTAACATACAGCTGTCACCCGGCGGTGATGGTGCGGGCTCAGCTCCTAATGGTACTGCGCTTTGCGGGATTTGAGATATATCACTAGAGTTTATTATAAATGTAGTCTTGGCTGCCCTACCATTATAATGACAAATCTAGTCATTACTTACTGTTTAGATACCAATGTTTTTTGCTTCTTGTTATATTGTACATCCTTTCTTTACTCAAACGTCCATACATTTATGGCCCACTCTCCTAGTGAACCACAATTCCATGCTCAGACTTTATTCTCCAATTTATATCACTTACAGACTCATTGAAAGATTCTCTTGCTTCTAAGATTCTCCCTAATCCCCATCTAACAATACCTCCATGGCTTAAAACAACATTCGGATATCCTCTTACAATGTGAGAGGATATAATGAGCCCCATAACAGAAGTCAAATTGTTTCCCTTCTCAGGAAATCTCGTTCTGATACATTGTTACTCTGGGAGACCCATTTTAAGTCGTCACACATTCCCTCGCTATCCAACCTCAATTACTCCCAATGGTACCATAGTACACACGCTTCCTCATTCTCCAAAGGTGTAAGCATTGCCCTATGTAAAGACCTACCCTACTCACTTACCATGTCTCAACCAGATCCAGAAGGAAGATTTCTGTTTATTAAAGAGTTTTTAGCTAGGTATGATACTTTTATTGGCAAGTTATATATGCAAGCTTTCAGAGCACACAGGCTGCTTCTTCAGGCAAGTTTACAAATGAATGACTTAGAAAAAAGCACAACATTTAAGATCTTACACAAACAAAATTAGAACATGAGGTGATACATCATTAAGATAAGCCGAGGCAATATAACTGAGGTTATTGGGGTGATGACTTAGGAGTTAAGGGATCGGGAGTTAGTCTGATGGGGATGTGACGTGTTTTTATGTAGTGGCTCATAAATCCAGGTGTTAGATTGAGGCCTTGTGTCAATGACTTAAATTTTATCATCCGCTTGAATTCCCAAATTTTTCTTTCTCTGTTGTTCTTAAAAAGACCCTTCAGTATTAGGACCTTTAAATCTGCCAAACTTGGTCCGGCCCAGAGAAGTGTTTTCCCACGGGTGCATCCAGCTCCTTTTTTATTGTATGTCTGTGTAGATTCATCCTGGTTTGTAGTTTTTGTTTTGTTTCTCCAATGTAGATGCCTTTACTGATGCACCTAGTACACAGTATCATGTACACCACATTGGAGGATGTACATGAGAACGTGCCAGTGATTTTATAGTCCTGTTGCGTGTTTGGTATGTGGATGGTGTTTGATGACAGGATGTTGGTACAGGACTTGCATTTTCTACTGTTGCAAGGAAAGGTGCCAGTCTCTGATGGTGATGAGAGGGCACTTCTGAAAAGGAGATCCCTTATGTTTGGTGGCTGTTTGTATGCAAGGAGAGGTAAATCCAAGAATATCTCCTTCAGTTTATTGTCTTTGTTAAATATAGGTTGAAGATCAGCAGCAATTTTCCGCAAGATGTTAATTTGTGGGTTGTATATGACTACTAGGGGCACCCTGCTGTTGTCTTCCTTCTTTTTGTATTCCAGAAGATTGCTCCTTGGAATTCTTGTTGCTCTATATATATGATCATCTATATTCCTTGGGTGGTATCCCTGTTGTAGGAATGTATTACTCAGTGATAGCAGGTGTTGTTTTCTGTCTTCACTGTGTGAACAGATCCGTATGGCACTGCGGTGACTGTAGATGATGGATTTCTTTATGTGTCTCGGATGAAAGCTGTTCCATCTCAGATATGCTGGATGGCCGGTAGGTTTATGGTAGATTGTGGTTTGTATGACATGTCCAGGAAATGTATTTAAGATTTTGAGTAGTTGAGAGTGAGTTTGATGGTAGGATGGACCTTAGTGAAGTTTTTATGGAAAAATAGCAGTTCATGTTCAGAGCCTGTCCAGATTATCAGCAGGTCATCAATGTACCAGAAATATGCTAGAGGTTTAGTGATGCAGGTTGATAAAAAATCCTTCTCTAGTTTGGCCACGAACAGGTTAGCATATTGTGGTGACATTTTGCTACCCATAGCGCTTCCCATACACTGCAGATATATGTCTTTGTCAAATGAAAAATAATTGTGCTGGAGTACGAACCTGATGAGTTGTGGGCTGGCTCTGTTGCCAGAATGTTCTTTTGAAGAAAGTGTTGGCTATGCCATCCTCATGAAGGATGTTAGAATACAGAAACTCCACATCCATAGTTGCCAATATTGTTCCCTCTGGTAGTTGACCTAGGGCTGAGAGTTTTCAAAGGACGTATGTGGTGTCCTGGACATAACTGGGTGTGCACCTCACCAAGGGCTTTAGAAGATTTTGCACCCAGCCAGAAATATTCTCAGTTAAATTCCCAACACCCGAAATGATTAGTCTCCATGGATTGCCTTCTTTATGTATTTAGGTAACATGTAGAATGTACAGTACCTGTTCTGGGATTGCCCAGTATAAGGTCCAGTACATTGTCTGACACAGCGTTGAAGCTATTGATGATATGGACAAGTTCTTCTGTATATTGTTTGGTGGGGTCTTCTTTAAGCAGGGTGTAGTATTTTTTTTGTCTGAGAGTTGTCTGTGTGCCTCCTGGATGTAATCAGATGTATTCAGAATTACTACAGCCCCTCCTTTATCAGCTAGTTTGATGATCATGTCTTTGTTGGATTTTAGTGATTTTGTGGCATTCCTTTCCCCCATGCTGAGATTATTTGTTACTTTGTGCTGTTGGTCCAAGATCTCAGATTTAACTTTTTTTCTGAAACAGTCAATGTAGTAATCCAGAGTTTGAATGTATCTAGGTTGTGGGGTCCAGTTTTTCTTCTTCTTTCTTGATGTTTCTTTTCCCAATCCAGCTTGTGATGTCATATCTGTTTTGTTAGAAAATAATTCTTTCAGCCGCTATTTTCAACAAGAAGGAAGCAGAGACCTTGCCGCCTCATCGTGCCTATGATTATCCGATCGACTTGGTTCCTGATTCATCCCTCCACGTCACTGCAAAGCTGAGCCCTGTCAAGTGGTTTAGTGGGACAAAATGTGTCCTTTAGATCAGTGATCCCCAACCACCGGGTCGCGAACCTATACTGGGCCGCGGATCAATTGGTACGAGCCCGTGGTATCTGGTATCCGCCCCGGTGGCTTCAGGGAATTTCGGGCAAAAAACAGCACCAAACTGTGGTACAGTTTTTTGCCCGGAATGTCCGCTGCGGAAAACTGCTGAGCAGGCCTGTAATTGGCTACAGCGGCGGTCACATGGGATGAAACGTCATCCCAGGAGGCCGGCCCTCTAACGTCATCCAGGCCGGCCTCCTGGGATAATGTTTCATTCCATGTGACCGCCGCTGGTCCCAGTTCCAACTGCATCTGCATCCTTAGGATGCAGATACAGTTAAATTTAATGCTGGAGTAAGAGTGACGGCTACTTGCCCCAGCATTCACTTTGGCGTGAGTGGCTCGGGCAGGCAGGCGCGATGTTGTGATCTCATCGTGCCTGTCTGTGCCGAGTCACTCATAGCACAGACTGGAGGAGAAGGATCCTCCACCCGTCATGGGAACAGTGATAGGTAAGTAATTATGTTTATTTTTTATTAGGCACATATGGGGGCATTATACTGGGTATGGGAAGGGGGCTGATATGGTGGCAGCTATGGGAGCATTTTACTGTATGGGGCAGCTAAGGGGGGCCTTATACTGTATGGGGGGCATTATACTGTGGGGGCAGCTATGGGGAGCATTATACTATGGGTTCAGCTGTGGGGGCACCTATGGGGGCATTATACTGTGAGGGGCAGCTTTGGGAGCATTATATTGTATGGGGCAGCTATGGGGAGCATTATACTTTGGGGGCAGCTATGGGGAACATTATACTATGGGGGCATTATACTGTGTGTGGGAAGCTATGGGGAGCATAATACTGTGTGGGGCAGTTATGGGGAGCATTATACCAGGGGACATTATACTGTGTGGGGGAAGCTATGGGGAGCATTATACTATGGGGCATTATACTGTGTGAGGGAAGCTATGGGGACCATAATACTGTGTGGGGGCAGCTATTGCGAGCATTATACTATGCGGAGCATTATACTATGTGGGCATTATACTGTGACGGGGCAGCTATGGGGAGCATTATACTATGGGGGCATTATACTGTGTGGGGGAAGCTATGGGGAGCATAATACTGTGTGGGGGCTGCTATGAGGAGCATTATACTATGGGCCATTATACTGTGTTGGGGAAGCTATGGGGAGCATAATACTGTGTTTGGGCAGCTATGGGAAGCATTATACTATGGGGAGTATTATACTATGGGGGCATTATACTGTGAGGGGGGCAGCTACGGGGAGCATTATACTATGGGGGCATTATACTGTGTGGGGGAAGCTATGGGGGGCATTATACTGTGGGGGCATCCATGGGTAGGGGGTCCAAACTGAATTCTTGCACCAGGGCCCATGAGCCTTTAGCTATGCCCTTCTGCTATTTGTTATGGATTTTACCTCCAATTGAATTCAATGGGGAAAACCCACAATAAATAAGCAGCATTTACGCAAATACAATTGACTTGCTGCGGAATAAAATTACGCACTGCAGGTCAATTTCTAAAAGTTTTTTCCACTCAGTTATTTACGCAGAGTGTGGATGAGACTTGGTTTTTCTCATCCACTTTGCTGCTACTATATTATGCTGTGGATTTTCCGCAGCATAATACAGGTATTATAATACAGGTATACGCCGTATTTACGCAATGTGTGAACTGACTCTAACCCCCGCCCTGCTGGTCCCTGGAAAAATTTTCTTGCATCAAACTGGTCCTCGGTGCAAAAAAGGTTGGGGACCACTGCTTTAGATAGAACATTCATTTCCATTCTTCTTGGGTCATACTGTGAAGGTTTACAACAGAGTATGGTATATCTTCTGGTTCTTTGAGACCCGCATTTTTCCTTAGTCTGTTAAAGGGTTATTCCCATCTTGCCACATTTTTTTTTTTTGGCCAGCACACATTGATGATCAAAAATAAGCCTGTTGAATTTATTCATTCAGATTTCCTACCTGTATTTAATCCTCAATCTTCTTCTTTTCCCTGCTGCTCATGAAGATTTGTGGGCGGTACACTGTGAGACACGTGCTGCAGAAGCGATCTCAAACACAAAGTGCTTGTTCTAAACGAAACACTGTTATCTCTATATGTACACATCGAGATAACAGTGCTTTGAAGAAAGAACACAAAAACAAAGCTCTATTGCTGCATTAGGAGTTTAGAAAACGTAGACAGCTCCAGGGCCAGGGGCGTAACTAGGTAAGACTGGGCCCCATAGCAAACTTTTGACTGGGGCCCCCCTCCGCTGGGTATCACACAACCCCCCCTTGTAGTGCCTCCCTATAGATTCCACTACACAGCTCCCCCTTTAGACAGCACCATACAGCCCCCTGTAGATAGCTCCATACACAGCCCCCTGTAGATAACGCCTTACAGCCCCCTTGTAGATAACATCTTACAGCCCCAAATCCCCCTGCAGATAACGCCATACAGATCCCCCCTGTAGATAACACCCTACAGACCCCCCTGTAGATAATGCCATACAGACCCCCCTGTAGATAACACCATACAGAACCCCCCTCCAGATAATGCCATAAAGACCCCCTGTAGATAACGCCATACAGACCCCCCTGTAGATAACGCCATACAGACCCCCCTGTAGATAACACCATACAGAACCCCCCCTGCAGGTAACGCCATACAGACCCCCCCTGTAGATAACGCCATATAGCTCCCCCCCCAAAAAAAACGGCCTATAGTTTGTCCTACAAAAGAAATGCCTCTCCTATCCACAGGATAGGGGATACATGTGTGATCGCTGGCGGCGATAAGGAGAACGGGGGACCGAAAGTCCCCCGAAGTTCTCCATGACAAACTTCGGACTTCCGGCATCTGAACAGTTCAATAAAAATGAAAGGAGCACTGGTCACGCATGCGCACAAGCGCGACTGGTGCGCAAGTAAGTTCTATGGAGCTGCAGACAGACCCCGGAAGTCCGAGGCTTGTCATGGAGAACTTCGGGGGACTTTCGGTCCCCCGTTCTCCTTATCGCTGGGCGTCCCAGCGATCACACATGTATCCCCTATCCTGTGGATAGGGGATGCATGTCTTATGTAGGAACAACCCCTTCAGTGGCGTCGCGCTGTAACAGCCATAGCAGCTGCTAGCGGAGCCTCCGGCCATGGGGGGGGCCCGTGCTGGCGGGTGGCACGGGCCCCCTCATGCTGCGGGCCCCGTAGCAGCCGCTACGGCTGCTATAGCGGTAGTTACGCCACTGTCCAGGGCTACTGCGCATGCCTGGGAGCCGTCCTATTCACTTTCATTAGAGCAGGAGTGAGGTGGCCAGACTGAGAGCTATTGCCCATGCTCAATGTGCACACCAGAAGACCCGGCCAGCGTATTAGGGAAATTCACAGTAGAAACTGCGCATGCGCGGCCAACACTGCAAGACCCTAGTGGTGGCTGTAACCATTGGATACCATTTTCAAACAAACCAAAAGACATGGGGTGGACCGGATGGATTATCTACTGAATGTCACAAAATTTTAAAAAGAAGGTATTTACAAATATGCATATATTTCCATATGCAACAACTTAAGCTATGATCATTAAGATGGGAATACCCCTTTAAGCTTCTTTTATTTGCAGATAATAAGTTGATATTGTAACTTATTGTAGAGTTCCTTTAATACTTGCTTGGTTAGACTTGATACAGGTTCTTATATTGCATCATTTAAGGAATTAATCTAATTTTGGATGGTTCTCTTCTTGTTGTAAAAAAAATCCAATAAAGTGATTTGCGCAAACTTACAGATTTCCATTGCAAATGTTTATGCCCTGAATCAACAACAGATACCCTGGTTAATTCAGACTCTAGATAGATTCCAAATCTTTGCAGAGGGCTTGGTCCTAATTGGAGGTGATTTTAATATAGCACTTGACACCTCACAACAATGCTCTTCCCATTCATTTGCCTCCCTTCGCAGACTACAAAAAAACCTTGCCTAAATAGGATTAATTGATGTGTGGAGATTACTCTTTTTTCTCCAGAGTGTACAACTCCTATCATAGACTAGACTATTTCCTTTTCCCCAAACAATACCTTCCTTTGGTAACAGATGCAGAGATAAACAGGATAAAGGTACTTTTACAACGACCCATTGTGGCCAGTGCAACGAGTACCGATCAACGAGACAGCTCATTGATGGGCGCTCGTTTGCTCCTTTCACAAGAAGCTAGTAGTATGGGGACGAGCGCTCATTACTCCGATCGCTCATCTCCATACATTTGTATCATGTCGGTTTACACAGGGAGATGTGCTGCCAAAAACTATAATATTTATCACATTTAAAGGAACAGTGTCATCACAAATAATTTTTTTATATGTTAAAGATGTTAGTGCTTTAATAAAAACGTTTATATTCATTTGTGTGTTTGTGTTTTACTGTTTCTTATTTTTACACTTTTTCTTCCCTATGGGGGCTGCCATTTTTTGTTCCATTTCTGTGTGTGTCGATTAACGACACACACAGACATGGAATACGGCAGCCACAGTCCCATAGGGACTGCGAACGGCTCCCGTCCCATTGACTGCCGTGTACGGCGTCTGTGTGGGAACTGCGCATGCGCCGCTCCCACACAGTCCTATTCGAAATTGGCGCCGTCCGGCGCCATTTTCCTGTGGACCGGAAGTCGCGGCCGGACAGTAATATTACTACTTCCGGTCGCGGCTTCCGGACTTGTGCACATGGAACAGCGGCAGCAAACGGAGCGGACGGGCCGGAGGGAGCCGCGGCGGCAGGAGCAGGTAAGAGATTTCAATGTATGTTAGTGTTTGTGTGTGTTTACTACTGTATGTAAACCTACTACACTGTGGGTTACCTCAAAAAATGGCGACACACAGTGTAGGAGGTTAAACCTTTCAAACCCCTCGTTTATCCCGGCGCTAGCCAGGATAAAGGAGGGGGGGATGCTGAGAGCTCACTAGAGCGAGGGCTTTTAACCCAATGTTGCAATGCTGCAATTTTGGGAACTAGCTCCATCTAGTGACCAAAAATGGGTAGTATTATAAATTAGAAAAAATTTATAATATTTCCTTACTTGCGAAAAAAAAAAAAAAAATTTGAACAATGTTTAATCACCCACACACTAAATGTTTAATTTTTAAAAAAAAAACATGTTTTTCTGGCAACACATTCCCTTTAAAACAATACGATCAGCTGATGAACTAGCTGTCACGATCTGTGGGTATGTGGACCCACTGGGCCGTACCGCTGTAGCGGTATAGCAGCTGGCCAAACAGGGTACAAAGTCAATGTCTATGGTTCGGATAAAGGTACCTGTGGCAATACAGACAGTAGCGATGGTTTAGGCTCGGATGGAACTCTGGCAGCAGGCAGACAACAGGTGCGGTGATACACAGCGGGTGTAGCAAGCGACACAACACGACTCCAACACTATACAGCACAGGAACATGGAAGCACGGGATACAGGATACAGGTAGCAGGAACAGGAACACTGGGAACTGGAGAACACTCAAGGGACCATTTGCAGAGACCGACATGGGTAGGTACAAACAACGCCCAGGCAATGAAGGAAGGGGCAGGTGCCCTTCTTATAGCCCAGGGTGATCTGGGAGCAATCAGCTCAATCTCACACATGTGTGCGCTCTTGCTCTTTAAGGCTGAACTGAGCTCGCATGCGCTCTCTAGTGGTCACTGTGGTCACTGCAGGACAGGACGGCCGCATGTGCTGGCATCTCTTTAGAGAAGGGCGTCGGCAGGAAGAGAAGAGTTCGTTGTCAGCGACCGTGGACGTTACACTATACCCCCTCTTACGCCCCCCTCTTCTTGGGGCCAGAATGAGAGAGAAACTTCTTAATGAGGATAGGAGCATTGAGATTCTCTTCTGGCTCCAAGGACCTCTCCTCTGGACCGAACCCCCTCCAATCTACTAAAAAAAAGGTTCTTCCTCTTCTTTTTTTGGTGTCCAGGATCTCCTTAACCTCAAATATCTGGGCAGAATTGCTGGGGGCAACTGCAGGGCTAAGAGTCTTAAAGTAGCGGTTCAGGACCACAGGCTTCAGAAGAGACACAGGAAAGAAGTTAGAAATCCGATGGGTAGCGGGCAGCCGAAGCTTATAAAAGGATGGGTTCATCCGCTGCAGGATCTCAATGGGTCCGAAGAACCTGGGAGCGAAATTGCATTACGGCACCCTCAGCCGGATATTTCTTGAGGACAGCCAGATCCTGGTACCCAGAAGAAACTGAGGCTGCTCTCTTCTCCTCGTATCTGCCTTTTGCTTCATGCGATTGACCGCCAGCAGAATAGAGGACCGGGTTTGCTGCCAGATCTGTAGAAAGTCCCGGAATGCAGAGTCAGCTGCAGGCACCTGGGATGAAGCAGACACAGGGAGAGGAATACGTGGATGTTGGCTGTAGACTATAAAGAACGGTTTGGAGGCGGTGGACTCACTTGTGTGGTTGTTATAGAACTTGGCCCAAGGAAGAAGCTGTACCCAGTCATCATGCTTCCTGGAGATTAAGTGTCGTAAGTAGTTTTCCATGATCTGATTGATCCTCTCAACTTGGCCATTGGACTGGGGATGTAGGCTGAGGAAAAGTCCAACTTTATATCGAGGAGTTTACAGAAAGCCCTCCAGAACTTTGAGGTGAACTCAAACCCCCGATCAGTCCATTGTACTATGCTGCCAGGGAGCATTGGGCACAGGCAGCAGTGGGAGCAGGCCAGTCAGTTTGGAGTGAGCAACTTTGTTTGCTGCGCACACTGTGCAGGAGGAGACAAAGTCCATGATGTCTTTGGGCAGCGTGGGTCACCAGAACTGGCGGGCAATCAGGTCTCGTGTCTTACGGACACCCACGTGACCTGCCAGTTTAGAGCTGTGTCCCCAGCGGAGGATTCTTCTGCTGTCTGCCAGACGCACAAAAGTCCTCCCCGGAGGGATGTCTCTAACTTGCAGAGGGTTGACAGAGATGATGCAGAATGGGTTAATTATATTGTGTGGAGTCTCCATGGTTTCCCACGACCTGGACAAGGCATCGGCCCTCACATTCTTGTCGGCAGGGCGGTAGTGGAGCTCAAACTGGAACTGGGCAAAGAACAGCGACCACCTGGGTTAACGGGAGTTTAGCCATTGGGCCGTCTGGAGATAGGTGAGATTCTTGTGGTCAGTGAAAATCAGGATGGGATGAGCTGCGCCCTCTAGTAGGTGTCTCCACTCCTCCAGAGCCAGTTTGATGGCCAGTAACTCCCGATCCCCAATCCCAAATCGAGTAGTTGCGCTCTGCGGAAGAGAAAAGCTTGGAGTAATAGCACATACCACTGTCTTGCCTTTGGGACCTCTTTGGAGCAGAAGTGCGCCAGCACCAACAGAGGAGGCGTCCACATCCAACGAAAACTGTCGAGATACATCAGGATGATGAAGGGTTAAGGCTGATGTGAAGGCACTCTTCAAGCTATTAAATGCGGATTCGGCTTCTGGAGTCCACATCTTGGCGTTCATGCCTTTTTGGTGAGGGTGGAGATGGGAGCTGTCAGTGAGGAGAATTTTGGGATGAACTGCCGGTAGAAATTGGTGAATCTCAGGAAATGCTGTATGGCCCTTAAGCCTTGAGGGTGTGGCCATTCCAGGACGGCCTTTACCTTCTCAGGATCCATCTTGAGACCTTGATCCGACATAATGTAGCCCAGGAAGGGTAGAGGCTTTCTCTCGAAAATTCACTTCTCCAGCTTGACATACAGGCGATTCCCCCTTAATCGCAGCAAAACTTGACAGACCTGTCTCTGATGAGTCACTGGATCTGGGGAAAAAAATCTGAATGCCATCGAGATAGACCACAACACAGACATGGAGGAGATCTCGGAAGATGTCATTGACGAACTCTTGGAAAACCACGGGAGCGTTACACAGAATGATGGGCATTACCAGGTATTCGTAGTGCCCGTCTCGAGTGTTAAATTCCATCTTCCATTCGTCACCCCGGCTAATCCGGATGAGGTTGTAAGCCCCCCCCCCCCCCCCCCCCTGCAGGTCTGGCTTAGAAAAAATTTTTGCTACTCGTATGCGATCACACAGTTCTGAAATCAATGGACAGCGGATATCTATTTTTTACCGTGATCTGGTTGAGACCCCGGTAGTCGATGCAGGTTCAAAGAGATCCGTCGCTCTTTTTGACGAAGGACGCCGGAGAGGAGGATTTCCGTATGAAACCCCTCTCCAAATTCTCCTTAATATAGGCGGACATAGACTGAGTCGCTGGCAAGGAGAGAGGGTATACCTTTCCATGGGGAAGGGATGCGTCAGGAGCCAGATCAATAGGACAGTCATACGCCCGGTGTGGAGGCAGCTCCTCAGCCTCCCTCTTGCTAAAGACATCCACAAACTGTGAGTAGTAAGAAGGCAGTCCTGCAAATGACTGAGACTGAGAAGACTGGGCCAGAAGGATCTGACCCAGACAGCGGTTGAGGCACTCGGAACCCCACTGGAGAACCTCTCCAGAAATCCAGTCCAGAACTGGGACATGTAGTCAGAGCCAGGGCAGGCCCAGCAGCACAAGGTTGACGGCCTTGGACAGGACAAAAAACGAGATGAGTTCAGAATGAAGGGCTCCCACTTGGAGCTTTAGTGGTTTGGTCACAGCTACAATAGGGTCAGGAAGAGGCAGTCCATTCACCAGGCATGTAAAGAACTGTGGCTACAACTGGACTTAAATAACAGGCTGAACCTGGTAGTCGACAACCGGTCTGATTGATAGGGGTCAGAGTTCATTGGGAGTATTAAAATACATATATGTTTAACCTCTTCAATATGTGTTACTGAACACTATAAAATAGTTTTACTGCTTTATTTCTATACTGAAATGTATCTTTTTTTTTCCTAGTTAAAGGCATGGTGTCGCCCCAAAAACATGTTTTTTTTTTAAAATTTAAACATTTAGTGTGTGGGTGATTAAACATTGTTCAAATTTTTTTTATTTTTTTCGCGAGTCAGGAAATATTATAAATTTTTTCAAATTTATAATACTACCCATTTTTGGTCACTAGATGGAGCTGTTTGGAGCTAGTTCCCAAAATTGCAGCATTGCAACATTGGGTTAAAAGCTATCGCTCTAGTGAGCTCTCAGCATCCCCCCCTCCTTTATCCTGGCTAGTGCCGGGATAAACGAGGGGTTTGAAAGGTTTAACCTCCTACACTGTGTGTCGCCATTTTTTGAGGTAACCCACAGTGTAGTAGGTTTACATGCAGTAGTAAACACACACAAACACTAACATACATTGAAATCGCTTACCTGCTCCTGCCGCCGCGGCCCGTCCGCTCCCTTTGCTGCCGCTGTTCCATGTGCACTTGTCCGGAAGCCGCGACCGGAAGTAGTAATATTACTGTCCAGCCGCGACTTCCGGTCCACAGGAAAATGGCGCCGGACGGCGCCAATTTCGAATAGGACTGTGTGGGAGCGGCGCATGCGCAGTTCCCACACAGACGCCGTACACGGCAGTCAATGGGACGGGAGCCGTTCGCAGTCCCTATGGGACTGTGGCTGCCGTATTCCATGTCTGTGTGTGTCGTTAATCGACACACACAGAAATGGAACAAAAAATGGCAGCCCCCATAGGGAAGAAAAAGTGTGAAAATAAGAAACAGTAAAACACAAACACACAAATGTAAATAAACGTTTATATTAAGGCACTAACATCTTTAACATATAAAAAAATTATTTGTGATGACACTGTTCCTTTAAAGAGGCTCTGTCACCAGATTTTGCAACCCCTATCTGCTATTGCAGCAGATAGGCGCTGCAATGTAGATTACAGTAACGTTTTTATTTTTAAAAAACGAGCATTTTTGGCCAAGTTATGACCATTTTTGTAGTTATGCAAATGAGGCTTGCAAAAGTCCAAGTGGGTGTGTTTAAAAGTAAAAGTCCAAGTGGGCGTGTATTATGTGCGTACATCGGGGCGTTTTTAATACTTTCACTAGCTGGGCGCTCTGAAGAGAAGTAACATCCTCTTCTCTTCAGAACGCCCAGCTTCTGACAGTGCAGATCTGTGACGTCACTCACAGGTCCTGCATCGTGACGGCCACATCGGCACCAGAGGCTACAGTTGATTCTGCAGCAGCATCAGCGTTTGCAGGTAAGTCGATCTTACCTGCAAACGCTGATGCTGCTGCAGAATCAACTGTAGCCTCTGGTGCCGATGTGGCCGTCACAATGCAGGACCTGTGAGTGACGTCACAGATCTGCACTGTCAGAAGCTGGGCGTTCTGAAGAGAACAGGATGTTACTTCTCTTCAGAGCGCCCAGCTAGTGAAAGTATTAAAAACGCCCCGATGTACGCACATAATACACGCCCACTTGGACTTTTACTTTTAAACACACCCACTTGGACTTTTGCAAGCCTCATTTGCATAACTACAAAAATGGTCATAACTTGGCCAAAAATGCTCGTTTTTTAAAAATAAAAACGTTACTGTAATCTACATTGCAGCGCCTATCTGCTGCAATAGCAGATAGGGGTTGCAAAATCTGGTGACAGAGCCTCTTTAAGTATAATTATAAATACATCAGTGTATTTTTTTCTTTCAGAATTTTATCTTGCTGAGACTTGTAGGTCTACAAGAATGGGTCTATGTGAGGGGATGGTGAGAGGCAAGAGGCAGTTGATTAGAGTACATGGGAGTGTCAGAAAGAATGTGAAATGTCCTTGAAAGACACAACTGTGTCTTATCTTCACATACTGCTGTTCTAAGTACTGCCCTCATTAACACACTATTTTGAGAGGAGCTCTTTCATGCCTAAAAGACCACTGATATTGTCTCAACCATGATCTCATCTTCATGGTCACACACGCTGATAATGAAATACTACAACAAGCTCAGACCAAGTATTTGCATAAAATATAGACTATAAATGTGAACTGCTGTAAATATAGCGCTAGGGATGAGGTATCTTCACCAATGGTGGGTGCTAGGCTAAATTCACAAAGTATGAAGTCTCACTCCTTGCATTTTCACATGTTATCATCACACATTGTAGTGTTTTGAACCCAGCTACAATGTTTCCGCTGGGTCCAAAATGATGGGTGTAAGAGAAGGAAAATACAGATATTTAAAATTCAGACCCTCCCCATGATTGCTTAAAATAATAAAGAGTGAGACACAGGGTCTTGAAAACATATGTATATACCCAATTCCTAATGCAGATCTTGAGTATTTTGTAGACTGATCCAGATAACATCAGGATGGAGAATACAAAACTGGATATGCAGTGGTAACCACCAATGAGGAAATAGTACAGCAACCACCCTCTCCTGGACAGTCAGCACAGGAGGCAGAGCTGATGGAACTCACTGGTGCGTGTAGACTGGCTGAAGGTAAGATTGCAAATGTGTACACGTATTTAAGGTATGCTTGCAGGATAGCGCATGATTATGAACCTTTCTGGCATAGTAGAAATTTTGTGGGGTCCTCGGGCAAACCAATCATGAAGGCAGACTTAGTGTCTAAGTTGTTTGATGCTCTTAGGCAAATCTAAACAGGTAGCTATCCTCAAGGTCCAAGCTGACACCAAGGAGCCACCATTGAAGCTAAAGGTAACAGAATAGAGAATGAAGCTGCCAAGGCTACCATGTATTTAAGGTATGCTTTCGGGATAGCCCACGATTATGGACCTTTTTGTCATAGTAGAAACTTTGTGGGGTCCTCGGTCAAACCAATCATGAAGGCAGACTTAGTGTCTAAGTTGTTTGATGCTCTTAGACTACCTAAACAGGTGGCTATCCTCAAGGTCCAAGCTGACTCCAAGGAGACCACCTCTGAAGCTAATAGTAACAGGAGAGCCGATGAGGTGGTATTTTGTGTACCTGACGGACACTTTCCTCCTAGTAACAGGTACCCTCCATGATTCTCGCATTACTTTCAGCAACCATTATGCACCTAACTGTCACCAGGTTGGGTTCTTTAGGAATATGTTGCACCAGCTTCACACATTTATTGAGAGTCCGATAATCATGGGGGATGGAGACTCTAATATAATTTTAGCTGTATCAATAGACAAATAGAGCTCCTTCCATACCCAGTATGTGTCCCCTAATAGGTCTAGCCTTTTTATACCCAATTTTTTTCATTCCATGTATTACGTTATTTGAATGGAATGTAACCCAACTGGTCGGGATTATACATTTTATTCTACTTCACAAAATAATTACATATACGTAAAGAACGCCTCTAAGGAAGCCCTAGTTCACTAGCTATTATCAGTATGTTATTACGATCAATCATCCCCATGCATTTTCATCATGTCAGCAGCACATCTCCCTGTTTACACAGGAAGACGTGCTGCTGACAACAATAATATTTTGTGCAGCATAAACGATATGATCAGCCGCTGAATGAGCATTTACTCGTTCATCAGCTGATCATTGTCCAGGGCAATGATAGGGAACGAGCGTTCAGTTGAACACTCATTTGCCCGATAATTGGCCAGTGTCAATGGGTCTTTACTCTAACATCAAGCCAAGCCTAATAAAGATCACAGTGACAGTGCAAACTGTCATCCATTTCCCTGATTAATGTGGATTTTAAGATTATGACCAAACTGCTGCCACTAGATTAAACTCTTATGCCTCATTATATTCATAAGGATGAAACGGTGTATTCCTCAGAGACAGGCTGAGGATCAGACTTAAAGAGCAATAGATATTATCTCAGCAGTTAGATCAGACAGGATTGAAGCATCAGAGTATGCTTTTTAGCCTGGATTTGCAGAAGGTATTTAACTCAGTGTCATGGGACTACCTATTTTTATTTGTAGATAAAATGAGTTTGGGTGCTCATCTTCTTACTGTCTTCAAAAGGACTGTATGTTTAACATCAGGTAAAGGTGTGCTCAAAGAAATTCTACTCTGACCCCCTACTAATTCATAGGGGCAAGCGTCAGGGTTGCCCCCTCTCACTTGCTCTTTTTGCTCTGGCCATTGAGCCTTTGATGTTTGGGTTATTAATTATGAGGTTGGCCAAAGTGGTTTGAGTAGGTTCAGTTAAGCACAAATGCGCTTTAATCGCAGACAACATTATTATGTTCATCTCTGCTCCTATCACCTCCCTAGCTAATGTGAATCAGACACATTTGAGAACTTTGGGGCCCTCTCAGATCTTACTTTATCAGATAGATTGGTTAAACTGTTCAAGCCCAATTTTAACATCTTCTATAGACTCACTTAATAAACATAACTGTTATCATTTATCCTGCATTAGAAGGATCTCTTCTATAATCTCCAGCTCCGACATTTTCTGACCTCATAGAAGGACATGTGGGGTGATGCCACGACACTTACTACATTTGAGACATTTTGTTAAATGTCTAGTATAAAAGGAAAAATAATTTGTTTGTACTCCGGCCTGGTTACTAATACTAGGAAAATACCCTTTATGACTAGATGGGAATCAGAAATTGGCACGCAATTGAGCCCTAAACAATGCAAAATATGGCTTTCATTTGACTTGACAACTATACATCAACACAACCATAGCTGGGTCTGGATAGAAGGTATTAATGAGATGACATGTGGTTCTAACTAGAATAGCTATTACATATTAATGTGCAGATCCCGGTTGCTTTCGACAATGCGGAGTAGAAGGGTCACTAGTACACAATTGATGAGAGTGTCCAATTGACGCCAGTTTCCTTAAGACTTTACACAGCTTTCAGCTTTCACTCCTGCGTTATTTTCCTATTGTTTTGTTGAACGGGCCTTTACCTGTGCTTCCGAAACTTATCCTTATACAATATGCCCTTTTAACTGCTAAAATACCCATTGCTAGGCAATAAAGCACACCGGGCATACCAATTGATCTTGTTAAATCTAAGCTATTATGGATTATAGCCAACGACCAATTGTCCACTATTATTTCAGATACTATGTAAATTGTTCGGAAGATTTGGGGTCCTTGGCAAATGCACCGCTCCATATATCAAGTTCCTGGCCTGGGTCTGGATAACTGCCCCCCCCTCTGATTTTCTCCCTCCCTGCTCACCATCATTGTGTTTTGTTTGTCCTGTTCACTGTTGTCAGAGTAATACATCTAATACCTGTTAGATTTATATTGTATTAATATTTCCAAAATGACTGCATTATATTGTTTGATATGTATTAGATATGTTTTTAATCTTCTCTTAAATGAATGTATTGCCTATCATCTAAGATAGGGTAAAGATGACACCATCTGGCATTCCAAACTAATAGAATACTAGGAAGAAAGTCATTACCTTACAGGGAAGTATTTTTGTGTGTATGCCTATATGTACTTGGCATCATCTGATTGGTTAATGTGTGTTAAGTGAAAGCATGAACCTATAAATAAAGGCTCCGTCCACAGCCATTTTAGATTTCTGTACATCCAACCATTGTATGTGCAATCTCTCCCGATCGGTCATTTTTGTAAACATAAATGAATCCTGGACAAATTCTGTTATGGAGAAAAGGAACTAAAGAGTGATGGAGTTTAATCTGACAGTTGGAGGCCCCAGCGAGATCTCATCAAAACCCACCTGATCCGAAACTAGCGTGGAATTTCCCTTTGGAGAAAGGGAGAGAAAAACCTTACTAATCAACCTCTCCCACTCTCTGTGGGGTAAGTCTTTTTTAAATCTTTTGGGCAGCAGAGAATCTCCGTGAATTTGTCTAGGATGCTGTACGTGTTATATGTGTGTGCTTTATGTATGCCAAGTGTATTATTTAAATATGAGGGGAATAGCTGTTTGTCTCTGTGTCTATTGTGCTGTGCAAGGTAATGGTGTATATAGATATATGCCTTCTGTTAATGTATGATATGAAACATATCTGAGTCAGTAGAATGGTCCTATTCAGTATGGTGTTAAAAGGGATTAGGCCACCACAACTTCTATTACTAGGCTCTAGGCTGCTAGTAATCGTCACATTAAGGGTTAATAGTGAATCTTGCTGTGGATAGCTGAACTTTAGGACAGGTGGGAGGGAAACAGTAGATGGTGTGGTACTACGAGACTCAGTTTCTTGCATTGGCCTCATTCTGATTGGTCCTCCCACAGCTGCCTTATCTCTTCTTGAAGAGATCCTGTTACACAGCACATCCAGCTATGTGTGTTCTTATCCCCCTTCCCCCTCCCCTTATGAAAGCCTAGGAATGTCTTTGTCCAGTATTTTCTGTATCTTTATTGTAAAGTAATAGTTTTAAGTGGGTATTGGCATTTGTAAATGTAAAATATTTTGGTTAAACCAGCATAAGGTCATACATTTGTATGTAACATTGAATTGTCAAATATTTGTAAGGTAAAAATTGGTCCCCAGAATGAATAGCTGCTAAAGTGTGTCCTTGTTGTGTATTATATCTGTGTTTGAAATATTGATTCCAGAAAGTCAGGTAGCCATCCTAAAGGAAATAAAAAAAATAAAAAAGTTCCAGGTTAATGGAAATTTAGGTTAAAATTTCCAGGATAGGGGAATTCTTAAAGGGGAACTTACGGTACATTAGTTCCAGGAATAGACCTCAAGAATTAGGGCTTTCTACCCTAATAAGTAGAGGTCTGGAACAAAATGGGCTCACTAAATAGCAAATTAGGTTCTAAGGGCCAGGAAAAGGCGAGGAGAACCAGGGCTATGGATATAGTGAGACCACAGTTGGAAGGATGGGCAGTAGAAGGAATAAGGGTTTGTAGGAAAGTAAAGACATAGAAAGTCATGCTGTAAATGAGATGGACAAACTTGGTTAGAAGTGTCAGAGAAAGCAATGAATAGTAAAAGGGAAAAACGTTACAGTAGAACCAGATATAAAACACACAAGGTCAGAAATAAGGAATAAAAAACACTGCAGCTAGAGATGCAGCTAGCGATACAGCGGGAGATAAATCTACCAGTATGATAGTCACCCCCCCCCACAATTGATACCTCAGATACCTGAACCTCCACACTTCCCCAGGACGGGTACAGGTTATATCCCCACCCTATCCCTATCACATGTATCAATATGGGAAAGACTATAAGGGAAGGATCCTGATTGTATCCAGATGTCTACAGAGGGTTGGAGTGTCCCATAGATAGACAATGTAATCCTATGAATGCCTTCTTTTGTTGAGAAATGTCATTTTCATTTCTAAATTGCCTGACAAATGGGCCTCTGTGATCTGAAAGCTTTAGAACTTTTATGATTAGCCAATAAAGGTATCATACCTTCCATACTTTTGTCTTTTTTGACGCAAAAGTATTTAACATTGCATGTTCAGAAATGTAGAAATGCCAAACCACTAGGGGTTAATTGATGTTGGGGTGCTTGCTCTCATGGACCCAACCTGAACATCTGGCTATGACAAGTAAATTGCCAGATGCTACGGAATTGAGGGACAAATTGATGGGAGGAGTACACCGGACTGTATTCTGATACCTGTGGAACAAACTATTTTGGTCCCAAGAGCATTAGAAGAGCAGGAAGTAAGACAGAGAGGGGGCAAATAAACCCCAGCCCATCATGATAAATCTATCACAGACGCCCGGAGCAATGCCAGACTGTGAAGAAGTAAATGGTTGTGCTTCATGTTTGAAGTTTTTTTTAATGTTTGTAACCTTTGTTGTGGTAAATGAGTTCCCCTGGTTTACAAAACTGTGTGACTGCTTCTTATCCCTTTATTCCTTGCTTTCCTCATTAGGCTGGCCACCTAATGCTCTATTTATTCTTCTGTTTTGTCACCTGGGAACAATGTACCAAAACTAAGGAAATATTCCCAACAATATGAGCCGATATGTTAAACTATTCGTGTTTCTGTGTAACTATTTCACTTACCTGCACTAGTGCAGCTGCAGCAGGTTATACTCTGAGCGTATAATAGACCATGCTGCAGCGACTCTAGTCTGTTATAGTGAAATCTGCATGGGATTGTGGAAGTTTTGTTGTTATGAAAGATCTCATTAAACAGCAATCAGAGGTAGATGAGAGTGGAGACTGAGAGGTGTGGTGTTAACATGATGGGAGTCTATGGAATTGCAACATCCTGATGTGTTAGGGTTTTGTTGTAGAAATTCAGGTTGTACCAGACTAAGGGTATGATGACTAGGAAAAAGGCAGAAAATTTTCACTTGACAGCTGAGGAATTGACAACACTTCAGCAGCTACAGGAGGACATTTTTAGCTACATCAGCCTCAGCCATACCAGATTACATAAAACCCTTTAAACTCTTTTGTCATGAGGCAAAGGAACATGCACAAGGTGTCCTTAGACAACTACATGGGTCAAAACAAACACCATTGGGGTAGTAATCTGTACATCTAGACCCTGTGATCAGAGGGGCACCGTCCTGCATCAGAGCAGTAGCAGCAGCAGAACTTTAAAAGATAAAGTAGCAGATATTGTACTTGAGAGCCCTCTCACCATCCAGGTACCACATACAGTATAGGAAATGTTGTCACAGGGATGTACAAAATATCTATTAGCTGCAAGACTTACAAAATACAAGGTAGCATTACTTACCCCCCACCCCTCACCATCAAAAGATGCAGAGTTCTGAACCCAGCGACATTACATCCGCTAGGTCCAGAAGAGGGGAATAAATAATGGGATGAAAGGTTATAACAGAAAGAAGAGGCCCATGAGAAAGCATTAGATGGAGCAGAACATGAAGCTGATAGATAAGATTGGGAATTAGGAAGAAAGGTGATAATAAAATACCACACAAATTTTTCTTATTTGATGATACAGATGACATACAGAATTGTTTTGAATTAATGAAACAAGAAGCAAATGCACTTGATAATGAGGTGAAAACACCCAATGCTAATGTAGATCTTGAGATATTTGTAGATGGATCCTGATCATATGACAACGGAGAACCCAAGACAGGATATGCCAACACCACCTTATATGAAAGATTATGTCAGCAACCACTCCCACCTGGGATTTCGGCCCAGGAGGCGGAGCTGAAGGCACTCACTGCAGCGTGTACACAGGCCGAGGGTCATACTGTAAGCTTTTATACGGTCTTGAAACTTTTGGTGTTGCACATGATTATGGCCCAATTTGGAGGAGCAGGGGTTTTGGTTGGCTTATCAGGTAAACCTGTCAAAAACAGTGAAGCTGTAGCAGCCCTATAAAGTGCCTTACAACTACCTAAAAAGGCAGCCATTATAAAAGTCCAGGTAGATACAAGGGAACAGTCACCTGAGGTCATAGGTAACCGAAAGGCAGATGAGGCAGCCAAGGCAGCTGCACTGATGCCTCTCCCCACAATAATGCTATATGAGCCTGCTGAAGCAGGCCAGGGGGTGGTTAATATGTCAATGCTCAGATTACTCCAAAAACAGGCTGCAATGGAAGAAAAAAGGAAAATGGAAGGAAAAAGGGGCAAAAGAGGACTTAGAGGGGCTATGGTAGACAGAAGGTAAACTGTGCCTACCCCTGGTCCTATACCCTATGATGACACATCATTTGACACATGGACCAACACATGCAGCTAAGGATGCAATGGGTTGTTTAGTTTCCAGGTTCTGGGTTGTCCCTGGGTACAACAACACTGCTACCCGATATGTGCAGACATGTCTGCTCTGTGCCAGTCATAAGACAGGGAGAACAGTAAAAGTCCCAGTGAAGTATACGATTGATTACATGCAGCTGCCCAAGGTTGGTCGGTATGAATGTGACCTTGTCTGTGTTGATCTCTTTTTAGGATGGCCTGAAGCATGATCTGTAGTAACAGCGAATGCAAAAACACGGTTAAGAAGCTGCACAATGAAGTGATATGTAGGTATGGTGTTCCAGAAACCATAGAAAGTGATCCAGCTACACATTTCACAGGAGATCCAAAAAGAGAACGTGAAGCAGCACTCAAATAAAGTGAATTTATTCATCCAACATGGAACCACAAAGTTTCACCTCCTCTATGAAGGCATTTTCAGGGTAGTGGGGCGGTAGAAAGAATGAATAGGTACACTGAAGTTAAAAATTCAAAAGGCAATGGCTAAGACAGGAAAACCATGGACAGAATGCCTTCTAATAGCGTTACACCTAGTCAGAGTCACTGCAAAACAGAAAGATAGGGTTGAGCCCATATGAGATATTGTTTGGATGTCCACCCAAAACAGGAATATTTTTCCTCAACAGCTTCAACATTTGCACTCAGATCTTACTGCATTTGTGGGAGCACTGAATAAAAATAGAATTTCTTTGTATCATCGTGTTTATGGTTCCCTTTCAAATCCAGATTCCCTTGCAGGGTCTCATTGTGTTAAGCCCAGAGACTGGATAACGGTAAAGAGGCACATCCGGAGAACTCTGAGCCCGGATTTAACGAACCGTATTAAGTCCAGCTGACCATTTCCACTTCCATAAAACTTGAAGGGAAAGCTTCCTGGATATTTACCAGTCACTGCAAGAAGGTTCTGAACCCCGAGGCTTCATCATTGTAACCTATCTTTTACTCCTATGTATTACAACCTTTAATCCCAAAGGAGAATTGAGACAACAAGTTTATCAAATATCATCAGACTGTCGTAAAAAATGACTAACTTGAGTCCGATTGTTGGAGCTTGACATTGTACGATTACCATATGTGGACAAATGTTAGCGTCCCTCATACAATAGTGGGAATGTTTTTGACCCTTGATGGTTGGTCAACATTACTAAAAGAGTGCACCCGTGGATGATGGACTATAGCCAAGGAATCCCAGAAAGTTGGAAAAGGGTCAACATGACGGCACTTAAGTTGGGAGATACTACTAATAGTAAATTGAAAATTAGCTTTCAGAAGGCCTCAGATTATCTAGGCTGTCACATGCCACATTCAAATGACTGTTTGGGTCGGTATGTGCATGATTGTGGCTAAGCATCAAATGTTACGAAAAGAGAAAATACCACCTGTAGCCAAAGGGGAGCTATTCCTGATCTTGGGGATAATTATAATCACAGTGATCCTTCCATATACAGACAGGAAAGATATCACAGCCCCATGGGTAACAAGACTAGTGAACCCTGGTGCCTTTTCCATAATTCCCTAAGACTTGTGGAATTAGCAGATATGACGGTACATCATATGAGTGGCGCCTTTAAGCTTCCAAATAATATCTATATAGTATGTGGTAATAATGCATATAAATGGATACCTATGGGAGCAGAAGGAACCTGTACACTAGCTAGACTCCAGTCAGATAATGATTTTCCTTACAGTAACATACCAAATCAGATGTTGTTCAAGAGGGAAGCCAACCCGAGTAAGGCTAAATCCCTAGTACATGTTCCCTGGCAAGAAAAGCTGGGCCTATCACTCACACTAGTAGGGCTATCTGTAAGAATTGCACATAATATTGAAAAGCTTTCTTACTTATTTGACGCTTTCATGCTTTACTTATAACTAGCACACTTACCAGTCAGCTTATCTTAGTAACTAACCAACATGCCATAGTCCTGGACTATCTCATAACATCCCAAGGCGGTATGTGTCAGATAGTAGGTCCTGCCTGCTGCCATTATATAGAACTCTCTGGCCTATTGCAAGTCACATACGATATCGAGCAGGCAGGTAAAGGAAGAGTTCAGGAAAGTTAATAACTCTCAGGATGACTGGAATTCAGATTTGCTTAGTTGGCTAAAACCCAGCTAACTGGTTTAAGGGAATAGGTGGTTCAGTTTTATTGAATATTACATGTAGCTTTGTAGGTATTTATTATAAGAATACTGATTTATTTGATTGTCAAACTAATTTTTTATGCTGATGACAAAGTGTTATAATGGTTATAAAAACCCAACGCAGATTAAAGTTCTATGTGTAGAAAAAGGAGAAACATTGGGACATAAAATAACTTCTACATCCTTTCTTCCAGTAACAGTTCCCACGCCTCAATTCATCAAGGATAACGGATGGATATGCGCCTACTGTGATGGATGAAACCCCTCTCAAGTCGACATATGTGTCCATCGTGGTGGTGTTAGGAAAGAATCAAATAGATTTGTGTGGCCAGGAACACTAAGAAACCAGAGCTTACGAGAGCCAGAGATCTCCCCCCTACCATCTCCAATCAAGACTAGAGTTGTAAGCCTCCTAAAGTGCCTGCCAGAAGCTGCGTGTGATACCAAGCAGTGTGCCTAAAGGGCGTAACAATTTCTGCCACCTCGATAGCTGTGCATTGCGATTCAATAAAGATTCGCCGATTAGCAAATAGTTTCTTAGCTCCCGCTTCTTTCCGTCTTTCCACCTCCACCCTTTCAAGAGCTAATAACTGCTTCAAACATAACACTATCATGTCAAGACCCGGCGTGTTAGCTTCCAGCCATCTACAGGGAAGGCACCTCCAAAGCCACCAGTAAAATTGTGTGTATCAAGGGGGGAGGAGCTCTCAACTCCCGACTACTATCCTCCTCTGGCGGTCGCGCCTGATGGAACAGCAGCGTCTGAGGCGTCATTGGAAGTTTTGCCTTCCAATGATCTAAAATATAGTTGTGTACCATCACCCAGTATCGTTTAGTATGAGCACAACTCCATACTCCATGCCAAAGATTGGTCAGGGGGTGCTACATTTGGGACAACCAGTCATGCGATCGGGGAAGGACTGTGACGGTAAAATATTAAAGCCATATATTGCTGAATGCATTAACTTAAAATAGATTTCCCTCCAGCTCTCACTCAAGATAACCTTCCGTACCATCTCCCAAACCTCCAATATGGTCACCCCTATATCCGGATCTTGAGTCCATCTTTCCCAAACTTTGAACATAGATCGAGGACTTGGTCGAACAAAACATTCCCCAAGTGCTCTATACAGCCTCGAAATAGTCACCCGAAGAGACGGTGGACCGATGACCTCATCCAGAGTATGTGTGTTGGCTTCTTTATTTAAATCCCTTAACCGAGAGGTACAAAATGAGCGCACCTGGAGAACTTGGAGAAAATTACCCTCTGAGGGCTTAAGTTTGGCTTTGATTTCCAACACGGTCAACCATCTCCTATCCTCTTCTTGCATAAGGTCACCTGCACAGTTAAGGCCTGCGTCCCCCCAAGAGGTAAAACTATCCCCACTGTCTACTCCCGGTAAGAATTCCGGGTGTCCCCACAAAGGCATATGTTTAGAGAGTAAGTAAGGCAGGTCAAAGAATCTCTCAGAACAATGGAGGTTTTGAGACGGCACGGAAGTGAAGCAACTCTACAGTGTAGCAAGGCTTTCAAATTCCAGGGCGAGGCATACGCCCCTTCCAGGTCTAAATTGGAATAATGACTCGATTCATGGAGCCAATCCACTACATGGCGGAATAGACAGATCACGTTATAACCCCTGACATTAGGGAACTTCAGCCTCCCCTCATGTTTACCTAGCATAAGCTTAGTGAGTGCAATGCGAGGCCTCTTGCCTGCCCATATGAATTTTGTAAATGAAGAATTCAATTTGGACACATCAACATGCTTAAGCAAAAGTGGGAGCGTTTGGAAGGGATATAGAAGTCTAGGGAAACTGACCATCTTAATCAAATGGCACCTCCCCAACAGGGATAACAGCAACTGACTCCACCTCGTGACTTCCGCCTGTATTTTTTTAAGTAGCGCTGTATAATTCAGTCCATATAGGGTCTCAGGCGCCTTCCCTATCTTAATTTCTAGATAAGTAATACATTGTTTAACCGGATATATCCCAAACCCCAAGGATTGCCAGAAGGTCCTAGGTAATGGTTGACCTAACTCCAGCAGTTCACTTTTAGCTACATTGACTTTGTACCCCGAGCATTGCCCAAAGTCATGTAAAAAGCGAAAAACAGGTAATAAGTGCTCCTGAGGATTTGACATAAAAAGTATAACATCGTCAGCAAACAAGGCTATCTTAACTGCCGAAGACCCCACCTGAATACCTCTAAATACTGCGAACTCCTCGAGATCCTAAAGGCTCCCTGGACATGCATCTTATCCAGCACCATCCCCAGCCATTCCCACTGTATGTTATCGAAAGCTTTCTCTGCGTCCAACGCCAAGAGTGCCGGTCGGGTACCTGGCTGGGGATCATGCTTGACTGTTTCTAGCACCGTCAACACCTTTCGCAGATTTGCCACTGCTGCTCTACCCCTCACAAAGCCCACTTGGGATCTTCCCACCAATGTACGTAAATATAGAGCCAAGCGATTTGCTAAAATTTTGGAGAGTAACTTCTGGTCTTGGTCTATCAAAGATATAGGACGATATGACCCCGGGACAAGAGGGTCCTTCCCTTTCTTGGGCAACACCTTTATATGCGCTATTTTGGCCCCAGCTGGAAAAACGCCTGTCTTTAGTAAAATGTTATAGTATTCCACCAAGATGGGACTAACTTCCTCTCTTAATGACTTAAAAATTCTCCCGTAAACCCAACCGGCCCCGGGGCCTTTCCGTTAGATAGGGTCCGAATGGTGCTTGTAATTTCCTCCAATGTGACCCCTGCGTTCAAGAAATCACTCTGCTCCTGAGTGAGCTCATTCAAGGTCATCTTTTCCAAGAATTCCCTACCTTTTTGGGAGTCAATGGGCGTGTCTGAGTAAAGGGCTTGGTAATATGTACGTAGAATAGAGTTAATTTTTTGGGATCCGATGTAGGAATTCCGTTGTTATCTTTAAGGGTTAAAATGTGTGGCGGTGTATATCTCCCCCTAGCTAGGCGTGCCAGTAGTTTTCCTGCTTTATTGCCGAACCGCATAAGAACAGAGTCAAATTGGGACCGGTAAATATTTTCTCTTTTATCTAACCATTGATCGAATTGCAGCTTGGCTGCCCTCCATTCAACCCCCAGAGTCGTTGTTGGAGATTGTAGGAATTCCGTGTAGGCACACCGCAATCTCTCGCTCGCCGTCTGATACCCTTCGGTAGTCTTGCACTTAAGGATAGACATAAATTGCATAATTTTCCCGCGAATCACTGCTTTAGCGTTACGCCAATGCAACGATGGTTCCGAACGATACGCCGCATTATCCCCATCAAAGTCCGCCCACCATCCCCTTAGCTTCTGTAAGAAACCCTCATCCTTCGCCAGAAAGGAGGGGAATCTCCATATGAAATCCATCCCCTTAGCTACTGTGTCGGCCAGTGTAATTGTAACCGGGGAATGATCAGAAATGACTAGGTCCTCAATTATCGCGTCACGTAACCGGCGGGAAAAGGTATCACTCACCAGTAAATAATCAATACGAGACCACGATTGATGGACATGGGAATAATGTGTGAATTCCCGAGCATCAGGATGTAAACACCTCCAAGCGTCTGTAAGGGCAGTGCGTCTCAGAAATTCTGGCAAGATCAAATCCCTATGCCTATGCGAGATAGACATTGCGCTCCTATCCTCCCTAGACGACCTTACGGTATTAAGGTCTCCCCCTAGCACTAGCAATTTAGTACGATCTTGTTGAAGCTGAGTTTCCAACTGGCAGAAAAAACTTGCATTGGCCGCGTTCGGACCATAAACATTATAGATACTAAAAGTTTCCCCTGCATGTTCCACCACTAGATTGATCCAACGGCCCTCATCATCACGCTCCTGGGACACTAACGTAAAAGCAAAATTTTTGTGCATCAGCATTATGACTCCCGCCTTATCGTCTCTAGCCGCCGAGCCAAAAACTTGGCCCACCCAGAACTTTTGTAAATATTTAAATTCTGGTTCAGTAAGGTGAGTTTCCTGTAATAGGGCTACATCTGGATGTAATCTTTTCATGTGCCTCAAAAGTTTGGTTCTTTTCTGTGGGGATCTAAGCCCCTTGACATTCCATGAAATTATTTTCATGTAATAGGACTATGCATAAGATGAGCTAAGGCGTCAAAAAGTCGTGAGCGGTTTGGGGAGTCGGATCCATCTTTACATAAAAGCCATGCATAAACACTAATGACGTTGCCAAAACCTGGCCTAGAGAACAAGAACAAACTCAAAATCAAGAACAACAGATTTTGACAAATAGAAAGAAAAAGAACGCCTGTGGTAAGGGCCTTCATCCCAGTACCCAGTGGCGTAAGAGACTTCGCTTTTTTCTGGTGTGCAAAACACATCCCTCCCTCCCCCTCCCTCTCAGACCTGCATAACGAAATATATATTACGTATACAAATAGAGATACAACAGACCAAATGAAGGACCCCTTGCAGTAGATATATGACATTATATCATAAAGCAGACAGTAGAGAATCAGATCATGTGAAGAAAGAAAATGTGCTCCGCTACAAGGCAGACATGGATAACGACCCAGAAGTCCCTGAAGAAAATTAACCAAGTAGTTGGCCTGCAGCGTCCACAAAACAACCCCCTAAGATAGAATGGCCCTGTAGACTCATCAATCGGATATGCAATTAAAGATATAACATATAACAGGCCCTAACAAAGACCTCTTGCATTAGATATACGAAATTACATCATAAAGCAGACAATATAGAATTAGTTCACATGAAAATAGAAAAAGTGCTTCGCTATAAGGCACTCATGGGAACGACCTAGAAGCATCTGCAAAAGATTTAACCGAGCAATTGGTTTACAGCGTCCACAGGACTACCCCGTAAGATAAAAGGGCCCCGAAGAATTTTCAATGAGGAGACGGAGACCGAGTCTGGTCCCGCGGCCGTTTCTGCGGCTTCGGAGAGTCCCCTCTGTTCCTTGATGTTCCTCCACGATCTCTACCGGGTGTGGAAAGGAGAGCTTCCGACCAGGTCCGCTCCAAATCCGAACGACTCCGTCCGACATCTCTCGACTTGTGACGTGGACTGTGCTCTGGACTACTTTGCGCATCTTGTGGGGGGCAGCCCCTACATAACTCTGCAAGTGCTTCTTCGGCTTCCTTAGCTGCAGTAAATGCCTTGGTCTGTCCGTTTGCTTGAAACACGCGTAAGATGGCTGGGTATTGTAGGCTAAAGCGCACTTTAGCTTGGAATAAGGCAGTGCAGATCTTACTAAAAGAGCGGCGTCGTTTCGTGACCTCCATAGAATAGTCCTCAAAAAGTAGCACCCTCATACCCATAATCTCCAAGAGTCGAGATCTACTGCGATATGCCTTCATGAGTGCAACCTTGTCATTATAATCCAGCTATAATAATTATTTTTCTTTATCACATGCAAAACTATGGACAAATTGTCAAAGGACTGTAGGCCATTATGTGTGCAACAAACAAATTCCATGAACACACATACAGACTAAAGTAAAAGTCTAGAAATAAAAAGGTTTAAAAATGTGTAGTTAGGCTACATTCACACGAGCATGTCCGATTTACATGCGTAAAAACACAGCGTGTTTCCTGCATTTCATGTCTGTGTGCCATCAGTGTGTGTTTGCGTATGGCATCAGTGTGCTTTGAGTGTGGCATGCGTTTTTCACGTCTATGTAAGCACTTTTTTTTAAAATTTCTCTGCATTTGATGCGTGAAACACGGACAGCGTGTGCTGTCTGTGTTTTTCATGCACCCTAAGGCTGGATTCACACGAGCACATTACGTCCGTAATGGACGGACGTATTTCAGCTGGAAGTCCCGGACCGAAGACACTGCAGGGAGCTGGGCTCTTAGCATCATACTTATGTACGATGCTAGGAGTCCCTGCCTCGCTGCCGGACAACTGTCCCGTACTGTAATCATGTTTTCAGTATGGGACAGTAGTTCCACGGAGAGGCAGGGACTCCTAGCATCGTACATAAGTATGATGCTAGGGGTCCGGCTCTCTGCAGTGTGTTCGGTCCGGGACTTGCGGCCGAAATACGTCCGTCCATTACGGACGTAATGTGCTCGTGTCAATCCAGCCATACACTTCAATGGGCGCAAAAATTCAGCAATCTAGGACATACAGTGAGTTTCACACAACGGACACTCGCTGCACGAAAACTCATACATGTCTGAATAGCCCCATTAAAATGAATGGGTCCGTGTGCTGTCAGTTATTTCAACCGACAGCACACGGACGAGGAATACGCTCGTCTGAATGAGCCCTTAATCTGAGACTCTCTGTGGCACTGTTCCTCAGGGAAAAATGCAAAGTCTCTTTTGTCTTCATGTATAAAAGAGTTTCATTACATAAAAAGTAAAAACAGTGCCTAAGATTACCCGAACCGGGTTCTTTATCAGATACAAATACTGTGTGATGATAACAGTCATGTCAGTGAATTTAAAGGTAAATAGCCCAGGCTTTATTTTGGCGGGCTTTTTTCCTTCAAAATCGAAAAGCAAAAGCTTGCACTGTGTTTACTTTGTATGTATTAAAACTATTTTATATATGAAAAAAGCCTTTGCATTTTTCCTTCAGGATCAACGCCACAGAGAGTCTCACGGTACTGTTTAAGGGCATTATGTATTTTTGGCATGGCCAAAACATTCATATGTATAAGCTGTAGTTCTTACCTCCTGTACCATGATCACAGTTTTCCCTAGAAGCAATTCCTAGATCTGTTTCTTTAAAAAAAAAAAAAGAAAAGTAAGACAGAATCCATGTTATAGGGTTTCTTTACTAGACGATCCTTAGCTGAGAGCCAATAACACATCACCAAATGTTATTCCCTAATCAAGAAACAGTATTCCCTCTGAGCTGTGGGCTCTAGAATTTAAAGAGTTAAAACAACTTAACAATAAGATAAACAAGTCCAATTACTGCTCTACCTGTCTGCAGGGTGTGGCATTTTTAAGGCCTTGTTCGCACTTGCACAAAGCCTGTATGGCTCTGCACAGAATCTGTAGTATGGAGCCGTACAGCTTTAGGCTGGATTCACACGAGCGTGTTCAGTCCGTAAAGGACAGAACGTATTTTGGCTGCAAGTCCCGGACCGAACACACTGCAGGGAGCCGAGCTCCTAGTATCATAGTTATGTACGACGCTAGGAGTCCCTGCCTCGCTGCGGGACAACTGTCCTGTACTGTAATCATGTTTTCAGTACGGGACAGTAGTTCCACGGAGAGCCAGGGACTCCTAGCATCGTACAAAACTATGATGCTAGAAGCCCGGCTCCCTGCTGTGTGTTCGGTCCGGGACTTGCGGCCGAAATACGTTCCGTCCTTTACGGACCGAACATGCTCGTGTGAATCCAGCCGTAGTGTACTGCCGTAAGGAGTCTGTGTATGAAGATTTTCTCCCCCAGAAGCAATGCTTTCCAGCATGCAAAACTAAGAGAGAACAGCCCTCGTAAGTGATAGCAACATGAAACGTTTTGATTTAACAGTTATGTGAAATGTTTCAATTGTAAATTCTATCAATTACCGGAAATTACTGTATATCTGTTTATATAATGGTTAACAAATGCAAGGTTTTTCAGATTAAATATCTGCTATAACTACAGCAATATCTTTTGTAATAAATGATAATATGCTACTTCTGCAGACTTCCAATGCTTTAGAGCATTGCAGGCATTTTAAAGCGCACCTAACCTTTCATGTGACATTTCAGAATAAGCTGTCATATGTGTGTAAATGAGGAATAGCACTATTTCTGGCCATTATATGACTTTTATATGGCATTTTTCAGCAGTTTTCCCCTCAGTAGACTCTTTCTCTCAAATTCTTAGTTGTCTCTGAGCTAGTGGGCGGCGTCTAACAGCTATGATGTCTCCTATGCACTTCACACAGAGAAGAGGAGAATTGTAATGACGGGGGTAAGGAAACAGACAAGTGAGCCCTAATCTACCCGCCACTCAGTCCCTGCCTACTTGCAATGACCCGCCCTAGGCGACGGGGTACAACTGGGCGACAGTCCCTACGCTCACTGCAATGCTCACGGCAATACCGAGAGCAACAAGAGTGGTGAACGAGCCGAGTCAAACCAGGAGTGTACGAGGTACCAAACGCAGAGCAGGAGAGTAGTGAACAAGCCGAGTCAAACCAGGGGTGTATGAGGTACCAAACGCAGAGCAGGAGAGTAGTCAGTAAGCCAGGGTCAATATGAAGCAGGGTCAAATAGATCAAGAAGCTGCAGCAGGGCCAGGAAACCAAATGAGAAGAATCACAAGCAAGGAGGAACAGGAAAGGCAGGTATAAATAGACAGAGGGCGGGAGCTAGATCCGTCTGGCCAGGCTATGATAGGCTCTCCCACTCCTAAGCCTGCCATCTTGAGTGGTGGAAGATGGAGTCAGTCTCCCAGACATAGAAGCAGGTGCAGACTGATTACCTATGGGCGTGGATACAGAAGCTGTGCCTGGCAGATCCTTAACAGTACCCCCCCTTTTAAGAGGGGCCACCGGACCCTTTCTAGATGGACCTGGTTTATTGGGGAAACGAAGGAGGAACCTCCTGACCAATACCCCAGCGTGAACATCCCGGGCAGGTACCCAAGTCCTCTCCTCAGGCCCATATCCTCTCCAATGGACCAGGTACTGGAGGGAGCCTTGGACCATCTTGCTGTCCACAATCTTGGCCACCTCGAATTCTACCCCCTCAGGGGTAAGAACGGGGACAGGAGGTTTCCTCGAGGGAGCCAAGGACGGAGAGCAGCGTTTAAGGAGGGAGGCATGAAACACGTCGTGTACTCGAAAAAATTGGGTCAACTCCAGTCGGAAGGAGACAGGATTGAGGACTTCAATGACCTTATACGGCCCTATAAACCGGGGAGCAAACTTCTTGGACGGGACTTTAAGGCGCAAGTACTTTGAAGATAGCCACACCAGATCCCCGACCATAAACAAGGGGTTAGCAGAACGTCTTCTATCTGCCTGAGTTTTTTGTATGCTCTGGGACGCCTCTAAGTTCTTCTGAACCTGGGCCCAGACTGTGCACAGTTCCCGATGAACGACCTCTACCTCGGGATTGTTGGAACTACCAGGTGAAACGGAGGAGAACCGTGGATTAAACCCAAAATTACAGAAAAGGGGGGAGACCCCTGACGAGTTACTGACCCGGTTATAAAGGGAAAATTCGGCGAGGGGGATGAATGAGACCCAATCATATTGACAGTCAGAGATAAAACACCTTAAATATTGTTCTAGAGACTGATTAGTCCTCTCAGTTTGGCCATTAGTTTCAGGATGGAAGGCAGAGGAGAAGGACAGATCAATCTCCAACTTTTTACAGAAGGCTCTCCAAAACAAGGAAACAAATTGTACCCCTCTGTCAGAAACAATATTGACAGGGACCCCATGGAGACGCAGGATATGTTTGACAAACAAGGTAGCTAACGTCTTAGCATTGGGTAGTTTTTTGAGGGGCACAAAGTGGCACATCTTACTGAAGCGGTCTACTACAACCCATACCACCGACTTGCCTTGAGATGGAGGCAAATCGGTGACAAAATCCATGGAGATATGGGTCCAAGGTCTCTGGGGAATAGGCAAAGAACGTAGTAAGCCCGCTGGTCGGGACCTGGGAGTCTTGGACCTAGCACAAACTTCACAAGCGGTGACGTAGGCCTTAACGTCCTTAGGCAACCCAGGTCACCAATAGTTTCTGGCAATGAGGAGCTTGGTACCCAGGATGCCTGGATGGCCAGATAGTGCAGAGTCATGATTTTCCCTAAGTACCCTTAGCCGGAATTGCAGGGGAACAAACAGCTTGTTCTCAGGAAGGTTCCCGGGAGCTGAACCTTGATCAGCAGCAATTTCAGAAACTAAATCAGAATCAATAGAGGAAATGATTATACCTGGAGGCAAAATACAAGCAGGATCTTCCTCCAAAGGAGGGCTGGCCATGAAGCTACGCGACAGTGCATCAGCCTTAATATTTTTAGACCCAGCCCTATAGGAACCAAAAAGTTGAATCTGGTAAAAAATAACGCCCATCGAGCTTGTCTCGGATTTAGCCTCCGGGCAGATTCTAGGAAAACCAGATTCTTGTGGTCGGTAAGGACCGTTACCTGGTGCCTAGCCCCCTCCAGGAAGTGGCACCACTCTTCAAATGCCCACTTAATGGCTAAGAGTTCGCGGTTGCCAATATCATAATTACTCTCAGTGGGCGAGAACTTCCTGGAGAAGTAGGCACAGGGACGGAGATGGGTGAGGGACCTGGTACCCTGGGACAAGACAGCCCCCACTCCCACCTCGGACGCGTCAACCTCCACAAAAATGGCTCCATTTGGTTGGGCTGAACCAACACCGGGGCCGAGATAAAGCACTTCTTAAGGACCTCAAAAGCCTGGACAGCCTCAGGAGGCCAGCGGAGGAGATCATCACCCTTGCGATGACTGAGAAGTTAGCAATAAATCTCCTGTAATAATTAGCGAACCCCAAGAAGCACTGTAACTCCTTTAGGGAGGCAGGTTGGACCCATTCTGCCACAGCCTGGACCTTGGCGGGGTCCATGCGGAAATCATGAGGAGTGAGGATTTGACCCAAAAATGGTATCTCCTGCACCCCAAACACACATTTTTCGGTCTTCGCAAACAGTTTGTTTTCCCGAAGGACCTGGAGCACCTTCCTGACATGCTCAATGTGGGAGGACCAGTCCTTGGAAAACACAAGTATGTCATCAAGGTACACTACAAGAAATACCCCCAGGTAATCTCTTAAAATCTCATTTATGAAATTCTGGAAGACCGCGGGAGCATTATACAACCCAAAGGGCATGACGAGGTATTCGAAATGACCTTCGAGCATTTTAAACGCAGTCTTCCACTCATCCCCCTCTTTGATGCGGATAAGATTATACGCCCCCCGTAGATCAAACTTAGAGAACCATTGGGCCCCCTGAACCTGATTAAAGAGATCAGGAATCAAAGGAAGGGGATACTGGTTCCTTACAGTGACCTTATTTAAGTTACGGTAGTCAATGCATGGCCTAAGACCACCATCCTTCTTCCCTACGAAGAAGAAGCCAGCACCTACCGGAGAAGTAGAGGCGTGAATGTAACCATTGGCCAGGCATTCCTGGATATACTCTCTCATGGCTTCACGTTCGGGACAAGAGAGATTAAATATCCTACCCTTAGGGAGCTTAGCTCCTGGTACCAAATCGATAGCGCAATAGTATTCTCTATGAGGAGGTAAAACTTCGGAGGCCTCCTTAGAGAAAACATCAGCGAAGTCCTGAACAAACTCAGATAGCGTGTTCACCTCCTCAGGGGGAGAAATATAATTAACAGAAAAACATGACGTCAAGCATTCATTACCCCATTTGGTAAGATCCCCAGTATTCCAGTCAAACGTGGGATTATGCAACTGCAACCAGGGAAGGCCTAAAACCAAATCGGACGATAATCTCTGCATCAACAGTACAGATCACTGCTCCAAATGCATGGAGCCAACAAGGAGTTCAAAAAGAGGGGTATGCTGTGTAAAATAACCATTAGCAAGAGGAGTGGAGTCGATACCCACTACTGGGACAGGTTTAGGCAAATCAATCAAAGGCATAGCTAGAGACATAGCAAATTCCACAGACATGATATTAGCAGACCACCCTGAATCCACGAAGGCACTGCCGGTAGCAGACCTACCACCAAAAGAGACCTGAAAGGGAAGCAAGATTTTATTACGTTTCATATTTACGGGAAATACATGTGCGCCCAAGTGACCTCCCCGATGATCACTTAGGCGTAGAAGTTTTCCGGCTGCTTATTCTTACGCCTAGGACAGGTGTTCACTTGATGCTTGTCATCCCCACAATAGAAGCAGAGACCATTCTTCCTGCGGAACTCTCTACGTTGTTGGGGGGGGCATGGAGGCTCCGAGTTGCATAGGTACCTCCGAGTCTTCCGTGGAAGAACGAAGCAACGGAACCTCGGGAGGCATCATGGGGGAGTCAGAGGAGAAAACACAAAAATGTTCACGTTGTCGTTCCCTGAGACGTAGGTCAAGTCGTACCGCTAAAGCCATAACCTGGTCTAGGGAGTCAGAAGAGGGATAGCTAACTAGCAGGTCTTTCAGGGCGTTCGACAGACCCAACCTAAACTGGCACCTTAAGGCAGGGTCATTCCACCGAAAAGCTACGCACCACTTCCTAAAGTCAGAGCAATACTCCTCAACAGGTCTCTTACCCTGACGTAAGGTCACCAGCTGACTCTCGGCAAAGGCAGTCCTGTCAGTCTCGTCATAAATGAGTCCGAGAGCGGAAAAGAAAAGATCAACGGAGGAAAGTTCAGTGGCGTCAGGAGCCAAGGAGAAGACGCATTCTTGGGGCCCTTCCTGGAGCCGGGACATAATTATACCCACCCGCTGGCTCTCAGAACCTGAGGAGTGGGGCTTTAAGCGAAAATAGAGCTTACAACTCTCCCGAAAGGAGAGAAAAGTCTTCCGGTCCCCTGATAACCGGTCAGGCAACTTGAGGTGGCCTGGACCTGTAAGGAGAGACCCTGCATTTGCTGAGCCAGGGTCTCAAGGGGGTCCATAGTAGTGTGAGGGACCAGGGTAGACTAGGTATAGGGCTTGTGATTATGTAATGACGGGGGTAAGGAAACAGACAAGTGAGCCCTAATCTACCCGCCACTCAGTCCCTGCCTACTTGCAACGACCCGCCCTAGGCGACGGGGTACAACTGGGCGACAGTCCCTACGCTCACTATGTGCACGACAGACAAACAGACAAGGGTACACAGAAGCAAGGGAAAAGGGGCAGTTGCCCACGGCAACACCGAGAGCAACAAGAGTGGTGAACGAGCCGAGTCAAACCAGGAGTGTACGAGGTGCCAAACGCAGAGCAGGAGAGTAGTGAACAAGCCGAGTCAAACCAGGAGTGTACGAGGTACCAAACGCAGAGCAGGAGAGTAGTCAGTAAGCCAGGGTCAATATGAAGCAGGGTCAAATAGATCAAGAAGCTGCAGCAGGGCCAGGAAACCAAATGAGAAGAATCACAAGCAAGGAGGAACAGGAAAGGCAGGTATAAATAGACAGAGGGCGGGAGCTAGCTCCGTCTGGCCAGGCTATGATAGGCTCTCCCACTCCTAAGCCTGCCATCCTGAGTGGTGGAAGATGGAGTCAGTCTCCCAGACATAGAAGCAGGTGCAGACTGATTACCTATGGGCGTGGATACAGAAGCTGTGCCTGGCAGATCCTTAACAAGAATCCTGTTTAGCTATTTCTATCACATATATAGAAGCTGCAGCAGAATAGAGGTGATTATATAGTAGTAATGAGAAGTGTAGCTGAGAATCTAGCACTGCAGTGAAATAAAACATTTACCAGCAACCTGAAAACACGTCTGTATGTGCCTGTATTTCTCACTCACTCTGCTCCTGTCCCCTTCCCTCTTTTTAGACTTCTATCTGTCTCTGGTTCTCTCCCCCTCCCCTCTGTATAGACTTGTATAGGCCGCTTGTCTGCATATCCTTACTCGGCTGCTACTCCTTCCTTCTGCTTTCTCTCACCTCTCCATAGACTTGTATGTGCAGCGTGTCTGTGTCCCCTCTCTCTGCTCCTGCCCCTTCTCCTGCTCTCCCCTATCCATAGACTTCTATTGGCAGGCAGTGAAGAGACACCCCCCCCCCCCACACCCTATGATCTGTCTTCTCTGCTCTACAAATAGGGACGGATTTTGCTTTTACAACAGGGGGTGGACAGCAGATTACAGAAAGAGAAACCTTACGGCAGTAACATCAAAGAATTTGCATGGATAAAACAACTAAAGTTTAACAGCAAGTACATGACAAAGATGATATATATGAGGTATACTATTAGATTAGCATATGTAGTTTGAAAACTTAGTGTCCATTTAAGGGTGATGGCAGGTGTTTGCCACTGCTACCATCTGTTGCCAAGTAGCAATTCTCTCACAGCAGACATAGTAACAATATAAATATGGTTCATGTTCACTGATGATCACAAAAGCTTATCTAACTCAACACTATTTAACCACAAGCATTTACAAGGTTACTTACTGTAGATGTAAAGTGTAGAACAAAGTAACAATGTTGAGATGTCAAATTGGACTGGTACAAGGATAATAGGACCCTCAGTATAGAAAGATGACAAAAGGTAAGTTAACACCTGATAGTGTTTCCATAACAGCAGTTCTTAATACTGAGACTACGAGAACTGAGTTTTCATTGCAGTTGTAGTTTTACCCCTTAAAATGTCTGACAGTGCTATATAAAGGAAAGCTGAGAGCAGCGCCACTATACATGTGCTGTCGGTCATGCAGGTTGCATGGTTAAGTCATTAAGGTTTTAATGCCCCCAGCGCCGTGATCGCAAATGCTGCACATGTGGCCCCTTCCGTGCTCTTTGTACTGAATGCTGCCAGTCCCTCCCCTCTGCAATGAGTGACAGCTCTAGCGTTGAATCAGGAGACGCAACTGCGTTCAGGAGGTACTTGAAATCGCTTCACCGGGCGCATTAAAATGAAGCGTTAAAAATTCCACATCCTGCAGGTTTGTTGACCTCATTAGTATGTTTTAACTCTCTTCTTTCCAGAGCGCATAGTTTAGCAGGAATACTGATTGAAAGCATTCTACCTGGTGGATGGAAATGTATGTATGTGGTTCAGCAAAGTATAAATGGGCTGTCCCCACAACCTGGCAGTTTGATGTGTTTCCATGCATTTATGGAAAATTGGACCGAGATTGATGTTTTTGTGGATATGTAAGGGAACGTATTAACACCTCTGCTCCTATCCATTTCACAGACTACACAATGAATTAGCACTAGGAAAAGGAAGGTCGGAAAAAAGCCAGTAGTCTAGCAAATAATTTGCCCACCTGTTCACACGGCTATTTCCAGCCGTTTTTAAGGCCATAAACGTCCTGAAAAACGGCTGAAAAATTGGTTTCAATGGAAAATACGGCATTCTGTACCGACGGGACATTATTTTACAAATTATTTTCAAATAACGGTGCTTAAAAAGACACCCCGTAAAAAGAAGTGCATGTCACTTCTTGAGCCATTTTTGGAGCCGTTTTCCATTGACTCAATAGAAAAACAGCTCCAAAAACGGCCGTAAAAAACGCAGCAAAAAACGCTAGTTAATTTAAAAACGGCTGAAAATCAAAGGCTTTTTTCCCTTGAAAACAGCTCCATATTTTCAGCCATATTTTGTTAAGCGTGTGAACATACCCTTAGTGTGCTGGATTTTAGATCAGTAAGGTCAGTAAAGGGCAGTACGTTGTTATATACCACACTATCTTTAATTTGCAGATCAATAGAACCCTCAGCTTCTATAAAACATTTGTATGGTCTCAACTGTTTAACGATATCTACTGGTACCTGGATTTTTATTTAAACATTGGTTTTACGAAAAATATTGTTTTCTGTTATGTCTCTTTATATTTCTTTGATGATTAACACTAGAAGGTACTATCACAGAATGTATTGAGAAAAAAAATCAATTACACAATTATTTAATCATAATATTTTTATTGGACTAATTTGTACAGTGTGTATAAACAAAGCAGAGAATGAATAGAATTCTGGAATCCCCAAATATATTTATTAAAATTTTTTCTTGTGTTTGAAAGTAGTCATATACAGTAATTTGTTGAGTGAAGAGATGATCTCGTCAGAGTCATAGGAATCATCTGTAGAAATGCAGATTGCAGGATGCGGTGCTAGAGATGCAACTGTGGATATTTAATCAATACATAAATGAGAGCTATAATGTGATATAATATATTCATACACATAATTTTTAATAATATTTTGTTGTACTGCTACAAAAGGACAAAAAAGCACATAAGATAAATTCAGAATGCATTCAATGTTTAATTTGCTAGACTAATAAAATTATATTAGATTCCAAAAACAGTACATTAAACAGAGAAAAGAAAAACAGCATTTTTTGTGTACCACACAAGATTATATATGGACAGTGAGTTTAGAAGCTCCCCCACGGCCAGAGTCCATGGGCAGAGGAAGCCTCAAGAATCACTCTGTCCGAGGACTCTGGCGCTCGGGAAGCTTCTGATGAGCGAGCAGAGCGGCAGCGCAGGAAGCTCCAGTGACATAACTGTCCATACATGAACAGTTATGTCACTGGAGCTTCCTCACGTATTTGTTAAATGTGTACCTGTGCCGGATGTGTGGTAGTGGTATTTGTCACCTATAGGCTATCATAGTCTCATGTTAAAAAATATATGCCTTTTTGCAGAATCTCTCAGAATGGAATAGCATAGTCTACTACACAAAAAAAAAACAAAAAAAAAAACATTCTTCCATATATAGTGGCATTAGCGGTTTGGGAAGCAAAAATGTGACGACAAACTCCCTGTAAAGGAATACTCCAGGCAAAACTGAAACATCATGTTATGCCTAATGCAGGGCACATGCGGGTTGAAGCATGACCATTTAAAAAACACCAAAGAGGGAATCCGCACCATCCTCAGGCCTGAACAACATATAACAGTGTAAGATTTACCTGGATTGTACCTTTAACTTTTTTTCCTATTCTTTTCTCCCCATGTACCTTTGCTACACAGGGGGAAGGGTTTCCTTCTCCTTCTCTTTGTCTTGCTCCACCTTATTATGAGAGTCATTTTCTTTAATAGATGTTGATTACATGGCCATGAAAAAGGTGCATGTTCTGTTTAATATTTGTTTGTTAAAATAAAAAAAACTGGGCTACATGGATTTATATACAGTCACTATCTTAAAGGTTTGGGAGTTTATCCTACATGTGCAGAAGGCCCCCATGTTCCCTAAACTCTAACAGCAGTACTTTGACATAGTAATTTTGTTATTTTAATTTCTACTTATTAATTATGAAACTAACGTATTCCTGTGTCTAAATATTACAGTGTGTATCATAAGTTCAAAGATTCAGTTCATGTCATATGAAAGCCTGCCATCTCTATCTCAATATCTGTGATAAATTCCCCTGCCTATATTTTGTAATAGACGAGTGCATTGGAAACAAACCAACATTTCTGATATGGCTGTGTCAATTCTGCAGATGTCTAGCAGTTACTGTTTAAATTAGCGATAGAATAACAAAATAAAAAGTTATATATTACAGAAATGTTTTATGCTTACAGGAGGCCCAATAAATGTAGAACATTTTTAACCTGTATTGAAAACATTTGCTTCTTTGAGATGTCTACTTTTATCCTGGTAAATATTATTAGTATTAAGCCTAAAGGCCATTTTACACAGGCCAATTATCGGGCAAACGAGCATTTAGTACGCTCGTTCCTGATCATTGCCCTGTGTAAACAGGGCAACGATCAGCCGATAAATAAGCAAACATTCGTTCATTGTCTGATTGTATTTATGCAGCCAAAATATTATCGTTGTGAGCAGCACATCTCCCTGTGTAAACAGAGAGGTGTGCTGCCGACATGATGGAAATGAATGGGGACGAGTGATCGTAGTAACAAATGCTCGTCCCCATACATAGCTCCTTGTGAAAAAAACAAACGAGCGGCGATTAACGTCGGACCATGTAAGAGGACCCTAACAGCTTAATACAATTATTCTGCTCCTTGAAGAGATAACATAACAGTAAGAAGAAATAATGCTACATTGTTAATGTTTTTTCTTAGTTTAGTAAGCTACTTATAGGTTACTCTACTGCAGTAGTCTCCAATCTGTGGCTCTCTAACTCTATCAAAACTACAACTCCTAGGATGCCTTGACAGCCACACGTTGGAAACCCCTGATCTGCTGCAGACTCAAACTCTCATTCTACACCTCTGCACAATAATTGCCTGTATTTGGCCTTACAAAGTTGTCGTTTAGGAGAGGAGCTTTGCATCCAATAGCTCACCCATATTGGGGCATTTAATTGAAACAAATAACCAAATTGAAAAAGATTTGTTTTACATGTTGGATGCAAGTATTCAAAGCATCAGATGATATCATGATTGCTGCAAAATTGGGTCTAGCTTGCGCCTCATTTATGGTGCCCGTATACATACAGTATTTGTTCAGGTTTTTTTTAAATTAAGTTTTCTAAGCAAAAACCAGGAGGGGATCATAAAGAGGGAAAGTCTAAAGGACAGATACTACTTCTCATTTTTTAACTTCATGGTTCTAGCATAGAAAACTGCTTAAAAAAAACCTGACCAAAATCTGGTTAAAACCTGCACTTGTATGGGCAGCCTATAACGATCTCTGAGAAGCTCTTTAACAACTTTCTTTAACCACTTAATGACTGCCTATACGTGTTTTCACGGCAGCCATTAAGGGTACTTATGCCAGAGCGCCGCCTTTTCACGGCTGAGGTAGCTCAGGACTCGGAGCACAGACCGAGGACCGTTGTGTCCGGTCCCCGGTCACGTGATCGACATTATTCAACGAATAACGGCGATCGCTGTAAAAACCACGGCGGTTCCTTCTCTCTCTTCTCTCACATAATATATTCAGTCAGAGATGAGAGATATGGTCTAAATAAGGGCCAGCATACCCCTATTACGCCCCCGATCAACCCCCCCATCCACCCCCCTCGTGCCTGATCCGGATCTTCAAGATGGCGCGTGACTGACTGTCCCGTCACAATGACAGAACACATTACACTACGTAGGTAGTGTAATGTATTCTAGCAGCGATCAGAGCTGCAAGTCTAAATGTCCCCTAGTGGGACAAGTGTAAAAAGTAACAAAAAGTAATAAACATGTTTTTAAAAAGTGTAAAAATAAAAGTTATAAGTTACATAAACAAAAAATGCTTTTTTTCCTTTAATAAGTCTTTTATTATAGGAAAAAAAATGAACACGTTAGAAAAGTACACATATTTGATATCACCGCGTTCGTAATGACCCAAACTATAAAACTATAATGTTATTTTTCCCGCACGATGAACACCGCAAAAAAAAAAGTAAAAAAACAATGCTAGAATCACTATTTTTTGGTCACCACCCCTCCCAAAATATACAATAAAAAGTGATAAAAAAAAGTTGCACGTACGCCAAAATAGTACCAACAAAAACTACAACCCGTCCCACAAAAAACAGGGCCTTACACAGCCTTTTTGACTGAAAAATAAAAAAGTTATCGCTCTCAGAATATGGTGACACAAAAAATGTGTGCAAAACACAAAAAAAAACTATATACATATGGTATCACCGTAATCGTACCGACCCACAGAATAACGTAAAATGTCATTTATAGCCCAGGGTGAACACTGTAAAAAAATAATAAAAACCATTGTCAGAATTGATGGTTTTGGGTCATCTTGCTTACCCAAAAATTTAATAAAAAGTGATTAAAAAAAAATCAGACGTACCCCAAAATGGTACCAATAAAAAGTACAGATTGTCCCGCAAATAATAAGCCCTCACACAACTCCAGTGAAGAAAAAATTAAGAAATTCTGGCTCTCAGAATATGGCGATGCAAAATGTGCAGTGTTCCAAAAGCGGATTAGATCGGGCGCCATTTATCAGTGTGACGCTGGCCACATATCTGCGGATTATTATTTATTTACCCCATTATTATACCCTCTTATTATGCCCTAATGTACCCCGCACAGCTTACATATGCCCCCACATTATAAACTGAAATACCAGCAAAATTCCAAACAGAACTACTACCAAGCAAAATCTGCGCTCCAAAAGCCAAATGCACTCCCTCCCTTCTCAGCCCTGCAGCGTGCCCAAACAGCAGTTTACGTCCACAGATATGGCATTGCCATACCCGGAAGAACCCGGTTAATATTTCATGAGGTATTTGTCTTCAGTGGCACAAACTGGGCATAATATATAGTGCACTAAAATGGCATATCGGCGGAAAATTTTAATTTTCACTCCACCCCATCCGTTGCGCATTAACCCCTTCGCGCACCACGACTTAATAGCATGTCGTGGTTTGGGGGGGGGGGTGATGTATGGAGCGGGCTCATGCCCTGAGCCCGCGCCATATGCTGCGGGTGTCAGCTGTGTATTACAGCTGACACCCGGGACTAACGGACAGGGACAGTGATCGCGCTGTTACAGGAGCCTGTAAAAATGACAATATACTACAATACATTAGTATTGCAGTGCATTGTACAGCTATCTACTGATTGCTGGTTCAAGTCCCCTAGGGGGACTAATAAAATGTCTAAAAACAAAAGTTAATTCTTATTAGTGAAAAAAATAATAATAATATTTAAAGTAAAAAAAAAAACCCTTTTCACACTTTTTCTCTAAAGTAATGTAAAAAAAAAAAAATACACTAAATTTGTATTGCTCTGTCTGTAGAAGTCCAAAACTATTACAATATACCATTATTTAACTCGCACCTTGTCACCTTGGCTCTAACAAAAAATGCAATAAAAAGTGCTCATGTCACGAGAAAACAATCTCAGAATCGCTTGGATACGTAAAAGAATTCCGAAGATATTACCACATAAAGTGACACATGTCAGATTTGAAAAATCGGCTTCGTCATTAAGGCCAATTTGTTTTTTTAGACATTAATGGTTACAATTCTGTCATACAGGGCTGGCCTTAGGCGTGGGCAGCCTACGCGGTTTCACACGGGGTAAATACTTGGCACTAGTGAAGAGGATGCCACTGACCCTGGTGCTCGATCCATTATTTGGTGTTCAATCCATGGAAAGGCTGCTGCACATGATGCATCTATATTTCCTAATGTTATTAGTACACTATATGATTTTGTTATTTAAGCACAAGGAGAGGGGGGGGTGAAAATAGAATGTACTGTAAAGGGTACCATCCAACCTCAGACTGGCACTGCTGTCAAACAGCACGCCACATTTATAGGAAGAATATGTAGGAGGCACAAAGCTGCATATTAATACATTCTATATATATTTTTACGTTTCATTACAGTTTCATAACAAAATGATTAATTAATAAAATATATTTTTTCTTCTAAAAATGTTTTTTAATACATTTAAGAGAGCATAGATTAGAACAAGGCTTCTCAACTTTTCTAAGCCAGAAATTGGTGCAGCCAGGGAAAGGCCTGAGCATTAAATGATCACTACTATCAAAACTGCCTTCCCAACAGCTATTCACCAATAACTGGCAGACGCCTTACCAGGGAGGCCCACCTCACCATTTGAGAAGAACTGGTTTCAAAAGTAAGCACTTACCAGTATAAGTTCTTACTGTGTATTAAATCACACACTCAGAGAGAATAGCTGCTTTTCTGCTTGTTTTGGTGGAATTTCCACGTGACTCAGCAAAGGGTTCGAAAGTGTGGCATTAAATGTCCCTTTCAGCACCGTGTCCTTGAATACAGGGCTCAACTGTAGAAATAAATATAGACAATATAATTCAATATTACAAAAATGAATTTACTGTACTTGCTAATCGATATTTATAAAGTAAATTATACACAATTCACACAGCCTTACATATCCTGATTAAATCTCATAGTTTTCCATCATCTAGAACACAACATTTAGACATTCCAATTCAATTCACAAACATGGATTAAGAGTAAGACACAGCAGCCTCTAACATCAAAGAAACAGAGGACTAGTTTTCATTATTAACTAGTACTCAAGCCAATTTTGGATACAAAATGTACAGTTGATTTTCTGGCCATTCATAGTCCAATATAACATCCAGAAAAGAATTGAAACACGTAAGAAAAGTGTTTTGTAAACTTTAATATAAGAAAGGATTCTTTATAGTTAGAGCAGTAAAACTTTAGAATGCCCTACCCCAAAAAGCAGATAAAATGGCAGCATTAACATAGCAGTAGATGCTTAGCTAATGACAAATGGCATTAAAAGTTATAATTAATATAGCAATGAATGACGTCCAATTGATCCAAAGAAATTATCTGCCTGGTTTGTGGGGCGACTAAGGAATTGTATCCCCTCCTGTGTGGCACAATAGTCTACAGTTGTCTAGGTGGTTTTGTCTTGTCTATTCCTGGATTAAAGCTAGGTCTTACAAAACTAGAACTGGATAGACGTCTGTCTTTTTTCAGTCTACTTATCTATATAACTTTGTAGTATTAAAGAGGTCACTTTTGCAGTAGTGATAACAGGAAGTGAAGCAGTATTGGTTATCACTTGAGTTAGCGTTTTGATAAATTGCCACTTTGCTATTGCTTGAACATGTCGACGTTTAGTCATCAGTTTCTGAGAGGCTAATTCAAAACTGAGAACCAGTATGGCAGTACTTCCTGTTGTCACTTTTTCAAAAACAGCCGCTGCAATAAAACATATTGTGACATTTCGGTATCTCTGAAAAACATATCTACCAAACTTTGGCTACTGCTCTAAATTGTGGTTTACCAGTAATGTTTTTTTTTTTTTGCTTTTTGGGTGGAAATCCTCATTGAAAGTTTTAGCATATGGCACTCATTCAACATTTTGGAAAACTCTGTTCTGTGAACTTTATCATTCACTTTTTCTCATAGAAAAGAGGAAGAATTTAAAATGGACAATTAACTGAAAGTTCATTATAGCAGATGGAAAATTACTTTTCACTCTACTTCAGTCTTCTAAATATCTGAATTGCATGTAAAACATTAAACGTTAGCAGGGTAGCTCAGTGGTGAGCACTGTTAACTTGCAGCACTGGACTTCGGGGTTCTCTTCCAAAAACATAATGATAGTGAATCTCGACTATACCCCACTGGGAGGGGGCAGTGAGTGATGAAAACGTCTACACAGCACTGTGGAATATGTTGGTGCTATATAAGTAACACTAATAAATAAAAGCTAAATCTTATTTTTTTGAAGGGGATGTCATAAACGAAAAGAAAGACCCATGTGCTGCCATAAGAATTCTGATGGACACCAGGACAGTTAAATGATTCATTGGTTGCTCTCACGTAGATGAGCTTGGATTTAAGGACTGACTGTCCAGTCACTGAAAACAGTTATCTGAAGCCATTTTGAAGTCCTAGAAGTCTAGTAAATAAATAATAGAAAATACATTATGAGCTATTTGAATGAATCTTTATTTAATTTTGACTTTTATAGAAATTTCTATAGCAGAAAATGCCGACTGGGCTTTTACAAATTAGATAATCACTTATATAAGATGATATGGGAATGAGGATTTACTTTTGGCATGTAAGTTGTGCTTTACTTTAGTTTTCTTTGAATAAAGGCTATTTATATTAAAGTGTATTAAAAGTTAAACAATTTGATAATTGGCATGGCTACCGGAAAGGCAATTTTATGAGAAAAGGCTGCAAGATTTTAATAGATTGCTATAATATGTTACCTTTCACTATGCTAAGAGTAGCACATCAGACAAATAGAGAGAGCAGCACAAACAACTAATTGGAAAGCAGAACAATTGCATTCAAAATTGACTAGGGGCAGAGAAAAGGACATTTGACGCTTGATTTTCAGCAGATTCCACCGGAATTTCTAGAGATAATGAGAGGCAAAACTACCTGGCATGATAATTAAGTCTTACAACTTCGGCATCTATCTCTGCTAAGTATTAGGCTTCATTCACATCTGCATCAGGGCTTCGTTCATTTGTTCCATCGGACCTTTCCGTCAGGGGAACCCATGAACGGAAGCTAAACTCAAACAAACGGAAATCATAAGTTTCAGTATGCATCACCATTGATTTCAAATCCAGTGGAAATGGTTTCCGTTTGTCACCATTGTTTAAGGGTTCCATCATTTTTACAGAATAAATACTGTAGTCGGCTGCGCTATTGGATTCCATTCATGAGAGTTTCAACGCAGATGTGAACGTAGCCTTAACAGTATGTAATGTAAACTGCCAACACTGTATTCATTTATTAGTGAATCCAAATATTTTCACAGATTGCCATTATCTAAAGAGAAAAGTATGGTCAAAATATCTTGACCCTTAGTATATATTAGTGGCAGTGCCTCTCTAACACCGAACAAGGCGTGTGGCTGCCCAGGGAACCAGGTTGTTTCGCGGAGGTAGTGGGGGGCAACACCAAATGATCTAGCTGAGGTAGCTGATTAAAAAGAGCGAAGAAGCATGTGGATCTGGTAAGTATGTGTGGTATTCAACCTGCCTCGCCAGTATTCTGCCAGATGTCAGTACGAGTGGGAGAATAAAATTGGAGTTACACTTTAATAAAAAATCTTTTTAGTAGGGGTAGAGAGGATGCATTTTCAGGCCCTGACTCATGCAGCAGCAGGTCTAGACGCTGGATGCACCCTTAAATGTATGACACGACAAGCAGTGGAGTGTAGGTTCACCATCACATTTACAAGCAAGAAAACATAAAGCAGCAGCCTAGCAGCAACTCTGCTTAGAAAAACTGCTGATTGAAAGAGATCCTGTCATTCTCCTTGACTGACTGATGATCATCCAGTCAGCAGTTCATCTCATCAGCTAGTGAAGCACCAATAGATGACGAGGTCAGGCTACTCAGTATGCCAACCCACAGTCAGCACATCAGTTGGCACGGGCAGGCCTTCTACAGGAGAGGAAGCAGCAAGACATTAGCGGCATAAACCAAGAATAAGAAGAATAGATAGGTACTGCTAGAGTAGCGCTGGCTGGACTGACCACCAATGTAGAAAAGAAGGGGGATTGGAATGGAGGGAAGAGAGTGCAGGCAATAGTTAGAATTTGATTCATTGTACAGGTGTATTTGCATATATCAGTAATGTGCCATAAGGTCAAAAATGTAAAAAAACACTCAAGCAAAAACTGCAATAAAAATATGGCAATTCACTATAAAAAACCCATGCATTTTTGATCAGGTAGGTCACTGTCCTGACACATGTAAGGACACCCTAATAAAACCTAATAGAAACAGATGGGGTTATTATTATATTAGCACAGGACTGTATTCAAGAATTCAATTTTTTCATTGTTTTTGCCGAACTTTTCACAAAAACTCTTGTTTTTTGGGGGTTTTTGTGCATATCGGAGCAAAAAAGCAGTAACAAAAATGGCATGTGGGAATTCAGCCTTAGGCCTCATGCACACTTCCATTGCCCGTCGTACAGCCGCTAACAATGAATCCGTGAAACACGGACCGCACACGGATGGCTTCCGTGTGCAGTCCGTTGTTTCAACGGAAACAAACTAATGAAATGGACGAGACTGTTCCGTCAAAAACAGACAGGAGTAAGAGCTGTCCTATTTTTGTCGGAACGGTCACACGGTTCCCATAAAGCAATGGAAATGTGCATGGCCCCATAGAAATAAATGTGTCAGTGTGCTATCAGTTAAACAAAACGGATAGCACACTGAAGAAAATAACTGAAGTGGGCATGAGGCCTTACTTGATTGTTGGCGTAGCAGAGCTTTTTTGTTGCTGTCCCTATCAGTAAAAGTTTCTTTTGAAGCTACCCTAATTAGTGGATAGTTGACTTTCTGAACAAGGATTTAAGACTAGTATCTTCTAAACATCTAGAGCACTCAAAGTCACACAAAAAAATTTGCAGATCCTTTTATAGTAGAAATTAATAAGTTGCTAGTTACAAAGTTTTCTCCATTGGAGCACCATGTCTGTTCATATTAAAGCATGGCTTTGCAATTTCAAGAGCAGGTATGGCATTGGGCATGCTGGTAAACCCAAAGTTGGATTTAATTATGTCAATGATTGTTGTCCATTGAAAATGATTACATTAGGTAATTTAAAAAAAAATGCAGTCTGAATTAAAGCTTATGAGCACTTCAATATTTCGGTGCCATGCAGGAGTGTAGTATAGTGGAAAAAAAAAGATTTATATATATATATATATATATATATGTATATTGGCTGTGACGCAATTTTGTATGCTATTCCCCACTCCACTTAGCGTTATTTTGCCCGTGGCAGAAACTTCAAACTGATTAAGGGCCTGTTCACATCACCGTTTCCCTTCCGTTGAGAGGTTCCGTCGGAGGTTCCCTCGGGTTAACCCCACAACGGAAAGGCAAACGCAAACCTCAGCTTCTGTTTCCCTCACCATTGAACTCAATGGTGATGGAAACCTAGCTAATGGTTCTGTCTGTCACCGTTGTGACAGGGTTCCGTGTTTCGGATGGAATCAATAGCGCTGAGGGGTTAACCTGACGGAAACCTCTGAAGGAACCTCTCAGCGGGAACTAATGCTGATGTGAATACTCCCTAAGTCAAACACAAGATGAGCTATAGCTTGCTGAAAATTTGGAATAATGTATTGAGATTGCTATTATCTCGCTGTTATCAGTGTTGATTATTTCTTTACATAAATGTCATTTTGCTACTTCCTCTTTTAACATTGAATGCGAAAGACATGATGTGGGTTTAACTCATGTTCTGTTGATAGCTTGACTAATATATACAGTATATATACTTATGTATTTATTTAGCAGAAGTAAGAATAGCTTGGTATATTAAAAAAACGTATAAGGTGGTATTTAATATGATTGGTTATTGTTTTAGTAAGAGGAAATCTACAATTTTTCAGGGTATAAAACCGCACCTATACTGTGGCCATTTTGAGTTCAGCCACAACCTGTGTGGTATGTAGACAGTTGCTTTATGCTCGCTGCTTCCTGGACCGGTACAGTTGAGATTGAGGGCTTCCCGGGAAAAGATCGGAAGATCAAAATCTTAGCTAAGTCATTTTTATATGTTATGCTGACTACGTTTTGTTTTTCTTGTGTGACTTCTTGTTTAATATATTGTCTACTCACTATCTAGTATTGTCTATATAGTTGAGGTATTAAACTTGTTCTATAGTTAACTAAGTCAGCAGTATGTGTGCATCTTTTTGTTCACTACAATCCCCTCACAACTTTACGGCACAATGAGGCATATATTTAGTACCAAAAACATGATTAGATGAAACGAGGAAAGCCAATCCTAAATCTCTGTATCAGAAAAACGAAGCTCCAAATTGATCACCACAGTAAATCAACACATATTGTTAAAGAGTTGACATTCACTTTAAAAAGACCGGGACTTATTAGCAACTTTGGATCCTAAATTGTCTACAACTGTTATAAAAAAATTTGATTGGTTTAAATGCGGAATATACATTAAAAGTCTATGTTCAATGACAATACAGAATGTGATTTATGCACAGCTACAACATGACATGTATTATAATTGCAGTCATTTAACCTTGTGACATAATGGGGATGTATTTTTATATATTGCTAATACATCAGGTATACAAAACCTTTAGGTAATCTATATTCTAAATGGGGAGAGTGGAAAAGAAAAAAAAAAGGCGAAAAGGCGTAATTAATAGATTATACATTTTATTATCAGAATTATTATGCTTTAAAAAAAGAGGTTCCAAATTACTATATAGCCAGAAAAATCCAGTAGGAAATATGGATGCTATTATTTGCTATCCATGGGATATACAGTATAAGTTAGGTATCGCCAGTGTTTATTACTGTTTTCCCAGCTTTGCCACAGGGTTGACTTAGATTTTTTGATACACTTTTATTTATTTGTATCTTATCACTTTTTATACAGTGAGTGTAATCCTGACGCTATAGACAATTTTTTTTTATGTCCGTATGTCTGTTTTTTTGTGTCCTTACTAGTCCGTATGTCCTGTTAAAGATGATACCTCCTTATGGTGGGTCTAGAGACAATTTGGTGAGTTTATACAAGTATGCCTAGGAGAAAGAGCTATAATAAAACATTTTAATAGCAGTACGGTGGCTCCAGAGACAAAATGAGAAACCAAGTCTGGCCAGAGCCGACTTCTCCATTAGCCACGTGTAGTATCTTATGAGTGGCACAAAACAAGCAGACGCCGCACATGGAATAGATGTGTATGGCAAATTACACTCTCCATGCAGGTCCGGCGTCAGCACCCAGCAAACCCAGGTAATTGTCGGGAGCTACTATGCTTGGGGGGGGGCCCACAAGGCCGCCAAGTGCTTTAAGCTGCCGACATGGCTCCTCCGGTAGCAGAATCAACGGCCAGAGCATTGCCAGAGTAGGCTGGAGATTCCGCTAATACAGGGATGGATAGTGACGCCAGTGGAGTGGAATCACCGGCCAGAGCTTCAGCAACGTTCTGGTTGGGGATTCCACTTCTAGCGGGAGCCCCAATGGTGCTATCTACAGGGAGGGGGCTGTGTGTGGCACTATCTACAGGGAGCTGTGGGGCCCACTAAGTGTGTGTCGTCAAGGGCACACATAAACCTGGAACCGGCCCTGTCTCCATGTACTGGTATACTTTGCAGCCACAGAGACACTAAAAGTCTGAACAAGAGGCATATTTACAGCAGTGATATGCATCATTCAGATATGTCCATGACAAAAACAAAATATATGTTCATGAATACTTTGTGATGCACATCAAATATTAGGTTTGCTACTGCTTACAATACATACAATCTTTAACTAAGTATTACCTTCACTGTATAAATAGAAAGTGATAAGATACAAATAATTACAAAGTGTATAAAAAAATCAAAGTGAACCCAGTAGCAAAGCTGGAATAATCAATAATTCACAATGGGAATACCCAACTTATATGTCCCATTGATAGAAAATAATATCATCTATATATCCTACTAGATCTCCCTGGCTATATATTTAAGTTGTTTTAAAAGCATAATAATAAAAATAATATTTTATTTATTACTTCTTTCTTTCTTTCTTTCTTTCTTTCTTTCTTTCTTTCTTTCTTTCTTTCTTTCTTTCTTTCTTTCTTTCTTTCTTTCTTTCTTTCTTTCTCCCTATCCCTATTTAGAATATTATTCTTCCAAAGGGCCTTTTACCACCGATTGCCGGGTTTACCAAACGTTCCCAACAATCAGCTAAAATTCGCTCATTTATCACATCTTTTATGCGGACTTGATATGATATTTTCCAGCAGTACATCCATTCATGTAAGCAGACATTTGCCTGTCATTTCTAATGGAAACAGCATGATAGGAGAAAATACAAGCGATCAAACGAACAATTGCAGTTACAAATAAAATACCCAATTATTTTACCATATAAATGCAAGTCTTGAACATGTAAACGCGACTTGCTAAAATCGTCGATCAGTGCTCGTTTTAGAAACTATCTTTCCATCAAAAAGGACCCTAACAGTTATGGTCAAAGACAATCATTCAACGAGGGGCTCTTTAGAGAGAACAGGGAGGGAGGCGTCACCCATGAAGGCAGTAGCAGTTATGAATATATCTCCCATTCTTGGACTAAAGGTCCTTTACACTGGCCTATTTTGCGCTCGTTGATCGGCGCTCGTTTGCCCCTTTCACAAGGAGCTAGTATGGGGACAAGCCCTTGTTACTCCGATCGCTCATCCCCATACATTTCTATTATGTTGGCAGCACATCTCCGTGTTTGAGCAGGGAGATATGCTGCCGACAATGATAATATTTTGGCCAGTTAAAACGATGCAATCAGCCGATGAACGAGCGTTTATCGTTCATCGGCTGATCGTTGCCCTGTTTGCACAGGGCAATTATCAGTAACGAGCGTTCTGTGAGCACTCGTTTACCCGATAAATGGCCAGTGTAAAAGGGCCTTTAGTTTGGATAAGGCATTCTATATCTAAATAGAATGCAGATAAGTAGAAAATAAAAGGTGATAATGTGCATAGAGATATGAGTTGTGTTATACTGATAAAGAGAAGATTTAGTGGGGTAATGTTACCCACCTCACCCTGATCAAGCACTACTGTCCTGCTGACGGCCACTTTGTTCTAACTCACAGCTACAGGCACTATCGAGTCTCCATAACAACCAGCCTGCTTTGATGATGTCACGCAGGGGCAACTTTAAAAGAAAAAATCCGCCTGGATACACTTGCCTGTCAATAAGATACATTCTGACTAAGCTAGTTAACCTACATTATGACCTGTCTTTGTTTGCTCCTACATTTCTACAGCGCCCTCATCGCCAATTTGTGACTACTCTGTAGATTGCAACCTAGAAATCCAGCCAGGAAAGACCATACCTCCTCAATTGGGCATCTAGGTTAAAGAATGGGGAGGTTCCTTAGACTCCCTATCTCAGATTAACCGGCAACAAACTAATTGCAGTTTTACGATTCACTTCTCGACGAGCAGCCTATTTTAGGTCTTAATGACCAAGCAATTTGTTACGTTTTTCCATCGTCGCATTCAAAGAGCTATAACATTTTGATCAAACTGTATAAGCCCACTTGCCACTTCATGGCGACCTCTTTCAAAGTGGGTCCCTACTCTATCGGTTGCAGCACCGCATGGTGGCCACCGCCACAGCAGCACAGCTCCTGCAGAGGGAGCAACCCAGGGGCCAAAAAGCACTCAAACCAAATATGTGTGAATCTCTTACACGCTGGGTGCAAGGCAGAGCTTACGATGAATGGTGCGCAAACTGGCTTTTGGAGAGCAAATTTTCCAAAGCTGGTTTTCTGGCACCATACGACCAGTGCTGATGTTGTGAAGTGCCAAAACACTGTCAACGCCCCCAAATTGACTCTTTTTTTTGGGAAATTAGACCCCTCAAGGTATTCGTTTAGTGACATATAAAAGATTTTAGCCCTCTGTTTTTTTCCAGACAATTCATTGACTTTGATGGAAAAAAATTAAAACTGCCATTTTTTTTCCAAATATGTGAATTCAGGTGACCTTTTTTGACAGCTGGTGCATGCCACTGGCTAAAAACACCTGAATACACACTTGCCAAATTCTGCCGAATTTAACGATACCAAATATGTGTGCAATAGATAGATGATAGATATATATATATATATATATATATATATAGATAGATAGATAGATAGATAGATAGATAGATAGATAGATAGATAGTGAAGGGGGGCACAAGGGGGGTGGGGTGTGGCGAGGGGGGCGTTGGGTGCGCAGGGGTGCCAGCAGAGGAGGGGATCCCCGTGAGGGGTGTGTGGGGTGCCGCGAAGATGGAGAAGGTATAGTGCTCATTGTGACAGTTGTTACAATGATCACATGCCCAGTGACCTCACTAATTGGTTTCTGGGCAGAGCTCCATAATGTCAGCTGTCTAGAGACAGCTATATCACTAAGCTAAATGCCGCTACAGAGCTGCAAACAGGCTATCTCTGCAGGACGTTCTAGAACGGCCCTGCAGAGTTAATTAAAGAGGCTCTGTCACCAGATTATAAGTGCCCTATCTCCTACATAATCTGATCGGCGCAGGAATGTAGATAACAGCAGTGGTTTTTATTTTGAAAAACGATCATTTTTGAGCAAGTTATGAGCAATCTTAGATTTAGTTTCTTAATGCCCAACTGGGCGTGTTATTACTTTTGACCAAGTGGGTGTTGTAAAGAAGTGTATGAGGCTGACCAATCAGTGACCAATCAGTGACATACACTTCTCATTGTTCCAGCCCAGCTTCTTTCACTGCACAATCTCACTGTGCTGTGCTCAGTAGGTGCACGACAGACAAACAGACAAGGGGACACAAGCAAAGGGAAATGGGGCAGTTGCCCACGGCAACACCGTGAGCAACAAGAGAGGTGAACGAGCCGAGTCAAACCAGGAGTGCACGAGGTACCAAACGCAGAGCAGGAGAGTAGTCAGTAAGCCGGGGTCAGTATGAAGCAAGGTCAAATAGCTAGGAGCTGCAGCAAGGCCAGGAAACTACACGAGAAGAATCACAAGCAAAGGAGGAACAGGAAAGGCAGGTATAAATAGACAGAGGACGGGAGCTAGCTCCATTTGGCCAGGCTGTGATAGGCTCTCCCACTCCTAAGCCTGCCATCCTGAGTGGTGGAAGATGGAGTCAGTCTCAGAGACATAGAACCAGGTGCAGACTGATTACCCATGGGCGTATACACAGAAGTTGTGCCTGGCAGATCCTTTACAGTACCCCCCCCCTTTTATGAGGGGCCACCGGACCCTTTCTAAGTGGACCTGGTTTATTGGGGAACCGAAGGTGGAACTTCCTGACCAATACCCCAGCGTGAACATCCCGGGCGGGTACCCAAGTCCTCTCCTCAGGCCCGTATCCTCTCCAATGGACCAGGTACTGGAGGGAGCCTTGGACCATCTTGCTGTCCACAATCTTGGCCACCTCGAATTCCACCCCCTCAGGGGTGAGAACGGGAACAGGAGGTTTCCTCGAGGGAGCCAAGGACGGGGAGCAGCGTTTAAGGAGGGAGGCATGAAACACGTCGTGTATACGAAAAGATGGGGGCAACTCCAGTCGGAAGGAGACAGGATTGAGGACTTCAATGACATTATACGGCCCTATAAACCGGGGAGCAAACTTCTTGGACGGGACCTTAAGGCGCAAGTTCTTAGACGATAACCACACCAGATCCCCGACCATAAACAAGGGGTTAGCAGAACGTCTTCTATCAGCCTGAGTTTTTTGTATGCTCTGGGACGCCTCTAGGTTCTTCTGTACCTGGGGCCAGACTGTGCACAGTTCCCGATGAAAGACCTCTACCTCGGGATTGTTGGAACTACCAGGTGAAACGGAGGAGAACCGTGGATTAAACCCAAAATTACAGAAAAAGGGGGAGACCCCTGACGAGTTACAGACCCGGTTATTAAGGGAAAATTCGGTGAGGGGAATGAATGAGACCCAATCATATCGACAGTCAGAGATAAAACACCTTAAATATTGTTCTAGAGACTGATTAGTCCTCTCGGTTTTGCCATTAGTTTCAGGATGGAAGGCAGAGGAGAAGGACAGATCAATCTCCAACTTTTTACAGAAGGCTCTCCAAAACAATGAAACAAATTGTACCCCTCTGTCCGAAACAATATTGACAGGGACCCCATGGAGACGCAGGATGTGTTTGACAAACAAGGTAGCTAACGTCTTAGCATTGGGTAGTTTCTTGAGGGGCACAAAGTGGCACATCTTACTGAAGCGGTCTACTACAAACCACACCACCGACTTGCCTTGAGATGGAGGCAAATCGGTGATAAAATCCATGGAGATATGGGTCCAAGGTCTCTGGGGAATGGGCAAAGAATGTAGTAAGCCCACTGGTCGGGACCTGGGAGTCTTGGACCTGGCACAAACCACACAAGCGGCGACGTAGGCCTTAACGTCTTTAGGCAACCCAGGCCACCAATAGTTTCTGGCAATGAGGTGTTTGGTACCCAGGATGCCTGGATGACCAGATAGTGCGGAGTCATGATTTTCCCTAAGTACCCTTAACCGTAATTGCAGGGGAACAAACAGCTTGTTCTCAGGAAGGTTCCCGGGAGCTGAACCTTGATCAGCCGCAATTTCAGAGACTAAATCAGAATCAATAGAAGAAACGACTATACCAGGAGGCAAAATACAAGCAGGATTTTCCTCCGAAGGAGGGCTGGCCATGAAGCTACGCGACGGCCTTAATATTTTTAGACCCAGCCCTATAGGTAACCAAAAAGTTGAAACTGGTAAAAAATAGCGCCCATCGAGCTTGTCTCGGGTTTAGCCTCCGGGCAGATTCTAGGAAAACCAGATTCTTGTGGTCGGTAAGGACCGTTACCTGGTGCCTAGCCCCCTCCAGGAAGTGGCGCCACTCTTCAAATGCCCATTTAATGGCTAAGAGTTCGTGGTTGCCAATATCATAGTTACTCTCAGTGGGCGAAAACTTCCTGGAGAAGTAGGCACAGGGACGGAGATGGGTGAGGGACCTGGTACCCTGGGACAAGACAGCCCCCACTCCCACCTCGGATGCGTCAACCTCCACGATAAATGGCTCCATTTGGTTGGGCTGGACCAGCACCGGGGCCGAGATAAAGCACTTCTTAAGGACCTCAAAAGCCTGGACAGCCTCAGGAGGCCAGTGGAGGAGATCAGAACTTTTGCGAGTAAGGTCCGTAAGAGGCTTAGCGATGACCGAGAAGTTAGCAATAAATCTCCTGTAATAATTAGCGAACCCCAAGAAACACTGTAACGCCTTCAGGGAGGCAGGTTGGACCCATTCCGCCACAGCCTGGACCTTGGCGGGGTCCATGCGGAATTCATGAGGAGTGAGGATTTGACCCAAAAATGGTATCTCTTGCACCCCAAACACACATTTTTCGGTCTTAGCAAACAGTTTGTTTTCCCGAAGGACCTGGAGCACCTTCCTGACATGCTCAATGTGGGAGGACCAATCCTTGGAAAACACAAGTATGTCATCAAGGTACACTACAAGAAATACCCCCAGGTAATCTCTTAAAATCTCATTTATGAAATTCTGGTAGACCGCGGGGGCATTACACAACCCAAAGGGCATGACAAGGTATTCGAAATGACCTTCAGGCGTGTTAAACGCAGTCTTCCACTCATCCCCCTCTTTGATGCGGATAAGGTTATACGCCCCCCGTAGATCAAACTTAGAGAACCATTGGGCCCCCTGAACTTGATTAAAGAGATCAGGAATCAAAGGAAGGGGATACTGGTTCCTTACAGTGACCTTATTCAAGTTACGGTAGTCAATGCATGGCCTAAGACCACCATCCTTCTTCCCTACGAAGAAGAAGCCAGCACCTACCAGAGAAGTAGAGGGGCGAATGTAACCCTTGGCCAGGCATTCCTGGATATACTCTCTCATGTCTTCACGTTCGGGACAAGAAAGATTAAATATCCTACCCTTAGGGAGCTTAGCTCCTGGTACCAAATCGATAGCGCAATCGTATTCTCTATGAGGAGGTAACACTTCGGAGGCCTCCTTAGAGAAAACATCAGCGAAGTCCTGAACAAACTCAGGTAGCGTGTTCACCTCCTCAGGGGGAGAAATAGAATTAACAGAAAAACATGACGTCAAGCATTCATTACCCCATTTGGTAAGCTCCCCAGTATTCCAGTCAAACGTGGGATTATGCAACTGCAACCAGGGAAGGCCTAAAACCAAATCGGACGATAATCCCTGCATCAACAGTACAGAGCACAGCTCCAAATGCATGGAGCCAACAAGGAGTTCAAAACTAGGGGTATGCTGAGTAAAATAACCATTAGCAAGAGGAGTGGAGTCGATACCCACTACCGGGACAGGTTTAAGCAAATCAATCAAAGGCATAGCTAGAGACATAGCAAATTCCACAGACATGATATTAGCAGAAGACCCTGAATCCACGAAGGCACTGCGGGTAGCAGACCTACCACCAAAAGAGACCTGAAAGGGAAGCAAGATTTTATTACGTGAAATACCTGTGCGCCCAAGTGACCTCCCCGATGATCACTTAGGCGCGGAAGTTTTCCAGCTGCTTATTCTTACGCCTAGGACAGGTGTTCACTTGATGCTTGTCATCCCCACAATAGAAGCAGAGACCATTCTTCCTGCGGAACTCTCTACGTTGTCGGGGGGACACAGAGGCCCCGAGTTGCATAGGTACCTCCGAGTCTTCCGTGGAAGAGCGAAGCAACGGGACCTCGGGAGGTATCATGGGGGAGTCAGAGGGGAAAATACAAAAACGTTCAAGTTGTCGTTCCCTGAGACGTCGGTCAAGTCGTACCGCTAAAGCCATAACCTGGTCTAAGGAGTCAGAAGAGGGATAGCTAACTAGCAGGTCTTTCAGGGCGTTCGACAGACCCAACCTAAACTGGCACCTTAAAGCAGGGTCATTCCACCAAGAAGCTACGCACCAGTTCCTAAAGTCAGAACAATACTCCTCCACGGGTCTCTTACCCTGACATAAGGTCACCAGCTGACTCTCGGTAAAGGCAGTCCTGTCAGTCTCATCATAAATCAGTCCGAGAGCAGAAAAGAAAAGATCAACGGAGGAAAGTTCAGGGGCGTCAGGAGCCAGGGAGAAGGCCCATTCTTGGGGCCCTTCCTGGAGCCGGGACATAATTCTACCCACCCGCTGGCTCTCAGAACCTGAGGAGTGGGGCTTTAAGCGAAAGTAGAGCTTCCAATTCTCCCGAAAGGAGAGAAAAGTCCTACGGTCCCCTGAGAACCGGTCAGGCAACTTGAGGTGGGGTTCAAGAGGTGAGGTGAGGGGCACTACCATGGTAGCATCAGGCTGGTTGACCCTCTGAGCCAAGGCCTGGACCTGTAGGGAGAGACCCTGCATTTGCTGAGCCAGGGTCTCAAGGGGGTCCATAGTAGTGTGAGGGACCACGGTAGCCTAGGTATATGGGCTTGTGATTATGTAATGGCAGGGGGGTAGGGAAACAGACAGTGAGCCCTAATCTACCCACCACTCAGTCCCTGCCTACTTGCAACGACCCGCCCTAGGCGACGGGGTACAACTGGGCGACGGTCCTTACGCTCAGTAGGTGCACGACAGACAAACAGACAAGGGGACACAAGCAAAGGGAAATGGGGCAGTTGCCCACGGCAACACCGTGAGCAACAAGAGAGGTGAACGAGCCGAGTCAAACCAGGAGTGCACAAGGTACCAAACGCAGAGCAGGAGAGTAGTCAGTAAGCCGGGGTCAGTATGAAGCAAGGTCAAATAGCTAGGAGCTGCAGCAAGGCCAGGAAACTACACGAGAAGAATCACAAGCAAAGGAGGAACAGGAAAGGCAGGTATAAATAGACAGAGGGCGGGAGCTAGCTCCGTCTGGCCAGGCTGCGATAGGCTCTCCCACTCCTAAGCCTGCCATCCTGAGTGGTGGAAGATGGAGTCAGTCTCAGAGACATAGAACCAGGTGCAGACTGATTTTCTGTATACAGAGCAGCTGTATCTTATGCTGAATCCTGTACCCATCAGGTCCACAGGACTGACGGGTTCAGTGTCAGCGGGTCCTGCATGTCCCTAACATGCAGGATCCACTTGTTGTCCATCACATCTAAGTTCATAGGGACATGAGGGATCCGCTGACACTGAACCCGTCAGTCCCGTGGACCTTGCGGATTCAGGTCTTAGTGCAAGATAAAGTTGCTCTGTATACAGATAAGCTGTATCTGAAAAAGTAAAGATCATTTTTTTAATAACAACTAATTATAAAGTTTACCCATGTGAGTGCTGATATATCCTAGAGGGTTTTTTTTTATTTTTATTTTCTGCCTTAATTACTAGGATAGCACCGTGTGGCATTCGGTCCACAAAATTTCTTGGGTTATTGGATATCAAATCTTTTCTTTTTTTCATTAATTATAAAGTTACACAAAACAGTCTTTTTATTAACATAAATAAAAAAAAACGCTTTTGAAGGTTCACAGAATTTCATCCCTATATATGTATGTTAAAATGTATCATCACAGAGTGGCTCCAAGTTTGTCCGTGTGAACTGGACAAACCTAGCTACATTGAGTTCTATTGAAGGAACCATACCTTTGAAAGAAACCACTTAAACATTTTTGACGTATAAAAAAAATATATTATGCTGTTAAAAGAAAAACATTGTTTAGTTATCACTTCTACTCAATTTCTAAACTTCATTTTGGTGAATCTTTGTCTAGTTTAGAGCCAAACTAAGGTTTTATTTTGCTCATATAAGTATTTACATTACAAGTGTGCAAAACCTGAAATGTATAAATTTATTTTCAATGCATTCAGATGAATGTTTCTGTTGCTCGCATGACAAGTTATTTTAGCTTCAAACAATTTGTCTCTTTCATCTAGAGAATTTTGCTCGTCTCTACAAGTCACTACTGACAGCCAAAAACTAGTCAGATAGTGTTGATTATAAATATGTAAATAAAGTATATACCCCATTGCCTTACATTACATATGTATTTACAGAATGCTGCTAATAAACCTAAGTTCATAGCTTCATAAATGGTTAATTAGAGAGTTTACACAAAATATTAAAGGCTAAGTACACCTTTGGAATATATATATATTTTTTTAATAACATCAGGTCTCTGACAAGCAGGATCCACCTGTTATCGATCACATCTAAGTTATGAACTTATAAACTACTTGGGTAGTGCAGCGTATTAGAATAAAGATCAGAAGTGCAGGCCTTCAAGTCCCCTAGTGGGACAAAAAAAAATAAAAATAAATGCTTTTTTCATATAATAAGTCATTTATTATAGGAAAAAAATCAAAAACATTAAAAAAGTACACATATTTGGTATCACCACATTCGTAACGACCCAAACTATAAAATTATAAATGTTATTTTTCCCGCACGGTGATTAAATAATAAAAAACCATGCCAGAATTAAAAAAATTTGGCCACCAACCCATCCAAAACATAGAATAAAAAGTGATCAAAAAGACGCATGTACCCCAAAATAGGACCAATGAAATCTACAACCCGTCCCGCAAAAAAACAATGCCTCAGGGTAGAAACACACACATAGTGTTCAGGGCAGATACGCTGTTGAATTCCGCTGCAGGCAGTCCGCAGTGGAAATCTGCAGTAGCTGTTTTTTTAATTGGTTTCTATATATTTTGAGGTAACTTAGGTCAGATGTTGCGGAAAATAACAGTACCGAATTTAGGCCGCGGTTCAGAATTTTCACTCCGCAGCATGCAAATTCTGTTGCGGAGAAGCAGCGGAATTTCACTGTGGATTTCAGCCTTTGCAAAGCAAATCTGTGGCAAGTCCGCTGTGATATCTGCAACGTCTGAATTACCTGTCAAATATAAAAATGTTGCTTCAGATCTGTTGCGAATTTGCAGCAACATTTGCAGCACAAAAATTCCTCCACGTCTGTACATGCCATAAGTGTGCAGTCATATGCGCTAATTTTTTCTTCAAAAATATTTTTGCAACTGAAAATCAGTTCCATTCATCCGAATGGTACTCGCCGAAATCTATACAGTTGCTGATGAAACAACTACATTCAGATGAATGGAACGGATTTTCAGTTGCAGTATTTTTTCAACAAAATCTACCGCGTGTGAATCCACCCTGAGGGTAGGTTCACACGGCTTATTTTTGGACGCTTTTCGGGGGGGGGGTGGAATCGCAAGCAGAATACATCCAAACATCTGCCCATTGATTTCAATGGGAAAAAACAGCGTTCTTGTCCGACGGGGCAGTTCTTTAAAAGGAAAACGAGTATTGTGCCCTTTTGGCAACAGATTGAACGTAAGATCAACCAAATATGCTCTATGACTCTGCAACTAACACTGCTTACCCACTTTGCTTATTACAGCAGCTAAATTGCGTATACCAGCTTTATGGAGATCCACGATACCTCCACAAGTGCTTCAGTGGGAAGCTAAAGTATCAGAATTGTGCCGGTTAGAGGAATTAGCGTATTGGAAATTGTTGACTAGACATAAATATCTTCAAATATGGCTTCCATGGATTGAACGTGATACTCCGATTGTCTCGTCCTAGAGATATATCCCTTAGCTCTCTTTTACTTTTTCACGCTGGATTGAGGTCCTAGACGTAACATTATTGTAAAGGATCTGCCAGGCACAGCTTCAGGGTTAACGACCATAGATAATCAGTCTGCACCTGCTTCTATGTCTGTGAGACTGACTCCATCTGGCCAGGCTGTGATAGGTTCTCCCACTCCTAAGCCTGCCACCCTGAGTGGTGGAAGATGGAGTCAGTCTCACAGACATAGAAGCAGGTGCAGACTGATTATCTATGGGCGTTAACCCCGAAGCTGTGCCTGGCAGATCCTTTGCAATTATACCTGTATACTGCCCCATTCATTGATGTTCAGATCCACACGCCTCAGCTGATGACAAATAAATGAGTTTTTTCCCTTTACCACTGATACTACAGGGGATATAACTTGCTGAGTGTCTACTGATGTATTTTGTGTATTCTTACAGTGTCTACAATATGCTTTGTACTTCTTCTTGTTAACAACTGCATTTAGTAACTAGCTGACCAGATTCTAGCCCCTACCTCCCCTTCCTCCCTTTCCCTTACCCTAACACCCTGTTTCCCTTTTTTCTTTCGTTCTAGAATAAGGAAGTTATGTGCATTTATGTTTGTCTGAAAAACGTTTACTTGCCATAATGATAATTGATTTATATCATCCTTCTTTGCACTTTCTCGACTCGACTCCATGATTTGGAGAATGTATCGATGTATCATCTAATCATTTATAGTTTGAATGACCTTCATGTAACATGTTACATATGTTTGGCATGTTTTGATATGCTTTTGGAAATCTTTAATAAAAACAGTTTTGAAATAAAAGGAAAACGAGAATGAGGGTATGTTTACACAACTTATTTTCGGCTGTTTTTCGGGCCGTAAACGGACGAAAAATGGTTGAAGAGTTGGAAGCAGAATGCCTACAAACATCTGCCCATTGATTTCAATGGGAAATACGGCGTTATGTTCAGACGGGGCGTTTTTTTTACGCCTCATTTTCAAAAAACGGCGCGTAAAAAGATGCCCCGTAAAAAGAAATGCATGTCACTTCTTGAGCCATTTTTGGAGTCATTTTTCATTGACTCTATAGAAAAACAGCTCCAAATACGGCCGTAAAAAAATGCAGTGAAAAACGCGAGTTTGATTAAAAAATGACTGAAAATCAGGAGTTCTTTACGAAAACAGCTCCGTATTTTCAACTCTATTTTGTTAACCACGTGAACATACCCCTAAACTTACTGTCAAGTAGTGTATATAATAGTGCCAAAAAGCACCAAAATCAAGATTTTTGCTGCAAGTGGAACCAGATGGCCAAAATTTCATTCTATCCTTATCTCTATTAGCTATGTATTGAACAAGATAACAGATGACACATAGCAAACATTTAACCTAAAATATTATGGATTGGAATCCTACGTTTAATATAACTTTAAATATAAATGAATTTACCAGCTTTTAATAGTCAGCTTGTAAAGAAATGTCTCAGATATTATAAGGATATTAGAACACTCATCTTATAGTAATTTATGATATATAGCTCTGGCAATTCACTGGTAATCATTACTTCATATAATTAGGCTTCATTCACACGACCGTAGCCATGTGCACGGCCGTAATTTTCGGGTCGGCCGTCAACGGTGTCACCCGTGCACATGGCCGTTTCCATTATTTTCTTTGAGTCTGGGCCGCAGAACACGGCCGTAATAAGACATGTCCAATCTTTCTGCGGTCCAGGCTCTTAGGCCATGCACTGACCGTGGAAGCCACGGTAGTGTGCATTGACCCGTATAAATTTATTTGGCCGCAATTCTCCCGTGGATTTTCGGGGGAATTGCGGCCGCAAAAGCACATTCGTGTGCATGGGGCCTAACTTTAGAAGCCAGACTCTTAATTCCCTTAGGGCCTGTTCACAAGAGTGTTCGATTTGCGTTGATGGGTTCCGTCTGAGCTTTCCGTCGGAGGAACCCATCAACAGAAAGGCAAACGGAAACCATAGCTTCTGTTTGCATTACCATTGATTTCAATTGTAATGTTTGCGCTGCTAATGGTTTCCGTTTGTTTCCGTTCTGTAAGGTTTCATTTTTTTGACGGAATCAATACCGCAGTCGACTGCGCTATTGATTCCACCAAAAAATATCAAATACAATTCATTTTCAATATGATGCATATATACAAAATAGATATTTAAAGTCTGAAATCTTCATTATTGTAATGGATCTGCCAGGCACTACGTCTGTGGAGACTCCCAGGGTTAATCAGTCGACACCTGAGGCCAGACCTCTTAGACTGACACCGGCTCCCACCAATCAGGGTGGCAGGCTCAGGAGTGGGAGAGCCTATCGCGGCCTGGTCAGTCAGAGTTAGCTCCGCCCCCTGTCCATTTATACCTGCAGTTTTCTCTTCCTCATTGCTTGTTATTCTTTTGGATTCCTGGCCCCACTGCTGCTTGCTCCAGCCTGCTTCTGCCGTGCTTCTGCCTTGCTGCAGTTCCCCTTGTCTTGCTTTGCTTTGCCCCTGGCTTGCTTCTGTCTCCGTGCCCGCTCGGGTTACTCACTTCGTCCTGGTCCTGACTGTTCGTTCGCCGCTCCGTTTCCTCGTGGCGTTCCGTGGCTACTGCCCCTTCCCTTGCGTGTTCCCTGTTTGTTTTCCTGTGCACTTAGACAGCGTAGGGACCGCCGCCCAGTTGTACCTCGTCGCCTAGGGCGGGTCGTTGCAAGTAGGCAGGGACAGGGCGGTGGGTAGATTAGGGCTCACTTTCCCTTCACCTCCTTCCTGCCATCACAGAATAACAAGCCCTTACCTAGTCTACCATTTCTCCTACGCTGTCGCTATCATGGACCCCCTTGAGACCCTGACCCAGCAGATGCAGGGCCTCTCCCTACAGGTCCAGGCCCTGGCCCAAGGGGTTGGGCGCACCACCTCACCTCTAGAACCCGACCTCAAGTTACCTGACCGGTTTTCAGGGGACCGTAAGACGTTTCTCTCCTTCCGGGAGAGTTGCAGACTATATTTCCGCCTTAAGCCCCACTCCTCAGGTTCCGAGAACCAGCGGGTGGGTATCATCATATCCCGACTCCAGGAAGGGCCCCAAGAGTGGGCCTTCTCCTTGGCTCCTGACGCCCCTGAACTTTCCTCTGTTGATCGTTTTTTCTCTGCCCTCGGACTCATTTACGACGAGACTGACAGGACTGCTTTAGCCGAGAGTCAGCTGGTGACCTTACGTCAGGGTAGGAGACCGGTTGAGGAATACTGTTCTGATTTTAGGAAGTGGTGCGTAGCTTCTCAGTGGAACGATCCGGCCCTAAGGTGCCAGTTTAGGTTAGGATTATCTGACGCCCTGAAGGATCTGCTGGTTAGCTACCCCTCGTCTGACTCCCTTGACCAGGTTATGGCCCTAGCAGTACGACTTGACCGACGTCTCAGGGAACGTCAGCTAGAACGCTTCAGTGTGCTCCCCTCTGACTTTTCTGCGATCCCCCCCGAGGTCCCGCCTCCTCGCCCCTCCACGGAGGACTCGGAGGTACCCATGCAACTCGGGGCCTCCATGTCCCCTCGACAACGTAGGGAGTTTCGCAGAATGAACGGTCTCTGCTTCTACTGTGGGGACGACAAGCATCTACTGAACACCTGTCCCAGGCGCAAGAATAAGAAGCCGGAAAACCTTCCGCGCCTAAGTGATCATCGGGGAGGTCACTTGGGCGCACAGGTATTTCCCGTTAATGTGAAACGCAATAAAATTTTGCTTCCCTTTCAGGTCTCGTTTGCTGGCCGGTCTGCCACGGGCAGTGCTTTCGTGGATTCTGGTTCATCTGCTAATATCATGTCTGTGGAATTTGCTATGTCTCTAAAGATGCCTTGTATTGATTTACCTTATCCTATCCCTGTAGTAGGTATCGACTCGACTCCCCTTGCTAATGGTTATTTTACTCAGCATACTCCTGTTTTTGAACTCCTTGTTGGCTCCATGCATTTGGAGCAGTGCTCTGTACTGGTGATGCAGGGATTATCGTCTGATCTGGTATTAGGTCTTCCCTGGTTGCAGTTGCATAATCCCACGTTTGATTGGAATACTGGGGATCTCACCAAATGGGGTAATGAATGTCTTACGTCATGTCTCTCTGTTAACTCTATTTCTCCCCGGGAGGAGGTAAACACGCTTCCTGAGTTTGTTCAGGACTTCGCCGATGTGTTTTCTAAGGAGGCCTCCGAGGTGTTGCCCCCCCATAGAGATTACGATTGCGCTATCGATTTGGTGCCTGGTGCCAAGCTTCCTAAGGGTAGGATATTTAATCTTTCATGTCCTGAACGTGAAGCCATGAGGGTGTATATCCAGGAATGCCTAGCCAAGGGTTTCATTCGCCCCTCGACTTCTCCTGTAGGTGCTGGCTTCTTCTTCGTGGGGAAGAAGGATGGTGGTCTTAGGCCGTGCATTGATTATCGTAACCTGAATAAGGTCACTGTAAGGAACCAGTACCCACTTCCTTTGATTCCGGATCTTTTTAATCAGGTTCAGGGAGCCCAATGGTTTTCTAAGTTCGATCTACGGGGGGCATATAACCTTATCCGCATCAAAGAGGGGGATGAGTGGAAAACTGCGTTCAACACACCCGAGGGTCATTTCGAATACCTGGTCATGCCCTTTGGGTTGTGTAACGCCCCTGCTGTCTTCCAGAATTTTATTAATGAAATCCTGAGAGAGTACCTGGGTAATTTTCTTGTTGTGTACCTTGATGACATACTGGTGTTTTCCAAGGACTGGTCCTCTCACGTGGAGCATGTCAGGAAGGTGCTCCAGGTCCTTCGGGAGAATAATCTGTTTGCTAAGACTGAAAAATGTGTCTTTGGGGTACAGGAGATACCATTTTTAGGGCAAATCCTCACTCCTCATGAATTCCGCATGGACCCTGCCAAGGTTCAAGCTGTGGCGGAATGGGTCCAACCTGCCTCCCTTAAGGCGTTACAGTGTTTTTTAGGGTTCGCCAACTACTACAGGAGATTTATTGCCAACTTCTCGGTCGTCGCTAAGCCTCTTACGGACCTTACCCGCAAGGGTGCTGATGTCCTCCATTGGCCCCCTGAGGCCGTCCAGGCCTTTGAGACTCTCAAGAAGTGCTTTATCTCGGCCCCCGTGCTGATTCAGCCCAACCAAGAGGAGCCATTTATTGTGGAGGTTGACGCTTCCGAGGTGGGAGTGGGGGCCGTCTTGTCCCAGGGTACCAGCTCCCTCACCCATCTCCGCCCCTGTGCTTACTTCTCTAGGAAGTTTTCGCCCACGGAGAGTAACTATGATATTGGCAACCGCGAACTTCTAGCCATTAAATGGGCTTTTGAGGAGTGGCGGCACTTCCTGGAGGGGGCCAGACACCAGGTAACGGTCCTTACGGATCACAAGAATCTGGTTTTCCTAGAATCGGCCCGGAGGCTTAATCCTAGACAAGCTCGGTGGGCACTATTCTTTACCAGATTTAATTTTTTGGTTACCTATAGGGCTGGGTCCAAGAATATTAAGGCTGATGCTCTGTCACGTAGTTTCATGGCCAATCCTCCTTCCGAGAAGGATCCCGCTTGTATTTTACCCCCTGGTATAATCGTCTCTGCCACGGATTCTGATTTAGCTTCTGATATCGCGGCTGATCAGGGTGCAGCTCCCGGGAACGCCCCTGGGGACAAACTGTTTGTTCCCCTGCAATACCGGCTGAGGGTACTCAGGGAAAACCATGACTCCGCTCTATCTGGTCATCCTGGCATCTTGGGCACCAAACACCTCATTACCAGAAACTATTGGTGGCCTGGGTTGCCTAAAGATGTTAGGGCTTACGTCGCCGCTTGTGAGGTTTGCGCTAGGTCCAAAACCCCTAGGTCCCGACCTGCGGGCCTACTACGTCCCTTGCCCATTCCCCAGAGACCTTGGACCCATATCTCCATGGATTTTATCACCGATTTGCCTCCATCTCAGGGCAAGTCGGTGGTGTGGGTGGTAGTCGACCGCTTCAGCAAGATGTGCCACTTTGTGCCCCTTAAGAAGCTACCTAACGCCAAGACGTTAGCTTCTTTGTTTGTGAAACACATCCTGCGTCTCCATGGGGCCCCAGTCAATATCGTTTCGGACAGAGGGGTACAATTTGTTTCCTTATTTTGGAGAGCCTTTTGTAAAAAGTTGGAGATTGATCTGTCCTTCTCCTCCGCCTTCCATCCCGAAACTAACGGCCAAACGGAAAGGACCAACCAATCCCTGGAACAATATTTAAGGTGTTTCATCTCTGACTGTCAATTCGATTGGGTCTCATTCCTTCCCCTTGCTGAATTTTCCCTGAATAACCGGGTCAGTAACTCGTCAGGGGTCTCCCCGTTTTTCTGTAATTTCGGGTTTAACCCAAGGTTCTCCTCCGTCTCCCCTGGTTGTTCCAATAATCCTGAGGTAGAGGATGTTCATCGGGAACTGTGCACTGTCTGGGCCCAGGTTCAGAAGAACCTAGAGGCGTCCCAGAGCGCACAAAAGATTCAGGCAGATAGTAGACGTTCTGCTAACCCCCGGTTTGTCGTCGGGGATTTGGTCTGGTTGTCGTCCAGGAACTTGCGCCTTAAGGTCTCGTCCAGGAAGTTTGCTCCCCGATTTATTGGGCCTTATAAGGTCATTGAAGTCCTCAACCCTGTATCCTTCCGTCTGGAGCTGCCCCCATCCTTCCGCATACACGACGTCTTTCATGCCTCCCTCCTTAAACGCTGCTCCCCGTCCTGGTCCCCCTCTAGGAAACCTCCTGTTCCCGTTCTCACCCCTGAGGGGGTGGAATTCGAGGTGGCCAAGATTGTGGACAGTAGGATGATCCAGGGCTCCCTCCAGTACCTGGTCCATTGGAGAGGATACGGGCCGGAGGAGAGGACTTGGGTACCTGCTCGAGATGTTCACGCTGGGGTATTGGTCAGGAGGTTCCACCTTCTCTTCCCCACTAAACCGGGTCCTCTTAGTAAGGGTCCGGTGGCCCCTCATAAAAGGGGGAGTACTGTAATGGATCTGCCAGGCACTACGTCTGTGGAGACTCCCAGGGTTAATCAGTCGACACCTGAGGCCAGACCTCTTAGACTGACACCGGCTCCCACCAATCAGGGTGGCAGGCTCAGGAGTGGGAGAGCCTATCGCGGCCTGGTCAGTCAGAGTTAGCTCCGCCCCCTGTCCATTTATACCTGCAGTTTTCTCTTCCTCATTGCTTGTTATTCTTTTGGATTCCTGGCCCCACTGCTGCTTGCTCCAGCCTGCTTCTGCCGTGCTTCTGCCTTGCTGCAGTTCCCCTTGTCTTGCTTTGCTTTGCCCCTGGCTTGCTTCTGTCTCCGTGCCCGCTCGGGTTACTCACTTCGTCCTGGTCCTGACTGTTCGTTCGCCGCTCCGTTTCCTCGTGGCGTTCCGTGGCTACTGCCCCTTCCCTTGCGTGTTCCCTGTTTGTTTTCCTGTGCACTTAGACAGCGTAGGGACCGCCGCCCAGTTGTACCTCGTCGCCTAGGGCGGGTCGTTGCAAGTAGGCAGGGACAGGGCGGTGGGTAGATTAGGGCTCACTTTCCCTTCACCTCCTTCCTGCCATCACAATTATAAAGACAAAAATCTTCCCTAATATTTTTGGACTGATGTGCTGATTGCTGCTGTGTAAGCGTAATAAGAGACATAATCAGTTTATAAATAATTAAGGTCATCAATGTAATCACATGCTTGAAATGTTACTACATGTTACAGTAACAGCTGCATCCATCACATTATTTCAAAACATTACTGCAACTAAACTTTTTTTTTACTCAATTTTTTCACTTTCTATGTACTTGCTATAAATTTAGCAAAAAAACAAAGTAACCCCAATAAATTTCTTAGGCCTTATTCGGACGAGCGTGTCCGTTTTGCAAATTGTATTTTATGCATTTCCGTTCCGTGTGATATCAGTGTGCTTTCTATTTGGCATCAGTGTTCCTGATTTTTTCCCCTCATTATTTCTTTAGCAACTGGTGCGTGAAAAACACGTGTTTTTCACGCACCCATTGACTTCATCGGGCGACGCAGTCCACAAATACGGACCAAAACAGGTCATGCGGTGAGTTTCACGCAACGGAATTCAATTGAATTACATAAGTCTGTGTGCAGTGCGTTTTTTTAACGGACAGCACACAGGCATTATATACGCTGAATAAGGCCTTAAAGTGATGCTCTCAAGAGAATTGAGCCGCATCTTCTAACGAAGCATCGGTGGGAGATACAGTGTCAGACGGGGTCCATTGCAGAGGAAACTGCACAACACGTATTCGGAAGTTGTCATAGTGCCGAGGCAACCAGACCACCCTTACTGCAGCAACTCTTCAAATATTTTATATATAATGTCTTATAGCCAATTCTCATTCTTAAATGTATCCACAAGTTTTTTAGACTACAGAAAAGATAACGCAGCATTCCCTGCTTGTTCAGTGTTTGCTCAGCTTATTTGAACTCTGGGAAATGTCTTCTTTACCACTGACCAATAATTTGATGTAGAATAAAGTAACTGATCCATAATGCAGTGCAGCGCAGAGCACGACATTTTAGGAGCATGTCTATCGATAAGAGGGGCGTAGCTAAAGGGTCATGGGCCCCCGATGCAAAGGTTTTTCTTGGGGCCTGCCCGAACTACTCATGGCCGATGGCCCGCAGCTTTCAGCTGCAGCGCTGGGTCTCCTAAGTGATCCAACAATGCAGAATTAGTAGCCATGGGCATTACTAAGGACTTAAAACATCAGGGGGAATAGCCCCAATACACATTCCCCCACCCAAAAAAATAAATGACAGTATCACACATTATAGGATTATATGCAGTGGCTCAGCAGATAGTATCACACATAAAAGGATTAGATATAGGGCCCAGCAGACAGTATCACACATGATAGGATTAGATACAGTAGCTCAGCAGACAATATCACACATGATAGGATTAGATATAGGGCCCAGCAGACAGTAGCACACATGATAGGATTAGATACAGTAGCTCAGCAGACAGTATCACACATGATAGGATTAGATACAGTGGCTTAGCAGACAGTATCACACATGATAGAATTAGATATAGGGACCAGCTGACATTGCGGCTCCAGCACTGGACTCAAAAAGGTAAGAATAATAATTGTTTTGGTTTTTTAGGTGTTGTTAATTATTTTTGTGTGTTTGTTTTTTTTTTACAAGTTCGGTTGTTGGACTACTTCGGATTCGAGGACTACTTCGAAAATTGCTTTTTCTATTCTCAATAAAATGGATAACGAGGGTTGTGTGTATGTAGATACAGTAGCTCAGTAGGCAATATCACACATGATAGGATTAGATATGGGGCCCAGCAGACAGTATCACACATGATGGGATTAGATACAGTGGCTTAGCAGACAGTATCACACATGATAGGATTAGATATAGGGATCAGCTGACATTGCAGCTCCAGCGCTGGACTCAAAAAGGTAAGAATAATAATTGTTTTGGTTTTTTAGGTGTTATTAATTATTTTTGTGTGTTTGTGTTTTTTTTCCAAGTTCGGTTGTTGGACTACTTCGGATTCGAGGACTACTTCGATAACTGCATTTTTTTATTCTCAATAAAATGGATAACGAGGGTTGTGTGTGTGATTTTTATTTCAATAAAATATTTTATCTATGTCTTTGTATACACTTTATTACTACCAACTTAGTAATGGCCGCTGGCTGATTGACAACATCCATTATTAAGGCGGGGCTTAGTGTTAGACATGAAGAGGCTAACACAAACCCCCATTATTACCCTGGTACCTACAACCACCTGGGGTACCGGGAAGAGCCGTGTATGGTCCAGTACCCGACCATCTGTAGTGTAGGCCAAGCACTGGGGTGGCCACAGGCTGGTAATATTAGGCTGGCACAGCGCAAAAACAGTGGCCTTTCCCACCCCGTTAATGTTAGCCTGCTGCTGAGTTGTATCTGGCTGGTTATAAAAACGAGGGAACCCCACATCGTGCTTTCCAATTATTTATTTATTTTAAAAAAAAAATGACCCCCCATTTTCATAACCTGCCAGATACAACCCAGCAGCACCAGCAGCCTAGCAATACCAGGGTGGGAAGGGCCACAGTTTCTGGCCTTTCCCAGCCTAATAATACCAGCCTGCGGCCGCCCCAGTGGCCGATCATCACTACAGATGGTCAGGTACTGAATCGTACCCCGCTCTTCCGGGCCCCCCTGGTGGCGGTGAGTACTGGGGTAATAATGGGGGTTAGCGTTAGCCTCTGCACCGGCTAATACTAAGTCCCGCCTTAGTAATGGATGCTGTCCATCAGTTAGCGGCCATTAGTAAGGCGGTAGCGATAAAGTTTAAAAAAAATACAGACATAGAAAAAATAGATTTATTGAAATAAAAAACCCACACAACCCTCATTAACCATTTTATTGAGAATAAAAAAGCCGTTATCGAAGTAGTCCTCGAATCCGACATAGTCCAACTACCGAACCTGTAAAAAAACACAAAAAAAAAAACATTAGTAAGGGCCTGTTCACATCACCGCTGCCCTTCCGTCGGAGGTTTCCGCTGGGTAACCCCTCAACAGAAAGGCAAACTGAAACCTCTGCTTCCGTTTCCCTCACCATTGATCTCAATGGTGATGAAAACGTTGCTAAAGGCTTCCGTTGTCACCGCTGTGACAGGATTCAGTTGTTTTGCATTGTCGATTGTGCTATTGATTCCGCCAAAACAATGGTACCCGTTCACAACGGTGACAAACGGAAACCATTAGCAAAGTTTCCATCACCATTGAGATCAACAGTGATGCAAACGAAAGCTAAGGTTTCCGTTTGCCTTTTCTTTGAGGGGTTAACCCGACGGAAACCTCCGACAGAACCCCTCAACGGAAGGGCAGCAGTGATGTGAACAGGGCCTTAGATACAGGGCCCATGTGCATGTGTGATGCTGTTTGTTGGACCCTGTATCTAAGTCTAAGGTAGGCTTAGATACGGGGTCCAGCAGACCGTAATCTTATACAGTATAAGATAACTGTCTGCTGGGGCCCTGTATCTAAGCCTTCCCACATGGTAGGCTTAAAAGGGATTGTCCAGTCCCTAAACATTGATTGCTTATCCTCAGGATAGGCCATCAATAGTTGATGGGTCGGGGTCCGACACCCGGGACCCCCGCCAATCAGCTGTTTTTAAGGGGGTGCAGCCGCTCGTATGAGCGCTGCTTCCCCTTTATTTCCCTCACTTGCTCACACTGTGAATCGCTGACACGTCCATGTCGGCGTTTCAGTGTGAGAAAGTGACCCGAATGAAGGAGAAGTAGCGCTCATACGAGCGGCTGCACCCCCTTCAAAAAGGCTGACTGGCGGGGGTCCCAGGTGTCGGACTCCGACCCATAAGCTTCATCAAGACAGTAATATTAAACTTACCTCCTCTTCGGCCGCAGCAGAGGTCCTCACTCCATCAAGTGTCGGGATGTTGTGCGCAGCGCATAGCGTCGTGACGTCATGCGCTGCGCACAGCGCTGTAACGACAAAACCTCCGCTGCGCTCCGGAAAGAGGGGGGGTAAGTACTGTCAGTTACTATAGTAACGGGGGCCCGTGTAGTTTATTACATAGGCCCCAGTTACTATAGTAACTTTTCATTGAAGTGGTGCAGGGGCTTCGGGGCCCGGTCGCAATATATAGTTATGCCACTGATCGATAAACTGTACTGTATTTGTAAATTATTATTTTTTATTTTTTTTGCAGAATTCCTCTGTACATAATTTTATAGGGAGCGCAGAAGTTGCATTGATAATGGTTGCCTATGAGGATCACAACAGTCCCTCTGTCACACAAGCAGTCTTCAGTATTATAAATGACATGTGGCAGGTGGGGATAACATTACGAATTTTGCATTAGGATCCAGGAGCTTTAACTTACATCTCTGAATAGAACATAATGGTTGTTACTGGGCTTTTATTAGCACTGGGGTCCAGGAGCCTGGAGCTAACACCTTTTTATAAGCTGCATAAATAGATCCATAGTTAAACTTAAACTTTACAGTATTTTAATAATATGAGATATACAACTTTTCGAATATAATTACCATATAAATATTTTGCATATATTGAGATTAAACATGATATTCTTTTATTGCTTTGCCACCAGTAAAACTTTTTTTTTGAGGAAATTATTACATTTTTCAATGACAGGAGTACTTGTCTGAATTCTTTTTCACTCAAAAATTACTGTTAGCCAGAATAGCTTCTTCCTGTGTTTGGGAAGTAATTATGGTTCCATTATAGGGGACACAACTAATCCTGTTGGACAATAAATCGAGGTTTCAGAAAGAGAATTGTTATATTTCTGTTGAAAGGAGACTTGTTGTTCACAGAAACCAATTTCTGTAGAGGAAATTACAACTTTAAGAGAGACTCTGCATTTTTATTGAACATTGGAAATATGGCCCTGGTTCTTTTTGGTATATCAATAGTGCTAAATAGAGTGAGTGTGGAACAGTGAACAATGAATCAAAATAAATGGAACTAAACAAAATCAAAATAATGTCTTTATTTTATATTTATAGAATTCATTATATTGGCTTTTCTAAACAGGATCTACAGTATCTATAATTGATTCCTTTTATATCTCGTTTGTATTGGTGCTGATACAGAAATAATACAATTTGTGTTGAATTACGTTTTTTCTAGTATGTTCACCTGACTCTGCATTGATGTGACATTTAGTAATGCTTTATAAAATCATCACCTTCTTTATTTTTTCTAGAAATTCTTACATGGATAGAATTATATAAACCCATTCACCCAGTGAGTTTTTATTCAAATACAGCCTTCAATTCGGTTACATGATCGCCGGTCTGACTAACCGGTTCCCAAAGCGTCTGACATGTGGAAGTCAATTTCTCTATGTAAGTCTATGAGACTAACATTCAACATTGGCAACAGACTGGCAATTATGTGACCGCATGAGGGACCCAAATGGAGGATGTGTCTTAATAAATACTCGCTGGGTGAGAAAATACAAATTACATATGTGTACAAGATGTGCATTACCATTGGGCAAATAAATACTAATAATAATTTTTTTTAACCCCTTACCGCACCAGGATGCACCGGTACATCCTGTATTACAGTGCTTTAAGGCACCGGGACGTACCGGTGCGTCCTGGCTAAAAACAGTCACCCTGTCAAAGGGCAGGATGACAGACCTGTGCTGTCAACTGTTAATGACAGTTGATCGGCACAGTAAGACGGCAGGGGACCAATCGCAGTGGTTCCCGGCCGGCGATTGCTGTCATTGGTCAGTCACAGCAGACTGACCAATCACAGCTCAATAAGAATGTGTATGTGATGGCGTGGGCTCAGAAGCTGAGAAAGCGCTATCACCATGGGTATCGGCTGTCCGACACGCCACTGTAATGGCCAGGACCGGAGCTAGGCTCCGATCCAGCAGATTAACTCCTTAGATGCAGCGATCAAAGCGATCGCTGCATCTAAGTGGCTTCTAGCCTGTCGGTAACCATGATGGTTGCCACAGGCGCGGGTGTCAGCTGTTTGTCACAGCTGACATCCTGCTCTACTGACCAGGACCGGAGCTAGGCTCCGATCCGGCCGATTAACCCCTTAGATGCAGCTCTAGCTGCATCTAGGTGGTTAGATCGCACCCTATGGTTGCTAATGGCAACCACCGGCACCCATAGCCTAACAATGGCTTCCTAGTACGGAACCCTATTAGGCCCCGCCGGGAGGCAAAGCCTAATAGGCTTGCTGTCAGTGAATAACTGACGGCTCTAATACACTGCACTATGTAGGTATCTTAGTGTATTAGAATAGCGATCAGGGCTTCATGCCTGTCCCCTAGTGGGACAAAAAAAAAGTTAAAACACGTTAATAAAAATGTTGTAAAAAAAAAATAACGTTTTACGTTAAAAAACACTAACAGCCTTTTTTCCCATAATAAGACTTTTATTATAGGCAAAAACGTAAGACATAAAAAAAAGTACACATATGTGGTATCACCGCGTCCGTAACGACCCGAACTATAAAAATATCACGCTATTTTACCCGTGCGGTGAACACTGTAAAACAATAAATTAAAAAAACAATTCTAGAATCGCTGTTTTTTAGTCACTACCCCTCCCAAAACAGAATGAAAAAAGGGATCTAAGAGTTGCATGTACCCCTAAATTATACCATTAAAATCTACAGCCCATCCCGCAAAAAACAAGCCCTTACACAGCTTTTTTGACAGAAAAATAAAAACGTTATGGCTCCCAGAATATGGCGAATATGGCAAAAAATAAATTATTTGAAACAAAAGTGATTTTATTGTGCAGATGCTGCAAAACATAAAAAAAACTATATACATATGGTATCGCCGTAATCGTATCGACCCGCAGAATAAAGTAAAATTGTCATACATAACGCATGGCGAACGCCGTAAAAAAATAGAATAAACGAATTGCAGCTTTTTGGTCACCTTGCCTGCCAAAAAATGAAATAAAAAGTGATCAAAAAATTGCATGTACCCCAAAATGGTACCAATGAAATCTACAGATTGTCCCGCAACAATTAAGCCCTCACTCAGCTCTGGTGGAGAAAAACGAAAAAAGTTTTGGCTCTCAGAATATGGCGATGCAAAATGTGCAGTGTTCCAAAAGCGGATAAGATCAGGCTCCATTTATCAGTGCGACACCGGCCACATATCTATGAATTATTATTTATTTACCCCATTATTATACCCTCTCATTAAACCTGATGTACCCCGCACAGCTTACATATGCCCCCACAACATAAACTGAAATTCCAGCAAAACCCCAAACAAAACTACCACTAAGCAAAATCTGCGCTCCAAAAGCCAAATGGCGCTGCCTCTCTTCTGAGCCCTGCAGCGTGCCCAAACAGCCGTTTACGTCCACATATATGGCATCGCCATAACCGGGAGAACCCGCTTAACAGTTTGAGGTATTTGTCTTCAGTGGCATGAACTGGGCACAACATATTGTGCACTAAAATGGCATATACCTGTGGAAATTTGCAATTTTCACTTTGCACCATCCACTCAGTATTAATTTATAATAAAAAAACAAAAAACCTGTGTGTCAAAATGCCCACTACACCCCTTAAAAAAAGGCCTTGAGGGGTGCAGTTTCCAAAATTGGGGTCACTACTTGGGGGTTTGTTTTACTATTTGACCCCAGAGCCCCGTCATTGTGGGCTAATGCTGCGAAAATCACCAAAATAGGCCTCACATGCGCCTTTCAATTCTAAACCCTGTCATATGTCCAGTCAAATGATAAATGCCTTGAGGGGTGTAGTTTACAAAAATACTTCTCAGGGTTTTACACTCTACTCTGGTACCTAAGGGAGCTCTGCAAATGTGACTTGGCGCCAGTACACCAGTCCAGCAAAATCTGCGCTCTAAAAGCCAAATGGTGCTCCTTTCATTTTGAGCTCTGCCATGTGCCCAAACAGCAGTTTAGAGCCACACATTGGGTATTGCCGTACTCGGGAGAAATGGGTAACAAATTGTGTGTTGTTTTTTCTCCTATTACCCATTGAGGAAAAAAGAATTTAGTGCAAAACTACATATTTTTTGGAAAAATTGTTTTTTTTCATTTTCACTGCCTCATTCTAATACAATCCATGAAACACCTGTGGGATCTAAATGCTCACTACACCCCTAGATGATTACCCTGAGGAGTATAGTTTCCAAAATGTAGTCACTTCTCAGGGGTTTCTACTGTACTGGTACCTCAGGGGCTCTGCAAATGCGACATGGTGCCCAAAAAACAATCAACCAAAATCTACATGCCAAGTAGCACTCCTGCCATTCTGAGCCCTTCCTTGAGTCCAAACAGCAGTTTATGACCCCATATGGGGTATTGTGGTACTCGTGAGAAATTGCTTTACAATTGTTGGGGCGCTCTTTCTCCTTTACTCCTTGTGAAAATGAAACAAATTCAACATTTTACTGGAAAGAATGTCGATTTTCATTTTCACTGCCTAGTTCCAATAAATTCAGCAAAAAAACTGTGGGACCAAAATGCTCACTATACCGTTAGATAAGTTCCATGAGGGGTGGAACTTTTGCGGGGTTTGCACTATTTTGGCCCCTCAGTGGCTTTGCAAATGTGACATTTGTGCCGCAGACCATTCCATCAAAACTTGAGCTCCAAAAGTCAAATGGCGCTCCGTCCATTCTAAACCCTGCCGTGTGTCCAAACAGCAGTTTATTACCACATATGAGGTATTGCTGTGCTCAGAAGAGTTTGCTTTACAAATGTTGGTGTGCTTTTCCTGATTTATCTATTGTAAAAATGAAAAAAATTTGCTAAAACGTTTCAATTTTAATTTTAATTTCACTGCATAATTCCCATAAATTCCGTTTGGGGTTAAAATGCTAACTATACTCCTAGAAATATTCTTTGAGGGGTGTAGTTTCCAAAATGGGTCAATTTTGGGGGGTTTCTGCTGTTTTGGTCCCTCCAGGGCGTTGCAAACACGACATGCCACTGAAAACTATTCCAGTAAAATCTGCTCTCCAAAATCGAAATGGTGCTTCTTCCCTTGTGAGCCCTGCTGTGGGTCCAAACAGCAGTTTATTACCACATATGGGTATTTGCCGTAATCGGGAGAAGATGCTTTACAAATGTTGGGGTGCTTTTTCTCATTTATTCATTGTAAAAATTAAAAATTTCTACGCTTTTTTAGAAAAATTTTGATTTTCATTTTTACAGACTAATTCCAATAAGTTTAGTAAAGAAATTGTGGGGTCAAAATGCTAACTATCCACTAGGTACATTTCATGATGGGTGTAGTTTCCAAAATGGGGACACTTTTGGGGGGATTCCACTATCTTGGCACCACAAGACCTCTTCAAACCTGACATGGTGCCTAAAATATATTCTAAAAAGGCAGCCCCAAAATCCTCTAGGTGTTCCTTTGCTTCTGAGGCCTGTGCTTCAGCCCAGTAGTGAACTAGGGCCACATATGGGATATTTCTAAAAATTACAGAATCTGGGCAATAAATATTGCGTTGCATTTCTTTGGTAAAACTTTCTGTGTTAAAGAGAACAATGTATTACCAATGAATTTTGGCCAAAAAAAAGAAAATTGTAAATTTCCCCTCTACTTTTCTTTAATTCATGTGAAATGCCTAAAGGGTTAAAAAACTTTCTGAATGCTGTTTTGGATGCTTTGAGGGGGTCTAGTTTTTAAAATAGGGTGATTTATGGGGACTTTCTAATATATAAGGCCCTCAAAGCCACTTCAGAGGTGAAATGTTCTCTGAAATAATAGCCTTTTGAAATTTTCTTCAAAATGGAAGAAATTGCTGCTAAAGTTCTAAGCCTTGTAACGTCCTAGAAAAATAAAAGGACTTTTAAAAAACTATACAAACATTAAGTAGACATACAGTAAATGTTAGCGAGTAACTATTTTGTGTGGTATTACTATCTGTTTTACAAGCAAATACATATCAATTTAGAAAAATTTTCTCTGAATTTTGGGGTTTTTCACAAATAAACACTGAATATATCGACCAAATTTTACCACTAACATAAAGTCCAATGTGTCATGAGAAAACAATCTCAGAGTCGCTTGAATACATAAAAGCATTCCAGAGTTATTACCACATAAAGTGACACATGTCAGATCTGAGAAAATCAGCTGTGTCCTTAAGGCCAAAACAGGCTGTGTCCTTAAGGGGTTAATGGAGTTCTTCAGGGTTTTTTTTTTTTTTTAAAACAAAACAATTCTTTACACCCTTTTAGGGAATTCTGAATTCAGGACCTTCATCTCTTGACCAGAGTGGAGAGCGGTTAAAAAGAGCACATCTTTCTGTGGAGGACCTGTCTTGTCCTGCATTACACAGACAACCCATTGAGTTAAATGAAAACTGAGTAATGCTTAAAGGGGTATTCCCATCTGCATAATCATATCTCAAGTGCTAGTAAATCTAAAATTAGCAACTTTACCAAATACCTTGAATTTTCAAATCTTTACTCTTCTCTAGATAATTCTCCTGTGACATGCCAAGTCCCCCTCTTTGTATTTTGCTCGTTCCCTAGAGTTGCGACCACCGCTGCAGTCCTTCAGCAGTGGCCGCGCTTGCGCACTGTTTTCATCTTCTACTGTAAGGGATGGCCGCAGTCTCGAGAGCGCACCTGCCGGCACATTTGCAGTGGCTCCCGGCCTGGCCAACTCTCTTCAGCTGTAATAAGATCTGTGGATGGCTCCAGGGGCCCTGGGTTTATCGACAGATCTGGATACAGCTGGAGGGGGTTGGCCGGTAAGCAACACGCATGCGCGGGCAGGCGCACTCCACAGACCCCGGCCATCCTCTACAGTAGAGGAAGGGGAAAACAGTGTGCAAGCACAGCAAATCGCATGGTGGAAGGGGGAGTGTAGAGAAGGGTTGAAAAGGTGAATGACTAAGGGGATAAAACTGTGTAGGCCCAAAGATTGTGAGGAGGACAAGGTGTGATGTCCTCAACCACACTTACTATGCCTGGTTGAGAAGAGGGGTCAGCAAGGTTTACGCCCGGGACTGCTAGTACTAGTGTATCTAGCAGAATTGGGAGTGCGCACGGAGAAGGCAGCACAGCTTGATTGACGTAAAGCGCGTACCGCCAACATTTTCGGTCACTCAGATGAATGTGCTGCAAGGAAAAAGGATGGAAAAAGACACTACTGGGGGTAATATATTGGATCAAATGGCATAATTAGACTTAGATTTTAATGTTTATTGAAATGAAGAGAAAAAAAAATAAAGGCTTTAGGTGGGAATAACCCTTTAATTTCCCCTGAGGTGTTGCAAGGAAATTGAACATACCGCCAGGTTTACCCAAAAATTTCAGCTGATTGCTGGGGGATCCCAGCAGGGGGAATCTTTGTAATTAGCTTATTGCCAAGGGACCCTTCGAACATGTAGACATGTAGAGTTTGTCCAAAGCGGACAACCCCTTTAAAGGGTTAATACATAGCAGCTTCATAAAAATTGTTGAAAACATATAAGAATTATAATAATATTTAATGATATAGAATTATTCTGCATCATTATATAGTGTATAATAATAAACAAATATATTATTATTGTTATTAATAATAGTATTATTGTTACACTTTCATAGAGACCAGTGGAAATTTTATGGTTAGATACTTAGAATAACGTATCAACTCTAGAAGAGCAAAACATGATTGCAAAACAAACTACATGGAGAAAACAACCCAATGCTGATGTATGCAGCAACATCATCTGGAGTAATGATCCCAATAATAATAGGTCATGCCCAGTAGAAGCATTATGTCCATTAGTAGTAAAATGCCAAGCAATATTTCGAACAGCGCAATGCCCTGCTATAGTCATACTGTCAGTAAATTGCCTGTTTTGCTCTGTTTGAAAAATCAACTAGAAATAAATAAGAAAGTAATAAAAGCTTTGCATTTTGGGTTGGATCATTGCCATTCTTGTCTTACATCTGTATAAATACAATTCAGACTATTGTTAATGTGTAAATGTTCCAGCGCCCTAGTTAGTATTGTCATCACAGACAAAGGCTCTACTAGATAATCTTTAGAAATATAGACATTCAATTTATTTGAAACTTAATGTAGCTATTTTCAAATATGTGACACCAGTCTCTTCATTCCAGGGAACACCTGTAAGGCAGTGTGCCTTCTATCGTGAAAAGGGTAAGCTGCATATATTTCTGGATACTAATCTCCATTAAAATATCCTGGTAGTGAAAAGGTCAGAATAAATGATTAATGCATTGTGTTGTAACTATATACCACAAGAATAGCTTTCTTTTTAGGCACTTGTCATCTTCTCAAAGAATGACCGCACACAACCTGTAGGAGTACAGAATTTTTCCTGCAAGGAGAAAAATGTGAAATGTGTAATCAGCCTACCGACCATAAAACTATCATAATCTCAAAAAATTTATATTTAAACTTTTTAAATCCCTTATGTAGCTTATTTAAGATTTGGAAAGTTGATTGATTTGAAAGTTGTTTGAGTTGTATATGGCACATCTCCCCAATGTCATCTCAATGGGCCATACTGTAACTCTAAACCGTGCAACAAAAATACCTTGGTTTCTGTATATTTTAAACTCTGGTCATATTTCTCAATAAATACATTTTCGGAGAAAATTTGTTAAAATCTGGTAATGCAAGATATATTAACTATACAGTGACTAAAAATGAATGAACTAAGTTATGAACTTAGATGTGATCGATAACAGCTCTATCCTTCGTGTCAGAGACACGCAGGACCCGCTGACACTCAACTCGTCAGTCCCGCTAACCTGATGGATACAGGTTTCAGTGCAAGATACAGCTGCTCTCTATACAGAATACAAAGCAGCTGTATCTGAAAAAGTTAAAATTATTTTTAATCAAATATAACTACAAAGTTGGACTAATCCCACTGATATACATTTTTATAAGAATAAAAAAAAACGTTTTCAAAGGTGTACATAGCCTTTAACCTACTTGGACATAGAATTAATATTAAAGGGGTTTTCCTGGTTTTGTTTTTTACCCAGCCACATTATTCATCAAGAATAAGAGGGCTTTCGCATTTTAACCATTTCTTATCTGTGCGCCGCTTCAATGTTTACATGCAGGCTCAGGTCCATACATGGCCCCCCTTCTCTATCTGCAATGTACGGGACACAGAGAAAGTGTTCTAGCTGCCGCCCTGTCACAGGTCAGCATGTGAAGACACCCTTTCTGTGCAACGTACAGATGTGCTATGGAGAAGGGGGCAAGTATTTTTTAAAACATAATGAGAAGGACTAATCACTATTACCCACAGCAAAGAGTCCCTAAGAAAGAGTGGCTTCCGCTTTAGTAGATTCAATGCGGCCATTCATGTAATAATACATTACCTTGACAACAAATACATTGATTAAACACATATAACTGAGTGCATAGTTTTAAAGTATGTATTTTGTAGACGCACCTTCGGCAGTAATCATAGTTACCATAGCTGAAGTACATAGAAGCTTCTTTACAATTACCAGCAAACTACTGGTGGCTTCCCTCACCAAGTGCCTTCAGTCACTCAGGGCTCTCCAAGAGATATTATGTATCCATCCCCTAACTGGTACTTTTCAATAACCTTATAGTTTTTTTTTAATTTATGACTTAAAAATAGACACATCAGTAGTTGGACTTTTCAAAAATGAGGGTATTTTTACTTGGCAGCAACAAGGTGGTTACAATCTGACTAAATAAATACTTTTTTTCCAGACATTAATGTCATGTGTAGTAATAACAGCGTGGGACAGTTATCTATTTAGTTACTTTCTTTTTAACCCGTTAGTGACCGCCAATACGCCTTTTAACGGCGGCCACTAACGGGCTTTATTCTGATGCATATGCCTTTTTACGGCACTGCATCAGGATAAAGTAAACAGAGCAGGGAGCGTCAAATCTCCCTGCTCTCAGCTGCTAGAGGCAGCTGAGGGCTGGGGGCGTCCCTGCTCTGCCGTGTGAGATCGATATAAGTATCGATCTCATCCGTTTAACCCCTCAGATGCGGTGCACAATAGCATGCACCGCATCTGAGTGGTTTTGGAGAGAGGGAGGGAGCTCCCTCTCTCTCCCACCGACATCCGGCGATACGATCGCCGAGTGTCTGTGTCTCTAATGGCAGCCGGGGGCCTAATAAAGGCACCCAGGTCTGCCTGGAGCGAATGCCTGCTAGATCATGTCGGAGGCCTAGCCGATGCCTGTCCGTTTTAAACGGACAGGTAGTAATACACTGCAATACAAAAGTATTGCAGTCAGTGGCGTAACTACCGCCGTAGCAGCAGTAGCGGCTGCTACGGGGCCCGCGGCATGAGGGGGCCCGTGTCGCCCGCCGGCACGAGCCCCCATCATGGCCGGAGGCTCCGCTAGCAGCCGCTATGGCTGCTACAACCCGACACCACTGAACAGTACGGCAGAGATGGGAGGTATCTCCCCGCTCTGCCATTAAGCAAAAGACATGTATCCCCTATCCACAGGACGGGGGATACATGTGTGATCGCTGGCAGCGATAGGGAGAACGGGGGACTGAAAGTCCCCTGAAGTTCTCCATCACAAACCTCGGATATCCGGGGTCTGTGTCGGCAGCTCCGTAGAAATGAATGGAGCGCCGGTCCCGCTTGTGCACATGTGTGACCAGCGCTCCATTCATTTCTACAGAGCTGCGCAGACGCCGGAAGTCAGAGGTTAGTCATGGAGAACTTCAGGGGACTTTCAGTCCCCCGTTCTCCCTATCGCTGCCAGCGATCACACATGTCTCCCCTATCCTGTGGATAGGGGATACATGTCTTTTATTAGGACACACTGTAGGTCGCATTTTTTAGGGAGGGGGGACGCTGTATGGCGTTCCCTACAGGGGGGGGGCTGTATGGTGTTCCCTACAGGGGGGACGACGCTGTATGGCGTTCCCTACAGGGGGGGGACGCTGTATGGCGTTCCCTACAGGGGGGGGTGCTGTATGGCGTTCCCTACAGGGGGGATGCTGTATGGCGTTCCCTACAGGGGGGGACGCTGTATGGCGTTTCCTACAGGGGGGGCGCTGTATGGCGTTCCCTACAGGGGGACGACGCTGTATGGCGTTCCCTACAGGGGGGGCTGTATGGCGTTCCCTACAGGGGGGGCTGTATGGCGTTCCCTACAGACCCCCCCTGTAGGGAACGCCATACAGACTCCCTGTAGGTAACGCCATACAGTCCCCCCTGTAGATAACGCCAGACAGCCCCCTCTGTAGATAGCGCCATACAGTTCCCCCTGTAGATAGCGCCATACAGCCCCCCTGTAGATAGCGCCATACATCCCCCCTGTAGATAGCGCCATACAGCCCCCCTGTAGATAGCGCCATACAGCCCCCCCTGTAGATAGTGCCATACAGCCCCCCCTGTAGGGAAGGCCATACAGTCCAGCCCCCCCTTGTAGGGAACGCCATACAGTCCCCCCCTGTAGGGAACACCATACAGTCCCCCCCTGTAGGGAACGCCATATACCCCCCCTGTAGGGAACGCCATACAGTCCCCCCGTAGATAACACCATACAGTCCCCCCATAGATAACGCCATACAGCCCCCCGTAGATAACGCCATACAGCCCCCCGTAGATAACGCCATACAGCCCCCCGTAGATAACGACATACAGCCCCCCCCGTAGATAACGCCATACAGCCCCCCTGTAGATAACGCCATACAGCCCCCTCTGTAGATAGCGCCATACAGCCCCCTCTGTAGATATCTACAAAGGGGGCTGTATGGCGTTATCTACAGGGGGCTGTATGGCGTTATCTACGGGGGGGCTGTATGGCGTTATCTACGGGGGGCTGTATGGCGTTATCTACAGGGGGGCTGTATGGCGTTATCAAAAGGGGGGGTTTGTAAAAAAGGCACTATCTACAAGGGGGGGGTTGTGTGACACCCAGGGGAGGGGGGGCCCCAGTCAAAAGTTTGCTATGGGGCCCAGTCTTTCCTAGTTACGCCCCTGATTGCAGTGTATTATAATAGCGATCGGAGAATCGCAAATTAAAGTCCCCTAGTGGGACTAGTATAAAAGTGAAAAAAAAAGTTTAATAAAGTGAATTAAAAAAAAAATGAAAAACCCAGCTTTTCCCCTTACAAAATGCTTTACTATTAAAAAAACTAAATAAAGTAAAAAAGCTACACATATTTGGTATCGCCGCGTCCGTAACGACCCAGACTATAAATCTATTACATTATTTAACCCGCACGGTGAACGCCGTAAAAAATGTAATAAAAAACTATGGAAAAATTGCCGATTTCTGTGAATCCGGAATTAAAAAAAATGTGATAAAAAGTGATCAAAAAGTCGCATCTACTCCAAAATGGTACCAATAAAAACTACAAGTCTTCCCGCAAAAAAAAAGCCTTCATACAACCGCATCGGCGAAAAAATAAAAACGTTACGGCTCTTCAAATATGGAGACACAAAAACAAATAATTTTGAAAAAACAGGGTTTTTACTGTGTAAAAGTAGTAAAACATACAAAAACTATACAAATTTGGTATCGTTGCAATCATAACAACCCACTGAATAAAGTTACTTTGTTATTTATATCACATGGTAAACGGCGTAGATTTAAGACGCGAAAAAGTGTGGCGAAATTTCAGGCTTTTTTCTATTCCCCCCCCCAAAAAAAAGTTAATAAAAGTTAATCAATAAATAATATGTCCCCCAAAATGGTGCTATTAAAAAATACAACTTGTCCCGCAAAAAACAAGACCTTATACAGCTATGTCGACGCAAAAATGAAAAGGTTATAGCTCTTGGAATGCAACGATGGGAAAACGTAAAAAATGGCCTGGTCATTAAGGTCTAAAATAGGCTGGTCATTAAGGGGTTAATTATTGTAGAGGTTTACTGTTTTTGTTGTTAGATTTGTTGTTGTGTTTGTTGTAGCTGAACAAAGAGGAATCACACTTCCTGAAGTTAGTATAAAAATCGAATTGTGAAAACACGGGGGGAGATATATCAAAACAGGTGCAAAGTAAATGTGGAGTAGGTGCCAATTGCAACCAATAGGGATGCTGCTTTAATTTTCCCAAAAGGCCTCTGAAAAATGAGAGGTAGAATCTGGTTGGTTGCTACTCCACGTTTCAGTTGCACCAGTTTTAATATATCTCTTCCACTGTTCTTATATTTTATAGTGCTTAATTTTAGGTACACACATAACACATTTGATGTCTATATGAGCATGAGGTATGATTTTAAACCAGATAAATAAAACATAATTTTTTAATAAATTATAAATAAATTTAATATTAAAAGGGGTTATCCCACCACATGAACTTATCACCTAGCTACAGGATAAGTGATAAGTGTTTGAGCGCTGAGGGTCCCACCACTGAAACCCCCACCAATCAAGAGAACGGGGGTTCCAAGTCCACTGAACGAACGGAGCTGTGGTTACGCATGTGTGCTTCCACTCTATTCATTCTCTATGGGACTACCACAGCTGTACTAGGTCGCAGCAATAGGACCCCCAGCAATCAAATACTTATCACCTATCCTGTTGATAGGTGATAAGTTGATGTGGTGGGATAAACCCTTTAACACAATTAGGACCAAGCATGGTACATATACATTATAGGGGGGGATTGTATGGAGCGATTGCACAGGCTGAACCCGCTTCATATGCTGCGGATGTCTGCTGTATATTACAAATGACACCCCGCTCTAACAGTCGGGTTTGGAGATAACACCGATCCCGGCTGTTTAACCACTTAGATGCCACGGTCAAAAACGGTCAATAGCAGCAAGTAAACCATAAGAGGTTTACACCCACGCTGAACACATGTTTTTTTTTGTTTTTTTTTAAAAAGACACATGGTCTCCCACAAAAAAAGTTGAATAAAAAGTGATCAAAAAGCTATAAGTTCTATAAATTGGTACCAATACAAACTACAGCTTGCCCCGCAAAAACAAGTCCTCACATAACTCCATCGACAAAAAAATAAAGTTCTGAATCTTTTTTTATAATAAAAAGTTTTTATTTTGTAATAGTAATAAAACATAAAAATGACTATATATATTTGGTATCGCCGTAATCGTTGTGACCCACAGAATAAAGGTAATATGTTGTTTTTTACCACAGGGCAAATGCTGTGAAAACAAAACCCCAAAAACAATGAGACAATTGCTGGGTTCTTTTTCATATTACCCGACAAAATAATTTTTCAAAGCTTTCCAGTACATTATATGGTACATTAAATAGTTCTATTAAAACTGCAACTCGTTCCGCAAGAAAAAAAAAAAAGCCCTTATACGACTTTATCAATGGAAAAATAAAGTTATGGTTCTTGAAAGGCAAGAAGGGAAAAACAAAAGTGAGAAAAAAAATGAAAAAGGGCTTGGTCATTAAATGATTGATAAAGACTTTTTATATATATATATATATATATATATATATATATATATATATATATATATATATATATATATATATATATATATATATATATATATATATATATATAAAGTCCAAATACAATGTCAGCCGCACAGCCTTGTAAATCATAGGTGGGTGCCGACCTGCCCAGGTCAGGGCTAACAGACCTGCTGTAGTAGAATCCAAAAATCAGGAAGCACTCCAAGGTATAAGCAAGGTAGAAAAAGGTGCTTTATTGGTGCATATACACACACAACGTTTCAGCTCAACACAGGAGCCTTTCTCAAGTGAGCTGACATTCTCAAGTGAGCTGAAACGTCGTGTGTGTGTGTATATGGACCAATAAAGCACCTTTTTCTACCTTGCGTATACCTTGGAGTGCTGCCTGATTTTTGGATTCTATATATATATATATATATATATACATATATATATATATATATATATATATATATATATATATATATACATATATATACATATATATATATATATATATATACATATATATATATATATATATATATATATACATACATATCTGATACATTATATAGGTTTGTGGTCAAATGCGCTACAGCCATTTTGTGTATTATGCTAATAAGTCATAAGAGCTTTTTCTCATACATAAACTGACTGGTATGTTTTCAAATATGTCTGGGGAAGTCAAAGATGGGAAGATATCTAACAGATAGTGAGATCTTGATTTTGCCTTATGTCATGAACATTTACTCTTCCCTTTGCAATAAAAATTAACCTTCCATCTTTCAATGAAAATAAAATAAAAGATATTTTATAACATATTCAAAAATCAACTTGTGCAATACAAATCCGATAGGAAAATATATTGTGGCATCCTGCATCGCATGCCGCATTAACAGAACTTTTCTCCACTAGAAGCATTACTTCAAGGGGAAAACAGTTCTTTACATCATCTTATAACTAAATATTAGTTCTGTATTTTGGTAACAATTGTGATATTGCAGAGTATATGGCTATGGAAATGCTTTGTCTCGTATATGAACAGAGATGTAAACTGGCACCTGAGCATCACAATGTCCAAAATATTTTCTAAGCTCTTACATTTTATCCCAAATGGAAGACAAGATAAGGAAATTCTCATAAAGCTCCTTTCTAATGTATGGCACTGACAAGGTGATGTCAATCTCAGTGCCCTGCAGTAAATTATATTCATGGACAAAATGCCTAATTTTGGTATGATACGATTTCCGAGCTATGCTGACGGAGGGCACCAGGAAACAATTAAATTAACAGAACTCACATTTCTAAGCATCTCCTCCTCCAGTTTGAAGTTACAAAGTCAACTTTAATTTATAGACCTTTACCGTCTAAAATCACTCTCTGTAAAATTGAAAAGACTTTGTAAATTTACCGTTACGGAAAAAGAAAATTGTTGCTTTGCAAAATAAAGAACAGCTAGAGGGTACCAAACAATAGAACACTTACATTAAAATACATGGCTTTTGTTTAGAAGACGTGATATAAATTTTTCTGCTAAATTGATTTTATTTCCCCGCATTAATTAAACAGATTAGTGTAAGAATAATGCACAATTTATATTGAAATGTATTATTGGACATTGTGCACAACTCAGATTACTGCGAATTAAATCTAAGCAAAAAATATTTATTATTAAGTAAACTTCTTCCTGGAAAAATAAAAGAAATACATATTTAAACAGTGAGACGAGGATAAGGAGCACATTTTAAAACTCTTGCCAGAGAGCTTGCCCAGACCATGAGATAAGTTGGGCTGCATTTTGTACTACTGGTCTCTTCATGAAGGAGAGGTCTGTTGCAGATTGCTTTTGCAGGACGTTCCTTTTTTCTATGTCAAACACTGAATGATATGTAGTGCTCCAGGGGCGTAGCTAAAGGCTCATGGGCCCCGATGCAAGAATTCTTACTGGGCCCCCCGCAAATGCCTCATGGCCGACGGTCCGCAGCTTTCAGCTGCATCGCTGGGTCTCCTAAGTGACCCAACAATGCAGCACTAGCAGCCAGGGGCGTCACTATGGCTGGGTTCACACACCCTATTTACGGACGTAATTCGGGCGTTTTAGCATTGAATTACGTCCGAAAATGCGCCTCAAAAGCGTTGGCAAACATCTGCCCATTCATTTGAATGGGTCTTACGATGTTCTGTGCCGCTGTCAAAAGGCGGCGCGTAAAAAAGACGCCCGCGTCAAAGAAGTGCCTGTCACTTCTTCAGACGTAAATGGAGCCGTTTTCCATGGACTCCATAGAAAAACAGCTCCAATTACGTCCGTAATGGATGCAGCGAAAGACGCCTGCACATGCCATTACGGCTGAAATTACGGTGCTGTTTTCTCCTGAAAACAGCACCGTAATTTCAGCCGTAACAGACGCTGCCGTGTGAACATACCCTCAGGGCTTAAAATGTCTGGGGAAATAGCCCCAATACATATGTGTCCGCCCAAAAAAAAGTGTGTGTATAAGCATAGCATATCTATAGCACTACGACCCTATAAACTATGGATAGGATTAGATACAGTGGCTCAGCAGACAGTATCACACATGATAGGATTAGATAAAGTGGCTCAGAAGGCAGTATCACACATGATAGGGTTAGATACAGTGGCCCAGCAGACAGTATCACACATGATAGGATTAGATACAGTGGATGAGCAGACAGTATCACACATGATAGGATTAGATACACAGCTCAGCAGACAGTACCACACATGATAGGATTAGATACAGTGGCTCAGCAGACAGTAACACACATGATAGGATTAGATACAGTGGCTCAGAAGGCAGTATCACACATGATAGGATTAGATACAGTGGCTGAGCCGACAGTATCACACATGATAGGATTAGATACACAGCTCAGCAGACAGTACCACACATGATAGGATTAGATACAGTGGCTCAGCAGACAGTACCACACATGATAGGATTAGATACAGTGGCTCAGAAGGCAGTATCACACATGATAGGATTAGATACAGTGGCTCAGCAGACAGTATCACACATGATAGGATTAGATACACAGCTCAGCAGACAGTATCACACAAGATACGATTAGATACAGGGCCCAGCAGACAGTATCACACATGATTGGATCAGATACACAGCTCAGCAGACAGTATCACACATGATTGGATTAGATACAGGGCCCAGCTTGCTGACATTGCGGCTCCAGCGCTGGACCCAGGAAAGGTAAGAATAATAATTTTGCTTCTTTATGTGTTACTGATTATTTTTGTGTGTTTGTGTTTTTTTTACAGGTTCGGTTGTTGGACTACGGATACGAGGACTTCAATGACGGCGTTTTTTTTATTCTCAATAAAATGGTTAATGGGGGTTGTGTTGTTTTATTTCAATAAAATATTTTTTCTATGTGCTTGTATCTTTTTAAACTTTATTATCACCGCCTTAGTAATGGCCGCTGGCTGATTGACAACCTCCATTACTAAGGCGGGGTTTAATGTTAGCCGGTGCAGAGGCTACACTAACCCCCATTATTACCCCGGTACCCACCGCCACCAGGGGTGCTGGGAAGAGCCGGGTACGATCCAGTACCCGACCATCTGTAGTGACGGTCAGGCACCGGGGTGGCCACAGGCTGGTAGTATTAGGCTGGGGAAGGCCAAAAACAGTGGCCCTTCCCACCCTGGTAATGCTGCCTGCTGCTGCTGTGTTGCATCTGGCTGGTTATGAAAATTGGGGGGGACCCCACATCGTTCTTTCCAATTATTTTTTATTTTTATTTTTTTTAAATGACGTGGGGTCCCCCCCATTTTTCATAACCAGCCAGATACAATAAAGCAGCAGCAGCCTATCATCACCAGGGTAGGAAGGGCCACTGTTTTTGGCCTTTCCCCTCCTGATAATACCAGCCTGCGGCCACCCCAGTGGCCGACCATCACTACAGATTGTCAGGTACTGGATGGTACCCGGCTCTTCCCAGCACCCCTGGTGGCGGTGGGTACCGGGGTAATAAAGGGGGTTAGTGTTCGCCTCTGCACCGGCTAACACTAAGCCCCGCCTTAGCAATGGATGCTGTCAATCAGCCGGCGGCCATTACTAAGGCAGTAGTAATATAGTTTAAAAAAAACAACAAAGAAATAGAAAAAATATTTTATTGAAATAAAAAAAAAAACCCACACAACCCTCTTTAACCATTTTATTGATAATAAAAAAAAAGCTGTCATCGAAGTAGTCCTGGAATCTGACGTAGTCCAACGACCGAACCTGTAAGAAAACACACAAAAAATTATTAGTAACACATGTGTTATGCTTAGATACAGGGCCCATGTGTGATACTGTCTGTGGGACAACGTAGGCTGTGGGACAACGTAGGCTTAGATACAGGGTCCAGCAGACAGTAATCTTATACAGTATAAGATTACTGTGTGCTGGGGCCCTGTATCTAAACCTACAGTGTGGTAGGCTTAGATACAGGGCCCAGCAGACAGGATCACACATGGGCCATGTATCTAAGCCTACCATGTGATTGTCTTAGATACAGGGCCCAGCAGACAGGATCACGCATGGGCCATGTATCTAAGCCTACAGTGTGGTTGGATTAGATACAGGGCCCAGCAGACAGGATCACGAATGGGCCATGTATCTAAGCCTACCATGTGATTGGCTTAGATACAGGGCCCATTAGACAGGATCACACATGGGCCATGTATCTAAGCCTACCATGTGATTGGCTTAGATACAGGGCCCAGCAGACAGGATCACACAATCTGTGATCCTGTTTCATGGGCCCCCTAAGACTGATACATCGTAGGCTTAGGGGTTGTGCAGTCCCTAAACATTGATGGCCTATCCACAGGATAGGCCATCAATAGCTGATGTGTCGCCCGGGACCCGCAAATCAGCTGTTTTGAAGGGGCCGCAGCACTCGTACGAGAGCTGCTTCCCCTTCACTTCGCTGACACCGATTCACAGTGTGACCGGAATGAAGTGACAGGAATGAAGGGGAGCAGCTCTCGTACGAGTGCTGCGGCCCCTTCAAAACAGCTGATTGGCGTGGGCCCCCCTGGTTTCGGGGCCCGGTCGCAATTGCGACCTCTGCGACCCCTATAGCTACGCCAGTGCAGTGCTCCCTCTCTCTTTATAAAAAAAGAGGTTCTTAAGCAGCTGCAGTGTGTCTCTGTTGCTGCGACACATTATAACATACATTTATACATTATATTTCAATAAAACAATACGAAGGGGAGCAACAAAAACCTGGAATATTAGGACAGCAAAATTCAAATGACTGAGGGAAACATTTAGTCTTGTTGACTGGGATCATGTAATGGTAAATAGGGATACTGAAGATAAAAGGGGAGTTTTTAAAGATATATTACAAGAATCGTGTAGTAAGTTTATACCCTCTGGTAATAAAATAACTAGGAATAAAAAGAGACCAATATGGATGGATAGGGAATTACAAACTATAGTAGGACAAAAACAAAAATCATTCAAAACATTGAAGGCTGAGGGCTCAGCAAAAGCATTCCAGACTTACGTACAAAGATCTCAATAGAAAATATAAAAATGAAATCAAGTTAGCAAAGTTATCTACAGAAAATCGAACAATAAAATTTTTAGAAATATATTAATGCCAAAAATAAAAAAATCTGATAATATTGTCACTTAAAGAGGAGCATGGGAATATAATTGTAGAGGACAAAGCAAGGGCTGAGGGGTTACTATACCCTTTCACACCGCAGCCCTTTTTCAGATTTTCATTTTCGTTTTTCCCTCCCCACCTTCCAAAGGCCATAACGCCTTTATTTTTCCGTCGATATAGTACTATGAGGGCTTGATTTTTGCGGGACAAATTGTAGTTTTTCGTAGCACCATTTATTTTGCCGTATAATGTACTAGCAAACGGGAAAAAAATTATTTGTGGGGTAGAAAATGAAAAAAATTGCGATTTCGCCATAGTTTTTTGCGCGACATTTTTACGGAATTCACTGTACAATTAAAACAACATGTTAATTTTATTCTATGGGTCAATGCGATTACGGCGATACCAAATATGTGTAGTTTTTTCTATGTTTTACTACTTTTACAAGTAAAAACCTAAGTGTAAAAAAGAAAATGTATTTTGTTTCGCCAAATTCCGAGAGCCGTAACTTCTTTATTTTTCCGTCGATTAAGTTGTATAAAGGCTTTTTTTTTTGCGGGATAAGCTGTAGTTTTTAATAATACCATTTTGGTGTAAATGTGACGGTTTGATCACTTTTTATTTCATTTTTTGTGGGAGATTAGGTGACCAAAAAATAGAGATTCTGGCTTTTACAATTTATTTTTTTTACGGCGTTCACCGTGCGGGTTAAATAATGATATATTGTGATAGTTCAGACTTTTACGGACGCGGCGATACCAATTATATTTATTTATTTAATTTTTTACTATGCTCTAGGGGGAAAATGGGAAAAGGGGGGTTTTTTTAACTTTTAATTTTAAAAATTTTTTTACACAAAAAAAAACAACTTTATTTAACTCATTTTTAAATTTTTTATTAGTCCCCCTAGGGGACTTCAACCAGCGAATGTATTGCAGAGGCGGAGGCAGAGCTTCATAGGAGTACCAAGATGGCGGACATGGGGGACTTCGTCAGACCCCCAGGCAGCCGTGTGAACCAACGGCTCCCCCCGATCTCGCTGCGGGGGTGCCGTTGAGACGTTTTTAGTAATTTAAATGCTGTGATCTCTATTGAACGCGGCATTTAACAGGTTAAACAAGCGGGATCGCGCTAAAGTGCGATCCCGCTCGTAACCCGGAAGTGTCGGCTGTAACACACAGCCGACACACTAGCTCTATGGAGCGGACTCAGCCCGTGAGCCCGCTCCATATTCCCCCACCCAGCGTGCGCCGTATATATACGGCGGATGTCGGGAAGGGGTTAAACATGTACTTTTCCTCTGTGTTTACTGGTGAGCTGCCAGTACCAGATATTCAGGGTGACAGTGATAAAGGTTCCCCATCCAATATTACCTGCTTAACACAGGAGGAAATAGAGGTGCATCTGAGCAAATTAAATATTGATAAATCCCCTGGTCCAGACGGCATTCATACATGGGTATTAACCCCTTCCCGCAGAATGACGGGTCTGGTACTTTGGCATAACAAGTAACGTACCGCAATTCGACAAACCAGACCCGTCATGAAGATGAAGCGGGCACAGGAGCTGTGCTCGCTTAATTTTCAGCGGGTGGCAGCTTCAATATACAGCTGACATCCCGCTGCAATGGTGGTAATGACAGTTACTGCCGATAGCCGCCGTTAAACCCCTTCAATGCGTCCACCGCATTGAATTGGTTGACAGAGGAAGGGGGCTCCCTCTGTACCACACCGGACCCCCTGCAGGTGCCGATGATTGTTATGGCAACCAGGAAGGCTAGCAACGGCTTCCTGGTGGCCGGGTGCGGAAGCCTATTAGGTCCTGCATAAGTAGTGCAGTGTATTGTACCGGGGATCAGAAGACCAGATCTTCAAGTCCCCAGGTCAGTGTAAAAAATAAGTGAAAAAAAGTAAAAAAATATGTTTAAGAAAAATAAATTAAAAAAAAGTTTTAGGTAATAAAAAAAATAATCACCCTGTTTCCCTGATCAAGTCCTTTATAAATGAAGAAAAAAGAATTTTTAAAAAAAAAGTATACATAGTAGGTATCGCCGCATTTGGAACAGCCTGAACTATAAAAATATCATGTTATTTTTATCGCACGGTGAACACCGTAAAAAAAATTCAATAAAAAACAATAACAGAATTTCTTTTGGTCACATTGTCTCAGAAAAAATGTAATAAAAAGTGATCAAAAAGTCACAAGTGCCCCAAAAACTACAGTTCGTCATGCAAAAAAACAAGCCCTCCCACAGCGATATCTACTGAAAAATAAAAAAGTTATGTCAGAAAATGGGGACACTAAAACCTGATTTTTTTCAGATAAGAGTATTTTTATTGTGGAAAAGTAGTAAAACGTAAAAAAACAATATAAATTTAGTATTGCTGTAATCGACCCACAGAATGAAGTTAACATGTTGTTTATACTGCACGGTGAACATTGTAAAAAAAGAAGAAACATAAAACTGCTAGAATTGCTGTTTTTTGGTTTCCTCGTCTCCCAAAAAATGGAATAAATAGTGATAAAAAAAAAATCGCATGTACCCCAAAATGGAACCAATAAAAATTACAGCTCGTTCAACAAAAAATAAGCCCTCACGCAGCTCCATCAACAGAAAAATAACGTTATGACTCTCAGAACTCAATGATGTAAAATTATGCTAAATGACGGCCACGACAAATTTTTGAGGTCCAGGAGTTTTCCACTAAAAACCCCACATCGTAATTTGCTAGACCCCACAAGTGGACCCCGTAGTTGCAACAGAGAAGAGAAAACTTTAGGGCCTTATGGGGCTAGAGAAGAAGTCAAAGATTAGGCAATACTGGAGTGCAGATATTTTTTACAATGCCCTAAAAACCCAGTATGTGCAGAAAAGATTGGTTCAAAGCGTACCACACCAATCCATGGATTATTAATGTTTTTTATTCATTCACCCCATTATTACATCATCCTATTATGCCCTGATGTACTCCACCCAGTTTACATATACCCTGATGTACTCCACACAGATTATATATACCTTGATGTACTCCGCACAGCTTACATATACCCTGATGTACTCCACCCAGCTTACATATACCCTTATGTACTTCGCTCAGTTTACATATACCCTGAAGTACTCCACACAGCTTATATATAACCTGATGCACTTCTCACAGCTTACATATACCCTGATGTACTACGCCCAGCTTACATATACCCTTATGTACTTCGCCCAGTTTACATATACCCTGAAGTACTCCACACAGCTTATATATAACCTGATGCACTTCTCACAGCTTACATATACCCTGATGTACTCTGCACAGCTTACATATACCCATATACATTATAAGCCAAAATACCAGTAAAACCCCAAATAAAACTACTACCAAGCAAAATTTACGCTCCAAAAGCCAAATGGCGGTCCTTCTGAACCTGACAGTGTGCCCAAACAGCCGTTTATTACCACATATGGGGTATTACTGTACTCTGGAGAACCCGCTTAACAATGTATGGGGTGTGTTTCTCCAGTGGCACAAGCTGGGCACAACATATTGGTCACTAAAATGGAATATCAGTGGAAAAACGGCAATTTTCAATCTGCAACATCCACTGTGCACTAATTTCTGCAAAACACTTGTGCTCACAATACCTCACAATTTCTTGAGGGATGTATTTTCCAAAAATGGGCTAATTTTTTGGGGCTTTCCATTGTACTGGTACCTTAGCTCAATGCAAAATGGTGTCAGAAAACAAATTTTGTAAAATCTCCATTCCAAATACCAAATTGTGCTCCTTCCATTAAGAGCCTTGCTGTGTGTGCAGGTTATGACCACATGTGGGGTATAGCCGTACTCGAGAGAAATTGCTTTACAAATGTTGGGCGACTTTTTTTACGGCCTAATTCCAATAAATTCTGCAAAAGACATGTGGGGTCTAAATGCTCACTATACCACTAGATAGATTCCTTAAGGTGTGTAGTTTCCCAAATGGGGTCACTTTTTGGGGCTCCCACTGTTTTGGCCCCGCAGGGGCTTTTGAAATGTCACATGGCACCTGAAAACCAATCCAGCTAAATTTGAGCTCCAAATAGTACTCCTTCCCTTTTGAGCCCTGCAGTGTGTCCAAACAGCAGTTTATGACCACTTATGGGGTATTGTCGTAATCGGGAGAAATTGCTTTTCAAATGTTGGGGTGATTTTTCTCCTTTATTCCTTGTAAAAATTTAAAATGTCCAAATTTTTTCTGAAAAAATTTAGCTTTTCAATTTCATGGCCTAATTCCACTAAATTCAGCAAAAAAGCTGTGGAGTCAAAATGCTCCCTATACCCCTAGATAAATTCCTTCAGGGGTGCAGTTTCCCAAATAAAGTCACTTTTGAGGGTTTTCTACTGTTTTGGTCCCACAGGGGCTTTGCAAATGCGACATGGCGCCCGAAAACCATGGCAACAAAACATGAGCTCAAAAAGCCAAAAGGAGCTCCTTCCATTCTGAGCTCTGCCATGTGTCCAAGCAGCAGTTTATTACCACATATGGAGTATTATCGCAATCAGGAGAAATTGCTTTTCAAATGTTTTTTTTTTTCGTTCTTTATGCCTTGTAAAAATTGAAAATTTCTATGGTTTATTGGAAAAAATGTAGATCTAAATTCAGCAAAAAACCTGTGGGGTCAAAATGCTTATTATACCCAATGATAAATTAATTGAGGGGTGTACTTTGCCAAATGGTGTTTTTTTTGGGAGGGTTTCCACTGTTTTGGCCCCACAAGACCTCTCCAAACCTGACATGGTGCTTAAAATATATTTTAATAAAAAGAAGGCCCCAAAATCCTCTAGATGCTCCTTTGATTCTGAGGCCTGTGTTTCAGTCCATAAGCACACTAGGGCCACATATGGGATATTTCTAAAAACTGCTGAATCTGGACAATGAATATTGAGTTGCGTTTCTCTGGTAAAACCTTCTTTGTTACGTAAAAAAAGTTTTAAATCTGAATTTCTGCAAAAAAAAAATGACATTTGTAAAATTCACCCCTACTTTGCTTTAATTCTTGTGAAAAGCCTAAAGGGTTAAGACTCCTTCTTAATGCTGTTTTGAATACTTTGAGGGGTGTCGTTTTGAAAATGGGGTGCTCTATGGGGGTTTGTATTGTATGGACCCCTTAAAACCACTTCACAACTGAACTGGTCCCTGAAAAAATAGCCTTTGGAAATTTTCTTGAATATGTGAGAAATTGCTGCTAAATAGACATATGGGATATGTAAAATAGTAAAAATTTTGTGTGGTATTACGATCTGTTTTACAAGTAGATACATTTAAATTTAGAAAAGAGAAAATGTTTGCAAATTTTCTCTAAACTTTGGTGTTTTTCCCAAATAAATATTGAATTTATGGACCAAATTTTTTCTCTAACATAAAGAACAACATGTCACGAGAAAACACTCTCAGAATCGTTTGGATGAGTAAAAGAATTCCCAAGTTATTACCACATAAAGTGACATGTCAGATTTGAAAAAATCTACTTAGTCTTTAAGGCCAAAACAGGCTGCGTCTTGAAGGGGTTAAGGGAATTGAGCTTAATATGGGACAGACCCTTGTATCTCATCTTCTTAGACTCTGTTGTAACAGGATCAGTGCCACAGGATTGGCGTACGGCTGATGTTGTACCAATATTTAAGAAGGGTAAAACGGTGGAACCAAGTAACTACTGTCCAGTAAGTTTGACATCTGTGGTATGCAAAATATTTGATGGTATTCTAAGAGATGAACTGCATCAGTATATAGCGGAGAAAAGTCTAATAACTGATAACCAGAATGGATTCAAGAAAAACAGGTCGTGCCTAACTAACATGCTCGGTTTCTATGAGGAGGTAAGTGCAAAGCTGTATGTTGGTCATGTGGCTGATGTGATTTATTTGGATTTGGCAAAAACACTTGATACTGTTCCACACAGCAGTCTTGTTCTGAAGCTATAGACACAGGGACTGGGGGAACATGTATGCAAGTGAGTAAAGAAATGGTTAAGGGACAGAAAACAAAGAGTCGTTATAAATGGGAAATACTCTAAATGGGCTGAAGTCAGCAGCGGGGTACCACAAAGATCGATGTTAGGGCCAATTCTTTTTAATCTCTTAATTAATGACCTTGTGGATGGGTTTGATAGCAAGGTGTCCGTTTTTGCTGACGATAAAAAACTTTGTAGGATACTTTAAACTCAACTTGACTATAAAATATTATAGAAAGACCTAGATAAGCTGGCAACATGGGCAAAAACATAGCAGGTGTAATTTAATGTTGATAAATGTAAAGTAATGCACTTAGGACGCAATAATAGCCGTAATTCATATACATTAAATGGAAAAAAACTGGGGATAACGGAAGAAGAGATGGACTTGAGTATTCTGGTAACAAATAAGCTAAGCAGCAGCACTCAATGTCAAGCAGCAGCTGCAAAAGCAAATAGTATATGAGGGTGTATAAAAAAAAAAAGAGATAAAAACCTGTGATTCAAATGTAATATTTCCTCTCTATAAATCCCTTGTGAGGCCACATCTTGAATATGGAATTCCGTTCTGGGCTCCACACTGTAAAAAGGATATAGGAGAACTGGAGAGGTTTCAAAGGCGGGTGACTAGATTATTAACCCCTTCCTGCCGCAGCCCTTTTTCAGATTTTCATTTTCGTTTTTTCCTCCCCACATTCCAAAAGCCATAACTTCTTTATTTTTCCGTCAATATAGTCCTATGAGGGCTTGATTTTTGTGGGACGAGTTGTACTTTTTCGTAGCACGATTTATTATGCCTTACAATGTACTAGAAAACGGGCAAAAAATTATTTGTGGGGTAGAAAATGAAAAAAAACTGTGATTCCTCCATTGTTTTTTGCGCGTCGTTTTTACGGAATTCACTGTGCAATTAAAACAACATGTTAACTTTATTCTGTGGGTCAATATGATTACGGCAATACCAAATATATATAGTTTTTCCTATATTTTACTACTTTTACAAGTAAAAACCTAAGTGTAAAAAAGAAAATGTATTTTGTGTCGCCAAATTCCGAGATCCATAACTTTCTTATTTTTCCATCGATTAAGTGGTATGAGGGCTTATTTTTTGCAGGATAAGCTGTAGTTTGTAATACCATTTTGGTGTAAATGCGACGTTTTGATAACTTTTTATTTCTTTTTTTGGAGGAGATGAGGTGACCAAAAAATAGAGATTCTGGCGTTTACAATTTTTTTTTTACGGCGCTCACCGTGTGGGCTAAATAATGATATATTGTAATAGTTCAGACTTTTGCGGACGAGGTGATACCAATTATGTTTATTTATTTATGTTTGTTAATATGCTCTAGGGGGAAAATTTGCCGGAGGCAGGGCTTAATAGGAGCACAAAGATGGCGGACCTGGGGGCCTTCATTAGGTCCCCAGGCCGCCATAGCGGGGGGTGGGGGGCACGATGAGCTGTTAGAGGGGGTCGCCCCTCTCTTTCTAATGATTTAAATGCTGCGGTTGGTATTGACCACAGCATTTAATGAGATAAACGAGAGGGATTGCGCTCGAGCACAATGCCGCTCATTACTCTGAAGTGTCGGCTGTAACAAACACCAGCGGGTTCACTCGTTCCATACTTCCCCTACCCAACTTTGGCGTATGGATACGTCAAATGTCAGGAAGGGGTTAAATGGGATGGGAGGTGTCGCTTACAATGAAAGGCTAGAAAAATTGGGCTTGTTCAGCTTGGAAAAAAATACGTCTTACAGGTGATCTTAGTAATATGTATAAGTATATGTGTGGTCAAGACATCAATATAGAAAAGGGTTCTTTACCGTTAGAGTAGTCTGACAGATACTATGTCAGCATTTAAAAAAGGCTAGATGCTTGTTTATTGAAGAATGGCATTGAGGGTTATAATTAATCAAGCAATCAATGATGGGTAATTTATTGAGAAAGGTTAAACTTGATGGACCTGTGAATTTTTTCAACCTATGTAACTATGTAACTCAGATGCTGCATACCATCTTTTTTAAAAAGGATGAGATGGTTTTTATATCTATATATGGTGAAAAGGAAATCTCCCCTTCATCTTCAAAATTAAGTTCTGCAGCAGCAGTTGAGGTGTGCATTATAAGGGTATGTTCACACTCACACAACTAAAAACGGCTGGAAATTACGGAGCTGTTTTCAAAGGAAAACAGCTTCTGCTTTTCAGCCGTTTGGAAGCAGAAAACGTTTTTTTTATGCTGTGTTTTATTTGACCCTATGAAAAACAGCTCCCTAACAAAGGCCCCCTAATCAAGGCTCCCTAACAAAGGCCCCCAGGTCTGCCTTTAGTAAATGCATGCATGGCCTAACAGATGCCTGTCAGTTTACACTGGAAGGCATAATAGACTGAAATACAGAAGTACTGCAGTGTATTATAAAAGCGATCAAAAGATCGCATAGTGAAGTACCCTAGTGAGACTAAAAAAAGTTTTAAAAAACGATTGCGCATGGGGCTAATGGTGGACGTGTTTCCCTAGAGCTCCGCACCTCAACGGGAGTATTTTCAGCTATTTTCAGCTATTTCCAGCCACTCACCATACTCACATTCCACCAGAATTCCTCCTGCTTGCCCTGAGGGATCTTTTGATGGCGAAAGGGAATGCCAAAAAGTCTGGGCTCGTGATCAGATCGACGGCTGCTGAGCCGGAGCCCCCATTGCAGATTGCACATGCGGAGCAGGCCAGGATGGCGCCAGACCCGCCTCACTCTCCACAGTTGCAGCCACCCTCACCGGACCCGATACACAGCGTGGATAGAGGGATACACAGCATGGATAGAGGTACCCCATATTTTCAGAGCCCAAGCCCTGCCTCAGATTTGTTTGGTGAAGATGACTCCAATGCTTCCTCCGCAGAACCTGCGGTACGTGGGTCTTCAATTAGCCAGGCTGGGCAGGAAGGGTCTTCTAAATTATCCTCCTAGCAGCTGCAAGCTGACACTGGGGCATATTCTGGTGACAAAGTTCTTATTGCACGCTTTTCACAACTCTTACAGAAAGAACTTGAAAAAATGTGTGTAAAGATCACATCTGAACTTACAGCTGACTTTCATGCTCTGGGGTCTAGAATGGAAGCAATGGAGACTAAAATTGATAACACAGTGACGACTGTTAACCAGCACTCTGATTGCATTGACGACATATACTATCAGCTTGAAGCATGAAGATATGGAAAATAGATCCAGGCGGGAAAATTTCCGTATAAGGGGTCTGTCAGAAAACATCCTGGATTTAGAAACTACGGTACACAATCTTTTCAAACATCTCCGCCTTCATTTACCTGACTGCTACTTTGATATTGACAGAGTACATAGGGCACTTACTGCTCCCCACACGGATGGTCTGCCCAGAGATGTGTTGGTAAAGCCTGCGACTACGTGACTGCGACATACAGATCTTCGCTGATCTGCCTCCTCGCACGATCCAGAAGCGTTGTTCATTAAAACCTCTCATCCAAGTCCTGATTTGCCAGGAGATTAGATATAGATGGGCCTTCCCTTTTCGTCTCACATTTTCCTATCGCCATCGGCCACACAGTTTTGCTCCTCTCCAGGAAGGGGAGGCCATTTTGGAATATTTGGATCTTATTTCAAAGGATGGTACGCCTCCGCCGAGGAAATCACCACCGCCTGCTTCATCCCCTCTACAGAATGTCTTCGTCCGCCCTGGGGCTCCAGATCTTCGTCCCGACCTTTGACTTCTACTACCTGAACTTGCATGTCCTTGATGCATTCTTGATAAGTATATAAACGCAAAAAAGCCAAGGTCTGAACATGTAGGACCCCTAGATAGTGGTAATGGGGAGTTGGTCACAGGGGATCAAGAGAAGGCAGAGTTACTAAATGGATTCTTCAGCTCTGTATATACAACAGAAGAAAGAGCAGCTGATGTAGCTGGTGCCAGTGATGTTAATATATCAGTTGATATACTGAATTGGATGAATGTAGAGATGGTCCAAGCTAAATTAAACAAAATAAATGTACACAAGGCCCCGGGACCAGCTGGGTTACACCCTAGAGTTCTTAAAGAGCTTAGTTCAGTTATTTCTGTCCCCCTGTAATGCCGGGGTAGGGAGACAGACAGGTGAGCCCTAATCTACCCGCCACTCAGTCCCTGCCTACTTACTCCATGCCAAAATACACCCCATTTCGTGGTCAGATCATGACTTGGTTTTGTTTACATTGGATTGCTTCTGGCCTAAACCTCGGTCTAGTTCATGTCGTTTGAACGAGTCCCTTCTGACAAACCCCCAAATCTCACAAGAAATTGTAACTGAACTTGAACACTATTTCCAAATTTATTGCGCGACTGACACTTCCCCAGCTATTAACTGGGAGGCCCACAAAGCTAGCCTTAGAGGGAAACTTAGAGGGAAGCATGAAGTGCTCTAAAATTTCCTGGTGAAGGGCTGCATTGACTCTGGACTTGATATAACACAGTTCGCCAACATCAGCAGATGACATGGCTCCCAAAACCATCACCGTCTGTGGAAACTTCTCACTGGATCGCAAGCAACTTGGATTAAGTGCCTCTCCACTCTTCCTCCAGACGCCGGGACCTTGATTTCCAAATTAAATGCAAAATTGACTTTCATCTGAAAACAGGTTTTTGGACCACTGAGCAACAGAGTTGGTCCACTGTGCTATATAAAGTCCACGCAGCCGTCTACTTCTTGCTTCCCTCTGCTGACAAGCTTTATGGAGATGCTGATTTTGTGATATATATATATATATATATATATATATATATATATATATATATAGTACCAAAAATATTTAAATGAGGCAGCGCACTTGTAATAAAGTGATAGGTGCAAAGCAACTTGAGCTTAATCCACGGCTCAACATACCATACAAGAAAAAAGATTACAGCACTCCAGCAATGTCCAGTAAACAAATCAGTGGTTTTATTTGCCCATGGATATTGCCACAATCACAACGACCCTCTGGATAAAGTTATTATGTTATTTATACCACACGGTAAACGGCGTAAATTAAAGACACAAAAAAGTGGCGAAATTTCAGTATTTTTTCCTATTAACCCCCCCAAAAAAAGTTAATAAAAGTTAATCAATAAATTATAAGTACCCCAAATTGATGCTATTAAAAAAGACAACTTTTCCTGCAAAAAACAAGACCTTATAGAGCTGTGTCGACACAAAAATAAAAAAGTTATAGCTCTTTGAATGTGACGATGGAAAAACATAAAAAATTGCTCGGTCATTAAGGCTTAAAATATATTTATCTATATGTATCCATATATATATATATATATATATATATATATATATATATATACAGAAATAGTTATATATATATATATATATACTGTATATATATATATATATATATATATATATATATATATATATACAGTATCTATCTATCCCTCTCTTTTTATATAAATATTAAATAAATAATTCTCCATGTTTTCTCCATGTTTTGGCTATCATGTAAAAAGTGGTGTGGCTTCAGGAGCGGACATATTGCCGGTGCAGGGCCTGGAGGGGGTGGGGGTCCGCTCAGCTGCCCTAAACGGTGTGCACATAGATTGGCACAGGGCCCCCATCCTCTCTGGGCCCCCATGCCCGAGGCATGAGGATGCCCACGCCACTCGGCATATAACAGGCCGCCTCATGCCTGGTGGGGTTGCTAGCACCTGAGGGGGCCCCGGTGCTAGCGACAGCAACATTAAATTGTATCTGCATCCTCAGGACGCAGATACAATTGAATACCTTAGACCTGCAGCCTATAAGGCTCCGGGAAGACTCCCTGCACAGGCCGACGTGATGATGTTCTTTGAATCACGCTAGCCTGCGCAAGCGTCCCGCCCGGAGACTATGCAGCGCTCCGTCCGTCGTAAGAACGGGGCATGCTAAGTAAAATTAATTTATTTGGGTGTGCTGTGTGACACTATATACAAGGGGGGGAGGGAGCTGTGTGAAACTATACACAAGGGGAGGAGGGAGAAGCTGTGTGGCACTATCTGAAACAGGGGGGTATCACTGAGTGGCACTATGTACAAGGGGAGTAGGAGCTGTGTGGCACTATATACAATGGGAGGGGGAGCTGTATGGCACTACATACAAGGTGGGGAGGAATCTGTGTGACACTATATACAAGGGGAGGGGGGAGCTGTGTGGGAATATATACAAGGGGAGGGGGAAGAAGCTGTGTGACCCTATGTACAAGGGGAAGGGGGAGCTGTGTGGCACTGTATACAAGGGGAGGGGGGAGCTGTGTGCACTATATACAAGCTGAGGAGGGATTTGTGTGACACTATACGCAAAGGGAGGGGGCAGCTGCGTGGCACTATATACAAGGTTGGGAGTGATCTGGGTGACACTATATACAAGGGGAGGGGGAGCTGTGTGACACTACATACAAGGAGGTGAGCTGTGTGACACTATACACAAGGGGAGGGGGAGCTGTGTGACACTATATACAAGGGGAGGATGAGCTTCGTGACATTATATACAAGGAGGTGAGCTGTGTGACACTATATACAAGGAGGTGGGCTGTGTGACACTATATGCAAGGGGGAGCTGTGTGACACTATATACAAGGAGGTGAGCTATGTGACACTATATACAAGGGGAGGGGAAGCTTTATGACACTATATACAAGGGGAGGGAGGCTGTGTGACATTAAATACAAGGAAAGGGGGGAGCTGTGTTGCACTATATACAAAGGGGGGCTGTGTGGCACTATATACAAGGGGGGCTGTGTGGCACTATATACAAGGGATACTGTGGCGCTATATACAGGGGGCACAAAGGGGTATTATTACTGTTGGGGTACACAGGGGGCACGGTTACTGCGTGGACACTTTTATTGTGTCGAGCACTGAGGGATCATTATTACCATCTGGAGCACTGTGGATTACGAGTTTGTTTAGAGGATGGTGTATAGGTGTGAAGGGTGCAGGAAAAGCGAGAAACCAACATGTCTGTGTCAAATGCTGCAGAGACGAGTCGTGGCTGGAATAAGTTGTCACATTGGTCTGGGCCGGATGAAGAACAAAAGGGAACATGAACGACTCTAATCAGAGAAAACATCACCTGTGAGTCACTAGATATAAATGTGCTGTAATCACTTATATCTTCTGCAGAGCTGCTATGTAGAACTGGAATCTTTCACTATATGGTCACTACATGGTGGTAATATTGGTCTTTGTATAGTGGTTTTTATTCAGTAATAGTGCAGGGATATTATTCAGTCACTATGGGGCAATGGTGTGGCAGTATTATTCAGTAACAGTATGGCCGTATTTTTCAGTCACTATGTGGTTATGGTGTGGAGGTATTATTCAGTATTAGTATGGGGGTATTATTCAGTCACTGTGTGGTTATGGTGTGGTGGTATTATTCAATATCAGTATGGTGGTATTATTCAGTCACTATGGGGTTATTATTCAGTCATTGTGGTTAAGGTGTGGTGGTATTATTCAGTAACATTATTTGCATTATTATTATTTGAAATTATTTATGTTTGGTACTTGTGTTCTAAAACAGGATTAAAATGTGCAATATAGATTTGTATAGTTTTATATGTGCGCAGGTGTGGTTAGGTTATGGGGGGGACCAGGCACATTCTTTGCACAGGGGCCCTCTGCAGTCTGTGTCTGCCTCTATGTGGCTTACTTTAGCCTCAATTGGAAGAAGTAAACTGTTTAAGTCCTTCCACTCTTCCTAAACGTATTCTCCAGAGAAAATATAAAAGTTTACTTTTTTACGCTGTGGATTTTTAAATTTCCTTTTTTAACTTTAATGCTTCCTGAATTATCTTTTACAACATATATAACAATAAACAGTACTCATGATTAAATAGTCTGTGCTTTCAAATTATTAAGACTAAAGAAGAGAAACGAAAAGGTTACAATAGAGAAAAAATATATAATTTTGTGTCATAAATTTTAGATTTAACCTCAGTATGAGGAATTTAATAATTTTAAGACAGCAGTAGCTTTTTATTTACAGAATGGAATATCAGGTAAGATTTGGTGCTCTCAGGATTAAAAGTAGTCACATTTGAACTCAGCGGGATACATTTTCAAAGATTGTAGGGCACACAGACTCAAATCCTCTTATTTATATTAACTGGATTTTATTTTTGCGGATCTGCCATGTCCTGCTCTGAAAATCTACTTAGCTCAGCAACAGCGTGTTTGAAAATTCAAGAAAATTCTTTCATCAGGAGTGTGTGTGCATATGTGTGTGTGTATATATATATATATATATATATATATATATATACCGTATATACTGGCGTATAAGACGACTTTTTAACCCCTTAAAATAATGGCTACAGTGGGGGGTCGTCTTATACGCAGGATATACTGTGTGAGGTGTTTTTTTTTCCCCGTCAGCGCGTAGAGAGCCGCTTCCTGGGACCGCCGCGCATGCGCGGCAGTCCGCCTCTCACAGTCATTAGAAGAGGCTTAGTACGCGCTGACAGGGCGGCGCGCTGTATGCTAATGCAGCCGCCCCGTCACAGCGGTCGGCGTCACAGAGCTGGGGGTCACAGGCGGCACTTACAGAAGCATGTAAGCTCTTCATTAATATCACAGCATGGATGCGAGGGGAATCTGGCGTTACTGCACCGCCAGCTTTCCCCTCGCATCCATGCTGTGATATTAATGAAGAGCTTACATGCTGGTGTAAGTGTGCATATTGCTACAATAAGTGCCGACCCCGCCCCCCTTCTCCTCCCGGTGACTCCCCGCCCCTGCACTAATCCTATTGGGAGAGGGGTAGTCTTATACAGTGAGTATATACCAAATTCTATATTTTTAGGGCAGAAGTTGGGGGTCGTCTTATACGCCCAGTCGTCTTATACGCCGGCATATACGGTATATATATAGAAATACAAAAATAGGCAGCACACCATAGATAAAGTGAAAAAAAGGGTACTTTATTGGCCCCAAGTGCGACGTTTCAGCTCTATCCACTAGAGCCTTTCTCCTAAAGGCTCTAGTGGATAGAGCTGAAACGTCGCACTTGGGGCCAATAAAGTACCCTTTTTTTCACTTTATCTATGGTGTGCTGCCTATTTTTGTATTTCTGTGGATATTGAGAGCTTGGTCGGCTCCCTGGGATTTGCACCCATCTTTTCTCATTCACCGGTGCTGCTGGATTTTTCTTTTTCGTATATATATATATATATATATATATATATATATATATATAAAAAACATGGGGTCCAGAAATGTTTGTAAAGTGACACAGTTTTCACAGTTTAGCCTCACAACCATTGTGTTCACCACCACAATGGATTTGAAAGACAGCAATCAAGATGTGACTGAAGCAGGAGCGTAGACAGAGATCAAAACTTTTTATGGGCCTAACACTGAGAGCTCCGAATTTACAGATTTTTTTTATTACGTTAGCGTTCACCATATTTGTAAAACAAATCTTTATAGGGGAGCTCTGTTATTATTGATGCACCGTGTATACGGTATGCCAGTATTGCCACGCTGTGCAGTGTCTGACAGATTTATCAACAGGGTCCACGCCGCATTGATGAATCTAGCTTAGACTTAAAACACAAGGTGGGACCTTTTCCAACACTTTCTAAGTGGAATGGTAGGGGATTTTTTTTTTAAATCCAATCTGTTAGCAGTTTTAACCCTCAAAACTGCTGACAGCGCTATATAGAGGAAGTGGTTGAGCAGTGTGACGATACTTGTGGTGACGGTCATGCAAGTTGCATGACTGAGAAATCGGTGTTTAACACCTTAATGACACTGCCAATTTTCATTTTTTCCTGCCCGTCTTCCAAAAGCCATAGCTTTTTCATTTTTTTGTTGACATGGGGCTTGTTGTTTATGGGACAAATTTTAGTTTTTCATGCCACAATTTAATGTATCATATAATGTACTGGGAAACATAAAAAAAAAAAAAATATTTGTGGGGTGAAATTGTGACTGCACCATTTTTTGGGGGGTTTCATGTTTTGGTAAAAATTACATGTTCACTTTATTCTACGGGTTGATACAATTAGGACGATACCAAATTTATGTTTTTTTTAATCTTTTACCACATTCATAGAGAAAAAACTATTTGTTAAAAACAATTAAATTGTTTTGTGTTGCCACATGCTGAGCGCTATAACCTTTTTATTTTTTCTATCGATTTAGCAGTGTCTTGGCTTATTTTTTGCGGGGCAATCTTTACTTTTTATTGGTACCATTTTGGGGTACATGCAACTTGTTAGTCATTCCTTTTTTTGGGAGTTAAGGTGACCAAAAAACAGCAATTTGGGCATTTACAATTTGTCTTTTCACCGAGCAGGTTAAATAACACTATATTGCAACAGTTCAGACTTTAACAGACGGGGCGACACCAGAGGCAGGGCTTAATAGGTTTACAAAGATGGCAGACTGAAGGGCCTACATTAGGCCTCCAGGTTGCCATGATGACCATCGGCATCCTGTATGTGGGGGTCAATGGCACGTCAGAGGGGACCGCCCCCCCCGCATTCTACTGCCTTCGATGCTGCTGCTGCTACGATTGACCGCAGCATCTAAGAGGTAAAATGGGTGGAATCAAAGTGATCTTTGATTCCGCCCGTTGCAGTGGGATATCAGTTGTATTTCACATCCGACACACGCTGACTATGGAGCGAGCTCAGTCTGTGAGCCTGCTCCGTACTTCCACTTAACGGCTGCCATGTACATGTACGTGGCATGTCATTAAGGGGTTAATGCCACGGTCACAAGTGCCACTTTCTGCTCTGAGTGATGGTTCTAGCGTCCAATCAGGAGACCACTAGAGCCGTCACACAGAGAAGTGGAGAGGGACTGGCATCATTCAGTAAGGAGAGCGTGGAGAAATTGAACATCAAGGGGCCGCTTCCATGGCCCTTGTGATTGCAATGTCGGGGGCCTTAAAGTGTAGCTAAATGTTTGACAAACTTCTCACATGTCATAGTGAGACCCCCACCAATCGCTAGAACAAAGCAGCTAAAGCTCTCATGTGAGCGCTCAGCCGCTTAGTTTCTGTTCGGTTTTTCCAGAAATAAATGTATCAGTGTACGGACACAATAGAAAGTCTATGAGCTCGTACTCCGATACATCGGCTTTCCGGAAAAAGCCGAACAGACACGAAGTGGCTGAGCGCTCACACGAGTGCTTTAGCTGCTTCGTTCTAGCGATTGGTGGGGGTCTCAGTGCTCGGACCCCCACCAATCCAAACTTCTGACATGTCACTATGACATGTCAGAAGTTTGTCAAACGTTTAGCTACACTTTAAACATTGATTTCTTGCACGACCGACGATTTCTTGCAACATGCATGATCGACACAACAGGTATCGTTACACTGCCCTCCCCCTTCTCTATATAGAGATGTCAGCAGTTTTGAGGGATGAAAACTGGCGACAGATTCCTTTTAATAAAAAGGTAGCACCCACTTTACCCGACTTCATAAATACGGTGCCTAGTCTGAACACCAGATTTTTCAATGTATTTACATCAAACAACTGGCATAAATACATGGATAATTCTCTTTCCTTTCCGCTGTAGATAATAAAAGTGGCAGCCTGCAGCCACCACGATGAGGATCTCAGTGCATAGGAATTTAAACAGCTACCTTGACCTCAATGGTAGCTACAAAAGCTCTATGCATTGAGATTCCCCTAGTGGTGGCTGCAGGAAAATATTGTGGCTCTACGTTGGAAAGCAGTTGTAATGAGCTGAGTTCCTTCTCACCACGGGCCACATAGCAGTGGTTTGGGTCACCTTTATGGTGAGTATGCCACTGGATTGAAGTGTAGACGTTCACCTTTAATTAATGGAGTGTTACAAAAATATTGAATTAACCGTTTAGGAATCACAGCCATTTTTTTACATAGTTTCTCCATTTTTACAGGCTCAAAAGTAGTTGGACAGTTTCATAGCCAGGTGTGACCTGTTTTCGTATTCATGACAAAAGGAAAGAGACAAAAGGAAAGAGACAAAAGGAAATAAAAGGTCTGAAGTTGATTCCAAGCATTGAATTTGATTTTTGTAGCTGTTCATGGGAACTCTCAATATACAGTCCAAAGAGATGCCAATGCAAGTGAAAGAGGCCATCATTAGGCTGAAAATAACAAAACAATCGGATCAGAGAGAAGGCAGAAAATGTTTGGTGCATTCTTAAAAGGAAGGAGCTCTCCAACACCAAAAGGCCTGGAAGACCAGCAATGACAACTAAAGTGGATGATTGCATAATTCTTTAATAAATTCCATAAATCTTGGCCCTTTACAACATCTTGCCAAGTCAAGAACACTCTCAATGAGCTAGGCGTATTATTGTTAAAGTTTATAATAAAAAGACACCTTCATGAATTTGAATACAGAGGGTTTATCTGAAAGTGCAAACTGTCACACATGGTGAATGCAGTGTTATGACATTGGCATGTATGGCTGCCAATAGAACTGGGTCACTAGTGTTTATTGATGATGTGAATGCAGAGTGATTTCTGAAGTGTATAGAATTATACTTTCTGCTCAGATACAGTAAAAATGCAACAAAACTGATAGGATGGCACTTTGAGAGTATAGATGAATAATGACATAAAACATACTGTGAAAACAACCCAAGAGAGCTTCATAAAGCAAGGAAATTTAATATTTTTCTACGGTCGAGTTAGTCATCAACCTGATTGAGCATGTTTTTTTCTAGTGTACACACGATAGAGGCAGAAAACCCCAAAAACAAGCAGCAAATGAAGGTAGCTGTAGTAAAGGCCTGGCAAAGCATCTAAAGGGAGGAAACTCAGCATTTGGTGTCCATGGGTTCCAGACTTCAAGCAGTCATTGACTGCAAACGATATGCAGTATTAACAGTAATCCTTAGGGTATGTTCACACGTCTTAACAAATTACGTCTGAAATTACGGAGCTGTTTTCAGGCGAAAACAGCTCCTGAATTTCAGAAGTTTTTGCAAGTACTCGCGTTTTTCGCGGCATCCATTACGGACGTAATTGGAGCTGTTTTTCAATGGAGTAAATGAAAAACGGCTCCAAAAACGGCCAAAGAAGTGACATGCACTTCTTTGACGCAGGCGTCTTTTTACGTGCCGTCTTTTGACAGCAACGTGTAAAATTACACCTTGTCTGAACAGAACATCGTAAAACCCATTGCAAGCAATGGGCAGACGTATGCAGGCGTAATGAAGCCATCTTTTCATGCGTAATTCGAGTCATAAAACACCCGAATTACGGATGAAAATAGGCCGTGTGAACATACCCTAACATTTATATTTATAATTATTTTTGGTTTGTCCAACTACATTTGAGTCTGTGAAAATGGAGGGACTGTGCAAAAAATAGCTGGAATAAAACTGAAAGTCTACCCTTATATTACATCTTCATTGCCTTGTTTGAAATCCATTGTGGTGGTGTACGGAGGCTAAATTATGAAAATGTTGTCACTGTCCAAATACTTCTGTACCCAAATACTTCTGTACCCAACTGAATATCTATCTATCTATCTATCTATCTATCTATCTATCTATCTATCTATCTATCTATCTATCGATATACAGTTAGGTCCAGAATTATTTGGACAGTGACACAAGTTTTGGTATTTTAAATGTTTACCAAAACATTTTGAATACACAGTTAAATAATCAATATGGGCTTAAAGCGCAGACTCTCAGATTTAATTTGAGGGCATTCACATCCTAATTTGAGGAAAGGTTTAGGAATTACAGCTCCTTAATATGTAGCTGCCTCTTTTTCAAGGGACCAAAGGTAATTGGACAATTATCTCAAAAGCTATTTAATGGGCTGCATGGGCTATTCCCTCGTTAATCCATCATCAATTGAGCAGGTAAAAGGTCTGGAGTTGATTCCAGGTGTGGCATTTGTATTTAGAAGCTGTTGCTGTGAACCCACAACATGAGGTCAAAGAGCTCTCAATGCAAGTGAAACAGACCATCGTTAGGATGAAAAAAAATGAATGAAGAAATCCATCAGAGAAATAGTACAAATCTTAGGAGTGGCCAAATCAAAAGTTTAGTACATTCTTGAAAAAAAAAAGAAGAGAGAACTGGTGATTTCATGAACTCCAAAAGGCCTGGACGTCCACGGAAGACAACAGTGGTGGATGATCGCATAATCCGTTCCATGGGGAAGAAAACCCCTTCACAACATCTACACAAGTGAAGAACACTCTCCTGGAAGTAGGTGTATCTGTATCGAAGTCTACCATAAAGAGAAGATTTCAAGAGAGCAAATACAGAGGGTTCAACACCAGGTGCAAATCATTAACCCCTTCCCTCCTCAGCCCTTTTTCAGATTTTCACTTTTGTTTTTTCCTCCCCACCTTCCAAAAGCTATAATTTTTTTTTTTCCGTCTATATAGCCATACGAGGGCTTGTGTTTTCCGGGACAAGTTGTAGTTTTTCATGGCATCATTTATTCTACCGCATAATGTACTGGGAAGCTGTAAAAAAAATATTTGTGGGATGAAATGGGCATTTTTTGGGGGGTTTTGTTTTTACGGCATCCTTCAGGTGGTAATAACTACATATTCACCTTATTCTACAGGTTGATACGATTACAGCGATACAGAATTTATATGTTTTGTTTTATGTTTTACCCCTTTTAAAAACTAAAACCATTTGCTAAATTAAAAAAATCTTTTGTGTCTCGATATTCTGAGAACCATAACTGTTTTTCCATCAATTTAGCAATGTGAGGCTTTAATTTTCCGGGGTGAGTTGTAGTTTTCACTGATACCATTTTGGGGTATATTCGACTTAATGATCACTTTTTATTTAATTTTTTGGGAGCGCTAAGGTGACCAAAAAACAGCAATTTGCGTGTTGTATATATATATTTTTTTTAATTTAACATTGATTAAGGGGAAAAATGTGAAAGGGGTGTTTTTTTAACTTTTAATACTTTAGGTTTTTTTGGAACATAACAAAAAACTTTATTTAACTGTTTTTTTACCTTTTTTATTAGTCCCTCTAGGGGACTTGAAGCAGCAATCGTTGGATCGCTTGCATGATATATTGCAATACTAATGTATTGCAGTATATCTTGATTCTGACAGTCTTCTTTGAAGCCCTGCTGAAGGCAGAGCTTCAAAGGAGTACAAAGATGGCCGACCTAGGGGCCTGTGTTAGGCCCCCAGGCTACCATAACAACCGTTGTTAATGGCCGATCGCGCCGCGGGGCGTGTTTGAGTGGGCGCCCCCTGATTCTAACACTTTAAATGATTGATTGATTGTGGCATTTAAGGTGTTAAACTGGCGGAATCAAATGTAAACTTTGATTCCGCCCGTTGCAGGAAGGTTTCGGCTGTGTGTAACAGCCGTCACCCGATGTGTATGGAGCGAGCTCAGCCCGTGGTTAATCAGCCTCAAAAATAGAAAGGCCAGATGAGACTTTGCCAAACAACATGTAAAGAAGTCACCCCAGTTCTGGAACAGCATTCTTTGGACAGATGAAACTAAGATCAACCTGTAGCAGAATGATGGGAGGAAGAAAGTATGGAGAAGGCATGGAACGACTCATGATCCAAAGCACACCACATCCTCTGTAAAACATGCTGGAGGCAGTGTGATGGCATGGGCATGCATGGCTGCCAAAGGCACTGGGTCACTAGTGTTTATTGATGATGTGACTGAAGACAGAAGCAGCCGGATTAATTCTGAAGTGTTCAGGGATAGATTTTCTGCTCAGATTCAACCAAATGCAGCAAGGTTGATTCGACGTCGCTTCACAGTACAGATGGACAATGACCCAAAACATACTGCGAAAGCAACCCAGGAGTTTTTGTAAGGCAAAGAAGTGCAATATTCTGCAATGGCCAAGTCAATCACCAGATCTCAACCCGATCGATCATGCATTTCACTTGCTTAAGATAAAACTTAAGGCAGAATGACCCACAAACAAGCAACAACTGAAGACAGCTGCAATAAATGCCTGGCAAATCATCACAAAGGAGGAAACCCAGCGTTTGGTGATGTTCATGGGTTCCAGACTTCAGGCAGTCATTGCCTGCAAAGCATTCTCTAGAAAGTATTAAAAAAAAAAAAACATTTTATTTATGGTAATGTTAATTTGTCCAATTACTTTTGAGCCGATGAAATGAGGAGGCTGTGTAGAAAAATGGTTGTAATTCCTAAATGTTTCACAGGATATTTTTATTCAACCCCTTGAATGAAACCTGAAAGTCTACACTTCAATTGCATCTCAGTTGTTTCATTTCAAATTCAATGTGTTGGCATGCAGAGCCCGAATCATGAAGATTGTGTCCCTGTCCAAATAATTCTGGATCTAACTGTACATATATATATATATATATATATATATATATATATATATATATATATATATATATATATATATAAAATCTTTTAGCCCAACTCCCGACTCTGTAATGGCAGATGTCAGCAGAAACAAGGATCCACAATGTTGGAGTTCAACATGCCCAATCCTTAAATACCCCTGAAAAATAAATGCTGTATGGGGTGTTCTGCCAGTAAACATGCATGTATGCATACTTGCGCTGCTGATTCACGCATATTTGTTTATTGGGGTTTTGGGGTAGATCTCATGAGCATGTCAAAAGTTGTTGCTTTTGCTCTGTAGTCTCTCCTAGTAAACTACATTTATCAAGAATACAATCTTAGAGTACATGGAAAGGTGTTTACGTACATTTTTATACAATTTTATTAGAAACGTGAACAGTACAATAGACATCTAATCTATAGAGAACAGAGACGCTGATAAATGTATTATGGGAAGATTTAATCAACATACATGCTATCGATCTTGAATTGGGGAACTGTTATTTATTTCCATTTTAAATCAATGATTTCTTCTCAAACAAAATTAGAAAATGATTAATAGAATTTTGTTTTAGCAAAATGATACTGTGAAATTACATGCAAATAAAGGTGCAGTATAGCGACTTAGAAAAATGTCTATACAAATTGCAGTGAATGCATCATACTGTCTAATATACACTAGACATTAAATTCAGTGGGAATTGTGCAATACTGTATATGTGATTCTTACTTTCTCATACCAGCAATGGTAATATTATAGACAAGCTTTTAAATCAGTACAACTACCATAAACACATGGATTTCAACATTACAGGTCTGTGCCTTAAAGTGAATGTCCATCTTTTAACATCATGTTGTTTTGAGGTGCAAAATTCTGTGCTGATTAAGTTCATAATATAAATTTATAGGAAGCAGAACTATTTTTCTGATAAAAAGTTCCAAATTCCTGCATCTAGGCAGAGAATGAATTGAGAGGTAACCGCGGAAGTCTACGTTTCTCTCCACTGTGTTCTATGGGCGTTAAGGAAACCACCAAGAAAGCATGCACAGCCACCTCCCCTTTGTTTTACTGAATGGATGCAGCGGGTGATGGGGCAGGGCAGGGATCAGTGAAGCTTGGGCTGGTGTTCTATCAGACATTTATGCCATAAATGTCTAAGATGGGAACAACCCTTTAAAGTTTAACGATAAAAGTCTGACTCCCTATAGCCGCCCCTAGGGAGAGCTAAGAAGCTCAGTGCCTACTGTTTTATTATTGAATTCAGTGTATAAATTGTATGCAGTAAACATTAAATCTCCCCCTGGTGGTTGCTGTTGGCAGACAGAATTGTGTCATTTAACACTATGGCTATGCTGGGGATCATAAAAACAGATCCCTAACTGTGATAAAGATATATAAAGAAATTAAACAGCACAGAATTTTTATTAGATATGCCATACATGTCAGAAAGCTGGTGATCTGAGTGTTGGCACAAACAACATTGGTTACAAACTCTCTATGGTTATCCATGCCTTTCTTGGATTTGGTTGCTTACTTTATTTACAAAGAGGATAATGTAGAAGTTTACCTAATCAATAAATCATTCCTGTTTTTTTCTGCTTTTACCCAATGTTAACATTATCCATGTTGTCTTTATCCATGTTTAGTGCAAATAAAGGATTTGTAAAGATATAGAGTAATTAATACAAAACCTAATGGTGCATAAAAATACTCCTGTATAAAATACATTTAGAAGCACTGCATATTATCAAAGTCTTTAGATTATTTACTGTGAACAAATACATACTCTTTTAATTGGCGATCGGTATAAAATCATAGTAAATTCTACTAAACAGACTATGCTGTAAGATGTATTCACCATCTGGTCAATCAACGATTCTAATTGAAACTATTTATGATTGCCAACTTCTAATGAGAGGAACAAATATAATACAGTTAACATCTGTTTCTACATTAGCCAAGTAAGGTCGGCCTGTGCAATTCTATCCAATCAACATATTCCACAGTTGTTGAGTAGAATTCATTTCAAATGACATCAAAAAGGGCAGCAGGAACCAGAAACAGTTCAGATAAATTGAGTCCACCTGCACCAGGCAATCATCTAAATGATGGGATGACTGACTGAATGAAAACAAAGAAAGATCTCTAAAATTGGGAAAGTAGGCTGTATGAAAATCATCTCTACAATTACCAAAACGACAGAGGCTGAGAGACATAGTGTAGAAAATACTGAGAGCAATGCACTTGCAAATGTCTATACAACAGACCATTCTTAAGATAAAGACTGGCTATAATTTAAGTTTGAAAAGAGTTAATGACAATTGACTACAAAAAGGATTCATTCCATGCTTTAATATGTTGTGTAAAACATACAACTCTGCATATTCAGATGTAAATTATTCTAGTTATTTTCTAAAATTCAAAAAGTGAAAATAAATTACAAATACAGTTAAGTCCAAAAATTATTTGGACAGTGGCACAATCTTCATGACTTGGGCTCTGCATGCCACCACATTAGATTTGAAATGAAACAACTGAGATGCAATTGAAGTGTAGACTTTCAGGTTTAATTCAAGGGGTTGAACAAAAATATCCTGTGAAACGTTTAGGAATTGCAACCATTTTTCTACACAGCCTCCTCATTTCAGGGGCTCAAAAGTAATTGGACAAATTAACATTATCAAAAATAAAATGCTTTTTTTTTTTAATACTTTGTAGAGAATCCTTTACAGGCAATGACTGCCTGAAGTCTGGAACCCATGGACATCACAAAACGCTTGGTTTCCTCCTTTGTGATGCTTTGCCAGGCCTTTACTGCAGCTGTCTTCAGTTGTTGCTTGTTTGTGGGTCTTTCTGCCTTAAGTTTTGTCTTAAGCAGGTGAAATGCGTGCTCGATCAGGGTGAGATCTGGTGATTGACTTGGCCATTGCAGAATATTCCACTTCTTTGCCTTATAAACTCCTGGGTTGCTTTTGCAGTATGTTTTGGGTCATTGTCCATCTGTACTGTGAAGCGGCGTCCAATCAACCTTGCTGCATTTGGTTGAATCTGAGAAGAAAGTGTATCCCTGAACACTTCAGAATTCATCCGGCTGCTTCTGTCTTCAGTCACATCATCAATAAACACTAGTGACCCAGTTCCTTTGCCAGCCATGCATACCCATGACATCACACTGCCTCCACCATGTTTTACAGAGGATGTGGTGTGCTTTGGATCATGAGCCATTCCAAGCCTACTCCATACTTTCTTCCTCTCATCATTCTGGTACCGGTTGATCTTAGTTTCATCTGTCTAAAGAATGCTGTTCCAGAACTGGGGTGACTTCTTTAGATGTTGTTTGGCAAACCATTATTTTTGAGGCTGATTAATGTTTTGCACCTTGTGGTGAACCCTCTGTATTTGCCCTCATGAAGTCTTCTCTTTAAGATAGACTTAGATACTGATACACCTACTTCCAGGAGAGTGTTTTTCACTTGGGTAGATGTTGTGAAGGGGTTTTTCTACACCATGGAAAGGATTCTGCGATCATCCACCACTGTTGTCTTCCGTGGACGTCCATTGCAGTGTCGTGTCATTTCTATAGGCTACTGTTAAACTCTGCCAGAGGTAGGGCTTAACAGGAGCAGAAAGTAGGCAGACCTGGGAGGCCCCTGGCTGCCATGACACATACCGGCACCTGGCGATCCCGTTGCAGGGGGCGATGGGCTGTCAAAGGGGGGGTGCACCCTCTTTCCAACGGCTTAGATGCTGCGGTCGCTATTGACTATGGCATCTAAGTGGTTAAATTGCCAGGATCAAAGTGGTCTCTGTTCCAGGCCATTAGTGCGAGGTGTAAGCTGTAATACACAGCTAGTACCCACAGCGTATGGACGGTGGGTCCTGATGGGTCAAGCGGTTAAATGTGTGTTGATGCCAGGATTCAATGCAGCAATCCAACATATGAACATTACAGGGGTAATATAGTCTGTTTAATGTGCATGCATAGCCCAAGGCAATCGAAAATGTGATTACATGATAATATGACATAATTCTAACTGAGTAATGTGTTTACTTGTGATATAGGTACAGTATATTGAATATAGGCATTGCGGAACAATGAAAACATATAGGGACAGATTTTCTAAGATTGGTGTTTAATACGCAAGCATTAAATTTCTGCTCTACAGGAGTTAGATGCCAGGGCCGGCCTTAGGGGTGTTCGACCTGTGCCACTGCTCCCTTCCCCTGCTTCTTTCAACAGCCGCCTTTCCGCCCGGGTGATTCTTCACTCAGTAGCGTCGCTACCGCTGTAGCAGCCATAGCGGCTGTGCCAAGATTCCTTGGTATGTGGACCCACTAGGCCGCACCGCCATAGCGGAGTAGCAGCTGGCCAAACAGTCCTAGTACAATAGTACCTTTAATAGTCCAGACAGTAATGGAGGCTCGGCACAGATGAACTTTTAGACACCAGACATGGTGTATATCAGCAGGCGTGACCAGTGGTACAACACGACTCCAACAGGTTAAGGCACAGGAACAGGATACAGGTAGCAGGGCATTGGAACAACGGGAACAGGATAACACTAAGGGACCATTTGCTATGACTAACATGGGTAAACACAACAATGCTCAGGCAATGAGTGAAAGGGCAGAGCCAGTAGTGCAGGGTGATCATGGGCTAATTACAGATCTTACTCATGTGTGTGCACTGGCCCTTTAAGGCCGGACGCAAGCGAACGGCGAACGCGCACCCTACAGGTAAGACCGACGGTCCACGGCTGTGGACGTTACAGACTGCTAGCGGCGACACCGGGCATGAGGGTACCCGTGCTGTCTGTCGGGACGGGCCCCCCCCCCATGGCCGGCAGCGTGTGGCCGGGGATCCCGTTCCTGGACGGAGCGCTTGGTGTCTCTGTCCATATATGGACAGTGACATCGTGGGAAACTCCTGAAGCGGAATCCCTGTCCACAGTGTTGCTGACTCTGTGACCGGGGATTCCACTCCAGGAGAAGCCAGTGACGTCACTGGCCATAAATGGACAGAGACAACAGTGGCTTCTCCTGGAATGGAAGCCCCGGTCACATCGTCGGCAACGCTGTGGATGAGGATTCCACTTCAGGAGTTGCCTGTGGTGTCACTGTCCATATATATGGACAGAGATATCATTCACAGTGCTCCAGGAGCGGAATCCCCGGCCACAAGGGCATTCTGCTCCTTCAGGGAGCTAAGGTGGTGCAATCTACAGGAAGGGGGTGCTATCTACAAGGGGGCTGTGGGCTGTGTGGCACTACCTACCAGGGGGCTGTGTGGCACTACCTACCAGGGGGCTGTGTGGTACTACCAGGGGGACGTGTGGCACTACCTACCAGGGGGCCGCATGGCCCTACCTATCAGGGGGCTGTGTGGCACTACCTACAAGGGGGCTGTGTGGCACTACCTACAAGGGGGCTGTGTGGCACTACCTACAAGAGGGCTACGTGGCACTACCTACAAGGGGGCTGTGTGGTACTATCTACAGGGGGCTATGTGGCACTACTTACAAGAGGGCTGTGTGGCACTATCTACAGGGTGAATCTGTAAATGGCGGGCTGATGGTCATTTTAGTGAGAGTGAGGTGCTGATGGTCATTTTACTGTGAGTGGCGGGCTGATGGTCATTTTACTGTGAGGGGGCTGATGGTCATTTTACTGTGAGTGGGGGGCTGATGGTCATTTTACTATGAGTAGAGGGCTGATGGTCATTTTATTGTGAGTGGGGGGCTGATGGTCATTTTACTGTGAGTGGGGGGCTGTTGGTCATTTTACTGTGAGCGGGGGGCTGATGGTCTTCAAGAGGTTTCCACCTCTGAGCTCCAATTAAAATTAATAGGAGGCAGAAAATACCTGTGGCGTCCGTTTGCAGTGCTTTTTTGCCTGCGTCTTTTGCATTAGTTTCATCGGCTTAAAAAAAATCCGCTAAAAACAAGGCCAAACAACGCTGTCAATTGAAAATCTGCTTCAAAATTCCCCACGAGTGTAGTGCTTGTTTTTAGCCATTTTCTGTCTCTCTCTAAACAATTTTTGGTAGGGGTGCCTCGAATCCCAAAAGGTTAGGAAACTCTGTACTAGGCTACAGGATCACTCTGGCCTATGCAAGGATCCTGTCGTGGAGCAGCTTAGTTCATCGTGGGAACGGGGCCTAGGTGAGTACAATTGTGTGTTTTGTTTGGGGGCACTGTCTACAACGGGGATGTGGGGGGGCTGCATGGCACGATCTACAAGGAAGTGGTGGGGGATTATGGCACTGTCTACAGGGAGGCTGTATGGCACAATCTACAGGGGGCACTATCTACAAGGGGGACTGTGTGTGGCAGCCAGGGGAGGGGGCATTATACTGTGTAGGGGCCACTAAGCAGACATTATACTGTGTAGGGGTACTACAAGGGGCAATATACTGTGTGTGGCACAATTAGAGGACAAAATACTGTGTCCTTGAAGGGGTTATAATATATTATATTATTAAATATTATTATAATGTATGGGGGGCACTAAAGGGGCATTACACTCTGTGGGGGCACTATATAGGGCATTATACTGTGGGGGTATTATACTTGTTTATGCTGGGGGTGGGGCACCGAAGGATAATTTTGCACAGGGCGCCATCTATCCTAAGGCCAGCCCTGTTAGATGCAATAGGTTTATTAAGAGGCACACATCTCTTAATAAATCTGTTGCATCATTCCGCTGGCCATGCGCCATCCATACCCCTTGGCCCATTGAAAATAAAATAAAATGGATGCTCCATGTCCTCAGGCTTTCACTACAGGCCACAGCTAAGAGCTTGCATAGATTGCCGCTATAATTTACAACAGTTTTCTGGCGTAAATTATAATAAATTTGTCTGGCCGCGAATGCAAATTGCAACATTTGGGCCTTTTTGCTAATTTTTACGCCAAAAAATTGGAGTAGAAAGGTTGATAAATTCCCCCCACAGTATATTAATAATTGACTTAACTTTCGTTTGCATTGTATTTCTTCATGTCTTGAGAAGTATTTAAAAAATATTGTAAAAAATATTGTGCAAAGATATGGGGAAAAGCTTGGAACTGTATGATGTGAGGGCATTCATGAAGGACTTCAAGATATGATAGCTCAAGGTTATTTCGAAAGTAAACAAAAAGATTATGAATTCTGCTTTAACTTGGTTTATTTTAGATATTAAATACAATTGAGGAAGTAAGTGTAACTAAGTGGATTATGTTATGTATTGTAGAAAAATATATACTGTAAATTGAAAACTGCCACAGAGACAAGAAAACTTCACAGTAAGAGGCCAAAAACATGATAGTAATAAAAATGTGCTTAACTCTTTAATGACCACCCACTGTCTTTTGACGGCAGGCAGTGCATTTCCTTAGTCTACAGCGACGTCTTTTCCGTGACCACGGCAAGATCAAAGGGAACTCCACGCTTTGATCTCATCATCGGAAACCCGGTGACGTGATCAAACACCGGGGAATCCTGCTGCAGTCAGCCCTTTGGACCTACAAAGGACTCCAGTGCTGTCTGTTCAGTAAGCCTGCTGTTTAGGCACACTATGTGCTGCCCTAACAGCAACCTGTGTCATAGTGACACAGTATGATGTATTAGCATACAGGAGTATGCTAAAATACTACAAGTAAAAAATAAAGTTATAAATAAAGTTATAACTTAATGTAATTAAAAAAAAGTAACCTAAATAAATAAATAAATAATAAAAAAAAAAGTAAAAAAAAGTCATTATTTTGCATAAAATATATTTTATTACACATTATTTACACTAAATAAAAACAAAAAATCTACACATATTAGGTATCTAAACGACCATAATAAACTGAAGAATTAATCTAACTGGTTATTTAGCTTGAAACATGAACGGGATAAAAAAAAATCAACAAGAAAAACAATGCCGGGAATCGCTTTTTCTTATATTCACGCGGTAAAAATAATTTTTTCTACCTCCAAGCTATGAAAATAAATAATAACATTCCGCCCTCATAAAACAAGGTCTCATACAGCCATGTCAATAAAAAATAAAAAAGTTATGGCTGTTGAAATACAGAGAGGTAAAAACTGAAAAATGTAGCTGGTCATTGAGACCTTTTCAGGACCGATCATTAAGGGGTTAGTTGCAAAGGGAATTAAAATTAGTACAAGAACTTTAATATAAGTACATGGGAGCAAATCAGACTATGGTTGAATGTAATAAATGTACAAGTTGCTAACATTTAAAAGGAAAAAAATAAAAATTTCCCAACTGAGAAATTAGATGGAATAGTCCAAAGTATTGCCTTGTTTTAATTACCCCTCACTTCTTTTTCCCATACTTATAGGGTTCTACACTAACCTACAGTATTATACTTCTTGTTGCCCAGATATATTTTGGAGCTTCTCTCAATGGCAAATTTTAACACAATGGGGCAGATTTACTAATATGATAGCAACTAGACCTTGTTGTAAAATGCACCAAAATGTGGTACATTTCTGGAGCATAATGTCCCATCAAATGTGCCAAAAAGAACAGATGTTGTGTCTCAAAAATGGGCGCGACTTAGCAAAAATAGGGCCTAACGATAGTGTGCCAAAAATGTACCAAAATGTGTCACAAAATAAATTTTATATTTCCGTAATCATATCCACCCATAAAATAAAGTTAACTTGTTGTTTTTACAGAAAAATGAACGCCGTAAAAATGAAACCCAAAAAACAAAGGCCGAATCTCTGTTTTTTGCCCATTTCTCCCCATTAAAGAATATTTTCATTTTCCCAGTACATTATATGGTATATTAACCCCTTAAGGACGCAGCCTGTTTTGGCCTTCAGGACACAGCCAATTTTTTCAAATCTGACATTTTTCAATTTATGTGGTAATAACTTCGGAATGCTTTTACCTATCCAAACGATTCTGAGAGTGTTTTCTTGTGACACATTGGACTTTATGTTACTGGCAAAATTTGCTTGATACATTAAGTATTTAATTGTGAAAAACACAAAAATTTTGCGAAAAATTGCAAAAATTAGCATTTTTCTAAATTTATATGTATCTGCTTGTAAGACAGATAGTAATACCACACAAAATTGTTGCTAATTAACATCACCCATATGTCTACTTTAGATTGCCATTGTTTTTTGAACATCCTTTTATTTTTCTAGGACGTTACAAGGCTTAGAACTTTAGCAGCAATTTCTCACATTTTAAAGAAAATTTCAAAAGGCTATTTTTACAGGGACCAGTTCAGTTGTGAAGTGGATTTTAGGGCCTTATATATTAGAAACCCCCAAAAAGTCACCCTATTTCAAATACTTTACCCCTCAAAGTATTCAAAACAGCATTTAGAAAGTTTCTTAACCCTTTAGATGTTTCACAGGAATTAAGGCAAAGCAGATGTGAAATTTTCACATTTCTTTTTTTTTTGCAGAAATTCAGATTTCATCTATTTTTTTTGTAACACAGAAAGTTTTGCCAGAGAAATGCAACTCAATATATATTGCCCAGATTCTGCAGTTTTTAGAAATATCCCAGTTGTGGCCCTAGTGCACTTATTGACTGAAGCACAAGCCTCAGAAGCAAAGGAGCACCTAAAGGATTTTGGGGCCTCCTTTTTATTAGAAAATATTTTAGGCACCATGTCAGGTTTGAAAGGCTCTTGCGGTGCCAAAACAGTGGAAATCCCCAAAGTGACCCCATTTTGGAAATTATACCCCTTGAGGAAATTATCTAGGGATATATTGAGCATTTTGACCCCGCAGGTTTTTTGCAGAAATTATTGGAAGTAGGCCTTGAAAATGAAAATCTACATTCTTTCAAAGAAAATGTAGGTATTTCTATTTTTTCCTAATTTCCACAAGGACTAAAGGAGAAAATGCACCACTGCATTTGTAAAGCAATTTTTCCAGAGTAAAACAATACCCCACTTGTGGTCATAAACGGCTGTTTGGACAAACGGCAGGGCTTAGAAGGGAAAGAGCGCCATTTGGCTTTTGGAGCTCAAATTTAGCAGGAATGGTTTGTGGAGACCACGTCGCATTTGCAATGCCCCTAAGGGACCAAAACAGTGAAAACACCAATTTCCATTTGGGAAACTACAACCCTTGAAGAATCCATCTAGGGGTGTAGTGAGCATTTTGAACCCACAGGGGTTTCATAGATTTTATTAGAATTGGGAAGTGAAGATAAAAAAAATCCTATTTTTCTAATAAGACGTAGGTTTAGCTCAAAATTTTTCATTTTCTCAACAAATAAAGAAATGAAAGAACCCCAACCTTTGTAAAGCAACTTCTCTGGAGTATGGCAATACCTCATTTGTGGTCATAAACTGCTGTTTGGGCACACAGCAAGGTTCAGAAGAGAAGGAGCGCCATTTGGCTTTTGGAGCACAGATTTTGCTGGATTGGTGTCTTGACACCATTTCACTTTTGCAAAGTTCCTAAGGTACCAGTAGAGTTGAAACTCCCAAAAAATGACTAGATTCACGAAACTACCCCCTTGAGGAATTAATATAGGGGTGTAGTGAGCATTTTGACCCCACAGGTGTTTCATAGATTTTATTAGAATTGGGTAGTGAAAATAAATAAAATCCCTTTTCTTCAATAAGACGTAGTTTTAGCTGAAAATTTTTCATTTTCTCAACAAATAAATGAAAAAAAGCACCTCAACACTTGTAAAGCAACTTCTCCTGTGTACGGCAATACCACATATGTGGTCATAAACTGCTGTTTGGGCACAGAGTAGGGCTCAGAAGGGAAGGAGCACCATTTGGCTTTTGGAGTACAGATTTTTCTGGATTGGTTTCTGGGCGCTATGTCTCATTTACAAAGTCCCTGTGGAGCCAAAACAGTAGCTCCCCCCCCAGAAGTGACCCCATTTTGGAAACTACACCCCTCAAGGTATTCACCTAGGGGTGTAGTGAGCATATTAACCCCACAGGTGATTGGCAGAAATTGGTTTGCACTCGATGTTGCAGAGTGAAAATGGACTTTTTTCCATAGATATGCCAATATGTGGTGCCCAGCTTGTGCCACCATAACAAGACAGCTCTCTAATTATTATGCTGTGTTTCCTGGTTTTAGAAACACCCTACGTGTGGCCCTAATCTTTTGCCTGGACATTCGACCAGGTTCAGGAGTGAAAGAGTACCATGTAAAATTAACGCCTAATTTGGCAATTTACAAAGTATTGGATCACAATTGCAGGGCTCTGATGTGAAATAATAAAATAAACTGCTAAGAAGTGACCCCATTTTGGAAACTGCACCCCTCAAGGCATTTATTAAGGGGTGTAGTGAGCATTTTCACCCAACAGGCCTTTTCCATGAATGATTACGCTGCGGAAGGTGCAAAGTAAATATTTAAATTTTTCCCTAGATATGCTATTTCAGTGGCAAATATGTCGTGCCCAGCTTGTGCCACTGGAGACACACACCCCAAAAATTGTTAAAAGGGTTCTCCCGGGTATGGCGATGCCATTTTTGTGGAAGTATACTGCTGTTTGGGCACACTGTAGGGTTCAGAAGGGAGATAGAGCCATTTGGCTTTTGGAGAGTGGATTTTGCTTGGTAGTAGATAAAAAATGAAAATCTGAAAATTGGCTGTCTCCAAGGGGTTAATGGGTTTTTGTTTGACAAGGTTAAGGGCGGAGTTGTTGGAAGTAATCATTGAATGATACGTCATTATCCTCTCAATAAACCACATTTTGTGATAAACATTTTTTGTCAAATTACAGTATGTGTCAATAATTCTCAGATTTAAAATTTTTAAACTTCCATTTGAAAATATTTTAAGGTTGGTTTACTCAGAAATGGGATACAATCAGCAGTAATATATAATGTGCAAATTCCTACCTGTGCTTGAAACTAAAGGCCCTTTTACACGGGCCAATTATCGGGCAAACGCTCGTTCATAGGACACTCGTTCCAGATAATTGCCCTTGTAATTGTTCCCGACCAGCAGGTGATTGTGCAAATGCTGTTCATCTGTTGATCGTATCATTTTAAAAATTACAAATATTATCGGGTAGGCAGCACATCTCCCTAAGCTGCCGACATGATAATAATGTATGGGGACGAGCAATCGGAGTAACGAGCGCTCATCCCCATACTAGTACCTTGTGAAAGGAGCAAACGAGCACTAATTTATGAGCTGTCTCATTGATTGGCGCTCATTTACATGGCCCAGAACGGGCCATGTAAGAGGACCTTTACTAAGGTTTATCAGCAGTACCATACAAATGTTACTATCCAGATAGTCAGAACAATGTTACCACCCTGATAATCCAGGTAAAATGTATGCAATTATGTAGGATAGTAACCTTTCTTCATATATCATATATATTTGGTTGACCGTATTGCTTTTTATTCCGATTTGTGGCAAAATACTTTCTTTACCCTTTACAATGAAATTCCCTGCCACTTTCTAGTACTTCTACCTAGGATTGGGCTGTGTGGACAGAAAATCAATCAGTGTCATAGGGTCTCACAGAGATGACAAAGGCCAGAGCTAACCCAAAGATGGAAATTATCAGTAGAGCTGTACACTTTCTATTCTCATATATATACATTAAGTGATATCATGATTTTCAGGGTAGTGGCATCACTGGTTCAATCTCAGTATGCCAATGCTCTGAATTTTAAGACTATTGGTTATTTCCAGAATGAAATAGTCTTTGGGATCTGTATTATTAGGTTTCCAGAAATAATGGGGGGGGGGGGAGTAAAATTATTCCACTATAATTATATCTTTCTTCTATTTTAAGGCATTCATTCTAAACGTATATTAGGAAGAGGAAGCTTTTACTTCCTTAGTTCCCTAGCATGAACATGTTCACCTTGGAGCTTTTATTACTGTAAACGTGCCTTTAACCTTATTATATAAAAAGCTTTAATATATTCCAAGTTTATCTTAAGTGATTTAATTAAACATGTCTATAATTTGACATAAGATGTATGAAAGAATTGAAAAATGGCTTCTATTCTCCGGAGTGTGGAAATAAAGGAGTTGAAGTGAAACATTAGAAATCTAAAGTAGACCACAAGTAAATTTAGGACTGAACAGCATGTCTTCTGTCAAAAATGAAATCTCAGGTTTTTCTTTCATTTATAAACTTCCTGCAGCCGGTGAAATCTAATTCTCATGAAAAGCTTGAGGATCACAGCTATGCCATGGCTACAAGAGAAAGATATATGGAACACTACAGGGGCTGTGAAAAAAAATAAATTTTTTCAACAACCTAAAAAAGTTATTGGATTTGAATTCATTCACATGACCTTATGTACCTGAGTATGTTTTCATCTGCAACATTTAATATAAATCACGAAGGCAACTAACAGAGGTCTAGCTTACATGCACTGCAGTATGTCGGTCTAACCCTTTGTGGCATGTCACCATGAAATAAAGTCAGCTTTTATTGTATTTAGTCTTTGAGAAGATTTCTTAAATGACGGGAGTCTCTCATTCAGCATCATAAACTCAACAATAGCAGTCAATGCAAGGATTGAATGGTGACGCACAACTGGTGGTTAGAACAACCATGTAATGTTCCTTTCAGGCTTATGAAATAAAAGTCTACAGTGCACATCGTGCTCCTTTTCAATTTTATTTCCTTACTTGAAGAGGTCTATAACAAACTTTGGGATAACTATTGTGTTTTCTATTGTTAGAATGGTAAGATTTTTATATTGGGAATACTATTTAGTATTATAGCTTAATTTAATGTAATATACGTCAATGAAGTTTCTAAATAATACAGCTGGTGAGGTATCAATTTTATATGTCACCAGTTTATTACAGCACATAGCAATTTTTGCGGGCAAGAAATGTAGTACTCACCCACAAAATTATTATGTGCTGTAATAAAATGTTGTATCAATGAACACCCTAGCAACAGACATTCATGGGAGAATACTTTGAGTAAGTATAAAGATGCTGTTAAAATATTTTATTATAAATATGTTTCACAGTTGCAGATTGTTTTTAGCTTGTGAGATGAAAAGCAGGATATTGTTAGAATTACTGTAGAGTAACTTTAATGGCATTCAATATTTCAGGACATACAGATGTAGCCATCTCTAACTTGACTCTGATAAGTTGCTGCAGGGTGATATGACACAACACAAGCCATTGAAAAGTCATTGAACAAGTCAAGATAAGGGATCTAGCCACTGTTTATTTAATGCGTTAAAAATCAAGGTAAAGACAGCAACATCTGTAAACAATGTAGGAAATATTTGATGGTTTCGATTATATTTAAATTTCACAAATCTTTATATATTTTAGTACTATTTCACTTATCAGAATAGGCAAATGCTCCCTTAAAGGGGTTGATAAAGAAAAATAATCATGTAACTTTTGCTAATAATCAATTACCATTATTGTATGCTTATGCTACATATATGTATACTTTGCCTCTGACATTTATTTATAGAGTCTTGCTAGCTAAGGTTTGTTCTTAAACAATATTCTCTGAATATAATACTGCTGGCCTCCTTGCCAGGACTTCAAGGCTGTTCTGAGATAAGATTGCCAAGTTTACTGGCAACAGACATGATATTCTAGACAACATAAAGCTTGTAAATAGAACTGCCACCGGTAAGGAACTGCCTTACAAGTTATTGACCACACTAGAAATGTGTACTTATGTGAACTTGTAAGGCAGTTCCTTGATGGCAGTTAGACAGAAAAGACTTTCAAAAGGCTGTTGTAAAAGCCAATTTTTAGATCTTCTGTCTAATATTGAAGAGGATCTCTGTGGCCATGCTTTTCTTAGTTCTTATTTTTCGTGTGCTTAAACTTTTCATTGTGTCCTTACTTCTTAATAAATATTTTGTTTAATTTCATCATAAGACAAGAGAGTTTCCAGCAAATTCACAGATAACATCTTAACTACACAAAATGCTTAAAAGGGAAATCTTCCCCTTACACATCGAGAAGCTTCACCTTAAAGGGTAACTAAACTTTTGAAAAACTTCTGACATGTCATAGTGACATGTCAGAAGCTTTGATCGGTGGGGGTCTGAGCACTGAGACCCCCACCGATTTCTAAAACAAAGCGGCAGAAGCGCTCAGGTTAGCGCTGAGCTGCTTAGTTTCTGATCGGCTTTTCTAGGAAAGCTGAGCAATTGGTGTATGGGCTCAATAGAAAGTCTATGAGCCCGTACACCAACTGCTAGACTTTCAGACTTTCAAAGACGATCAGAAATGAAGCGGCACAGCACTCCCCCTATCGCTTCTGCAGCTTCATTTTAATGCTAGATGGGGGTCTTAGTGCTCAGACCCCCACCGGTGAAAACTTCTGACATGTCACTATGACATTTTCTGACTTGTCACTGATAAATCGTTTGGGTTGTGTCCCAAGATCACCAATGATAGCTAGAATGAAGAGACATTTTTTTAAAGCCGTGCCTCTTCGTCTTTTGATTCAGAGAGCATTAGATCTCCGAGCCTATTGTTGGAAATTTCCCATTCACTGCAATGTAGGAAATATTTGATGGTTTCGATTATATTTAAATTTCACAAAGCTTTATATATTTTAGTACTATTTCACTTATCAGAATAGGCAAATGCTCCCTTAAAGGGGTTGATAAAGAAAAATAATCATGTAACTTTTGCTAATAATCAATTACCATTATTGTATGCTTATGCTACATATATGTATACTTTGCCTCTGACATTTATTTATAGAGTCTTGCTAGCTAAGGTTTGTTCTTAAACAATATTCTCTGAATATAATACTGCTGGCCTCCTTGCCAGGACTTCAAGGCTGTTCTGAGATAAGATTGCCAAGTTTACTGGCAACAGACATGATATTCTAGACAACATAAAGCTTGTAAATAGAACTGCCACCGGTAAGGAACTGCCTTACAAGTTATTGACCACACTAGAAATGTGTACTTATGTGAACTTGTAAGGCAGTTCCTTGATGGCAGTTAGACAGAAAAGACTTTCAAAAGGCTGTTGTAAAAGCCAATTTTTAGATCTTCTGTCTAATATTGAAGAGGATCTCTGTGGCCATGCTTTTCTTAGTTCTTATTTTTCGTGTGCTTAAACTTTTCATTGTGTCCTTACTTCTTAATAAATATTTTGTTTAATTTCATCATAAGACAAGAGAGTTTCCAGCAAATTCACAGATAACATCTTAACTACACAAAATGCTTAAAAGGGAAATCTTCCCCTTACACATCGAGAAGCTTCACCTTAAAGGGTAACTAAACTTTTGAAAAACTTCTGACATGTCATAGTGACATGTCAGAAGTTTTGATCGGTGGGGGTCTGAGCACTGAGACCCCCACCGATTTCTAAAACAAAGCGGCAGAAGCGATCAGGTTAGCGCTGAGCTGCTTAGTTTCTGATCGGCTTTTCTAGGAAAGCTGAGCAATTGGTATATGGGCTCAATAGAAAGTCTATGAGCCCGTACACCAACTGCTAGACTTTCAAAGACGATCAGAAATGAAGCGGCACAGCACTCCCCCTATCGCTTCTGCAGCTTCGTTTTAATGCTAGATGGGGGTCTTAGTGCTCAGACCCCCACCGGTGAAAACTTCTGACATGTCACTATGACATTTTCTGACTTGTCACTGATAAATCGTTTGGGTTGTGTCCCAAGATCACCAATGATAGCTAGAACGAAGAGACATTTTTTAAAGCCGTGCCTCTTCGTGTTTTGATTCAGAGAGCATTAGATCTCCGAGCCTATTGTTGGAAATTTCCCATTCACTGCAATGGGACTGCAATGTGCAGTCTCCAAGAAGGTGAAAGGGAAAGGTGCTTGTAGGGTGCTGTGCCCTCTTAATTCCAGAGATCTCAATGGGGCAGAAACACGTAAAAAAAATATTTAACCTTGTAGTTAAAGACTACATATATGATAAAACAATAACTTATGGAACATTCATATGTTTGGCAATATGTATTTCAACAATTGGATTTGTACCATTACCTTACACTATAGCATTTCTCAAATATGCAATATAAAAAAAGATAAGTAGAAGTGAAACAAATGTTTAATCCCCAGCGATATGGCACAATCAAACATTTAAATTGCCTTTTATAAACTAAATGCATAGATCTTTTAGACATTATGTTTGCTTTGATTTTAGAAAGATGAGGACTTATTCATTTGCATGAATTACTTTTCAATTGCAGTCACAAGAGACTCTGTACGCGTGTTGGGAACTTGGTAAGTATGTTTTGGAGTACATTTTAGCAACTCCAGTGCTCATTCCGCATTAGTTAAGTGGGATGCTTGAGTCAATTTATACACATCAGTCTTTGTCAATTTACAAGAAAATCAGACTTCCACATTTTGTAACCTTTTCTGATATTTAATTCCCATGTTTCATTTTCTAATTGGCAGTGTCCTTGGGTTCTTGTCCTTATACTAAGTGAATTCCCACCCTTCTTATTTGCAAAGAAAATGCAAAGAAAATGTTTATTATTGCTGTCATTATAAATTGGCGGTATTCCAAGTAGATGATTTTTATAAATGTCCATGTTTTCATTAGTACTTGAGAGTACTTTAGTACTCTGTTATTGAATTTTATATGGGAACTTATATCTGCCACATTTACGGATCAAACAGAGAATGAGAAAAAAAAAAGAATAAAAACAGCATTTTAGCACCATATTGATATAGAAGCAAGCAAGGTTACTGCCTATGATTTGCTTATATAGATGCTTGAAGTAGAATAACGTACAGAAGAATACACTTCTCTTTTGTGTTATTCACCTTTAAGAACAGCTAAGCCTCTGTTCATCTTGTGTTCAATGCTTACATTTGGCATGCACGATTGAAGTGTGTTGCTGAATATATGCCCCAAATGTATGCAATTTTATGCTTATATAGTTGCATACGTCTGACATTGACTCCCATTGTAAAAAAAAAGAAAAATGCAAACCACATGGTAAACTTTTTTGCAAAATTTGTATTGAAAGTGTTGTAGACATTGAATACAGTTACAAAAAAGCTGTACTGACATATATTGGAAAAACTTATGCCAAAAGGACACTCTATTTCTATGGGCATAGCACTGTATATGTTGGGTATTGCCATTAACGTTATGTGAACTGAGCCTAAATCTGTCCGAAAAAACATGTAGCTAAAAACTAAGCTACATATGATGTGAAATTGGAAAAATGTCGACCTGATCCCATTATGCAAGCACAACCCTTGCAACAACAAAAAAATAATGGTTATATTTCATTAATTGCAATTCTATTAAGCTGCAATACCAGACACAGCACAAGAACAAGAATTGTGTATATTTATCCTATAATTACATATACATTTCTAGATGTCGAGATTTTCAGTGAGAATATATTACTCTATGATTTCAAAAAGGGGTGCGGCTGTGACAACATCTTTTAAATTTTTACTTAAGAAAAAAAAGAAAATAAATATCCTCGTTTCCAAAAAATGATTAGCCGCAAAATATGAACTTAGTTTATTCTTAGTTTCCTGTTACTCTACATTTTGTGTAACCCTAAATTTTGAGGACTAAATAATAGATTATAATTTATTTTCCCTTATGCATTTACAGCGCCAACATATTGAGAAGGAATATTGTTACAAATTCAAAAGCACTATTATTGCAACCTGAAATGGATTGTCAATTTCTTTAAGAAAACAAAAAGAGCCACAAAACAAAACAAAACATTAATCCGAGTGGTAATGGCAGTAGTAGGACACAATACCGCTGAGGCCACTAGTTAGCAGCTTGCAGCTTGTGAACAAAGTCTGGGGGACAGCCAGAGCATCTGCACAGGATCAGTAGAGGATTGAAAAGTTGAGTAGTATGGCTCTTTTTATTTATTTATGTTTTAAATTTTTTTAAGAACCCCTTTAAAGAAGATTTGTCACTAGTTTATTAATGCCCTATCTCCTAACTAATCGAATAGGCGCTATGATGCTGATAACTACAGTGTAATTTGTAGTTATTTGCTAAGTTATGTCCATTTTTCTAAATATGCTAATTTGGCTATACTTGCCAAATGGGAGGTGACTCTTTCTTTTCACTCTGGGCGGTGTAATGTTTTCTGTATTACGCTATACAATCAAATACAGTTCTCCTCTTCCCAGTCCAGCAACACAGTGATCTTATAGTATACAGCTTTCATTCCCAACTGTGTATTCAACTGGTGATATATCCGGTTGTTTCACAGCTAGAACTGTGATCCTGGTGCCATATGAAAGATTAGAATTTTACCTTTCATATGCCACCAGAACTGTTCTAGTAATCCACAGCCAGAGATATGACTATTTGAAGTGATCCCCCTTCCCTCCAGCCTCAGTCTCTCACACTGTGTGAAGCAGCTTCATGCTGATAGGACAGCGTCAGAGGCTGTAAGGTAGCTCCACCTCAGGAGAATCACTGGTGTTGACACCCACTGGTCTAGTATAGCCTCAGTCTCTCACACTGTGTGAAGCAGCTTCATGCGGATAGGACAGCGTCAGAGGCTGTGAGGCAGCTCCACCTCAGGGGAATCACTGATGTTGAGGCTCATTTGTCAAGTATAGTCTCATTTGCATATTTAGAAAAAAAGCTCATAGCTTTTAAAATAATCAACTTTTTAGGACACAATTTTCACTAACATTATCAGTGTGACAGCACCTATTAGATTAGCTAGGAGATTGGGCATAACTAAACTAGTGACAGATACTCTTTAAGGTTGCAATGATAGTGGTTTTGAATTTGTAACGATAATCTTTCTTAATGCCATTATTCTGTGCATGCTCCATGCTACTATTGTCTCTGTAATTAATCTATATGATTTTAAGGCTCTTTAGGCTATGATTGGTCCATTTCTGTTTTAAATAGGCCAGTGTGCAACATCATTATATATTATGACTAAAACTGGAAGGTTCAAAACTCATAAGCATATTATGGAAATGTATTATTTTCTCTGCAACATGTTTTTATTGAATTTGGAATAAATACAAGTCTTATACAGTAGTCTGAAGTGCTTCATTAGAAATTGTCTTTTTGAACACAATCTTATATAGCATCCCTTCTGTTTGAAATTGAGCACCTTCCTGTCTTGCCGAATACAACTTTGTCACCATTGTGGCCACTATCTTGGTTGGAACTAATTCTAAACTCGACATAATCCTTAAAAGTATTGATGTTTTTAAGATTGCAGAATGTGTTTGCAGGACAGTCACTTAATCATTTAATGTTGACATGTAAAATGAATTATAGAGCACTGTACTACAGAGACTAACTTTATTTTTTGAATTTTCAGTCAAAAAGGCCATTAAAGGGATTCTTCCAATTAGCAATTTATCACCAAAGCACAGACTAGCTGAAAAGCGTTATATCATTGAGTCCAAGTCCTAGGACCCCAATCATCACTAGAGCAGAGGACCCCTGTCATTTGTGATCTGATCAGTCATGGAGCTCAGGAGAAGAGGAACAACTAAGCCACACATACTCCAATATTGGGGGCGTTGCTAGAATCTAAAAAGACCAGGGGAACAAGCCCCAAGGCATAATTTTTGCCCCCTCCCAACTTAAAAAAATATATTGAAGACATCATAGCTAAAGAACAACTTTTAGAATACCCTTAAATACACCACCCCACAAGTACACTGTCCCTGGTCATTTTCAACTAAATCTGTACTAGTAGATAAATCAGCCCTGCCCCCAAATAATTTGCTTGTCATAAACACTAATGTGTATATATAATAGCATATCTCTAAATAATACAGTCATGCAGTTACCAAACAATACCACTATACAAGGACCAAATAATACCTCTACACAAGGACCACATATAGCTACAACAAAAATCACCATAGAGTGCCCATATAGTGGTCACCTACCGGTTCTACACTGGCATTTTGCACAGTAAAATCAAATTGTAGATCTTATATAAGTGAACACTGTACATTTACATCCGGTGACACACTTCTCCTTCCGACCCAGTCCACATGACGATTTATCCCAACCCCCACTTGTTTCTGCAGAGTTTAGTGCACAACACGCTATTAGTGTCCCACACAAAAATAGTGGTTCCTTAGTGCATACCATAGTAGCAGTGCCCGCTTGTATGCCCTCCACACAGTAATAGTACCTCTTGTGTGCCCACACAGTAGAGGTTCCCACTGTGTGCCCCCCGACAGTAAGGTTGCACCACACAGTAATGGTGTCTAATTACTTCCCCACACAGTAATAGTGCCCCACATTATTGGTGCCAATGTAGTGCCCTCCACACAATAAATGAACCCACACTCAATAATGTTGCCCATTTAGTGCCCCCACTCAGTATTGGAGCCCCTTTAAAACCCAACTCAGTAATGCTGCCCCAGAGTACCTCCACCCAGTAATGCTGCCCCCATAGAGCGTACACTCCGTAATGCTGCCCTCATAGTGCCCCACTTAGTATTGCTGCCTCTATAGTGCCCGTATCCAATAATGCTGCCCCAAAGTGCCCCCACTTAGTATTGCTGCCTCCATAGTGCCCCCCACTCAGTAAGTATATCCTCCACTCAGTAATGACACACCCTTAGTATTTAGGAAAAGCACAATAAAAAAATGTCATTAATACTCACCTAGCCCTTTTCCCACGCTTGCAGCCTAAGAGACGCTGGGACGGGATCCCTGCACAGGACAATGCGATGACATCACTGCATCACGTCAGCCAGCCAAGGAGCCGGTCCTGACTTCTCATATGCTGCAGGCCTGAAGTGGTCTGTAGCATATGAGAGTAACTAACGGGGCAGGTGATCAGACTCCCCATTCTCTGGATCGTGGGGGTACCAGTGGTGCGACCCCCAACGATCAAACAGTTATCACCTATTCTGTGGATAGGTAATACTTTTTTTGGTGGGATAACCCCTTTAAGCCTTTCTGGTGAGATGTGGGCAGGTTTATTAATGTAGCTCACAGAGCCACCATCATCATGACCTTCAGATTACCCTTTCTAGATTGACTTTGAATTCAACTAGCAAATCTACTGGCTAAGAAGTTTTTGCAGCTGCTGCTACTTGAGAAATGTCAACTTATGACATACACCTGACATGCATACCATACTGTGAAGCAACCATGACTTAGGCCCTGTCCACATCAACGTTGCCCTTCCTTTGAGGGGTTCCGTCAGAGGTTCCCTCGCATTAACCCCTTAACGGAAAGGCAAACGGAAACCTCAGCTTCCGTTTCCCTTTTAATGGTGATGGAAACCTAGCTAATAGTTTCCGTTTGTCACCGTTGTGAACGGGTTCCGTTGTTTTGACGGAATCAATAGCGCAGTCGACTGAGTTCAATTGTGAGGGAAACGGAAGCTGAGGTTTCTGTTTGCCTTTCCGTTGAGGGGTTAACCCGACGGAACCTCCGACGGAACCCCTCAACTGAAGGGCAACGGTGATGTAAACAGGCCCATATTCTTTTAATATATAATGTTTTCCTTTTCACAATTATTCGGCTAAAGGACTCTTCCTTCAACTCCTTGACCTTACTCTTGAATTTGACTAATCCTACAATGGGACTATGGACATTCCTTCTTTGACTCCTTTAAAAAAAAAAAGCTGAAATTTTGTTCAGACACTGCACTTGCTATGTGAATTTCTAACATATCTCCCATTATTCTTGTGATATTTTTAGTTTGTTTCTTTTGTTATATCTATGCTTGTTATTTATGCCATTGCTTTTAATAAAAATAAATTTAACAGGCTTACCCATTAGTCTGCAAAATTTGATAGTCCATAATCATATTGGGCATGTAAAGGATGAATTGTCAAATATGATTATTGTAATGGACAGTAGAAATACATTTAATTATGTTGTTATTCTTTGTATGTGGATTGGAGACAGATGGTTTTTATTGTTATGGAATCACTGGTTGAGCGATTCCCAGGGTGGAAGTTTATGGAATTGCTATGTGAGCAATTTCCCAAAAGGCCCCTGGAAACTATCAAGAATGAGTGCAAGCAAATCCGCAACCCCAAATCCATCACAACTCTGATCAACAGAGTGTAAGGCTATTCTATGGTTTTCACCAGAGCCCACCGCAAGGCAGGTTGGATTTTGCAGCATAGAACCCAGGTTGCTTTAACTGAGTTTGGTGTTGGATAAGAGGTGCAATGCAGGCAAAACCAGAACAGATAACAAGACAGCCAGAGGGTAAACAGAAAGACCAAATAACAAAAGTAGGGGATATCAGGAATTGCAGAGGTCAAAACCAGCCGGGAACAGAAAGTCCAAATCAGTAGGCAAAGGGTAATCCAAAGACAAGCCGAGGTCCAGTTCCAAAAAGACGAAATAGTCAAAGGTACAGGGTATAGTCAGAAGCTTGATCAAAAAACACATGCATCAAGGAAAATCACAAGCAAAGGAAACAGAACCAACCCAGCTTTAAATACTCCACCCTTCAATTAGATAGGAAGAAAGACAGAGAAGTGGGATAGGCTCAACAACTTAAACCAGAACCGCCCAGAAGATAGACTAGTAGTCATGGTAATCTTAAAGGGACGGGCGTTTCCTAACACTTATCTTGCATCAACTCTGGAGATAACCTAATCAGGCAGCAGTAAAAGTCATTGGAAGATGATCATGTGATCAATGAAGATGCATGACATCAGCAGGGATGTATTGTTTTGTTTACAAATGTTTTTCGCACTAAAGGCCTTTACACTGGCCAATTAATGGGCAAACGAGCGTCCATAGAACGCTCGTTCCCGATAATTGTGTATTGGCTGATTGCATCATTTTAAATGTATAAACTTTTATCTCTGATGGTAGCACATGTCCATGTGCAAACAGGGAGACATGCTGCCGACATGATAGGACTACATGGGGATGAGTGCTCGGTGTAACGTTCTCTCGTCCCAATACTAGCTCCTTGTGAAAGGAGCAAACGAGCGCCGATTAACGAGTTATCTCGTTAATTGGCGCTAGTTTACATGGGCCATGTCGGGCTGGGTAATACTACCATAAGGCTCAGTTACACAGAGTATTTTGCAGGCAGAAAATTCAGCCTAAAAATTCCGCTTGGATGCCGTTTGCCGCGTTTTTTGCTGTGTTCTTCGCTCGCGCCCATTGAGCGCCACGGGCAAAAATGCCACGAAATACGCTTTCTCCGCCTCCCTTTGATGTCAATGGGAGGTCAGAGGTGTAAACGCCCGAAGATAGGGCATGTCGCTTCCTTTTCCCGCGAGCGTTTTTTACCGCTCGCAGGGAAAAAACGCGTCCGCCTCTTATTGAAATCAATGGGAGGCATTTTCGGCCGTTTTTTGGCGCATTTTCCGACGCAGTTTCCGCATCAAAAAACGTGTCAAAAAACTCTGTGTGAACTGGGCCTAAGACTCCAGGTAGAAGGATTAACAAGACCCTATTAATAATTTTATACATTTTCCATTAATAGTTTATTCATCTCAGTGGTTTTACGTGCCCATACCCTTGAACAATCCCTTTAATGATGTTAGAAAATTAAGAGTTTTACATTTTTTATTTTAGTACACATGATTTTTATGATATAGTACTATATTATGATTCTGCAAAAGTTTATAGCCACACTGAATAAAATTAGCAAATCATGGTTTCTGCCCTGCAGGTCTAAAGTTGAGCATGTCCGTGTCATGTAGAGCTGAGCAAATATGAGATAAATCAAAATCATGATTAATTGAACATATAACCTCGATTACGATTAATGAACGATTATTTATGCCACACCCCTTTTGGATACCACGTTCACTATTTGCATGTTACGCCATTAAATTAATATTTATCCCCTGAGCCTGCTGTATACTACTATATATAATATACCCCCTGATACTTCCTCCACACAGTATATTGACCATTCACTGAATGTGACTGAAGAGTAAAAATTTGTATTCTTTTTTAGTATCTCACTAAAATCAGGGGTACAATCACCACCGTGACAAAAGCCCAACGTGCTCAATTAAATTAAAAAATAGTAAGACATTCACTGATCCAGTTGCGAACCCTATTGGATGAATGTACTCATATGATGCATGGGGTTAAAACGTTTAACCATTGGTGTTGCAGCAAATCATTCCCAAAAGCACTGGAGCAACCAGGAAATCTTACTGAGCACACCAGTGACAGGATAAAGATATCAGTAACACTGGCACCTATGCTAAATAACCCTTCTCACAATTGACCCTACGCGTTTCTATATAATCATTTCATCAGGGGTCTGTTCACTATAAAGATGGCTACTACGCCAGCGATATTAAATTGAGTAATTACGTTTGATTCTAAACACACACAGAAGCGTGCTCGCATTGATATCAGCGGCACGCTTCCCTAAGGACTCAGAGTATATATAACTTAAACTCCACCCCCTTGGCTGAGGCCAAGCCTCCTTTCCGGCCAATCACCGACACGTGCGGTCATGTGATGCCGAGCACATCATGTGACATGCCCAGGAATCCACGGCCACTGCCTCCTCAGTGCGCATGCGCCGAGAAGACCAGAAGATCGCATCCACTCCAGCCTCTGGTCCTTCCTATCTAGGGGGAGGAGTAACCCATCACTATGAGAATAGGAGACGCTGCCCAGCTCAAAACTGCGTCCTGGCAACCTCCAATATTACATGCATACTGATCCAGCACTATAAAAGGTGGAATAAGAAAAGCTTTTTGTTAAGCAATAGTACTGAGTAACCAAAGTAATTAAACACTAATGGAACCCTAGTACCAATAAGAGAAGATAACATTTAGTCTAGGTATTACACAAAGGTGGTATATATCGACTCATATAGGTATAGAATTAAATAAAACATGTATGATTCATCTGTTCATTTAACCAGTCCTGTTGCATACATGCCATCCTATAGATCCACTGGGCTTCCTTTCTCAGGACCAAATTGTCCCTATCCCCACCACTTTTTGTTGGGTGCACCGATTTAATCGCCTGGAAATGTAGACATTCTACTCTCCCTTGATGTTTCTAATGTAGATACGGGGGTATCCCTTTCATTTGTTACGTCCCCTACATGCTCCCTAATACGGCGACGAAATTGCCGAATGGTCTTACCCACATAGTTCAGTGGGCATGGACACGTGATCAGATACGCAACCCCCGTGGTTCTACAATTTACAAAATCCTGAACATCATATTCGGTTTGTGTGGTAGCACTTCGAAACCTCTTCCCAGTCTGGATAAGGTTACAAGCTCTGCAACTTCCACATCTGTATCTGCCCGGAATCTTCTGATCCAGCCATGTTCCCTTTTGTGGTATAGGGTCAAAACAGCTATGCATCACTCTGTCCCTTATATTCTTTCCTCTTTGGAATGTGACAAAAGGTTTGTTAGTGATTCTATCTGCTATAACCATGTCTGAACAGAGGATGCGCCAATATCTCGTAAATTCACTACCTCTGGTTGTTTGGAGTCAAAAGTGCCTATTAGCCCCGTGATGTTAGCTTCTTTTCTCTCTCTTGTGATCAAAAGATTTGTTCTCTCTGAATCTCTGGCCATCTCATAAGCGCTCTTCACTACCTTTTTGGGGAAACCTCTTTCCCTTAATCTATTCCCAAGATCCTGAGATTGCAATTCAAAATCTTCTAGGGAGCTACAGTTACGACAAATATGGGAATGATAGCGAATGGTCACTAATTTTACTAGTGAACCTCAGTCCCAAGTCATATTTGTTTAAGGCTGACATAAAGGCATCAAACTCTTGGATAGACGAATTCCAGAGTAGCAATACAACATCAATGTATCTAATCCAAAGACTCACTATGATGTCCAATTCGAGAATTGGTCTCCGAAGACCACAGTCTCCTCCTAACAGCCGAGGTACAGGTTGGTGTAAGTAGGGGCTGCTGGACTCCCCATTGCCGTACCCTGCTGTTGATGGAAAATACGGTCTTCGAAGACAAACATGTTACTTTCCAGCACAAAAAGTAATAAGGTCATTGTGAGACATATACTGGGTACTTCGTGACCTGAGGGAATAGCCCACTGCTTGGCAGCCAAGCCCATGTGGTATCGAGGAGTACAACACCTCTACAACCAAGCTTTCCAGCATGGTGCCTTGCTCCAGTGTGATACCATCAATCTGCTTAAGTACATCCATCGTATCACGGATGTGAGATGTCAAGCTGAGAACGAATGGATGCAGGACTACATCGATATATGTGCTCACATTCTGGGTCGAATTGTTTATACCTGACACAATAGGCCTACCACGCAAGGGGGGATAGCCCTTGTGTATTTTCAGTAGGCTGTAAAAGCATGCCATAGTTGGAAATTGTGAAAGGAGAAAGCTAAACTCACTGGAAATTATGAGTGCTTTACTTTTTGCATCCTGGAGGATGTCAAGCAGCTCTATCCTAAATCTTGTGGTGGGATTATCCTTGAAGATTTTGTAACAGTCAGGATTAAGTAGTATATCCTCATACATCATTTTGTAATCCTCCCTCTTCATAATAACAATGGTCCCACCCTTATCGGATGCTTTTAGAACTATATTCTGCTTATTTTCTAATGCAATTAGAGCCTCTCGTTAAGCGGGGGATAGATTATTCTGTATACCACGCACATCCTGATCCATCTTCCTCAACTCATCTGCTACCATACAGTATATTGCCCCATAGTGCTCCCCACACAGTATAATGCCCCATAGCTGCCCCCACACATTATAATACCCCATAGCTGCTCTCCACACAGTATAATGCCCCTATAACTGCCTTCCACACAGTATAATGCCCCTTTAGCTGCCCTCCACACAGTATATTGCCCCCAGAACTGTCCTCCACACAGAATAATGCACCCATAACTGCCCTCCACACATTATAATGCCCCTATAGCTCCCCTGCACACAGTATAATGCCTATATAGTTGCCCTCTACACTGTATACTGCCCCCATAGCTGCCCCACACAGTATAATGCCTCCATAGCTGCCTCTACACATTATAAAGCCCCTATAACTGCCCTCCACACAGTATAATGCCCCTATAGCTGCCCTCCACACAGTATAATGCCCCCTATAGCTGCCCTCCAAATAATATAATGCCTCCATATCTACCCCACCCTGCTCTACCATTGGATTCATCTGTATCTGCGAAAATAGTTGAAAGTGGAAGGGGGGGGGGTCAAAGAAACAATTTTTTTTATTTTTTATTAATTACCCAGCTTTAGGGGCATGTCAGTTATTTGAACTGATTTTCAGTTGCAGAAATTTGTGGCACGTATTAATCCACCCTTACATATACTGAACCTGCTGCAACTTGTATCACATGTGGTCTCTATAGTTTAACAATCTCAAACGCTAAATATCAACTGCAAAACATTTCATTCCTTTTTTTCTTTTCTCTGCCATTATTCAAATGCCTCTACTAAAATAATAATGGAAGAGATTTTTTGAGAACTATATTCAGATAGATAATTTGTTAGCATTGCTACAGCTAACAAATCAATTCTGTAGAGTTTGTCTGCCATTAACAGCTTTTAAGTCAGTTTGGAGCTCTGTCATTCGCTGTTGTTTTGACATGTTAATGCATTAATGCCATGTGTAAGCTGCCATAACTCCACCAAACTACTATAACAGTAATTACAGGGACTTTAACGTGAGACGCTGAAAGTTAAAAGGTGACAAAGAACATGTAAATAGTAAAATATTTCTTACATACCTATTCAAGAGACAGTGCATAATTAACAAGCAAGGAAAGCATCAAGATAATGACTGTCTACCATGAATCCTGACAGATCTGAGAGCAATGAACAGATTGTCACTTATAGTGATGGCAGAGTTGTCAAAAGAATCACCGTGCATGTGTTATAAAGAGGTAAAAGGTATAGTGATTGAAGTCCATTGTCTCACTTTGCCAGAGCAGAGCAAACTTCCCATACAAGATTAAGATTAATCTTCTTGATAGTCTCCTTGTGAGTATAGGAAATAAAACCTCTATCTCCGTGTGTCTTATCCAGTGGTATGTACAGATGATGCCAATACCTGTCGGTTCCAGTATTTTTTTAGTATGGTGGCATAATTATATAGCATTTTAAATTTATTTAGTGCAAATGATCTAAGAAAACAGTTTGTGTATTGGTATATATTTAATGGTGCCAATGCTAAGCCTTTTGTTTTTTACATTTTCTTGAATATTTCTTACATTAAATGAGAAAAGAAGAAAGGTAGTGGCATAGTATAAAGAGGTTGAAAAGGAAGCAATTGCTACATTTGTGGGTCCAAACACACATCCTCTTAAAATTTAACAAATGCAAATCTCAACCTGCCAAATTCACCCAATGTATTCTAAGTATCAGCAAATTGACAGCTGATCCACAAAAAAATAGCACATTTAAACTAGGGACCAGAGGGGCCCCAAAGACAGGAAGGCTCATAGATTATAGGTTTCAGCTAGATATCTCATATACCAAGCTGGCATATGTTAATAACTTTTACATATACCTATTGTCATCATCAGAACAATGCTATAATTCCCAAAATAATTAAAAAATATATATCTTTTGCTTTTTGAACTAATTCTAACTACAATATTTCAGTACTAGTATATTAGGCCCAAAAAAACTCTAAAGGAAAAAGTCTGAAAACATGATTGCTAAACTGAAACCAATGAACTATTGTAGATCATTGTATCCATTCTAAGGTTAAACTTTGCAATAAGACTGAAGCCGCCTGAGGTACAATCGTGTAAATGTGTAATTAGCTTATTGATTGCACTAATGAGATAATTGCTTTGTTGAAGATATTCCCTTCTAGAAGATAGCACTGGTCCACTATTTATTGTTCATTCTAACCCACTGTACTATTAATGTAATTAAAGTTCTTAATCCCATATATCTTGTGTTAGAATATAATAATAGATAATATAAATTGTAAGTAATAAAACATGTTAATAGAACATGTATCCATTACATTGATATATCTCTATAATGTTAAAAAAATGTAAAACTCTAGCAAGCAGGCTACAAGAAACCATCTTAGACTAAAGCAGCTGCGGGGAATTCACCTGTAAGGTTGAGGCCTAGGTGGTATATGGCCCTTGCAGGTATATTATGGCAAAGATGGTACGAAACAGGAGATTAGTTGCAAACTAAACTTTCCTATGCTGGTGTTCCCGACACAACAGGAAGCAAAAACACTTCTCGATTTGGGAACCACAGTCCTTATACACGGCTAAGGCAGGTAGATAATGGCTGGCACTGCATGCTTTTGCAGACTAGAACTAGGGTGCCCCTCCCTGATACAAGGGTTGGAGCAGCAATATAAGGCCTAGCAGGCTGCAACTGGCTCCACTTACTTGCTTGCTGTCACGCGTCTAAAGGCTCCTGCCTGTACGCACCACTTCTCACACGACTCTTGCAAACAATTATGGGGAGGCTACTGTATGTTCTGTAAGTTAAAGCAGACAGCCACTGAGTATGGAATGGGCTTACCCCGTGAGTCTACCCCATACACCCCCTTGGTGGCTGTCACGTACACTTACATCACATGTCGCCATGGGGTTAAAAAATACCTCCAATTACATCCACCAATATTGAATTATTACCTAGCTGAAAAGAACGATACCTATATTGTCTGCCTCTCAATTTTCTGTGTTAAAATAAAAGCTGTGATGCAGTAGAAAAGATACATAAGAAATCTACTACTGCTCTCTCTTTAAATGGGCGGTCACGTCCTCGTTGTGATGTAAACTAAAAAAACTGTGCCCAGTGAAGTTCTCTTAGTTTCCATGCTGCTGAGCGTGTCTGCTCATAAACAATTGACCGCTAAGCAGTTTTATGGCCGGGTGTGGCCTGTTACTCCCATATTCCATAACAAATTAAAGGGATTCTGTCACCAGAAATTGCCCTATAAAAGTAGTAGCACAGTAAGATAGTGTAGCCTCACCTGAATATAATCCTGTTTTACTTTTTTAGATGCGTGGCTCCGTTGTAGAAATATAAGTTCATTCGGAATATGCAAATGAGCATTTTGGAGCAATGAGGGCGTCACCGTTGCGCCAAACAGCTCTACGTTCCCTCCCCAGTCTGCCCCTTCCTGAACTTTCACGGGTCAAATCGGCTCTACTGTGCATGCGCCGATTACGTCATACTAATCCGTGTGTAGTGAATAGGCGCATGCGCATTAGAGCTACCCCTTATATATCCTGCTTCCCCTACATACCCTGCTGCCCCCTATATACCCTGCTGCCCCTTATATACCCTGCTGCCCCTTATATACTCTGCTGCCCCTTGTAAACCCTGCTGCCCCTTACATACTCTGTTGCACCTTATATACCCTGCTGCCCCTTACATACCCTGCTGCCCCTTATATACTCTGCTGCCACTTATAGACCCTGCTGCCCCTTATATACTCTGCTGTCCCTAAGGGAAACACCACATTTTCATATATAGTAATCTATAAAACAATAACCAATTATCGGCAATTAATTAATGGAAATAATATTTTTAAAGTGTATCTCCAGTTTGGAAGTGCACTGCATGATATACATACATACTGAGAGTGTTATCACTGTGTTATCAGCGGTGTTACATAGGACTGCAGTTAACACTACTACATTATCTGTACTCAGAGAGTTATCTCTATGTTATCTGTAGTGTTACATAGGACTGCATATGAAATCTACTACAATATCTGTACTGTGTATATATGTGCCTGTGTTGGTATATATGGGTCTGTTTGTGAATGTGTATTTGTGCTTGTATATATGTGCCTTTTATGTATTTGTATATGTTCCTGTCTGTGTAGTTATCTGCCGGTGTGTGTGTATGTGTATGTGTGTGTGGGTGTGTGTGTGTGTGTGTGTGTGTGTGTGTGTGTGTGTATATGTGCTTTTACGTCTATATATTTACCTGTATATATGTATATTTTCCTGTATGTCTAAACATCTGTCTTTATGTATGTACAGTATATATGTTCCAGTATGTGCTTGTCTATATATGTGGTTCATTTTTGGTTTGTGTAGGGGGCAGCAATAGAGAGTCCCGCAAAGGGCGCCATCCAACCTAATGCCGGCCCTGGGTACGTATGTCATTTTTAGAGTCTATAATAAAAAAAAATCCTTCATGAATGTGAAAACAGATGGTTTTTCTCAAAATGCAAACCACAAGTAACACTCGGGAACATGTTGGGAGGGAGGATATGCTGTGTAAAAGCACACAGCTGACCGGCTTCCGGGAGCGGCACCCAATGGTGTAGTACGCACGGCATTTGTGACATGCTGAGGGGGAAGCTCCATCCAGTACCTGCGGCTAACCGACTGCCTGAGATGGAGGCGGCAATGCAGTCCTCGCGCCTGCAGTGAGGATTCACTCAAGTCACGGACCTCCGACTCCCATGCACGCCACTTACCTATCGACAGTGTCCTCTCTCTGGGAATAAAACATGTTACTCGCTGTATAAGAAGCAACATCCTGCTGGATGTGCAGCAGGGGAACAGGATGGGGTTAGGACGCAGCCTGGAAATATTTTGAGTTGTCTCCTCCTCACCTCCATATAGGAGGATAAAATGGTGTGATACCGCGAAAAGGTGCAGCTTACGACCAGAAAGGAGGGCCCTATACAGAAGAGAGAACATGCCCAATGCAAATGCCAAAAGCTACCACCGTGTAAAGTGGAAACTCGCTACGCATCTGACCAGGTCATATAATCTTTTGCATTGAACTTTGCTCTTTTTCCGAAAGGACAATTTCCACCATAGATAGACTATAGTAGATGCTATAAGAAACTCTGTGTGAGAACACGACACTATAATGTGTCTCTGACTCAAATGGGAGCATTTTATTAGAACAGCATATGATACTATCTGGCTAGAAACAAAGTCCATGCCACGAAATCTTACATCCTATATTATAATATCCTAAGAAGCGTGGAAACAATACTGGAATACTGCATATACAGCTATATATAAAGCACTGTCCGGTATAAACCAGCATATATTTCTATATTATTTGGACCTTTAAGCACAATCGTCTATAAATAAGGAAGACAACAGGATATACAGTTAGGTCCAGAATTATTTGGACAGTGACACAATCTTCATGATTTCGGCTCTGCATGCCACCAGATTGGATTTGAAATGAAACAACTGAGATGCAATTGAAGTGTAGACTTTCAGGTTTAATTCAAGGGGTTGAACAAAAATATTCTGTGAAAAGTTTAGGAATTGCAATCATTTTTCTACACAGCCTCCTCATTTCAGAGGCTCAAAAGTAATTGGACAAATTAACATTACCATAAATAAAATAGTTTTGTTTTTTTAATGCTTTGTAGAGAATCCTTTGCATGCAATGACTACCTAAAGTCTGGAACCCATGGACATCACCAAACGCTGGGTTTCCTGCTTTGTGATGCTTTGCCAGGCCTTTACTGCAGCTGTCTTCAGTTGTTGCTTGTTTGTTGGTCTTTCTTCCTTAAGTTTTATCTTAAGCAAGTGAAATGAATGCTCGATCGAGTTGAGATCTGGTGATTGACTTGGCCATTGCAGAAAATTCCACTTCTTTGCCTTACAAAAACTCCTGGTTTGCTTTCGCAGTATGTTTTGGGTCATTGTCCATCTGTACTGTGAAGCGACGTCGAATCAACCTTGCTGCATTTGGTTGAATCTGAACAGAAAGTATATCCCTGAACACTTCAGAATTCATCCAGCTGCTTCTGTCTTCAGTCACATCATCAATAAACACTAGTGACCCAGTGCCTTTGGCAGCCATGCATGCCCATGCCATCACACTGCCTCCACCATGTTTTACAGAGGATGTGGTGTGCTTTGGATCATGAGCCGTTCCAAGCTTTCTCCATTCTTTCTTCCTCCCATCATTCTGGTACAGGTTGATCTTAGTTTCATCTGTCCAAAGAATGCTGTTCCAGTACTGGGCCGGCTTCTTTAGATGTTGTTTGGCAAAGACTAATCTGGCCTTTCTATTTTTGAGGCTGATTAATGGTTTGCACCTTGTGGTGAACCCTCTGTATTTGCTTTCATGAAGTCTTGTCTTTATGGTAGACTTAGATACTGATACACCTACTTCCAGGAGAGTGTTCTTCACTTGGGTAGATGTTCTGAAGGGGTTTTCCTTCACTGTGGAAAGAATTCTGCGATCATCCACCACTGTTGTCTTCCGTGGACGTCAAGGCCTTTTGGAGTTCATGAGATTACCCGTGCGATCTTTTTATTCAAGAATGTACCAAACTGTCGAATTGGCCACTCCTAACATTTGTGCTCTTTCTGATGGATTTCTTCATTTTTTTTCAGCCTAACGATGGTCTGTTTCATTTGCATTGAGAGCTCCTTTGACCTCATGTTGTGGGTTCACAGCAAGCGTTTCCAAATCCAAATGCCACACCTGGAATCAAATCCAGACCTTTTACCTGCTTAATTGATGATGGATTAACGAGGGAATAGCCCATGCAGCCCATTAAATACTTTTTGAGATAATTGTCCAATTACTTTTGGTCCCTTGAAAAAGAGGCAGCTACATATTAATGAGCTGTAATTCTTAAACCCTACCTCAAATTAGGATGTAAATACCCTCAAATTAAAGCTGAGAGTCTGCACTTTAAGCCCATATTGATTATATAACTGTATATTCAATATGTTTTGGTAAACAGCTAAAATGTCAAAACTTGTGTCACTGTCCAAATAATTGTGGACCTAACTGTATATACTAAGAGGCTGAGAGACTTTTAAATTCCACTATCATATAAGGGTGGCTGCAGGTGAATTTCATCACCGGAAAAAGGCTTTAACCACTTCAGGACCATGCTCATTTTGGCCTTTAGGACCAGCCCCATATTTTCAAATCTGACATGTGTCAATTTATGTGGTAATAACTTTGGAATGCTTTTACTTATCCAAGCGATTCGGAGATTGTTTTCTCGTGATATATTGTACTTTATGTTAGTGGAATAATTTGGTCGATAAATTCATTGCTTATTTGTGGACAATACAAAAATTTTGAGAAAATATTACGAAATTATGATTTTTCTAACTTTAAATGTATCTGCTTGTAAAACAGTTAGTAATATCACACAAAATAGTTATTAAATAACATTTCCCATATGACTACTTTATGTTTCTATCGTTATTTGAACAATATTTTATTTTTCTAGGACGTTACAAGTAGAGATGAGCGAACTTATGAAAAGTTCGGTTCGGCTGGTTCGCCGAATTTCACAAAAAAGTTCGATTCGGACCAAACTAGTTCTGACCGAACCTGTAATTTCCGTACACCGAGCATGGTACTGTCCAGGGTGCTGAAAGAGTTAATGGGCTGCACTAACTCTTTCAGCAACCTTGACAGTACCATGCTCGGAGCGCGGAAAATACAATTTTAATGTAATAAAAAAAATTAATAAATACGTTCATACTTACATTCCTCCTGTCCGGCCTCCAGCGATCGATGACGTTTCATCCATGTCGCCACTGCAGCCAATCACAGGCTGTAGTGGCGGTCACGCACGTCACGTGACCGCCTCTGCAGCGAATCAAAGGCTGCCGCGGCCGCTGCAGCCAATCACAGGCTGCAGCGGCCTCTGCAGCCAATCACAGGCTGCCGCGTCAGGAAAGAAGGTCGGACTGGAGGAAGAAGAGGGACTCGTCACCAAGACAACGACCGGGTACGTATGAAATGCTTTTTATTTTATTTTTAATCAACAGCCTCTTTTCTCTATCAGTGATTGTTAGAGACAAGTGGCTGCCGATTAGTATAATATTTTTGTAATGTTTTTTCTGCCCGCCCGGGTTCGGTCAAAACGTGTTCAGCCGAACCCGGTGAAGTTCGGATTCGCTGCGAACCGAACTTTTCGCGATGTTCGGACCGAAACCGGGTTCGGTTGTCCCGGTTCGCTCATCTCTAGTTACAAGGCTTAGGACTTTAGCAGCAATTTCTCACATTTTTAAGACAATTTCAAATGGCTATATTTTCAGGGACGAGTTCAGTTCTGAAGTAGCTTTAAGGGACCCATATATTAGAAACCCCCATAAAACACCCCATTTTGAAAACTGCACCCCTCAAAGTATTCAAAACAGCATTCAGAAATTGTTTTAACCCTTTAGGCGTTTCACAGGAATTGAAGCAAAGTAGAGGTGAAATTTACAAATTGCATTCTTTTTGCCAAATTCATTTGTAATAAATTTTTTCCTGTAACACATAAGGTTTTACCCAAAAAATGCATCTTAATATTTATTGCCCAGATTCTGCAGTTTTTGGAAATATCCCACATGTGGCCCAAGTGTGGTAATGGACTGAAACACAGGCCTTAGAAGCAAAGGAGCACATAGTTGATTTTGGGGCCTCCTTTTTATTAGTATATATTTTAGGCACCATGTCAGGTTTGAAGAGGTCTTGTGGTGCCAAAACAGTGGAAACCCCCTAAAAGTTTTTTTAAACCTTCGGTCGTTGGACTACGTCAGATGGGAGGACTACTTTGATGACGGCTTTTTTTTTATTATCAATAAAATGGTTAATGAGAGTTGTGTAGGGGCTTTTTATTTCAATAAACCTGTTTTTTCTATATCTTTGTATTCTTTTAAAACTTTATTACTACTGTCTTATTAATAGCTGGTGGCTGATTGTGCAGAGGCTAACACTAACCCCGATTATTACTCCGGTAACCACCGCCACCAGGGGTGACGGGAAGAGCCAGGTACGATCCACTACTCGAACATCTGTAGTGATCAGGGGCGTAGCTAAAGGCTATTGGGCCCTGGTGCAAAAGTTCAGCTTGGGCCCCTCGTGCACCCGTATTTTTCAGCGGCATTGCTGGGTCTCTTAAGAGACCCATTAATGAAGCACAAGTAGGCAGGGGCGTTGCTGGGGTCTAAAAAGCTCATGGGCCCAAACCCCAAGACATATGTTTTGTACAGCCCACCCATACTTCTAAATAATGCAGAACCCAATAATGGTAACAGTTCCACACAGTGAAAAGTGAACACAGTACAGTTACATCTAATGACTTACAGGTAACGTCTTTTCTTTCCCTTCTTGACTTCTTCCAAGTTCCAGCCATGACTTGTAGTTGCACACAAACGTCCTATGCTGCTGCTACCCCCAGTGCCTCTACAGAGTAATAGTACACTCTTTTGTGCAACATTACAGTACTAGTGCCCCAAAGTAATACCTCCTGCAATCTGCTGAGAAAGACTGTGGGGTCCGCATAACTGTGGATTGTCTCATGACAAGTCTTCATGGACAAAGTGTCTATATTGCTAATATATCCAAATGTAAAGTTTTTTTAAATAACTTACAGGGACCCTTTATAACTTTATCCCTCCAGTTCCTTGTATGTTTCCATTTGCTTGGCGGACAATCACCCTTTTCTCCCAACAGCAGGACTTGTAGGTCAGCACAGCAAACACAGCTTGTGCTTCTACACCAGTGGACTGGCACTATTTTACAACATCCTGAAAGGCTTTGTAAACCTTTGAAAGCGATTTTTCTTTTTTCCTAATAAAAAGGTCGGTGTGTTTTGTGTAACTTTATAATTAGTCTTTATAAAAAAATATTTTTACTTTTTGAGATACAACTGCTTTGTATCCTGTATATAGAGCAGCTGTATCTTACGCTAAATCCTGTACCAGTCAGGTCCACGGGACTGATAGGTTCAGTAACAGCAGGTCCTGCATGTCTCTGACACGCAGGATCCTCCTGTTATCTATCACATCTAAGTTCATAACTTAGATGTGATCGATTACAGGTGGATCCTGCGTGTCTCCCGCTGTCACTGAACCCGTCAGTCCCGCGGACCTAACAGATTCAAGTCTTACATCTTTTGCACACGACCACAACTGGACCGTGAAAAATGGTCCGTCTGTCGGCCGGATTTCCAACATCCTGTTCTCTGCCTCCCCACGGAACTGCTGTTCTTTACTGAACTAAATGATACAGTACGGAAAAGCAGTTTTGTAGGGATGCAGAGACTCCTAGCATCATAAATGTCTATAATGCCAGGAGTCCCGTTCACATGTACCGTCGTCAGGTCGGGAAATCCGGCCACACACAGACCGTTTTTCACTGCCCGGTTAGCAAACGATACATCTGTTCTGTATATAGCTGTACCTCTAAAAATTAAAAAATATTTTTTAATAAGAACGAATTATAAAATTGCACAGAACACACTGACTGACCCTTTTATTAAAAAAAAAAAAAATATAGCTTTCGAAGGTTTACATAGCCTTTAAAGGCTATGTACACCTTTTGGAGGGCAATTTTTTTTTATATAAAGAGGTCAATCAGTGTGATTAGTACGACCTTCTTTTTACTTCCTGAGATACAGCTGCTCTGTATTCTCTAAACAGAGCAGCTGTATTGTCCTGAATCCATGAGTCCCGTGGACCTGATGGGTTCAGTGTCAGTGGGTCCTGTGTTTCTCTGACACGCAGGATCCACCTGTAATCTATCACATCTAAGTTATCAACCTTGGTGTCGGAAGAGAGAAGACACATCAGCTCCAGGCGTCAGAGGGTACAGTTGAATCTGCAGCAACATCACCGTGTGCAGGTAAGCATAGCAAACTCCCTAGAGACGAGCATATTAACCTTTTGGACGCCTGGAGCCGATGTAGCTTCTTTGTCCGACGCCAAGGATGAAGGACCTGTGGGTGACGTCACGCTGTGTGTCTGCAGTGAAAGAAGCTGGGTGGGAACGATGAGAAGTGTATGATGCTGATTTGTCAGCATCATACACTTCTATTCACAACGCCCAATTGGTAAAAACACAATACACGCCCAGTTGGTAAAATCACAATACACGCCCAGTTGGTAAAACGAGAAAACACGCCCAGCTGTCCATTGAAAAGCTTATTGTAAAGGATCTGCCAGACACAGCTTCTGTGTCGACGCCCGTGGTTAATCAGTCTGCACCTGCTCCTAAGTCTGATAGAGTGACTCGATCTGCTACCACTCAAGCTGGTAGGCTCAGGAGTGGGAGAACCTATCACAGCCTGGCCAGACGGTTCTAGCTCCCGCCCTCGGTCTATTTATACCTTAATTTCCTGCTTGTCTCTGCCTGTGATTCTTTCCTGTTTCCTGGCTCTGCTGCTCCTGCTATCACTCCTGGTTTGACTCGGCTCGTTCACTACTCTTGTTGCTCACGGTCTTGCCGTGGGCAACTGCCCCATTTCCCTTAGTTTCTGTGTACCCTTGTCTGTTTGTCTGTCGTGCAAATATTGAGCGTAGGGACCATGGCCCAGTTGTACTCCGTCGCCTAGGATGGGCCGTGCAAGTAGGCAGGGACTGAGTGGCGGGTAGATTAGGGCTCACCTCTCTTCTCCCTACCCCATCATTACACTCATCTGCATAAATATAAAATTGCTCATAACTTGGGAAAAAATTATCGTTTTTAAAAAAAACAAAAAACTTTGCTGTTATCTACATTGCAGCGACGATCACATTCAATAGGAGATAGGTATTTTATAATCTGGTGACAGAGCCTCTTTAACCCCTTAAGGACGCAGCCTAGTTTTGGCCTTAAGGCTCAGAGCCCATTTTTCAAATCTGACATATTTCACTTTATGTGGTAATAACGTCGGAATGCTTAAACCTATCCAAGCGATTCAGAGATTGTTTTCTCGTGACACTTTGGGCTTCATGTTTGTGGTAAAATTTGGTCGATATATTCAGTCTTTATTTGAGAAAAATGGCAAAATTTAGAGAAAATTTAGAAAAAATAGCATTTTTCAGAATTTAAATGCATCTGCTTGAAAAACAGACGGTTATACCACCCAGAATAGTCACTAGTTCACATTTCCCATATGTCTACTTTAGATTGGCATAGTTTTTAGAACATTATTTTATTTTTCTTGGACGTTACAAGGCTTAGAACATAAACAGCAATTTCTCATATTTTTAAGAAAATTTCAAAAGCCTTGTTTTTAAGGTACCTGTTCAGTTCTGAAGTGGCTTTGAGGGGCCTATGTATTAGAAACCCCCATAAAGCACCCCATTTTAAAAACTAGACCCCTCAAAGTATTCAAAACAGCATTTAGAAAGTTTTTTAACCCTTCAGGCATTTCACAGGAATTAAAGCAAAGTGGAGGTGAAATTTGCAAATTTCGTTTTTATTTCTGAATTTCAATTTTATTCTATTTTTTTTCTGTAACAAAGAAGGTTTTACCAGAGAAACACAACTAAATATGTATTGTCCAGATTCTTCAGTTTTTAGAAATGTCCCACATGTGGCTCTAGTGCGCTCGTGGAATAAAACACAAGCCCCAGAAGCAAAGAAGCACCTAGTGCATTTTGGTGGTGCTTTTTTATTAGCATATATTTTAGGCAGCATGCCAGGTTTGGAGAGGTGTTGAGGTGCCAAAACAGTAGGAATCCACCAAAACTGACCCCATTTTGGAAACTGCACCCCTCAAGGAATTAATTTATGGTTATTGTTACCATTTTGACCCCGTAGTTTTTTCACAGCGCGTATTTGAATTGGGCTGTGAAATTAAAAGAATGACAATTTTTCCAATAAGATGTCATTTTTGATCAGAATTTCTTATTTTCACAGGGAACAAAATGCCCCATTTTGTTGCCCAATTTGTCCTGAGTGCGGCAATACCCCATTTGTGGTGATAAACTGCTGTTTGGGCCCATGGGAGGCCTCAGAAGGAAAGGAGCGCTATGTGTTTGTTGGAGTCCAGATTTTGCTGGATTGGTTTTCGGGTGCCATGTCGCATTTGCAGAGCCTCAGAGGTATCAAAGCAATGGAAACCCACCAAAAGTGACCCCATTTTGGAAACAAAACCCCTCAAGGAATTTATTTATGGGTGTTGTGACCATTTAGACCCCACAGTTTTTTCACAGAACTTATTTGAATTGGGCTGTGAATTTAAAAAGAAAAACTTTTTTCCAATAAGATGTAGTTTTGGCTCAAAATGTCTTATTTTCACAACGAATAAAATACCCCATTTTGTTGCAAAATTTGTCCTGAGTGCGGCAATACCCTATTTGTGGCCATAAACTGCCGTTTGGGCCCATGGGAGGTATTAGAAGGAAAGGAGCGCTATGTGTTCTTTGGAGCACAGATTTTGCTGGATTGGTTTTCGGGTGCCATGTCGCATTTGCAGAGCCCCAAAGGTATCAAAGCAATGGAAACCCACCAGAAGTGACCCCATTTTGGAAACTACACCCCTCAAGGAATTCATTTATGGGTGTTGTGACCATTTAGACTCCACAGTTTTTTCACAGAATTTATTTGAATTGGGCTGTGAATTCAAAAAAATGAAATTTTTTCCAATAAGAGGTAGTTTTGACTCAAAATTTCTTATTTTCACAAGGAATAAAATACCCCAATTTGTTGCCCAATTTGTCCTGAGTGCGGCAATACCCCATTTGTGGTGATAAACTGCCGTTTGGGCCCATGGGAGGCCTCAGAAGGAAAGGAGCGCTATGTGTTCTTTGGAGCACAGATTTTGCTGGATTGGTTTTCGGGTGCCATGTCGCATTTGCAGAGCCCCAAAGGTATCAAAGCAATGGAAACCCACCAGAAGTCACCCCATTTTGGAAACTACACCCCTCAAAGAATTTATTTATGGGTGTTGTGACCATTTAGACCCCACAGTTTTTTCACAGAATTTATTTGAATTGGGCTGTGAATTAAAAAAAAATATATTTTTTCCAATAAGAGGTAGTTTTGGCTCAAAATTTCTTATTTTCACAAGGAATAAAATACAGCATTTTGTTGCCCAATTTGTCCTGAGTGTGGCAATACCCTATTTGTGGTGATAAACTGCCGTTTGGGCCCATGGGAGGGCTCAGAAGGAAAGGACCACCATGTGGCCTACTGGGAATTTTCTGGTGCTAAGTCGTGTGTGCAGAAGCCCCTGAGGTATCAGTACAGTTGAAACCCCCGAGAAGTGACCCCGTTTTAAAAACGACACCCCTTAAGGAATTTATCTAGAGGTGTAGTGAGCATTTTGACCCCACAGGTATTGTGTAAAAGATAATGCGCAGCAGATGGTGCAGAGTGAGATTTGCAATTTTCTATATATATGCCATGTCAGTGTCCGATATATTGTGCCCAGCATGTGCCACCGGAGACCTACACCCCATAAACTGTAATGTTGGCTCTCCCGGGTACGGCAATACCCTACATGTGGCTGTTATCAGCTGCCTGGGCACACAGCAGGGCTCAGAGGGGAAAGATGAGGAGCGGTAAGCTGTGCGAAGTGGATCAGAGCGAGTAAAACTGGGGTAAATTAAAAATAAAGGGATGGATGATAAATTTGAAAACACTCTTTCATACAGAGCTCTGGTTTTTCGGGACACGCGTCACATTGATATATTGTGTCCTTCCTTATCCCCCTCTTATAGCAGACTCTGCACCTCTTTTGACTTTTTCCCTTCTTGCCAGTTTGGGGAACTTCTCCTAAAAAGTGTTGCCCTGGTACGATGCCTGTGGCCCCGCTTCCAGAAGTACTGTAAGGCTTCAGGACTTGATCTGACAAGTCCACCCCTCCCATGTACCTATTGTAGTCCAGGATGCAGTCTAGTTTGGGGGTCCCTGTACTGGTACCTCGTACAGGTACATGGGTACTGGTGTGGCATCTCCCTGGTCTTGTACTTGACACACAATATGTTGCTGCTAGATTGTGCCCTGCTCTCACCCCTTCTGAGTGTTTGCCCAAGCAGAGTCGTAGGGAGGCCTCTCAGGTTTCTTCTAGCAGTGCCGCATGCCGCAGGACTTCTGGAAGCGAGGCAGTTGAAGAGTGGGACGCTGGTATAAAAATTATCCAGGTAGAGGTGGTAACCCTGGTCCAGCAGTGGGTGCACCAAATCCCACACAATTTTTGTATTAACTCCCAGTAAGGGGGGGCATTCTGGGGGCTGAGAACTGGTGTCCTTCCCTTCATATATCCTAAATTTGTAAGTATACCCGGATGCACTCTCGCACAGCTTATACATCTTCACGCCATACCTTGCCCTCTTACCCGGCAGGTACTCGCGGAATTGAAGCCTCCCTTTCAAATGTACCAGGGATTCATCTATAGAAATACACTTCTCGGGGGTGAATGCTGGGAAAACCGGGCACTGAAACGGTCTAATAGGGGTCTCCGTTTATACAAACGGTCAAAACTGGGGTCATCTCGGGGTGGGCACGGCTCATTATCAGTATAATGTAAGAAGCGAAGTATTGCCTCATTTTTATTTTATTTTTTAGGTTCCAGTTCAGTTCTGAAGTTGCTTTGAGGGGCCCATATATTAGACACCCTTATCAAACACCCCATTTCAGAAACTAGACCCCTCAAAGTATTCACAACAGCATTTAAAAAGTTTATTAACCCTTTAGGCGTTTCACAGGAATTTAGAGCAAAGTAGAGGTGACATTTAATTAATTTAATTTAATTTATTAGGCACCATGTCCGGTTTGAAGAGGTCTTGTGGTGCTAAAACAGTGGAAACCCCCCAAAAGTGACCCCTTTTTGGAAACTAGACCCCTTGAGGAATCCATTGTAGTTTTCTTGGGGTGCATGCGGCTTTTTGATCAGTTTTTATTCTATTTTTAGGTGGCGTGGTGACTAAAAAAACAGCAATTTTACTATTGTTTTTTATTCAATTTTTTTTACAGCGTTCACCGTGCGCTATAAATGACATATTCACTTTATTCTGCGGGGCGATACGATTATGGTGATACCAGATGTTTATATTTTTTTTTTATGTCTTATGGCGTTTGCACAATAAAATACATTTTGTAAAATATAATTTACTTTTTGTGTTACCTTATTCTAAGAGCCATAACTGTTTTATTTTTCCATCAATAAAGCCGTGCGAGGACTTATTTTTTGCGTAACGAACTGTAGTTTCGATCAGTACCATTTTTAGGTACATGCGACTTTTTGATCTCTTTTTATTCCATTTTTTGGGAGGTGAAGTGACCAAACAATTGTGATTGTGGTACGGTTTATTATTATTTTCTCTTACGGCGTTCACCGCGCGGGATAAATAACGACATAGTTTTGTAGTTCAGGCCGTTACGGACGCGGCGATACCAATTATGTATAGTTTATTTGTTTATTTATATATTTTTATTAATAATAAAGAACTGATAAGGGAAAAAGGGGGACTTTTACTTTTATTACTTTTAAATCTTTTATTTTCTTATTTTTACACAACTTTTTTTTACTTTTTTACACTTTTTTTACTTTGTCCCACTAGGGGACATGAGGGCAGGAGGCTCTGATCGTTATTCTAATACACTGCACTACATGCGTAGTGCAGTGTATTAGAGCTGTCAGCTGTTCGCTGACAGCAAGCATAGTGGGTCCTGATTTTGTCGGGACCCACTAGGCTTCCGTCGATGGCGTAGCCAGAGTCCATTGTTAGGATTCTGGTTGCCATAGTAGCCATCACGGCCCGCTATCGTGTAGCAGGCCGGCGATGGCAGCTTAACCCCTAAGAAGCCGCGATCGCTATTGAACGCGGCTTCTAAGGGGTTAATCGGCGGGGACCACCGCGATCGGTCCCTGCACACTAAGCTGTGATAGCCTGCTGTCGGAAACAGCAGGTATCACAGCTCAGACACGCGCCGGGGAAAGATGGCGCCGTGTTTACTCAGGTCAGTAATAGTACTGACCTGAGCGCGAACGTTCTACTTAGCAGGACGTACTATTACTGACCTGAGCGCGAAGGGGTTAACAAGCACTAAGATATACAAAGCAGCACAGATTTTAAATAGAGATTGAAATATCTCTGCACTGTTCAGAATAAAGAAATCAGAGTTTTTCTTTCTCTTTCCTTGGCAAGAGCATAGAAGATAAGACAGGACGGCAGTGTGCTTGCAGACAGAGCAGTCCTAGTCTGAAGTTATTCGGCAGCTCAGCTGTCAAACTACAATGTCCTGAAAGTCTTTGCAGTAGGGAAGGGGGAGAATAACCCATGCACAGAGACCAGTGCCCAGAGAAAATTCATCCTAATGACGGGGAAGTAAGAGCACAGCAGCGCATGCACGTTCACCACTGCAGCCTGATACAGCGTGGAGTGCGGAAGTGTGATTATCCGGACTCCTCCTCCTTAGTACAGCACAGTTAGCGTTAGTGTGGTGAGAGGACCTGCGACCGCTTTGACCCCTATAGCTATGCCACTGGTAGTGATAGCTGGGTACTGGAGCGGCCGCAGGCTGGTATTATTAGGCTAGGAAAGGTCAAACACAGTGGACCTTCCCACCCTGGTAATGCTATGCTGCTGCTGTGTTGTATCTGGCTGGTTATGAAAAATGAGGGGGAAACAGGACGATTATTGTTTTTATTACGTAAAACTTTTATTTATTTATTTATATAAAAACATTTTTTTTTTTTACTTTTTTTTTTACACTTACTAGGAGACTTGAAGTTCTGATTTTCTGATCCCCAGTACAATACACTGCACTACTTATGTAGTGCAATGTATTGTAACTGTCATTTTATAACTGAGATTTAAACCTATTACGTCCTGCCTTGGGCAGGACCTAATAGGCTTCCATACCTGGCTTCCTGGTTGCCATAGCAACCATCGGCACCACATGATTTTTCACGGAGGGCCAACGGGGTACAGAGGGAGCCTCTGTGTCAATCACTTAAATGCCACTGTCGCTATTGACAGGGGATTTAAGGGGTTAAATGGCGTCGATCGGAGATAACTGTGATCGTCGCCGTTGCAGTGGGTTGTCAGCTGTACATTACAGCCAACACCCGCTGAAGATGAAGCGCGCACAGCTCCTGTGCCCACTTTATCCTCAGGGCGTTACTGTACGCTCATTTGCGGGCCATTTGAATTGAATTACTGAAATAAATAAACTTTTTGATGATACTTAAATTAATTGAGAAGGACTAGTGTATATATATATATATATATATATATGTATATATATATATATATATATATAATAACAAAATATTAGCTAAATTGTGACTCAGTGTAGAAGGATGATCTTTCTATTCCTGTAACAATGTACAAGGTAAACATCAACCTATCAAGAGATAAAACTGACAAACCTCATTATCATCATTCTGTTGTGTACCTTTATAATTGAGACACGGTGTGCTGCCAGAAGAACTGTTCTAACCTCTAACCTGCAAGCAATTTTTATATTTAGATCCTTGCAGAATTATATTAGCTGTACTGTCTAGTTTGAGCTATGATCCTGTAGGTCTCTGACAGCTATAGACCACTAACTTCATTGCTTTATTGAGCGGACTCTTTTTCCATGTCAGTCATAAGTAATTAGCTTTTTCCTACAGTAAATTAGTCTATGTTATCATACTAGCATATTGGCTCCGGCTTCCACATAAACATGGTATGCAGTGCTATAATGTATAATAATTTTAAAGCTAGTCTCTATGTATTGACAACACAACTTCCTCATAATGTATGGCTTATTCTTCTTTAATACTGGCTATAGATCAATGATAGTTGGGTAAGCTGATTGTACAACCTGTCCTTACAATTTCTGTGACTAATGAAATATATTTAATTGGGTTGTCTAGATTAAGAAAAAGGATCTGTTGTTTTTTTTTTAGAAACAACTCCACTCATGTCCATTGGCTTTGTTTTTTTTTTTTTTTTTCAAATATATTTTTATTCAAAGCCAGAACAGTTACAAGTATGCAATGTGTGTCACACATACAATAATACGTACATCAAATAACAAATAACAAAATTATTTTCCATTTTACTTGTCATCATTAAGTTACAAAGCAATTAATAAGGCAAAACAAAGCCAACAATTCCCTTCCCTCCCCCCAACTCTCCCCCATCTCGGTGAACATTTTCTTAACTAGCCATCAGCATGCCTAGCGTGCCCTGGATACTCTGTGAACTATACCATGATGTGTGTCGAAATGTGCGCATTAAAACCCCTATCTCTGCTGTGGGATAATGTTGCTCGATGAATGTACGCCAAGTTTTAAAAAATTGTTCTGTAGACCTTTCTTTGTGTCTTTCTAGGTCCGTTTTATCATATCCCAATAAAGTCTTGAGAGTAGTCACGACCTCCGCAATTTCCGGGACCGATGCCTGTAACCAGTGGCGCAAGATGCACTTCTTGATAGCCAATAATGCCATATGTATTCCTTTTGCGGGCCATTATAGGTGGTCCCTCCCCCCCTGGATCCAAGGGGATATAGTGAAACAACACTGCCTGTGGGTTTGCGTGCACCTCTTCCCCCCAGGTGTCTTTAATAAATTGTAGAGCCAGATCCCAAAACATCCGAATTTGTGGGCACAACCACATCCCATGAAGTAAATTAGCTTTGTGTAAGTCGCATTTAGGACAACTACGCAGATAGTGTGCTGGAGCGTCCCTATAGGATAAATTAAAGGCATATGTTGCTCTGTGCATAAGCCGGAAGTGCATCTCACGCCACTGTTCATTTACCATGACCTTCCTCACCCTCTCCCATCCATCTCGAATTTTGCTGGAGATTTCTGGATCCTCCAGCTCCACCTCCCACGTTCTAAAGCAGGAAGTACTAAAGGAATCAAGATGAGCATTCCGAAGTTTACCATATAAACTTGCAAGACTTCTTCCCGTACCACCCTGCGGCACCATCCCATCAAATGCTCCCCGCATCTCCACTACATCAATATTGCAGACTTTGGTTTTACATAACTCTGTTACTTGAGCATATTGCAAATACTGATTTCCCCTCAAATTATATTTGCTAGAGACCTCCTGCCACGTAAGCCATCTCCCCTCCTCAACATTCATGAGTTGGCCCAGGACATTGATCCCTTCATCTCTCCACTGCGAAAACAATTTATTCTGACTCCCCTGTGGGAACATGGGGTTATCCCACAACGGCCAGAATTTAGAAAGACCATACGGAAGACCAAAAAGCTTCCGCACCGCCTTCCAGGCACCGATTGTATCTTTCAGCAACAGACTTGACTTAACATTATTAGGCAGTTGAGCATATGGCAGATGTAACAGGGCCTGCAGCGGAACCGATCCCGCCAAATCCTGCTCCAGCTGAACATTGGAGTACATATTAGTGTTATGTATCCAATCCCCTATATGCCTGCAGATGGCCGCTAAATTGTAATATTGTATAAGTGGCAGCTGAATTCCTCCATCCACTTTGGGCAGAGCCAATTTTTTATATGCAATCCTAGGTCTCTTCTTTTGCCACAAGAATTGTAAAAATGCTGTCTGTAATTTCTGGTTATCTAGATGCTTGATCAATATGGGTATGGTTTGCATTGGATATAGCAGACGAGCAAAGCTTATCATTTTTAAAAGAGCAGCTCTCCCAAACAACGACAATGGCAATGACACCCATCGATTTAGTTCCTTATGAATTTTTTCAAACAAGGGTGAATAATTTAGCTTGTAGAGGGAAGAGGGAAATTTGCCTATTTTAATCCCCAGGTATGTGATATAAGATCTGGCTATTTCCACCGTACCCTGCAAGGGTGGTCTTGCCCCTGATTCCTTCAAGTAAAGTAATTGACTCTTTTGCGCATTGACTTTATAGCCTGAGAATGACCCAAAGTATCTTAGCTTCTCCAGCACCCCCCCCCCAAATGATCCCCAGGCGATTTCAGAAACAACAGAAGATCGTCAGCAAAACATGTCAGTTTGATCTCCTGACTGCCAACCATAATCCCTTCAAAATCCCTGGAGGACAAAAGATGTCTCGCTAGCGGTTCCAAGGCCAAGTCGAACAGCAATGGAGACAGGGGGCATCCCTGCCTTGGAACCGCTTCTGTAAATGTATCGGTGCTGACAGAAAACCTGTAGTGAACACCCTAGCTAGAGGTTCTGAATATAACGCTTCCAGGTAATTCCTAAACAATCCTTGTACCCCAAATCTATCTAGAACTAACCTCAGCCAATCCCAGTGGACATTATCGAAGGCCTTTTCGGCATCTAGCGTTAAAAGTGCTGGCGAATCATGTCCCTCCATATTAGAAGTCCTCATTGCGTCTTGTACCGCCAAAACCGTGCGTATGTTTTTGACCGCCGACCTCCCCTTGACAAACCCCACCTGGTGTGGCCCAATCAAAGTCGGGAGAAACATAGCCAACCTGTCTGCCAGTATCTTCGACAATATTTTAACATCCTGATTTATCAAAGAGATTGGTTGATAAGACCCCGGGTTAGCCGGGTCTTTCCCTTCCTTGTACAATACTTTGATATAAGCTACATTGCCCGATTTCAAGAATTCCTTATTTAACAGCATATGATTATACACCGGCAATAAAATGGGCGTGACTTCCTCCCTCATAAGTTTGTAAAAATCGCTAGAAAATCCATCTGGCCCTGGCGCTTTGTTATTCGTAAATGATTTAATGGTCGATATGATCTCTTCTTCCGTGATCAATGCATTTAATGCTTCTCTATCAGAATCCGAGAGAGATGGTAACGTTAAGGAGTCCAGAAACTCCCTCCCCTCAGTCCTCTCCGAAATGTCCTGTGCATATAGCGCAGTGTAATAATCTCGCAGTATATCATTGACGACCTTTGGATCTTTCTGTACTTCCCCGTTCCCATCTCTCAACCCCCCTATGTGAGTCGGGCGAAATTGTCCTTTCGCCATTTTGGCCAGCAGGGAGCCTGATTTGTTCCCATATCTGAAAAAATGCGCAGTTGTTTGCTCTCTCTGGAACCTTTCTTTTTTATCCAGCCACATTTCAAACTCTGCCTTAGCCGTGAGCCAGTCCCCCCTAAGCGCTAGTGTCGAGTTTGCCAAGTACGCTGTGTATTTCATGCGAAGATTTCTACTAGACTCGTTATAATGCTTGTTGGTTTTTCGTTTAAGCGACGCCACATAAGAAATGATCCTCCCCCTCAGCACTGCGTTGGCTGTGTCCCAAAACAAGTGGCTGTTCTCTCTATGAGCTTGATTTTCCTGACTATATACCCCTAACCACCCCTTCAAGCATGATTGAAAGGATTCATCAGTTGCCAGAAACGACGGAAATTTCCACAATATATCCGACCCCCTTTTAAATGTATCTGCCAAGATCAGAGAAACCGGTGAATGGTCTGAAATCACCAAGTCCTCTATTCGAGCACTAAGGATCCTAGGGAGGAGCATCGGAGAAGCCATAAAATAGTCAATACGCGACCATGCGGTATGCGCATGAGAAAAATGAGTGAATTCTCTACCTAATGGAAATTGTGTTCTCCATACATCTACCATGCCCGTGGAAGACATTAATGGGGCCAAGACTTTATCGTGTGTTCTTTCAACCAACACCCTACCATCTCCCCTTCTCCTGTCCTCTGTTGTGCATAAGACTGAGTTAAGGTCCCCTCCCAGCAGAATCTGAGGTTCTTTATCCGCTAAAAGTTTTCCTTCCAGAAATTGAAAAAAGACCCGATTGTTATCATTCGGTGCATATATACAGTACAAACTCACTCTCCCCATGGCGCCCTCTAAGATCACATGCAAATATCTGCCCCCTCATCCCGCTCAGAAGTAATCACAGAACATTCAATTCTTTTGTGTATGAGGAGTAAAACGCCCGCCTTGCCATTAACTGCTGGAGAACCCATTACTGTGCCCACCCATAATTTGCGCATTCTCTGGAAATCACGTTCCAATAGATGGGTTTCCTGTAAAATCGCTATGTCCGCTTCCAGCTTTTTCAGGTGGCGAAGAACCATCATGCGTTTATGTGGGGACTGCAGTCCCTTCACATTCCATGTTATTACTTTAGGCATCTCACAGTAATGGCAAAGCAAACCTCATCCACCGAGACAGTTTCCCCCCCTCCTTCCCCCTCCCTAAACATAAAACAGAATTGAAACCCCAACAACAGATCATTACTAATTTCAGACCTCTTTTTTCGCACATTTTAGCGTGAAATCTCTGTACATTCCACCACTAGAAACCCCTTGGTATACCATGAACTCCCTGTATACCCGGAAAGTATCAACAGCACCTTACACTCCCACCCGACTCCTTGCAAAAATTTCCTCAAGCCTCACTTCAGCTGCGCCCTCCCCTACCATTAACATCAGTAAACCTCAACCTCCGATGCACCAATAGGTATAACAATTCTGTCTCAAACAATGTGAAACTTAAAATAACATGAGTCTCCTTCCATCACCGCCTGGGCATTTCCCTTCAATCCGGAGAAGAAGAGGTGAGACCCCTCCTGGTACTCCTGTTTCTGGAACGTCCCCTGCGAGGCAGTCCGTCCCTGTGTGTCTGGCTATCACCATTGTTGTCTTTGGACAAGCTTTCCACAAATGTAGCCACCTCCCCTGGAGAAGAAAATGATTCCACCCCACCACCGGGTTCGAAGATCCTGAGAATGGCGGGAAACATCAAAGAGAACCGAATGCGTTTCTGGACCAGTAGAGAGCACACCGTGCTAAAAGCCCGCCGCTTACGTGTAACCTCAGCCGAGTAATCTCCAAACATTAAGATTCTGCTGCCTCGCACTCTCACTTGTGCCGATGACCTTCGGTAGGCCTGTAACACATTCGTTTTATCCACATAGTCCAGGTACTTCACAATGACTGGTCGCGGTCGTGCTGGGGCGCCATCTTGGGTCACACTTCGCATCGGTCCCACTCTATGAGCTCTCTCCGCTCTCAGCGGGGCTGGCAATCCCAGCGCCTGAGGCAACTCCACCGCACACAACTTTAGCAGCTGGCCTGCTGGTATAGACTCTGGGAGCCCAATAATACGTAAATTGCTCCTCCACGAGTGATTCTCTAGGTAATCCACTTTATCAACCAGCTGTAGATTGCAAGCTATCACCTTCTTCACCTCCTCCTGTGTTCCCGCTAGCTCATCCTCCAATAAACTGAACCGTTGTTCCAAATCGTTAATTCGTTCCGCCTGAGCTGAAACATCCGACTGAATTTTGTGCAATAATTTCGACACCGTCGCCTCCAGAGAAGCTGTGATATCTGGGGCTATAAGTTTCGCTACTTCCCTGGCCAAGACTCGACATGAAATGTCCATATTGTGAAACATAGTCTCAGGCTCACCTTCTTCCACTTCTGGCTGCACCAGAGGAGGTTGTGATGCCGAGCGCGAGCTCGTACTCCTCGTGTTCCTGGCCGGCTCAGGCGCCATTTTCCCCAGCGGCAGCATGTCGTCAGTCTGCAGGGCCTGTGATTTTAATCCTGGGGTCCCGGTTTTCACCAGATATCTCTCCATACGCCGGAGAGAAGCCTGTACGTAGGGTTGTCGGCCAGCAGCCTCAGGTCAGGTATCAAAGCCTCGGGACCACGGTTTTTGAGTCGGGTTAACGGAGCTCTCCTTACTCGCGTCTACTCATGTGCGCGCCGGAACCGGAAGTCTCCATTGGCTTTGTCTGGTCTTACACTTCAGCCTCATTCACTTTATTAGGCAGAATTGAAATAGTTTACACTTTTTCATGGCTGCGCACTTATTATCCATGCAAACTTCCATTTCCTCATAAACTATGATTCCACAGTGACTTACACATATGTTGTTACAGTTGCATGGTTTAGGTTACATGAGCTAAAAAGTGAATGAGAAAGTAAATCATTATTATTAGCGGAAACAACTTTTTAGCACCCACCTGATTGTGAATTAATTCTCAACCTTTTTCATGTAATTCAACATTCTAGCTATTTCTGATAAGATACTTTCTGAATATTACATTTAAAGGGGTTTTGCAAAATATTAAATATATCTTAAATATATTTCTATTAATAGTCTGCCAGTTTTTTTTTAGCGATAAATATACCCCCTAAATACCTTTTTGTTAGTTTTCTGTTTCTTTCATGCTGTAAACGTTCTCTTTTTACATCCTGCACTTTGTTTACATGCCTCCTATGACAGCTTCCGGACCGCTCCCAGCATGCTTTGCTTTTCTCCCAGCATGCCATTGCGCCAACAAAACAATGGCCGTCACATGGACCTATATAATTCAATGTGGCCATTCACAGGGCCGTTGTTTCAATAGACCGTGTGAAGGGTCCGTGAGAAAATAGGACATGTCCTATTTTTTTACGCTTCACGCATCCCTCCATAGACTCTAGTCTATAGGGGATGCGTGATATCGCGTCCAGCAGTGCAGAACACGGATGCACCTCGGGAAATAGCCGTTCTTCGCGTCGGAGATGCGCAACGCCCGTGTGAATCTAGCCTTAGTGTAGCAACCATGCATGTTCAGAGATGCCGGAGAAAGAGTATCCAGTCCACCCCTTCCCTCAGTGTACAGTGATGTTAGGAATGACGTTCCCGTACATTGAGCAGGCCGGAAAACGGAAGTGAAAGAACATGTACACCCCATAGTGCCGGGAATACAGATTTTGCTATTGGAGACAAACCCCGAGACCAGCGCTGGAATCGGATGTTCTCTGACACGCAGGATCCACCTGTAATCGATCAAACCTAATTTAGATGTCATCGAATACAGGTGGATCCTGCGTGTCTCCCCCTTTCACTGAACCCATCTGTCCCGCAGACCTAACGGATTCAGGTCTTAGCGAACGATACAGCTGCCCTGTATTATTAAAAAAATAATAAATATATATATATATATATATATATATATATATATATATATATTTCAAGGGTTTACATAGCCTTTAACCCTTTCGGGACGAAGTCATCTTTTGATTTTTCGTTTTTCATGCTCCGCCATAACTTTTTTATTTTTCCGTCATTGGAGTGGTGCAGGGACTTATTTTTTTGTGGGAGGAGTTGTAGTTTCTATTGGCACTATTTAAAGTACCATATAAAGTACTGGGAACCTGAAAAAAAATAATTTGTGGAGTGAAGTTGGAAAAAACTGCGATTCCTCCATGTTTTTTTAGGTTTTGATTTTACGGCTTTCGCTGTGTGGTAAAAATGTTAACTTCTCTTTACTCCGTGGTTCAATATGATTACCAAATTTATATAGGTTTTTTTTATATTTTGCTACCTTTACAAAAAAATATTTGTTAAAAACAAAATTGTTTTGTGTCACCATATTCTGAGAGCCATAACTTTTTATTTTTTTGTCGATTGAGCGGTATGAGGGCATATTTTTTGCAGGACAAGCTGTAGTTTTTATTGGTACCATTTTTTGGTACATACCAGACCACTTTTTATTACATTTTTTTTCACCAAAAACAGAGATTCTTTTAAAAATATTTTTTTTGTACTGCGTGCGAGTTAGATAATGTTATATTGTAATAGCTCAGACTTTCATGGATGAGGTGATACCAATTTTGTTTTTGTTTTTTTATTTTTTAACTTACTTACGGTGCAAATGGGAAAAGGGGGATTTTTTTTACATTGAATATTTTTTTATTTTTAAACTTATTTTTACAGTTTTTTAGTCACCCCCTAGGGCATTTGAAGAAAGCCATCGTTGGATCACTGGAACAAACACTGCATTACTAATGTATTGCAGTATATTGTAATTTTTACAGGCTTCTACATTATAACCATAGCTAAAATTATTTGCCAGGCCAGGCGGCCCGGGCACCCTCATTCCCAGTGGCATTGCTAGTACGGGCATCCGGGGCCCTGGGCGACTGCCTCGTTACATTTTTCTGCATCCTTAGGACGCAGATACAATTGAACACTATTGCAGAGCAGGGCGCTATGTGAGGCACTATGTACAAGAGGGGTTGTGTGTAGCCCTATCTGTATGGAAGGGGTATGTGGCGCTATCTATAAGGAGGTGCATGTGGCACTTTCTACAAGGAAGGCTATGTGGCACTATCTACAAGGGGGAGCTATGTGGCACTATCTACAAGGGGGGCAATGTAGCACATCTACAAGGGAGGTATGTGGCACTATCTTCAAGGGGGATATGTGGCACTATCTACAAGGGAGTATGTGCAACTATCTAAAAGGGGGCTATTTGGCACTATCTACAAGGGGGGTATGTGGCACTATCTACAAGGAGGGCAAGGTGGCACTAGCTACAAGGGGTGCTATCTTGCACTATCTACAAGGGGGGACTAAGGCTATATCTACAAAGGGGGACTATGTGGCACTATCTACAAGGGGGTATGTGGCACTATCTACAAAGGGGGTATGTGGCACTATCTACAAGGGGGTATGTGGCACTATCTACAAGGAGGGCTATTTTGCACTATCTACAAGGGGGCTATGTGGCACTATCTTCAAGGGGGGACTATGTGGTACTATCTACAAGGGGGGTAGTGTGGTACTATCTACAAGGAGTGCTATGTGGCACTATCTACAAGGTGTGTATGTGGCACTATCTACAATGGGTGTATGTTGTACTATCTACAAGCAGGTTATGTGGCACTATCTACAAGGGTGGTATGTGACACTATCTACAAGGGCTGGTATGTGGCACTATCTACAAGGGCGGGTATGTGGCGCTATCAACAAGGGAGGCTATTAAGCACTGTCTACAAGGGGGATATTAAGCACTATGTACAAGGGGGGTATGTGGCATTATCTACATGGAGGGCAAGGTGGCACTAGCTACAAGGGGTGCTATGTTGCACTATCTACAAGGGGGGAATAAGGCTATATCTACAAAGGGGGACTATATGGCACTATCTACAAGGGGGTATGTGGCACTATCTACAAGGAGGGCTATTTTGCACTATCTACAAGGGGGGCTATGTGGCACTATCTTCAAGGGGGGACTATGTGGCACTATCTACAAGGGGGTAATGTGGTACTATCTACAAGGAGTGCTATGTGGCACTATCTACAAGGTATGTGGCACTATCTACAATGGGTGTATGTTGTACTATCTACAAGCAGGTTATGTGGCACTATCTACAAGGGTGTTATGTGACACTATCTACAAGGGCTGGTATGTGGCACTATCTACAAGGGCAGGTATGTGGCGCTATCAACAAGGGAGGCTATTTGGCACTGTCTACAAGGGGGATATTAAGCACTATGTACAAGGGGGGTATGTGGCACTATCTACAAGGGGGTATGTGGCACTATCTACAAGGGGTATATGTGGTACTATCTACAAGGAGGGTATGTGGCACTATTTACAAGGGCATATTTTGCTTTATCTACAAGGAGGTCTATGTGTTACTATATACAAAGGGGGCTATGTCGCACAGTATACAAGGGGGGCTATGTGGCACTATCTAAAAGGGGGGCTATGTGGCACTATCTACAAGGGGGGCTATATGCCACTATCTGCAAGTGGGGCAATGGTGCACTATCTACAAGGAAGGACTATGTGGCACTATCTACAAGGGGGGCTATATGACACTATCTGCAAGTGGGGCAGTGTGGCACTATCTACAAGGGGGCAATGTGGCACTATCTACAATGAGGCGTATGTGACACAGTCTACAAGGGGACTACATGGCACTATCTACAAGAGTGGTATGTGGCACTATCTACATGGGGGTATGTGGCACTATCTACAAGGGGCAATGTGGCACTATCTACAAGGGGGACTATGTGGCACTATCTACAAGGGGGGGTATGTGGCACTATCTACAAGGGGTGTATGTGGCACTATCTACAAGAGCGGGTATGTGGCGCTATCTACAAGGGAGGCTATTTGGCACTATCTATAAGGGGGGCTATGTGGCACTATTGACAAGGGGGGACTATATGGCACTATCTACAAGGGGGGTATGAGGCACTATCTACAATGGGGTATGTGTCACTATCTACAAGGGGGGCTATGTGGCACTATCTACACTATCTACAAGGGGGATATGTGGCACTATCTGCAAGGAGAGTATGTGGCACTATTTACAAGAGAGGCTATTTGGCACTGTCTACAAGGGGGGCTATGTGGCACTATTGACAAGGGGGGACTATATGGCACAATCTACAAGGGGGGTATGAGGCACTATCTACAAGGGGGTATGTGTCACTATCTACAAGGGGGGCTATGTGGCACTATCTACAAGGGAGATATGTGGCACTATCTACAAGGAGAGTATGTGACACTATTTAGAAGGGGGTTTTGGCTTTATATACAAGGAGGTCTATGTGTTACTATGTACAATGGGGGCTATGTCGCACAGTATACAAGGGGGACTATGTGGCACTATCTACAAGGGGGCTATGTGGCACTATCTAAAAGGGGGGCTATGTGGCACTATCTACAAGGAATGACTATGTGGCACTATCTACAAGGGGGGCTATATGGCACTATCTACAAGTGGGGCAATGTGGCACTATTTACAAGGGGGGCTATATGACACTATCTACAATGAGGCTGTAAAGGATCTGCCAGACACAGCTTCTGTGTCGTCACCCGTGGTTAATCAGTCTATGGCATAGCTAGAGACATAGCAAATTCCACAGACATAATATTAGCAGAAGACCCTGAATCCACGAATGCACTGCCTGTAGCAGACCTACCCTCAAAAGAGACCTGAATGGGAAGCAAGATCTTATTAGGTTTCATATTTACGGGAAATACCTGTGCGCCCAAGTGACCTCCCCAATAATCACTTAGGCGCGGAAGTTCTTATGCTTACGCCTAGGACAGTTGTTCACTTGATGCTTGTCATCCCCACAGTAGAAGCAGAGACCATTCTTCCTGCAGAGCGCTCTACGTTGTTGGGGAGACACGGAGGCCCCGAGTTGCATTGGTTCATCCGAGTTTTCCGTGGAAGAACGAAGCAACAGAACCTCGGCAGCCATCATGGGGTAGCCAGAGGAGAAAGCACAAAAACGTTCAAGTCGTTGTTCCCTGAGACGTCGGTCAAGATGTACCGCTAAAGCCATAACCTGATCTAGAGAGTCTGAAGAGGGATAGCTAACTAACAGGTCTATCAGGGCGTTCGACAGACCTAATCTAAACTGGCACTTCAAGGCAGGGTCATTTCACCGAGAAGCTACACACCACTTCCTAAAGTCAGAACAGTACTCCTCAACGGGTCTCTTCCCCTGACGTAAGGTCACCAGCTGACTCTCGGCAAAGGCAGTCTTGTCAGTCTCGTCATATATGAGCCCGAGAGCAGAAAAAAAAAGATCAACAGAGGAAAGTTCAGGGGCGTCAGGAGGCAAGGAGAAGGTCCATTCTTGGGGCCCGTCCTGGAGCCGGGACATAATTATACCCACTCGCTGGTTCTCAGAACCTGAGGAGTGGGGCCTTAGACGGAAATAGAGCCTACAACTCTCCCAAAAGGAGGAAAAAGTCTTACGGTCCCCTGAGAACCGGTCAGGCAACTTGAGGTGGGGTTCAAGAGGTGAGGTGGGGGGCACTACCAGGGTAGCATCATGCTGGTTGCCCCTCTGAGCCAGAGTTTGGACCTGTAGGGAGAGGCCCTGCATTTTCTGAGCCAGGGTCTCAAGGGGTTCCATAGTTGTGTCAGGGACCAGGGTAGAAAAGGCATATGGGCCTGTGATTATCTAATGACAGGGTAGGGAGACAGACAGGTGAGCCCTAATCTACCCGCCACTCAGTCCCTGCCTACTTGCACGGCCCATCCTAGGCGACGGCGTACAACTGGGTGACGGTCCCTACGCTCAATATGTGCACGACAGACAAACAGACAAGGGTACACAGAAGCTAAGGGAGTATGAGGCACTATCTACAAGGGGGTATGTGTCACTATCTACAAGGGGGGCTATGTGGCACTATCTACAAGGGGGATATGTGGCACTATCTACAAGGAGAGTATGTGGCACTATTTACAAGGGGGTATTTGGCTTTATATATAAGGAGGTCTATGTGTTACTATATACAATGCGGGCTATGTGGCACTATCTACAAGGGGGTTATGTGGCACTATCTAAAAGGGTGGTATGTGGCACTATGTACATGGGGGGTATGTGGCACTATCTACAAGGTGGTATGTGGCACTATCTACAAGGGGGACTATTTGGTACTATTCAATTTAAAATAAATGAGAATAGCCAAAATAGGAAGATGAAATCTAAGGCACATAACAAAACAAAAATGTAATCTTTCAGGCTACCAGTAAAATAAAATGTCTTCTGTACATACTGTACATTATTAAAATAGACCAAACTAAAAAAAAATATGCTACCAAAATAGCAATTTCATGAAAAAAAAAATCATTCAAATTGCCTGTAAGGCACACATAGTGGTTTTCCTGGAATCTGATGAAAAAAGATTAAGTCAAACTAATGATTTTTCCAACTATCCAGTCAAACATTTATTTTCAACCTTTTTTATTATTTTCAACTACATCTACTATCAAATAGCTTCTGAAAGAACCATATGTTCAGCTAAATATTATTTCAAGAGGTTTTTAAGCCATGGGGATTCATCACCTATCCACAGCATAATAATAATAATAATAATAATAATAATAATAATAATAATAATCTTTATTTATATAGCGCCAACATATTATCAGCGGGGGTCCAACCGCTTGGGACCCCAACCAATCTCAAAAATGGGGGAACCCAGTCTCTCTCCATCAGCACTTCTGTGGTGAGGAGGAGTTGTATGGAGCAGTAGCTTTGAATGACTGCCGTTCTATAAAACTGTATGAGAGTTAAAAAAACAGTGAGGGCACTCAGCTGTTTCCATATCTATCGTCGAGTTGTATGGGGTTGCATACTGTCACGGGGACAGTGGGTAGTAAGACTGTCACGGTGCCTACAGGGGGTGGTGTGGATCCACTTTGTCACTAAAAGATGTGATGAAGGGATAATTAAATGGACACACTTTAACCCCCCCCCCCCCCCCATCAGACTGACTCCAAATCCCTTAACTCCTAAGTCATCACCCCTATAACCTTATTTTTATTGCCCCGGCTTATCTTAATGATGTATCACCTCATGTACAAATTGTCTTTGTGTAACATCTTTAAATGTTGTGCTCTTTTGTAAGTCATTCATTTGTAAACTTGCCTGAAAAGGAGCCTGTGTGCTCTGAAGGTTTGCAAACATAATTTTTCTGGTTATCCAATAAAGGTACCATACCTATAATACTTTTGTCTTTTTTGAACATTGCAGACTATAACCCAATAAGATTACACTTAAAGTCCCTTAGACTCTTATCATCTTGCCGTCTCCTTGGAAATTGGAAGAAAACAAAAGGCGAATATTTAATCCCCTTCTCTCTGATTCTCCTAATGATCTAGATAAATTTAATTTATCTAGACAATAAACTGAAGGAAATATTCCCAGATTTACCACTCCTTGCCTACAAACAGCCACCAAACCTAAGGAATCTCCTGGTCAGAAGTGCCCTCTCACCACCATCAGAGACTGGCACTTTTCCTTGCAACAGTAGAAAATGCAAGACCTGTACCAACATGTGGTCATGAAACACCATCCAGATACCAAACACGCAGCAGGACTATAAAATCACTGGCACATTCTCCTGCACATCCTCCAATGTAGTTTACATGATCCTGTGTACAAGGTGCATCAATAAAGGAATCTACATTGGAAAAACAATACAAAAACTACAAACCAGGATGAATCTTCACAGACATACAATAACACAGGAGGTGGATACACCCGTGGGAAAACATTTCTCTGGACCTGATCACAGCTTGGCAGATTTAAAGGTACTCATTCTGAAGGGTCATTTTAAAAACAACAGAGAAAGAAAAATTGGGAATTCAAGATGATGATAAAATTCCAGTCATTGACACAAGGCCTCAATCTAACACCAGGATTTATGAGCCACTACATGGACACACGTCACATCCCCCATCAGACTGACTCCAGATCCCTTAACTCCTAAGTCATCACCCCTATAACCCCAGTTTTATTGCCCCGGCTTATCTTAATGATATATCACTTCATGTACTAATTGTCTTTGTAAAGCTCTGAAAGCTTGCATATAGAACTTTTATGGTTAGCCAATAAAGGTATCATACCTATTATACTTTTGTCTTTTTTGACACAAAAGTATTTAACATTTCATTCTTGCTAGTTAAATGTCCCTGGAATAATCTGGGAACAGCAAGATTTTATTCCCATTGTGCTAAAACTGGGGGAGTGCTCTTACCTTTCTAAGTATATGATCCCTATCTCCGGAGCATAACACTTTAAAGAGGCTCTGTCACCAGATTATCAAATCCCTATCTCCTATTGAATGTGATCGGCGCTGCAATGTAGATAACAGCAAAGATTTTTTTTTTAAAAACGATCATTTTTGCCCAAGTTATGAGCAATTTTATATTTATGCAAATGAGCTTTTCAATGGACAACTGGGCGTGTTTTCTCGTTTTACCAACTGGGCGTGTATTGTGTTTTTACCAACTGGGTGTTGTGAATAGAAGTGTATGACGCTGACAAATCAGCGTCATACACTTCTCATCGCTCCCACCCAGCTTCTTTCACTGCAGACACACAGCGTGACGTCACAGGTCCTTCAACCTTGGCGTCGGACAGAGAAGATAGATGGGCTCCAGCCGTCCGAGAAGGTAATATGCTCGTCTCTAGGGAGTTTACTATGCTTACCTGCACACGGTGATGCTGCTGCAGATTCAACTGTACTCTCTCGGACGCCTGGAGCCGATGTGACTTCTCTCTTCCGACGCCAAGGTTGAAGGACCTGTGGGTGACCTCATCGTTCCCACCCAGCTTCTTTCACTGCAGACACACAGCGTGACGTCACCCACAGGTCCTTCAACCTTGGCGTCGGACAAGAGAAGACACATCGGCTCCAGGCGTCCGATAGAGTACAGTTGAATCTGCAGCAGCATCACTGTGTGCAGGTAAGGATACTAAACTCCCTAGAGACGAGCATATTAGCCTCTCGGATGGCTGGAGCCCATGTATCTGCTCTGTCCGACGCCAAGGTTGAAGGACCTGTGGGTGACGTCACGCTGTGTGTCTGCAGTGAAAGAAGCTGGGTCGGAGCGATGAGAAGTGCATGACACTGATTTGTCTGCGTCATACACTTCTATTCACAACGCCCAGTTGGTAAAAACACAATACACGCCCAGTTGGTAAAAACACAATACACGCCCAGTTGGTAAAACTAGAAAACACGCCCAGTTGTCCATTGAAAAGCTCATTTGCATAAATATAAAATTGCTCATAACTTGGGCAAAAAAGATCGTTTTTAAAAAAACAACAACTTTGCTGTTATCTACATTGCAGCGCCGATCACATTCAATAGGAGATAGGGATTTGATAATCTGGTGACAGAGCCTCTTTAAATAGCATTGAACGAGGATTTCCTCCAGGTGGTGGGTTCCTCTATAGGCTCTTTCAGTTCCGAATAACTTGAATAGGTTCACATTTTCTATCTTAGGCTGGATTCACACGAGCACATTACGTCCGTAATGGACGGAACGTATTTCGGCCGCAAGTCCCGGACCGAACACACTGCAGGGAGCTGGGCTCCTAGCATCATAGTTATGTACGATGCTAGGAGTCCCTGCCTCTCCGTGGAACTACTGTCCCATACTGAAAACATGATTACAGTACGGGACAGTTGTCCGGCAGCGAAGCAGGGACTCCTAGCATCGTACATAACTATGATGCTAGGAGCCCGACTCCCTGCACTATGTTGGGTCTGGGACTTGTGGCCGAAATACGTTCCGTCCATTACAGACGTAATGTGCTCGTGTGAATCCAGCCTTATTGGTAATACAGTCAGAAATTAATTTAACACAGTCCTCCCCTTCTTCTCACTCTGGCAACCCCGCTGCCGTGATATTGCACCTTTTGGATTTAACATCCAGGTTCATAACCTTGAAATTTAAGGACTGGTACTGGTAATTTAAGGACTGGTACAGTAAAATGCTACAGGAAAGGGGGCCTTCTCAATTTTTTTGCCCAGGGGCCTCCACAAATCTTATTCCAGCCCAGACTGTGAACAATGCCTCAGAATTTCCCCTGCACAGTACCACTCTGAATATTTTTTATTGTCATGGTCTGTGGGTATGTGGATACACTAGGCCACACTGCCGTAGCGGGGAGACAGCTGGCCAAGCAACAGAGCACCCAATCAATACAAAGTCCTGCTCTAGGGTACCTGAATAGTCCAGACAGTGGCAGAGGCTTTAGCACGGATGGAGGTGAGTGCAGCAGATTGCGCCAGATGTGGCGGATGACAGCAGGTGCAGACTGGTTGCGCCAGATGTGGCGGATGACAGCAGGTGCAGCAGGTTGCACCAGACGTGGCGGATGACAGCAGGTGCAGTAGGACACGACTCCACACACTAACAGGCTCTGGAACAAGGGCACAGCATGGGATACAGGATACAGGTAGCAGGGCACGGGTAACAACGGGAACAGGATAACACTAAGGGATCACTTGCAAGACTGACATGGGAATACTAACAATGCTCAGGCAATGAGCAAAGGGGCAGTGCCCTTTTTATAGTCCAGGATGATCATGGGATAATTGATGATGCTTCCCATGTGCGCGCGATGGCCCTTTAATGCCGGGCACGTGCATGCGCGCGCACACTACGGTAGCGGAGCAGAAGTGAGTACTGCCGTCTCCTGGGGAGGAGATGTGGGTCAGCGCTCACAGATCCATGGCTGCGGCCGCCGGGGGTGAGTAATCCCTGCAGTCCGCTGCCAAGGACGCTATTTATATATTTATTTTTTCTTCAAATGCATAGTGATCATTCTGGAGTTAAACAACATACAGACTAGGTTTTTTTTTTACCATAAATATTAAACTTCTCAAGAATAACTATAAATTATTTATTGTAGAAATTTGACAAAAAAAAATATGTATTTCAGTATTTATTGTCCAATGCATCATTCCATGGTATCAAATATTCAAATGCTGTTTTTAAGTTCCACTACAGAAAATTAAGTAAACAAAATATACAAGCAATTTGTTAAAGTTAAATGTAATTGTATTAAGTTCAATGTGAAATTTGTTAATAGTACCCAAAGCCTTAATTATTTTTGGCATTGATCAGACTTGCTGTATTTTAATTAAGACATTATCATTTACAGTCGTTTATACTACTAGAACCATTCTAAATTATGGCAAGATATAGTTAGAATTTTTTATTTTTTTTCCTGTTTCATAGTGATAATGTCTCATGCTGCAAAAACTCGCATCTGTTTTCTAGGAAGTCAAAATTAAAAATTAATTCTTCAATACATAATTATCTAAAAGTGTTAAAAAACTGATAGATGTCTAATATACTCATGTCTTTTCAGTTTATTTATTTACCATACTTCTAAAGGTACCAACATATTCTGCTGCACTGTACAGAGGTTGTCATCACTCACATCAGTCACTGTTCCCAATGAGGCTTACAATTTAATTTCTCAATCTCAGACTCACACACAGGGGGCCAATGTCATAGGAAGCCAATTGACCTATCAGTATGTTTCTGGAGCAAGTCCGCAAAAACACGGGTGCAACGTGCTTTCATTATAAATTGCAGATAATATACATAGAAGTCCTGCTGTGAAGTGACCACATTAACACCCTTCTGATTTGCAGGCGACAAGGGCTCAATTGCCTGATTGATGAACAACAACTTTGCTTTAGTGGAAATTGTGTTTCCAGTGTTAACTGCTAGAGAAGGATTCACTTAAAAATAAGACTTTAAAGAGACTTTTTCAGCCACAAAAAAACACCTAAACTAGCCGGAGTTATGGAATCGCCATCCATTCAGTATAACTGATAGTAGTCATCTGACATAGTTTTCTGAGGTGACAGAGACTCTTTAAATAGCGGACTCTGCATGATAATGAACTCCTACTAAAGGCTCAATAGAAATGGCTATCAGTGAGTAAGAGCAAATCAATCCCACTTCACGACCCACAATATGCAGAAACCCTCCATGTTTCTTAGGAATATGGGCCGCAAGATGATTATGTAATGTCGGGGTAGGGAGACAGACAGGTGAACCCTAATCTACCTACCACTCAGTCCCTGCCTACTTGCACGGCCCGTCCTAGGCGACGGCGTACAACTGGGCGATGGTCCCTGCGCTCAATAAGTCCACGATAGACAAACAGACAAGGGTACACAGAAGCTAAGGGAAAAGGGACAGTTGCCCACCGTGAGCAACAAGAGTAGTGAACGAGCCGAGTCAAACCAGGAGTATACGAGGTACCAAACGCAGAGCAGGAGCGTAGTCAGTAAAGCCAGGGTCAATTTGAAGCAGAGGTCAGTAGTACTAGCAGGAACAGCAGAGCCACTAAACCAGACAGAATCACAGGCAAAGGAAGAGCAGTAAATGAAGGTAAAAATAGACCGAGGGCAGGAGCTAGCTCCGTCTGGCCAGGCTGTGATAGGTTCTCCCACTCCTCAGCCTACGAGCCTGAGTGGTAGCAGATCGAGTCACTCTATCAGACCTAGGAGCAGATGCAGACTGATTAACCACGGGCGTCGACACAGAAGCTGTGTCTGGCAGATCCTTTACATTTGTCACATGAATTCTGTCAGGTATGCTGAATAGATGGTGCTTCCCGTAATCACAGCAGTTTCCCCCTTAACCCTGTAGTTACAGCAGTCCTCTGCTACAGTGATCACAGCAGGGCCACCCCCTCCTTGCCTTTTTTTCAGTAATCACAGCAAAGTCCCCCCTCTGCCAAAACTTATAGGAGGGATTCTTTCCCTGCCTGCCGTAGCCACAGAAGTAGTCACAAAAGAACCTCCCCACCAGGGAGCAAGTTAGTAGAAGGGAACAGCTGATCACTCCAGCAGCCTCCCGACACAAAGGGGGGCACGCAAGAAGCTCCGCTTACTATGGCAGAGAGACAAAAGCTATTGGCTTCCTATCCCGCCACTCTGGTAAGCCACAGGATGTTTTAGGCCATGATGACATCAGCCTGATCTCCCAGCGCAAGTGGCGGCTGCAGGCAAAAGACCCAGCACCTCGGCCTGGGAACGGGTATATGTGAGTTTTTTTGTTTTTTTTCATTGGCACAAAGAAGAAGGGATTAACTACCATATGGGGGGACCTTAGCCTAACTACTCTATGGGAAGCCTAACGTCTATATAGGGGACCGAACTACTATTTGGGGGATGTAACTTCTATATGGGGCCTATCTTATATATGGGGCCTGACTTCTATATTTAGCCCAACAACTACTGTATATGGGAGCCTAACTACTCTATGGGCCTAACTACTATATGAGGCCTAACTACTGTATGGGGGACTAACTACTGTATAGGGGCCTAACTATTGTAGTGCGGCCTAAGTCCTGAATAGGGGCCTAACTTTTATATGGGAGCCTAACTTCTGTTTGGAGGGCCTAACTTCTATAACTAGTATATGGGGGCCTGACTTCTATATGGGAGCCTAACTACTATATGGGGATTTAACTACTATATAGCGGACTTAACAACTACAGTGAAGGAAATAAGTATTTGATCCCTTGCTGATTTTGTACGTTTGCCCACTGTCAAAGACATGAACAGTCTAGAATTTTTAGGCTAGGTTAATTTTACCAGTGAGAGATAGATTATATTTTAAAAAAAAACAGAAAATCACATTGTCAAAATTATATATATTTGTTTGCATTGTGCACAGAGAAATAAGTATTTGATCCCCTACCAACCATTAAGAGTTCAGCCTCCTCCAGACCAGTTACACGCTCCAAATCAACTTGGTGCCTGCATTAAAGACAGCTGTCTTAAATGGTCACCTGTATAAAAGACTCCTGTCCACAGACTCAATTAATCAGTCTGACTCTAACCTCTACAACATGGGCAAGACCAAAGAGCTTTCTAAGGATGTCAGGGACAAGATCATAGACCTGCACAAGGCTGGAATGGGCTACAAAACCATAAGTAAGACGCTGGGTGAGAAGGAGACAACTGTTGGTGCAATAGTAAGAAAATGGAAGACATACAAAATGACTGTCAATCGACATCGATCTGGGGCTCCATGCAAAATCTCACCTCGTGGGGTATCCTTGATCCTGAGGAAGGTGAGAGCTCAGCCGAAAACTACACGGGGGGAACTTGTTAATGATCTCAAGGCAGCTGGGACCACAGTCACCAAGAAAACCATTGGTAACACATTACGCCGTAATGAATTCAAATCCTGCAGTGCCTGCAAGGTCCCCCTGCTCAAGAAGACACATGTACAGGCCCGTCTGAAGTTTGCAAATGAACATCTAGATGATTGAGAGAAGGTGCTGTGGTCAGATGAGACTAAAATTGAGCTCTTTGCCATTAACTCCGTCCCCACTGTCAAGCATGGAGATGGAAACATTATGTTTTGGGGGTGTTTCTCTGCTAAGGGCACAGGACTTCTTCACCGCATCAATGGGAGAATGGATGGAGCCATGTACCGTCAAATCCTGAGTGACAACATCCTTCCCTCCACCAGGACATTAAAAATGGCTCGTGGCTGGGTCTTTCAGCACGACAATGACCCGAAACATACAGCCAAGGCAACAAAGGAGTGGCTCAAAAAGAAGCACATTAAGGTCATGGAGTGGCCTAGCCAGTCTCCAGACCTTTATTACATCGAAAACTTATGGAGGGAGCTGAAGATCCGAGTTGCCAAGCGACAGCCTCGAAATCTTAATGATTTACAGATGATCTGCAAAGAGGAGTGGGCCAAAATTCCATCTAACATGTGTGCAAACCTCATCATCAACTACAAAAAACGTCTGACTGTTTTGCTTGACAACAAGGGTTTTGACACCAAGTATTAAGTCTTGTTTGCCAAAGGGATCAAATACTTATTTCTCTGTGCAAAATGCAAATAAATATACAGGGTGGGCCATTTATATGGATACAACTAAATAAAATGGGAATGGTTGGTGATATTAACTTCCTGTTTGTGGCACATTAGTATATGGGAGGGGGGAAACTTTTCAAGCTGGGTGTTGACCATGGCGGCCATTTTTAAGTCGGCCATTTTGTATCCAACTTTAGTTTTTTCAATGGGAAGAGGGTCATGTGACACATCAAACTTATCGAGAATTTCACAAGAAAAACAATAGTGTGCTTGGTTTTAACGTTACTTTATTCTTTCATGAGTTATTTACAAGTTTCTGGCCACTTATAAAATGTGTTCAAAGTGCTGCCCATTGTGTTGGATTGTCAATGCAACCCTCTTCTCCCACACTTCACACACTGATAGCAAAACCGCAGAAGAAATGCTAGCACAGGCTTCCAGTATCCGTAGTTTCAGTTGCTGCACATCTCGCATAATCACAGCATAGACAATTGCCTTCAGATGACCCCAAAGATAAAAGTCTAAGGGGGTCAGATCGGGAGGCATTTCTTCTGCGGTGTTGCTATCAGTGTGTGAAGAGTGGGAGAAGAGGGTTGCATTGACAATCCAACACAATGGGCAGCACTTTGAACACATTTTATAAGTATAAGTGTATCGTCTTTAGACTAGGAGTGTCTGTGCATCAGAACAACATGTGGGGAGGAAAAGGAGTGTCAGTGGGGAACTCAGGTGCAAAATTTGCTTAGGGGCCCATTGGACTCTAGTTATGCCCCTGAGTGCAAAAGTAGTAAAATATAAAATAGACTAGACAAATTTGGGAACTATAATTGCCTGTAAAATAAAGTTCTAATTTTTCCTATACCACACGGAGCATACAGTAAAAGAAAGCCCAAAAAAATATTGTATTTACAATTTTTTTTCCATTCCTCCCCAATTTTTTTTTAATACTGATTCACTAATTAATTAATTAATAATTAATGATTTGTACCACCCAACTGATGCATTGTAAAAAAAAACAAGCAGGATTGGCGCAATTTTATCTGCATTTGGCGATGCAGATGTGAACCTAGTCTAATATATCGATGAAGCTCTAGGGTGAGCCCCCAGAATTAATTCCACTGGAGGGCCATAGGCACGCCAGTTCCACACTACTCACATTCAACAGATGTGCCCTCTGCTGGCTGTAACATTTATGTGAGCATTTTTTTTCTACCTGTTGTATTAAACTTTCTAATCTTGCATTAATCTCTGCTAAGCTAATGTGACAACCGCTGTATTGCTCTCTATGCCCGGCAGGAGAGGCCTGTGACTGCCTCTGCCAGTCCCACCAATAGGCACACTTCTAATGGGAATCTAGTCTTGGTAACACGTCATAGACTAAGGGTCTGTTTGTTTATTCCTTTTCTTCCATACAGTTCATGAATTGCTAATTTATTTCCACAATGAAATGTATATAGAACTGAAATAAATATCATACTAATATGAAAAATGGATAATTAACAGAAAATGCTACATTTTCCATATTTCAGCTCTGTCTTTTGGTCAGGTAATACATTAGTGTTCATTGCACTGTGTGAGTTGTATTCTCTGCTCTATACACCTGTCAGTACAGATAACTTATGATGATAGCACAAAGGTACAGCATTTTTTACTTTTACCTCTTTTGTGACAAGTTTTAGAAGATGCTGTTATGTAATAGACCAGCATCCCCTCACAGATGTCAATGTGCTCCCATGTGAGAGCTTTTCTTCCTATTATATTGTGTGTCAAACAATCACCAAAGCATCTATGTATAATGTATAAAGTATTAATATAATAAAATATTGTCATTAAAGAAAAGCTCTTAAATGATAATGTAAACACTATGACATCCAATGCAGGTAGCCATAAAATTATATGGCTGAATCTTTATTATTTCTCTATATCTTGCTGATGACCCTTGATAACTAAAGAATAAATACGTAAACACTAATCAATTTAAGGCTGTAACTGTACTTCCAGCACTATATAAAGACATAAATTAGATGGTATCTTTGCAGGCCAGCTTATTGAGCATGAACTATGGATAATGCTTTGAGGCTTGTCAGTTTGCGAAACATGTTATCACAGGGGCATCTCAGATACGGAACCTCTAGCTGAGGATCTTATTGCACAGCATAAAACTTTGCTTCTTATTACTAAGTGCCATTAAACAACTCAGCCAGAGGTCGGACAGCATCCTGGATCGTAACATTTTATTACTATTTCTGGAAATCTTATCCTTTTTATTGCACTGTTACCACGATCCATCAAATTTCATAATCTGTTCATATGGCATTTCATTAAAATACAACAGAAAGAAAAATCTTTAACATCCATTATGTTGACAACTACTGACAATTTGGTTAAATACATTTAATCTCCTTAGAAAGAAATTATATAAAATATAGTCAACCTTAAATGAACACTAACTTTAGAACAATTTATTCTAATATAATAATTTACCTGATATATATCTACTTTGTAATTTACATACTGTTACAATGTAGTTATTTTATCCATGCAATTTCTGTGTGAAGGTATCGTCACTAGGTGTCTCCCTTCCTGTAAACTGCTGTCCACCCCTGTTGTCAAGCAAAGTCAGTCTTTGTAAAGAGCAACGCAGACGGACTGCAGGAAGTAGGGGTGTGTCTCTTCACTGCCTGCCCATAGAAGACTTTGGAGAGGAGAGGGGAAGCAGGAGAAGAGAAAGAGACGCAGACAGGGCCGACACCAGGTTTATGTGGGCCCTTGGGCGACACAGACTTATTGGGCCCCTTTGCGGGGGAACTCACAGTTTCAGAAAACGTCACTTTGTGCCCCCATATAGAAATTAGGCCCAGTTAGTACCCCCATAAATTTAGTGCCACACACCCCCCTCTCCCAGGTACTGCCACACAGCGCCCTCCTCCCAGGTAGTTCCACACAACCCCCGCTCCCAGGTAGTACCACACAGCCCCCTTGGTAGTGCCACACAGCCCCCCTTCCTGGTAGTGCCACACAGCCCCCCTTCCTGGTAGTGCCACACAGCCCCCCTCCCTGTAGGTAGCGCCTTTGGGGCTCCCTCTAGGAGTGGAATCCCCAGCCAGAGCATTGCCGATGCTCTGGCTGGGGATTTTGCTTCAGGTGAAGCCTCTGACGACACTGTTCATATATGGAAAGTGTTGTCAGGGGCAACCCCAGAGCCATAGTTCCAAGCAGAGAACTACTAGCACTCTGCCTGGGTCTCCTGCTGTGCTCCTGACATCACTGTCCATATATGGACTGGGTGGGCCCCCCCCAAGGGTAATGGGCCCAGGCACTTGCCCGGGTTTGCCTGGTGCTGACGATGGCCCAGGACACAGACACGCTGCCCATGCAAGACTATAGAGAGGGGAGGGGGAGCAGGAGGAGGAAGCATGAGCAGAGAGAGACACTGAATGCTGCCCATACAAGTCTATGGAGTGGGGGAGCAGAAGCAGAGTGAGAAAGACACACACAGACATGCTGCAGCTTACTGGTAAGTGTTTATCTCACCCCAGTACTGTATTCTCAGCTACAGTCCTAATTATTGCTGCATAATTACCTCTATGCTGCTATATATATGTGATTAGAGCTAGAGTCTGCACAGAGGAAAACTGCTAAATAATGTAGAATACAAGAAATCGTTTTATTCCTCATGTACACACATATGACAGCTTATTCTGAAAAGTCAGCTGAAAAGTTAGGTACGCTTTAATAATTTTGAGCTAAGAAGCAGTTTGAGTATAGGGCAAAATATTACACTAAAAAGGTGCACTCAGAAATGGGTACACCTTTATTAATGTATTATACACATGGTCACATTAGCGTTCTGTACAAGCTCCAACTTGTATAAATCCATAATATGGTACAAATAGAAGTCTAAAGGCCTATACTGTATCTCCACATACCTTCTGAAAAAAGTTGTGGGATGCTCCATTAGATGCCATATAATGGAGGTATTACAGTGCTCCGTAATACAGTGCTGTACGGAGGGACCATATGGAAGCATACTGTACAAATATGGATAAACTCCTTGTGCCTTGTTTCAGGCTCCATGTACGCAGCTTTGGCGTGGGCATGACATCTAAAGTTAAATTATGTAATCTAAGTGAAATAAAGTTGTTAAACTATGTGAATTCTATGTAGTGCTGCAATTAAAAGACATTAAATATTTTCTGCAACTAAACAGCTGTAGCTACACTAATGAGATATTATATTAAAAATAGATTTCTTTGTAAATAGTACAATAAGCACCCAATGTGTAAGGTTATTTCATACAGTGTCATTCAGTAAAGTCTCCTTTTTATCACATCTGTTTTTCTTAAGAAACTGTCAAAGTCCAAGCTAAAGCACTCGGCTAATTATGCTGGAAGTAGTTCACATTTTGACAGTTAATACTTGTGCTGCTTTGAAAACTCTCTTGAGTGCCATGGAATTTGATAACTTGTTCCTTGGTTTGTTCTACCACCAGTTCAGATTCATGTCTACTGTGTTCCCTGTCACAGCAAAAGTCTAGTACAAGGACGTAGCCTTTCTCTGGTAGTATCATACTGAACATACAATTCAAGAGGATAATTATTTGCAGGGCTGACATTCTGCCACCTGGCCTCATCTACATTGCCAAAGAAACCTTCTTGTAAAACACAAAAGACTGAGATTGAATGAGAATATAGCTAACGCTTGTCACTTTTATAGTATGCATCATATGGAAGAGTTTATAATTAATGAATATAATTATTAAAGTTTGATATACAAATTTAAATACAACAAACTTTTACTAAGACAAACCATAGCGAACCTTTGGAACTGTACACAGGGCAGACAGAGCTGGGTTTATATTTTCATATCTCACATCACTTCTGCTCCCCACCTGATTCTTCTATGATGGATCCGCTGTACCCTATTTAACCAGAGTTTTTCATGGATTCTTGCATTATTTATAAGCCCTTTTTTTTTTTTCAACATATTGTTGTTTATTCTGCAAAATAGTCAGATAACTCATTAGGGCAATGATTCCCAACCTTATTTCTATGGAAGCACCTAAAAAATGTTTTAATCCCGGAAACCTCTTCGCCCAACACTATCTCAAAGAAACTTGAGATTGGGATGGATAAAACATTTCTAGAATTCTATATTCTGGCTAAAATTTGTTGACTCCTTTGCCTGCCTCCATACCAAGCATTTTTTAGCAGGATGAAACTATTTTGTTATACCTGCTGTAGAAGTCACAGGTCTTGTTTTAGGGAACCGCTGATCAGGCTCCAGGGAACCCTGGTGGGGAATGATTGCATTAGCGGTATGGTTTTCTGGTTTTATTTGTTTTTGGAATATCTGTTGGTTGCTCTAAACTTTACTTAAGGGGCTCACATGATAATGTAATAAGGAAGGTCAGATACCCATAAAAAGTGGAAATAAACAAATGTTTTTCTCACTCTATGTAAACCCCGTTATTTTTAGCTACAACACTTGGCATACAACAGAAATATAAAAATTGCTATAATATTCCATTAAGGTGGATATGCCTTTTACTATCCATGTCTCATTATGCCTGTGTACTGTGTTTAAATCGGGTCCACAGTGGAGCACTGTGAAGATACGCCTACGTATGTAGGGTAACTTACCAAAAGGTTTTCAATTGATAAATTCACTTACTAGTATTACTAACACACATTTAATATGCTTTAATGGTATATAATGAGTTGTTTTTATTTGATTAATGTACTGCATTATTGCTGTCATGCCCCGAAATTATTTGACTTCAGAATACAAAAGAAAGTACAATTTTAACTGCATTGGCGTTCTGTAGTGTCTGGTACTAAAATTATTTTGACATATTGATACTAGGGTAAGGCCAACATTCAAAATTATAGAATCTTTGCTATGTAAATGTTCTCCTAAAAAATGTAAAATGACTGTTGTTCGTTGATAATGATAGACAGATAAAATAATAAAATATTTTTTTTCTGTTCAAAGGCATTCAGCTTTTTTACAAACGATAGTTACTAAATAATTGTTTATCAATTTGTAATCAATTTTTCAAGATCTATGCCTGTTGTCACTGAATTGAAATATTCTTGATTATTTCCAGAGGCTGAGGACATGTTGTAAGTTGATGTTAAACTGACACAGGTGCAGGACTTTTTACACGAGAAGTTTTCTGGTTTTGTGTGAGAAGGTATTTTACATTTTAGTTTCTCCCAATTTCTAGATCTCTGCTGAAAAATGAATAGACTAAAGGTCTCATGCACAAACTTATATGGGATTTGTATCACAGAAATCGCAATTTAGGTATTACTGCATTTAAATGGAGCCATGCATACACATACTGTATTACAGTGCGGTGGTAAAAGTATGTGGATATTGGCAAAAATTTCACTCATACAGTACAATGGGTGAAATACACAGCTTTTGAACAGAAACATAAGGTAGGGATAGGGAATGAAGCAAATTACAATTTTTACGAAATTCTTCGACAAATACGCAGTATGTGAACCCAGCCAAAGATCTGTATAGGTTTTCTGCATCTCAATGTTACTGTTAAAGGGGTTGTCCAGTCCTATCCTCAGGATACACCATCAATATCTGATTGGTGGGGGTCCAGCTCTCGGTTCCCCAATGATCAGCTGCTTTGAAGGGACTGCGGCGCTCTTATGAGCTCTGCTTTCCCTTCATTACTGTCACTGCTCATACTGTGAATCGACGACACACTTGTAACGGTGGTTCACAGTATTACAGCCTTCTCCTATTCAAGTGAATGGAAGAAGGCTGTAATACCGTGCACCGTCTCTACAAGTGTGTTGGCGATTCACAGTACGAGAAAAAAAGGAATGAAGGGGAAACAACGCTTGTACGAGAGTCATGGCCCCTTCAAAACAACTGATCAGTGGGGATGCCTGAGAGCTGGACCACTACCAATCAGATATTGATAGCCTATCCTGGGAATAGGCTATCAATTTCTTATGACTGAACAGCCCTTTTACTGTTTTCATCTTTGCATAACGGAGATCTTGAAAATGGTGGAGAACCTAAGCTCAAAGTAATGTGCCATGTACCTGTCAGTTTGATGTGATCAGGACACATTTTTAGCTTATAGATGTAAGTAAAGCTTCCATTCAGATGCATAAATTAAGGGTCCCAATGCAAGATCTTTAACAGGGACCCTCAACTACCATGTGCCATTTATAAACCTGTTGTCTTCTTATGAGGCAGAGGGGCCTTTGGCCCCCCCAGGCACCAGGGCCCAGGTGTTACTGCTACCCCTACACCTCCTATAGTTATGCCCTTGCAGACAACAAGCAGTGATGAGAAATTTAAAAACAAAGTATTAGAAAGTTGCAGCACATTTAACATTTCATATAGTGAAAAAGCTTCATTTACATAAACCATGAAAAGCCCTTTAAGTGGTATTTAAACTTTCTACACCACTCCTACAATGCAGCATTTCCTAGGCAGGACAGACTGCTTATTAGCTTTCAGAAAGCTTAAATGCTGGTATATATGCCATAATGGGAGTGTTATACAATGAATGACAGGCTGCAAACTGATGTATTTTATTTCAGTACACCAATCACCTACAAATGCTGGTTACAATATTGTGATTATAATTTTGTGATGAGTCCATTTCTAGTTATTCCCATCATTGACAGCTGCCGCTGAATTCTTTTCTTATGAAAAAACGACACTAAAGTGCTTAGTTAACAGAAGGTAATGGGTAATATTTAATCCAATTATCTCTTTCAACAGAAAATATGACAAGGCAATCGCATAAGAGCTAACCCTCAATTCGGGGGTAAATAATTGTACTATATGAATAGAATTTACAGCAATTGTCTGCAAATGCATGAATATTCATTGTTGTGCCGATGCTACGTTAATCATTCATAGATTTTTTTATGTACACTGATATATATTTTCCTAATTTCATGCATATATATATCACATTGAGTTTATTCAGTGGTCTGTACTGAAGATTGTCCCCTTAATAAATTTTAAAAGGGTATTGCGGTTTCAGCAACTAAACATATTTTTCTTGTATGCTGAAAAGTTATGCAATTTTCCAATATACTGTCTGCATCAATTCTTTGCATTATTCAAGATTTTTACTTGCAGTCCTTGAAAAGGACTATTTACTCCCAGTAGATAATATATACATTTCATGACAGAGTATTGCGAAATCATGTTTTTTTCAAAGCTGATCATCTCGCGCCACACATCTCAGGATATGTTGAGATAAGAAGCAAGGAAGGACACATCTGTAGACGTAATAGATAGTTTTTGCCTACTTGGATGAATTATTAATAACAAGGGATCAGGAAGCCAAGAAATAAGACACAGACTGGTCACTGCAAGAACAAGAATGCGAAAATCGATCCTAAAATATAATAATGTTTGACTAAATACAAAGATCAGAATTGTCCAAGACATGGTATTCTCTGTGGCTCTCTATGGATGTGAAAACTGTAAGATAAAGAGGCGGGACAGGAAATGTATTAATGCCTTAAAACTCTGGGGTTGGCAAAGACTTTTAAGGCTACATGCACACGAGTGTGACAGATTTACGCGTGTAAAAACGCACGTAAATCTGTTCATGTGCGTTGCGTTATGCATCAGTGTGCTTTGCGAGTGGCATGCGTTTTCCACGCACTCGCACACACTTTTTAAAAAAAATGCAATTGATGCGTAAAACACTGTGGTTTTCACGCACCCATTGACTTCAATGAGTGGTTAGGTGCGTGAAAACGCACCAATATAGGACATGCAGTGAGTAAAGGACATGCAGTGAGTTTCACGCAATGGACTCTCGCTGCGTTAAAACTCACGCATGTGTGAATAGCCCCATTGAAATCAATGGGTCCGTGTGCTGTGCGTTGTTTCAATGCACAGCACACGGACGATATTCACGTTCTTGTGAATGGGACCTAAGAGATACATGGATATAAAAGAAAACAAACAGATCATCAGCCAAATCAGATCTGACCTTTCACTTGAAGCACAATTCTCAAGACTGAAGCTGTCTCATTTTTGTCATATCCTGAGAAGACCAACTTCACTAGAAAAGACAATTATTCTTGGAAAAGTTGAAAGTAAAGGAGGAAGTGGAGGACCAGCAACAAGGTGGTTGGATACAATTACAGGAATTATGTACATGCCCCTGAAATTACTGAAGACTCTGACAGAAGACAGGGCATGCTGGATAAACACTATCCATGTAAAAATACAAACAATCAGGGCCGCCATCAGGGCAGTTCTACTAGTACTGCCATCAGGGGCCCGGCCACATTGATGAAAAAAAAGGGGCCCGCCCGCTTCTCAGCTGCTTTACACATTTTAATGAGGGCCCCAGCGTTAGTCACTTGGAGAAAGGAACAGACCCTGCAATGTAATAGGGACTGTTCCTTACTCTGAAGTAACTAACGCTGGGGCCCTGAGAGGACTTACAGAAGAGGAAGATGCTTCATGGAAGCAGAAGCTGCGTGTGGAGAGATCTTGCCCACCAGACACGTTCTTCTCTATACAGCCGACTGGACCTGCAGACTGATCAGTGTGTCCCCCTCTCCATCCTGCTTCCCATTCCTCCTAACCCCACTTGTAGAATATTTAAAGTATAGTATGCCTATTTTTTATTTTTTTTGCTTCCCTAGCATTTTTTTGCCACGATTTTCAAAATCGCAGCAAAAATGGTGCAGTTTCGATACGATTATATAAAAATTGCAGCAAATCCACCTGATTTGTAATGCGATTATGAAAATTGCGTACAAAAAGGGTACAAAACATGAAAAATCTGTGCTGTTAGGCTATATTCTCATAGTGCGGTCAAATTATGTTTTGCAAAAATTGTGGGGGAAAAATGGGATTTGATCGCACTGTCTAACTAGACTAAGGCCTTATTTAGAAGGCCGTGTTCGGTCCATTATATACGGACCGTGTATCGGCCGTATTTCCCAGGCTGACCACAGTTCAGGGAGCTGGGCTTCTAGCATCATAGCTACCTCTAATGATAGGAGTCCCTGCCTCTCCACGGGAATACTGTCCCGTACTGTAATCATTCAGTATGGGAACGGGGACTGTATTCCCACGGGGAGGCAGGGACTCCTAGCATCATAGATAAATATGATGCTAGTAGCCTGGCTCCCTGAACTGTGCGGGAAATACGGCCGACGCATAGTCCGTATATCACAGATCAAACATGGACGTCTGAATAAGGCCAATTGTCTCCTATTTTTGGTGTGGATTGCGCACTGAAAATTAACCACAAATTACAATATAAGGCTATATTCAGACAAACGTGTGCGAAATGTCATTACTATATTGACAGTGACGTCAGGAGCTTCCCAATGCCAGAGTCCCCAGGCAGAGCATCACAAGTGCCCTAACCATGGATTTTGTCCCTGGGAAAGCTCCTGACTAGAGATGAGCGAACTTATGATAAGTTCGGTTCGGCTGGTTCGCCGAATTTCTTGAAAAAGTTCGATTCGGACCGAACTAGTTCGAACCGAACCTGTAATTCAAGAAAGCCCATAAAAATCGTGTATGGAGCTCCCGTAATGACGGGTGGCTACATGTGTGCACCCAGCATTACGGCAGCGTTGCTAGGCGACGTCAGTAAATAGTCACTGTCCAGGGTGCTGAAAGAGTTAACTGATCGGCAGTAACTCTTTCAGCACCCTGGACAGTGAATTCCGATCACAATATAGAGCAACCTGTAAAAAAAAAACGTTCGTACTTACTGAGAACTTCCTGCTTCTTCCTCCAGTCCGGCCTCCCGGCCGTTGCCTTGGTGACGCGTCTCTCTCGACATCCGGCATGACATCCCTGGATGACGTTTCAGCCAATGTGACCGCTGCAGCCAATCACAGGCCAATAACATGCTGCAGCGGTCACATGGACTGTCGCGTCATCCAGGGATGTCGGACTGGATGTCGAGAGGGACGCATCACCATTGCCTTGTTGACGCGTCCCTCTTTCGGCATCCAGCCCGACCTCCCGCATGACATCCCTGGATGACGCGGCAGTCCATGTGACCGCTGCAGCCTGGGATTGGCCTGTGATTGGCTGCAGCCTGTGATTGGCCTGTGATTGGCTGCAGTGGTCACTTGGACTGAATCGTCATCCCGGGAGGTCGGACTGGAGGAAGAAGCACGGAGTTATCGGTAAGTAGGAACTTCTATTTTTTTTTACACGTTGATGTATATTGTGATCGGAAGTCACTGTCCAGGGTGCTGAAACAGTTACTGCCGATCGCTTAACTCTTTCAGCACCCTGGACAGTGACTATCTCCTGACGTCGCGTACCGGAAAATCAGTGACTCATAAGCCGGGTTCGGTCAAAACGTGTTCGCCGAACCCGGTGAAGTTCGGATTCACTGCGAACCGAACTTTTCACGATGTTCAGACCGAAACCGGGTTCGGTTGTCCCGGTTCACTCATCTCTACTCCTGACGTTACAGTTCATATATGTAAAGTGACATCAGGGGATTCTCCAGGGCCAGAATCCTGGGCCAGAACATTGCCGAAGCTCTGGCCGTGGACTCAGGCTTTGCAAAGCCTCTGACGTCACTTACGTATATAGACATCAGGAACATCACCATAGTCCCTGGGCAGAGCCCTAGTAGAAGGCTCCAGCCCTGGGAAAGCTCCTGACATCACTGTCCATTCACAGTGACTTCAGTAGTTTCCCCAGGGCCATTCCCCGGGTGATGTATCCCACTCTAAGCCATAGAGTGGGACACGTTTTGGCTGAATAGATCAAAATCCAGGGCATTACCTGTCCCTGCCTGCTCCATGGTTTCCTTCACTGTAATTGACATCAGCACCAAAATCAGTTAATTCGTATATCGTACAAACGTGAGCGCCACACTTTCTGTTGCCCACCCCCGGTAATGGAGGGGTGGGGCCCAGACAACTTGGCTGTATGGGGCCCAGAAATTTCTGATGGCGGCCCTGCAAACAATAATTGTTCCTGTTGAATGACAGCACACAGATATTTTTAAAACCGCAAGGAATTGATTAAGTATAATTAGATAACTTTGTATAACTTTTCATTACACAATAAATAACCTTGGTTTGCTGAATCCAAAATACCCCTTTAATAACTGTTATAAACTTTTAAACATTGAAGAGATGTCACTCTTATACATAATATATAACATTATTACCATTTTTAATGAAAATCTATGAGTACAACAAAAAGTTGCTTAGTGAATGAGGATTATTTAGATGTTGATATTCCTTAATGTCTATCTTAATTGAAAACTTGTATAAAGCACCTCCTGTATCATAAAGTACCAGTGCTTGGCATATCATTTGCAATGTTTAATTAGTGTAACGCATATTGAAAACAATTACTTTACTGCATTAGGGTAATTTACATAAAATGCACTAGAGAAAATTAGCTCATTTAATTTTCTCAATTATTTAGTGGTGTGAACTAAGATAAAGTTAAAAAGCAAAAATGTTGAAGTTTAAAGGGGAAAAATCAACTTTATGTAGGGCAATAGCCTAAATACATTGTTTACTGAGAGTGATTGCAGAATGATTGCTAGTTTCTTATCTGATGGCAGCTTCTCTGGTGGCTGTATACAACTGAAATGAGCAGATGATTAATATTACTCTTGCTTATTAAAAATGCAAATCTTTATATCTGCGATCCAGATATTGAGTCCTTCAGGACCACATGATTTATTTTTCTAGTTTATTAGTGAGTGTAAAATGATAGTTGCCTTACATTTATGTTCTTTTTATGCATTTATTTTTAAAGTTAAAATTGTATATAATTATTACAGCATATTACTAAATAGAATTAAGAACTGCCATAAATGTATTTAAAGAGGCTCTCTCACCAGATTTTCAAACCCCTATCTCCTATTGCAGCAGATCGGCGCTGCAATGTAGATAACAGTAACGTTTTTTGTTTTTTTTTAAAACGAGCATTTTTGGCCAAGTTATGACCATTTTTATATTTATGCAAATGAGCCTTTCTTAAGTACAACTGGGTGTGTTTAAAGTTATGTCCAAGTGGGCGTGTATTGTGTGTGTACATCTGGGCGTTTTTACATGTTTTACTAGCTGGGCGTTGTGAATGGAAGTGTATGATGCTGACGAATCAGCATCATCCGCTTCTCTTCGTTACCACCCAGCTTCTGGCAGTGCACAGACACACAGCGTGTCCTCGCGAGATCACGCTGTGCCGTCACTCACTTCCTCCCACAGGAACTTCATCGCGTCGGATGAGCGAGGACACGCTGTGTGTCTGAACTGCCAGAAGCTGGGTGGTAACGAAGCGAAGTGGATGATGCTGATTCGTCAGCATCATACACTTCTATTCACAACAACTTCGTCACAGTTGCACCAATCCATCAACTGACCATAGGGGAGAGTACATGATGTTGTTAAACAGGGTGGTAATCTTTCTAGTTAATTTTTACTTGCATTCTGTGTGTATATATATCCCACTTTGCCAGTACCAAAACAGTCCCATACCATTACATTTGACCCTTTGTGCCTGACAAAAGTTAAGTTCTTTCATTTACTACATATTTCATATGTTCTCTTCACTAATCCAAACACTTCAAAATTAGACTCATCCATCAAGCAAGGCCTCTGCCCAGTTTAACCTTTTCTTTCTATTACCTAGTTTCGAATATAGCTCTTTTTACGGCCCTGTTCACACAGAGTATTTTTTGCAGGCAGAAAAAAATCTGCCTGCACTTTTTTCCCTGTTTTTTTTTTCAGAGTTTTTTGCACATGGCCATTGAAGTTAATGCAAGGACCACGGGCAAAAAAGCTGCAAAAAAGGCTCAGAAACTAGTGCTGTGTTTTGTTTTTTTTGCCTCCCATTGATTTCAATGGGAGATCAGAGGCAAACACCGCAGCAAGAAAAGAACGGCCATAAGCTGGCCGTGAAAGAAAGAAAAAAACGCCTCTGCTTCCCAATGAAATCCATGGAGAGTGATTTCGCCCATTTTCTGGCGCTGCCTCTGATGCAGTTTCCGTGTCTAAATCAGCGCCAAAAAAGCCATCTGTGTGAACTGAACCTAGCTCTCTGCCTGTAAGGCCAGCATCCTAGAGTCACTGTTTAAGGCTATGTTCTCTTTTGCTCTAATCTAAATAGGGAGAGGGAAAATGGAGCAAGGAAAGGGCGATGTAGTAAATAAAATACACCTGTTACTATGCTTTTGAAAAGCTTCCAAACAACATAAAATATAGCCATAAAGATTGTGTGTGATATAGGGATGCTATTGTTTGCTATTCATAGGACATAAGCTGGGTATCCCCAGTGTTTATTATTGTTTTCTCAGCTACAATTTTTACTTACATTTTTTATGCACTTTTTACTTTATATTTATTTGTAAATTATCCATTTTTATTTATGCAGTGAGGGTAATCTTTAATTAAAGATCATGTGCATTCTAGATGTTAAAGGGGGCAAATGACTATCTGTATTATCTCCCTTTTCTCCGTTCCTAGTCCGTTACCTTTGTTTCTCATATAGTCCGCTTACTTTGTATTGTTCACAATGTGCACACACTCCAGTCCTTCACACACCACAGGAGTAACATACAACCCTCGCAGATACTTAAATATATAAAAATACTTTACTCATAACATAGACGTGACAAACCAATATACACTACATCAAGATACAATACATTACATAGACAACACAACCACACACAGCGGCCTCTCTTCCTACCTTCCCTGAACACTTTGCACATGTGACTAGTAATGTGTATGTATATATAATATAAATCCAGGTCCCAACCTTATACGGTCTCCTGGTACTACCACTATAACCAAAGCCACATACAGCGCCTGACCATTAGTACATGTACATATAGAGACTCATGCATAACCAGCATATATATATCTACTCATCTATAATCCACATAAGATTCCTAGAATATCTCTATGTACACATATAAAGTCTGCTGTAATATAATTATACTTATATACATACACAGAAAGCACACATATAATAGAACTTAGCTGGCTCCTGATGTTAAGTGCTGAGCGTCCAGGGCTGGCAGGAAAGAGCCCGCACCAAGAGCTTCCCATGACCTATATGTTCCTATCCCTGGGTTGAACCCACTCATTCCATTGACTCCGCCTTATGACCACCCATACACCTTCCAATGTGCATCTGTACAGTATAGGTAAATCTATTCCCAGTATGCTCAGCTGTCTCTACATCCAGTTTACAATGGCTCCTTCCTGTACTGAGGTCCATTGTAATGCTAATAAGGCAGTAGATAAGAATCTATGACCAAATGGCTTCTGAGCATACTGCCACCTCAAAGGGTGAACACCACTGAATAATATCAGTATATACTATATCTATTTACCAGGTATATTTTATGTGGTCATAAAACAGAGTGTCTGGATGGGAACAATATTCTCCTGTAACATTCCCCCTGTTGTCGGTATACCGACACAATATGTTGGAAGTCTGGTCTTTTGTGTGTGGGGTGCTTACATTTCATTGCAAAAACAATTAAAGGTGAGATCTTCTGTCAACCACTGTGGAGGAGGTATAAAAAAACATCTGTGTAATTGGCACACAGCAGGAAAAACACCTAGGAAGTCCACAGTGGAAAAATAAAAATCACTACTTCTCCCTTGGATGTGAGAGAGAAGATTGTCCACAAGAACATGTATCTTAGAGGCAGTCCATATGTTCTTGCAAGCACATAAGACATAGAATAAGTTTATTCATTTTGCATTTCTGGCCAATCTGTTGGTTCATCTTCTTGGGCATCATCAGTTCTGGTTGTCACCCCATCTTGGAGTCCATCAGAAATGGGTTGTTTGGGCAGATGTTAGGTCACTTTTACCGTCCAAGGCATTCATTGTTTCTTTGTGCATTTCTGTACCTGAAATTATATTAAGAGAACAGTATGCTCCTCGGAGGAGGTCTCCTCAATAGCTGCAGTTAGTACCAAACACAAGGTTCAAGACATTTCATCTCTGCATGTTGTCCATGCTTTCCTTCACCTGTCATTGTTGTCTCAGTTATCTGTCATTTACATGATTAGAATCCATCAGGAGATTTGATGCTCCCCCTGTGGACGGTATCTATAACAGACTACAACACTTGGCACCCTCAGTAGTTACAGTATGAACAGAGGCTTGGGATCATGACTCCTCTGGAGTTCCCCCTTGGACCGGCTGCGACAAAGACCTGCGTCCGACCGGGCGGTCGTTGTTCCTTCAATGCGCCTCTGTGGTACACAGTGGGGCTATCCACTCCCTCACAGAATCCCCAATAGCGAGAGCTATGCTCCACGGCCTATTGGCTGCGCCGCAGACTTTGTAGGCTTGCGCCCAAATCACACCACACGCCTCCATGGGTCCTAGTGGAAGCTATCCGCTACATTTCTTTGGACCGGTTACACAATTGATTGGCAATTGTTGGCCTGACCAACCGCCTACGTACAGGGTTTACCTTAGTAAGAGACACAGGAGAATAAGCAATAGACCTTGGAAAAAGCGTATCAAGACCCAACACCACCATCTTCAAGACCGCAGCCTGTATCACATGCAGTTCTGCTGCTAGGTGTGTTCTGCATCATACTCTTGTCTTTTAGGTACATTATGCATCTGCCTTACCATTCTTCAATGATCTGGGGGTGTTATTAACATTTTAGCACTCCCAGCATGAACTGAACAGCCCAATTCTACAAGAACTTATAGTGCTTGGAGTTCTGTGCACTACAATAGTTTGAGAACCATCAACACCACTATTGCCATTAGATACCAAGAGACAAACAAAATAATAAAAATACCTTGCATTTTAACAAGTAAAAGATTGATATTCATGAGCATACCTTTCACAGAAAACACCAAATGTGTGTGTAAAGTAAGGGTTTTCATGCTATGTTTGCCAGTATAACAAAATTGTACTACAATGAATGTGCATAAACTAGTTAGGAACTCACAAAGTTTATATGCGCATTGCCACTGCTGTTGCATCTGGCAAAATCAAGAGTCACAATGTATGTGAAAGCTGCATGGCCTTACCCCCTGGGGGGCACACCTGTGAATAGAATGGCTTCTACAGTAAAAACGCCATAAAAGCCAAGGCAACTCTAGATATCTCTTGTGTAGACAACCCCCATCCACTGGGCAAACAGGACTGTAATACATTTACATTCTGCTAAGAAAAACAATACAACAAAGAGGTTCTGTAACAGTAAACCAAATCCCTTCCCCCCCCCCTTGTTGGTGATCATGTCTTATCACCACCAACTGAGAGTTATTTAGGTTTACATGAATAATAAATTGTGGGCAATTTTCTATGGGGTATCAATGAATATTACATATTAGGGCCAGATGTTTAGGGATCCCCAACCACAAGTCTTACTGTACCAGTATCCCAATATGGGCATCTGTTGTACCAGTGTCTTGTACCAGCCCAACTTTATCTGTAGCCTGTGTGCTCAGATGTTCTCTCTGTGTCTGTGATGGAGTACCTGTCCACCTAACATAATTAGATTTCATTGTGAAACCATTATTATCTAAGCTCACATGATTCTTGTGAACTCTTCGTGGACAGAATCTCTTTATGTGCCCAAATTGTAGGCAATGGAAGCACCGGACATTCCCCCACTTCCCAAATTTGGATGCATTAGGATACACAGGTATTTGGCTAGAAGCCTTATCCTGTAGCACATGGTCATGTTGCAGTTTGCTATTAGCTGCTACCTGTCTCCTGATATTTATGGACTTTCTTTTCTTCAGCAAATCCTGCCTGGACTGCTCTATCACTAATGCTGCTTCAATGAGTGATGGCGCTTTAGCCGCGTACAAACGAATTGCGATGTCAAGATATGGAAACTTTTCCACAAACATGCGTACCATTCCTTGTGGGACTCCCATACTATGATCCTTAGTCACTTTCCTATACATAGCTTCAAACCTCCCACATAGAGACAAGGGCTCATCATGGATGGTAGGCCTGAAATTACTTAGGACTTCCGGGTTGACATCTAAATGCCCTGTTACCAATTTCATGAGGATGGAAAGTCTGTCTTCCTCATCATGAAATAAGCCATTCCTGGGGGCAGTTTTCCCTATGACCTCATATCTTTGATGAAGATGTGTAGGTAACCATAGTTTAAACAGTTCCATGCGATATTCCTGAGGGACAGAAAATTTCTTACAATGTCCCTCAAAAATGTCACAGGAAGTGAAGGGATCTACGTTTGGATCATATCTAGGAATCAGTTTGTATATCTTCATCAGAAATTGCATCCTCTCCATGCTATGGAAAGATTGCAATTCTCCTGTACTACTGTGGCACATTTGTGAGTTGGAGGTGGCCTGAAAATTCTCCACGTCCCCCCCCAATCCACCAACTGTGTCACCAGCAATACTTGTGGCAGCATTACAAGCAGTCCCCTTTGGGTCAGACCTTGTATAGTCTGCAGTAGTCATAGGTGCAGTCTCCTCAGTCCCCCTGTTTGCACTCAAAACACAAATTTGTTTTGTGGGCAAATATTGTTGACGTGATGACTCACCTATAGTCTTTGTCAGATCACTGATAGTCTCATCCCTTTTACCTAGCTCGCTTTTCAGGTCAGCAATAGTCACATCAGTAGATGCTGCTTTTTTCTTATATTCAGTTATGTCCATATATAACTGTATAAAAACCTTGTCAACATCTGCATAATATTTCTCTCTTTCAGCTAGTTGAGACTGTAGCCTGATTATTTGGCTGTCTTTCTCTACGGTTACCTCACTGTTTTCTTTTAGTTGTGTCTCTAAACTGCAAACCTGTTTAACCCGTTCTGTACAACAATAGCAATGTAAATTTCCAGAGATAACTGTCCCTGACCTATTGTGCTGGTCAACCTCCTCCAGCTTACAAATGCTGTCCTCAAAAACGCACACCAGCTTAGCAAGCATGTGAAGGCGTTTAGAGGTTTGGTTCAACACACTACGCTTGGCAATATGCAACTTATCATAGGAACCAGCCTGTTCTAACAGTGATTCCCATAAAATCTTAGTAGATTCATACGTGTTCAGTATTACAGGGTTAAACGTACTGCATTTACTTAACTTTTCAAAAGTTACATGTCCTGCTTTGTCACTCATTGTTATCCTGCGATCCGTGCTACTCCTATGAGTGCTGTCTAGTGGTTGCTGCATGGGAAAGATCCTCTTTTGAACTTCTTTCCCCGACCAGCAAGATTCTATCAAAGGACTGAAAATACAAAACAAAGAAACACAAAAAACAAAAAAAAAAACAAAAAAAAAAACAACACAAAAAACACAGGAAGTAACCAATATTCTAGGAACTCAACTTAACTAGATTCGCTGTAATTAATCGCTCACACTAGGCCTCAGAAGAAACTGTGCTACCTGTCCGAACCTCTCAGGGATAATAACCTAAGTTCACAGTATAACAAAGATTTCTACTTGATATCCTAATAAAGAGTAATTAAAACAGTCCACGTTCGGGCGCCATTGTTAAAGGGGGCAAATGACTATCTGTATTATCTCCCTTTTCTCCGTTCCTAGTCCGTTACCTTTGTTTCTCATATAGTCCGCTTACTTTGTATTGTTCACAATGTGCACACACTCCAGTCCTTCACACACCACAGGAGTAACATACAACCCTCGCAGATACTTAAATATATAAAAATACTTTACTCATAACATAGACGTGACAAACCAATATACACTACATCAAGATACAATACATTACATAGACAACACAACCACACACAGCGGCCTCTCTTCCTACCTTCCCTGAACACTTTGCACATGTGACTAGTAATGTGTATGTATATATAATATAAATCCAGGTCCCAACCTTATACGGTCTCCTGGTACTACCACTATAACCAAAGCCACATACAGCGCCTGACCATTAGTACATGTACATATAGAGACTCATGCATAACCAGCATATATATATCTACTCATCTATAATCCACATAAGATTCCTAGAATATCTCTATGTACACATATAAAGTCTGCTGTAATATAATTATACTTATATACATACACAGAAAGCACACATATAATAGAACTTAGCTTGCTCCTGATGTTAAGTGCTGAGCGTCCAGGGCTGGCAGGAAAGAGCCCGCACCAAGAGCTTCCCATGACCTATATGTTCCTATCCCTGGGTTGAACCCACTCATTCCATTGACTCCGCCTTATGACCACCCATACACCTTCCAATGTGCATCTGTACAGTATAGGTAAATCTATTCCCAGTATGCTCAGCTGTCTCTACATCCAGTTTACAATGGCTCCTTCCTGTACTGAGGTCCATTGTAATGCTAATAAGGCAGTAGATAAGAATCTATGACCAAATGGCTTCTGAGCATACTGCCACCTCAAAGGGTGAACACCACTGAATAATATCAGTATATACTATATCTATTTACCAGGTATATTTTATGTGGTCATAAAACAGAGTGTCTGGATGGGAACAATATTCTCCTGTAACACTAGACAATGCGATACTTAATAATTGATGTGAATCACTAAGGCCTCATGCACATGAACGTGCTTCCCCAGAAAATCCACGAGAGATTTGCGGCCCCATTCATTCCTATGGGGCCATGCACACGACCGTAGTTTTCACGGTCTGTGCATGGCCCAGGAGCCCGCACCGCAGAAAGAACGGGCATGTCTTATTATGCCCGTGTTCTGCGGTCCGGGTTCATTGAAAATAATCGCCGCGGCCATGTGCATAGCCCGCGATTTGCGGGCGGCTCGCGGCTGTCACTCCGTGGCCGGCCGACCAGGAAATCACGGTTGTGCACATTGCTATGGTCGTGTGCATGAGGCCTAAGTATTGATGAATATATACTTTGTTTTTACCATGCATATTTCTGAGTGATGCATATAACTGATGTGGTTATGCCCTTGTTCAGGCTTTTAGTATCTCCGTGGCTGCAAAAGATCCCAGCGCTTGGAGAGTTAAATTCGGCACACACATCAATTCTATGTGCGGCATCTACTTGTTTAATGCCACTCATCAGACTTTGTACCTAGCTATGGAGAAGTCCAATTTGGCCAGAGCTGGCTTCTCCTATTGTATGTACAGCCACTGTGCTGCAACTGAATTGTTTTGAATTGCTCTTTCTAGGTATATTTGCCTGTATACCATGAACTGGTCCTTTTGTGTCCTTATCCCACTAGTCTATGTGTCATGACGCGTGTTCCGCTGAGTCTATCTTGTCTTCTTTGGTACTTTTGCAATGTTAATTCCATGTCACAGCGCTCTGCCAGATCCGTAGTACGACGGTAACTACCGGCGTCCGACCTCAGTGACTTATGATGGACTGGGTCAGGGTCAGGGCTTGTCTTTGTAGAGCTATTAGTCTGCGAGGGTGGCTACGGACGGAACCTCCAAAAGCAGTTATGAACATGCAGATGACACTGTATTTTGAGTTTAATATTTAAAGAAGCCACCAACTAAGGGCCAATAAGGCATCTATTTCTCAAAGTACAGACTCGGATATACTTATCCTCATATATAGTTGTACATCTGGGCCTTCCACTTTTCTTTCTACCTTAGTCAGCTGAAATTAGCGGTTTTGTTTTTTTGGGAACCTTTATCTGAAATGTTCAGTTTCTTAACCATATATAATCAATTGAACAGTACCTTAGTAAAAAAATAAAAATCTAAATTTCTTTAAAAAACAACGCATTATTTAGTCTAATGCACGTTTGTGTATACAAGTGTGAAGGTGATGAAAACAGTGCTCCAGCATTTACATACAAAGTTACAAGGGTAGGTTAACCATTTAGGCAGTTCCTGAGGGACTACGGTCTGACGAGCCAACAGTCCGCTGGTCACGTGAAAGAGGGTTAGGCAATATATCCCACCCCCATCTACCCTAAGAAATTTTATATGATATTTTCTGGCTAACATTGTAAAGGATGCGTTGTGTCGCTGAGGCCGGGCGCTGTAATGGGGAACTTTGTGACTTGCAATTTTATGTATTTTTATGCCCTTTATTGCCCTGGACTCTGTGTTGCTGGCATTGTTATGTTGCCCTATGGCTTTCACTACTAAGTGGACATGGACAGGTCCCAGAGGCTATGTTCAGATGACAGATTTTTCTGTATGAAAAATGTTTAATTGATTGACCCGAGAATACATAGCACAGAATCCAAGGCTCAATATGTGGAGATGACTCACTAGGATTACCTGAAGTCCTATGGTACACAAATAACAGATTGTGATATGACAATAAGTTGTGCCAAATGAAACACTCATCTCAGCGGTACTTATAATAAGAATAAAGCAAGTCAGACCCACTTTACTGCTTGAAAATAAATTAAGTCAAGACCAAGTCAAGTGCTTATGTAAATTGTCTTATTAAAGATAACACCGATCTAGGAAAAAAATAGAAATAATTGTAATATATGGAACAAATGTGTGGGTGTTCGTGTGAGATGTGACTGCATATTTAAAGAGTTGAAATTATGTAAGCAAGTGAAAATGTCATAGAAGTGTAATTTTTTAATAAGCAACAATCTAAAAACATGCCAAGCCAAACACTGTGTGTTCATAATCTCTAATTATCTCTAGATTTGTCATAATTAAAGGCAAGCATAGACAGCATAATTAGTAAATTTGTATTGAATATAAATGTGTTTTTTTTAAGTTCCTTGATTCTGTACAAAAGTATATAATGCGTGTTCTAAAACTACATAACAACGGTTAATATTGGTTTAAGTCTAAGGCTACATGGCAACTCTTCAGCAAATTCAGTTTTGTTCAACTTACACGACAACATGCCATAGTTTCAACTTGTCTCAGATGAAGATGCAACAATCTTAGGGCTTATTCAGACGAACGTGACATACGTCCGTGCAACGCGCGTGATTTTCACGCGCCTCGCACGGACCTATATTAGTCTGAGGGGCCGTGCAGACAGTCCATGATTTTTACACAGCGTGAGTCCGCTGCGTAAAACTCACGACATGTCCGTTCTTTGTGCGTATTTCGCACATCACGCACCCATTGAAGTCAATGGGTGCGTGAAAATCACGCGCACCACATGGAAGCACTTCCGTGGGACGCGCGTGATTCGCGCAACAGCAGTGAAAAGTATGAATGAAAACAGAAAAGCACCACAAGCTTTTCTGTTTACAAACATACAAACGGAGTGTCATAATGATGGCGGCTGCGCGAAAAGCACGCAGCCGCGCACCATATGATCATGACACATGGAGCTGTTAAGTACCTTTTGCACACGCAAAACACCCTTTTTTTTGCGTGCGCAAAATGCACACGCTCGTGTGAATCCGGCCTTAGGGTAAGTGGAACGTCCGCTGCCGCTGAACACGAACTCCTCTCATCCTGCCGACGCCTTTCTCTACAGAGATGCGGGCTCATGCGGCCGTCCTCTCCCGCAGTGACCACTAGGGTGCGCGCTCAAGCTCAGTCCAGTCTTAAAGAGCCAGAGAGCACACATGTGTGAGATTGAGATGATTGCTCCCTGATCACTCTGGACTACAAGAAGGGCCCTGCCCCTTCCTTCATTGCCTGAGCGTTGTTTGATCCTACACATGTTAGCCTTTGCAAAAAATTGCTTGAGTGTTTTCTAGTTTCCATTGTTCCCATTCCTGCTACCTGTATCCTGTATCCCGTGCTACCGTGTTCCTGTGCTGTACAGAGTTGGAGTCGTGTTGTGTCGTGTTAAGCTACATAATTACATAGGTTAAAAAAATACACAGGTCCATCAAGTTTAACTTTTTCGGATTAAAAATACATTCATTGCTAGATTATTATAGCCCTCAATGCCATTTTTTATTAGATAATCATCTAGACCTTTTTTAAATGTTGACATAGTACATATCTGCCATTACTTCATCATGGGGTAGAGCATTTCATAGTTTCACTGTAAATAACCTTTTCCTTTATTGATGTCTAAATCGCCTTTCCTTAAAGGCGCTCTGTCACCACATTATGATAATCTGATCAGTGCTGTAATGTAGATAACAACAGTGGTTTTTATTTTGAAAAACGATCATTTTTTAGCAAGTTATGAGCAATTTTAGATTCATGCTAATTAGTTTATTTACTTAATAGACAACTGGGCATTTTTTACCTTTTGACCAAGTGGGCGTTGTAAAGAGAAGTGTATGACGCTGACCAATCAGCGTCATACACTTCTCTCCATTCATGTCCAGAGAGTGAATAGACATTGCCTTAAGCCAGGACGCGATGTCTATTCACACTTCCGACCCTTCGGTAAAGTTTTTGTGGGACTTACTCACACAGCACAGCGTGATCTCGCGAGATCACATTGTGCTGTCATTCACAGCGTGATCTCACGAGATAACGCTGTGCTGTAATTAAGTCTCCCACAATCTTTACCGAAGTGTCGGGAGTGTGAATAGACATCGCATCCTGGCTGGAGGTGATGTCTATTCACTCTCAAGACACTTCAGTAAAGTTAATGTGGGTGTATGTGACCGTACAGCGTGATCTCGCAAGATCACGCTGTGCTGAGTACAAATGGACATGAATGGAGAGAAGTGTATGACGCTGATTGGTCAGCGTCATACACTTCTCCTTACAACGCCCAGTTGGTCAAAAGGTAAAAAACGCCCAGTTGTCTATTAAGAAACTAATTAGCATAAATCTAAAATTGCTCATAACTTGCTCAAAAATTATTGTTTTTCAAAAAAAAAATCAGTGTTGTTATCTATATTACAGCGCCGATCAGATTATGTAGGAGATAGGGAACTTATAATGTGGTAAAAGAGCCTCTTTAACAGGCAATGATTGTTTTCTGGTCCTTTGTAAAGTCCTTGCAAAGAATAAATCATGTACCAGTTCTTTGTATTGACCACAAATATATATATTTAAGTTTAAATGAGATCACAACTAAGGTGTTTTTTCCCCAAATGAACAAGCCTGATTTTTCTAGCCTCTCATTATAACAGAGATTTCCAATGCCACCTAATAATTTAGTTATTCACCTTTGAACCCTCTCCAGTTCTCCTATGTACTTTTTACAATATGGAGCCCAAAACTGAATCCCATATTTATGATGTGGTCTTGCAAGGGACTTATATGTATACAGGTTATATTACATTGGAATTATAGGGTTTTTATCTCTCTTTTTATACATCCTAAAATCGTATATGCTTTTGCATATGCTGCTTGACATTGAGCATGGCTAACTGACTAACTTGTAACCTGATTATCCAAGTCTTTCTCTTATATTCCCAGTTTTATTAAATTGAATGTATATGCAGTAATACAATTTATGTTTCTATGTTTTTATGGAGCGAATAATTGCAGTGCAGCGTCATATGCATTTTTGTAGAATGTGAAGCCATTGTTACTTTTGTCGCCAGCAAATATGTTATAGAATGCCCGATGAACAAACGTGACAAATGACTTTAGGCAACATGTCTCATAAATGTGACCTGCACAGAAATAGCTTAATCCTTTAAACATATACTAGTAGAAGTATGTTCAATAGTAAATGTATGTAATTTAAAGAGGGCAAAAGGAAACTTGTAAAGAATGAGACTCTCTCTGCGCAAGACATGGTTTTATTAATTCAAAAAGCTGCAAGATAGACTTGCTTGTGCTAGTACATAATGTTACAATTGGCAACTGAATATATTGTACAGGTGGCCATACATAATTATTTTGACTTGCTGTGATAAAAGTGTCAAAATCAGACAACGTATGGGGAGACTAAAAAAAAGGAAGAATTGGAGCCCTGCTATGCCACAGATACAGACAGGGCGGGATGGCCTGTAGAAATGACAATCCCCCCAAAAAGTCAGAATTTCGAGCAGTAGCCAAAGTTTCTTATTATGTTTCATTTACTTAAGAGGTGTACAGTTTAAATGGCCTGCTAAAAAGGTTGGAGGTCTCAAGCTGAAGCTTTTGGGGGAGCAGGAGCTTACTTATTACATCTCCGCTATAACAATTGTTTCAAATAAACTCACTCTATTATAATTGAATAAGATTTTTTATGTAAAAAAAAATACAAAATGAATACAGCTTCTTTCACAGAACAATTTACAACTTTGATCTTAGGGTCAGAAAGTCACAATCAGATCTTATATCCCTTGTGTCGTGATTTGACATCATTTTTAATTTGCCGTTTTTAATGAAGGTGATGATCCTGCAACAGAATAGAGAGTCTCTAATGGAACAAATGTTCATATCCAAATATATTCTTCAAGGAAATGGTTTAATTATATAAGACTATGCTCAGTATCACAATCTGGTAATTAGCTTTCATTTTATTTTATTTTTCACTTTATTGTTTTTTTTTATCTCTAGCTTTCTTTTCCTATTTTGATTACAACATTTACTCATATATACTTTACAGGCTTTGAGTGAGCAACTTAAAATTACAACTCATTTAAATAAATCTGCGCCTCGTAAAATTATTCAAGTGATGCTGCACAGTAAGTCTTAAATGGAAACGGATGGTAACAACATTAAACTGTTTTTCTAGAACTGATGTTGTATTATTACAAAACGAAATAAAGAAGTTATGTATTTTAAACTACATTGCAGATAGATGCTCCATTTCCCAAATACAAATATGCTTTTCTCCCGCTCTTGGTGTCCTACAAAATTATTCATAACTTGAAAGCATTCTAGTATGGTATGCCATAGGATTGAGTATGTTTTGTGCATGACATAAATCAAATTCAATATTATAGAAAATAAGCTAAGGAAACCAACTGCAATGCACCCAAGCTGTCACCCAAAGTGAAAAATGATTGGCTTATAGCATCAGGTATGTAATTTGGCAGATAAAAATAAAAACAGGATTTTGTACATGAATATGTCTTACAGGGTTATCTGGTTTTAAAAAAAAACCTTATCAAATGCTGTATTAGGCAGTTCAGCGTATGTAGGGACTAATTCAGGACTCTCACCTTTTAGGTAGAGTGTAGAGCAGTCCTGTTAGACCCTTTTACACGGTCCAATTATCGGGAGTGAACGTTCATATGAACGCTCGTTCTCGATCATTGCGCTGTGTGAACACTCATTCCTCAGCTGATCATATAGTTTATGAAGCAATAAATATTATCGTTGCCGGCACCACATTTCCCTGTGTGTGCTGCTGATATGATAGAAATGTATGGGGACGAGCCATCGTAGTAAAAATTGCTCGTCCCGATACATTACTGATCATTGCTCCTTGTGAAAGGAGCAAACGAGCTCTGATCAACGAGCTGTCTTGTTGATCGGCGCTCGTTTGACCCTTACTTTGGAGGTCATGGTAAATCCGTGCAGTAGATAGTAGACATAGTATACGTAGACAGCCGACTAATTTTAAAAGTAACAATTGAATGTTTCATTTCGCTGTAATGGGGCTCACTTACTGCTAGAATTTCCCCACAGATAACATCTGATCACTTAGCAGTGGGGCATCGTGATCAGCTTATCGTTGAGGGACCCTACCAAAAAAAAGGAATTGTTCAAAGTGGACAACACATTCAAGGCTAAGGCTAGGTAGTGACTTGAATTAGCACGTCAATTATTCATTGTGACTCTTGTGACTGTTCTTTACCATAGAGAACAACTGGAATCACAACCAGACTTTTACAGTGATTCATGTGTATCTTCATGTCAACGTGTAGCCCTAGCCTAACCTAAGCATTTTCCCATGTCCTAGGGAACAGCAGGCATTTGTAAGACCTGGACATAGTGCCCACACTCTGTCCTTTGCTTGGTTTCTTCCATGTGGACAACGATGTCCCCTTTCTGGTGCCGTATGTTAAGAATCTGGATTATACATCGTTCCATAATTTCTATCTGCATTAAAACAGATATATTAAAGCTAACATTGAACTAATTAGTAACAGAAATGGAGAGCAGTTAAGCCTCTGGCAACTGTTTGTAATTAGGTAGAAATTAAGCACAAACTTCATTGAAACTATAAAATAAAGGCATATCGGAGAAAGCGAATACATCTTTTTACTGCATGCACAGTAATTTCAATAACCAGCCATAACAAATATTCCTCTGGTGCAAAAATAAAATTACAAAGCAATTTTCACACCTTGCACATTGTAACAAAGGTGATCCCTACAGTAACAAAGATTACTCCACTGGTCAAAGCATATCATGTTCATAAGAGATCTATGTGTTCTGCATACAAAAAAAAAAAAAAACGACTTTGCTATTTGATTATCCACTAAGTTTACCAACATGTCATGCACTAATAAATATTAATAGACAGCAAATTTAGAAGAAATAGAGACACTAAAATGAAAAAATAATGTTCCATATGTTTGCAAATGTTCCAAAGTTTTAACAAACGATAAAGAAGAAAATATATGGATGAACCAGTCAAAATAAATGGCAATGGGTGTAATACAATGGCAGCAAAACATGACATGATATAAAAAGCAGTACTTGTGACTACAGTGCATCGAATCCTGGGCTAAAAATGTAAAATTTGTTTGGTGAAGGAAGAAACCATCACAAGCGTTGACTTCTTCAATAACAGTTTGTTAGGTTCTGTTCTAACAGGTTTTTATTGCTTTTGACCAGGTTTTCATTGTATTTGATCTAAGGCTTCGTTCACATCTGCGTTAGGGCCTCGTTCCGACATTCTGTTGGAGCTTTCCGTTGGAACAGAGCCCTGACTGACACAAACGGAAACCATTGGTTTCCGTTTCCATCACCATTGATTTCAATGGTGACGGATCTGGTGCCAATGGTTTCCGTTTGTCTCCATTGTGCAAGGGTTCCGTTGTTTTGACAGAATCAATGCCATACCATCGACTACCATTACAAGTGGATTCATCATGGAGCTCATAACAAATAGAAGCCTTGAAGCCAATGTGAACAGAGCCTTGGAGATACAAAGTGACAAGGAAATGTTGCAACATCTAAATAGTTCAACTTAATTCCACCGTTTGGCACCACAGCCAGGTTTTATTTTAATTTTTCCCTCTCGCCCTCAATGAGCCAACAGTAAGAACACAAATGTTTAAAATTGTCCTTTTTGGCCAACTAAAATCTCTAAGATATGGCTAGCTTTAGACCTTTAAGTTGTTTATTATGCTTCTTGCAGAGCATTAAATGACAACGATAAGATAGTTCCAATAGAGTCACCAATGACACTATAGTATCATATCTGCTTAGAAAAAAGTACTAGTGATGTCATCATTTACATCATAAGGTGTAGAGTGAAAGATAATACATCAATGGATAACAATTAAAATAGATAGTTGCCATAATCTCTGCATTGAATTCTTTCAACAAAAGTAATGACAGAAATCTTTCTAGCCTTATGCCAGCACAGGTGGCTTAAAAATAGGTGCAAAAAAAATGGATTATGAATACTTTTAAATGCTGTATTTATACTATTACTAACATTTTGGAGGGAAAGTGTTTAATTTAATTTAAATAAAAAATGGTAAATATTCTGTGAAGACTCCCAAAGATTAGATTCATTTTCTGATCAAGTTTATTAGTCTGTCAAGGGTGCTAGGACATGGAGATATATACAGTACTGTATAATACTATCTGTTAAATGGGTTGTCTCATGAAAACAATCCTTTTTTAAATTAAGTCCGGTTTCAGAAATTTGCATCCATAAGCTGCTTACGTGAGGGAAATGTAGTATTATATGCCAGTCATTAAAATCAATAGCCGACCATGTAATACATAGACAGCCCTGGTTTGCTAAAGTGAGCACCACTCTTTCTGAGCAGATTTCTGCTCTGGCTCATAGAGAGGGGTCCCAAGCCGGGTACCCACTCAATGATAGTTCTAATAGAAAATGGTTACTTCATTAGACAACTACTTTAAGAAGGTGGGTCATTAAAGGAAACATTTTTCTACATGACTAATATTTTTAGTATGCACAACATAAAATGTTTCTTAGGTAGAACATGACATTTCAATAATGTTTAATTGCATGTTCCTTCTTCTGTTTGCATATGCGGTAAAATGCAAGAAAATGTTTATATTAGTTATCATCATTTTATTATACACTAGGAAACTATAGATAAGAGCTATCATAAATGGAAGAATGTAATAGAAACACTATCACACACCCAAAGGAATAATGCTATGAAAATCGTTCCAATCACAACAAGAAATAATGTATTTTGAATATCTCAATTATTTTTGCTGTACTCTGCCTATTATACACCTAAAATACTGAAGAAATGTGACCCCACACCTGATCCATGTTGTCAAAGTTGTAATAGATCGACTGTCGATCTTATGAATATTCTGCGGTGCTGTCCGAAGCTTCATATCTATTAGGGAAAGGTCATAGAAGAATTAATAAAACACTTAAAGTAGTACTCTACAAATTATTTTCTGGGGTATAGTATGGGGTTCAGAGGCGTTCAGAGAAATGGCATGGTGAGATTGAAGGCACTTTAAATGGCCAGAAGGGTGATCTGTACAAATTGGAAGGCTAAGAACCCTCCAGAATTTAAGGCTTGGGTCAGGGCAATAAAGAAGAAAAAAAAAGTGGATACATTTTTGCTGATCTGGTCCAAATGGGTGAAGAAAGGGGGAAAAAGAGAACGGAAAAACTTGATAATTATGATTGTTGTGTTTCCTTTTTGCTTTTTATTTTTCCTCCCGTTCTCTCCTGCATAGCTCCAATTCCAGCTGCATGTTTAGAGCTGGAGCTCTGTTTTCCTGCATTTAACTACAATATCTCACAAACACTTGGAGTCCTTAAAGTGATTATTGCAATCACCATTCTGACTTTATTACTTTTCATTAAATATTGTGTATAAATTTATGTCTGACACTTGCCTACTCAGTAGTACTTAGGTTAATAGATACATAATTTAGCAAGATTAAACCGCATAGCATCTTAAAGACATTTAGATTCTGTATGGCATTTATGAAGTCTTACCTTTTATTAATTTGGTTTATTTATTGATTGTCATTACCACTTTATGTGTATACTGCACTTTTCTTCTTTATAAATGCATAGTATACATAGAATTTTTCAAAGTGGTCCACGTACCCTTTGCTTAAGGTAGAGCACAAAAGGGAACAACACAGCAAATGATAGCGTAACCACAATGATGCAACAGGGTAATAAACCTCCAACTAGCGGCGATAGTGCTAGAGGGACCATCGTAATGTAATAAGCATAGAAAAAGGGTAAACTTACGACCTCAGGGCATTATGATTGCTATGAAGGTAGAAGAGTGGCGACAGGTGCAGGACGTGGACATCAACGGAACCAATCCTGAGAGGATCCCTATTTTGCTCTACTTTAAGTAAAGGGGATGTGGACCACTTTGAACTATGTGTCTTGGTCTTTAAAACAAATATTTGTTATTCTTTGTCCCCTGATAAACCTGCGTGCAGGAGAAACGCGTTGGGATATTTTGTTCAGTTTGCTGATTGAGATTGGCTACATTTTCTCTCCCAGCAAGTGTGTTTGTGAATATTTTTCTGCCATCAATTATTTGAAGCTGTATAGTATGTGTTCCGTAAAGCACACCCAGACCTTCCCCTTAAATATCTACTAACTAATAAAGAAATTTTTTGTTCTCTTTTTGCACTCGTCCACTATAGGCAACAAATCTTGTAGGGGCTCTATAGTAGGGACAGGCCTAGATAGTCACCTTTGAGGGGTAGTATGTGTATCTGTTTAAGTGTCACTAGGGCATGCCAAGGCCTTGATGGCTTCCCTTCCCCTCTCCAGCCAAATATCCCTCTTGGTCGGAGTACAGAAGTAGGGCTGTATAGGGTCTATTTAGGGTCAGGGCAGAGTTCAGGGTCGCCCTTATTCGGGTGGGTGCTCTGACTAGGTAGGGCCATATCAGGGTTCATTACGGTCATTTGCTAGGCCAAGGGCCTATTATTTTTGGTCTATTATTTAATAAAAGCTATGCATTAACTCCTTGTATGGTGGGATTCTCTTCTGTGAATTTTTTTTAAATCCAACATGCCCTATACCGATCCTTTGTTCTGCAAGAAGTGTCCCTCTCAGTTGAGCCAACATTATCTATGTCTGGCGAGCATTATCTTACATAAGGTAACAGTTGATATCTGTATTTATGTACTAATATATCGTTTTTCCAGTTTGATTTCAACTATTTTCCTTTATTCAGACTTTCTTGTTTGTTTTTAGTATAAATTCTATTCTATATTTAGCTGTAGTTGTGTTCTTGTGAAAGCAGAAGTAAAAGATTGTCCAAACTGAAAAGAACAGCTATGTGACTTTGTAGACATAAATAGGACTACAATTTTTCACTCGAGTGTCATGTGAACAATGCATAGAGTATATCAATAAATCAGGCACTCAAATACAGGAGAAGTTTGTAAACTCTAAAATGGCTTCTGCCTCGTTCATGGCCATATAAAACAAGGAGATGCATTTCATGACCACATAAAAATAAGCGCAGCACTAAAGTAAATCTTATCCTTCTCTTTTGACTATATTTTTAAGTTTATGAAGAAAGACTGTAAATACTTCTATCGTGATTAATTTAAAATAGTATATATTTTACAGTTGTATATGTGGCCATAGAGCTTATAAATGTTACTTAACAACACATATAAGAACACATTGTATAGTGTAAAAGGACGATTATCAATACGGGTACATCAAGGAATACAATATGATAATAAACACCAGCGAAATACTGGGAAATTTGAGATTGTTCAATTGAGGTTTAGGATGACATTATGTCTTTACATAATTCTGAAAGGCAGCGGTGGATATAATGTGCTAGATGCGCTTTATTAGCATAATAGTTAGATAGAGCAACCACTCCGACAATAGAGGTAGTGAATATGGTCACACATTACATGTACTTTGACAGAATGGAGTATAAAAGAGCATTAAAAAAAACATAGAGAGATTTTTCAAATGATGGAAGCAAGTTATTACTGTGATTGATGATGATGATGATGATGATGATGATGATGATGATGAAAGTGGTGTGGCTATTTCTGAAAATAGACATGATTGGCTTTATATGTATCCTGTGTTGTAGCAATAAGTTGTTGTTTTTTTTGCCTAGCAAGGCTGAAATGTTGACTTATTTTATATATTAACACAACGGATCAATAAAGCTAGTAATTGAGTGCATTTAACAATGAGCATAGCTATAGTAATCGAAGCTTCGACCGGGCTACAAAGCCTATGCACTTCAGTTAACTTCAGCACTTCAGTTACAAACTACTGCACAGTCCCTCAACAAGCCTGCACTTATTGGTGCCCTATGTAGGTTACAGTGGAGCCGATCACGATCCGGTACTTTTCTGTTCCCTACAGCCCCGGTCCCTCTGTCGGCGTTGCAGTGCGTGACCATGTGACAGTACTAAAAAAGCGTGAGTGAGCTCAGCCGTAGCCGAGCAGAAGCACAGCAGCCACCCCTTCCATGCACAATTCCTTTTCGATCCCTAGAAAATAATCTTTAGTATGACAAGTCCCTCTAAGCTCACCCAATATGGCACACCAGTCTCTTGTAAAGAAACCTTCTATGAGTGTCTATCAGTCAGTCATTGAGAACCTGCGGAGACAGGGAGGCTGCGATGCTGACGGGGGGGCCCAAGCTGAACTTTTGTACCAGTGTCCGTTAACCTTAAGCAACTAACAACAATATAACATTAATCTAGTTATAGTAAATAATAATCTTTATTAATTAAACCAAAAAGACAGACCACATGAAGATTAAGATTGCAATGCAGTCAAACAGTGAGATTCTCATTCGTAGAGATGAGTAACAGTGTACTGCTGGCTATAAAAGGAGCATAGACAGGTGAATATCCACTATAAAATGGCGGGATGTAGGTGAAAACTAAGGAAGGATATCTGTCTATGTACCCTGGCTGTCTATGGCTGCATTGCGCTAAAAATCAGAAAAGCCCCCCCGACATGTTTCGCTGCACATGCAGTGTTCTCAGGGGTATTGGGGCTAATGACTCATGGTCACCTTTAAACCCAATTATTTTTTTTAAATAATGTAATGTTTTAAGTGATTTAAAATAACTTTTACAATTAATTTTTTATTAAAAACATTTTTTTTCTTTTTTAAGATACAAACATAGAAGCTTTATCTTTCAGTCAACGCGAGGGCCGTCAGTTCAACTGAGCTTACGGCTCGGCTGAAAGCTGGTCCTACTTGTCTCTGACATGGAGGATCCAGCTAATAGTGATCACATCTAAGTTGATGAACGATTGTTACTTGCTGGATCCTGTTTGTCAGAGGCATGCAGAACCAGCTTTCATCCTGAGCCGTCGGTTCACCTTACCTTACAGAATCAGCTTTGACGGAACGATACAGCTTCTAAGTACACAGGTTGAATAAAATCTATATAAAAATATTTTTTTTGCAAGTCAATTTAAAAGTGGATTTAAATCATCTAAAACATTTATTTATTAAAACATTTTTTTAAAGGAGTACATAGCTTTTAAACATATTCTGCATGTATGCCATTGAGTAGGTATACATTTTATTCTGACTACACACTCCAGCAGCTTTTTTATTTCTTATATCTGCACAAATTATTTAATGCATGTTTTGTTCTGTACCAAATCCATGTAGAGCTTCAAAATGAATAAACCTCATATAGTTGATTATTAAGAGCTGAACATACAAATCTAGAACACCTTGTTTGCCGCTTAGGAAGATGTACCACAAGGCACTCTGTGTACCCATTCATTTATACTGCTTAGTAAATATCAAAAGGCACAGTCATCCATTTAAAAGATGAAAGGCGATTTTATAACTTTCAAAGGCCTGAAAAATAAAAGCATTTTGTTTTCCCCTCTGCCTTTGGCAATGTTTGACTGTAAACTGCACTTGCCAGGCCTTGATTGATGTGCAGAGATGCCCCTAACAGCTTCAACCCAAAATGATTTATTAGCAGCATCGTCTGTACAAAACAACGTTTGTGGCATCTGTACTTTAAATGCTTTTCTATTATAGTTATTTTCTACCATGTTATGTTAGTATAGCTGAATTCTCCAAGCAATCCGTAGCCTGAAAAATTTGGTGCATCAACACATGGTATATTCTATTAATTAAATACTAAAAGTGAACAAATCTTCCAAATTAATTTTGTTAATCTGGTATCAGAAATTTCCTCTTTCTCACAGGATAAAATTAATTTTTGAATGCCTTCGTTTTTCCATCCACAAATCATTTCACTATAGCCAAAATCATTCACTTTAATGAAACCTGGTTGCTGTCGCAAGGGCTGGTTTATGAAGCGCTTTAAATATGTTTAAGTGTTTTAATTAAGCGGTCTAGGCAAATTATGCCACATAATTGTGTGTACAGCACAATAAATGCAAATTGTTGTAGAAACCACGAGATGTAAATTGAACTAAACAACAGTATCTACTGGGAGAAATGGCTCTATTCAGCATTAAAGTGGTGTTCATCTCTGCAGTATATTGTCTGTAGTATCTCTGCAATGTCCCTAGTGTCTGTTGGAGCACAGGCTAATTTTTCATTCAATGTAACAAAATTAATTTTGTCCTTCACCTTGGCAAGAAAAAGCACGCAAGCCATCCAATTGGCCCATCATCTATATTTCAGTTTTTCAAGGTTGCCTAGGAATAAACCTTAACACTCAAAGGTTGCCGAAACCACTTCATCATTAAACACATTCCGCTTAAACCGTTTCAATTATAATCTTCAAAATATTAATGTTTTACAGTATGATGCTGGATTATATGGAGTCACAGAATATTAATAGGTTGCATCAATAAAAATATAATGTAACAAAAAGAAAAATATAATTTAAAATATAATATATTAAAGGCTATGTAAACCTTTGTAAGTAATTTTTTTTATTTATTTTTAATCAAAATATCAGTCAGTGTGTTTAGTGCAACTTTCAAATTAGTTTTTAGTAAAAACTCTTTTTACTTTTTGAGATACAGCTGCTTTGTATCCTGTATACCGCTGTATCTTTAGTTAAGACCTGAATCCGCCAGTCCCGTGGACCTGATGGGTTCAGTGTCGGCAGGTCCTATATGTTTCTGACACGCCACATCCACCTGTAATCAATCACATCTAAGTTATGAAATTAGATGTGATGGATAACAGGTGGATTCTGTGTGTCAGTGACGGGCAGGACCCGCTGACACTGAACCCGTCAGTCCCAGGGACCTAACGGGTACAGGATTCAGCAAACGATACAGTTGCTCTGTATACAGGATACAGAGCAGCTGTATATCAAAACGTAAAAATAATTTAATGTGATTTAATATATATATATATATATATATATATATATATATATATATATATATATATACCGGTATATATATATATATATATATATATATATATATATATGTATATAAAATCACTTTCAAAGGTTTGCATAGCATTTAACAATTTCACTGCAGTTAATGGGTCGAAATCATATATCATTGGAATGTGATAGTGACACCCATGATCAGATCTAGATGAGTATTTTTTTTAATGTTTATTCTCCTAAATTTCCATATTTTTACTATGATTCAAAGCTTAATTAATTTTATTATTTTATTATCTCTCTTGTAAGCTCAAGCATTTGTGCACCATATTTCTATACAAGCCTTCAATTTACAGGCCAGCTGTCTCACAGCTACTTCCTAACAGCCATTTTAATTCTCATATAGCTAATTCATCTGTCACTAGTCACTCAATCCTTCCTCCTACATCTCTTCAGCTTTAATTAACAGAGTGGGGCATCCCGACATTCTCACTATACAGAAAGCATGCATGAATGAATATATGCTTGTAGGGTGTAAAACATCATCTGGTTGACCAAATAATCCTATTTCCAAGGATGAGTCAGATAGACCAAAAAGCAATACACTCTCTAACAAAATTGTATTATAATGATAACTAAGCCTCTGACTTGCACAACTACATAACTGCCCCTTTGAGATTTAGGGGGAAACTCTCGTTTCCAACCAGAGGCGTAACTTGAAGCTCCAGGGACCCAATGTAAAATTTATAACAGGGCCCCCACCTGCAATATGTAATTTCTAATACTGGTGTCTACTTATGCGACTGAGGGACTTTTGGGCCCCCTGTGGTTCCAGGGCCCTGGTACGATTGCTACCTCTGTACCCACTATAGCTATGCCCTTGTTTCCAACTGCAAGAACAGATCTCTGTAGGGAGGGCTCGATTAAGTTCAGGTGACTGCCTACCAACAGATAATTGTGATCACATTGGTTCTGCAAGCTCTTCTGGAAATCCAGCGTGGTCATATATGTTATAAATGCACTGACAGACAGTGGCGTAGCTACCTCTGTGGCAGCCATCGTGGCTGCTACGGGGCCCACACGATGAGGGGGCCCATGATAACCGCCGGCACAGCCCCCCCATGCCCAGTGGCACCTCTAGCAGCCGCTATGGCTACTACAGCGGTAGTGATGCCACATTCAATAGTATCTACGTCCTTAGTCTATAAGGGGGAGGTGGTGAGCTGTGCGGCACTATCTACAAGGGGGAGGTGGGGGGCACTGTCTACAAGGGGGAGGTGGGGGGCTGTATGGCACTGTCTACAAGGGGCAGATGGGGGGCACTATCTACCGGGGGGGCTGTATAGCACTCTCTACAAGGGGGGCTGTATAAACTGTCTACAAGGGGGCAGGGGGGCACTCTCTACAGGGGGGGCTGTATGGCATAATCTATGGGGGGCTGTATGGCACTATCTACAGGGTGGCTATATGGCACCATCTACCGGGGGGTTTGTACGGCATAATCTACAGGGGCGGCTGTATGGTCCAATCTACAGGGGGAACTATCTACAATCGGGGGCTGTGTGTGGCACCCATAGGAGGGGTGGGGCAGTCAAAAGTTTTCTATGGGGCCCAGTCTTTCCTAGTTACGCCCCTGCTGACAGAGCTACCACAGCATTATGTAGGCTTGTAGGAGAACATGGTCACCATCGCTTAGTACACTGTAATACACTGTGGTAAAGTTACTACACCCTCTGCATTAAATAAATGTTATGTACTGTAAGTTATGTTTCCCACCGCATAAGATTAATTGTCAGCAATCGAGCTGTTGTCATCTAATATGTAGCAGTGCAATGCTACTAGATATTTCTACACCAACGTTGATGTGCATTTCCATTACCCTTTGCAGGTGTTATCTTGGCATTATCTTCTAAATCTGCCCTTTCAGAACCCTTTGTTTGTCACCCTTTCCTTTTCTGTCACATCTTCTCAAGATACAGCAGGATCACTGGGCTGCCAGAATCTTTACACACCACTGATTTGATTGATTGTTGCAACTTGTATAGTTTTGAGCTTCTTTTAGCACAGATATATGTGCCAGTGAACAGGGATGTAGCAATTCTGCGATGCTTCGTTTTTTAGAAATGTTTCTGAGATCAGCACTGATTGATGGACCTACAGTCTTGATTTCAATGCAATCTCAGACTTGAAATAGAGGTTTTCTTGTGGCAACTAAAAGCTATCAATAAGATAAACAGTGATCATATTTGGCATTTTGCAGCACAAGAGGACTCTACTGGTGGAGCCTGTATAACTTTTGGCACCCAAAACTCGAAACCATCCACTTAACCAAATTTGTTTTTTTTTTACACAAAACACATTGCAGATTTACTATTCAAAATGCATCAGAATTCTGTCTCAAATTGAGCCAGAATTCTGGCGTACATGCTGTGCGTCACAGTTATTAACTGTTTTAGACACTTGTTTGACATGCTCGGCAAGAAGGCGTGGCTCATTAGGAAAGGGTTGTGGTCTAGTAGGAAAAGGCATGACTTAAAATATGCTCTCCAAAAATGCCACGTATAGCAAGAATTAGGGCAAGCAGAAGACAGGCAAAAATGTGCCAAAATTTGGCCGCAAAATACTGGTATAAAATAAGCCAACTTATAGTTGATATAAGGAAGAGAAAAGTGTCCAACATGACTAGCAAGATGCACCAAATTTATCATACAGCAGCCCCAAAGCTTGAGCATGCCCTATTAGGCACAACTTACACTGTGTCTGCAATTTACTGCCGACGTATATGTCAGGAACATTTTCCGAAATGTATGTCAACATGCCCATAGATTTTACCAGGCAAAAATGGTGTCCTTTTGGCATATTTATAGTTGTAATACATCCGGATCCCACAGCCCTGAATAGCATAGTCGATTGCACTTTCCACACAAAATGGCACTAACCTGGCAAAATACCAAAAAAAAAGTTTACAGCGTGTATACTTTTATGTATATGTTGTTTTTTATTGGCAGACGTATGCAACTGTAAAGGCATACGTCTGTCTATAAATTCGCAATGACTGTTTCAAGTGGCCCCACTGAACACAAACATCGAGCGCACCCTGAATTTAGGGATTTTGTGAGGTGCAGTGTTGTTATTGAAACTTTGTGTTGATTCAATTCACAATTCACGTAAATATTCACCCATATACACACACACATTTCCCACAACTTGTGTACATATATATGGAATGTATATACTGTATATATATATATATTGTAGCAGCTGCTGCCTCTCCTTATACTTACCTCTCCATGGTGCCCTCTGGCTCCTGGCCGATGCCACGTTCATGCCTTCCTCTCGTATGTTTGCATCCTTCCTCACCGCCTCTCTCCTCCAGCGTCTTGTGCACGTCCTAGTGTGCACGCTGACTCCTCCTGTCTTGAAGGGCCAGCACTTGCCAACTACCCAGCTTTCCCAGGGTATAAAAGGACCCCCCCCACTGTCCACCATTGCCTGAGCAATTAGGTTAATCCGAGTTGGTCTAGTGATACCCTGCGTTATAGTTTGTAGGATTTACTGTGATTAACCTCTTATTGTACCTTGTGATTATCCTTGCCTGCTGCCTGCCCTCAGCTTTTGATTGTGACTCGTGATGAGCCTCTGCCGCCTGTCCTGACCTTTTGCTCTACCAATCGTGATTGCCTGTCTGCTGCCTGCCCTCACTTTTTCTGTACCTGACATTGCATTCTGTCTGCTGATTTTGTACTAGCCTGTTTACGTTGGCCGTTGCCAAGGGAGGCTACTCTGGGGGTACCAATCGGGGTTTTCCCAGCAGCGAAGTCCAGATCCCTGTATAGGGGTTAACCTTTTCAGGAGCAGACTCATTTTCATGCTTTTGTTTTTTACTCCCCGCCATTAAAAAGTCATAACATTTTTATTTTTTGGTTGACACAGCCATATGAAGGCTTAATTTGTACTGGAAAAATTGCACTTTCTTTCTAATGGCACTATTTAATATTATGTGTGATGTACTGGGAAGCTGGAAAAATATTCAGAATGGAATTGGGAAAAACTGCAGTTCCACCATTTTCTTATGGGTTTTGTTTTTACAGTGTTCACTGTACGGTGAAAATGACACGTTGCCTTTATTCTACAGGTCAGTACGATCCCGGTGTGATACCAAATTCATATAGTTTTTTTTAATGTTTTAGTACCTTTAAAAAAGTTTAAAAGTTAGAAAAAACACAAAAATGTTTTGGATCGCCTTTTTATGACTCCCCATAACTTTGTTATATTTCTGTGTATAGAGCTGTGTAAGGCGTCTTTTTGTATGGGGAAAGATGTAGGTTTTATTGATAACCATTTTGGGGAATGTCTGGCATTTTGATCACTTTTTCTTACATTTTTTTGGGGGTTGAATTGGCAAAAAAACAGCGATTCTGCCATTTTGATTCTTTGCCCCGATACGGTGTTCACTATATTGAATATACATTTTTATATGCTTACTTTTGTTTATTTATTTTTATATGTGATCTAGGGAAAGGGGGGTGATTTTAATTTTTATATATTTTTTTTTTTTTATATATAGATTTTTAAAAACGTTTTCTACATTTTTTTAATAACTTTTTTTACCCCCCTCCCGAGGGGGCTTGAACTTCCGATCATTAGATCACTTATGCCATATACTGCAATATTACAGTATTGCAGTCTATGTCAAAATCAGTGCATTGCTATTGACCTGCCACAGGCAGTGCTCAATAGCAATATTCCTATAGCAGGCCTAGGAGCATTCAGAATGCTCCCGGCTGACATAGGAACACACCAGCTCCCACGGTCTCACTGCACGGGAGACGGTGACCAGTCCCAAAGTGAAAGTGAAAGTGAAAAAAACCTCAGATGCCAGTAGTTACATCTGATCACAGCAGGGGTTAAATGCTTGCGATCAGAGATATTTCTGACTGCAAGCATTGCCACTGGGTCCCTGCTGTATAACACAACAGAGACCCGGCGGCTATGGCGACCGCTCGGCTTCTGAGCAGGCGCCATTTTGAAATAACCCTCTCCCGACGTAAATCAGCATATTACCGACGGGAGAGGATTAAAGGGTGACTATTTGGGGTCGCTTTAGACTCTTCTCCTTGGTTTAGCCCCCACATAAAATCCCTTGGTGATACAGTGGTTTCACACATTCCTCTGCAGGCCAAGTGTCAGTTTAATTTCCCTCGGGCCCCATCGACCAACCAATGTTGTACAGAAAAATGGTCTTTTATGGGGGTGGTCCTCTTAAAGAATAAAAATACACAAAATGCAGGTTAAAGTGTCTGATGCAGTCAGAAAACATCTACAGTACACAAATAAACACAAATAATGAGGAAATAGCCTAAGGCATGTCTTTTATCTTGTGTTTAAAGACAAGTTTTCTATTAGCACTGAATGCAAGCTCTACTACATTGTAACCTGTTGTGGGCAAGTGTAGGTATTGTACGTTTAGATAGCAGCATTGCTTGGAATCACATCAGCATATCACGCAAAACCAGACTCAGATTAGGACTAAATAAACTACTCTGGTACTGTACACAAGTTGCTCTAGCCCACACACATAACCAGAGGTGACCCCATCTCATTCTCAGGCCCCATGGTGATCGCTCCCTTGCCCAGTTGAACATGGCCGCATCATTTTTGGTCCCCAGGATGGCACCTCTCTAATTTTTTGTCCCCAGCATGGCACCCTTCTAAATCCTGTTGCCCAGTATGTTCCCCTTTTGGTCCCCAACATAGATCTCTTCTGATTCCTAGTTCCCAGCATGTCGCTCCGCTCATTTTTGGTCCCCAGCATGACTCCCCTCCTATTCTTGGTCCACAGCAAGGCTCCCCTCTCATTCTTGGTCCCCAGTAAGGCTCCTCTCTAATTCCTAGTCCACAGCATAGGTTCCCCTCTCATTCATATTCCCAGAATGGCTTACCTCTCATTCTTGGTCCCCAGCATGGTTTCCCTCTCATTCCTGGTTCACAGCATGTCTCATTTCTCATTTCTAGTCCCCAGCATGGCTCCCCTCTTATTCCTGGTCTCCAGCATGGCTCCCTTCTCTTTCCTGGTCTGCAGCATGGCTCCCCGCTTATTCCTGGTCTCCAACATGGCAACCTCCCTCATTCCTAGATCCCCTTTTCCAGCATAGCTCCCCTCTATTCTTAATCAGCATATTAGTATTTCTTCCATCCCATCACACCATGGCTCACCTCATTCTTAGACCTCTCCAAATCCACCCTCACCATTTACATTGACGCCTCAGTAGCAGTCTGCAGGCTCCCTTGCTCAGCATTCGCACGAGCTGTTGAGTGCAGCATAACATAGGCTGAACCCTCCCCTTCTCTGACAGCCTGCCTCCACCTCCTCCTCCCTCCATGGGGCTGAAAATGCAACTCCTCCTGCTCTCTTTGATCCATTGCTGTGGTGCAATATTGGCACCTTCTCTCCCCTGATGTGCCACGCAAGTCTCCTGCTCCCTCTGGTTTGGACGGTGCAGACCCCCGTTTATATGATTCACAGTGCATCTAAGCACAATTTGTGATCTTTTCAAAGGGGTTCTCACTGACAAATTTGCTCAGAAGTGGTTATGGTCAAAATTGGGGTTGGGGGGGTCTGTTTAAAGACATATATATAGTGAATCCTCCCGAGATGACCCCCCCCCCCCTTTGAGAAGACCTCTCCGCATCCAGATCAAATTTTGCTGTAATGGAATTCCCAACTATTTTAGTTAATGGAAGCTGCCACCTATATGTCTTTAAGCAGACCACCGCCTATTTTGAGATAGATAGATAGATAGATAGATAGATAGATAGATAGATAGATAGATAGATAGATAGATGATAGATAGATAGATAGATAGATAGATAGATAGATAGATAGATAGATAGATAGATAGATAGATAGATAGATAGATAGATAGATAGATAGATGATATTTTTAATTATTATTAATATTGTGTTCATTTCTAAAAATAAAATGGTGCTTGAAAACCATTATTAAATCACCATGGAATAAATAACCTCAACAAATAAATCAGTAGATGAAATAACACAGTCATCTTTTGTATATAATGTGCAATATAATGAAATAATTTAACCTTCTTTTCACATTTCCCTATAAATGATATTTGTGAACCAACGGTAAAAAGCTATGTATATTCCTTTTAAAAAGCACAATTTCGTTTCCATAAACCTCAAGCCCCCTTGTCTGCAGATTGCGTATTAGATGCTTTGACTTCTATTAATGTTGAGCAATGCAATAGTGCTTATCATTGAAAGTTAATCAAGACCAAGATAAAACAAAAACACTTCTTGAGAACACAAAAATAGGTAGGAAGAAATGAACCATATTAAATAAAGCTATGTTTTACAATCAATGTCGCGGTATAACTTGTGTGTAAAAATTAAAGGCTGCTTTCAAGTGCAAAATAACAAATCAGCTATACCTATGCATGTAGCAGCCATGAAATTCTGAAATTAAAGCAGCACTACAACCTGGCAGACTGAAATTGAATGATGGCATAAGCATCAATTCCAATATACTTTTTATGATGAATTGTTATTTCCTTCCAGAAATATATAGTGTTTTTCAGACTAGAAAAAAATATATATGTTATTTTGTATTTGAAAATGTATGGACATTAAATCTGTGTTTAAATAGGTATTATTATCTTAGAATGTTATGATATATCGCTAGGAACAAAGGAACATATGTCTCTGCGGCAGTCTTAGATATATGCCATCACTTCTGCTAGTTGGAATGCCCTTTATGGAATGTTAACACAGAACCTTTAATTTAATTTAAGTTATGATGTTCAATATTGTTACACTTATAACTAGTATATGTAATTCTCCAGTGCTCTAATTATTTCTTCCTGGTTTTATGTCTACATCCTGTTTTATTATGTTCTGCCTTATGTGTTATATATAATGCTTTTAGTGACCACTGTTTTATTTAAATCTGATACTGAACGAGTCAGAGGTGAAAAGCTAGCCTGGTTCAAGTTTAAATGAAGGTGACATTGACTCAAATACTCTTTTAAAGGGAACCGGTCACCAGCATTTCACCTATTAAACCAGTAATACCTGGTGGTAGTGGGTGAAAAATCTTTTCTATATAACCTATAATTATCTTCTTAGTCCGCTCTGTAGCTTTAGTATTCAGTTTTTTAGTGTTCCCACACCGTATGCAAATGAGCACAAAAGAGTCAAATCTTCGTTTGAAAAGAGTCAAATCTTCATTCCTCAAGTCTTTCCGAGTTTACCGCGCCTTCTTGCTTATGATTGACAGCTCCTCGCCTTCCCCAGTGCACAAAATCCTGCGCTTGTGCATTGATGTCCTATTCTGGTGTGTGCGCACAAAGGGACACCGGATTATTACGATAAAAGGCGCAAAATGTTTGCAGACTGTTATTTACAGTCGGAGGAGGAGTTTAGGAGAGGGGATAACGGCAATGAACTTTTGATAGCAGGGGCCAATGAGGGATAAGTAAAGTTCAATAGGTGAAACGCTGGTGACAGGTTCCCTTTAATAAACAGAATATCAAACCTTGAAGCAGAAGGGTTAAACTTCTAGTCGTGTCAGATAAATACAAAAATCTAAGACTATGGTGGACGCAGTCATCAAAACTAAACAGCTGAAGACTAGAAAAATGGTGCCTATTCGATTTCTGCTGCACTATGCAAATTGTTGGCTAGGCGAGTTGTAGTAGTAATGTAATGGTATTGGGAATGCGTAACTGTCACACATTGGACATTTAATATCAATTGAATGCCATTTAAAGGGGTTCTCGGGGGTCCCAACAGTGCCCACAGACCTGAGCGCCACTGTATGTACACTTTGCAGCGGTATTCAAGTCTATACATGCCCCGCCCTCATTGTGTCCCCAATGTGGCTGTGTCAACGCTGACGGTACTGATGTATTGACGGCCATGTGCTCCTGAATATGGCCATAGTTTACTTATCTTCTAATGGCTACTTCCAGCAGGATAATGTGCCACACCACAAAGCATACAAGCATATCAAGCTTTTTGCATGATGTTTGCAGAGTTCACTTTATTGGCCTGCATAGTTTCCAGATCACAATTCAATAGAACACCTCTTCGATGTATACTACCGTTCAAAAGTTTAGGGTCACTTAGAAATTTCCTTATTTTTGAAAGAAAAGCACAGTTTTTTTCAATGAGGATAACATTAAATTAATCAGAAATACACTCTATACATTGTTAATGTGGTAAATGACTATTCTAGCTGCAAACGTCTGTTTTTTAATGCAATATCTACATAGGTGTATAGAGGCCCATTTCCAGCAACCATCACTCCAGTGTTCTAATGGTACATTGTGTTTGCTAACTGTGTTAGAAGGCTAATGGATGATTAGAAAACACTTGAAAACCCTTGTGCAATTAGGTTAGCACCGCTGTAAACAGTTTTGCTGTTTAGAGGAGCTATAAAACTGACCTTCCTTTGAGCTAGTTGAGAATCTGGAGCATATCATTTGTGGGTTCGATTAAACTCTCCAAATGGATATAAAAAGAGAGCTTTCATGTGAAACATGACAGTCTATTCTTGTTCTTAGAAATTAAGGCTATTCCATGCGAGAAATTACCAAGAAAATGTGAGATTTCCTACAACGGTGTGTACTACTCCCTTCAGAGGACAGCACAAACAGGCTCTAACCAGAGTAGAAAGAGAAGTGGGAGGCCCCGCTGCACAACTGAGCAACAAGACAAGTACATTAGAGTCTCCAGTTTGAGAAATAGACGCCTCACAGGTCCTCAACTGGCACGCAAAACGCCAGTGTCAACGTCTACAGTGAAGAGGCGACTCCGGGATGCTGGCCTTCAGGGCAGAGTGGCAAAGAAAAAGCCATATCTGAGACTGGCTAATAAAAGGAAAAGATTAATATGGGCAAAAGCACACAGACATTGTACAGAGGAAGATTGGTAAAAAGTGTTATGGACAGACGAATCGAAGTTTGAGGTGTTTGGATCACACAGAAGAACATTTGTGAGTCGCAGAACAACTGAAAAGATGCTGGAAGAGTGCCTGACGCCATCTGTCAAGCAGGGTGGAGGTAATGTGATGGTCTGGGGTTGCTTTGGTGCTGGTGAAGTGGGAGATTTGTACAAGGTAAAAGGGATTTTGAATAAGGAAGGCTATCACTCCATTTTGCAACACCATGCCATACCCTGTGGACAGCGCTTAATTGGAGCCAATTTCATCCTACAACAGGACAATGACCCAAAGCACACCTCCAAATTATGCAAGAACTATTTAGGGAAGAAGCAGGCAGCTGGTATTCTATCTGTAATGGAGTGGCCAGCGCAGTCGCCAGATCTCAACCCCATAGAGCTGTTGTGGGAGCAGCTTGACCGTACGGTACGCAAGAAGTGCCCATCAAGCCAATCCAACTGGTGGGAGGGGCTTCTGGAAGCATGGTGTGAAATTTCTCCTGATTACCTCAGCAAATTAACAGCTAGAATGCCAAAGGTCTGCAATGCTGGAATTGCTGCAAATGGAGCATTCTTTGACGAAAGCAAAGTTTGAAGGAGAAAATTATTATTTCAAATAAAAATCATTATTTCTAACCTTGTCAATGTCTTGACTATATTTTCTATTCATTTTGCAACTCATTTGATAAATATAAGTGTGAGTTATCATGGAAAACACAAAATTGTCTGGGTGACCCCAAACTTTTGAACGGTAGTGTATGTAGTGGAACAGAAGGGTTGAAGCCTCAGTAACAGCTAGAAGTTATTATGTCAACATTGATCAGAATTTTCTAAGAAGTGTAACCAAACATGTATGTCCCTCCATGCATAGAGTGCTGCTGAAGAGATCATTTCTGCCCTATCTTAAAAAACAGGATTGCAGCGATATAATAGGTTAGTCCTTATAATTATTAGCTGCAGAGTTATAAAACTCTCTAACTTACACTAGAGACTCCAGCCCTCTGCTTATGTAAAGCCAGAGGCATAATGGGAAATGTAGGCTGCATTAGAGAAAAGATGCCAGAGGGGAATAAGGAACCACAATGGCAGACATCCCATAAATAGCACATCAATTAAACAGGTATACACAAGACATACATAGGAGCTTCTACATTATTCTTAAACCACTTCGCACACCTGGACGTAATAGCACGTCCTGGTGTGGGGGGGGGGGGGGGATGATGTATGGAGAAGACTCACCCGATGAGCCTGTTCCATATCCTGCGGGCGTCAGTTGTGTATTACAGCTGACACCTGGGACTAACAGCGATTGTACTGTTCCAGGCCGTTAACCCTTAAATGCCTCGGTCAATCGCGGCATCTAAGGGGTTAGAAAGAGGGGGTGGCCCTCTCTGACAGCTCATCGCCCCCTGCAACACGATCACGCGGTTGTTAAAGCAGCTCAGGCGCTTCCCCATCACTCTGCCTCTGTTAAGCCGTGCCTCTGGCAGAGCTTAACAGAAGCATGTAAAACTGACACTATACTGCAATACATTTATTCCTTTTCCCATTTTTCCTCTAAAGTAATGTAAGAAATAGAAAAATAAACAAAATTGGTATCGCTGTGTCCGTAAAAGTCTGAACTATTACTGTTTTTTGGTCACCTTAGCGCAAAAAAAATATATGTAACTAAAAGTGATCAAAAAGTTTTATGCACTAGAAAATGGTGCCAATAAAAACTACAGCTCGGCCTGCAAAAAATAAGCCCTCACGCCGTTCAATTAAAATGAAAAAGTTATGGTTTTCAGAACAAAAGATTTTTTATATTTTTAACAAATAGCTTTTTCTTTGTAAAAGTAGCAAAAAAAATATATATAAAAAAACTATATAAATTTGGTATCACCAAAGCCGCAAAAACAAAACACAAAAATCAATGGAGGAATGTCAGTTTTTTCCAATTTCAGCCCACAAACAACTGTTTTTCAGTTTCCCAGTACATTATATGGTACTTTAAATGCCAATAGAAACTATAACTCTTACTTTAAAAAAAATATGCCCTCCCACCACCAGGGGTTAATAATAGCCTATGCTGCTTCTTTAATAAAGTGACTGCTGAATGTATCTATCCTGTCGCAGTGCAGCTACTAAAAAAAGCTGGAAAGGGCTGGGTTGCTGGAGTGGAAAGTGAAAAGAAGGTTCCCCTTTATCCTTTAGGGCCCAGGCGGGTTAGAGCCGTCTAATGAGCCTCGTTAGGTGCCTACTGCTCCTTAACAAAGGTGTGAGCTATTCACACAAGACTCCCAGCCGGGGCTAGAACAGGCGATGTTAACCTGTATGAGTCAAGATACTGGTTTGGACAAGTGTGTTTGTAATGAGGTGCTGGGCAGTAGGCCTTTCACTCTGATAGCCAGGGAGGCTATGATGTATAGTTGGTAGCCAGACGGGCTATAATTTTATTTGTACTGTAAAATGTGAATTGCTTTGTCTGTATGAGAAGCGAATAAAGCTGGTTGAGGCCAGCTTGAACAAGACATCTCTGCGTTGGACTGAACTTTTTGGTGCCGCAAGCCCTTCTAACCCAGGAGACGGCGATCCTGTGAGCTAATTCACCTAAAAAAGTTTACAATCCTCCTAAAGTAATTTCAAACCTGTCAATTAATAAAAAGATCCTCTTACCAAAATGTATTTGATGAATTTGATATTGATGCTATGGAATTTATGACATGTTTTTATTGTGGCTATATCATAGCCATAATTTTCAGGTATGTGTTGTCTGTTGTTTGTACTCTCTGGTCTACTTTATTTTATTAAGTGCCCTTGTCAAATTAGGGATAGATGTTTTAATGCATAAGATGAGGGGTGGACTTTTCATTATTATTTGCATTTTCTGTGGTATCCAAACGGACTTTCACACATTTTTTTCCAGTATGACTGACTTTTTTCCTAAACACAGCAGATCAGTTGATGCATCCTATGAATGTATATAGGGCTTAAAGTGATGCTAAATGAATTTATGTAGATCATGGTCAATGAACATCTTTCTAGTGTACTCAATGAACACATCTGGCAGTCCTAGGTAGACTAGTCTTTTAGGCTCTGATTGATTAAATCTTAGGCTATGTTCACACTGAGATTTTTGCAGGCGGAATTTCTGCCTCAAAATTCAGTTTGGAAGTTTGAGGCAGATTTTCCTCTCCCTGCACGCCGATTTTCGCCGCAAAATATGCTTTCTCTGCCTCCCATTGATGTCAATGGGAGGTCAGAGGTGTAAATGCCCGAAGATAGGGCATGTCCCTTCTTTCTCTCGCGAGTCGGTTTTCGGGCCGTTTTTGACGAGTTTTGCGGCGCAGTTTCCGCGTCAAAAAACTTGTCAAAAAAACTCTATGTGAACATAGCCTTAGTGTATAACAAGTCCCTGGTAAGAGCACCTTTGTCTTTGTCTTAGCCCTTGACCTTGTTTCTCATTTCTTGTGGTGTCCCACTATCTTCTCTTGTTTGTCTTATTCTCCCTCGCCTTTCCCACTTCTTCTCTTTATGTTCTATTTTCCACAAATTTTTAAGGTTCTATTATTCCATGATGTTGAGTGCCACTTAAACCTACCCGTTAACTTGATTGCTATGATTTGCTCCAGCAGTGCTCCAGCAGTGATTAATTTTATACTATTGCGTAGTTTTCTACTGCTGTTTGTTTTCTTTTTTTCCTCGACAATACTTGAAAAGATTTCATTATTATGTAAACTTTCCTTTGATGTAGGTAGTGCTCAACCGGTTTATGTATTATACTACCTGTATAGAATAATTTGCATTTATTTATCCCTTTATTTAAACCTTCAATAAAATCTATTAAAAATAAATGGAGGCTAAAGCATATCAGCCGTCATCATTTCTATCATGATCAGGTTTTTTTTTTTATTTACAGGATACACTATGATTCCTTTCTTTTTAAATATTGAGCAAGAGAGAGAGAAAAGAAAAGAGACAGAACAGCTCAGCTCAGCTCTAAAGTAGTAGTGTTGATTGCCAGGAAAATAGTTCAAGCAAGCTAGTAAGACCTTTGCTCACCTGGCTGAGTTGTGCTATGATATTTGAAACATCTCAATAGTAGTCATATTGAGTCATTAAACTCAGAGCAAGCAGCGGCTGCTGGATTCAGAAGTAGACATAATCCACTACTCTCTAGTATATTGTTTTGTCTTCACAATAGATCATCGAACAAGAACAAAAAAAGACTGCTACTCTATTCTCAGGGCACTGCTGCTCATGGATGTCAAGAAGTTATGATAACTGGCTACAAAGCCATATGGTTTGTAAAAACATAAAAACATGTACAAACTGTGCGGACCTTAGTTCGAGGTTGAAATTAATTGCATTTGTCAGCACGGTTTGTACATGTTTTTTTATTTTTAATAATCCATATGTTCTTGTATAGAGTTTACTACATATTTTTTTATCAAACACGAGCGGCAGCGCCATGAGAGTCGAGAAGTGCTCCTTTTGTCAAACATGAGCGGCAGCGCCCTGAGATTAGAGAAGTGCTCCTTTTGCCAAACATGAGCGGCATCGCCCTGAGATTCGAGAAGTGCTCCTTTTGTCAAACACGAGCGGCAGCACCCTGAGATTAGAGAAGTGCTCCTTTTGTCAAACACGAGCGGCATCGCCCTGAGATTCGAGAAGTGCTCCTTTTGTCAAACACGAGCAGTAGCGCCCTGACATTCGAGAAGTGCTCCTTTTGTCAAACACGAGCGGCAGCACCCTGAGATTAGAGAAGTGCTCCTTTTGTCAAACACGAGCGGCAGCGCCCTGAGATTCGAGAAGTGCTCCTTTTTTGTATTTGTTGGATGAACTTTTAAATCATGGAGCTCAACAGGAGATGGGTTGGAAAAACTAACGCACACTCAATATGAAATATTGCAAAAATGGAAGTGTGAACTCAGAGAAGTAATTCCTACAGTTACTACTGTACATAAACTTTTCTATGGATGAGCTGATATTTCCTGTTTCATTCCACACACAGCAAATAGTGTGGAAATACAGATTCCTTAAGGCATTTTAAAACATGACTGGTTGTTGAATTATTTAAATTTTCGGGAAACATAGAAGAAAATAAGATGTCTCATTTGATGGACATAACTACTTGTGCACAGACTGTAAACTATTTCAGCAGCACTAATATTGTAGAAAATATACAATACACAACATAATTTCTGATCTTGCTCCCTGAACAGTCTGTAAAATAAGTCATTAAATTGACAATACATTCATCAAACTGCTATATCATTTTACCCAGTGGAACAATTATTGGATAAGCAATTCAAATTTTACATTTCATATATCTGCCTCTATAAAGTCTGAATAATTATCATACCTTAGCTGTAAGCAAACAGTGGCATTATAATGACATTAATCTGCATGCTTGCTAGTTTTATCAAATATTCTCAATTTTGTTCTTTTTATGCATGACAGTGCTAACCAACTTTAATGGAAAAGTACAGCAAAAAGACAGGTAGTTTTAGCATCAGCAGGAATTTGTTATAATTAAAGGTTATGAACACCTTGGCACTGATTTTTTTATTTTTTTATTGTTCATTTGCTTCTTAACCCCTTAAGGACGCAGCCTAGTTTGGGCCTTAAGGCTCAGAGCCCATTTTTCAAATCTGACATATTTCACTTTATGTGGTAATAACGTTGGAATGCTTAAACCTATCCAAACGATTCTGAGATTGTTTTCTCATGACACATTGGGCTTCATGTTCGTGGTAAAATTTGGTCGATATATTCAGTGTTTATTGGTGAAAAATTGCAAAATTGAGAGCAAATTTTGAAAAACTAGCATTTTTCAGAATTTAAATGCATCTGCTTGTAAAACAGGCGGTTATACCACCCAAAATAGTTACTAGTTCACATTTCCCATATGTCTACTTTAGATTGGCATCGTTTTTTGAACATTCTTTTATTTTTCTTGAACATTACAAGGCTTAGAACATAAACAGCAATTTATCATATTTTTAAGAAAATTTCAAAAGCCTTTTTTTTAAGGTACCTCTTCAGTTCTGAAGTGGCTTTGAGGGGCCTATGTATTAGACACCCTGATAAAACACCCTTTTTAAAAACTAGACCCCTCAAAGTATTAAAAACAGCATTTAGAAAGTTTTTTAACCCTTCAGGCATTTCACAGGAATTAAAGCAAAGTGGAGGTGAAATTTGCAAATTTCATTTTTCTTGCTGAATTTCAATTTTATTATTATTTTTTTCTGTAACAAAGAAGGTTTTACCAGAGAAACACTACTAAATATGTATTGTCCAGATTCTGCAGTTTTTAGAAATGTCCCACATGTGGCTCTACTGCGCTCGTGGAATAAAACACAAGCCCTAGAAGCAAGGAAGCACCTAGTGCATTTTGAGGCCTCTTTTTTATTAGAATATATTTTAGGCAGCATGCCAGGTTTGAAGAGGTGTTGAGGTGCCAAAACAGTAGGAATCCCCCAATAGTGACCCCATTTTGGAAACGACACCCCTCAAGGAATTCATTTATGGTTGTTGTTACCATTTTGACCGCACAATTTTTTCACAGCACCTATTTGAATTGGGCTGTGAAATTAAAAAAATGTCATTTTTTCCAATAAGATGTCATTTGTGATCAAAATTTCTTATTTTCACAGGGAACAAAATACCCAATTTTGTTGCCCAATTTGTCCTTAGTGCGGCAATACCCCATTTGTGGTGATAAACTGCTGTTTGGGCCCATGGGAGGGCTCAGAAGGAAAGGAGCGCTATGTGTTTGTTGGAGTCCAGATTAGCTGGATTGGTTTTCGGGTGCCATGTCGCATTTGCAGAGCCCCAGAGGTATCAAAGAAATGGAAACCCACCATAAGTGACCCCATTTTGGAAACTACACCCCTCAAGGAATTCAAATATGGTTGTTGTTACAATTTTTACCACACAGTTTTTTCACAGAACTTATTTGAATTGGGCTGGGAATTAAAACAAAATTTATTTTTTCCAATAATATGTAGATTTGGCTGAAAATTTCTTATTTTCACAAGAAACAAAATACCCCATTCTGTTGCGCAATTTGTTCTGAGTGCCGCAATACCCCATTTGTGGTGATAAACTGCGGTTTGGGCCCATGGGAGGGCTCAGAAGGAAAGGACCACCATTTGGCCTACTGGCGATTTTCTGGTGCGAAGTCATGTATGCAGAAGCCCCTGAGGTACCAGTACAGTTGAAACCCTCAAGAAGTGACCCCGTTTTAAAAACTACACCCTTAAGGCATTCATCTAGAGGTATAGTGAGCATTTTGACCGGACACATACATCCCATAAACTGTAATGTGGGTTATCCTGGGTACGGCAATACCCTACATGTGGCTGTTATCAGCTGCCTGGGCACACAGCAGGGCCCAGAGGGGAAAGACGAGGGGGGATAAGCTGTGCAGAGTACATCAGGGTAAATAAAATTGGGGTAAATTATAAACCAAGGGATGTAAGATAAATTTTAAAAGACTCTTTCATATAGAGCTCTGGTTTTTCGGGACACGTGTCACATTGATATATTGTGTCCTCCCTTATCGCCCTCTTATAGCAGACTTTGCACCTCTTTTGACTTTTTCCCTTCTTGCCAGTTTGGGGAACTTCTCCTGGAAAGTGTTGCCCTGGTACGATGCGTGTGGCCTCGCTTCCAGAAGTACTGGGTGCCCCCCCTTCTTGGTCCCTAAAGATTAGGTTCTTGATAATCACCTCTTGAAACTCCAGGAAAGTTCCCCTCTGGCCTGCACATCGACGTAGCACGTACACATAGTACAAAGCCATCGGTATGATGTGCACGGCCAGCTTCTTATACCACACCGCATGGCGCTGTAGGCCTTCAGGATTTGATCTGACAAGTCCACCCCTCCCATGTACCTATTGTAGTCCAGGATGCAGTCTGGTTTCTGTACTGGTACCTCGTACTGGTGCATGGGTACTGGTGCGGCCATGTATTGTTGTCAATACAAGGACATCTCTCTTGTCCTTGTACTTGACACACAATATGTTGCTGCTAGATTGTGCCCTGCTCTCACCCCTTCTTGTTTGCCCAAGCAGAGTCTTAGGGAGGCCTCTCATACTTTTTCTAGCAGTGCCGCATGCCGCAGTACTTCTGGAAGCGAGGCAGTTGAAGAGTGGGACGCTGGTATAAAAATTATCCAGGTAGAGGTGGTGACCCTGGTCCAGCAGTGGGTGCACCAAATCCCACACAATTTTTGCATTAACTCCCAGTATGCGAGGGGGTGCATTCTGGGGGCTGAATACTGGTGTCCTTCCCTTCATATATCCTAAACCTGTAGGTATACCCTGATGCACTCTCACACAGCTTATACATCTTCACGCCATACCTTGCCCTCTTACCCGGCAGGTACTCGCGGAATTGAACCCTCCCTTTAAAATGTACCAAGGACTCATCAATAGAAATACACTTCTCGGGGGTGTATGCTTGGGAAAACCAGGCACTGAAACGGTCTAATAGGGGTCTCCGTTTATACAAACGGTCAAAACTGGGGTCATCTCGGGGTGGGCACGGCTCATTATCAGTATAATGTAAGAAGCAAAGTATTGCCTAATTTATTTATTTTTTTAGGTTACAGTTCAGTTCTGAAGTTGCTTTGAGGAGCCCATATATTAGAAACCCCTATCAAACACCCCATTTTAGAAACTAGACCCCTCAAAGTATTCACAACAGCATTTAGAAAGTTTATGAACCCTTTAGGTGTTTCACAGAAATTTAGAGCAAAGTAGAGGTGAAATTTACATATTTTTTTTGTCAGTAAATCCTCTTTATACCATTTTTTTTATAACACAAAAAGTTTTATCAGAGAAATGCAACTCAATATTTATTGCCCAGATTCTGCAGTTTTGAGAAATATCCCACATGTGGCCCTAGTGCGGTAATGGACTGAAGCACCGGCCTCCGAAGCAAAGGAACACCTAGTTGATTTTGAGGCCTCTTTTTATTAGGCACCATGTCCGGTTTGAAGAGGTCTTGTGGTGCCAAAACAGTGGAAACCCCCCCAAAAGTGACCCCATTTTGGAAACTAGACCCCTTGAGGAATTCATTGTAGTTTTCATGGGGTGCATGCGGCTTTTTGATCAGTTTTTATTCTATTTTTAAGTGGCGCGGTGACTAAAAAACAGCAATTCTACTATTGTTTTTTTATTTGATTTTTTTTACAGCGTTCACCGTGCGCTATAAATGACATATTCACTTTATTCTGCGTGGCGATACCATATGTTTATAGTTTTTTTTATGTCTTATGGCGTTTGCACAATAAAATACGTTTTGTAAAAAATCATTCACTTTTTGTGTTACCTTATTCTAAGAGCCATAACTTTTTTATTTTTCCATCAATAAAGCCGTGCGAGCACTTATTTTTTGCGTAACAAACTGTAGTTTCGATCAGTACCATTTTTAGGTACATGCGACTTTTTGATCTCTTTTTATTCCATTTCTTGGGAGGTGAAGTGACAAAACAATTGTGATTCTGTTACGGTTTATTATTATTTTATTTTATTTTACGGCGTTCACCGCGCGGGATAAATAACAAAATAATTTTGTAGTTCAGGCCGTTACGGACGCGGTGATACCAATTATGTATAGTTTATTTGTTTGTTTATATATTTTTACTAATAATAAAGGACTGATAAGGGAAAAGGGGGATTTTTTTTGTATTACTTTTAAATCTTTTATTTTCTTATTTTTACACATCTTTTTTTAACTTTTTTTTAACTTTATTACTTTGTCCCATTAGGGGACTTGAGGGCTGGAGGCCCTGATCGCTATTCTAATACACTGCACTACATGCGTAGTGCAGTGTATCAGAGCTGTCAGCTACTCACTGACAGCAAGCATAGTGGGTCCTGACATTGTCAGGACCCACTTGGCTTCCGTCTATGGCATAGCCGGACGCCATTGTTTGGTGTCTGGTTGCCATAGTCACCATCGCCGGCCGCTATCGTGTAGCAGGCCGGCGATGGCAGCTTTAAAAAAAAATCCTACTATAAGCGTGAACTCTGGGTTGACTTTAAACTTAACCTATTAGGGTGCAATATTGAGTATTTTATATGAACTACCCTTAATAATAGATTCAAATACACTAACTTACAGAATCCATTGACCCATAACTACCTTAGAATAAAACATAAACTTAACAAAAGTTGTTGGTTTATACCTAATATATGTAACCACACAACCTTTTCCTTCTTAATCTCCAATGAATTCAGATCCCTTAAGAAAGGAATTTTGATAAAGGCAACAAATGCTTCATTACCAGCACAAAACCTATTTCAGAATGGGAACATTATCTCAAAAGAGGAGGCTAAATCCATCCTCCCAAATCTTGCGATCAAGGATCAGAACTTTATTATGATAGTTTAGTCAATCACACTATTTACAACTAATGTATTGGAAAAACCAAGTATATTTAATTACGGATTTTTATTTCTATAAAACGTTACCTAAAAATCTTCTGAATGATTTACCAGTTACTTGCAAACAAGAAATCCCCTCATCCATGGAATTAGGGAATTAAATACAAAATCACAAACGAGCAGATTATATTCATCCTTAAACACTCATATTCCTTCTCAATATGAGCAAGAACTAAACTACAAAATATTCTTGAGATGGTACAAAACAGAAATCCTAAATAGAATTGACCCTAACCAATTCCCCATCTACTAGCAATGCAAAGAAGAGACAGGAAATTTGTCGAATTGTCAACTTCTTCAGCCACTCCAGAGGAAGATATAAACTATTTTGAGTACCTTACTAGATAAAGACATAACACTAACACCATATCTAGTAATGCTTAATCTAGACACATCCTGACAGATTCTAAACCAGAAATCTTACATTCTACATTTATTAAATACGGCTAAAACTGTTATAGCAAGACACTAGAAGGAAATAGATACCCCATCCATTTTAGAAGGGGTGAACAAAATGTTCTTAATTCAAGACTATGAAAAACTAAATGGTCTTTAGATGAGAAACTCAATAAATTGCAAGCGATTTGGGAAAATTGGACACACTTTCAAAAATCTAAAATTCTTGATTCTTACCTACCATTTTGCTGCTCTAAACTCTGTGTAACTCCTTTACCTAGTTAGTGTCCTGCCAATTCTGACATAATTCCAACAGCACGCTGCTACTATCGAGACAGATGCATCTGCTCTCTCTTATCTCCCTCCACCAATCTCTAAATCTTCAGCTAAGTTCACATCACAGTTTTTGGCCTGTGTTTGAAAAGATCTCAACCTATAACTTAAAGAGGCTCTGTCACCAGATTTTGCAACCCCTATGTGCTATTGCAGCAGATAGGCGCTGCAATGTAGATTACAGTAACGTTTTTATTTTTAAAAAACGAGCATTTTTGGCCAAGTTATGACCATTTTTGTAGTTATGCAAATGAGGCTTGCAAAAGTCCAAGTGGGTGTGTTTAAAAGTAAAAGTCCAAGTGGGCGTGTATTATGTGCGTACATCGGGGCGTGTTTACTACTTTTACTAGCTGGGCGTTCTGATGAGAAGTATCATCCACTTCTCTTCAGAACGCCCAGCTTCTGGCAGTGCAGACACAGCGTGTTCTCGAGAGATCACGCTGTGACGTCACTCACAGGTCCTGCATCGTGTCAGACGAGCGAGGACACCGGCACCAGAGGCTTCAGTTGATTCTGCAGCAGCATCGGCGTTAGCAGGTAAGTCGATGTAGCTACTTACCTGCAAACGCTGGCAAAAGCACTTGGACTTTTGCAAGCCTCATTTGCATAACTACAAAAATGGTCATAACTTGGCCAAAAATGCTCGTTTTTTAAAAATAAAAACGTTACTGTAATCTACATTGCAGCGCCTATCTGCTGCAATAGCAGATAGGGGTTGCAAAATCTGGTGACAGAGCCTCTTTAAACATAGGCTGTGATCAATGCCTAACAGTGGCATCTGTCACCCATAGGCTTTAGTGGTATCCGTTTAACATATACGTCATGAATTCTCATGACCCTTTTCATTACGTGGTGTCCGTCATTTTGACGGGAAGAATATCACTGGATGCTGGAACTGCCAACGGAAGGCCACTGACGGTAGTGTGATTTGACGTTTGTAAGCTTCAATGATTATTTTATTAATATCTTTTTTTTTTTAAGTCTTAGTATTTACCCTGTTCTATAAATCAATGCTTCTTAAACTGTGGTAAACAAAAAAGCCTACAAAGCATACCAATAGTGTGAAATCTGGTGGACACTGAAAAAAGAGCAAGTGGAGCAAGAAATATACTCACCTTTGGAAGTTGTGCAATTTAGGCACAAGTCTATTAACCCCTTAATGACCAGCCTATTTTAAATCTTAATGAGCAAGCTATTTTTTATGTTTTTCCATCGTCTCATTCAAAGAGCTATAACTTTTTTATTTTTGAGTCAACATAACTGTAAGGTCTTGTTTTTTGCAGGACAAGTTGTAATTTTTAATAGCACCATTTTGGGGTACATAGAATTTATTAATTAACTTTTATCAAAAATTTTTGGGGGGTATAGAAAAAAAACAGCAATTTTGCCACACCTTTTTGCATCCTAAATTTACGCCGTTTACCGTGTGGTATAAATAACACAATAACTTTATTCAGCGGGTTGTTATGATTCCAAATTTATATAGATTTTTTATGTTTTACTACTTTTACACAGTAAAAACCCTTTTTTTCAAAATCATTTGTTTTTGTGTCTCCATATTTGAAGAGCCATAACTTTTTTATTTTTCTGCCGATGCAGTTGTTTTTTTTGCGGGACGACTTGTAGTTTTTATTGGTACCATTTTGGAGTCGATGTGACTTTTTAATCACTTTTTATCAAATTTTTTTTAAGGCAGGATTCAGAGCAAACAGCAATTTTTGCATTGTTTACTTTATTTTTTACGGCGTTCACCATGCGGGTTTAATCATGTAATAACTTTATAGTTGGGGTCGTTACGGACGCGGCGATGCCAAATATGTGTTTTTTTTTTAAATATACTGTATAATAATAAAGCATTTTGTAAGGGGAAAAGTGGGTATTTCATTTTTTGTTTCACCTATTTTTTTTAAATTAACTTTATTAAACTTTTTTAACTTTTTTACTAGTCTCACTAGGGGACTTCACTATGCAATCCTCTGATCTTTTTTAAAATACACTGCAACACTTTTGTATTATAAAACGGACAAGCATCTGCTAGGCCATGTCTTTTGCATGGCCTAGCAGGAATAACTAGTGGCAGACCTGGGGGGCTTTATTAGGCCTCTGGCTGCCATAGAAACCACAGACACCTTGCGATCTTATCGCAGGATGCCAGTGGGGTGAGAGAGGGAGCTCCCTCTCTCCAAAACCACTCAGTTGCGGCGCTCAATAGCATCTGTTGGGTTAAACTGGTGAGATCGATGCTCCCAGCCCACAGCTACCAGAGGAAGCTGAGAGCAGGGAGGTTTAACAGCTCCCTGCTCTATTTATTCCGATGCAGCGCCGTGAAAAGGCTTATGCATCAGAATAAAGCCCATTAGTGGCTGCTGTCAATAACGGGTTAATGGTGTTGAGATAATGGTAAAGCAGTCACTGCTCTCCTGGTGTAATCGGGTAGTTCAGTACAGGAATATAGTGGTATAAAGAAAAATGATGCACTTTGGATAGCGCTGACATGATTCTAGAGAACGAGATGATTACTTACAAAGAAGTAAATTACTTCTATTTTATGTTTTTAAAGTTGCTATTTTAAAAGTAATCATCTCTGTCTCTAGAGTCGTGGCAGCACTATCCCAAGTGTGTAATTTTTCTTAATGCCACCATATCTCAAACTGTAAGGCAGGCATCACTGGTGAGGCGCACCCCAGTTGTTAGTGAGGAAATTTTGACAGAAGTGAATATATGCTGCAAAAGTTTTTTATTGGTTGTACCAATCTCTGGTTTAGCTTCATAACTGGCTCCTTTTGTTCTTATTTTAATGTTTTACTGGATTCAGGACACAAATGTTAATATAATTTGAGGCAATTTTCTACAATTTTTGGGCATGAACCACAACCAATAGTGAGGTGAAGGCATCACCATTGTTCTGGCCGCTAAGACCCCAGCAGAAAAAGAGCATCTTCTGTTTTACTTTACATGTTAAAACTTTCCATTGATAATACTATGTGCATTTTATTGTGAAAGTATAACTGCCTATTGTTACTGTTTGATTCCAACCCTTGAAACCCACCCCCACCATTCCTGCTTTTAAAGTATTTATTTTAATGGACAAACATTCAATTCATGGGACAGTAGTTCCATCAGGTACTAGCTTTTCATGTTCTGGTGTGCCTCACTCCCATGCAGCACATGTCATTATGTATTTCAATCATGTCTCCATTTCTCCATATCCTGACAAGTGATTTATTAGACACCATGGTGTGCTAGCTCGTGCGTAAAACTTCCCGATGTTTTAGTCTATCACATATTACAATTGCACATATTAAAATTATTATCTGAAATACATAAAGCTATCTACAACCTTTCTAGACCTTGCGCTAGCAGATGAACTCCTTCTTTCCTTCTTAAATAGATGTCCACTATTTCAAATTTCTATCTAAATTACCCAGGGAGGAATCAATTTAGATTTATTTAACCTATGACCAATACAAATTGTGTTACAAATTAGTTCAACCTCTAAAAAATAAATAAAATAATAAAGTACCACCAACTACTTCTTTTTTAGCTATAATAAATAACTTATGTAATACAAAATGCATGAATTAAAACTGCTAGCACAGCAAAGTCAAGCTGCCATATTTATGAGTCACTGACCCATTTAACGTTAAATGATATATTTGATTATCTTATGGCCTAAAGCTGCAGGGACAATTCCTGAGAAACAGTAAATTAATTTTCCAATTATGGAAGTCTGCTTCATGCACCTGGAACATAAGAATTAGTAGCCCAGTTATATGGGAAGTGAACATCTGTAACTCCAATGCCTTTCTACCATTATAATGGCTCGAGGCGTGAGTATGTGCACATGTTTGTAACTGTACTTTAATATGATATATTATAAATGTCCTTTATGCTGCATGTGGAAGAATGTTTGTCAGACCTGTTCTATGGACAAAAAAGGAGGGATTGGCCATTGTTGTCTGATGTCATTTTCCTTGAGTAATTTTGAAAATGATGTAAAAGATCACTGGTAACGTAATTATTTCATTTGTATTGCATACATATTAAAGGGGTTATTCACCTTGTGCAATCTCTTTTTGTTAGAAGGGTTCCTCAATGATAAGCTGATAACTGGGTTTCATAGTGCTGGGTCATCATGAAATCAGCTGGAATCAATGAGGGATCCTGGCAGGAAGTTTTCAATTTCCCTGCATCGCCACCACAGGAAAAATTAAGCATTACACATTTCCCATTGAAATCAATGTAATGCAAGAGAAGGTTTTTATAGCCGCTCTCTGCGCTGGCTAATAGTATAGGGTGCTGAACAGGGGATCCCAATCTTTTAACCTAGGATTCCCTAATAGAGTATTTAATGGATTTTCTAAACTGGACAACATATTTAGGCTTAGAACAATCCAATAAGAAATAATAATTGCGGCATTTACCGTTTTAGCAGAAATTCAAGAAATAAAAGTTCACAGGATGTGCATCTTTTAAGCGTAACTAACTTTCCAGTTGACTTTTCAGTATAAGATGATATGTGTCTACATGAGGAATAACACTATCTCTGGCCATTATAAGACTTGTATATAGCATTGTTTAGAAATTTTCCCCTCTCTCAATAATCAGGCAAATGAGCGTTCATATGAAGGCTCGTTCTCGATCATTGCCCAGTGTAAACCGGTCAACGATCAGCCGATGGACGAGCGAACGTTTATGCAGAATTAAAAATCATTTTTGTCGGCAGCACATCTCCCTGTGTCACCATGCAGAGTAAATAATATGTTACTTTTATTATATGGGTAAGTACGATTACAGCAATACCAAATATGTATAGGTTTTTATTACAATAAAAACATGTTTGAAAAATTTTTTTATTCTGTGTTGCTGCATTGCAAGAGCCATAACTTTTTTTCTTTTCCCATCAATGTAGCCATATGTAAGCTTATTTTATGCGGGACAGTATTTAGTCTTCATTGGTACCATTTTGGGGTACATGGTACTTATTGATCAACTTTTGGTATTTTTTTGGGGCAAGGGGATGAAAAAAAAAGCTGTTTTGCTGTAGTTTTTTTTTGTGTTTTTTGTATGGCGTTTGCTATGCAGTTTAAATAACATGCTAACTTTATTGTTCAAGTCATTATGATTGCAGTAATACCATATGTATTTTTTTATTCTTTTTTTTACACTTTTACTAAATAAATCCATTTTTTAAGGAAAAAAAAATTATGGCACTTTTTAGTCCCACTAGGGGACTTCACAAAGCGATTGTTTGATCGCTTATATAATGCTTTGGTATACTTAAGAGACTCTGTCACCACATTATAAGTTCCCTATCTCCTACATAAGGAGAACGGCGCTATAATGTAGGTGACAGAGATGCTTTTTATTTAGAAAAATGATCTATTTTAAACCACTTTATTAGCGATTTTTAGCTTTATGCTGATGAGTTTCTTAATGCCCAAGTGGGCGTGTTTTACTTTCGACCAAGTGGGCGTTGTACCAATCAGCGTCATGCACTCCTCTCCATTCATTTACACAGCAGCATCGCGTTCTTACTAGAACACGATGTGCAGCCACATACACAGACATTAACGTTAATTAAGTGTCCTGATAATGAATATACATGACCTCCAGCCTGGACGTCATGTGTATTCAGAATCCTGACACTTCTGAATCTTTTCTTTACTAGGTTTACCAATCGCAGTAGAAGAGGCAAAGCGCTTATGAAATGCCACTATGACATGTCAAAAGTTTGCTGAAACTACAGTTACTCTTAAAGGGGATAAACAGCCAGAATTAGAGATAACTCTGACCCCTCCCATTGCAGCGATAGCCTGGCTGTCGGTCACTGCGAGACTCCCGCAATGATCGCGCAGGCACAGCTCCTGTGCCCATGGCATTAGAATGATGAACATGTTTCTCATTCTGCAGCAACTAACCCCCACAGATGGCGTACATGTCCCATAGACCCCCATGTTAATAAAACCTAAACTTTTTTTTACTGGATGGTGTGAGATTGCATTAAATTGGTATCATGACAAATTGTATAACTTAACGCAACTCAAGAATAGTTAAGGGTAAACACATCTGTACAGGTTCCATTTAATTGGTGCACATAATTACATAACCATTCCTTTAGCATTAACCATTATCACCTCTAAAGCTAGTCTGGATCTACACAGGTAGGTTCCCTGTAAATTGCAGTCTCTCACTCTGGAGGACATTTCACATTCATGCACTACAAGGAAAGCCCATTGACTTCAATGGACACTATGTGATGATTATTTTCTCCTGTAGTGGTGCTGCAGGGGAATTAAACAATTGCTGCCAAGTAGCCCAATAGATTACAGCCAGGGGCATAGCTAAAGGCTCATGGGCCCTGGTGCAAGAATTCAGCTTGGGCCACCCTACCCCTCCCCAACACCACCAGACCCCTGCGTGACCCTATGCCCAGCCACCTTGCCCAACAGCCCCCATGGATGCCCCCACAGTATAATGCCCCCCCATAGCTGATTCCACAGTATAATGCCCCCACACACAGTATAATGATCACCATAGCTGCCCCCACACAGTATAATGTCCCATAGCTGTCTCCACACAGTATAATGCCCCCCATAGTTGCCCCCACACAGTATTATGTCCCCATAGCTGCCTCCACAGTATAATGCTCTCCAAAGCTGCCCACCCATATAGTATAATGCCAATCATACCTGCCCCCACACAGTTTAATGCCTTCATAGCTGCCCCCACAGTATAATGCTCCCCATAGCTGCCCCCACAGTATAATGCCATCCATAGCTGCGCCATACAGTATAATACCCCCAATACAGTATAATACTCCATACAGTATAATGCTCCCACACAGTATAATGCCCCCATACAGTATAATGCTCCTATAGCTGCCACCATATCAGCCCCCATCCATACCCAGTATAATACCCTCATATGTGGCTAATAGAAAAATAATAAAATAATTACTTACCTAACCCCGTGGATCCTTCTCCTCCTTTGGCCTGTGCTATGAGTGACTCGGCTCAATCACTACATCGCGCCTGTCTATGCCAAGCCGCTCATGGCTCATGGCACAGTGAATGCTGAAGCAAGGAGCCGTCAGCTCCTTGCTCCAGCATTGAATTCAACTGTATCTGCATCCAGAGGACACAGATACAGTTGGATCCGGGACCAACATGGTCAGTGCTAAGTCCGTGCAGCAGAACACTCTGTGATTACCTTATCATTGAGTTCCTTTCTAACAAAAGGGCATTGTCTAGAGTAGATAACAACTTAAAGTACTGTAGGTCAGATAATTATTGAACCCAATGGATAAAGATTGATTACCATTTACTTGTACCGACCATAATCCTACATTGTTATCCCAAATAATAGAGAAAATATTTATGTGTAAATGGGATTGCAATGTGATAGGAACATATATTTTTAGTAATCGGTATACACTTAAAAAGGAGTAAGAACTATATACAGTCTTAAAAGAACACTCAAGGCAGAACAGAAACTCTGCATTATGTCTTGTCGAGGGGTTTAGCTTAGGGTGTGTTCACTTCAGCGTTGTTTTTCCGTTGAGGGGTTCCATCTGAGCTTTCTGTTGGGGGAACCCCTCAATGGAAAGGCAAACAGAAAGCATAGCTTCTGTTTGCATCACCATTGATCTCAAAGATGATAGATACTTTGCTAATGTTTTCCGTTTGCACCGTTGTGAAAGGGTTCAGTTTTTTTCCGGAATCAATAGCGCAGTCGACTGCGCTATTAATTCCGTCAAATAAACAAAGTTTTTGGTATATATTGTGCATTGTAAAATAAATTTATTTGCTTTGCTATCAAGTTTTTAATCTGTCATTACATAAAACGAAATTAATAGGTTTATGCTGTGCTCATTTCATGTTAATAGCCATAATACAAAACTAGAGTGAGCTGTATTTTCTATTACATAATAGTAATACTTCCTACATGAGTTTGCAAATAAGTAAAATATGCTTTTCTTATTAATGTATTTATTATTTATTTGTCTTTTGGGATCTCCTTTACCAGTGGATTAAAATAAAATCAGTCTATTTCTTCACTTTGTCTTTATATTTTCATCATCTCAAATTGCTTTTCAATGCTAAAATTTTAGCTTTAGTGAGAAAGCTGCTTACATTTATGTATGATATTTATTTAATCTGTAAATCAAGTGTTTCCATTTAGCCTTTAAAGGCAACTTGAAAGGATCCGGCAATGGGCACTGGATTATGGTTCATAAAAGGATATTAAAAAGTTATAAAGTCACCGTATAATTTCCCATTAACATATCTTTAAATGGTCACTAACGTTTCCACAAAATTGCATAACTCAATAATAAAAGCAAATATAAGAAACTTTGTAATATATCTTATTAGAGAAATATGCCTCTTCCTCCACTTAGCAGGCCCCCTTCCCCTTCTAACTGTTCACCCACTCTGAATTTACTGCTAAATTTTTGATGAGACAGACTCGCTTTAAAATCAGGTAATATGTGGCTCATATAAATCTATAGAAAGAGAATGGTTAGGAGAAGAGAAGAAGCAGAGTGATAGGCAGAGAGACACAGACACAAATGTTGCTGTAGCTTCCCAGTAAGTGTTCTATCCCAGTGCTGGATTCACAGCTACACTGCTCATTACTGCTGTGTAATCTCTTCCATGTGGCTGATGCGGCTTCTTTATATGTGATAGAGACAGGGGAGCAGGATGTTCTCTTCCCTGTGTGTGAAATGTATGGCCGACATGATAGTAGTTAGGCTCCACCCACTAGCTCTGGGAAAACTGAGAATTAGAGATGCAGACTGCAGAGGGGAAAACTGCTGAAAGAAAAATATGCAGGACACAATTCATATAATGGACAGAAATAATGTTATTCCTCATGGACACACTTATTCTGAAAAGTTACCTGAAAGGTTAATTACCGTTAAGACATTATGAGATCTTCATCACATATAGTAGAGTAAAATAAAGTGAAAATGAACTGCTTTGTTGGTTAAAACACACATATAGTGAAAATGCTGTAATGTTAGGTTTTAAAGACTGTTTCTTTATCTATACAGAAAAAAATCATTTTCTCCTAAAATAAAAAATCCAAATAAAAAAAATTGCCAACCATTCCTAATTATTTTTTTTATTTTTTTCTCTTTCCGCTATGTTTTCCAAAAGTGACAACAGTAAATTGCAGCCATTACCGTTTCTATAAAGGTTGCCACCTATATTCCCTCATGACAAGTCTGTCAAGCAGTGCAGCAGTATAGATAAAATAAAAGTATCAATGCAACTAGTCAGATTCAATGATCTAGGACCCTGGAAATAAAAAGTATAACCCATATAAGAGCTGTAAAGGCTCCCTATTTCCTGCTGTCAGCTTTGGAAAATGTAAATAGAAGAAATATTTATAGCTATCAAATGGCTGGAGGAGGAGGTATTCAGCACCGGTTCAACTAAATGTTCAATACTTTATTAACCCAGTAACACATAGATACACGAAAAAGTGACAAAAATCCCCACATGTTACATTCCCTCCTGATATGCTTAGGCATCAACACAAATATTATCCTCTATCTGTGAAAACTTTAGGATAATCAGATCGCAAAGTGTCCTAGGAATTCCTACTAGCCATCACCACCTTTCCCACACTAGTAGGGTCACATTTGAGAGCTCACCAGACAGGATAAGCATTCTCAGCTTAATATTCTGCTGACCCTTCTACTCATAAACAATAATAACAAAAAACAGGGCAATTGCAGCGCTGCTAAACATCACAAACGGATTTCCAGGTAGAGATAACAGTATTTATTAGGAAATAAAGGACAACACGTTTCAGCTCTGAACTGGAGCATTCATCAGGTCATAGGAGCAGCTGATCAGTGTGGGGTCTGGGTAGCAAACCATCACAATCATATACTGAAGACCTATCCTGTGGAAAGTGAGCTGAGCCATGCAAATAATTCCTTTCTGACATTAGTGGCCAAAAGATACAGCCTAACAAGTCCAGTGCCATTTATTCCAACATGCATTTAGCTGTTTTGGGTTTATTAGCCTTTATCAGTGAAAGATATAGAACCATGGCTGTATGGAGGTAGGGCATGAGGGGTCCTAATCCAATGTAGGTAGTAAGGTTAGGGTGAGGAGGGTTAAAAGAAAGCAACGCCCCTTACTTAAAGGGGTATTCCGGTTACTGTCTGTTTTTATTTTAAAAACACAAATAATTTATTGTTCCCCTTTAACCTCTCTAATCAAATGTGTGGCTGTGCTTCTATTCCTCCTTACCTTATTTTCCTCTCCAACTGCTCCAGCAGCAATGATCTTTCCTAATGAAGTAACATGGCGGCGCCCCTGTTACCATGTGACCTCATCGCCTACATATCCCATCATACATTGCTGCACAAATCTGTCTGTTTGTGCGTTCACAAGATTCTCTGCTCACTCATTGGTTAGAAGCAGAGAGTCTCGTGACCTAAACATCTATTGTAATCTCCGGCATCCGCAGCATCCTGCATCACTGTACAAAAGATAGACATAGAGTTCAAAAATAGGTAACCAACGTTAGAGTGTAAAGATATGACTGAACATAAAAAAAGATAGACGTATCGTGGCATATACTAATATAATTAATTTACAGAGACCAAAATAAGGTGGGGAAAAAGTAAAATGGAGGGTCAAAAGTGATAGAAATGACAATTGGAAAACTGCATGAGAACATGTTCACAGAAAATTTAAAAATCGCATGAGAAATCCCTGTATATAACCCCCATCATCCCTGTATATAACCCCCTTCATCACTGTATATAACCCCCATCATCACTGTATATTACCACCATCATCCCTGTATATAACCCTATTATCACTTTATATAACCCCTATCATCCCTGTATTGTATATAACCCTCAGCAGCCATGTATATAACTCCCATATTCCGTGTATATAACCACCATCATCACTGTATTTTATAACCCCCATCATCCCTGTATACATGTAGTCTCCATCATCCCGGTATATAGGTATCTCTATTATCACTGTAGATACCATCCGGGCGGGCAGGGAGCGAAGAAAATGAGGCTGGCAAAATCAACGCGGCAGGCATTGAGGAGGCTGTGGACCAATAGGATGGCTCAAAACCGTGTATATGGCACAAGTCCAGCAGAATATGCAGCCGGCAAGAAACTTCACATGCACGCTAATGACAGTAACAGTGCACATTCATGGATTACTGCGTCGTGAATAAAGATTCACTCAACGCGCATGCACGACCAGAGACTACAGGTCGTAGCTATTAGTAACGGAGGCCAAACTACAAGATTAGTGTACTGTAAAGTTATTTTTATACTGACAGAAGGATGCTAAATGGCTTATTAGAACTAATTTGAGACATATATTTTGTAGAGATGTATGACATAGATCCAATTTAAAGTAACTGGAACACCCCTTTAAGCAATTAGGAACACTGCAAGGTCTTCTTCTCTTATGGAACTAGTGAACATGTTAGTTGTACATGAATAGCGTGTTATTTATATATCAAATATACTGCTGCCAGTTTTATGTGATTGCCATATTCTTTAAAATCTACTGAAAATCTGTGAAATATAAAACACAAAATTTAGGAAAAGATACTATCAAATGATATGGTGTATCAATCTAACCATCACATGGAATACTGTATGCTAAAATGATAAAACTATTGTTATCAGGATACTCTACATATTTAACTATGAGCACAGAATAGTTTGTCTAGTGTTATTGATTTTGTACTTTTAAAGTTGTAAAGTTTTCCTGGCATCATTTTATGAGGCAATTGTCCTGTGCTGCAAAGGTTGTTCTGTGCTTACATGCAAAACTATTTTAAATGTCTTTGGACGGCCAATATTCAGAGCATTGGGGCCAGGACTGTCAACTGGCCCAGAAAGAATGTTGTTAGATTGTGTTAGGTTGGGTGAGCTGTCAGAACAAGATAAATGGAGCTCAGCTGTGCCATTAACCTGTGACATTTCTGACAGTTCAAGGCTGTGCACTATGCGAAAAGCAGAATATTTACTCCCTGACTTTGCTTCTCCTTACAGTGTGAAAGTGGAAGAGGAGACCACAGGAATGTATTATATCAATGCAAGCAATACAAAACTTCACTTGACATCAATTATAAGTTTTTATATTATGCAATGTTAAATAATTTTGTGTCAAAAACGACAACAGTATTAGGGTCACTTCACACGTTGCGTAAATACTGCAGATTTCATTGCTGAAAATCCGCAGCCTAATACAGTAGCAGCAGAGTGGATGACATTTGAACAAATCTCATCCACACGCTGCATGAATGATGAGCGGGAAAAAAAATTCTTAATCCGCAGCATGTCAATTGTATTTGCGTAATGGCTGCTTTTGTGTTGCACCTTTTCCCCCATTGAATTTAATTGCGAGGTAAAATCCACAACACATAGCAGATGTTGACATTTTTGCAGCGGAAAAGCTGTGATTCCGCCGCGAAAATCGCAACTCAGAAAAAAATTCTTATACCAGAATTCTTTGCTTCTTGGTCCAGGCCGGCCTCCTGGGATGACATTTCATCCCATGTGACTACTGCAGCCCAACGTCATCCCAGGAGGCCGGACTGCAGAACGTCAGAGGTTAAGTATGTTGCTTTTTTTTTCTACACGCAGTTTTCCGCAACGGACATTCCGACCAATAAACTGCACCACAATTTGCTGCGGTTTTTAGGACGATATTCCCTGCGGCGCACAGGGCGGATACGCTGTGTCCTTTTACGCAGTGTATCTGCCCTGTGTGAACATAGCCCTATACATTATGTATGATACCTTTATTGGCTAACCATAAGAATTCTATATGCAGCTTTCAGAGCACACCGGCTCCTTCTTCAGGCAAGTTTACAAATTAATGACTTAGAAAAGAGCATAACATTTAAGATATTACACAAAGACAATTTGTACATGAGCTGATACATCATAAAGATTCTAAAAATCTTTTATATTAAAAACAAAAACAGCACAAAAGCCTTCAGTCAATTACTGATTTATGATCTTGTCAGATTAAGTTTAAGCAAGTAGCATGAGATAAGAGTTTGCGATTACATATTGACAGCTGCACAGACGGCATCACTATTGTGCTTTTACTTCTGAGTGTTGATCGTACTGAAGAAAAATCACAGATACAATAAAAACATAACAATTGGTAAATGTTACATAAGGCTATGTAGCCAGGTTTGAACCCTACATTTGGTATATGCACAAGGAAAGCTCTAGGCACATATATGCTATGTATCCAGAGGGCCCCATAGACCTAACGTATGCCAAAAGAGTTTTCCGTCATCATACCTATGCTATTCCATACAAAGGCATCTAGTTAAAAAAACGTGTGCCATGAGATATAAAAAAAATTTACAATGGGAATATGGGCAATTTCATTTATGACACTGTATACACACATATACAGTGGAATATGCCAGAGATTAAAAAAATCGGGAAAATACTCCCAATGCTAGTGTTCATATGTGCAAAGCAAGTTAGAGATTGCATAAAAGAAAAAGGCCGTGTGCAGGGGCCAGGGGGCCTCAGGGAGTGGTGGAAATGATCGCATGTGTCTGCTGAAATAAATGTACAGTATCCTGTAATTATACATATTGATATCAACATAAAATGATTATTAGTAGTAATTTCAAGTTAAATAAAAAAAATTGTTGTCTGTATAACTTTTTTAAAATATTATTTTAATATGCTTTGACATGTGTAAACCTTTGTATGTTATTGAGCTGGGGCAGGCATGTAATGTACATACAGTACATGTTATTTCCTTTGGTAACATGATCTAAACCAATGTGTATTGATTATATATAAGATTTCACAAACAGAAGTTGACTGAGAATGATGGAAATCCTTATGGACATCAACTGTCCCATGAGTAAGCATGCAGTGATCAATGACTGATATCACTATGTGGTCATTTGCTAGTAACATTAGTAGAGCCTGGTGGGACCTATCATTCATCTTGGGCAATGCACAGTCAGATCTGTCAAATCAAATCATCTAAGTCATGTGTTAAAAAAGGCCTTTTGTATCACATATAGATGTAGCAGACCTGAATGAGAAAATTCTAAGATAACATAATGCATCTATCTGCAATATCTATCTGTAATACCTACTGTACACTCCCACATAAAACCACAATTTACACATTGTGATATCTTCATAGGTTATGACAAGCTCAGCTCAGCTGCATCTGACCAACTTAGCTTTCCCACTGTGCATCTTTGTTTATAGTAGAATTTTTAAAGTGAACCTACGTATGTTTGTATATTAAGGAGTTGCCGTTTACGATAAAATGCTCCAAAGATTCTCTGCCGGTACTGTCAACAGATGGTGCCATTTATGATGCATATTTTTGGAGGGGCTGACAGGGTATGCTCATGGCCAGAACATCAGCTCCCTTTATTGAAGAAATACAGGCACTGCAAATGGTGCCAGTATGCTGCTCATGGCACAGGGGAGCACAGGAACAGGAGCTAGAATTGTTTATAATCATAAAGGGAGAAAATTGAGCTAAGATTAACGCTATGTGTCTTACCCCCACCTTCAGTTCCTTATTTATGACGATCGGGTGGATTTTATGCCCCTATGGGAGGCGAGGTACAATCTACTATATCCCTGAAACTTGTCCATCTTGCCAAATCTCGCAAAATCCAGCTAATGCCTCTCTCAACCAATACTGAAAAGGCAACATATGTGGCCTCACACCCTCCGATAGGCAATATAAGATTGCAGCATACACAGGCTTGGGCACATTTACCTGGTTTGGAAGATGTAGTATTGTGAAAATAAATATACCCCAAAAACATACCAATAAGGAATTTAGATTGTGAGCCCCAATGGGGACAGTAAAAGAGGACCTCTGTACAGCGCTGAGCAATATGTTGGCGCTATATAAGCAACTGAAATAAATAAATAATACTGAAGTGTGATAACATTATACATGTTTTCTGGGAATGTACGACAGAGTTTTTGGGAGGGGAGTTGGCGAATCAACACTAAATTGACAGACATTGCTCTTCCTCGCTCTCCGGCTCTTTTCTTACTCCATCTTAGCGACATCCCAGTGCAATCATACAGCTATCCTGTCACTTGGCATCTCATTGATGTAGTTAGGGTGTGTATGCCAGTGTTGTGGCAGCAGACAGAGTCACCATTTTTATGTTTGTGGTTTGCCAAAATCAGGGAGATCATGCTCATGGAGGATCCCACTACCAGTCTACATCATACCACTGACTGAATCAATAAAACATGGTTTTATTGGATCTGCTACATGGAGACAGATGGGTACAAATCTATTTTGTCCTCCAGAGACCAAAGGCATCCCACCATCTTTTTTTTTTCTTCCCTCCCTTTTTTCCTTTCTTCTTTCTTTATATTTTCCATTCAAGGTATTTTGTATATTAATCGAGGCCTTGCCTTATCTCTTTATATACCTAATTTGGCTCCCACATATGTGGGTATTTGTTTATTGTCTGTATCCATTTTCATTGCATAATTTTGTTGTTGAGGGGTCCTTTTCCCTTGGACCGCCTGACTGGATGGACCACCTCCCAGCTCAGTTTCTATGTGTTTTGTACTTAAATGAATAAAGAATTTAAAAAAAATAATAAGTAAAGAGAGAAAATTGTAACATAGACATATATCCTAATAACATGGTTAAAGTGGCTCCAAAGATGGTGCTTGACTTCAATGCATCATTAGATGTACAGTGAAATTCACTTACTCTGGTCTAAATGCTGGATTATGGCATTTTCTGGATTATTGCTACAATATGACATGATCGCTTTACTTTTTAATCCGAGGAGTCTGATACTTGGCTCTCTCTTCTCAGTTTTCTTTTTCCAGGCTTGTGAAATTTAAGATTATTCTCCAATTATATGCTGGGAAAAGACTTTCTGGAATATGGGATGTTGGAATAAAGGAAATTTACTGAATTTAGATGTGGATGATGGGTAGCACAAGCTAAGTAAATAAAATTAAACCTGTCCCATTGAGTATGCTGTGCTATCTGCCGACTACATGTTATAAAACCAGAGGAACTGAGCAGGTTGTATAGTTTTATGTGAAAAGATTCCATATAAATTTGAATTTATTGATTTCAATCCATGCTCACTTGGATTATCAATCCAGAGAGTGGTATTACTTAGTGATTGACAGGTATTTCTGTATACCTGCTCACACAGGGATGGATGTCAATCATTGAGTCACTCCACCCCAATCGTAAAACCAACGTGAGCCGGGACTTAAGTAAATAAATTACAAGTTATACTGATTTTTTCCCATAAAACTATAAATCAATCTGCTCAGCTCCCCCTGCGGTCCAACATGCTGCCTGAAGATGTGACACCATGTTCAACATGACAGGTTCCCTTTAAACATTAAAATAATGTTTGAAAAGCCTTTCAGCCATTCTGAAATAATACTTGGTTTAATATTATTTATGTGCGAAACAAAATTTTCCAGAGAAGGAAAAATATGTGCATATTAATAGTTTGTAGGCCTAATTTCATGCACAGCTATGTACACTCGTGAAAATATTTCCAAACTTTGTACTAAATGAATAGAACACAATATAAAAAGAACTAGCAGGCTGTGACAGGGAAGGTGTAAATCTGTCTGTTGTAATCCAGGATTATATGTAAATGTACTGCTATTTCTATTGCATAGTCAATACTGGTTTACATACAGTTCACTGTAAATATGAGTCAATAAAACGCTATGAGCTACGTCCTTGAAAATGAAGGATTCAGATCATAATTTTCAGAGATGGAGACAGATAATACATACTTAAAAATGTAAAGCTGCAAGATCTAAAAGCTCAACATTGTATCTCTGTGGGATTCTACATAAAATACGCTGGGAAATATGATCAAAATAAAGACCTCACACCTTCCAGCTTCAGTTGGCGTCAGATATTTTCTACACAGCACCCCAATCCACTTACAGTACATAGCCACAGGAAAAATCCTCCAATCCAATGTCAAGCAACTAAAATGAAGATCAAAGGTCCTACATTTATATTAGGATGGCATCAGACATGCAGTGTATCATTTTGTGGTTTGCAAAATGTGTCCCTATTTATGAGATGTGCTAAAGGAAACATTAAAGGTTTTTAGAAAATATTTTTCCTAGTCAGAGGTAACGTGTGTCAAATGCTCATGTGAAAAACAGGAGCATCATTGTCTTGTATTTCAAGCTAAATATATGCGATATAATGGGCAATAGAACCAGAGTTATGACAGTACAAGAGATATATTACAAGAGATATATGGTGCAATGGTAAACAGTAGTCTACAGCGGGAATGTAAATGTGAACCTGCTAATAGGAACACAATGCTATAAATGTAGATACAATGCCTGAGTTACTATCCAAATGGCTGCAATACTGATTCATTATTTTACCACTTTCCCCCAGGCCCCACATACATTAATGGGCTAATGGCATGGTCTCTGTGCCAGTAGCCCTTTAATTTATGTGCTCTGTTTGAGGGCACTGTGCGCTCCTCTCTGCAGTGCTACAGGTAGGATCATGTAGTCACACAAAAATCCTGATCCTGTACTGTCACAGTGAACTGCAATAATTAGTTTCCCATCACCAAAAACCTCTGAACACATATTGACCTCTGTGATCCCTAATGCAGAAGTCACCACTTCTGCATTCGGGTTGTTGGGCATGCAGAAGATGCGATGTGTGCCCTGCACATGTTTCTGTATACAGATCACTGGTAACAGTGATCTGTATGTTGGGACAACAGGGAACACAAAGATAATGTGTTCCCTTTTAACCTGTGCCCCCATAGTAAAAATGTGATAAATAAATAAATCCCCTCCCCCAAAATGTCGACACATCTCACAGTCCCACACGCACCAAATTTAGACATCCTGCATGGGCGTCAAGTGTTCAGGCATTAATACCTGTCCTGCAGAATGCACCTTACCTTAAACAAACAAAAAATACCACAGGCCACCAATTTTTTTCCTTTTCTACCCCAGCCCTACAGTATATGCTTTAAAGCCGTCACAAAAATAAATAAATCTATATTTGGATGATTATCAACCATGTACAGAGGCTGAATCTAAAGGGAGTGAAATATATTTAAAACTAAAACAGGGTCTTTGTTCTCTGTGCTATATGTTCAGCTATAACATTCAGACCACTAACAGGTGAAGTGAATAACATTGATTGTCTCGTTGCAATTGCAACTTAGGGGTCAGATATATAAGGGTGCAAGTAGACAGCCTTATTTTTGTAGCCAATGTGTAAATAGTAGTTAACATGGGCAAGAACAAGGTTCTGAAGTTGGCTTGGTCTGATGAATCACATATTTTTTAAAACATCATGTGGACGGTCAGGTTCTAGGCAATGTTCTGCTGGGAAATCTATAATACCCCTGGTGGTCTAGAGTGGTTTAGCAGTTCATATATAGTATCATGCCTTGTGGCTTAATATCTAGCATCATATCTAGTGGTCTGGTGTGATATAGTGGATTAATATTATTTTCCATTACCCACCATGGTCTAAGATCATTTTGGATTAAGAGTTAATATACCTATATTTCAAGGTCTATAGCAGATTCAGATTCCAGTGGCTGAAACGATCAGGCAAGAGGGTGTTAACAGCAAGAATAGTCAAGTAGCCCAGGGTGGTACAAAGAAAGCGGCAACAGGTTGTAGCATGTAGCAGAGACGTGGTCAGGAAACAATCCAAGTTTGGTACATGGAGAAGCAGCAACAGGTTTTAGAGAGGCAGAAAGGAACTAGAATGGAGGCAGGTAGCACAATAGTCTGGTAAGGAGGAAATGCAACGTCCAGGCTTCTATAGGAAGCAAAAGAGTGAAACCAATTAAAGCAAGCAATTCAGAGAGGAAGGAATCAAGAAAACCTAGACAGTAGATTCAGCAGTGGAGCTGCCCAACTTTTTAGATGGCTCAATGAGAAGAGCTGCTCCCTGGGACACTGATCTAGAATGGTTGTACCTAATATTATCTAATATTGCAGACGTTTTACGATGATGAAGGATTATTGGTGTTGGCGTAGGGCAGGAAAGTGTACCTGTAAATTCATTTATTTAATCTAAATAGGTCAACATTTTTTGGGGGGTCAGATCTCTATTTATATGATACACAGATCGAAATCATGTGCTTCCCTATACACACTCATCCAGTTAAATTACACAATTATATGTGCATGCAGCTGCTGGGAGTTGTAGTCTTGCAACACCTGGAGAGCCACAAGTTGAAGACTGCATCTATAAAGTAACTTAAGGTAAGTAAGTAAGGTAAGATTATATTTGGGAATGTAAAGAACAACTATAAATTGAGGTTTTAATCTTTAACTGACATTCCTATTCATATTAAAATGAATCCTAAGACTTAAATGTTCTCTGGTTTTTCAATCTGACTGAAATGGTAGGGTCACATAATAAATAAAAAATTCTGGCTAGAAAATTCTTCTTTTCCACAATGACCCAGGAGATACATTTTCACAAAGTTCATGTCCAACGCATATGGATCTAATTTAGTTCGTAGAACAGGACTACATCATTACACACCTGAATAAAATTCTCTTCAAGCTGAAAAAAGTTAAATATTCCTAAAGAGGAATTTTTTGACATGTACATAAGTCTACAAATTATATACAGTATTATATTACTAAAAGCTTACTACTTCCATGTGTAAATAAATTATAACGATTTACAGTAACAACACATATTGAAGCCTTCAGATCTGTTTTAAGAATTCAGTGAAGCTCCATTTCCCTGGAGGTCCTTTTACATGAAAAGACCTAGTCATAGTAAACTATATATCCCTCAGCATCTACCAGCAGCTAAGCATCTACCCCTCTATCCTATGCTGCCCTCCGATTGCGTGGCATAGTCATGATTGGTACAATTCATAAGTAGTATGCATCACTGTCATTACACATACAGCATTATAATGCACATGCTTTATAGTCCCTTTAATTTTAATGGGAACACAAACAGCATATCTAAGAGACCTCTGGCTTAAATTGAAGAAGCAGAATGACTGGTACGCATCCCTTATTCTTCCAACTGGTGGGATTCCCAGTCTAAAGACCAACACCAATATTGTCCTTTGACATGTTAAATGCTACATAATAATGCATATACCTTTTAGTGAGTTACTAAACCTTTCAGAGTTTACACTAAGGACTCCAATGGACTATTATTTGAAATTCTCACTTGCAAAAAAAGTGACGTCTGTGTTATCCTTCATCTTCTCTTTATAAACAGATATTGTAACAGGTAATAACAAGGGAGAACTTGCCAATTTAAAGCTTTTGGTATTTGTCCTCGTTTTCTCTCCAAAGATTACTTGTCATTTTTAAATAAATAAAAAGGGAAGAAAATGTGCATCTTTGACATTAGTGAGCCCTGACCTGAGCTCTTCAGGATAAATTAGAATGCCGATTGCAAGCCAAACATTCTCGTGAGAAATTCCCACAGACACACTGTAAACTCTTGTAGAAAGCCTTCCCCAAAATATGGAAGCTGTGATAGCCGCAAAAGGAGGCACAATTTTACATTACCACCCATGAACTTTGGAATGGGATGTCCAACAAGCTCACATAGGGGTGATTGTTAGGTATACACATACTTTTGACCAAGTGTTGCTGTATGTGTATATGTGTTTGTATGCCTACTATATATATATATATATATATATATATATATATATATATATATATTATATATATATATATACACACACACACACACACAGTGATCAGCTATAACATTAAAACCACTGATGGGTAATATATTAGGCAGAAAGTGAATAGTCAGTTCTTGGATGTGATGTGTTGGAAGCTGGAAAAATAGGTGTAAGGATCTGAGTGACTTTGACAAGGTCCAAATTTTAATGGCTAGATAACTGGGTCACAGCATCTCCAAAACAGCAGTTCTTATGTTCCTGGTATTTAGTGGTTAGCATCTACCAAAAGTGGTCCAAGGAAGGACAACCAGTGAACCGGTGACAGGTCATGAGTGCCAAAGTGTCATTGATGCGCGTGGAAGCAAGGGCTAGTTCGTTTGGTGTGATACAATGGAAGATGGTGGCCTGGTCTGAAGAATCACGTTGTCTTTTACATCATGTGGATGGCCGGTTGTGTGTGTGTCGCTTACCTGTGGAAGAGATGTCAGAAGGATGCACTTTGGGAAGAAGGCAAGCTAGCGGATGTAGTGTGACGGCTTGGGCAATGGTCTGCTGGAAAACCTTTGGTCCTGACGTACATGTAGATGGTACTATCACACATACCACCTACCTAAACATTATTGCAGCCTAAGAACATCCCTTCATGGCAATGGTATTACCGAATGGCAGTGGCCTGTTTTAGCAGGATAAGATGCCCTACTACACTGCAAAAATTGTTCAGGAATGGATTGTGGAACATGATAAAGAGTTCAAGGTGTTGACTTGCCCTCCAAATTCCTCAGATTTCAATCCTTTCAAGCATCTATGGAATGTGCTGGAAAAACAAGTCCAACCCATGGAGGCTCCACCTCGCAACTTACAGGACTTAAAGTGTACATGTCGTTTCATTTGACTTTTCAGGATAGTCTTCCCTGTGTGTGTACATGAGGAGTAGCACTATTTCTGGCCACTATATGACTTATATTTTGTATTATTTAGCACATTTCCCCTCTGCAGGCTGTATCTATAGTTTGCAGTTCACTCTGAGCTGGGGGTTGGAGCAGTGGCATCACTTGCACCGGGCATCCGGGGCCCAAGCCCCGGATTTTTGGCCCAGTGCCTTGGATCCCCCAGGGACTGCCACATGTACTTGTATCTGTGTTCTCAGTAGGCAGATACAATTCATTTATATGGTGGAGATGGGAGCTATCAGCCGAGCTCCCTGCTCTGCATTCACTAAGGGCAGGCAGGCATGTGCCCCCGGGCCAGTTCTCTGGTAGTTTAGGGCCACGGGCAGATAAGATTAGCGCAGGGGAGAGTTGGAGAGAATCCCTGTGATTCTCCTGCACAGAACATGTGACCTCCGCCCGGGAGGTTGCATTATATGACACCATTTCTGATGTATAATGCAGCTGCCCCGGGTCACACTCTGTGCCGGAGAATCACAGGTCCCGACCAGGCTGCAATAAAATATGGGACCCTGCAGTTTACTGCACTGCATGGTCCCATCTACTTCCCAAGCAGGCAGGGAGGAAGAGGAAGAAGAAAGGGCTGGAGAGAATCAGCGACACACAGCTCTCCTCCCCTCCTGCCTGCAACTTGTACCAGGCAGCTGATGAAGATTCCTCCACCGAGCTCAGGACAGGTTAGAGGGAGCTGTAATGTTATGTGTGGGGGAGGGGATTCTGCAGAAGTCGTTATTGTGGGGGAGGGGGGACTTAACTGTAAATATTATGTGTGGGGGAGGGGATTTTGTGTAAAACGTTTTTGTGGAGGAAGGGGGACTTAACTGTATATATTATGTCTGGTGTAAGGGGATTCTGCGTAAAACACTTCTTGTGGGGGAGGGGGTTCTTTAGAAATTGTTTTTGTGTGGGAGGGGGGACTTAACTGTAAATATTAAGTGTGGGGGAGGGGATTCTGTGTAAAACGTTTTTTTGGGGGGAGGGGGGACTTAACTGTAAATATTATGTGTGGGGTAAGGGGATTCTATAAAAGTTTTTTGTGGGGAGGGGGAACTTTACTGTAAATATGTGTGGGGGGAGGGGATTCTGTGTAAAACGTTTTTGTGGGGGAGATGTGACTTGGTTGTGAATATTGTGTGAGGGAGGGCGAATTTGAATGTAAGTGCAGTTGCACACGACCGAGTTCGTGCTGTGAAAAAACATCCGAGTGTCGGCCCGACCACGGTACAGGTGAACGGGAGTCCTGACATCATAGACATTTGATGCCAGAAGTCCCGTTCACCTGTACCGTGGTCGGGCCGGAAAATCCAGCCCACACTGAGGTGTAAATGTAATGTGTAGGGTGAGGGGATTCTGTTTTAAGGCTACGTATGTACATCTTTGAAAACTTTTTATATAACATTTCTAATTACATTTTATTAAAATTTATTTGAACTTTTTGAGATACAGCTGCTTTGTATTCAGTGTTCGCTGAATCCTGTATCTGTCAGGCCTGCTGGACTGACGGGTTCAGTGTCAGCGGGTGCTGACAGTTTATAACTTAGATGTGGTCGATAATAGCTTGATCCAGTGTGTCAGAGACGTGCAGAACCCGCAGTCACTGAACCCGTCAGACCCACTGACTTGACAGATTCAGGTCTCGGCGCTAGCTACAGCTGCTCTGTATACGGGATACAAAGTAGCTGTATGTCAAAAAGTACAAATAATTTTTAATAAGCTGTAATTAAAAAGTTGCACCAAACACATTGATACACGGTTTTATTTTTAAATGTTTTCTAAGGTGTACATAGCCTTTAATTAGTTTGTATGTGGGAGGTGGGATTTGACTGTAAATGCCATGTGTGGGGGGACTTATTTAGCATCTATTCACAGGCTATGGTCATATGGCGTTTTTCTTTTGCAGAGATTTTCGCAAAACCATGGCAAATTACATGGTTATAAAGCAATTTTACGACAACTGTTGCAAAAAACGTGATTTGACCTTGACGAGGGAAATGTTTATTTATAGTTTTGTGTGGGGGAGGCTCAACTATTATGTTCCGTTAGGGTATATTCACATGTAGCGGTTGATGTGCAATTAAAAAAAAACGCATCAAAACTGCTTCTAAGAAAACACAAGCGGTTTTATTATAATTTGACATAGTTTTGTGATGCAGTAATTGGTCGCATGCGTTGTTTCATATACGGTTTTTAACCACTCCTCAACCACTACGTGTACATTTTATATTTTACTACAGACTTATTGTTAATAAATCAATGTTTTATTTAATTTTAAACAACTTTTTAATTGTTTTTTTTTATTAAAAATAAATCTTACTTTTCAGATACAGCTTCTATGTATTCTGTAAACATAGAAGCTGTATCTTGCTGTCAAAGCTAAATCCATCAGGTCTCCAGGACTGACAGATTACAAGGGTTTTTCAGCCTGTAAAAATTGATGGCCTATCCTCAGGATAAACCATCAAAAGCTGATTGGTCGGAGTCCGACTCCCGGGACCCACGCCGATTAGCTGTTTTGAAGGGGGTGCAGCATTCGTACGAGCGCTATTTCCTCTTCATTTCTACTTGCTCACCGTGAATCGTCGACACGCATTTAGTGGCGATTCACAGGTATTGCAGCCTTTTCACCAATTGAAGTGAATCGTAGAAAAGGCTGCAATACCTGCGAATCGCCGCAACTGCCGTGTCGACGATTCACATTGAGCAACTAGAAAAGAAAGAGAAGCAGCGCTTGTATGGCAGTGTGTAGCACTATCTACAGGGTGTATGTGTGTGTGTGTGTGTGTGTGTGTGTGTGTGTGTGTTTGTGTGTGTGTGTGTAGCACTATCTACAGGGGGTGTAACTATAGGGGCCATAGTTTTATAGATATCTCCGAGATATATTTTACTCTGATAAGATATATTACAAAGTTTGTTATAATCAACTGTACTATTCATATATGCAAAGTTTGTTGATGCAACAGCGCCCATTTAAAGGACCTGCTGCTAATAGCTTGGTGCCAGATACCACAGGACACCTTTAGAGGTCTTGTGGAATTCATTCCCCGACGGAACTGAGCAGTTTTGGCAACACAAGTGGGACCTACACAATATTTTGTAGGTGGTTTTACTGTTATGGCTGAGCGGTGTGTGTGTGTGTGTGTGTGTGTGTATATATATATATATATATATATATATATATATATATACATACATACATACATACATACATACATATACATACAGGGGGGGTGCATAAGGAGATGTACAGGTTAAATAATAGGTAAATATAATAGGTATACAGTTTAAAAAGTATTTTATAGAATAACAAAACAATTAAGTACAATCTCTTATATGCTCACATCGGCGGCCCTCACTATTTACACATTGCTGTAATCTAGTTTTTACACTCACACTTTTGCACAAAGTTCTTTATTGCCATTAATTTATTTTATGAACTGAATCATGTTATCAACCGTGCGTGGTTTTCTTGAATATACCTTATCTTTGATAACTCCCCAAAAGAAAAAGCCCATCAGGGTAAAGTCTGGTGAGCGTGGTGGCCATTCAGCTGGGCCTCGTCTACCTATCCACCTATTGGGTAATTTTTCATCAAGAAAATGACGCACCGCTAAAGCATAGAGCATAGTGAGGGGGGGGGGGCTCCATCTTGGTGGAAATAGAAGTCTTCATTTTCATGCTCCAACTGCAATTGTGGCATTACATATTCTTGGAGCATGTTAAGTTAAAAGTCTGAGGTAACCTTTGTATTGTAGAAGATAGGTCCAATTACCCCTTTACATGAAAGGGACACCCAAACTGTAACCCCCGGGTGATTCAACTGTTCTTTAATTGTTGCAGGGGGTTTTCTGTTGAATAATAAACACAGTTGTGCCTAATAACAGCACCTGAAAGTTTGAAGTTGGCTTCATCGGACCAAGTAATTTTTCATTGCCATCAACTTGTGTTTCTTCATTCAAAAATGCTTCGCAAAATTGTAATTAGACTGTTTGACAAATCTACCCCCTGTATATATATATAGATATATATATATATATATATAGATATATATATCTATATATATATATACACACACGCACAGAAAATATCTCTATACATATATTAATGAAAGACTTAGAGACCTATTGGATATAGGACTTGGAATAGTCTTGGTGCTATATAAGTAATGGGATTTGAATAATTAAATCAAATATTTATGTAAAAAACACCTACAGTAAAACCCCACGAAAACGGATCTGTCAATTGTTTGTCAAAACGTAAAAACATAAGCTTCCCATGGCATTTTTAATATTCATTGTTTTTATGTATGGCTAAATAGAGGATTTGCATCATAATACAGTAGCTGAGCAATTATTTTGCTGCATGCTAGAATGCCAAGTGGCACATTATTCACATGTTCAAATGGAAATGCAAACACTCGAGCAGCTTGGTAAGCTAGAGTTAACATGCAATGACTGATATAATAATGGTTTGATATTATAAAGAAATATAGCAGGGGATTAGACTGGATGATTAGGCACAAGAATGACAGAAAAAAACTAATAATGATCTTAATTTTCTCCTGATACAGATTTCTTCGCGGCTTGTAAATGAATAGGCTCGAAATAAACCCTGTAGTGGTTGCAGAGGAAACTCTTCAGCTAACCAATCATTTCTACGGAGACATACTTTAAGAGAGCAATTAAGTAACCAATTTATTTTTTTAATGCCAAAGAATATTTCAACACATGGCTGCTGACTTTCTGTCTTATAAAATACTAGGATTGAGATGAACTGGAGAAAAAAAGACATTTTTAAAGTTTAAGTAGATTGGAGGCTGGGGATGAATGGTATTCACCAAGGGATATATAATCTTGAAGAGAAAGTCAAATACTTCTGCTTCTTTTAAAATAGTTAAAAACCCCAATCTCTTCCAAATATACATAATGGAAAGATGAGCAACATTTGTGTATTATGTATTAAGATTGTGTATTATGTTTCTAAATACTATGTGGTCATTTGAACCTGATAAATGTCCACAAAAAAATGATTTATCAGTTTTTTAAAAATCTGCAGCAATTACGCTACGTGTGCAGAGGGCCTTATGGTTCATTAGGTTACAGCTTTATACTTACCTCTGTCTGCCCTAACATTTGATAGTGATTTTCTTGATCACAAATTTTGTGTAGTGATTGTACCAATAATTATATGGTGTTTGTATTTTTATTATTAAGCATATTATAAAAATTTATTTCCTGCTGTGCCTGATTTATGGGCGGGACTAGGCATTGCGCTTTCCTGACACTGCTAAACATTAATGTATGCAGCACTAGGAGTTTTTATCACTTAGGAGTTTGCATATGGTGTGATGTTAGTGTTACATTGCAGGATACACTAATGTGGATGGGAGCCTGGGACATATGCTCTTTTTCAGTGTTCCCATAACACTGCTGGCTCCCACATCGGAGACAGGAGCCAGCAGTGTAGTTGAATGGGAACAATGAAACAGAGCAATGCTCTGTGTCTCCAAGGCTCCCGTTACCAGTACTGGAGCCAGCAGTATATCACAATCTGCTGGCTCCAGTAAAGATAATAGGAGCTTGGCGATACAGAGCATTGCTCTGTTTCATTGCGTCCATTCAACTAGTATGTATTAATACCGAGGATGGGAGCCAACAATGACTAGGTGACTCTGTGTCCCCGCGTGCATGCAGCGGCGCCAGCCATGCTGCCCATGAGAAACAACCATGATGGATATTACCGCTGATTAGTGCACCAGCGTTCCAGCAACACAGTACTTGAGTAACAGGCGGTTCGATTTTATGACGAGGCGGCATGGTAGTGCTGCAGCCCACAAACAGTTCTTCATAAGCGAGCCACCTGTTTCTATCCCTGTCTGCAGCAGGGTCATAGACGACGTCAGCTGCAGTCGTATCTGACAGACAGAAGGGGGAGCAAGAGTCTTCCATTGTCAGCAGCTCAGCATTGGAAGGTGGAGAGGAGAACTCAGTGCTGGCTCCTCAGTACGGGAGCCAGCAGTCTACATCTACGTTACAGTTGCCATCAATGACAATAGTCCAATGATAAAAAAAAAATCAGAGTATCAACTCAATAGAGTGGTGATCAGGCTGAGAGCTACTGCGCATGATAATTTAAGATATGATTGCTTAGATGGAATTACTCCTTTACTCTTTCCTTTTACATTTCTAGTACTATCACTTATTATAGCTTACAGCAGGGATGATGTGCAGGCTTTCTTTCCCAGAGCAAAGATTTAATTTAGCGTCCCTACCCCATGAAGCAATACATACAAATCCTTGTATGATAATGTGCATACCTGGATTTCTAGATTAGTGGCCCAGTCATCTGCTGGTTAGTGGCCCTGCTCTTTTCCCCCATGCAAAGTAAGTCTACTATTAAAATAGTATGTATCTCCGTTACTATTAAAATTGTATTACTGCCCATTACTAAGTGCTGTCCCAACAGTCTGACACCAAACTTCTGGTGCACATGTCCCACCAGTCCTCATTAGCTACACACCTGGCTTACAGGTCTTAATATTTTGTAAACATCCCTGAAAAATACAAGTTCTCCAGAGCAACTAGAGATGAGCGAATTTCTCAAAATTAGTTTCGTAGCCGATTCTATCGAATCGGCTGTCCAATTTGATTCATTCCGAATAAATTGGATGCAGTCCTAGAAGACATCAGAGAGTCATATAGGGCAATCAGGGTGATTTAAACCCCCAAAAAAATTATATATTTTACTCACTGGATTTATTTAGTGATGCGTCCCTGCCAACCTCCTGAGATGACGTTGTGATTGGCTGCAGCAGTGACGTCATCTCAGAAGACCGACAGGTACACTTTGCAACAGTGAGACCAGGCAGATCAGGCGAGTATGGTGTTTTTTTTTATTATTTCCTCTTCTCCCGTCCTCCTTTTTATAATCTGTAAAATTGTGGAAGGCGTCCGCCATTTTGCCGATTCATGCACCGCAAACCCCAAAAGTTTCAGATTTCGCCAAATTCAAATATTTTTGAAAATTATGACTGAATTTGATTCATTTAGAATTGATTCGCTCATCTATAATAGCAACCTATCAGAATCCACATTGACTATAGAGAAGATATTTATTTTATAACCTTCTTTACAAAAAATACATCTGTAGTCTGACTAGCTATCATTTGCATTAGTTTTAATAAATAAGCCCTAGAATGCCTAACCCCTTAAGAACGTTGCCTAAATTGGGCAATATTTTTTTTGTATTTTCATCTACACAACTCAAATGCCATACCTTTTTTTGTATTTTTTGCATTGTACAGTATAACTTTTATAATTTTTTTGGGGGGGTGGATAAAAAGAAAGCAATTCTGCCTTTGTTTTTTGGGATTGGTTTAAACATCTGTGAAAAATAAAGGTTCTCCAGAGCAACTAGAGATATGCGAATTTCCCAAAACTAGTTTCGAAGTGTTCACAGCGCGGGATAAAAGATTACTTTATTGTGCAGGTCTTACAATAATTTTTTTTACGGTACTCACTGTGCAGAATAAATAATATGTTAATTACATCATACAGGTCCTTACGGATCTAACGATACCGCTTAATTTATGTATAGTTTGTAAGGAAAAAAAAGTTTTTCCGTTTGAATTTTTTTAAACTTTTCTTTCAGTCCCAGTACTTGTCTAGGGTATCCAATCCTTTAATTGCTTCAATAATACATTAAAATATTGTACTTTTGCATTATGTGAAATCACAGCACTTATTACCGTACATCCATTTTGTGCCTTAGCTAGAATGTTACAACAGCAGTATACTATAGAAAACACTGAGAACAAAGGAGTCATAAACTATTAAGGTAAATTTGCCAATGGCATAGAAAAATAAACTTTATTAGGACAGTACAGATTACATACAATTAAAATTAGACTACAAAATCCAAGACCTGTACACCTCCCAAGTGGCATAAATGAACATAGAGGAAATACCTCTTATAAATGCAGCTCCGGGAAGAAGGAGATCGTTGAATCAAACAAGCAAGGGCTCAAACAAACATATTGTCAGTTCAATGTAATTGAATATCAAATAAAGGCAAAAACGCCAGAATATAAGTGAAATTGGGTCATATATTCATCCAGACTCAGTAACATTATAGGTAAATGATTAAATGCTGGACTCAGAAAATGGCAAAAAAATGTTTACATAAGCCCACATCAAGCAAGATATATCTTCCCAGCAAGTGAAGCTACAAGAGGAAAAGTAAGTAGAAAAGGTATCAGGTAAAAACCTATAGTACTACTAACCCATATAGTTCCTGTGGTTCAGTGACTTCCCGAGTACGGAAGGACCCCGACGCGCGTTTCGCGTGGATGGCTTTTTCAGAGGGGTCCTTCCGTACTCGGGAAGTCACTGAACCACAGGAACTATATGGGTTAGTAGTACTATAGGTTTTTACCTGATACCTTTTCTACTTACTTTTCCTCTTGTAGCTTCACTTGCTGGGAAGATATATCTTGCTTGATGTGGGCTTATGTAAACATTTTTTTGCCATTTTCTGAGTCCAGCATTTAATCATTTACCTATAATGTTACTGAGTCTGGATGAATATATGACCCAATTTCACTTATATTCTGGCGTTTTTGCCTTTATTTGATATTCAATTACATTGAACTGACAATATGTTTGTTTGAGCCCTTGCTTGTTTGATTCAACGATCTCCTTCTTCCCGGAGCTGCATTTATAAGAGGTATTTCCTCTATGTTCATTTATGCCACTTGGGAGGTGTACAGGTCTTGGATTTTGTAGTCTAATTTTAATTGTATGTAATCTGTACTGTCCTAATAAAGTTTATTTTTCTATGCCATTGGCAAATTTACCTTAATAGTTTATGACTCCTTTGTTCTCAGTGTTTTCTATAGTTAATTTGGAGTCTCTATTTCCACAGTAGGGAGGCCTGTATCCGTACTTGCTGGTGGTCTAACCCTGATTACCATTTTCCTGTTGAGACATATGTTGATATAACAGCAGTATACTGTACATACGGTTTTCTACTGACATGCTTTGTTAACATTTTAAAATGTGTTGTTTTGTGTTAAAGTTTTAATGGTTCCAAGCTATAAAAAGCCGAATAATCTGCATGCATATGGTTGTATTTTATTTCAGGTTATACATTAGGTTCTGGTTTTACGAATTCTTCTAGATTTACATTTATTCAGGATCTGCAGCTGTGACTTTTATCAAGAAAAAGATCCAACGTCTTCACTAAACCAAAACGCTTCAGGATGTTGGCCTTAACTGTCACTTATTAGTATCAGCAACATATGCTGCACTGATTGTATATATCCAAAAGGCAACAAAAGAGACATCTCCACGACATCTCGAAAAGTATTCATAATCCAGCATTGAAAAGCTTTCCCATGGACCTCAAATCTTTTTATTTTATAAATTATCTTTTGATTGAACCCTGTTATAATATCTGAGATACAAGAAACATTAGCATCAACTATAAAAAAGTAACATTCAGATGCAATTTTAGGGTATGTGAACATGTGGCGAATTAGCTGCAAATTTTCAACAATGAATTTCATAGCAGAAAATCTGCAGCAAAGTGGATGAGATTTCAGCAAATCTCATCCACACACTGCAAAAAAAATATGCAGAATAAAGTGAAGAAATGTACTTTCAGTGTGGATTCTCAATCTGTAGCACCTCCATTTGTCTTGCAAAAATGCTGTAACATAAGATCCGGGAGCGATCCCAAGAGGTTCGCTGGGAGAGAAGATTCCCTAGTCTGGCTCCTACTTTTCAGCAATCCCTGTTGCCCTCACCAGTTGTTCCACCAGAAAAGCCTATGCAGGTGGACCGGCTCAAATTATCAGCCCAGGAGAAACAACGCAGACGCACTTCAGGACTTTGTATTGCGGCCTCGGAGGCCATGTTGTGCGTTTGTGTCCTCAGAAGCCAAAAAACTCCAGTGCCTAGGATTGATTGGAGAGACAACCCTAGATGGATCGGCGCTAAATAAAAAATTCTCTTCTAAACTGTCCATTCCCATGACCATAGTGTCCAGCGAGAAGACCCACCGGGTCTCTGCCTATCTGGACCCAGGCTCTGCGGCCAACTTCATCCAACAAGACCTAGTGAATCATCTCGAGTTGCCCACAGTTCCTCTGGAGACAACTTTGGCTGTTGCCTCGGTGAATGGACTTCCTCTATCCGATCCGATCATGTCTGAGACCAAGCCACTGAAGCTCCAAGTGGGAGCCCTTCATACTAAGCTGATTACATGTATTGTTTTGCCCAAAGCCATCAATCCTGTTCTACTGGGTCTGAATTGGCTCCAGTTACATACCCCAGTCCTGGACTGGAATTACGGAGAAGTTCTTTAATGGGGCTCCAAATGTATCCACCACTGTCTGTTACAGATCCATCCTGTCCAGCCTCCTCTGCCTTAGTCGTTTGCAGGATTACCTCCTCATTTCTCTCAGTTTGTGGACGTATTCAGCAAGAAGGAGGATGAGATGCTTCCCCCACACCGGTCTTACGACTGTCCGATTGAACTAGTTCCAAATGCTCCCTGTGGATGGGTATATCCTCTCTCCTTGTCAGAGACTCAGTCCATGTCGGCCTATGTCAGGGAGAATTTGGAGAGGGGTTTCATACGAAAATCATACACCCGGCCGGGGCTGGGTTCTTCTTCGTTAAAAATAAAGACGGATCTCTTCGACCTTGCATTTACTACCGTGGTCTCAACCAGATCACGGTCAAGAACAAATATCCATTGCTACTAATTTCCGAACTGTTTGACCGCATACAAGGAGCAAGAATTCTCTCTAAACTAGACTTGCGTGGGGCTTACAATTTGATCCGAATCCGTCAAGGTGACGAGTGGAAGGCGGCATTCAACACTCGAGACAGGCACTACGAATACCTGGTGATGCCGTTCAGTCTGTGTCTGGTCTTCCAGGAATTTGTCAATGATATCTTCTGAGACCTCCTCTATGTCTGTGTTGTGGTCTATCTCGATAATATTTTGATCTTCTCTCCAGATCCGACGACTCATCGGAGGCATGACCGTCAAGTTCTGCTGCGATTAAGGGAGAATCGTCTGTATGCCAAGCTGGAGAAGTGCATTTTTGAAATAAAAAATTCTGGCCTTCCTAGGCTACATTATCTCAGATCAAGGCCTCAAGACAGATCCTAAGAAATTAAAGTTGGTCCTGGAATGGCCACGTCCTCAGGGTCTGTGTTCCATACAGCGTTTTTTGGGATTCGCCAACTTCTACTGGCAGTTTATCCCAAACTTCTCTTCACTTAAGGCTCCCATCTCTACCCTTACCAAAAAAGGTATGAACACCAAGGTGTGGACTCCGGAGGCAGAATCAGTGTTTAATAGCCTTAAGACCTTAAGAGTGCCTTCACTTCAGCCTCAATCCTCCATCATCCTGACGTGCTGCGACAGTTCTCGTTGGAGGTGGATGCTTCCTCTGTTGGTGCAGGTGCACTTCTGTCCCAGAGAAGTTTCAAGGGAAAGGCAGTAGTATGTGGCTATTACTCTAGACTTTTTCTTCTGCAGAGCGCAATTACTCTATTGGGGATCGGGAATTACTGGCCATCAAATTGGCTCTGGAGGAGTGGAGACACCTACAAGAGGGCGCAGCTCACCCCATCATGATATACACCAACCACAAGAACCTCACCTATCTTCAGTTGGCTCAACAGCTGAACCCCCCGTCAAGCCAGGTGGTCGCTCTTCTCTACCCAGATCCAATTTGTACTCCACTACCATCCCGCTGACAAAAATGTGAGGACCGATGCCCTGTCCAGGTTATTTGAAACAGAAGACACTGTGGAGTTCCCTCAATGTATCATAGACCCGTCCTGCATTATTTCTGCTAATCCTCTGCAAGTAAGAGACATCCTTCCGGGGAGAACTTTTGTGCGGTTGGCAGACAGGAAGAGAACCCTTCTCTGGGGACACAGCTCCAAACTGGCCGGGCACGCAGGTGTTTGTAAGACTTGAGATCTGATTGCTCGTCATTTCTGGTGGCCCACGTTGCCAAACATATTGTGGACTTTGTCTCTTCCTGCACTGTGTGTGCGTCTAAGCCCTTATTCACACGACATGGTTTCCCGGCCGGGTGACGGCCATTCATAAATCGGCCGTTCATATATGGACAGTGTAGTCACCCACTTCTCCTGAAGCGGAATCCCCGGCCAAGGTGTCGGGGATTCCGCTTTAGAAGTGAGTGACGTCGCTGTGTCCATATATGGACAGTGTAGTCACTCACTTCTCCTGTAGCGGAATTCCCGGCCAAGGTGTCGGGGATTCCGCTTTAGAAGTGAGTGATGTCGCTGTGTCCATATATGGACAGCGTAGTCACTCACTTCTCCTGTAGCGGAATCCCCGGCCAAGGTGTCGGGGATTCCGCCTCAGAAGTGAGTGACGTCGCTGTGTCCATATATGGACAGCGTAGTCACTCACTTCTCCTGTAGCGGAATCCCCGCCCAAGGTGTCGGGATTCCGCTTCAGAAGTGAGTGACGTCGCTGTGTCCATATATGGACAGTGTAGTCACTCACTTCTCCAGTAGCGGATTCCGACTTCTACAGGGAGCGTAAAAAGACCCTCCTCCTCCTCACATGCACTCTGCACTGTGAGGAGGAGGAGAGAGAGCGCGAGCGACGGAATACATGGCCATCACTCGGGAAACACATTCCGGTGATGGCCATGTATTACCATGGGAGCCGGGCGGCCGGGTAAACGGCTGAAAATAGGGCATGTCCCATTTTTTGACGGCCAGGTTTCCCGGGCCGTCAAAAAATCGGTCGTATGAATAGCCCCATTAGGGGTCTATTGTTCCTAATGCAGCCGGGTGCATTTTTTTTATGTTTGGGCCTAGTGAGGGAACTGGATCCCTGGCCTAAATTTCTAACAGAAGCCGGACAGTGGCTACTTCCGGCCTGACTGGAATGGCGGAAGACCGCGATTCAACTGCCAGGGCCCTACACAAAGGCCATAAGTGTTGCCCTGACACCCTATTACACCTCAAGGCCTGGAAAATGTGGACCCTCAGCGGACAAGATGCCCCTGAGGACGCGGACGCCAATTTGTGCACAGGAGTTGTAAGTGACTTTAGCACCTTGCTACCAGTGACATTGTGGGTACGCTACGACCTCCCTGCTGTCCCTCCCTATACTGCACAGATGTAATCTGGATATAATGAGACAGATGGAGGATCTTCCCCCTTCCCCATGCATATAATTCTCCAACGTATGTTTGGCTGTGCACTGATCTGAGATGATTCTCCATTCCTACACCAGGATCCTGGTACTCGGGTTTCTCCCATAATGGCCGCCTTCAAGCAATCCAAAATTACAGACAAAATGAACAAATCCACTGGTCCTGTATCTGGGCCTCTCGTATCGTGGCCTAATGGGGCCTTCACCTCTCCTTTCACTCCTGTCAACTCCCCACCTGAACCATCCATGTTAGGCTATTACGGAGACTCGTACGGTCCAAACTGAGAAAATTGATGCCCTTCAGACGGACTTGGCCTTCTCAGAGCCGAAGTGCATACACTGTGTGAAAGAACTACTACGTCTGAGAGGTGTATTTCTGACTTGGAGGATGTAGTGACACCACTGAGATCAAGGGTCAGCACTCTAGAGACGCAGCAGTCAACATGGCGGGCTAAAATTGATGACATGGAGAACCGCTTGCGTGGATGTAATATCCGCTTCATCGGCCTGCCTGAATGTGTGGAAAAGCCAGACCCTGCTATGTTCTTGGAAAATTTGCTGAAATCAACATTTGGGGATACTGCCTTTTCTCACATGTTCTGTGTGGAGTGTGTGCATCGGATCCCGACTAGATGGTATCGCCACGTACTTTCATTGCCAAGCTTCTCCATTTCAAAGACAGAGATAAATTGCTTGAACTTGCCAGGAAACAGGGGCTTTTGAAACATACCAACCAGGATGTGAATCAATATGTAGACTCCAAACACACTTGTAATAAGGGCTGGGCACTGTTTATAACAAAAACATCCCCCCATGTCAAATAGGCAGCTCCATGAAATGATCCATACACGAGAAAAAACAATCAGAGCAGTTGAGGCCAATTTGTATATAAAATTTTTTACTTTTATTAAACATATATCACAAACAATATTAAAATGCAGAAAGATAAGACTCTAGTAAGAATAGCGGAACTAGTAATAAATATTATTGCTGATTCATTTACATGGGTTAACAAGTAGTATACAGTTACTTATATCAGAATAGTATAGTATATGCCTCTCCTCACAAGGGAAAAGTTTCAAACCTAGTGAGTATACTGTGTAAGTATATTGAGTAAATGTAAACAAAAGAGGGTAGAATAAAGTGACAGTGCTTTAAAAAGTAATCCGTATGGCAACAGCCTTACCCATAGTCAGCAGGAAAGATGATAGTTAATGTCCGCTCCTCCACATAAACCCTGACGCGCGTTTCGCCACAAGTGCTTCCTCACTCCAATTCGTTGGATGTACAAAACAGCTGCAGCGATTTACGGAGGCCAAGAAATGTTAGGGGGAGAAACAAATCGTCTATTGTATGGTATACCCCGCCAAACTCAGATTGGTGCACAACGGCTTTGCAATATTCCTCGACAAGCCGAAAGACGTCTTTGGTTGGTTAGAATGTCATAGACTCTAATCTCTATACTTCTGTTCTACCATATCTCCCCATGCTGTAACGGAATATAAAAGTGACAAATTATTCTACACCATGGCACGTGTTCCTAACTTTGCTCCTATGTAAAGATTTTGATCTTGCTCGCTGATGTCTTCAGTCGTGATGGGTGTCGGTAGATATACCAGGACTTAGATATGTTACCGTAATACTCCTGTGTTTTATGTTATAGCTCTATTGAGCCTATTAGTTTAATTTCAGAATCCTTGCTGCATTCTATGGAAGGGATTTGCCCCCTTTTCACTAACCATTTAAGCATACCTTGTAGTTCTGTTTCTGTTTTTTGATACATGCTGCAATTGGGAATAAAACCTGTCTCGAGTTCTGGGGGATGGGTAGGGTGGGTTTGGGCTGGGTTTACTTGTTTTTGCCTTTCATACTTATCAGCTTGTATATTTATAAATTCTCCGACCATGTGGACTGGTGAAATGACCTCTGGGGGTGCAACTTCTCTATTCAACTTCTGTATATTGTTGTCCTTCCAGACTGTATTGACCTACATATCATTCATGGAGACACTACGCCATCTTAAAATGATCTCCTGGAACGTTAGTTGACTTAATGACTAATTTAAAAGGTCCTTAGTTTTTAATTTTCTCTCCACATACAATCCACAATCCGCAAATTATACTTTTACAAGAGACTCATTTACTGGCTCCCAAATTGCGAGCTCCGGCGTGACCTTGGGTCAGGCATGGTTATAATGCTTCTTATTCCAGTTACTCCTGTGGGATCTCTTTTAATGGTTCACAAATCTCTACAATGTGATGTTATATCTGTTAAGATGGATCCTTTGGGGAGATTCATTGTGCTGTTGTGCCAGATCCACTTTACATCCTTTATTATAGTGAATGTCTATAATCCTCCTCCGGACACTGTCCACTTACTCACTAACATAATGATGCTGGTAACAGAGTTTGGTCCTGCTCTTCTTCTACCCCTCAGGGACTTCAGTCTTTTGCTGTGCTCTGAATTAGATAAACTGGGGAGAGTCCCGGGTTGTGGTTCCCCTCTAGCCCACTGGGCCGCAACATATTTATGGGAAATGTGGCGGGCTCGCTATCCTCATTCGCCAGCTTGCTCATGCTATTCACCCGCCTATAGGTCCTTTTCCAGAAATGACATGGTGTTTGGAAATGATGCCTCTTTAGTATACAAGGTAGATACACAATCCCTTACTCTGGGAATCTCGGACCACTCATGGTCACTCTGGGATTCCCTAAAGTTGCCAAATGTAAGATTTGGAGACTGGGTCCCTTATGGCTCTCCTGTGCTGAAGTTCCGATCTCCATAGACAGAGAAATTACTGGGTTCTGGAACACTAATTCAGGTTTGACAGATATCAATCAGGTATGGGATGCCTTCAAAGCATATATTAGAGGGGTGGTTATATGGACGTTTTCCTCGCATAGAAGGGAACTAGCTAAACAATGTTCAATATTGGGGGCTGAACTGGTTGTGTCAAAGGAGGAAAATCTCAGAACTAAGGACACCTTGGCCTTTACAACCTTCTCAGCAAAACAACGTGAATATACCCTCTTATTAACTGAGCTCACCAGGAAGAAAACTTTTATTCCCAGCAGAGGGTTTTTGAGCTGGGAGATAAGAATGGTCTTTTGTTGGCTTACTTAGCTAGAGAGGACACCACCTCAAACCCCATTTTGTAAATCACCTCTTGTACTGGGATGCTTGTTAGTGACCCCCTGGCAATCAATCATGTCTTTGCTAAATTTTACTCCGATTTATACTCCTCTAAGGTTCCAAATAATCCACCTGACCTAGAAGCATATCTAGACACTTTTATGTTCCCCACCCAGGATAGAGAGGATAGTAATTTTCTGGAAGCTGATCTGACTTTAGAGGAAATTAAAGAGGCTTTTAGCTCCTTTCCCAACAGGAAAACCCTGGGTCTAGATTGCCTGCCCATAGAGTGGTATAAAATACATGTTGAACTGATTTCCCCTCATTTACATCTTTCTCATTCCTTCGATGGGAATAATACCCTCCCCTTTCTGAGAGAGGCTCTTAGGCCTCATGCACACAGCCATCACAGGCAATTACGGGTACGGCCGGCCGCCAACGGCCGTGGGCTGCATTTTCATGCCATGCTCCCATACAAAGTATGTGTAACGTCTATGGCCACAGCCCGTCGTTCTGACTTCCCCCTCGACAGCCGTGGCCATGGACATCTGACTTGTGTGCAGCGTCGTCCTCCTGTGAGGTGCCGGCACTCACTTCCGGATTCCGAGACTGTCTCTGGAGGGCGCGCGCACGGTCTTAAAGGGCAAGTGCGTGCATATTGCAGGAAGTCTGCAATCTAGCCCAGGATGCTCTGGGCTATAAAAGGGGCTCTGCCCTCTTGTGCCTTGCCAGAGCGTTGTTTGTTTCCTGAAGTTTGTCGTGCTAATGGTCTCCTAGTGTCTTCCAGTTTCCCAGTGTACCCCGTTCCTGTATCCTGTATCCTGTCTCCGTGCTATCCTGTTCTAGTGCCGTGCTGTGCAGAGCTGTTGCCGCATTGTGCTGTGTTCCATGCCTGTTCTGCTGTGCCACACCTGACGTCTACCCGCCGCCTGGTCCCAGACATGTCCGCCTTGCTACTGTCGACGTTGCCTCAGGTATCCTCTCTGAACTATTGACTCTTGTACATTACCTGTTTGGCCAGTGGGTCTACACCCCGCATCGTGACAGTACGCTCTGGCCATGGACTCTGCTGGTCAATTCAAAGGCATGTCAACTTCCCAAGCCATGCAGGCAGACCTGATGGATCTCCGAGCTAGACAAGATCAACTTCTTGTATCAGTGGACTCTATGGTACAGCAGCTAGGGATGCTAGTTGCTTCTCTTCCTGCCTCTATGCAAACTCCTCAGGTCGACCCTCCTGCTACACCTCCTGGCAGTTCCGGCACGGACCCTCGGTTCTCGCTGCCATTGCCCTCTGGATTCTATGGAGATGCCAGTATGTCTCGGGGGTTTCTGAACCAATGCTTCATTCATTTTAGCCTGCACGCCCGAGCATTTCCGTCGGACGGAACCAAGATCGCATTCATCATGTCCCTACTTGCTGGCAAGGCCCTGTCGTGGGTGAACCCTATCTGGGAACGTCAAGGACCCGAGACCCAAGACTTCCAGGGGTTCGTGCGGTTATTCCGGACTGTTTTCGAGGAGCCAGGGCGAGTCTCGTTGGCAGCCACTGCTATCTTCAACCTTCGCCAAGAGGACACCTCTGTGGGCGAATATACCATAGAGTTCCGGACCCTGGCAGGAGAGCTATCCTGGAACAATGAGGCCTTGGTGGCATCCTTTTGGCATGGTCTGTCGTCCGAGATCAAGGAGAAACTGGCTGCTCGAGATCTGCCACCTGCCTTTGACGACTTGATTCTGCTTGCCACTCGGGTGGACATAAGGCTGAAGAAGAGATCTCATTATGTTCGTCAGGAGAGACGGCTCCCTAGACTGGCACCCAACTTCCAGCAACCCCTCTTGCCTGCTTCTATTGCTTTGCCCGAGGTGCCGATACAAATGGACCGGCTAAAATTATCGGTCCAGGAAAAACTGTGCAGGCGCGCCTCTGGACTCTGTTTACATTGCGGCCTTGCTGGCCATGTCGTGCGTCTGTGTCCTCAGAAGCCAAAAAACCCCAGTGCCTAGGTTTGGTTGGAGAGACAACCCTGGGCGTCACTGCATTTAATCGAGAGCTCTCTTCCAGACTATTCATTCCCGTAACCATCATTGCTGGCGAGAGGTCCCATCCGGTCTCTGCCTACCTGGACTCTGACTCTGCAGCCAACTTCATCTGCCAAGACCTTGTGGATCTTCTTCAGATACCTACTGTCCAGCTAGAAAGGCCGTTGATCGTTGCCTCGGTGGATGGACTGCCATTGCCTGACCCAGTTGTGTCTGTGACCAAGCCGTTGGGACTCCAAGTGGGAGCTCTTTATGCTGAGCTCATCTCCCTGTTTGTCCTGTCCAAGGCCGTTAACCCCGTGCTTCTGGGTTTGCCTTGGCTCCGTCTGCATGCCCCTGTCCTGGATTGGAACTCTGGAGAGGTTCTTCAGTGGGGCCCGAAGTGTCTTGAACGCTGTCTGGGTCATATCCAGCCACTACAGTCTTCTCTGCTTCAGTCATTGGCAGGGTTGCCTTCTTGTTTCTCCATGTTCTCCGATGTCTTCAATAAAAATGAGGCTGAGAACTAGCCGCCACACTGGGCTTATGATTGTCCGATCGACCTGGTTCCTGAGTCGTCTCCTCCTCACGGTAGAGTGTACACTCTCTCCTTGCCAGAGACCCAGTCTATGTCGGCCTACATTAAGGAGTATCTGGAGAGGGGCTTCATTCCTAAAACCTCATCCCCGGCCGGAGCGGGGTTCTTCTTTGTCAAAAAGAAAGATGGATCACTACAGCCTTGCATGGACTACCGAGGCCTGAATCAGATCACAGTGAAGAACAGGTACCCTCTGCCTTTGATTTCTGAACTATTTGACTGCATACGGGGGGGTAAATTATTTTTCTAAACTGGACCTGCGGGGGGCCTACAATTTGATCCGTATTCGTCGAGGTGATGAGTGGAAGAATGCTTTTAATACTCGTGATGGGCACTACAAATATCTAGTTATGCCCTTTGGCCTGTGTAAACGCCCCTGCAGTGTTTCAAGAATTTGTCAATGACATTTTTCGTGATCTCCTTTTTGTTTGTATTGTGGTGTATCTCGATGACATTTAGATTTTTTTCCCAGATCCAGTAACTCATCAAAGTCATGTCCGCCAGGTGTTGCTTTGTCTAAGGGAGAATCGTCTTTATGCCAAGCTAGAGAAGTGTGTGTTTGAGAAGAAGTCTCTATCCTTCCTGGGCTATATCATCTCCGATCAGGGCCTCAAGATGGACCCTCAGAAAGTAAAGGCTGTTCTGGAGTGGCCACACCCCCAAGGCTTAAGGGCCATACAACGCTTCCTGGGATTCGCCAACTTCTACCGGCTGTTCATCCCCAACTTCCCATCTTTGACTGCTCCTATCTCCACCCTCACTAAAAAGGGTATGAATGCCAAAGTGTGGACTCCGGAGGCAGAAGCCGCATTTGAATCCTTAAAGAAAGCCTTCACGTCTGCCTCTATTCTGCACCACCCTGATGTATCCCTACAGTTTTCGTTAGAGGTGGACGCTTCCTCTGTTGGTGCTGGTGCACTGTTGTTCCAAAGAGGTTCGAAAGGCAAGGCTGTGGTATGTGGCTACTCTTCCAAGCTATTTTCTTCCGCAGAGCGCAACTACTCGATTGGGGATCGGGAGTTACTGGCCATCAAGCTGGCTCTGCAGGAGTGGAGACATCTACTGGAGGGCGCAGTTCATCCTATCCTGGTCTTCACGGATCACAAGAACTTGACCTACCTACAGACGGCCCAGCGGTTGAATACTCAACAAGCCAGGTGGTCGTTGTTCTTTGCTCGGTTCCGGTTCGAACTCCACTACCGACCTGCCGACAAGAATGTGAGGGCCGTCGCCTTGTCTAGGTCTTTTGAAACTGAGGACACTGTGGAGTCCCCACAGAATATTATTGTCCTGCATTTTCTCTGTGAACCCTGCAAGTTAGAGTCATTCCTCCGGGAATAACTTTTGTGCGTCTGGCAGACAGAGGAAGACTTTTTCGCTGGGGTCACAGTTCTAAGCTGGCAGGGCATGCGGGTGCTCATAAGACCCAAGATCTAATCGCCCGTCAGTTCTGGTGGCCCACGCTACCCAAAGACGTTATGGACTTTGTCTCCTCATGCACGGTATGCGCAGCAAATAAAGTTGCTCACTCCAGACCTGTTGGCCTGCTCCAACCACTGCCTGTGCCCATGGCTCCCTGGCAGCATGTCGCAATGGACTTTGTCACGGACCTTCCTCCTTCTGCGGGTTGCAGTGTGATCTAGGTGGTGGTGGATCGATTCTCTAAGATGGCTCATTTCGTTCCCTTGACCGGTCTGCCGTCTGCTACGCGATTGGCTGACCTCTTCATTCAACACATCTTCTGTCTGCACGGCTTGCCCCTACATATTGTCTCGGATTGAGGGGTCCAGTTCACCTCAAAGTTTTGGAGAGCACTCTGCGGTCTCCTCGGTGTAAAGTTGGACTTCTCCTCGGCCTATCATCCCCAGTCCAATGGGCAAGTCGAGAGGGTTAACCAGATCATGGAGAACTATCTCCGTCACTTTGTTTCCAGGCGGCATGATGACTGGGTGCAGCTGTTCCCGTGGGCAGAGTTCTCTTATAATAACCACACTAGTGAGTCTACCCCTTCCAGTCTGTTCTTCATCGTCTACGGCCAACATCCTCGTATACCTCTTCCTGTCTCTACTATGTCCCAGGTGCCTGCAGCTGACTCGACCTTCAGGGACTTTCTACAGATATGGCAACAAAAACGATCTACTATCCTGCTGGCGGTGGACCGCATGAAGAGAAAGGCAGATACAAGAAGGTGGGCTCTTCCGCAGTTTCTTCCAGGGACTAAAGTCTGGTTGTCTTCAAGGAATATCCGGCTGAAGGTGCAGTCGTGCAAGTTTGCCCCTAGGTTCCTCGGACCCTTCAAATTCCTGCTACAGATCAACCCGGTATCTTACAAGCTGCGGCTGCCTCCTACCCTCAAGATCTCTAACTCCTTCCATGTATCTTTGCTGAAGCCCGTGGTCCTAGTTCCGCAGTGGTCCCTAGCGGCTCATCTGGGACTTTTGATGTAAGGGAGATTCTGGCCACCAAGAAGGTGGGGGGAAGGATATTTTATTTTGTGGATTGGAGGGGTTTCGGCCCAGAAGAGAGGTCTTGGGAGCCAGAGGAGAACACCAATGCTCCTGTCCTCATGAGGAAGTTTCTCTCCCGCTCTGGTCCCAAGAAGAGGGGGCGTAAGAGGGGGAATACTGTATCGTCTATGGCCACGACCCGTCGTTCTGACTTACCCTTCGACGGCCGTGGCCATGGACATCTGACTTGTGTGCGCCGGCACTCACTTCCGGATTCTGAGACTGTCTCCGGAGGGCGCGCGCGTTCGCGCGTGCACGGTCTTAAAGGGCCAGTACGCGTATATTGCAGGAAGTCTGCAATCTAGCCCAGGATGCGCTGGGCTATAAAAGGGGCTCTGCCCTCTTGTTCCTTGCCAGAGCATTGTTTGTTTCCCGAAGTTTGTCGTGCTAATGGTCTCCTAGTGTCTTCCAGTTTCCCAGTGTACCCTGTTCATGTATCCTGTTTCCGTGCTATCCTGTTCTAGTGGCGTCCCAGACGTGTCTGCCTTGCTACTGTCTACGTTGCCTCAGGTATCCTCTCTGAACTATTGACTCTTGTACTTTACCTGTATGGTCAGCTGCCATCCCACTACGCGGTACGGGCCATAGGGTCCACACCCCACATCGTGACAGTATGGGAGTACGGCACGTAAAAAACGAAAAGTAGGACATGCTCCATAATTCCCGGCACGGTTCTACGGCACAGACACCTATCCGTAGCGATACGGAAAGGTGTCCATGGCCAATAGAACCCGGCAGGTCCGTAATTGCAGACCGTATTACGGAGATATTTTACAGTTGTGAGCACTGGGCCTTATAGTTCTGATGCCAAAGCCCCGTAAAAATCCTAAAGAATGTGGCGCATACCGGCCTATTTAACTCCTTAACCCCTTAATGACCAAGCCATTTTGCACCTTAATGACCAAGGATTATTTTTGTTTTTTTCACTGTTGAATTCGAAGAGTTATAACTTTGTTTTTATTCCGTCTACATAGCTGTATGAGGGCTTGTTTTTTTGCAGGGCGAGTTATATTTTCCAATGCACCGTTTTTGGGTGCATATAATATACAGGGTGGGCCATTTATATGGATACACCTAAATAAAATGGGAATGGTTGGTGATATTAACTTCCTGTTTGTGGCACATTAGTATATGGGAGGGGGGAAACTTTTCAAGCTGGGGGTTGACCATGGCGGCCATTTTGAAGTCGGCCATTTTGTATCCAACTTTAGTTTTTTCAATGGGAAGAGGGTCATGTGATACATCAAACTTATCGAGAATTTCACAAGAAAAACAATGGTGTGTTTGGTTTTAACGTTACTTTATTCTTTCATGAGTTATTTACAAGTTTCTGACCACTTATAAAATGTGTTCAAAGTGCTGCCCATTGTGTTGGATTGTCAATGCAACCCTCTTCTCCCACTCTTCACACACTGATAGCAACACCGCAGAAGAAATGCTAGCAAAAATAGGAACAGGACCCTCAGTTTACACAGAACATTTTGTTCAGTGATGAGGCAAACTTTTATGTGAATGGTGAAGTTAACAAACCAAACCACCGCTATTGGTCTGACACTAACCCACATTGGCTAGATCCCTCCAAGACTGTTGGAACACAAAAATTGATGGTATGGTGTGGTATATGGGGTACAAAGATAGTGGGGCCATTCTTCATCAATGGAAACCTCAAGGCCACGGGATTTCTGAAATTGCTACATGATGATGTGTTTCCCTCTTTATGCACTGAAGCTGGCACGTTCCCTGAGTTTTTCCAGCAAGATGGTGCACCACCACATTATGGATGTCAGGTCCGAGCATTCCTAGATGAACAGTTTCCTGGAAAGTGGATTGGTCGTCGTGGGCCAGTTGAATGGCCCCCTAGGTCTCCCGATCTGACCCCCTTAGACTTTTATCTTTGGGGTCATCTGAAGACAATTGTCTATGCTGTGAAGATACGAGGTGTGCAGCAACTGAAACTACAGATACTGGAAGCCTGTGCTAGCATTTCTTCTGCGGTGTTGCTATCAGTGTGTGAAGAGTGGGAGAAGAGGGTTGCATTGACAATCCAACACAATGGGCAGCACTTTGAACACATTTTATAAGTGGTCAGAAACTTGTAAATAACTCATGAAAGAATAAAGTAACGTTAAAACCAAGCACACCATTGTTTTTCTTGTGAAATTCTCGATAAGTTTGATGTGTCACATGACCCTCTTCCCATTGAAAAAACGAAAGTTGGATTCAAAATGGCCGACTTCAAAATGGCCGCCATGGTCAACATCCAGCTTGAAAAGTTTCCCCCCTCCCATATACTAATGTGCCACAAACAGGAAGTTAATATCACCAACCATTCCCATTTTATTTAGGTGTATCCATATAAATGGTCCACCCTGTATTGATTAACTTTTATTAACCTTAAGGACACAGCCTGTTTTGGTCTTAAGGACAAAGCCAATCGTTTCAAATCTGATGTGTGAATTTATGTGGTAATAACTCTGGAATGCTTTTATGTATCCAAGCGATTCTGAGATTGTTTTCTCGTGACACAATGTACTTTATGTTACTGGTAAAATTTGGTCGATATATTAAATTTTTATTTGTGAAAAACACAAAAATGAAGAAAAAATTTGCAAAAAATAGCATTTTTCTAAATTTAACTGTATTTGCTTGTAAGACAGATAGTAATACCACACAAAATAGCTACTAGTTAAAATTTCCCGTTTGTCTACTTTATGTTTGCATCATTTTTTAAAAGTCCTTTTATTTTTCTAGGACGTTACAAGGCTTAAAACTTTAGCAGCAATTTCTCACATTTTCAAGAAAATGTCAAAAGGCTATTTTTTCAGAGACCAGTTCAGTTCTGAAGTGGCTTTGAGGGCCTTATATGTTAGAAAGTCCTCATAAATCAGACCATTTTAAAAACTAGACCCCTAAAAGCGTTTAAAACAGCATTCAGAAAGTTTCTTAACCCTTTAAGTGTTTCATATGAATTAAAGCAATGTAGAGTGGAAATTTACAATTTTATTTTTTTTTGCCAAAATTCATTGGTAATACATTTTTTCTTTAACACAGAAAGTTTTACCAGAGAAATAAAACTCAATATTTATTGCCCAGATTCTGCAGTTTTTAGAAATATCACACATGTGGCTCTAGTGAACTACTGTACTGAAGCACCGGCCTCAGAATCAAAGGAGCACCTAGTGGATTTTGGGGCCGCCTTTTTTTAGAATATATTTTAGTCACCATGTCAGGTTTGAAGAGGTCTTGTGGTGCCAAAACAGTGGAAACCCCCCAAAGGTGACCCAATTTTGGAAGCTACACTCCTCAAAATATTTATCTAGGGGCATAGTTAGCATTTTGACCCCACAGTTTCTTTACTAAACTTATTGGAATTCATCTGTAGAAATGAAACTCTACTTTTTTCTAGAAAAAACATAGAAATTTTTAATTTTACAAGGAATAGATGACAAAAAGCATCCTAACATTTGTAAAGCATCTTCTCCTGATTACGGCAATGCCCCATATTTGGTAATAAACTGCTGATTGAACCAACAACAGGGCTCACACACAAGGGAAGAAGCACCATTTCGATTTTGAAGAGCAGATTTTGCTGGAATAGTTTGTGCCATGTCCGGTTTGCACCGCCCTGGAGGGACCAAAACAGCGAAAACCCCCCAAGAGTGACCCATTTTGAAATCTTCACCCATCAAGGAATATTTCTAGGGGTATAGTTAGGATTTTGACCCCACAGGTTTTTTGCAGAATTTATGGGAATTATGCCGTGAAATTGAAAATCAAATTGTTTTCTAATAAAATGTCGTTTTAGCGCATAATTTTTCATTTTTACAATAGATAAAGGCGAAAAAGCACCCCAACATTTGTAAAGCAAACTCTTCTGAGTACAGCAATACCCCATATGTGGTAATGAACTGCTGTGTGAACACACGGCAGGGCAGAGAAAGGACAGAGAGCCATTCGACTTTTGGAGCTCAAGTTTTGCTGGAATGGTTTGCGGCGCCATGTCACATTTGCAAAGCCACTGAGGGGCAAAATAGTGCAAACCCCGCAAAAGTCACCCCATTTGGCAAACTACACCCCTTGTGGAATTTATCTAGTGGTATAGTGAGCATTTTGACCCAGCTGTTTTTTTGCTGAATTTATTGGACTTAGGCGGTGAAAATGAAAATCTACATTCTTTCCACAAAAATGTTGATTTTTTTTTCATTTTTACAAGGAATAAAGGAGAAAAACCAACACAACAATTGTAAAGCAATTTCTCCTGAGTACGGCAATACCACATATGTGGTAATAAACTGCTTTTTGGACATACCGCAGGGCTCAGAATGGCAGGAGTGCTACTTGGCATGTAGATTTTGGTTGATTGATTTGTGGGTGCCATGTTGCATTTGCAGAGCCCCTGAGGTACCAGTACAGTAGAAACCCCTGAGAAGTGACTCCATTTTGGAAACTATACCCCTCTGGGTAATCATCTAGCGGTGTAGTGAGCATTTTGATCCCAAAGGTGTTTCATAGATTGTATTAGAATGAGGTAGTGAAAATGAAACAGTGAGAGGTAGTGAGAATTTTTTTTCCACAAGGGGTAATAGGAGACAAAACAACACACAATTTGTTATCCAGTTTCTCCCGAGTACAGAAATACCCCATGTGTGGCCCTAAACTACTGTTTGGGCACATGGCAGAGCTCAAAATGAAAGGAGTGCCATTTGGCTTTTAGAGCGCAGATTTTGCTGGACTGATGTAACGGCGCCATATCGCATATGTAGAGCTCCCTTTGGTACCAGAGTAGAGTGTAAAACCCTGAGAAGTGACCCCATTGTGTAAACTACACACCTCAAGGCATTTATTATTTGCCTGGACATATGACAGGGCTTAAGAGGGAAAGGCGCATGTGAGGCCTATTTTGGTGTTTTTCGCAACATTAGCCCACAATGGCAGGGCTCTGGTGTCAAATAGTAAAACAAACCCCCAAGTAGTGACCCTCATTATGGAAACTGCACCCCTCAAGGCATTTTTTTTAAGGGGTGTAGTGAGCATTTGACCACACAGGTTTTCATTTTATTAATTAGAAATGAATGATCAGTGGATGGTGCAAAGTGAAAATTGAAAATTTCCACAGGTATATGCCATTTTAGTGCACAATATGTTGTGCCCAGTTCGTGCCACTGAAGACAAATACCTCGAAACTGTTAAGCGGGTTCTCTCGGGTATGGCGATGCCATATATGTGAACATAAACTGCAGTTTGAGCACGCTGCAGAGCTCAGAAGTGAGGGAGCGCCATTTGGCTTTTGGAGCTCAGATTTTGCTTAGTGGTAGTTTTGTTTGGGGTTTTGCTGGTATTTCAGTTTATGATGTGGGGGCATATGTAAGCTGTGCGGGGTACATCAGGACATAATAAGAGGGTATAATAATGGGGTAAATAAACAATAATTCATAGATATGTGGCCGGTGTTGCACTGATAAATGGTGCCCAATCTTTTTGCATCGCTATATTCTTAGAGCCAGAACTTTTTTTACTTTTTCTCCACCGGAGCTGTGTGAGGGCTTATTTGTTGCAGGACAATCTGTAGATTTCATTGGTACCATTTTGGGCTACATGCGATTTTTTTATCACTTTTTATTTCATTTTTTTGGCAAGCAAGGTGACCAAAATTGAAACCTTCAATTCTGATGTTTTTTTATTCTTTTTTTTTTTACGGCGTTCGCCATGCGCTATGAATGATAATTTTACTTTGTTCTGCTGGTCCGTACGATTACGGCGATACCATATGTAGAAAGTTTTTCTTATGTTTTGCAGCGTCTGCACAATAAAATCACTTTTGTTTAAAATAATTTATTTTTTGTGTCGTCATATTCTGATAGCCATATATTTTTTTATTTTTCAGTCAAAAATGCTGTGGGAGGCAATTCTGGAATTGATTTTTATTTTATATTTTTTACGGTGTTCACCATGCGGTTAAAATAGCATGATATTTTTATAGTTCGGGTCGTTACGGACGCGGTGATACCACATATGTGTACTTTTTTTCATGTTTTCCCTTTTCTCCTATAATAAAAGACTTATCGTGGGAAAAAAGGCTGTTATAGTGTTTTTTAACGGGAAACTTTTATTTTATTAACTTTTTGACAACATTTTTATTAACTTGTTTTAACTTTTTTTTTGTCCCACTAGGGGATAGGCATGAAGCCATGATTGCTATTCTAATACACCGCACTACCTACGTTGTGCAGTGTATTAGAGCTGTCAGCTATTCACTGACAGCAAGCCTATTAGGCTTCGCCTCCCGGCGGGGCCTAATAGGCTTCCGTACTAGGAAGCCAATGTTAGGCTATGGTTGCCATAGCAACCATCGGTACCCCCGTGGGTGCCGATGGTTGCCATTAGCAACAATAGGGTGTGATCTAACCACCTAGATGCAGCGATAGCTGCATCTAAGGGGTTAATCGGCCGGATCGGAGCCTAGCTCCGGTCCTGGCTGTTAGAGCAAGATCTCAGCTGTGACAAACAGCTGACACCTGCGCCTGTGGCAACCATCATGGTTGCCGACAGGCTAAAAGACACTTAGATGCAGCGATCACTTTGATCGCTGCATCCAAGGAGTTAATCGGCCGGATCGTCGCCTAGCTCCAGTCCTGGCAGTTACAGCGGGGTGTCGGACAGCAGATACCCGGCAGTGATGGTGCTGGCTCAGCTTCTGTGCCAGCACCATCACATACACATTCTCAAGGAGCTGTGATTGGTCAGTCTGAAGTGACTGACCAATCACAGCAATCGCTGACCGGGGACAGCTGTGATTGGTCCCCTGCCATCTTACTGTGCCGTTCAACTGTCATAAACAGTTGACGGCACAGTTCTGTCACTCTGTCCTTTGACAGGGTGACAGTTTTTAGGCAGGACGCACCGGTACGTCCCAGTGCCTTAAAGCACTGTAATACAGGACGTACCGGTGTGTCCTGGTGCGGTAAGGGGTTAACTTTATTTTAGGACAGAATTGAAAATAAACAGCTATTCCCGCATTGTTTTTCACGTTATAAATGTACACCTTTCACTATGCTACATAAATAACATGTTACCTTTATTCTATGGGATAACCCAATTATGGGGATACCAAAGATGTAAAGGTTTTATGTTTTCCTATGTTTGCAAAATAAAAACCCTTTAAAAAAAAAAATTACTTGTTTTTGCATTGCCACCTTTCAAGAACCGTAAACTTTTTATTTTTCCGTCAATGTAGCCATATGTGTGCTAGTTTTTTGCGGGCCAAGGTGTACTTTTCACTTGTAGTATTTTGGGGTAGATGGGACTTATTGATTCACTTTTATTTTAATTTTTATGGTGGGAATGGGAGAAAAAAAGGAAGTTTGCCAGTGTTTTTTGCAATTTTTTTTTGGACGCCGTTCACCCGGCGGTTTAATCAATGTGTTAGCTTTATTGTTTGAGTCGTTACGATTGTGACAATACCATATATGGGGATGTGTTGTTTTTTTTTACACTTTTACTAAATAAAACCACTTTTTGGGGAAACAAATTGGTATTATTTTATTTTTACTCTAACCTTTTTTTGGTTTTTCATAAACTTTATTTAACTGCTTTTAAATTTTTTTTTTTTAGTCCCACCAGGGGACTTCACTATGCGATCTGCTGATTGCTTATATAATGCTTTGGTATACTTAGTATACCAAAGCATTATTACCTGTCAGTGTAAAACTGATAGGCAATCTATTATGCCATGCCTCCGGCATGGCCTAATAGGCAGTTGCTGAAGGCAGACCTGGGGTACTTTGTTAGGCCCCTGGATGCCATGGAAACCCGTCAGCGCCCCGTGATTTCTTGGCGCCGATGGGGTGACAGAGGGAGCTCCCTCCCTCTGTCAAACACATTAGATGCCGCTGTCGCTATTGACAGCGGCATCTAATGGGTTAAACTGCCGGAATCGGAGCGTGCTTCGATTCCGGCAGATGGGGCAGGAGCCAGGCTGTGTATAACAGCCGTGCTCCTGCCGCTGATCGCGTGGGTACACTGTCAGTACCCACCTGATCAGAGCGACTGATATATCCGTCACTATGTGGGAACTAACACCTGCTTGCTGCGGATATATCTGTTGCTGATCGTTAAGGGGTTAATTGCGATATTAAAATACAAGCCAATTTTTTGGCGATGCGTCTCCAAAAAATAATTTCTCATTTTATTCATCTGGACCAATCTGGTTTCATGCCAGGGAAGGCCACTGATGTTAACCTTCGAAGGCTATTTACTAACATATCGTCTAATGTAGGGTCAGGTAGATCCAGAATTGTTGCCTCTTTAGAGCTTGAAAAAGCATTCGACTCGATAGAGTGGTTTTATCTGTGGTCTGTCCTAAGCAAATTTAGATTTGTACCCAGATTTATCCAATGGGTGCATTTATTATATTCCCAACCTGTAGCAAGTATTAAACCATTGGTCACATCTTCCCCTCATTCACACTTGCCCGGGGGACTAGACCAGGTTGCCCACTATCCCCTTGCCTTTTTGCATTGGCCATTGAGCCACTTGCGCTAACTATAAGAGCCTCTCCTGATATAAAAGGTTTTGAGATGGTGGAAGGGAGGAGCACATCTCTCTACGTGGATGACACGCTTCTATTCCTCAATGATCCAGTTCCATCTCTACAGGCGATGTTATCTCTGTTTGATTTATTTACGCTCTGGACTTCGTGTGAATTGGTCCAAATCTTTAGTAATGGCAATAGATGGTGCGGCTAAGGAAATTGCACTTCCTTTCCCACTGAAATGGGGGGACAAAATTACTTATTTAGGCACAGTGATTAGCGCTGATATTTGTAGTTTTATACCTGGTAATATCACGCCTTTGATATAGCTTCTCAAAATGGCGTTTGATAGATGGAAACACCTCCCTCTCACAGTTACAGGCAGAATTAATTTGTTTAAAATGAAGTCCCTACCTAGATTTTTGTACCTTTTTCACAATTCTCCAGTATGGCTACCATTATCACTCTACTCTAATATTGTCAAAGATCTTAGATCTTCTATTTAGGCAGGAGGTAATATTAGAATGGTTCTAGGCACACTACAACTACCCACTGAGCAGGGTGGGCTGGCCCTCCCGAATGTATATCTTTACTTCCTTGCTAGCCAACTGGTTTATGTGTGGTGGTGGTTTACTCATAGACACTTCAATCCCTGTACTGAGCTGGAAGCTTTATTTTGTGGTTCCTATGAAGCCCTGGTGAACTCTATTTATAGACACCCCCCCCCCCCCCGGGACACATGCTTACAGTCCCAATGCAGACTACTCTGAAGGTCATTATTACTCTTTAACTCAGAAGAGGTGTCCTAGTCACCTAGAACACCGCTTTTGCACAGTTGCGAAGACTTCCTAACCCTAGTAAGTGGGCAACCCTGGGTATATATACCTTAGAGGATGTGGTGGTGGAGGATAAAGTAGCTACTTTTGCACAACTTAGATCCAAATACCAGGTCCCGACATCTCAGGTTCCTTTACTTCCAGCTTAGATCCACAGACAAGAGACAAGACAGCACATCCAAAGAAAAGTGGAATTTATTCACCCACAAATGCAACGTTTCAGTCCAACAGGACCTTTCTCATGCATGACCGACTTATTCAAGTAAAATTTTTCCACCAAATTGACTACACACAAACATCCAAAGGTTCCTATGTTGTCAGCATGGATTGCATTGGTTAATTCTACTCTGCCACTTTCTAAACTCACTTATGTAGCACGTGGATGCCCTAATACATTTTTGAAAGTATGGAGCTCTTGGATAACCAATCCTCATACTAGTTCATAACTTGACATTGCTCAGGTTGGTTGGGACTGGAATTTGCTGACGTCTCTCTGCGGTCCCCCATTCCTCCACTAAACTATTCCATTAAGTGATCCTCACCAGGTTTTATTGTACATTTTCTCCTGATAAGGAAAGGCTTTTAGTTAAGGTTCTGTTTTTGTTCTCTAATGTATATGCATATCGATATGTGAAGAAATGTATCCGTATGTTTTTTGTTAAAAATTGACCTTATACAGTTGGTACACCAGATTGGGGGTCCGTCTCTCTGCGGTCCCCCATTCCTCCACTAAACTATTCCATTAAGTGATCCTCACCAAGTTTTATTGTACATTTTCTACTGATAAGGAAAGGCTATTAAGGTTTTGTTTTTGTTCTCTAATGCATATCGATATGTGAAGAAAAGTATCCATATGTTTTTTGTTAAAAATTAACTGGTACTGGTAGTATTTGCTGTATGCAACATTATTTTGTACTTTTGTATTTGTACCGCTGTTTGTTATGAGGTCTTAATAAAAATGACCTTAAAAAAAAGTAGGGTTAATAAAGGGCTCCTGCTGGAGTTTTTTAAAAAATTTTGACAGGTAGCTGTAAATTCTTAATTTTTAAAATCGGTTGGGGGTCCTAAACCGTTTATACAGTGTAAAGTTAACCACAATTAGGACTCATTCAAGAGTTTGATATCGAGAAAGTAAAGCAGGGCAGGGAAAGGGGCTAGTTGGTATTCTTCCCCAGTAAGGGGGATTTGAACCATAAAAGATGCTGCAGCTGTTTCCCCTATAGCCTACATTCAATATAAAAAAAGGAGTTTTCATGTGTGAATTAGCCAATTGAGTCCATGTAATTAATTGATTAGCCTTGTAATATAGAGCCAGATCGGAAAGTGGCTGGTCACATTTTTAGTAATGAATGAAACAGACATATAGTCATTGACTTGTATTCTAGCAGAGGGGGTGGTATGAAGGGAGAATATGGCAGAAGGTTTGGGAAAAATTATTTTTTTTCAGAAGTTCTTCAATATACTCTCAGCTGACCCTATCAAAAGCCTTCTCGGCATCGGTGCAGAGAAGGACCAGAGGGATTTTCTGTAATTGGTCATTGTAAATGGCGTGAAGCACCCTACTTATGTTATGCTTACCCTTTCTCCTGGGACAAATACTACTTCATCTATCCCTACAAGTTTAGTAAGGATTTGGCCCATCATTTGAGATTAGAATGAACTAGTGACATAGGTCTGTAGCTACCACATCTCTCATGTTCCTTATCCTTTTGGGATGGATTGTTATGTAGGCTTCCAGTGATTGCTTAGGGAAGTCAGAGCCCAGGAGAAGAGAGTTGTGTACATCAAGGAAATGGGGTAGCATCTGTTTGTGAAATTTCCTATAATTAGCAATGAGGAGACCGTCTGAACCAGGGCTTTTGCCATTTGGTAAAGAATTCAGGATCTTTTAAAGTTCTGGCATTTTAAAGGGGGTTAACAGAGCTGAATTTTCTTCATCGTACAGACTAGAGTTACTAATTAATCTGGGAATCAAAGTTGTTTCTCTTTGTGGCCTTAACTTTTAATAGATTCTTTAATTTTTGTGGGAGGGACATAAGGTCATTTTGGAGGGATGATGAATTCAGCATAGTTGATTGAGCCTTGTTTAGTGGAGCAGACTGCCTGTATGTAATAATCCAGGACAAAAAGATAGTCCAGGCATTGGTATGTACTGTGAACTTGTGAAATTTTTTTGAAATGAAGGAAACTCGGATTGTGAACTCTCAATGCATAAATCAAGTGCATGCCATTAAAGTCCATTTAAGTTTGTGAAGCTTACTGGTGAAGAATTGTGTTATGAGGGATGTAGAGTCTAGGAAAGGTTCTACAGCCATATTAAGGTCACCTCTTACAATTAGTATGCCCTCTGAAAAAGGGACCACAGGGTTCATATTATCCAATGGATTTGTCTTTTATTGGGTGCGTAGATATTTACCATAGTAATTTTATTGTTGAGGATATGTCCTCTTAAAAATATGAACCTGTCCCCAGGATCTATACAAATTGATCTAGCCTAAAGTTTATGTTCTTACTAATCCCTACTGAGACTCCTCTTTAAGCCGAGCAGTGGGTACTATGTAACCACTGAAGATGTTGTGTTTTGGACAGGTAAGGAGTATGGTTGTGGTAGAAGTGAGTCTCCTGCAAAAGGATTATATCACATTTGTCCCTCTTTAGAAGATTAAACACCTGATATCTCTCCTGTGGTATGTTTAAGCCATTGGCATTGGATTAAGTTATTTTTAGCATAGACATAACCTAGTGTGCACATAACCAAGGTGTCATGTCCGTGGCTGCGGCCGTCAGGTTCACTCACCTCCTGACGGCCGCAGCCATGGGTCTGCGAGCGCTGGCCCCAGTCTCCTCCTCAGGAGAGGCCAGCGCTCACATCCACTCACCTCGGCCAGGTCCCGCAGGGTGTGCGCGCACGCTCATATCCACTCTTAAAGTGGTAGCTCGCACACTGGACCTTCATATGTAATTAGCATATGAGTATCCTGGATTATAAGAAGGACCCAGCCCCTTGCTTCAATGCCTGAGTGTTGTTGTCGTATCCATAGTTTGTCTTGCAAATGGTCCCCTAATATTTCCAGCTCCCAGTGTTCCCTGTTCCTGTATCCTGTATCCCGTGCTATCCTGATTTAGTGCCGTGCTGAGCTGTAGTCGTGCTGTGCTGTATCGACACCTGTCCTGCTACTCCACGCCTGACATCTACCTGCTGCCTAGTCCCAGCTGAGCCTACCTTGCTACTGCCCGAGCTGCCACAGGTACCCTATATGAACTATAGACTCTGACCTGCGCCCTGTTGGTCAGCTGCCATACCGCCAAGGAACCCTACGTGACACACGGTAGTTAAGAGGTATGCCATTCACCAACAAATAACAATAAAACGATGAACATATTGAGGAACGGTACGGCTCAGTGGGTCACGAACCCTATGTGACCGTATGCTCAGGCCGGGTGGTCACTGTTCTTTACAAGGTTCCAGTTTGAGCTTCATTATCGGCCGGCTGACAAAAATGTGAGGGTCGATGCCTTGTCCAGGTCTTTCGATACAGAAGACACCATGGAACATTATTGATCCGTCTTGCATTGTCTCTGTCAACCCCCTGCAAGTTAGTGATACTCCTCCAGGGAGGACTTTTGTGCATCCGGCTGACAGAGGGAGAATCCTAGGCTGGGGACACTCCTCTAGACTGGCAGGTCACGCGCGGATCCGTAAGACCCTGGATCTGATTGCCTGTCCTTTCTGGTGGTCCACGCTGCCCAAGGACATTATGGATTTTGTGTCTTCCTGCTCAGTGTGTGCAGCTAACAAGATCGCTCACTCCAGACCTGCTGGCCTGCTCCAGCCATTGCCTGTGCCCAATGCTCCCTGGCAGCATATAGCTATGGATTTTATCACTGACCTGCCTCTCTCTGCTGGATGCAGTACTGTCTGGGTGGTGGTGGATCGATTTTCGAAGATGGCCCACTTCGTTCCTCTGACTGGTCTTCCTTCTGCTCCTCAACTGGCCAAGCTGTTCATCCAACACATCTTCCGCCTGCACAACTTGCCAAAACATATTGTGTCTGATCGGGGGGTTCAGTTCACCTCAAAGTTCTGGAGAGCCCTCTGCGGTCTCCTAGGTGTAAAGTTGGACTTTTCCTCGGCCTACCATCCTATCAGATCTTGGAGAACTACTTACCCCACTTCATCTCCAAGCAGCACGATGATTGGGTGCAGTTGCTCCCGTGGGCTGAGTTCTCTTACAATAATCACACCAGTGAGTCCACACAGAAGACACCATTCTTTATTTTCTATGGCCAACACCCTCGAGTTCCTCTCCCGGTGCCTGATAGGTCCAAGGTACCAGCTACTGACACGGCTTTTAGGGATTTTCTGCAGATCTGGCAGCAGACTCGATCCTCCATCCTGCTGTCTGTTGACCGCATGAAACGGAGGGCGGACACAAGGAGATGAGAACCTCCTCAGTTTCCTCCCGGCACGAAGGTCTGGCTGTCCTCCAGGAATATTCGACTGAGGGTGGCGTCGTACAAATTTGCTCCCAGGTTCCTCGGACCCTTCAAGATCCTGCAGCAGATCAACCCTGTCACCTACATGCTTCGGCTGCCCCCTACCCTCAGGATCCCCAACTCCTTCCATGTCTCTCTCCTGAGACCAGTGGTGCTGAACCGCTTTACCAAGACTTCTAGCCCTGCGGTTGCCTCCAGCGGCCCTTCAGACACCTTCGAGGTTAAGGAGATCTTGAGCACCAAGACAGTGAGAGGAAAGACTTTTTATTTGGTGGATTGGAGTGGGTTTAGTCCTGAAGTGAGGTCCTGGGAGCCAGAGGAGAACCTGAATGCTCCTACCCTTCTGAAGAAGTTTCTCTCTCGCTCTAGCCCCAAGAGGAGGGGATGTAAGAGGGGGACACTGTCATGTCCGTGGCTGCGGGCCATCAGGTTCACTCACCTCCTGACGGCCGCAGCCATGGGTCTGCGAGCGCTCACGTCCACTCACCTCGGCTGGGTCCCGTAGGGTGCTCTTGAAAGGGCAGTGCGCGCACCGGACCTTCATATGTAATTAGCATATGAGTACCCTGAATTATAAGAAGGACCCAGCCCCTTGCTTAGACGCCTGAGCATCGTATCCTTAGTTTGTCTTGCAAATGGTCCCCTAGTGTTTCCAGCTCCCAGTGTTCCCTGTTCCTGTATCCTGTATCCTTTATCCCGTGCTATCCTGATTTAGTGCCATACTGAGCTGTAGTCGTGCTGTGCTATATCTACGCCTGTCCTGCTACTCCACGCCTGACGTCTACCTGCTGCCTAGTCCCAGCCGAGCCTGCCTTGCTACTGTCTGAGCTGCCACAGGTACCCTATACGAACTATAGACTCTGACCTGCGCCCTGTTGGCCAGCTGCCATACCGCCAAGGAACCCTACGTGACACAAGGTAGTTAAGAGGTATACCATTCACCAACAAATAACAATAAAACTATGAACATATTGAGGATGTTGTTATACATAGAAATTGTAGGTATGGGGAGAGAGGAAAATAGAGCAAGATTTGTCAATGTCGCCTTCAATTATTTTTATTGATACCGACTGTTCCCTATAACAGTCGGTATCAATAAAAATAATTGAAGGCGACATTGACCAATCTTGCTTTATTTTCCTCTCTCTCCATACCTACAATTTCTATGATTCAAATAGGTGGTGTACACCAGAGCAGGAATGGTCATTATAATTGTAAACTTAAAATAAACGAATAAAATAGGAGGTTCACCCTTTATAACTTTCTGGATGTTGTTATACAAACACAGGACCTGTTTAAAACATAAAATTGAAAAGTAAGAAAGAAGTTAATTGGGGTCTTCTTTCAGTAACAGATAAGAGAGACAGAAAAGGCTGCCAGTGACCTCTTACAAGAAGTGACACTGTGACAAGCTAAAATCAGTGTGGGGGCCTAAGGATTACTGGTATAGGGAACTTTTTTTTTGGGCGTTAATATGCCACTAAAGGTAAATTTTTATGCCATGTGGAGGATATTTAATAGAGGCGGCATAGAAATGGTAAACTAGACATGAGACATAAAGTTGGAACATATAATATAACTAGAAACAAAAAGCACGCCGGCGCACATAGGGCATTACCTGGGTAATCAAAATAAAAACAAAATTTATGGGTTATGCTAACCTGTTGGTGTGGTGCTGGGAGAACAACACCCTTGAGAAGCTGTTAAAATGTCTGGAGCTGCTGTCCAGTATTTATTCAGGGTCAAATGGTGCGTAAAGAAACGTAAAAAACAATCGAAGTAGAAAGGAAAAAAAATTCTAGGCATCGTTTACAAGTATACTGGTGATAGATTATCGCTGTGACAATGAGAAATTCAAAGATAAAAATGTTTCTACTATATTTATGTAAAAATCGCTTTGCGTTTTAAAATCGGATTGCTTTTTTCAATAGGCAATTACATAAAATGTCATCTTATGTTGGTGATATTTAAAGATAAAAAGGCTGCCAAACTAAAAGTTACCTAGGTCAAGGGTCAAACCAACGTAAAAAATTGTTCCCATGTAAAATACGATAAAATATAATATAATAAGCAGAATCATACTGTGATAAAATGGTCCTGAAAGAACAGCAATACAAAAATATATGTAAAATTTGTTGAAATTGGGGATGCTGGAACTGGGGCAGGTTATGTTGCTATAGTACCCAGTCATAGTGTCAAAGGTTAGCATGACCTGAGTACTGCAGGACTGGGTGAATGATAGACACAGGTTGCCATCGAAAACCATGGACTCATGCTAAGGAGGCTAGGTTGGTTAGGAAAAGGAACGTTTGGGTGGAATATTTGTCATTTTATTGTTCCACATTAAGTGGTAGCTATGCCGTGTGACTGTCGGTAAATTGTATGACCGGTTCGGGTAAGACAAGGAATAGAGGGTTGGATGAATTTAGGAGTGGAGTGAAAGTATCCCTGTTGTCATAGAGACTGCCAACCCGATGACTAGTAGTTTCCATCAGGGTAGTGTAAACACTTCTCTAATATATGGATGAGCAGATAGTATTCTGCAGGGGTAGGTACGCATCTGTGTAGTCATGGTAACCTACGGTAGCCCTTAGCAGTCAATAGAAGTGAAGTTCAAGTATGGGATGCGTCTCTGTCGTTTAGAGATAGTATTAAAGGGGTTTTCCCATCAGAGACATTTATGACATATCCACAGGATATGTCATAAATGTCAGATAGATGCAGGTCCCACCTCTGGAACCCGCATATATCTCTATAACGCGGCCCCCTAAACCCCATTCTACTGCTATGTGTTGAGACTGAAGCGTGTGATCTCCAACCATGAATTACGGAAACAGCGTAGCTCAGCGAGCTACGCTGTTTTTGTAACTCCCATAGTAGTGAATTGCAGTTATGAAAGCAGCGTAGCATGCGAGATATGCTGTTTCCGTAACTACCATTCATTTCTTCGGGACTAACGGAAACAGCGTAGCTCGGTGAGCTACGCTGTTTCTGTAATTCATGGTCGGGAATCACATGCTTCAGCCACAACACAGAGAGATAGAATGGGGTTTAGGAGGCTACGTTCTAGAGATAGGTGAAGGTCGCAGAGGTGGGACCCACATCTATCTGACATTTATGACATATCCTGTGGATATGCCATAAATGTCTCTGATGGGAAAACCCTTTTAAATGTGGCAGGGGTGAGGACACATCTCTGTAGTCATGGTAAGCTAGAACAGGGTGTTTTTTTGAGATTGACAAACATTCATATGATTTATATGATTTATCTGTGGTCATAGAGGCGCAACAGAAACAGGGAATGATCAAAAGTCTTGAGCGAGAAGCCGAGTTGGATTGGAACGCCTGCATCAACCTGAGGGAACAACACAGGTAATCGATTTTGAGCAGCCCAAATCTTGATACGGCTAGGTGCTGGAAGCATCTTTAATGTAGGAGCTCTACTCACTTTATTCTTATTTACCAGACAGTCTTTTTAACTCAGGGTGGAAGTTCTTTTGTAGGCTTGTGAGAAGAGATATTTATGATACCCATTCTTCCTGATATTTATTATACCCTTTCTTCCTTTTCTTTTATTCAAAATTCAGGACCGGCTATGGAAATCAGAATGAATGTGTACAATTTTTTTGCACTCTGTTGTACTGGCTAAAGCGAATATTGTGAATCCGCCTGTTGTAATGAATACTAGCATATTCTAAAGAACTGTTAATGTTAATTGTTAAAAAAATGTGTATGTGATGATGATATTATTCATATGGAAAACTACTAAGTCCAGAAATTCGATCTCGTCCATACTAATGGTACTAGTGAATGTGAGGCCCCAAGTGTTGTCATTGAGGGAGTCACAGAATAGGGTTGCCAGCTTGTGAGTTTCCCTCCAAAAGACAAATGGGTTATCAATGTACCTTTTGTGCAGCAGTATGTTTTGTTTTACCCATGGGTGTTTCCAGATGTATGCATCCTCAAATCACCTATGACAAGGTTGGCATAGCTAGGGGCCACACGTGTGTGTGTTCTTTTTTGGTGGTAGGTGGGGTCTTGGTACGTGAATACATTATTATTCAAGATGAACATAATGCTCTGACATATAAAATCAGCTTGCTTACTATCCATTTCCAGGTCTCTATCTAGAAAATTTGTTTGGCTTTTGAGTCCCAAGCTGTGCCTACTATTACTGTGTAGAGAGCCTATAGAATGTGGGGTGCAATTAACACAACATATTATAGCAGGGGAAAATTACAAACTTTATTGAAAAAATTCACAAATGTTAAAAGATGAGTCATGCCAAGCATGAATAAAAACGTTCATCGAATGCCAGAGAAATATGTACAGCAATGGGTAAAATTACACATGTAGACAATATTGGCTGCTATAGAAAGCAGACTGATCAATCGTATGGACAGAGACAGAAATACAGGGAAATAACATGTAACGTATCGCTACAAACCATAACAATGCAGGCTTAATAGTAAAGTCTCAGTTAGATCAGATACTAGCAGTCTAAATGTCAAGAACCTAGTAATTACATAGCACTCTGAGTAGGTGTAGTTGAGCACAGCAGCACGAAGAAAGGAGTACAGCCAGTCACATACCCATGGTGAAGTCTCTGGCAAGAGAGATCGTCAGACCCGACGCGCGTTTCGGCGGGATGCCTTCATCCGGGGGTGGCGTCTCTCCAGCTGAGGTCACCCTTTTAAGGAGTCCTCTGTCCAATCGTGTGTATCAAAACACAGATGGTATGAATGAGTGGGATTGAAGCATCGACGTCATGTGCCAGGTATGGAGATGGCCGCTAAAGTGCTTCCGGTCACGCGTCATGGGGGAGGGAGCGGGTCGACGGCGTTTGACGCCGAGGAGCCGCGCCCACCCCGATAGAGACGCGCCAATCGGAAGGAAGCGGAGCCCCTCCCCCTGACACAAGCGCACTGCAACAATCTCCAGCACGTCAGAGGTAATCTTACTGTGTAGAGCACTCACATCCAGAGCTATGAACAGTAGTTTGAAGGTCCAGCCAAGCCCCCCAGCTCGTTGATCAGCTTTGTAGAGTCTTCGAGGAAACACATTAAGAACATTGTCCGTTTACACTAGCACATTTTGTAGAGCTCCTAACTTAAAGAATATAGTAGCACCTAGCCATATCAGGAATTTGGGCTGCTCAAAACCAACAAGAACTACCTGTGTACAAAGTTACAAATGTGGCATATACTGATGTCTGCGCTGTGCCACCATTACCCACAACTCTGAAAAAAAATTAACATCAAGCATGGACTGACTTGTACATTGAACTATATCATTTATCTAATAAACTGTATCGGTAAAATACAATATGTGGGGAGGACTATGCAGCCCATACATTGTGGGCTCAACAAACATAGGTAAAACTGTCACAAAAAATTCCTTCATAACAGTATTTCAAAACATCGCACTATAAAACAATGTGGGACGATAAAATGACAAATATATAACTTCCAGTTTGGCGGTCTTTTTATGTTTAAATATCACCAACATGAGATGACATTTTATGTAATTGCGTATTGAAGAAACCAGATACAGTATAATGCCCCCATAGCTGCCACCATATCAGTATAATGCCCCATAGTAGACCCCATACAGTATAATGACCCCATAGCAGCCCCATAAAGTATAATGCTCCAATAGCAGTCCTGTCAGTATAATGCCCCATAGCAGACCCCATACAGTATAATGCCCCTCATAGCTGCACAACACAGTACAATGCCCCACATAAATGCCCCCATACATTATAATGCCCTCATAGCAGCCTCATACAGTATAATGCCCCCTAGCAGCCCCATACAGTATAATGTCCCTCATAGCTGCCCCCACACAGTATAATGCCCCCTTAATTGCCCCCACAGTGTAATGCCCCCATAACTGCCCCACACAGTATAATTCCCCTATAGCAGACCCTATACAGTATAAAGCTCCTCATAGCTACCCAACACGGTATAATGTCCCCCATAAATGTGCCCAAATAGTATAATGCCCCCATAGCAGCCCCCAAACAGTATAATGCCCCTCATAGTTCCCCCACACAGTATAATGCCCCCTTAGCTGCCCCCACACAGTATAATGACCCCATAGCTGTCCCCCACAGTGTAATGTCCCCATAGCTGCCACCATATCAGCCCCCCCATACAGTATATTTCCCCCATACCTGTTATCCCACAGTGTAATGCCCCCATAGCTGCCACCATATCAGCCCCCCATACAGTATAATGCCCCCATATAAGACCCTATACAGTATAATGCCCCTCATAGCTTCCCAACACAGTATAATGCCCGCCATAAATGCCCCCATACAGTATAATGCCCCCATAGCAGCCCTATACAGTATAATGCCCCTCATAGCTGCCACCATATCAGGCCCCCCTTATACAGTATAGTGCCCCCATATGTGCATAATAGAAAAATAATAAAATTACTTCCCTATCCCCGTTCCCACGATGTGTGGATCCTTTGCCCCACTGTGTTATGAGTGACTCGGCGCAGACAGGCGCGATGACGTCACTAAATCGCGTCTGTCTGCACCGAGCCGCTAATGGCTCAAGGCACAGTGAATACTGGAGGAAGGAGCCGTCAGCTGCTTGCGCCAGCATAAAATTCAACTGTATCGGTGTCCTGAGGACGCGACCCACAGGTCGCGACCCACAGTTTGTAATGTATTGTAATATGCAGTTTGTGTTTGCGGTGGAGAGAGGAGAGGGGGGCTGTAATTTAAAGCACACACACAGTACAATACAATACACATACATTAGGGGCCCCCTCTGCAGCTTACCTGGAGTCGTCCATGCTCTTCCGCACCGACTCTTCCACAGTTGCTGGAACGCCTCTCACGTGACGTCACGGTCACATGGTACACCGGGTGTGACACCTAAAGGAGCCCTGCCGGTAACCAAGAAGTGGCGGCGTCACGGCAAATAAAGAATTAGCAGTAGTGTGGCAACGGGGGCCCCGTGGGCCCCCCAGGCTTAGGGGCCCGGTCGCGCAGTGCGACTGCTTCGACCCCTATTGCTACGCCACTGGAGAATGGGGTGCCCCCTCCGACAGCTGGTTGTCACGGCAGCCCAGGGGCTTAATGAAGGCTCCCAGGACTGCCTTCACTCTGCCTTTGTTAAGCCCTGCCACTGGCATAAAAATAACAATATACTGCAATACATCAGTATTGCAGTGTATTGTACCAGTGATCCAACGATCGCTGGTTCAAGTCCCATAGGAGGACTAATACATTGTGTAAAAAAAGTTAAATAAAATTTTTAGTAGTACATTTTAAATAATCAATAAATAATTAAAAATTAAAAAAAAAACTTTTCCCATTTTTCCTTTTAAGTAATGTAAAAAATAAAAAAAAATAACAAAATTGGTATTGCTGCGTCCGTAAAAGTCCGAACTATTACAATATATCATTATTTAATGCACATAGTGAACGTCGTAAAAAGAAAAAATATATAAAAACACCAGAATCGCTGTTTTTTGGTTAACATAGCGGTGAAAAAAAAACGTAATAAAAAGTGATCAAAAAGTCGTTTGTTCAAAAAAATTGTACTAATAAAAACCACAACTCTTGCCGCAAAAAAAAATTAAACCGTTTCAGAATATAGAAAAAAAAAATTTTTTTCTAACAAATAGTTTTTTATTTTTAAAAGGAGTAAAACATTAAAAAACTTATATAAATCTGGTATCGCCGTAATCGTATTGACCAGCAGAATAAAGTACATTTTTCATTTCTACCGCACGGTGAAAGACGTAAGAACAAAAGCCAAAAGAAAATGGAGGAATCACAGTTTTCCAATTCCACCCCACTTAGAATTTTTTTGGTTTCCCAGTACATTATATGGTACTTTAAACGGTGCCAATAGAAACTACAACTCCTCCCGCAATATACAAGCCTTCACACCACTCCATTGACGGAAAATTAAAAAGTTATGGCTCATAGAAGGCGGGGAATGTAAAATGAAAATTAGAAAAAAAAAACATGGCTTGGACACTAAGAGGTTAAGCTGGAGGATTGTTGTGGTTTGGTGAGGAGCTCCAGGATCGAGCATTTATCACACAGTGCAGCTACTGTAGCTCTTCCACCCATAAACCTCTAATCCAAAACATGTTCATTCATTTATTCTATTACATGCATAATTGTACACAATGATACTATGGGTATGTTCACACAAGGTCATTACGTCCGTAATTGACGGACGTACTTCGGCCGCAAGTACCGGACCGAACACAGTGCAGGGAGCCGGGCTCCTAGCATCATAGTTATGTACGACGCTAGGAGTCCCTGCCTCGCTGCAGGACAACTGTCCCGTACTGAAAACATGATTACAGTACGGGACAGTTGTCCGGCAGCGAGTAAGGGACTCCTAGCGTCGTACATAACTATGATGCTAGGAGCCCGGCTCCCTGCACTGTGTCCGGTCCGGTACTTGCGGCCGAAATACGTCCGTCAATTACGGACGTAATGACCTTGTGTGAACATACCCTATAGCTTATACACTGCTTACATTAAGACCTGCCTGATAGAGGACTGGCATACTTTATACATACAAACACAGTTAACCAATGAGTATATTAGCAAATGTGAGAACCACATTTGCTCAGTTAGTTAAGAACAGACTGCATCTACATCTTGTTTTTTCTTTGTCCATAACCCTCACTAATTATAAATGGTCCTAGAGAGGAGTTCTTCTGAAAGTGACTTTTCAAGGTCCCCAAGGTTACGTTAGCTTATGATAGAACCTATTATAGGTTACTACATCAAGACTTTCTTTCTGCTGCCTCATAACCCTGTCTTGTACCTACTCCATGTAATTATGTCCCTCATGCTTCCTGTCCCCTGACCTTAGACTTCTGGGTAACTGACCTCGGCTTGTTTTGGATCACCGACTGCTGATTAGACAACCTACTATTTTAGAACCAGACAACCAGAGTAATATGAATACTTCCTGCCTCGGGACTCTGGTCTGCTTCAGTCTTCTGATTTGATATGTTTTAATGACATTGACTTCCAATCTTTTTAATGTGGGGAGCCCCTAAAAAAAATGTTCACTGCTGGGGAACCCCTGCTCCCATTTCTACCTCAAAGCTGCTTGTTGTAGGGGAGGGTAAAGCATTATATAATTGTATATTTTGGTCAAGATTTGTATACCTCTCTGCCTGTAACCATGAGCAGGCTGTGACAATTCTTGCTGCTGTCTTCTGGCGAGCCCAATAGGTTCCAGTGAACTTTGATTGGCATCCCTGCTCTATAAACTGCTGGTTCCTGTTATGCTCCTAGAACCCAGGAGTTAAAAAGAATAGATACCGTGAGGGAAATTTCTAAGTAAAATGCATCTGATTTCTGGCACAAATTATGTCAAAAAAACAAAATACATGCCGGATGCCAAATTTAGTAGAAATTTTTTCACCTTCTTGAAAGTTTTAAATAGTGTCTCGAAAAAAGGGTGTGGCAAAAAGGAGTCATAAAAGTGTCTATTATGTCTAGCAAGATATGTCAAATTTATTATAAAGCATGCGCTGATGTGATCAATTTGGCACAGTTTATGCTTGTCTGGTCTAGTTTTCTACTGTTTATCTTTAAAGGGTAACTAAACGTTCAACAAACTTCTGACATGTTATAGTGACATGTCAGAAGTTGTGATTGATTGGGGTCCGAGCACTGAGACCCCCACCAATCGCTAAAACGAAGAGGCAAAAGTGCTTGTGTGAGTGTTCAGCCGCTTCCTTTCTGTTCAGCTTTTTCCAGAAATCGATCTAGCGGTGTACGGACTCAATAGAAAGTCTATGAGCCAGTACTCTGCTACATTGGCTTTCCAGAAAAAGCCGAACAGAAACTAAGCGGCTGAGCGCTCACACGAGCACTATAGCTGCTTCGTTTTAGTAATTGGTGGGGGTCTCTGTGCTCAGACCACCACTGATCAAAACTTGTGACATGTCACTATGACATGTCAGAAGTTTGTTGAACATTTAGTTAACCTTTAATACAGTATTAATAAATATTCCTCAAGTCTGTACCAGCTAACATATGGCTTCGTTCATATCAGCGTCGGGTTTCCGATCATGGGTTCCGTCGGACCTTTCCATCAGGGGACCCCATGAATGAAAACCAAACTGAAACAAATGGAAACCGTAGCTTTCTATTTTCATCAACATTGATTTCAATCGGAACGCATCCGTTGCAAATGGTTTCCGTTTGTCCCCGTTGTGTTAGGTTTTCGTTGTTTTGACGGAATCAATAGCGTAGTCGACTGCGCTATTGATTCCGTCAAAACAACGGAAACCTTACGGAACGGTGACAAACGGAAACCATTGCAACGGATGCGTTACCATTGATATCAATGGTAATGCAAACGGAAATCTATGGTTTGGTTTTATTTCAGTTTCAAATATTCTTAAAATATAGTTGCCATTTTTATAATTTTTTTATTTTGGTATAATATTTCTATGTAGAGTTTTAGTCAATATCTTCCCAGTGTCAGTATTTTATGTCGTGCTGATCACTGTTTCTTCAGTAACAAAGCAGTTAAACATTTTGAAAGAACAACACTTATCTCTTACTGACTTACCAGACAAAATGTGCTACCTACTGATGGCTGATAACCAACCAGTGAAATAAGATGAATTCATCATGTGTCTTCTTTCCGCTTTTTATACAAGAGTACAGTGACTTGTTACATTCCTCGTACAGTAAGCTGCTTACAGTTGCCAGTCAATGATTGGAATCACACTCTAAGTGAACTTTTCCAATGCAGCATATTAAATTTATGTGAGTAATTTATAGTTATTTTAAAACTTACAACTTAGCTCTAGATATTCTCTTATCTACAACAAACAATAATTTATTGGCAATTTAATAAATTGGGAAATTATTAAATTACTTTTTAACAATACTTGGTTAGCTGATGAATACATTTTGTCAGAAGTGCCAATAAATGTACCGGTACACATGGCCATACACATATTTTTTAGTTGGTATTAATATTCCCTTAAGTTTTTAGTAATGTATAAAAATAAAAAATAAATATTAAAACCCTTTCCCATTTTTCCTTTAAAGTTATGTAAAAAATAGAAAAAACAAACATGATAGGTATTGCCACCTCTGTAAGAGTATGTTCACACGGCTTATTTTCTGCCGTTTTTCAGGCAGTAAACGGCCGAAAAACAGCCAAAAAATGGCCAAACATCGGAAGCAGAACGCCTCCATACATCTGCTCATTGATTTCAATGGGAAAAACGACGTTCTGTTTAGACGGGCCGTTTTTTTATGCAGCCGTTTTTAAAAACGGCCGCATAAAAAAATGCCAGTGAAAAAGAAGTGCATGTCACTTCTTGAGCCGTTTTTGGAGCCGTTTTTCTTTGACTCTATAGAAAAACAGCTCCAAAAAAGACAGTAAAAAACGTGAGTTGCTTAAAAAAATGGCTAAAAATCAAGAGCTGTTTTCCCTTGAAAACAGCTCCGTATTGTCAGACGTTTTTTAGCAAGCGTGTGAACATACCCTAAAAGTCACAACTATTAGAATGTAACATTATTTAATCCTCCATGAATACACATTCACAACTACATATTAGACCACTGAATATGTTATACTGTATTTTCTGCAAAACAGCTTGTCATAGTTAAATGAATCAGAAGCCTATAAACTCTCAAAACATGCTATTATTTTTTTTTCAATTGTGTAAAATCACATTACAAAATAAGAGACATTGAGGATTTAATTAGAAATTAAAGTGCATCTTTACTGGAAGTGCAGAATTATCAATAAGAATGTCAAGCCGTTGACAGAAAGTCAATGTCTTTGGTATGTCCAGAGGGCAATACAGTCTGTTAACGTTTGCTGGACCCTCTGTGCTGTTTGCCTGAGGTGTCTTCAGCAATACAGAATACACACGTGACTTTTAAAGAAATGGAATGACAATGCTGCTGAGAAAGAAAAAAGACATACAAATAAAGATGAGAGAAACATGTAGTGGTACAGGCCCCCAGATAGAGAGTATTGTATGTCAGACTAACAGCGTCAGTGTGTTTAAAGGAATACTTTTATATATACTCTAATAAGAAAGCAACTACCGAGACCATTTTATTATTTTTGTCATAGGTCTTCACTTAGCCAAACAATTATTGTGGCGGTTGAATGCAGAAAACTATGTCCAGTCTCCAAACACCCACCCAGGGACTTTAAAAGCATTGTACTCGTTGAAATAGGAATAAGATAAACTATCAGGATCAAACACCTACCACTTTAGGTCTGACCTACATAATTCTAAAACCCCCAATACATCAACAGACAAAGACATTCCGAGCTTACAGTTCTAAAACAAAATTCACATGTAATATGGCCAAAAGGACAGTGACTGAGGCGGGATTCACACGACCGGGTCGTTCCCGAGCCCGAGTGTCGGCCGGTAAAATCGTCCATTTTGCCCGGCCGGTTTGCATTAAGTTTTACATCCGTGCAGGGCCGGGCAGATCCGGACAGTGACATCAGCGGCAACTCCTGAAGGGGAATCCCCATGTGTTCGGGGATTCCGCTTCAGGAGTTTCCCCTGATGTCACTGCTCAGATATGGACAGAGACATCAAGCGCTCTGTCCAGGAGCGGAATCCCCGAAAACACGGGGATTCCGCTCCTTCAAGGAGCTAAAGTGCGGCTAGCACATAGCAGAGCGGGGAGATACCTCCCCGCTCTGCTATAGTGGTGTCGCTACAGTAGCAGCAGCCGCAGCTGCAGCTGCTAGCGGCGCCATAGAAGGTGTCGCCGGGCCAGGGTGCTTTTAAAACAAGCAGGGGAAGGGAGCCAGCGCAGCGCTCCCTTCCACCTGCTGTACACCCCGGCCCTGCCACACAGTGTACAGCGATGCCATTCGTCAGAATGGCATCAACTCCTCCTCCTCATATGCACTCTGCGCTGTGAGGAGGAGGAGATAGAGCGCAAGCTCCGGAAAACCCGGCCATCACTCGGGACACATCGGGTTTTGCCGGCCGTCAAAAAATCGGTCGTGTGAATAGCCCCATTAGGGGTCTATTATTCCTAATGCAGCCGGGTGCCGGCCGATTTATTAACGGCCGGCACCCGGCCGGGAAACCCTGCCGTGTGAATGATTCCTTAGCAAAGCATTTCTCCATTGTTAAATGATATAATGTCAAAGCATATCTGTCATTGTTCATGACGCAAAAAGAAAAGCAAAAATTAATAGACTAATTTTATTTCATCCATAAAATATATAAATTGCTAATAATAATAATAATAACAACAATAAAAGATGATGATAATAATCACATTAATAGAATGATAACAGTAATAATAATGTGTGTGTATATTACTTATGTTGTATGCTCAAATAACTGCTAAATAATGTATATTCACTTGTTTACAAATTGAAGCTCATCTTTATTTGTTAAACAATTTCCCCCTCAGGCTTCCCTCAATTAGCACATATTTCTCCTTCTTAGGCTATGTTCACACGGGGTCTTTTGCCGAGTTTTTTGACGCGGAAACCGCGTCGCAAAACTCGGCAGAAACGGCCCGAGAACGCCTCCCATTGATTTCAATGGGAGGCGTCGGCGTCTTTTTCCCGCGAGCAGTAAAACTGCCTCGCGGGAAAAAGAAGCGACATGCCCTATCTTCGGGCGCTTCCGCCTCCGACCTCCCATTGACTTCAATGGGAGGCAGGAGAAAGCGTGTTTTCTGCCCGCGGCGCTCAATGGCCGCGGGCGAAAAACGGCGCGATCATTGCTATTCACACGGAGTATTTTGGGGGAGGAATATCTGCCTCAAAATTCCGTTTGGAGCTTTGAGGCAGATATTCCTCCCCCAAAATACTCCGTGTGAACATAGCCTTAAACTTTTCTTGCATGTTTTCTTCTTGCAGTCAGGGGCAATAAGAGATAACTGTACTTCTGAAATAACCATGAGCTACTACCTTCCAACTATATCAAATTAGGTCTAAGGCTGGTCATACACATAATATACTTGTCGGCCAAATGCTTGATAAGCCAACAGTTATTCCTCCAGATCCCCCCAAACACATGCACGCTTGGCCGATTCCTTCAGATCCCCCCAAACACATGCACGCTCGGCCGATTCCTTCCGATCCCCCCAAACACATGCACGCTCGGCCGATTCCTTCAGATCCCCCCAAACACATGCACGCTTGGCCGATTCCTCCAGATCCCACCAAAAACATGCACGCTTGGCCGATTCCTTCAGATCCCCCCAAACACATGCACGCTTGGCCGATTCCTTCAGATCCCCCCAAACACATGCACGCTTGGCCGATTCCTTCAGATCCCCCCAAACACATGCACGCTCGGCCGATTGTGCATGTATTCTGAAGGGGTAGAGGGGAGGAAGCCGCTGCTAGGCCCCTCTAGTTGCTCATCTGCCCCGAGAACAAAAGGATCCGGCATGTTGAAATCCAAATGCCTAATCCTTCCCTCCCTTGACATCTGCTGTGGTTGGAGAGCTGGGAGGCCCCCATACACATATGAAGGTTGGCCGATCCTGCCAAAATGGGCAGGTTCAGCCGACATTAATCTAAAGTGATTGGTCACCGTTACAGTACCAATTTTGTTTAGTGTGTGTAATTTGCAGTACCACTTGTCCTGTTTTGTTTTTTTTAATTATTATTTCAATCGTAACAATTGTGGCTGAAGTGAAAAAAACAACTGAATGGCAGTAAGTTTATGAGATTCAGTCATTGAGCCCTAACCTCTGACATGTAAACTTATTGGACTTCAAATGCAGGGATTTTTAAATCCCAGAGATTCCATTTAACAGCTCTGTTACAGGGTGACTGGCTGGGACTATTTAGGCTCTGCAGCATGCTCTGTGATAGGATAAAGCATATGGTCGAAGGATAACACATAATGTGATTTCTGAATATTAGTGTGTGTGAGTTTAGCCAATAGTTTAAATGACTAAAAGTACCATTGGCAGTGTAAAACACATTAGTAAGCCCTACTGATCATATATAGTTTATTTTTATTTTTTTCCTTTATTTAAAAAAAAAAAGCACCAAAAATTTCTAAGCTATTCATTTATATGGGTTCAGATAGCAGGCATGATATTTGATAAATATGCATTAGATATATTATTTAGCACAATAATACTCAAATCTCTCCCCAGCTATCTCTCACACAAATACTCATCAATGTATTATAATACATACACTGTAATGAGCTTCACATAACCTGAAAGAAATTTTTGCAAGAGACCGTATGTATAAAACAGACTCTTTGGGATTCACGGCTTTGTAAAATGTGATAATGCAATTCATGTTTTGAGTGAAATATACTTCAGCCAACCTAAAATATGTTTGAATATCTACAAGGTAGCAAAGACATAAAAAAAAGTAATGCAGCTTGATCTAAGTCATAGAAAGAGAACATTCAAGTTATTCAGAACATCATAATTTCAAAGTAATTTAAATGACACAATCTTGTAAGTATAATTACCAGGAAGAATGTGTGAGGAGTGTAGAGCATGACGTTATGAAAAACAAGTAGGACAGGAACATAGTAAAAATTTACGAAGGTGCCATGCTGGTAAAACAAAACTAGAATCAACTATCCTTAAAGGGAATGTGTCGCTAGAAATTTTTTTATTTCTTTTTTATTTAAACAATTATTATTTGAGTGATTACACATTATTTTATTTTTTTACATTTTTTCACAAGTCAGGAAATATTATAAATTAGATTCTAATTTACAACATTTCCATGTGCTGGGCACTAGAGGGAGCACTTCCCAAAATTGCAGCATGGTCAATGTGGTAAAACAACCTCATTGATTTATGCTGCAAATTTGTGGTAGACACACTCGCTCTAGTGTCCTCACACAATCCCCCCTCCCTTATCCTGGCTAGTGCCAGGAGAAGGAGGGGGTTGAATCTTCAAACCTCCTACATTTTCTGAGCGAATGCACAGTGTAGGAGGATTAGATACAGTGCTAAGCAGACAGTATAACACTAACATACACAAACATAATACACACATCACATACACAAACATAACTTACCTGCTCCTGCCGCCGCTGCCGCCTCCGCTCCTATTCCTTGCGCCTTCGCATATGGCCGGAAGCCGCGGCCGGAAGTCGTCATCTCACTGTCCGGCAGCGGCTTCCGGTCGACATGAAAATGGCGCCGGATTTCGCTCTGCTAAAGTGCTTTGTTTTGGTCTGTATGGGAGCGGCGCACAGTGAATGGAACGGCTCATTCTCTATGGGGATGTATGTGCCGTATTCCATCTCTGTATGTGTCGTTACATACAGGGGAAAGGATATCGCCTGGACAAGAACGCTTAAAAAATATTTTTATTTTTATTAACTCTTTAAAATGGGCTACTCAAGCCAATAATTTCTATAGATACCAGGCTAACCAGGTAGGTAAGACTAGATAAGGGTGCCAATATATTAGTTTAAATTGTAATGAAACTACTCCAAATATCTAGTAAAAACATATAAATTCTGTCCCTACCTGGACTAAATAGCAAAGTGTGCATTCACACCGAGCAACACAATGTGCATTCACACTGAAATGAGCCACAGCACCTAAATTCCCTGTGCATTAATACCCACGACAAACAGTGCAGCACCTACAGCATTGTGCATTCACACTAGCAAGGACTGTACATTTAAACAAACGTGTGCAATCACACTAGATGAATATAATATACCAAGTGTGCATTCACACCAACTAAATAGGGTATACTAAGTGTGCATTCACACTAGTCAGCAATATCTACAACACAGAGTACTTTATCGCTGAGATGAGCTTCAGCACATGCAGGTAGTGTGCAGTCACACTCCTCAATTCAGCGTAACACCAATATTGATAGTTTGCATTCACACCAGATAAATATTGTCCACCTGATAACAAGTGGCACTGTCTACAAGGGGAATGTATGGCAGGGGGACTGTGTGTGGAACCATACAGGGGGTTTGTGACACTATGTACAGGGGGCATTGTATGGGGAACTCTCTACAGGTGTCTTTAATTAGAGCCCCGAGACATAACTTTGCTTGGGGCCCCAGAAATGCCAAATTTGCCCCTGAGGTTTAATACAAAGATACTTACTGCTGGGGTCCCGTATCTAAGGCTACATTTACACGAGCGTGACAGACTTGCGTGCGTTAAAAACGCGCGTAAAGCTGTCCGTGTGCGTTGCGTTTTGCACCAGTGTGCTTTGCGTGTGGCATGTGTTTTTCACGCACTTGCAAGCACTTTTTCAGTTTAATTGATGTGTGAAACATGCACAGCACATAGACGAGAATCACGCTAGTCTGAATGAGCCCTAAGTCTGTTATGTGTGATTCTCTCTGCTGGGGCCATGTATCTAAGCCTATCATGTATAATGCTGTCTGCTGGGGCCATGTATCTAAGCCTGTCATGAATGATACTGTATGAAGACACAATACATCCAATTCTATCCAGCGATATAGATATAGGAGCCTTAGTCTTATAGATATGCTATCTCCAATATGTATGTAAAAATGTATTTGTTTTTCAGGGGGGGGGTAAATATATGTCACTGGGCTTGTGACCTGTTCTTTTAAGACACTAGCAACGCCCCTGGTAATGCCAACGGTTCGCTTTAAGACTGCTCTCCAGTGGCAATATGGGGGAAGCGGTAATCAGAGACTGTGCTGACACCTGTAATTAGACACTCACAGTCTAGGTGAGAGAAGAAGGTGGGTACAGGCTGGTGACGTGACTCACCAGTGCCCTCCACGTACTTCATTCTGAAACAGAAGGCTAAAAGTAGAGACACAAAGCATGGAGGTTTGGAGAGTGTTATATATTTTTTTTCTTTAACCCTACCAGTACTATGCAAAACCAGAGATAACACATCATAATATCACAATAAGTTCCTCTAGATTATAAGCTCAGCTCTGCAACACTGACAAACACAGCTCTTCTATACAGGTATATATACTACTGGAAAAAAACATAACAACTCAAGCATTTACACTATTATACTGTACATCTCAAACATGATACAAAACAAGAATGACAGTTGTAGGGACAGACATCTACTGGCATCTTTAAGCACCACAGTACAGTACATTCTTTGCACAAACATGTCATGGCCCCCTGAATCCATAATAATAAAGCAATTTATATGAATTTCTATATCTGCAGCCGCTACTGGGACCTGTTATAGCCCCATATATCTTGTGAACCTGTGAAGGGATAGCCCTCTTAATACAAACATTAATGTATACAAAAGAGGAGGATACCAGTTTAAGGGTCTTGAGGCCCTTTTCTCCTATAATGGATGAAAAAGCTGGTCCCTCCTGCCATGAATTGGAATATGTTGGTATCAACCAGTACCAGGAGGGGGACCAAATTTAGATGTTTACAATGGGGTCCCTTCTCTGCTACACCGAGAGACCAGTTAAAAAAATCATAAGTAGAAAGCTAATATGGTAAAATGGCTGTATAATAAATGAAAGGAGCTTAGTCTTATTTTGGTTTCTTAAGATTGTGGGTTCCCCTAAGACCAGCTAATTAAGAAGCATCCCATACAATTAGCTGCTTTCCCCAGGGAGCCAGAGTGTAACCCCTTACTTTCCACTACAGAGAAAATTAAGTATTACATTGCTTCCACTAAGATGTAGAATTTGCACTATTATGTGAACATGGCCTAATATAGGCCATATAGAAATAGGCTGGCTATAAATACTATAAAGTATAAAACCTCTCACTGTATCTGTTTATGTTTTTGTGTGACGTTAATAAATTAGACAATGTTCACATCTGGGTCTCCATAGCAAATTCATGCAGATTCCATGCAGTGCTATTTTTCCAGTCAAAACTACAGACACCTTGATGGAACCCGACAGATCCCAATTGGGTCTGTTGGGGGCCGCTGGTCCGTCATACAACGTATCCATCCAGAATTGTGACTTCCGTTATAAACAGAAGCCACAACCCCGATGCAACATAGCCCAATACGTAAATGCAGTTTGCAAAAATAAATTTGATTAAGAAATATTCCATATAGTCTTGAAAAGCAAAATATTTAACAACAATTATGTAAATGAAATTCTGACTGGATCTACATATTCTGAATGTCAAATTATGAATTTCTGGAGCCAGTCTCGTTTCTTTAATGTGTAGTGATAATCTATGACAGTGTGGGAACATTTACAAAAAGATAGCTGGTCTCATCGTCTGAGCTTGACAGGGCACACAAAGCATTCGAGCAAAGAACAATTTTCAGAATTCAAATGGTGTTTATAACAGAGATTGAGGTAAGTGTATTGGCATTTACTCTGTCGCCAATAAACATATTCTTGACCTTAGTTATAAATACAGAAGGACTGAATGTTCCAGCTTTTTGTGCTAATGCTGCTATTACTGTAGGTCGGAATTTTACCTGCTTTAATTTTCAGGAGTCTATGATTTTCTTTCGTTACATAGGATTAAGAAACTGTAGACGCCGGAAAATTTGCTATTTGTAATATATCTAAAAGACACAAAAATAGCTTTGGGAAGAAAGAAATTCCACATTCGTTCTCATGTCAACTCATCAGTTATAGAAGTGTCATACTAATGACTGAGCAGGAGCAGAGGAGCAGTGACATTATGCACATTTATCTTGCCATTTTTTTAAAGAAAAGGTGTATCTGCATCCCAATGCACTCTGTCTCCTGCTGTCGCCATGATAAGTGCCCTCACTGACAGTAGAGCGGATAGTGGCAACGCTACCTATCCGTCATATTCCCTGCTGAAAGGCACCTTGACTGTAGTTAGGGATGCAAGAGAAAAAATAATAATTCCTGTGTGGCCAGAAAATGCTTTTCCTTTTAACATTATTATTGTTAGCACGTAGATAAAAGTGCAACTATCAGACATGATTATCTTCAAATATGTCTGAGATTTAATTATGAAACAAGTAAATGGAATTTAGGAAACCGGCGGGACCAGGTGCATGAAGCCCATTATCCTGATAGAGAAGCATACTGTGCTCGCTTTCACTTAAAGCAGTAATAACTAATTGAAAATCTGTTTAGATCCTTGTTTCAGTTTAAATATTGCTACCTCTTTACATTCAGATTAAATCTCCTGTCACTTGCGTGGTTCAGCATGACAGTAACCATGGAAATGATATATACAGTGCCGCTGTGCTTGACTGTGGCATTAACCTGCAGTCATTATATCAATGCATATTAAATCAAAGTACTATCTTATTGCTTGACTGTTATTACCAACTGTAATGGTTATTTATATTTTCTACATCTGAACAGTGAACAGCTGAGGTGGCATTCATACCAGTACATTGATTGTAAAACTTGGATACATTTATTTTATATATATATATATATATATATATATAGCACACAAGAAAATGTCGACAGCACACTGCGAACACTAATGCTACCTAAGCCACTACATATAAATAAATATGCATTACTGCTAAATCTACTTACAATACGGAGGTTCTTACCGCACAGTTTGATCAAATTGTGTGAGCCGACCTATATATATATATATGTATATATTTTTATATATATATATATATATATATATATATATATATACATATATATATAGGTTCAAATGGCAGGAAATGTATTATTTTGTAAAAGTATCACTTAAAAGCTTTGTGATAGTGAAGTAGGTAAAAGGGTTTAATAGGTTGTGTGCTGTGACCGCATAATAGGAGGGTTTTGGATATGGTAGGCTAGTTTTAACAAGTTAAGTGTTATTGATTTATGTGGCCGGTACTGAGATATAAGGTCAGGTAGAAGATGGGTGTTCAGAACAATTTACATAAGGTTTATGCAAGATCAAACAAAAAGTGAAATTCTAAATGTTAAAATTGTAGTTAAATTGATAAAGTATCAAAGATGAAGTATATGAGACAATATTGTTGCAGGACTAGCATTTTTATACTGTACTAGTGCTTCGTGAACAAACTTCACACCAACTTGATACCATAACTTCCTGTCTATGGTGAGCAGAACAGTATAAGAGAGATTGATGTTAAATGGTCCAAGAGTTTGCGGATCTGACAAGCTACCCAGGAGTCCAAAGTTGTAGTTAGTCTTTAATTCACCCAGGGCAAAGATTAATTTCACTGCCCTTGGCTATTATTTATTTACTTTGGCCAAGACAGAGTGGCTTATTAGCGCCCCCTTGGGGCTGAATGAAACACCTGAATTCAATAATTAAGAGATGTGTCCCAATACTTTTGCCCTGATAGTGTAGCTCTGTATAGGATTGTTATGAGTCTTAAAGCTACTATCCAAAAGGACACCCTGCTTGGTATTGATCCACTGATCTATTTATTCTAGTGATCGATGGGGGTCTTAGCGCAAAGAACCTCTGTTTTGAATGTTACTAGATAAAATAAGAAGAATACTATAAGTTATTCCAGGAGGCATCTAGATTTCTCAGTCAAAATGATAATGAACAGTAAGCTGAAAAAAATGTGGATCTAAAGAATATGGTCTTTGAATGTCACCTTTTATTCTGAAATGAGCCAGGATGTTACATCTAGATTTTCTTTGCAGGTTTAAGAGGTTCTGAAAATGGCAAATGTTATTAGATACTTGGAGACTGTTCAGTCCTAAGTGCAGAAATAAATTGAAGTTGCTCTGAACACAAATCACACAAGTGAGTGAAAAGCATAAAGCAGTATTATGTGCCACGTAACATATTATACTTGTTAGAGAGGTACAGCATTATTTTGTACCACAACTATATCTCCAGTAAGGACAAGAGAATGCTTACTAGTAGTCAGCAGATGTTAAAATAACTTACCATTTTACTGTCTTTTTCCATAAAATTTTAAAAGGTTGTCCCATGACTCCTTTTACTACTAGTTGTTCCGAAAAGCTTATAGAGGACCTGTCACCTCTCCGGACAGGCTGGACCCAGGCTGTAAGCTGGGGGGAAGGCCTCATGATGGGGTTAAGGGAAGGGGATGAGTCAGGGGCGGAGCATCGTCAGGTCAGTTGGCGCTCTGTGTTTGAGCGCCAAACTGACTGGATGAAGTGGGAAAGCAGTTTCCCACCCTCCCTCCCTGTGTGTTGTATTGTGATGGCTGGTTGTTGGAGTATTTTGATCCTGTTCTATTGCTACTATGTGGCGTGTGCAATTGTTGTGCTGTGTCACGGCAGTGGGTGGCGGGTTAGGGGAATCCTCGGAGTTGGTAAAAAATTGGTGGGGGAGGAATTCATCATGGTTATGGTCCCTCCCAAATTATACAGGTGGTCAGATTGATTTGGGCTCCTGCTGGGTGGTGTCCCGGGGAGTGAGTGTGATTTTAGCCATCTGCGGGGTCACGCTGCCCCTAAGCCTGTGGAAAAAACGTCCAGGGGTAAAAATAGAGGTATGTGCAGATTGCCACCAGATCCTTCTCAGTAGCTCCAGGGACCACCCCTTTTTCCGTATAGGTGAATTTTTTCACGCGAAGGATGTCAGTGGCTGAATTGCGTGAAAGTGGCAAGTTTATTTGTATTTATAGTTATTTATTATTGACTTGTTTTGTTTGTCAATAAAATAGCTGCAGTGGCCAAATCAATGCAAAACAAGGTCTCCGTGTTTTTTATTAGGGGTGGGTAAAAGGTTGTGGTTGAGTTGGAAATTTTTAGTTTACTTAATTGGAATCAGAACCAAACTGTATAATGCCCTAGTCATGACACGTCTGTTTTAGTAAATACTTGTATTTCCCATGAAATAACAAATCTGGAATTCTGCGTTGTGTCCTTCTTCTGTTATTCCTCCCAGAAATTTATACATAAATTGACAACTGGAAGTTGACACTCCATCCGACGCTTGCCATTGTTCTTAGTGATGTAAGGCTTGCATGCAGCTGCTCGGCCATGGAAAACCATGCCAAAAAGCTTCCGGCACACAGTTGTCATGCTGAGGTTAATGCCAGAGGAGGTTTGAAACTCTACAGTTATTAAGTGAGCAGAGCGTTGGCGACTTTTATGCACTATGTGTCTCAGCACTTAGCGATCCCACTTTGTATCTTGTCGTGGCTGAGTTGCTGGGGTTCCTAAATGCTTACACTTTGCAATAATACAACTCACATGGAATATCTAGGAGGGAAGAAATTTCATGAACTGACTTGTTACAACAGTGACAGTACCACACTGGACTTCAGTGAGCTCTTCAGAAGGACCCATTCTTTCACAAATGTTTGTAAAGGCAGACTGCTTGGCAATGGGACTGAATGAAACACCTGAATTCAATGATTAAGAGGTGTGTCCCAATACTTTTGCCCATATATTTTATATGTTCAAACATTCACATCTCAGAATGATAGATGTGATATTAGTATTTTGGTAATAGTTTTTTGAGGATCATAAAATAGCATTGAGAGAAAAAAACTAAATTACTTTTGTTGAAAATGGCCTCCCATAATCTATGATTAGAAATTGTAGCTTGTAAAAATAAGTCATAAGGGCAGCTCTACTAAAACCGTCTTAAATTCAGACAGCTAAAAATTTGACTAGATGTGCCAAATTTATCACAGTGGCTCATGCTGGCTGATAAATTTAGAAACTTCTGTTTAACTCCAAACCACCTCTTATTTGGCATTTTTTTTACCATATTTTTGTGCATAACTTTTGGTGCAATATGACGCAACTTAACACAGACCCCTTTCTCGCCAAGCAACGCTCCCTTGTCGTATAATTGGTAAATATCTGTCCCTTTTCGCACATGTCATTGATAAATGTGTCTAAAATTATTTGCACCTAAAAGAAGATGCAACTTAGGTCAGAATTCTGCCGCAGCGTGAATAGTAAATCTGCCCGATAGTTCCAAAGTCTATCTCTAGGTTATGTTAGAAATGTATTTAAGGTTATTCCACCACACATTTATATGAATAAAACATTACCATAGACTTGAGCTTCTTGTTCCCATCAGAAGAACTATTGAGGGTCTACTTAAACAGTGCTTTATATGATTGGTGCAGGTTTGACAGCTGGGACTCCCACCGATCATGAGAACGAATGAATACAATTCCAGAACCTGTATATATAAGAAGATAAAGCCACCTCTGGTAAAGTCAAAAGGAAGAACCCTTGCTCTACAGAGGGCAGCAGCCCATTCGTTCTCATTCTCATTGGGATTCCTAATGGTCAGACAATTCATTACCATTAATCATTATTATTATGAAACCCTTTTAACCCATTTCGGCCGGAGACAGTCTTGGCCTTCCTAATAGCCCCAGTTTTCAAAACTGACGTGTCAGTTTATGTATAAAAGCAGAAGAAAACTGAAGGAGAACTTCTACTACTTAAAGAAAGAATTTATAGAGTTAATTCTAATTAGACTTTCCACTTACTCTCAGTGAGTGGCAGTGTCCCGCTACTCACAAACAAACACCCCCTTTATGTTCCTGTTATCCAACTTAATACGAAATTCCAATTCTTAGCAGTCTATATTAATATAATCAAGAAAAAAGGGAAAAATAACTTTTGGGAGAGCACCGACATATAAGATAGAAAGCCTCCCCCTCCTTTTGCACAGTGTATTACTCGCATAGATGAAAGCTGGACTACACGCTCTCCTCTATTTCAAGAACGCTAAACAGCAGACTCTTCCCAGTGACTATTCAGTTTCGTCAGCCGATATACCCATACATTTAATTATAAACAACATTTAAAACTTTACAAGAAATAAAAACAAAGATAAGGATCCCACGTGTATTGGGGGCAATCTCCTTCTTCAGGAATACAAAGTTGCAGTATCAACCTTTGATTTATCAACCATTAATTACAAAACATCATATATATATATATATACATACAGATGTAGCAATTTTTAACTTGACTTCTAACCACGTTAAATACGCAGTGGCAAGAAACTTTAACTTGACTTTTTCAATGGTTTACAGTGGCTTAAAGAGGCTCTGTCACCACATTATAAGTGCCCTGTCTTGTACATGATGTGATCGCCGCTGCAATGTAGATTACAGCAGTATTTTTTATTTAGAAAAACAATCATTTTTGACGGAGTTATGACCTATATTAGCTTTATGCTAATGACTTTCTTAATGGAAAATTGGGCGTGTTTTACTTTTTGACCAAGTGGGCTTTGTGGAGAGAAGTGTATGACGCTGACCAATCAGCGTATACACATCTGTAGACGTGTTCCTACATGTTACCGGAAGTGACATTCTGAACCTGAAACCTCTCAATACTTACTATTGTATCCAACACTTCAGAGCTCAGACCGAACATTGCTTCCTTACGAGGTACGGGATGTGACGTTCTAAAGCTGAAACCTCGCTATACTTATTGTTGTATCCAACACTTCTGTGCTAAGACCGAAAATTGCTTCCTTATAATATACTGGATGTGACCTTCTGAACCTGAAACCTCCCTATACTTACTAGTGTATGCGACACTTCTGAGCTCAGACCGAACATTGCTTCCTTACGAGGTACCGGATGTGACGTTCTAAAGCTGAAACCTCTCTTTGCTTATTGTTGTATCAAACACTTCTGAGCTCAGACCGAAAATTGCTTCCTTATAAGATACCGGATGTGATTATATAAAAATGTGATTCTTAGAACTAGACATTTTAGTAACTCCCTATATGACCCGCTAAATAGCTTCATTTAATCCATTAGGTGGTAGACAATTTAGACGAAATATCCAAAACATCTGTCTTTAAACCAGTTTTATATAGCATAACAATGACATATTTATATGTTCTACGGGGGATACTGTTAGTAAGTCCACATTTAACTGATGTTTCTATGCAAAGTGTCGCGAGACACTATGTTTCATAAATCCATGGTTTATATTAAACCTATGCTTGCTAATTTGTTCCCTCTAAGGGTTGTTCTTCCGACCTACTGGAGCCCCCAGGGGCACTCCATCATGTTTTTGTGTTGCCATATTCTGAGAGCCATAACAGTTTTACCTTTTTGTCGACGGAGCTGTATGAGGGCTTTTTTTTGTGGGAAGGGCTGTAGTTTTAACTAGTCCAATTTTGGGTTACCTGCGACGTTTGATTGTTTTTTGTACCATTTTTGGGAGGTGCAGTGACCAAAAAATACCAATTCTGGCACAGGGTTTTGAAAAACGTTTACACCATTTTTAAGCGTGTTAACGTTTATTAACTTTATTCAGCAGATAGATATAATTACAGTGAAAACAAACTTATATAGTTTTTTTTATGTTTTACTACTTTTACACAATAAACACACTTTTAAAATAAAATCATGTGTTTATGACAAGGTGACGAAAAAAAAGCAACTCAAATTTTTTTTACGCCATTCACCGTGCAAGATGAATAATTTATAGTGCGCGATAATTTTATAGTTCGGGTCGGCCATACCAATTATATATAGTTTTTTATTCTTTTTTTTCCCCAATAATAAAAGACTTAATATGGGCAAAGAGGCAATTTTCTTTTTTCAACCTGACATTTTAGTTTTTTTTTTCAATATTTTTACTTGAAGATCCAACTTCGTAATCGTTCATATAATACACTGCACTACTTATGTAGTGCAGTGTACAGATGTAGTAGTCCTTATCTTGGCTGATAACTTGCTGCAGCCTGATAAATTATCACTTGAGACACTAAAAACCATTGAAAAATAAAGTTGTTTATTTAAAGGACGGGTGTCGCGAAAAAATATTTTTTTATATCAATTTGCTTTTACTGTTTTATTAATAAAAGGTTTTATTTATTTGTGTGTTTGTGTTTTACTTTTTTTTATTTTTGCACTTTTCCTTGTCTATGGGGGCTGCCATTTTTTTTTTCATCTCTGTATGTGTCGATTAACGACACATACAAACATGGAATACGGCACATACAGCCCCATAGAGAATGCGAACGGGACCCGTTCCATTCACTATGCTGTACGCCGTCTGTGTGGGAACGGCGCATGCGCCGCTCCCACACAGTCCAAATGGAAGGTCTTCAGCCGAGCGACGTCCGGCGCCATTTTCTTGTGGACCGGAAGCCGCGGCCGGACAGTAAAATTACTACTTCCGGTCGCGGCTTCCCGTCTTGTGTTCTAATGCAAGCACTTGGAGCGGAGGGAGCAGACGGAGCGGACGGACCGGAGGGAGCTGCGGCGGCAGGAGCAGGTAAGTTTTTTCTGTGTATGTACGTGTTTTACTGTGTGTTTACTACTGTATGTAAACCTACTACACTGTGTGCTAGCTCAAAAAATGACGACACACAGTGTAGGAGGTTTGACCGTTCAATCCCCTCCTTTCTCCTGGGACTAGCCAGGATAAGGGAGGGGGGATTCTGTGAGCTCACTAGAGCGAGTGTGTTTTCTCAAATTTTGCAGCATAAAGCAATGTGGTTGCTTTACCACATGCCAATGCTGCAATTTTGGGAATTGCTCCATCTAGTGACCAGCACTGGGAAATGTTATAAATTAGAATCTAATTTATAATATTTCCTGCCTCGTGAAAAAATGAAAAAAATTAGAACAATGTTTAATCATTTATACACATTCCCTTTAACGCATTAAAAGTCAAGTTAAAGTTTGCTACATGTGTTTTATGCCCTTCAGTTTTACGTAGATAGCAGACCTGGAGGCCGTTGTTAGGCCTCCGGTTGCCTTAGTAACCTTTGGCACCCCGTGATCGCACCGTGGCTCTAACCACTAAATTGTTGCAGTCACTAGCTCCGATCCCAGCCGCTACAGCTGTAGTATATAACTGACACCCACTGGTGATGCCGCGGGCTCATTTTCAGAGTCTGTGCCATCCTCCCACCATACATGTATGGCAGTTTGCGTGAAACACCTTCCCAACAATGCCGTACATATATGGCGGTTAAATTGAATAGCAAACTATTGTATTATTGCAAAACCATACTACATACCACCACATTCAATTGTATAATAGCAGAAACAAGTGATTTTCTTCATTATCCACTTCAAATGGGGTCATCTTTGATAAAAGTTCTTGGCCCTAGTACCCTGGGGCCACCATACAATCTGTTAGTCCTATGCTGGGCCAGTCATGCTCTGTATATTTAGTTTTGTTGTTTGATATCTATAAATGACACTATTTCTATTCACAATTCAGGTCACACTGGCTTAAGTTATTCACATCTGCCTTGACACAGAATGTTGTCTACTTTATCTGGTGATTTTTGCAATCAATATTTCATATATTCTGACAAATATGAATTATTATAGTTGTAAGTAATAAAATAGGACATTTGAAGAGATCAAGAGAGATATGAAAATATTCCCATATTATTAAAAGTAAATTAATTTCAACATATTTCTAAAAATCTTAATATGTTATTTTCATGTGAAATACTGTCTAGAAGAAAAAAAGACAAATGTGCTCCCGTAATGAAATTGAATGGTGTATCTGGTCTCTCACACATAACATGCATCAGATATCTTATATAGGTGACTGAAACTATTAAGACCAAGATGTGTTCTGTCAGTCTGAAATGATGGTTGATAAAAAACAGGCGGCTCTTTGCATACTGACATTGAATGTTGCCAGCCTTGGAAAATGTTATTTTTCTAGACATGACATGTATCAATTTAAATGCAAACAGCTTCCGTAGAGCTAGAATTATATTTCTAAGGGAAAAATTTTAAATCTATCATTTTTATAGGAAGGAGAAACATAGTAAATTATGACCATGTATACACCCTGATCAGGTCCTTCCACCAATAGAAAATGTTGACCGTCATTTCCCAGAATTTTTATAAACATGGCAATAGAGTAAGATGCAAGATATTGTTAAGTTAAACATGACATGTAAGGGTATGTTCACACGGCCTAATTTCAGACGTATACGAGGCGTATTATGCCTCGTTTTACGTCTGAAAATAGGGCTACAATACGTCGGCAAACATCTGCCCATTCATTTGAATGGGTTTGCCGACGTACTGTGCAGACGACCTGTTATTTACGCGTCGTCGTTTGACAGCTGTCAAACGACGACGCGTAAAAATACAGCCTCGTCAAAAGAAGTGCAGGACACTTCTTTGGACGTTTTTGGAGCTGTTTTCTCATAGACTCCAATGAAAACAGCTCCAAAAACGGACGTAAAAAACGCAGCGAAAACGGCGTGAAAACGCTGCGAAAAATGCGAGTTGGTAAAAAAACGTCTGAAAAGCAGGGTCTGTTTTCCCTTGAAAACAGCTCTGGATTTTCAGACGTTTTTGTTGACTACGTGTGAACATACCCTAATTGTTGCATGTAGATCTGTTGCCATAACATGTATACATAGGCACGCATGAGATAGGAAGATTATTGGGGACAAGGACTATTTTGATTGAATGCAAAATATCAGCTTGGTGTAAATAATGAGAAATTATTACAAATTCAATATTTCCTAACACTGTGCCATAGATACTTGCCTACTCCCTAACCTAGCCCATATTATAAGGCCATGTTTACACATTGTGGCTAGTGCTAAGATTCAGATTCTACACCTAAGTCTCTGCAGAATCTGCAAGCGTTTTGAAAGCAATGTATATAGGTATTTTATGTCCCATACACATTCTCTGGAATAAATCAAAGTTGAAAACCTGCAGATTAGCTACATTAAACTTTAATAGACCTCACCCGTGCATGGATTCCCGTGCCAGTCTGATGCAGAAATCTGAGATGTCTTTATTATCTTCAAAATCCATGGCGGTTTTTGTCTGGTGGTGTGACCATAAAATAACAGTAATCTTCTATTTCATCCAAAATCCCTCTAACTTACTTTGTAGAAGAAAATAATCCAGCTTTTGTCCACCATATTAGTTACAGAAATCATATTCAGCAGTAGTGGCATCCCGAGCACCAAGCACCAGGAGCATGGGCCTGGGGTCTTTTGCCTGGTGCCATGGGTGTTCTAGACGGCAGTCACTATTTTCAATAAAAAAAAACGGTAGAGAAAGCAGCCGTGACCCAGCTCTAATGAGATAACTGACGAAAACAACATTGCAAAAGCACTCTGCAAGAGCGAAGGCCAGCATATGTATTGTTTAGATTTTAAATTGGATTACTGCTATGCTCACTATACTTACAGATGTGAGGTTCTTAGCGCACATTTGTATCAAGTTATGTGGGCCTACTTGCCACAAAAAGGCAACTTCTTTTGATTGGGTTCCTAATAGAATTTTCCAAAAGTTTCAGATTTAGCGAAATCTGGAACTTTTAAGGTTTGCAAGGCACAAATCGGTGAAAAGAGGGGAGAAGACCCCCTTGCGACGCATCCCTGACAGCCTTTTGAGATGTCATTGTTTTAACTGACTGCAGCGGTGACATAGGACAAAACTACGTGATCTCACCTGCCAGCTTCCTGAGATGACGTAGTTTTGTCACATGTGACCTCTGCAGCCTATGTTTGGCTGCAGCAGTCTCATGGGACAAAACAATGTCATCTCAGGAGGCCGGAAGGGACACGTCTCTAGGAAAGACCAAAAAAGGGTGGAATTGCAAGTGCCCCGATTGTCCTGTTTGACTCTCTGATGTCTTCTAGATCTGTATCCAACTTGGATACAGTCCTAGAAGTTATTAGAGAGTCAGACAGGGCAATCGGGGCTCTTGCGATTCGTAGCAAATTTAGTTGGACCAAATCGATTTTCTAGGTCGAATCTATAGAATCGGACCCAAAATTAATTTCGGAAAAATTGCTCATCTTTAGTCCCTAACCTAAACAGACAGTTTTCTAAGCCTGCATAAAAAACTCAGGGTAGGTAGGAACAGCTTTATTCAAATTAAAAACACCTCTGAGTAAGTTAAAGGAGTGCACAACCAAAAATCGAGGCAGTCACTATCCCCGAACGCACCATACAAATCGAACACAAAGTTGGTCAGCACATACTAACAAAATGTCATAAATGTGCAGGTGACTGCAAACAATACAAAAACACCCTTGTAACAGCACTCTACAGTGCATTTGGTTATTTTAGCGTACGCAAACTACGGTTGAAATGGTATTTTTGTATTTTTTGGGTTCTTTTGTGTTGACCAACTTTGCATTTGGTTTGTAGTGTGCAACTAAGTAACTTATATTGGTACCGACATAAGTTACTGTCTCTGCCTTCATCTTGAAATGTCAGACGTTGAGAGATGCCGCCCATAGCCGGAAAGCAAGTCCCGGGGTTAGGCAACAGAGAGTTACCGTAGCTAGCAAGGTGGAAATAGAGGTCATAGTGAATGTCATGCGGGCATAGTGGCTGGCATAGCGGACATTGTGGCTTGAATAGGGGCATTGTGATTCTCATGGGGCATTGTGACTGGCATGGGAGCACTGTAGTTCTTATAGGGGCACTATAGTTGTGATGGAGGCATTGTGGTTGTCATGGGGTTATTGTGGTGTGGGATAAGAGACATTTTTATTGTTGTGGGGGAACTTTATGCGCATTGTGGCTGGCATGGGGGGCAGTGTTCCCTCTAAGCTGTGTGCTCTGGAAATAATAGAGTATAAAAAAAACTCCAAATCATTCTGACAGATACAGTTGCTATTGACTTAATTAATCTCATTAAAATGTTGTTTTACTTCTGTGTGCACAGCTTAAAGAGAGTGTGGCTGTCTTGGGGGCATTGTCACTGTGGTAGGAGCATTCTGGCTGTCGTGGGATCATTGAGGCTGGCATAAGGGACATTGTGGCTGTCGTGAGGGTAATCTGTCGCTGTTGTGGGAGATTTGTGGTATAAAATCATCCTGAGAAGCAATAAATGCAATGGTGTGTCATAGAAGGAAGAAGACTTCATTCCGATCTGGGCCAGATGAAAAAGAGAGGGAAAGTGAGCAGCTAACATCAGAGAAGATGTCATCTGTGGGTAAATGGATTTAATTGTCATCCATTTGACTATGCACAGTAAACACGTATTGGGGTGAGTTTGACCTTTAACATACTGCATAAACAATAATCAATTAAGGCTAACTTACTATATGGATGCAATAGAGAGTGAAATGATTTCTGAATTCTCTTATGCCTATATTAGCATAATTATCCCCAACCTCCTGGTGCATTATTATGAGGTGGGACTGAAATTTATAATCATCGCAGATTCTGTTCAAAGGTTAATTTTTTTTCTTCGCAATTCTGGAGGCTAGTTAAATAGCTAATTACATACTTCAGGATGAAATTGAAAAGAAACTAAGAGAAAACATTTAGAGAGACAAGTAAAAGAAATCTAAAACATTACTTTATTCACTAATAATAACGCAAAAAAAGGTAAAGCAGAAATCCGGAATGCTTTTTTGTCAACTTTCATCTAATTAAATCCTACAATAATCTTATCCCCATTCTGCATCAAAATTAAATTGCTGTGGATAATGGTTACCAAAAAGTAGTATAATAAACAATTGAGAAAAAACATCTTGAAAGATACAATCCACGGATTATCTCCAAATGACAAGATGAGACTCTGAATTCCTAAACTGCAGACACTGCGCCTAATACAACACCAGGAAAACACTAGGAACCAGAGGCAATGAAAACAAAACTAAACAGATCCAAAACCTAGTGTAACCAGGCGAAGCAGAACAGAGAACAATAGAGACAGAATAAAACGAAACAACTAAACAAGACAAAACATGGAAGCAAACAAGGACTGAGAAAATACAAGACAGAGCTGGAAAAACTCAAGAGGCTTCTTATATTACAAAGATTCTTAAATTCTCTTGTACTATTGACTTATGTAAAGTTTGTTAAAAAGTTAGTGACTATTTAAGAAGAGGCAAACCAATTAGGTCACTCTGTATGGTCATCTAACCTGTACTGATAAATCAGATGTGTAGCAGTTGTCTTTAGCAATTGCCCCAGCTATGGGAGTTATGAAAACAGCTGAGCCCCCACTCTACTCGTTCCCGGGGGACCTTCGTTCTCGATTTAGGTGCGAGTCTAACAGCTGGGACCCGCATCTATCAGACATTTATATAATATCCTGGGGATAATCCATGAATGTCCAAGTTGAGAATAACCCTTTACGAATAAGAGGCTGAATATCAAATATATATTCTGGAGTTAATAACACATATTTAGTGCCACATAGCATTATGACAATGTTTTAGAACTCAATGTTTGAAAAAAAATTAGACAATTGTGTTGTATATTATTCTTCTGATAAACATAATGTAATTCTAACTTTTTATTTTAGTATTTACTGTATATATAAAACAAAACTGCTGTAATATAGCTATCAATTCACATTTAGTCCATGCAAGGTCACTTTCACACAGTTCAATAAAATCTATTAAAGTAACTAGCTACCAGTGAATATTATTGTACACTTGTTTGGTACCTCATAGTATCCAGGCCCTGGAGTAATCTCCTTTGGGTCTTTGAAACGCTCTTCTCTTGGAACAGATGATGGCGTTTGTATGACTGCCTTCTTCACCGGGTTATAGGCTCCTGGTCCTGAGGTTAAAAAAAGTAATAGTATTTTGATTAATCAATAAATAAATAACACATAGTAGGGAGATATGGTTGCATACTAGTTATATTAGCAGTGCTCGCCTTTGTATTTTATAAAAGGATAAAACATGTCCTCCATTTCAATGTATACTTTATGTTACAATATATTTGCCTCATCCTAATGAAGTTTAATTTAGCTTTATATTATGAACCAGTACGTCAAACTTCATGATGACATTTTAAAGGGAATCTTTCAAACAGGTACCCCTTTTATTACAAAACAAGTGGGTATAATTATAATTACTTAATAAGACTTCTTGGCCACTTTGCATTGCCAAGCAAATTAATTTGAAATCTACAATGCTAAAAATGAAAAGTTGCCAGTGCTCCAGAATACAGACAGGCAGGATTTTGTCACATTGAAGATCTTGATAGAAAGGCTGCTTGGTTCCCTAGTCCCAATGGTTTGACCTTGCCACTACTCTTCCATATTCCCCTCTCTCTGTTAGTTACAGTATGAGTTACAGTATGAGTTGCTTGTGATTGTCACCTAAAGCCTTTGTGAAAGGGCCTGTCAAGGCTTGTAGTGAATCTACAGTATCTGCAGAAATGGAGAGCTTGCAGGTTCTTGAGCAGATTTACTTAACAGCTCCTGTGCAAGACATGTTTTTTTAATCTTAGTAACAATGTAACCATGTTTCTGGCAGGGTGGTGGGGAAATTGTAGAGTACACTGGTGTGTCATACTGTAATAAAAGTATAGACTAAAAATATCAGGAAGACATTTCTTAATTGTCTAACCAATATAAGATATATTATCTATTAAAACCTACTCCATGTATAAAAATCGTTAATTAAATGGTATGATCAAATATGTGTATTTCCCCCTGAAGGATCATAATGAAATACATATTTAAGAAATAAACTATAATACCCATATTACTGCATGAAACATTATACACAGAATGGAAACTGTGGGCAATTAGATACATCAACATTGTATTTATGCAATTCCCATTACCACTATCATTTACACTGATTTTAGCTCGATAGATCATTTGTTTTAATTAATTTTACCTCAGCACTACATTACACTATATATATGTATATAAATATATATATATATATATATATGTATATATATATAATATATATATGTATATATATATATATATATATATATACACATATATATATATATATATATATATATATATATATATATATATATATATATATATGTATATATATAAAAAGTAGCTATATCGGAGTGATGGAAGACTTGGACCATAATTCTATTGTAGTTGTTTACAAACTTCAACAATGATCTGCATGCGTGGATCTGTGATGGAGAATACTTTAGCAGATGACCATTTTCAGGGGTCCATTCCATATGTGTACATATAATATACAATTGATAAAAATAGGGCATAACAAGATATGACAAACTTTGCATGAATCCAGAATGGGAATCATAGTTAAATAGTAATGCAGGAGGGTCATCACTGAATAACAAGGCAGAGACAATAATGGTGTTGTGCTAAACTGGGTTACAATCCTGTGAGAGTTGTAATGGAAGCCATATTAGTTGTCATAAAGCTTTCCAGAGTAAATAATTTGACAGAAAATAGCAACTGGAACTTAATTGGCTGTGTGAAATTTATAATCATATCTATTTAGTATGCATAAGAAAAATCTGTTATCGAGAAAATCTTGTCTTGGAGACATGGCAGCAGAGAATATATTGATAGAGTCCATGAACTCAGACCTTTCACAATTTTTAGAACTATACAATACCCAAGGTTATTTGCAGATAATGAACTGATAAGGGTTCAGGATGTCAATCTATAAAAATCCAGGTTTTTAGAAAAGATTTTGCGAAGTAAAAGATAGGGCTATAAAGGCTTGTTCCCGATATTAGCCTGTGTAAACAGGGAACAGATCAGCCGACAAACGGGCAAACGCTCGTTCGTCGGCTGTGCACATCTTTTATGCAGCCTGTAAGCAGAATATCTAACCATGTAAATAGGGGATGTCCTCCCCAATCGGACACAAAATGAGGGGGACTGAACGATCATATTATGGATCGTTTGTCCTATTATAGTATAGCATCAGCCTGTGTAAAAGGGCCTGTTAATGACTGCTGATTGGCTTGTTAAATCGCTGATTGGCGCTGGTTATGGGCAGAAATCTACACGTGTAAATTCACCCTAAGTGATAGTGCTTCCGTAAACACACTAGCTAACTTGGCACATGTGATGTCATTGGATTTCATACAGATTTTTCAATAAAACTTGTATTTTACTTAAAGGGGTTTTCCCACGAGGGACATTTATGACATATCCACAGGATATAATCCAAAAAATAAAATATTTGAAGCAGCACAAATCCCGATAGCTGGAGCGGTGACATGCTGTAAGATCAGACAAACCCAGTCTGACGTAATGTAATCCTCAGAAAAAGTGTGGTTGTACAGCAGCACACATCTCCCAAATTTCAATCAATATGTTCTTTTATTGGTCAAACATCCAGTAAAACATGGCAACGTTTCGACCCGTGATAAGTGGAGGGTCTTGAGAAAGACCCTACACTTGTCACGGGTCGAAACGTTGCCATTTTTTACTGGATGTTTGACCAATAAAAGAACATATTGATTGAAATTTGGGAAACGTGTGCTGCTGTTCAACCACGCTTTTTCTGAGGATATCCACAGGATATCTCATAAATGTAAGATAGATGCGGGTCCCTCTGGGACCCGCACCTATCTCTAGAATGGGGGCCCCTAAACCCCATTCTAGCTTTTTGTGCTCACGCTGAATCCCGGCCACTTCCTGACTACACGGTCGGGAGTTACGGAAACAGCGTAACTCGCTGAGCTACGTTGTTTCCATAACTCCCAGTAGCGTAGATAGTGGGGGGGCGGTGGCCCCAGGCCCACTCAGATGGTGGGGCCCACCGCGCCCGCCCGCGCCATTATTGCCGCTCCCGCTGCCCCCGCCGTAGCAACACCACACAAGGCGGCCTGCTGCCTGTCTGAGGGGGTGGCGGCACAACTAATTGTACTTGCTAACTAATTGTACTTGCGTCTATATGACACAGATACAATTACATGCAAAAGCGCTGAATGGCCGTGCACGTTCCGTGCCCGATCATTGAGCGCCTAACATTAATGCTGATTGGCAGGGCAGAATGACTTGTCCAGCCAATTAGCGCCTTTCAACAACGCTAGCGCTTCAGTTCTTGAAAGGTGGTGATTGGCGGGGCAAGTCTTTCTGCGCTGCCACTCAACGCCTTTCAACGACACTAGCGGCAAGATGACGTCATTGTGCCGCTTTCATTGTTGAAAGGCGCTGATTGACGGGGCAAGTCATTCTACCCTGCCAATCAGCACCCTTCAACATTTGCCCTATCCTGTGGCTATGTCATAAATTACTCTCATGGGAAAACCCCTTTAATTGACATGTTATGTTGGACCTTGATGGACCCTGATTACCTACTGTCTGTGCCTGGCTAATTTATGGGTTATTTTCAGTAATGGATGTTCTGATTTACAACTTTATCTACCCAAGGTTTTTTGGTGCTCCTTAGAAATCTCCATCAAAATCAATCATGAAACAATACTATAAACAGAGGACATTCCAAATCCATGGCACTTTGCTTGGTGGTGGTCCAAGCTTAGGTCCGTTTTGTTCTCCCTCTTGTGTTCCTTTAACAGTCATCTATGACATATCAGATAATTTTTGCCAGAATTTCCTCTCAAATATTTGGACCATTGTTGTACGTAAAAAAAGAAAAGGACATAGCGCAGACAGAATATTGGTTGTTTATTACAAAAATGGAGCCTACTGTGAACCAATTGACATAATAACACATATTATGCGCCAGATTTGCTACATGTTCTAGACACTCTTTGGTGACTTACTAGACACGTTCAAAAGTGTCTAAAAGATGGGTGCGCAGCTTAGTAGAGTCCTAAAATGTACCAAATGTATTAATGACGTGCCACAATTTTGACACAAAATACTAGTCTAAAGTGATTGTATCGTTTTAAATTACCAAAATATTATTGTTGTCGGCAGAACAGGGAGACGTGCTGCCGACATGATAGAAATGTATGGGGACGAGCAATCGAAGTAATGAGTGCTCGTCCCCATACTAGCTCCTTGTGAAAAGAACCAAATGAGCGCTGATCAACGAGCTGTGCCGTTGATCGGCGCTTGTTTACACGGCCCCACGTCAGGCCATGTAAAAGTACCCTAAGTTAGAGAAAAGTGTCTAACATGTCTAGTAAGATGCGCCAAATCTATCCTACAACTTGCGCCACTGTGATAAATTTGTTAATAGTTTTGAATGAGCAGTTTAACTGTTGATTTTATCTATCGATAAGGCGCTGAGTGAACAGGTTACAGTTAGTTTTTTTTATATAACTTTTTATTTTATTGTTTTATTATGTTATATTGTACTTAGTTATTTTATAGGTTGTTTCGGTGACAAATATTAACATATGTGCATTGTAATATTTATGACAATTATAACTGTGATATATTTGTTGCAGCTTCTGCCTGTCTCATCTAGCATTAATTTGTCAAAATTTTAGACAGTATTAATAAATCTGTCCCAATGTCTTTATTTTGAGTCATATGACTTTCTTAGGTGCAACCTCAATATATGCAATCTGACTGCAGGGGCGTAGCTAGGGGGCAGGCGGAGCAAGTAAGAGGGAAGGTGGAGGGGTGCCTGGGGCGCACCGTGCATGACGGCGGCCTGCTGCCTCTCTGAGGGGCAGCAGCGCCGATGAAACCAGCCGCCATGGCCTCCTGCATTTTAATTGTTCCTGCATCTTTCAACAACGCAAGCGGCACGGTTACTTCTTTGCAGCGCTTGCATCGCTGAAAGGCGCTGACTGACAGGACAAGTCATTATGCCCTGCCAATCAGCGCATTTCATAGACGCAAACGGCACAATGATGTCATCACGCCGATTGCGTCTATGAGAGGCACTGATTGGCAGGGCAGAATGACTTGCCCTATCAGTCAGCGCCTTTCAGTGGCGCAAGCGGCACGATGAAGTCACCAGGCCGTTTGCGTCGTTCAACCCCAGCAGACCTGCTCAGAAGAGAGCAGGTCTGCATTGCCACCAGACGGTGCGGGAATGGCATTAGTATGTTAAAAAAACATAAGTATGTTAAAAAAATTGATTTTATCCTAATAAAAATGTGAGTGGCATTATCTACAGGGGGGCTCTACCTACGGGGGTTGGCTCTATCTACAGGGGGGCTATATACAGGGGTGGGCTATATGTGGAGTACCATCTATATCTGTAGGCTATATGTTGGACACTCTATAAAGATGTGGGCTATATGTGGAGCACTATCTACAGGGGGAGCTATATGTGGGGCACTACATACAGGGGGAGCTATATGTGGGGGCACTATATACAGGGGGCTACATGTGGGGAACTATCTACAGGGGCTCTATGGGGGTCACTATCCACAGGCAATTCTATGTAGGGCACTATATACAGGGGGCTCTATGGGTGGCACTATCTACAGGGGACATGGTGTGTGTGTGTGTGTGTGGGTGTGTGTGTGTGTGTGTGTGTGTGTGGGGGGGACACAGTGTACGGTGCTATTATATTTAGGGGCACAGTGTCTGGCACTATGAGAACTTTATCTTTGTTTATAGGTGCAGAAAAGTTTCAAAGTGAGAAGCTGAAGACATCTGAGCGGCAAAGTCATCATAGAGATCTGGACCGGATGGAGAAGAAAAGAGAAAAAGAAAAACTAGAATCTGACGTCACCTGTGAGTCACTTAATGTAAATGTTTATTCTGCCTCTAATCTGTACTGTAGTCACTGTATGATCTGCAGCGAGGTGATAGTTGGTATGATTTTTTTTGCGAAACAGCATCTCCCAGCAAATCTTTACCATTGTTCGGGCCATGCTGGGAGCTGTATACAATTTAGCGCAAACCTATACGGCAGGGGTTGCACTAAATTGAGCTGTATTGATGCTGGTGTTGTATTTATGTACTCAGCTTAGTTTTGGTACTGTATATAAGTACTGGGCTTGTTTCTGGTACTGTAGATATGTAATGAGCTTGGTTCTGGTGTTGTATATATGTACTGAGCTTAGTTCTGGTGTTGTATATATGTACTGAGCTTGGTTCTGGTGTTGTATATATATACTGAGCTTGGTTCTGGTGTTGTATATATGTACTGAGCTTTGTTCTGGTGTTGTATATATGTACTGAGCTTGGGTCTGGTGTTGTATATATGTACTAAGCTTGGTTCTGGTGTTGTATATATGTACTGAGCTTGGTTCTGGTGTTGTAAATATGTACTGAGCTTGGTTCTGGTACTGTGTATATATTTATTGAGCTTGGTTCTTGTGCTGTATTTATGTACTGAGCTTTGTTCTGGTACTGTATATATGTATTGAGCTTTGTTCTGGTGTTGTATAAATGTACTGAGCTTGGTTCTGGTGCTGTATTTATGTACTAAGCTTGGTTCTAGTGCTGTATTTATATACTGATCTTTGTTCTGGTGTTGTATTTATGTACTCAGTTTTGTTCTGGTGCTGTATTTATGTACTCAGTCTTGTTCTGGTGCTGTATATATATTGAGCTTTGTTCTGGTGCTGTATATATGTATTGAGCTTTGTTCTGGTGCTGTATTTATGTAGTGAGCTTGGTTCTTCTACTGTTTTTATGTACTGAGCTTTATTCTGGTGCTGTATATATGAATTGAGCGTGGATCTGGTTTTGTATATAGAACTACACTACCGTTCAAAAGTTTGGGGTCACCCAGACAATTTTGTGTTTTCCATGAAAACTCACACTTATATTTATCAAATGAGTTGCAAAATGACTAGAAAATATAGTCAAAACATTGACAAGGTTAGAAATAATGATTTTTATTTGAAATAATAATTTTCTCCTTCAAACTTTGCTTTCGTCAAAGAATGCTCCATTTGCAGCAATTACAGCATTGCAGACCTTTGGCATTCTAGCTGTTAATTTGCTGAGGTAATCGGGAGAAATTTCGCCCCATGCTTCCAGAAGCCCCTCCCACAAGTTGGATTGGCTTGATGGGCACTTCTTGCGTACCATACGGTCAAGCTGCTCCCACAACAGCTCTATGGGGTTGAGATCTGGTGACTGCGCTGGCCACTCCATTACAGATAGAATACCAGCTGCCTGCTTCTTCCCTAAATAGTTCTTGCATTATTTGGAGGTTTGCTTTGGGTCATTGTCCTGTTGTAGGATGAAATTGGCTTCAATCAAGCGCTGTCCACAGGGCATGGCATTGCAAAATGGAGTGATAGCCTTCCTTTTTCAAAATCCCTTTTACCTTGTACAAATCTCCCACTTTACCAGCACCAAAGCAAACCCAGACCATCACATTACCTCCACCATGCTTGACAGATGGCGTCAGGCACTCTTCCAGCATCTTTTCAGTTGTTCTGCGTCTCACAAATGTTCTTCTGTGTGATCCAAACACCTCAAACTTCGATTCGTCTGTCCATAACACTTTTTTACAATCTTCCTCTGTCCAATGTCTGTGTGCTTTTGCCCATATTAATCTTTTCCTTTTATTAGCCAGTCTCAGATATGGCTTTTTCTTTGCCACTCTGCCCTGAAGGCCAGCATCCCGGAGTCGCCTCTTCACTGTAGGCATTGACACTGGTGTTTTGCGGGTACTATTTAATGAAGCTGCCAGTTGAGGACCTGCGAGGCGTCTATTTCTCAAACTAGAGACTCTAATGTACTTGTCTTGTTGCTCAGTTGTGCAGTGGGGCCTCCCACTTCTCTTTCTGCTCTGGTTAGAGCCTGTTTGTGCTATCCTCTGAAGGAAGTAGTACACACCGTTGTAGGAAATCTTCAGTTTATTGGCAATTTCTCGCATGGAATAGCCTTCATTTCTAAGAACAAGAATAGACTGTTGAGTTTCAAATGAAAGCTCTCTTTTTCTAGCCATTTTGACAGTTTAATCGAACACACAAATGTAATGCTCCAGATTATCAACTTGCTCAAAGGAAGGTCAGTTTTATAGCTCCTCTAAACAGCAAAACTGTTTACAGCGGTGCTAACATAATTGCACAAGGGTTTTCAAGTGTTCTCTAATAATCCATTAGCCTTCTAACACAGTTAGCAAACACAATGTACGATTAGAAAACTGGAGTGATGGTTGCTGGAAATGGGCCTCTATACACCTATGTAGATATTGCATTAAAAACCAGACGTTTGCCACTAGAATAGTCATTTAGCACATAAACAATGTATAGAGTGTATTTCTGATTAATTTAATGTTATCTTCATTGAAAAAAACTGTGCATTTCTTGCAAAAGTAAGGAAATTTCTAAGTGACCCTAAACTTTTGAACGGTAGTGTATATTGCTTGTACGAATGGTTTTATGCTCGAGTTGCACAAAAAAAAATTACACCTCATTGATTGGTAGAGAAGATATCAAACATGGCGATGGGGAAGGAGATGTCGGGAAAGAGGTTCGGGGGGGCGGGGGCAAACTGAATCTTTGCCCCGGGTGCTGGAGAATCTAGCTATGCCTCTGCTGACTGTGCTAAAATTACACATTTTTGGTTACTACTTTCTTTTTTATAGTCAGTCATGCTGGTTCTAAAGCTGAACCTAAGTTCTTACCAGCCCTTATGGATTAAGTGCTCTAACACTTTACAAATAAGCAGTTAAAATCATTAAAAATTATTTATAACAATTTAAGAATGGACCCTCATAGCACAGCATTCTGTTTAGAAATACAGAACATTAAGGGTAGATAAAATAATTAGTCTATGAAGGTTTCATGTCTTATTTAACGTTTGATCTCAGAACAAGGACAACCACTGCTTCACTAGACCCTAATATGAAACTTCACACACTTGCATGCTTAATATTTACCAATCCAGATATATGAAAATAGTACAAATGCACTATATTTGCTAAAAACAAAATTCTTCTTATGTGTTGGTTTCTGAATTACATCATACTTGCAGTTTATTGTTAAAAATCCCTTGCCCAATGGTTCAACTTTACTACATTAGTAAATTGCATTACTATCTCCCAACATGTGGAATGTCATGAGAACCCGCTGCAGAGGCGTAACTATAATTCATATAGCCCATAACAAATACATGGATGGGCCCTTACCACCTAGTTGATAGCAAACTAAGCCGCAGTGTTACAGACATTAACACAACTATTTTTATTTTTACAGAAGCAGCAATCAAACAATACATAGTTTCATATATCATATTTTCAGAACAAACGAGAACCCTTAATCTTTACAAAATATTGCTAGACATCAGAAAGAAGGAATGACATTCCTGCAACTGACAGCTGGTATGGTTGCTATTAGAGATGAGCGAACCGGGACAACCGAACCCGGTTTCGGTCCGAACTTCCGGTAAAGTTCGGTTCGCAGCGAATCCGAACTTCACCGGGTTCGGCCGAACCAGTTTTGACCGAACCCGGTCAAAAACATTATACAAATCGGCAGCCACTTATCTCTATCAATCACTGATAGAGAAAAGAGGCTGCTGATTAAAAATAAAATAAAAAGCATTTCATACGTACCCGGTCGTTGTCTTGTTGACGAGTCCCTCTTCTTCCTCCAGTCCGACCTTTTCTGACGCGGCAGCCTGTGATTGGCTGCAGAGGCCTCTGCAGCCTGTGATTGGCTGCAGAGGCCGCGGCAGCCTGTGATTGGCTGCAGCGCTCACAAGGCTGCATCGTCATCAAGGAATGTCGGGCCGGATGTCGAGAGGGACGCGTCACCAAGGCAACGGCCAGGAGACCGGACTGGAGGAAGCAGAAAGTTCTCGGTAAGTATGAACGTCTTTTTTTTTACAGGTACTGTGATCGGTAGTCACTGTCCAGGGTACTGAAACAGTTACTGCCGATCAGTTAACTCTTTCAGCACCCTGAACAGTGACTATTTAGTGTATGTGCACACACACTAATTACGTCCGTAAATGACGGACGTATTTCGGCCGCAAGTACCGGACCGAACACAGTGCAGGGAGCCGGGCTCCTAGCATCATACTTATGTACGATGCTAGGAGTCCCTGCCTCTCTGCAGGACAACTGTCCCGTACTGTAATCATGTTTTCAGTACGGGACAGTAGTTCCACGGAGAGGCAGGGACTCCTAGCATCGTACATAAATATGATGCTAGGAGCCCGGCTCCCTGCAGGGTGTTCGGTCCGGTACTTGCGGCCGAAATACGTCCGTCAATTACGGACGTAATTAGTGTGTGTGCACATACCCTTACTGACGTCACCTAGCAACGCTGCCGTAATGACGGGTGCACACATGTAGCCACCCGTCATTACGGGGCCTCATGCACACGACCATAAAAACACCCGTTATCACGGGTCGTAATTACGACCCGAAATAGCGGGCCCATAGACTTCTGTTAGCCACGGGTACCTTCCCGTTTTCTCACGGGAAGGTGCCCGTGCCGTTAAAAAGATAGAACATGTTCTATTTTTTTATTTTACGGGCCGTGCTCGTAATTACGACTCGTAACTACGAGCACGGCCGGCCGGCCACGGGCAGCCGGCCGCTTTTGCGAACCGTGCTGTCATTATAATTATAGCAGCACGGCCCGTAAAATAGAAAAATAGAACATGTTCTATTTTTTTAACGGCACGGGCACCTTCCCGTGAGAATACGGAAAGGTACCCGTGGGTAACAGAAGTCTATGAGCCCGTTATTGCGGGTCGTAATTACGACCCGCAATAACGGGTGTTTTTACGGTCGTGTGCATGATGGGAGCACGGCTCGGAAAAACGAACGGCTGCCCGTGCTCATCTCCTGAAATACTCTGTGCTGCCTTAAACTCTGTGGACAGGTCAGGATCCTGTTTCTTTTAAATGCTGCTAGGGAACCCGCTCGATCCACTATATAAGGCTACGCTACAGTGCAGCATTTAAAAGAAACAGGATCCTGACCTGTCCACAGAGTTTAAGGCAGCACAGAGTATTTCAGGAGATGAGCGTGCAGATTCAGTGCTGTTGTGAACTCTGCTCTTACCATTACGTAGCTCTCAGTCTGTTATCTCTCCTCCACTCCTGTCCTCAAGAACACCTTCACATGATTGCCAAGTCACCACGTAATGGTAAGAGCAGAGTTCACAGCAGCACAGAGTATTTCAGGAGATGAGCGTGCGGATCTTGTGCGTGGTGGTGACTTGCCAATCATGTGAACGTGTTATAGAGGACAGGAGTGGAGGAGATGTAACAGACTGAGCTACGTAATGGTAAGAACAGAGTTCACAGCAGCACAGAGTATTTCAGGAGAGGAGCGTGCAGATTCAGTGCTGCTGTGAACTCTGCTCTTACCATTACGTAGCTCAGTCTGTTACCTCTCCTCCACTCCTGTCCTCAATAACACCTTCACATGATTGGCAAGTCACCACCCCGCACAAGATCCGCACGCTCATCTCCTGAAATACTCTGTGCTGCTGTGAACTCTGCTCTTACCATTACGTGGTGACTTGCCAATCATGTGAAGGTGTTCTGGAGGACAGGACAGGAGTGGAGGAGAGGTAACAGACTGAGAGCTACGTAATGGTAAGAGCAGAGTTCGCAGCAGCACTGAATCTGCACGCTCATCTCCTGAAATACTCTGTGCTGCCTTAAACTCTATGGACAGGTCAGGATCCTGTTTCTTTTAAATGCTGCACTGTAGCGCAGCCTTATATAGTGGATCGAGCGGGTTCCCCAGCAGCATTTAAAAGAAACCGTGTTTGTGTATGTGTGTGTTTGTGTATATATGTGTGTTTGGGTATGTGACTTTGTCTGTTTTTGTTTTTATATGTGTGTGTGTATATATGGGTGTGTTTGTGTATATGTGTTTTGTGTATATGTTTGTGTATATATGGGTGTATTTGTGTATATGTTTGTGTGTAGATGTGTGTATATGTTTGTGTGTAGATGTTTGTGTGTGTTTTTGTATATGTGTATATGTGTGTATATGGGTGTGTGTTTGTGTGTATATATGGGTGTGTTTGTGTATATGTGTTTGTGTATATGTGTGTTTGGGTATGTGTGTTTTTGTTTGTATATGTGTTTGTGTATATGTGTTCGTGTATGTGTGTATAACTGTGTGTGTGTGTGTTTGGATATGTGTGAGTTCGTGTATATGTGTGTGTTTGTCTGTTTATGTGTGTGTGTATATCTTGTTGTGTTTGTGTATATATGTGTGTCTGTGTATGGTTGTTTGTTTGTGTGTGCGTGTATATATGTGTGTAGGAGAGTAGAAGTATTGGTATTGTTCACATTGATAACTGTTTTTTTATGTTGTTGCAGATTTTGATGTACCGATTGGACTACATCTACGATTCGTTGGACTACTGCGTAGATCTGCGTTTTTTCAAATTTTAATAAAATGGTTAACGAGGGTTTTGTTGGGGATTTCTTATTTCAATAAAAAAGAATTGTCTTTGTGTTTTTTTTTCAAACTTTATTAGTGCCTAGATAATGGCAGTTGGCTGATTGACAGCGTCCATTATTAAGGCGGTACTTAGTGTTAGCCGGTGCAGAGGCTAGCACTAACCACCCATTATTACCCCGGTACCCACCACCACCAGGGGTGCCGGGAAGAGCTTGGTACGATCCAGTACCCGACCATCTGTTGTGATGGTCGGGTACTGGGGCGGCCGTAGGCTGGTATTATGAGGCTGGGAAGGGCCAAAATCAGTGGACCTTCCCACCCTTGTAATGCTAGGCTGCTGCTGCTGTGTTGTATCGGGCTGGTTATAAAAATGGGGGGGACCCCCACGTCGTTTTTTTTTTGGAATTTAACAAATTTAGCAATAGACGGGTCCCCCACATTTTTAATAACCAGCCATATACAAGGCCGCAGCAGTCTGGCATTACATGGGTGGGAAGGGCCACTGGTTTTGTCCATTCCCAGGCTAATAACACTGTGTTGTATGTGGCTGGTTATGATAAATTGGGTGGAACCCCATGTCTTTTTAAAAAAAAAAATGTAAATAAATAAATAATTTAAAAAAATGACGTGGGGTCCCCCCCACTTTTATAACCAGCCAGATACAACACAGCAGCAGCAGCCTAGCATTACAAGGGTGGGAAGGTCCACTGTTTTTGGCCCTTCCCAGCCTCATAATGCCAGCCTGCGGCCGCCCCAGGGCCCGACCATCACAACAGATGGTCGGGTACTGGATCGTACCTGGCTCTTCCCGGCACCCCTGGTGGTTTTGGGTACCGGGGTAATAATGGTGGTTAGTGTTAGCCTCTGCACTGGCTAACACTAAGCCTCGCCTTAGTAATGGATGTTGTCACTCAGACAGCGGCCATTACTAAAGTGGTAATAATAAAATTTGAAAAGAAAAAGACAAAGATATAGATAAAATATTTTATTGAAATAAAGCACCCCCAACACAACCCTCATTAACCATTTTATTGTAGAAAAAAAACCGTCATCGAAGTAGTCCTCGAAACCGACGTAGTCCAAACACCAAACCTGTAAAAAAATAAAATAATGAAATAAAACATGTCGTAGGCTTAGATTCAGTTTAATGTGTGATACTGACTGTTATACCATGTATAGAAGCCTGCCGTGAAGTTGACTTAGATACAGGGCGCCAGCAGACAGTATCATACATGGCCATACATACATATATACAAATATACATACATATATACAAACATACATACATATATACAAGCATGCACATATATACATGCAAATATACATACATGCAAACATACACACATATATACATGCAAACTATCATACATACATGCATACACACACACACACATGAAAACATACATACAAACAAACATGCAAAGATACATAATACATATATACAAGCATGCACAAATATACATGCAAACATAAATACATGCAAACATAATTACATACATGCACATATATATATAAACATACATGCAAACATACATGCAAAAATAAAAACATGCAAACATACATACATGCACATATATACATACATACATGACAACATACATACAAACATACATGACAACATACATACATGCAAACATACATACATGCAAACATACATACACACATGCAAACATATATACATGCAAATATACATACAAACATGCACATGTATACATACATGCCAACATACATGCAAACATACATGCACATATATACATACATACATGACAACATACATACATGCAAATATACATACATACACACATGCACATATATACATACATGCCAACATACATGCACATATATACATACATGACAACATACATACATACATACATACATACATGACAACATACATACATACATATATATATATATATACACACATGCAAATATACATACAAACATGCATACATACATGCAAACATACATTCATGCAAACATACATGCAAACATACATACATACATACAAATATACATACACACATGCACATATATACATACATGACAACATACATACATACATGACAACATACATGCAAAAATACATACATGCAAACATACATACATACATGCAAATATACATACAAACATGCACATATATACATACATGCCAACATACATGCAAACATACATGCACAGATATACATACATACATACATGCCAACATACATACATGCCAAAAAATAATAATAATACGTTCATACTTACTTTCCTCCTGTCCGGCCTCCAGCGATGACGTTTCATTCATGTCGCCGCTGCAGCCTGTGATTGGCTGCAGAGGCGGTCACGTGGGATGAAGCGTCATCCTGACGTGCGTGACCGCCACTACAGCCTGTGATTGGCTGCAGCGGCGAAAGGGATGAAACGTCATCGCTGGAGGCCGGACAGGAGGAAAGTAAGTACGAACGTATAATTTTTATTTTTTTATTACATTTAAATGGTATTTTCCGCGCGCCGAGCATGTACTGTGAAGGTTGCTGAAAGAGTTAGTGCAGCCCATTAACTCTATCAGCACCCTGGACAGTAGCATGCTCGGCGCACGTAAGTGACAGGTTCGGTCAGAACTAGTTCGGTCCGAACCGAACTTTTTTGTGAAATTCGGCGAACTAGCCGAACCGAACTTTTGATAAGTTCGCTCATCTCTAGTTGCTATGACTATAGTTACGACCATGGCCTCTAACTCATTGTAGAGGCATAATCCTTGTAGGCAAATTGAAGTAAGTAGGGTGACAACGAAAGTAAAATAAAATACAATACACAATATTAACAAAAATAAAAAGAGAAGAAGGGAAAGAGTCAGCAGTGACTTTTGTGTATATACTGTAGCATGGGGGACTGGGGGACCCTTGGCAGCTCTGCATAATGGCTTACTAAAGTTATAACCTTCTATTATATTAAGAAGAACAGCTCTGGAGGACAAACTGCTGCTTTGGTGAGTGAAATGCAGTATAAACTAAGAGAATAAAATGTATTAAGTTTTATTATTTGGGCAGGTATGCGCTTAAACATTCAACACTTTACATATTCCAAAAGTTTGCCAGCTGATCAGTTAAGAATTAATTCTTTCTCCATTTCATTTCTGATCTTTCCCCATTGCACAGAGAAATACCTGTGTACATAACTTTCATAGGTCACATAAAATAAATAGATCATTATAAGCAATATGTGACCCTCGTATGATAGCAGAACTGCCATGAAGGTAGGATATCAACGTATCAAGCTGCCGGTCAGGCTGCATGTTCTTTAACTATTAAATAACCTTCTCAACTGCATGTACACATGGAAATAAAAAAAAAGGTTCGAATATATTCCTTTCTGAATCACTGTTCTGGAATTCGAATGTACCAAGCTCACCATGTTTCCAGTGACCTCAATGCCAATTCTGTCTGAGAAGTGTTCATATTCCGACTCTACATTTGCACTCAGCAGCTACCTGCATTGTAAGGTCACAGTATATGTGTCCCTTTTTATGAATATTTCAGCGCTGACGGGAACCTTTGTGATGTAAATTGGCATCAAAGCCAATGAAACAAGCGATGTGAGCCAAACTTCTGCATACATATCAGTTGCATTAGTGAAACCTCTTTGTGCTTTAGTCATTGCAGTACGTTTTATCCTCATGAGTGTTGCGAACAGATCAGCAATAAAGTCAATTTGAAAAATGTTAAAGTACATTAGGATGGCTCATATTATGCAAATATTAAGTGCTGCTTTCATCCTTTCTTTAATTCAACATGAGGCCGTCAATATAAATTGGACGTTGCCTATTTCTCGACATCGTTTGGAAAAGACTAAGCTGCTGTGCTTCTCCTGACTTTACATACTCTCTATGATTTTGTTGTTTCATTTATTAAATAGAAAAAAAAAGGATAGATGGTCCTGGCTATATGCTGCTCAGAAGGAACAGACATTTAGAAGCTTTTGCTAGGCTAGAATTATGCAGCAGCCTTGTTTATTTACTAAAATGGTAGATTTTTTTAATCACAGGTCAGTGAAGAATGAAACTTATAATTCCAGATCAAACACCCTTGTCTGCCTCATGAAGAGTATGAAATGGGAAAATCACAAGCAGACGCTTCCTATAATTATATATTTTACGCCCCTATGCTGGCTCACTCTCTATGAAATGTCAGCCAGTGCTACAGGGCAAAAATGGCACAGTATAAAAGAGATGGATAATTTAAAAAGAGCACATATGTTGACGTTCAGAGGAATGGTGCTATATGACTAACTGTACAGTTAATATAGAAATGATCTTGTATGTATAGGATACCAAGTAAGAGAAGCATGACAGTGAGAGCACATGCAATGATAATGGGGTATAGTATTTTACATTAACAGACCTAATGGAACCAATATATACATAATGGTATAAAATTCAATACTTCAATGGTCTGCAAACACTTGGAAAATTGGACTTTGTTCAAGGTTGCCTACACCATATTTGTTTTTTTGTGTTTCAGCTATTTTTAAGGAAAAGCAACACTATTAAAGTTTGAAGCATATGTAATATAGATATTCTATCTCTAAAGGTAATCGTATTACCCTTCCACAGTCATGGAGAATGTTAAATTACAAAAACTAAAAGAACATAAAAAATATTTGAGAAACAGACACGATTAACAGTACAAAATAATTACTATATATATATATATATATATATATATATATATATATATATATATGTGCTATGTGTGCTATGAACCTCACTATTGTAAGTAGATTCAGCAGAAATGCATATTTATTTATAGTGTTAAGGTGCCATTGGTGTTCGCAGTGTGCTGTCGCCTTTTTCTTGTGTACTGTATTGTTTTGCAGTCACAGGCATTCTTGCACCTGTATAGAAGCAAATCAGCAGCACAGGACGGCTTTGATTCTCTCGAACGGGTGCACGTCTCCCAGGCCACAGTCCAAGAGTGACCCCTCAGTCAAGATAGGAAGAAATTGAGACAGCACTCCAAAATATTCAAAAATAGAGATCCTTTTATTCCACATGTGTGCAACGTTTCAGCTCAATGCGAGCCTGCTTGAGAAAGGCTCGTATTGAGCTGAAACGTTGCACACACGTGGAATAAAAGGATCTCTATTTTTGAATATTTTGGAGTGCTGTCTCAATTTCTTCCTATCTTGCACCTGTATACATGTTCTGATCAAACTTTTGTGTCTCTTATGTATTGCATATATGTGGGAATAGTAACTGCCTCCATTTTTTGATCTTGCACTCCTTCCATTCTGCCCTGGGTGATTTTAAGTAGATTAATGCTGGTTCCTACTATCCCCAGGAATAAATGGTGTGTAGAAAAGGCAGATCCAGCACTCCAATGTATAAAAAATTCGATTTTTATTAGGTCATTTAAAAATAGGGATAAAACAACAATCCCGGGACCACGCTTACGCGTTTCAGACCACTAAGGTCCTTAATCATAGCATACTGAATGAAAATAAAATTCACATATATATAGTCAAGAAACTCAATCACATGATTGCTTGGGGCTGGGTTTGAAAATTTTAACCCTATCTAGTGTAGAACAAAACTTATAAACTGAACTTATGTCGTAGTTATCATTCATTCATTCAGTATGCTATGATTAAGGACCTTAGTGGTCTGAAACGCGTAAGCGTGGTCCCGGGATTGTTGTTTTATCCCTATTTTTAAATGACCTAATAAAAATCTGATTTTTTATACATTGGAGTGCTGGATCTGCCTTTTCTACACACCATTTTTTCTATAGCCTGCTGTCGACAAAGGATTAAGCTCTGGAGGATCTACGAGCACCTACAGCTTTTTGGATTTCTTATGCCTATATTGGTATTTATCAAGCTTCATCAAAACGCATTGGAATAACGCAATCTAGTATGAAGGTTATGAGGTGAGCAAAACTTTTGGTAAAACTTTTTTCACTTTATCCCCAGGAATATGTAGGCTTAGTCCCAGTTCTGGGTTTATGAGCAGCGTAGGGACCCACCTTCTAGAGTTCGCCTTGTCATGGCAGGTGGGCAAACACAATTTGATCAAAATCTGCGCTAAGAACCTCACTATTGTAAGTAGATTCAGCAGCAATGCATATTTATTTATAGTATTTAGGTGGCATTGGTGTTTGTCTGTCACCATTTTCTTGTGTGCTGTATGTACAGTGAAGGAAATAAGTATTTGATCCCTTGCTGATTTTGTAAGTTTGCCCACTGTCAAAGTCATGAACAGTCTAGAATTTTTAGGCTAGGTTAATTTTACCAGTGAGAGATAGATTATATAAAAAAAAAAAAAAAGAAAATCACATAGTCAAAATTATATATATTTATTAGCATTGTGCACAGAGAAATAAGTATTTGATCCCCTACCAACGATTAAGAGTTCAGCCTCCTCCAGACCAGTTACACGCTCCAAATCAACTTGGTGCCTGCATTAAGGACAGCTGTCTTACATGGTCACCTGTATAAAAGACTCCTGTCCACAGACTCAATTAATCAGTCTGACTCTAACCTCTACAACATGGGCAAGACCAAAGAGCTTTCTAAGGATGTCAGGGACAAGATCATAGACCTGCACAAGGCTGGAATGGGCTACAAAACCATAAGTAAGACGCTGGGTGAGAAGGAGACAACTGTTGGTGCAATAGTAAGAAAATGGAAGACATACAAAATGACTGTCAATCGACATCGATCTGGGGCTCCATGCAAAATCTCACCTCATGGGGTATCCTTGATCCTGAGGAAGGTGAGAGCTCAGCCGAAATCTACACGGGGGAACTTGTTAATGATCTCAAGGCAGCTGGGACCACAGTCACCAAGAAAACCATTGGTAACACATTACGCCGTAATGGATTAAAATCCTGCAGTGCCCGCAAGGTCCCCCTGCTCAAGAAGGCACATGTACAGGCCTGTCTGAAGTTTACAAATGAACATCTGGATGATTCAGAGAGTGATTGGGAGAAGGTGCTGTGGTCAGATGAGACTAAAATTGAGCTCTTTGGCATTAACTCGCCGTGTTTGGAGGAAGAGAAATGCTGCCTATGACCCAAAGAACACCATCCCCACTGTCAAGCATGGAGGTGGAAACATTATGTTTTGGGGGTGTTTCTCTGCTAAGGGCACAGGACTACTTCACCGCATCAATGGGAGAATGGATGGAGCCATGTACCGTCAAATCCTGAGTGACAACCTCCTTCCCTCCACCAGGACATTAAAAATGGCTCGTGGCAGCACGACAATGACCCGAAACATACAGCCAAGGCAACAAAGGAGTGGCTCAAAAAGAAGCACATTAAGGTCATGGAGTGGCCTAGCCAGTCTTCAGACGTTAATCCCATCGAAAACTTATGGAGGGAGCTGAAGATCCGAGTTGCCAAGCGACAGCCTCGAAATCTTAATGATTTACAGATGATCTGCAAAGAGGAGTGGGCCAAAATTCCATCTAACATGTGTGCGAACCTCATGATCAACTACAAGAAATGTCTGACTGCTGTGCTTGCCAACAAGGGTTTTGCCACCAAGTATTAAGTATTGTTTGGCAAAGGGATCAAATACTTATTTATCTGTGCACAATGCAAATAAATATATATAGTTTTGACTATGTGATTTTCTTTTTTCTTTTTTATATAATCAATCTCTCACTGGTCAAATTAACCTAGCCTAAAAATTCTAGACTGTTCATGTCTTTGACAGTGGGCAAACTTACAAAATCAGCAAGGGATCAAATACTTATTTCCTTCACTGTATGGATAGATAGATAGATAGATAGATAGATAGATAGATAGATAGATAGATAGATAGATAGATAGATAGATAGATAGATAGATAGATAGATAGATAGATAGATAGATAGATAGAAAATTAATGGGTGTAAACAATGTATTGAATATTATGTTCTAATGTGTAATTTAATTGTTTTTAGCATATAATGGTATAGAGGCAGTGTCATCAGAAGCCTTCAAACCAATGGAAACTTGCCCTTCTACCAACTTGCTCATGAGAGGGACCAGCAGAGCCAAGAGAAAAAAAAAGTGAGGGTCGAGGAGCCTTTTTGCGTTACATATTTTTAAGGTGCCTTTAGCAGCAGCATGGACTTCTCTCATGAACACAGCCATACTATTGAGCTCTGTGCCCATGATTCTATACCATAACTATATGGGCGCACACTGTACCTCTGTGTGCCTCTAGTTTTATAATTTGACATGCCATATTATAGAGGTAGAATCTACTAAAGGCTTGCCCCCATACTAGATCCTTGTGACATCTGCTGATGGAATAGTTTTAAAAAACTATGTAATGTATGGGAATGAGCGATCGGTGTAACTAGCGCTTGTCCCCATACTAGCTCCTTGTGACAGGAGCAAACGAGCGCTGATCAACGAGCTGTCCCGTTAATTGGCGCTCGTTGCACCGGCCAACATTGCCCGGTGTAAGAGGACCCTTAGATATGTATGATCCCCACTCAAAATGTTGTCCATGCCATGCCCAGGAACTATTACCCGTTATCTGAGATACTATCCTGGCTTTCACTGCCACACAGCAGGACTATTTTCATACCTTGTTGTGTAAGGATGAACATCAGCTTTACAGAGTTTTTTTTTTTTTTGCTAGAGTAGGTTCATGGAGTCTAAACATTTAAAATCATTTTCAAGGACATACACTGCAGACAGCTCGTCAATCTACTAGGGAATGTAGTTATTATAAACCAAAGAAAATCACTGGAGTTTTAGGCCACATTCACACTTGGCAGCTTTGCTGTGGCCAAGTTACAAAGTTCCCTCATTCCTGCAGATATTGGGAAAGACCAAGGAGAGGGAGACGCAACATAAAAATATCTCCCAAATGCCGCAAATTCAGAATTGAGAATCAGGAGGCATTAATGCTGTGCTCACTACACCAACTGGGCCCCATAGCACTGGCATTGTCTGCCTATCACGGCACATACATGATAATGACACTATAGTCATGTCTTTCGGAATATAGTAGTTCAAACTATATCCACGTTATATTTGGATCATATATAGGAAAATTTATCAAAGAAACTAGAATCACCAAAGAAAATAAAGCAATTATTTTAACAAACTGTTAGGGATCTGCCAGGTACTACGTCTAGGTATACTCCTGGGATTAATCAATCCACACCTGAGGCCAGAACTGTTAGACTGACACCGTCTCCCACCAACCAGGGTGGCAGGCTCAGGAGTGGGAGAGCGTATCGCGGCCTGGTCAGTCGGAGTTAGCTCCGCCCCCTGTCCTTTATTACCTGCCGTGTTCTCTTCCTCAGTGCTTGTAATTCTTCTGGATTCCTGGCCCCACTGCTGCTTGCTCCAGCCTGCTTCTGCCGTGCTTCTGCCTTGCTGCAGTTCCGCTTAACCTGCTTCGCTTTGCCCCTGGCTTGCTTCCTTCTCCGTGCTCACATTGGTATACTCCACTTCATCCTGGTCCTGACTACTCATTCCCCGCTCCGTTTCCTCGCGGTGTTCCGTGGGCTACTGCCCCTTCCCTTGCGTGTTCCCTGTTTGTTCTCCCGTGCACTTAGACAGCGTAGGGACCGCCGCCCAGTTGTACCCCGTCTCCTAGGGCGGGTCGTTGCAAGTAGGCAGGGACAGGGCGGTGGGTAGATTAGGGCTCACTTTCCCTTCACCTCCTTCCTGCCATTACACAAACTGAGCAAAATAATTGAATTATACAGATGGCATGTTAAAAAAGTAATGTTCCCTTTCTATATTATGTTTGAGGTCTAAATATACTAAACACTATATGGACAAAACTATTAGGACATACCTCTTAATTATTGCATTCAGGTGTTTCATTCAGTTTCATTACCATAGGTGTACAAAATCCAGCACCTAGCCATGCAATCTGGCTTTACAAACATTTGTGAAAAAATGGGTCATTAGAAAGAGCCCAATGAATTTGAGTGTGGTTCTGTAATAGGATGTCACCATTGTAACAAGTCAGTTTGTGAAATTTCTGCCCTCCTAGATATTCTGCGATCAACTGTGAGTGGTATTATTACAAAGTGGAAGGTATAGGTACCACAGACCATGTAAAGTTACAAAGCCCGAATCGTGAGGCGCATAATGCATAAAAGTCGCCAACTGCAGAGTTCAAAACTTCCTCTAGCATTAACATCAGCACAAAAACTGCCACGGGAGCTTCATGGCATTGGATTTCATGGCCGAACAGCTGCATGCAAGCCTTACATCACCAAACACAATGCCAAGTGTCTGATGAAGTGGAGTAAAGCACACCGCCACTGGACTCTGGAACAGTGGAAACGTATTCTGTGGAGTGACGCTTTTCTATCTGGCAGTCTGATGGACGAGTCTGGGTTTGGTGAATGCCAGGGGAACGTTACCTGCCTGACTGCATTGTGCCAACAGTAAAGTTTGGTGGATAATGCTGTGGGGTTGTTTTTCAGTGGTTGGCCTACGCACCTTAGTTTCAATAAAGGGAAATAAAGGGAAATCTTAATGCTTCAACATACCAAGACATTTTGGACAATTTTATGCTTCCAACTTTGTGGGAATAGTTTGGGGAAGGCCCTTTTATCTTCCAGCATGTGCCCCAGTGCACAAAGAGAGGTCCATAAAAGTGAGTTTGGTGTGGAAGAACTTGACTGGCCCGCAAAGAGCCCTGATCTCAACCCCATTCAACACCTTTGGGATGAACTTGAACGGAGATTGCGAGCCAGGCCTTCTGGTCCAATATCAATATCTGACCTCACAAATGCTCTTCTGGATAAATGGGCAAAATTTCCCTCAGAAACACTCCAAAATCTTGTAGAAAGCCTTCCCAGAAGAGTGAAAACTATTTTAGCTGTACAGAGGAACCAACTCAATATTAATGCGTATGGATTTAAAATGGGGTGTCATAAAAGCTCCTGTAGGAGTAATGTGCAGATGTCCTTATACTGTTGTCCATATAGTTTATGTCATCGTTAGTTATTCATTGTTCTATACTGGAGGCTCAGTAGTGAAAGAGATTGATGTGGGATCTAACTCAGTCTATGTCAGTACTAATGGTTGTGAGCCAGTGAACAATGGTCACATTAAAGACATGCTTTACCGCAGCCATGTGAATAATTCTTCAGTGTGTGCTCTAAATTGACATTGTCTCACCAAGGATCAAATGGGAGAGTGAAGCTTATTAAAAAGAGACACTAAGAAAATTAACCTAATTATAATCAATCACGGACAAAAGAGCATTTTGGAAATAGACAGCCACTTGTGTGGTCCCTGAAACCTTTTCGCACGGCATGTGTTGCTGTGCCTGTAATTTACTGTGATACAACATAATTCCCTGTATCTCACTTGAAACACTTTTTTCATATAAGCAAATTTATATTCACGCACAGCATTTTTTTTCTCTTTTAATTGTTCGCTCCAACTTAGTTTAACAAGTACAGATAATTGCAGATGTTGATTAATGATTCATAGATTTCATTATGTGTAAAAAATGCTAAGAGAAGCTCCCACTTCACTAGTTTTCTCTTATTTCAGTTGCCTAGCAATGCTTATTAGGCAATACAACACCAAGAATTTTAATTGCGCATATAAAGGCTGACTAGTAATACATCATTAACTAAATTTATGTTAAACATTGTAGAACACCTTACGGTCATAGGACTGATCCTGGTTAAATAGCAAGTAATGACACATTCATCCAAACCAAAGGGTTACTCTCTAACAGGGCTTACATTACACGACTAATATTACAAGAACATACCACTCTTCTTTTTTACACAATAAATTCCATTTATTGCAGTTATTTTCCTCACTTTTATGTTTTAGATTCACATTATTCTGGCCATCACACAATAGAGTTGTCTTGGAGATGCAGATCTCTATACAGTATTTTGACACCTTGTTGGCCTTCTTTGTTTCCTCCTCTGATTAAGGATATGTGTATGGTTAATAATACTTTCAGATTGTGCGGAGCAAAGGTTTAATTCTTCTGAAGGCAGGTTTGCGGTAGTTCCAGGCACTTTTATATGATACAACATTAAGATGGTGTTACGACCATAAAATATAATAAATAGGATTCTAAAAAAAAGCATTCTGCTAAGGCGAATGTGACAATGTAATGAGTGTAAGTGTAGGTTCACCTTTGAACACCAATTTATAGTTTATATCTAGTTATAATCTCTATAAAAACTTTAGAAACACATTACTTTACTTAAAGAAGACATTTTTAGCTCTCCTGGCATGTCTGCTGCAATCCCCATAAAATAACAATTTGAGAGCAACTTTTCTTAGAACTCTGTGTTGTGCCGTTCCGCTTTAATTTTTTCTAGAAATGTATGAATGAACTGACAACTGGGTGTTACTATTCCCCTCTGTCATTGGTGCATGACCCTACACGCTTTCAGCACTGATTGGACAATGTCAGACTCTGTAGGGACACACCTTATGGACGAGGGAAATGTAACATGGCTCTGTTCATACCTGCAATGTGGCTTCCTTTTATAACGGAAGCCACAACGCAGTGCCCGATCAGTCACATTATGGATACCAGCGGTGCCCAATGCAGTTTTCTGGAATCTGTAATGGAGCCTCTGACACAGAGCCTTATTCATACATTACCAGGAGGGATAACAGAGGAACTGGACAATACAGAATTTGAAGAAAAGATTCTCCATAATTGTTAGTTCATGGAGAATACAAGTATTTACTAAAACAGACATGTCAGGAGAGAGAGAGAGAGTTGTAGTGATTCTAAGTTACATGATGTGTTAAAGTCCAGGGAAGCATTCATAATTATTCCAGCTTGTAAACTCAAATCTTCCAGAATCATGTGCTTGCAAGTTGAGTACACAAAGCTTGCTCTGACGAATCTAAGAAGTGTAATCTTTACCAGGTTTTGTGCAAGAATGTGCTGTAGGAAAAATAAACTCCCATAAAATGCAGTGGTGCTGTTAGGGGCGGGTTTGTCACTAAACTGTTGACTGATTCCAGTAACAACCAGCAGAATAGTAAATGAAAATAAAAATGAGAATGCATTAGACATGCAGTAACTCAGGAACAGTACAAGAAGAATATAAAAGTGTTTGCAAGTGTGCTCAACCTTATATGTAAATGATATCTATATATAATAGGGTACAGAGGTAGCCATCTATATCTTGACTCTGATAACTTGCTGCAGCGTGATATCACACAACAAAAGCCATTGAAAAGTCCTTGAAAAAGTCAAGTTAAAAGATCTTGCCATTGTGTATATAATGTGTTAAAAGTCAAGCTAAAGACGGCTACATCTGTACATTATATAATGGAAAATGACTTTCAGAGGTAAAATTACGCTTTAAACTAACGGAAACTGCTGCTGCGTTAAAGACTTATCACTGACCAGAATAAAGTTTAAAAAAGGCCCTTTAGTGTATATTAAGCATTTAAAGATCAGGGTTTTTTTTAATATTCGACTTCTAAGCTGAGATATTACTGCTTCATGTTACAAGTCCGAAGCCTGAAGAGAGGACTTGATGACATTTCCTGTTCTAGTTTCTGTCAGCTGCAGTGTACATATAGATATACATCAATATACGTAGATATACATCAATATCTACTATATACCTGGCTTGAATAGCATTGGTGTGTATATGTAAATTGATCAATATACTTGGTCTTGATGATAACCTTGGACTGGATAGAAATCCATATTCCCTAGAAGTCCATATTCCCTATTATGACATTTTAGGACATATGAACATCATAGCGGGGGGTCCCCTGCTCGGACCCCTCTCTGTGAGCCAGAACGAAAAGCAGTACTGTGAGTGCGGCTCCCGTTCTGGCGGACATGAGCCGTCTATGTATTACATGAACAGCCATTTATCTGAATGGCCACCATGTAATACTACAGTATATGCTGCATGGATAATGTCTGGCTGGAAGAGACTTCCCCTTGCAAATTTAGCTGTTTGCCAGGGATGTCAGCTAATCGCCATGTCACCGTTACTTCAAACCTGCCTTCAGAAGAATTAAACCTTCAAAAGTGATTAGTATCCCGAAATACATACATTTCATTAAAAAAAAGGCACCAAAGGTTTCCATAGTCTATAAAGCGAGAAATGTCCAGGTCTTTAAGGGGTTAAAAATGGAAAATTAGAGGCTTTCTTATATACAGTATCTATACATATTTTCTTGATTTTTTATATTTACAATTTTCAATAGTAAGAACACATTTAACTAAGAAGGACAGGCATAAAAACAAATATAATCCTAAAAAGTTTTTCATCCAAAATAATCTTCAAATGGAAATATTGCTCATTCCGAACACTAGTTCATTCCATTCCTTTCATCTTATGGAAAATCACTGATAACTGGTTGTGCTATCATGACACATAGTGCCACATAATGAATCTGTAGGTTTAACAGGCACTCTAGACACTTTTAAAGGTACCTGTCCCTTTTGAGTTGTCAGGGATTATGATGATTTTGTTTTTGATATATGAAGAACCACACATTTTTAGCATTTACTCAATACATACAATATAGTATAGAGATGTCTTTATCACTTATCATGCCAGAATTGTCTCTGTTCACCACTCTTTGACTGATGCATGATCAAAACAGCATGATGATTTCCATATATATCAGGTTTCATTACATTTAAGTAAGCTGTCTTCATTAGTTGAAATGTCAGAATTCATTTTGGATATGTGATAAGATCACAGTTGTGGGAATTCATATGACAAGTAATGCGGAATGCCGCTGTGTTTGACCTCCCATGGGCTTAATATTTAATGGACGGAAAGACTCTATTGGTGTCATAGTGATTAAGCGCTCCTACTGTACCTGCTTATTAGTCTACAAGTCTAGTCTACAGTAATGTTCCACTTTTGGTGGGCTAGTCCTAGTTTTAATTAAGTTTTTATCATTTTTATAAAATATTTGCCCAAGGATGAGAATAAGAATATCCCTTTCTTTGTCAGCAAAGGAAAATGTGGCTTTGACAATGATATATGAAGTATTATTCTAATGACTTTAAAAAAGTGACCGTTCATTTGCTCTTAAAACCACTTAAACAATGGTGGAAATTTATTATTACTGGTGTTTCATTCACCAGTCCTAATGTAAGGAAAGTTGGAGTAAGATGTGCCTAATTTATAAAGAGGCGAATGTCTCCTAATAAATAAGGTGCATTTCTGGCCATCCGTGCGCCGGAAAATCAAATTTACGCCAGATTTTTGCTATAATTTACGCCAGTTTTCTGACAGGGCAGCCTATCTGTTTAACAGATCCACTTTAAGTGAAAAAAAAGCTGCCAAACCTGCATATTGTGAGAGCAAGTTGTTTTCTCACCCAGATCAAAGATGTTGAACTTTTTCAGTCACTCTGGGCCATTTCACATAAAGACTGTATAACGGCATCTTCTTTTCCATTTAAAAATGACCATCCTGGCACAGCAAGGAACTCTACTTATCAGCTTTTAGCAGGTGCAAAATTCACGCTAAATACAATAAATGTGTAAGCTGATAAAATAATGACACTTAGAGCTGTTTCAACCCTAAACAAATCTGTGCCCAAGGCAGCTGCATTCATCCTAAATGTTGGACTACATAAGATTGAGATTATGCGCATTACTGAGCAGAAAATATAATGACTTGTCCTCTTTCAACCAGCAGCAGACATGATACTGCTTGCAGAATGGGGCTTCTGAGGATCCCTCCTGAGAGTCCCAAGGTGAAAGCCTCACCTACCAGACATTAATGACATATTCTGTAATAATGTCATAAAAGTGCGACAACTCTAGTTCCCTGAGTGTTGATGGAGCCTGATCGTCCGTGCTGTTCCCTTGTAAATGTTGTAGCTGCCTGCAGATACAGAATTTTAACATATGTAGTACAGTGTTAACAGTTAAAGGCTATGTACACCTTTGCACAATTGTATTTTTAAGATTGCATTCTGTTTTTTGCAAAATAAAGTACATTTCTAATTGGTCTTAATTAAAAATTGTCTACGGTTTGTCTTCTGTACCTGCAGTGTATTTCAGTACATGGCCAGCTACTGTATTCAGTTCTCTCTCTGATCTGTCAGTCAGCTCCCTGACGGCAAACTGAGCAGCTCCTCCTTTGTACACTCATGTATGAGCATTTAGTGTGACATCTGTGTGACATCCTACTCAATGGTGTGTTCTGTGCAGATGAGAACCGTTCCTCTTCAGTTATTCAGAAGCCACTTTCTCCTCTACAGTGCCTGCCCAGCGATCTCTACCAACCCCAGATAGCTGGGCATGCACAGCGCAACATGTCCCCTGTGTTATCAGAGAGCTGTAGTGTAGTGAGAAGATCATGAGCAGAAGCTCAGAGGGGGAGGGGGGCAATACATAGACACTCTGTCTAACTGGGGGAGTGGTCATGCAAAACAGCCTCAGAAGCAGATGGGAGGGGGGGAGAGCTGAGAGAAGGCTGTGCTCCTGCAGGACAAATCCACACAGCCAGAGAAGAGGACATGTGACCAGTGCTGGGGAACGCCCCTAGAAAAAGAGAACATGTAACCAGTGCTGGGGAACGCCCCTAGAGAAGACAACATGCGACCAGTGCTGGGGAACACACCTAGAGAAGAGAACATGTAACCAGTGCTAGGGAACGCCCCTAGGAAGGGAACATGTGACCAGTGCTGGGGAACACACCTAGAGAAGAGAACATGTGACCAGTGCTGGGGAACGCTCCCAGAAAAGAGAACATGTGACCAGTGCTGGAGAACACCCCTAGAGAACAGAACATGTGACCAGTGCTGGGAATGACCCTAGAGAAGAGAACATGTGACCAGTGCTGGGGAATGTCCCCAGAGAAGAGAACATGTGACCAGTGCTGGGAAATACCCCTAGAGAAGAGAACATGTGACCAGTGCTAGGGAATGTCCCTAGAGAAGAGAACTTGTGACCAGTGCTGAGGAACGCCCTTAGAGAAGAGAACATGTGACCAGTGCTGGGGAACGGCTCTAGAGAACATGTGACCAGTGCTGGGGAATGCCCCTAGACAAGAAGTTTGAATTGAGAAAAGGTTGCAAACTGTTTATGACAGCTGCTGAAGTCATAAAAAGGAAAGCTCAATGCAAAAAAAAGTGCAACTTTTTTTTCCTGCAGGGATTTAGTAACGTGCATGTATATCGATTTTTCATGCACAAATGTTTCCATAGCCTTTAATGTGCTGACACTTTGTAACATATATTTACATTAGTATGAACCCCCTAGCTCAAAGCTTTTAATATGTATTTGGAGTCTGAGTTAATTAAAAATCACCACCTGTCTTATCACAGACTGTACCTTCTCCCCCATATTTTATCCTGCAACGTTGCTCTTTAAGACTCGCTGATATGTAAAATTATAAAGTATAAATAACAAAACCATCACTGAGGAAAAAAAATATTAGGTAATTGTCACACATACAGTGTGACATAAAGGAGTTTCAATGAGGGGCAGCCTGGTGATCTGCTTTAATAAGAGGATGTCATGGTTATCATAAGATATTTTATTAGTGTGAGAAGACTGAGAACAGAGGGCTGCAAGCATAGAAGAATCATTTGGTCATTTCCATCTTCATGAATACACATACAGCCTTGTGTTGTTTGTTGCAAATCACAATGAAATTGATTGTAGTCAATTTTAAGAATACCTAAAAACAATCTATTTAAAGAGAACCTTTCACCTCCCCATACATGTTCAGCTGAGTGCAGCATGTAATGGGGAGGGCTGCACAAACTCTGGGGCACTTTCCATTTTTTTTCTACCTCCCTCCGTTATTTAGATATCAGATATGGACAGTGTTACAGCAAGAGCAAAGAGAGAGAGTGTGCGCACGCGCACACGCTCTCACTCTCACTCTTCAGCTTTCAAGATTAGTCTTCTGCCGAACTGGCAAGGCGGCGTTTTACTGCTAAGGACAGTGTAAGGGCTGTGGAGAGGAGAGTGCGCACTCATCTCTTCAGCTCTTGCGATAGATCAGTCTTGTATTGTCTGCCAAACTGGCAAGGGGGCGTGTCACTGCTACGGACAGTGTAAGCGCTCCCCAGCTCTTACACTGTCCGTAGCAGTGACACGCCCCCTTGCCAGTTCGGCAGACAAAGTACAAGTGTTAAGGATCTGCCAGGCACAGCTTGTGTCTACGCCCATAGGTAATCAGTCTGCACCTGCTTCTATGTCTGTGAGACTGACTCCATCTTCCACCACTCAGGATGGCAGGCTTAGGAGTGGAAGAGCCTATCACAGCCTGGCCAGACGGAGCTAGCTCCCACCCTCTGTCTATTTATACCTGCCTTTCCTGTTCCTCCTTGCTTGTGATTCTTCTCGTTTGGTTTCCTGGCCCTGCTGCAGCTTCTTGCACTATTTGACCCTGCTTCATATTGACCCTGGCTTACTGACTACTCTTCTGCTCTGCGTTTGGTACCTCGTACACTCCTGGTTTGACTCGGCTTGTTCACTACTCTCCTGCTCTGCGTTTGGTACCTCGTACACTCCTGGTTTGACTCAGCTCGTTCACCACTCTTGTTGCTCACGGTGTTGCCATGGGCAACTGCCCCTTTTCCCTTGCTTCTGTGTACCCTTGTCTGTTTGTCTGTCGTGCACTTATTGAGCGTAGGGACCGTCGCCCAGTTGTACCCCATCGCCTAGGGCGGGTCGTTGCAAGTAGGCAGGGACTGAGTGGCGGGTAGTTTAGGGCTCACTTGTCTGTTTCCCTACCCCCATCATTACAACAAGACTGATCTCTCACAAGAGCTGAAGAGATGAGTGCGCGCTCTCCACAGCTTTTATACAGTCCGTAGCAGTGACACGCCCCCTTGCCAGTTCGGGTGAAAAGACTGCAATCACACACTCTCTCTCTCCTCGCTCTTGCTGTGGTACTGTCCATATCTGATTGGACAGTGTCACAGCCATAGTAACAGTACATGCCCCGTTGACTGTTCAGGGGGTTATTTAATTATCGGGCGCCAAATATAACGGCACCGATATCTAAATAACGGAGGGAGGAAGAAAAAATATATAAAGTGCCCCAGGGTTTGTGCAGACCTCCCCATTACATGCTGTTCTCAACTGCACATGTATAGGTAGGTGAAAGGTTCTCTTTAACAAAAAGCTCTTATCACCGGTTATCATAATGTATTAATTTTATATAGCAAACACAACAGTAATATATAGTTCACTTATATATTGGATTATAAGGTTCCAAAGCAGAGATTTGTCTCACAAAGAAAACCCCTTTTTAAAGTGAAGCCTGCAAAGCAATCATCTGGTCGCCACAATTCTGGCTTTTCTCAGGAATAACAGTTGATATCCTAGGCATACAGTTGTGGCACATGAAGCATTACATGATGGCCATTCATATGAATGGCTGTCCATATAATGCATGGTCACGTTCGATGCACCAGAGCTGGAGCTGCTCCTACCTAGCGGCTGTCACGGAGCCGTAGATAATAAATCTGTCACGGGGCCAGCAGAGAAGGGTGTGAAACCATTTTGTCACTAAGGAATTTGACATAGGGCTAAACCGGGGAGCGGTTAACCTCTCTTGACTATTCTGCAGGGGAACCTCAGATTGCTACCCCAGAGTAGTCACCCTTGGTACAATGTACACAGGCGTAGTACAAAATCAATAGACAGAATGTGGAGGCATTTACACGGGTCAAAAAACAATACGCTCGTTCATCGGCTGATCACATCATTTATGCAGGCTATAAAGTCATTGTTGTCGGCAGCAAATCTCCCCGTATAAACAGGTGATGTGCTGCCGACAATAATGCATTCTGATGGGGAGTAAACGATCGTATTAACAATTATTTGTCCCCGTACAGTAACACTTCGGCCCATGTAAAAGGGCCTGTTAATGATTTAATTGTAATCTACACATTTATGAAAATCCACCTTTAACTCATAAAATTCTAGACCCACTCTTTGAAGCTGTGAGTAGCAGACATTACTAGAAATTTGGCAACTGTTGCCATTGCCAGTTTAATATTATTAAGCCTACGCTCACACGTAGAGGAATTGCTGCCGATTTTCAAGGGGATTTGCGGGCAGAAAATTTGCAGCGGATTACAGTAAGAGAAAAGTGGATGAAATTTGATCAAATCTCATCCACACGCTGTGGAAAATTTCTGTGTGGAAATTTACCGGTGGTGCGCATTTTTTAATCCACAGTATGTTAATTTCTCCTGTTGAATGGCGGATTTTCCCCATTAAGTTCATAGGGTAAGTAAAAATCCACAACATATGACAAAAGGTACATAAGTCCGCAAAAATAAATAAAAAACACTATTTTAAGAGTTTAAAATAAAAAAAATAAACTATACTTACATCCCCTGGTGCTCTTGAAGCAACGCGTCCCTGTTCTCTCTATAGCTGAACTCATGGGTTGACGTTTCGTCACATTGTGACCGCTGCAGCCAATCACAGGATGCAGCTATTACAGAAGGCTGGTGTAATGACGGGGAGGGAGACAGACAGGTGAGCCCTAATCTACCCGCCACTCAGTCCCTGCCTACTTGCATGACCCGTCCTAGGCAACGGCGTACAACTGGGCGACGGTCCCTATGCTTAATACGTGCATGACAGACAAACATACAAGGGTACACAGAAGCTAAGGGAAATGGGGCAGTTGCCCACGGCAACACCGTGAGCAACAAGAGTAGTGAATGAGCCGAGTCAAACCAGGAGTGTACGAGGTACCAAACGCAGAGCAGGAGCGTAGTCAGTAAAGCCAGGGTCAAAATGAAGCAGAGGTCAATAGTAATAGCTGGAACAGTAGAGCCAGGAAACAAGAGAGAATCACAGGCAAAGACAAGAAGCAAATGAAGGTATACATAGACCGAGGGCGGAAGCTAGAACCGTCTGGCCAGGGTTCTCCCACTCCACAGCCTACCAGCCTGAGTGGTAGCAGATTGAGTCACTCTATCAGACCTAGGAGCAGATGCAGACTGATTAACCACGGGCGTCGACACAGAAGCTGTGTCTGGCAGATCCTTTACAGTACCCCCCCCCCTTTTATGAGGGGCCACTGGAACCTTCCTAGGTGGACCTGGCTTATTGGGGAACCGAAGATGGAACCTCCTGAGCAATACCCCAGCGTGATCATCCCGGGTGGGTACCCAAGTCCTCTCCTCAGGCCTGTATCCTCTCCAATGGAGCAGGTACTGGAGGGAGCCTTGGACCATCCTACTGTCCACAATCTTGGCCACCTCGAATGCTACCCCTTCAGGGGTGAGAACAGGGACCGGAGGTTTCCTCGAGGTAACCAAGGACGGGGAGCAGCGTTTCAGGAGGGAGGCAAGAAACACGTTGTGTATTTGAAAAGACGGGGGTAACTCCAGCCGGAAGGAGACAGGGTTAAGGACCTCAATGACCTTGTACGGCCCTATAAACCGGGGAGCAAATATTTTGTACGGAACCTTAAGGCGCACATTTTTTGAAGACAGCCACACTAAATCCCCGACCACAAACAAGGGGTTAGCAGAACGTCTTCTATCTGCCTGAGTATTTTGTATGCTCTGGGACGCCTCTAGGTTCTTCTGAACCTGGGCCCAGACTGTGCACAGTTCCCGATGAACGACATCTACCTCGGGATTTTTGGAACCACCAGGTGAAACGGAGGATAACCGTGGATTAAACCCAAAATTACAGAAAAAGAGGGAAACCCCTGACGAGTTACTGACCCGGTTATTAAAGGAAAATTCGGCAAGGGGAATGAAGGAGACCCAATCATATTGACAGTCAGAAATAAAACACCCTAAATATTGTTCTAGGGACTGATTAGTCCTCTCAGTTTGGCCATTAGTTTCAGGATGGAAGGCCGAGGAGAAGGACAGATCAATCTCCAACTTTTTACAGAAAGCTCTCCAAAACAATTAAACAAATTGTACCCCTCTGTCAGAAACAATATTGACAGGAACCCCATGGAGACACAGGATGTCTTTGACAAACAAGGTAGCTAACGTCTTGGCATTGGGTAGTTTCATGAGGGGCACAAAGTGGCACATCTTACTAAAGCGGTCTACTACAACCCACACCAGCGACTTGCCTTGAGATGGAGGCAGATCGGTGATAAAATCCATGGAGATATGGGTCCAAGGCCTCTGGGGAATGGGCAAAGAACATAGTAAGCCCGCTGGTCGGGACCTGGGAGTCTTGGACCTAGCACGTATTTCACAAGCGGCGACGTAGGCCTTAACGTCTTTAGGCAAGCCAGGCCACCAATAGTTTCTAGAAATTAGGTGCTTGGTACCCAGGATGCCTGGATGGTGCAGAGTCATGATTTTCCCTGAGTACCCTTAGCCAGCATTGCAGGGGAACAAACAGCTTATTTTCAGGAAGGTTCCCGGGAGCTGAACCTTGATCAGCCGCAATTTCGGAGACTAAGTCAGAATCAACAGAGGATATTATTATACCTGGGGGCAAAACACAAGCAGGATCTTCCTCCGAAGGAGGGCTGGCCATGAAGCTACGCGACAGTGCATCAGCTTTAATATTTTTAGACCCAGCCCTATAGGTGACCACAAAGTTGAATCTAGTAAAAAAAAACGCCCATCGAGCTTGTCTCGGATTTAGCCTCCGGGCAGATTCTAGGAAGACCAGATTCTTGTGGTCGGTAAGGACCTTTACCTGGTGCCTAGGCCCCTCCAAGAATTGGCGCCTCTCTTCAAATGCCCATTTAATGGCTAAGAGTTTGCGGTTGCCCACGTCATAGTTACTCTCAGTGGGCGAGAACTTCCTGGAGAAGTAGGCACAGGGACAGAGTTGGGTGAGGGACCTGGTACCCTGGTACAAGACAGCACCCACTCCCACTTAGGAGGCGTCAACCTCCACGATGAATGGCTCCATTCATCGTGGAGACGGTCCCTATGCTCAATACATGCACGAGAGACAAACAGACAAGCGTACACAGAAGCTAAGTGATATGAGGCAGTTGCCCACGGCAACTCCGTGAGCAACAAGAGTAGTGAACGAGCCGAGTCAAACCAGGTGTGTACGAGGTACCAAACGCAGAGCAGGAGCGTAGTCAGTAAAGCCATGGTCAAAATAAAGCAGAGGTCAATAGTAATAGCTGGAACAGCAGAGCCAGGAAACAAGAGAGAATCACAGGCAAAGACAAGAAGCAAATGAAGGTATACATAGACCGAGGGTGGGAGCTAGAACCGTCTGGCCAGGCTGTGATAGGTTTTCCCACTCCTCAGCCTACCAGCCTGAGTGGTAGCAGATCGAGTCACTATCAGACCTAGGAGCAGATGCAGACTGATTAACCACAGGCGTCGACACAGAAGCTGAGTCTGGCAGATCCTTTACAGCTGGCTGTGCAAAGACCAGCCAGGGACGTGTTGCTACTGGAGCGTCGGGGGAGTTGAGTATAGTCTTTATTTTTCTGAAGGGTGTTTTACGAAGTGAAGAATCCACTTGAAAAACTGCACTAAATTAAGCATGATTTGGTGCATGCTTTAAGACAAATTTCCCTCCGGATACTGGGTCAAATTTTGTGCAGAATTTTCCACAGCAAATCTGACCCTGTGGACAAAGCCTTAGGCCTCATGCAGACAGCAAAGCTGTGCGAATAGTCCTTTTACAACGGCACAAGCTGTCCCTACAGTTTATATTACGGAGCCATAGGCACTCCATGTGCCACCGTATGGTACCTATCTACAGAGCCGTATCCTCCTCGAGAAGCAATGATTCTACAAGACAACACCTTCACAATTTTGCATGCAATGAAACAGGTCAAGATTTTTTTTCTGCACATACCTCTGTATGATCGCACAGAGGTGTAGTATGGGTGTAGAATGGGTGCCATGTTATGAATCCATTTGCATGAGTCCAAACTTCTATAAAAAGCTTTTCCTCGGATCCATCTTCTAACTTTGCATTGACCAAATCAGCATTGAAAAACACTGAGACAAGCGCTGTCCATGGTGCCAAAAGAAACCAGGAAAAATATATTAAGTATATTCACAAATGTGCCAAGGCTTCTAACTGTCTCAGATTGGCCTTGCATGCCCATTCTCTTACTTGGAAAATAATAATTGGCATTATTTGTAAGCAAAACCCTTCCCTGTCCATTATACACTAATACGTTCTATTATAACTCTCCCATTGCACTGACTGAAGGATCAACACAAATCACTGCTATCCATTGTAAATGTTCATAATACCCAGGTATCCTAATCTTGATGATGTCACTTAATATACCAAGCAAGATATCACAACAAGTAGGCATCTCGTCCTGGTTACCAATTACATGGTAGACAGCGTGATTGCTTTTACACCTGCAAATCTGAGCCTGTTTATTAACTGTGCAAACACCAGTCAACAGCAGGTCTCCGATGAAATGTGAACAAACACTTCTAGATGAAGGTTTATAAAGAGCAAGAGAGGACGAGGCATCACAAGAGGTTGTCTGCCATTTATTGTAAAGGAAAGATCATATTATGAGGTGTGCTGCTAAACACAGAGCACTCGGCAGCTGGAAACAGCAAAGTCTGAATGCCATTACTAATTATTTTATTAGATATTATCACTTATGATTAGATACCATTTTAAATGCACAACACTGGTTAAATGACACATGCCTTATTGTTATTGGTCTACAACAATGACAATTTATTTCTATAGAACTTTATGCTGTACATGGCTTTAACAATGTGATTGCCATTTTGCCTTTGGCAAATGTCCCCAATGGCACTGTATGAACTAGACCTGAATTCTAAACTGGTATGAGCCTCAATCAGTATTGCCTTGTTTTATATGTCACAATTGGCTGCTGTAATTAGTACTGTATACACAGAGTGCCCTCTGCTGGTGAGTCTGAGAAATTGTTTGCTTCTGTTCCTGAGCTTATTTATAATTAGTTTTGTCAAGATTGTATTAGTAGCGAACCACTGAAAAGTAGTTGCACGTATTTAATATATGTTTTATATGCTAGTTTCATTTTTCCTTATTTCTTACTGTAAGAGGTCACATCTAGACACATTTATATATTTAAAAAAACTACTTATATGTTTATTATTTAGTAACTTAGGTAAAATACTGACAATTGTGTAAAAAATGCTATTATCTCAGGTGCTTCTATTAGCTTCTGTTGGCTACAGGTGCATTTCGAATCTGCTATATGGCGAATCCAGAAATTCCTATGGTTTCTTTGCCTGTTCCGCTGTAGGATAATCTGTAATCTGGATCGTATTTGAATTTTGCAGAAAGCAGAAATATGAAGCCTACTGACATATACAGAGGGAAAACACAATTTGAAATCAACAGATTACAATGAAACTAAAATAGCACCAAAGCTGCTACCTCTGATGCATCAATCATACCTATAAAGCCTTGATTACAAACAGAGGAAATGTATAAAGGAAGATTTAGGGATGATGCATAAATCAAGAACAGTCCAATATGGTGGCTTTAAAGACTGGGTTTCCCCTTTTAATGTCCCTCTAGCTGTGTATTTTGGACCACCCCCAAAACGACAGTCTGGTTAAGTCATCTGCAGACTTTTTACTATAGGTGATGGTCCAAACTACACTGCTAGACTGCTATTAGAGAGGAAGGTCCAGAGAACATTGCCAGACTGCTGATACAGGAGGATGTGCAGAGAACACTGCCAACTGCTGTTATAGGGGAAGGTCCAGAGAAAACTCCCTCACTGCTGTTATAGGGGGAGGTCCAGACTACATTGCCAGACTGCTGATACAGGGGGATGTGCAGACTACACTGCCGGACTTATGGTAAAGGAATGGTCCAGATTATATAACCAGGCTGCTTTTATAAGGGTTATACAGACTACACTGCCAAACTGACATCCCTCTATTACAGAAATTTTACTATGTATTCTGGATCACTCATATAACAGCAGTCTAGCTGTGTAGTCTGAACCTTCCCTATAACAACCGTTCAGGCTATGTAGTCTGGAATACCACCTATAACAGTACTGTGACAGTGTAATATTGACTGTGTAGTCTAGACTAACCCCTTTAACAGCGGTCTGGCTGTATAGTCTGGACTACAACCTATAGCAGTAGTCTGACAGTGTAATTTGGACTGTGTAGGCTAAAACAACCCCATTAACAGCAGTCTGGTTGCATAGTTTGGACCTCCCTTTATAAGAGCAGTCTGCCTGTGTAGTCTGGACTACCACTTATAACAGCAGTCTGGCAGTGTAATATGGACTGTTTAGTCTAGACCAACCACTTTTACAGCAGTCTGGATGTGTAGACTGGACCACTCCTATAACATCATTCTGGCTATGTAGTTTGTACCTTTCCCTTCAACAGTAGTCTGGCTGTGTAGTCTGGACAATTTTAAAAATAAGCAGTCTCGCTATTAAGTATGGACCACTCCCTATAATAAAAGTCTGGTTGTGTAGTCTGAACCCACCTCATATAACAGCAGCCTGGTTGTGTAATTTAGATAACTTCATATAACAGGAGTATGGTTGTGTAGTCTGAATCACCTCATATAGTCTAAAAACAGTACACAGTCACACAGTTATTCTTAATAGCGTGAATGCAAAAATTATATTGGATATTGCCCATATGGAAAATGGCATCTACATATGTACATAACACTGATAGACATGCGCAATGAATGTAAACACTTGCCAGACATCCGCAATAGTGATTCATAGATGCCAACCTAACTACATAGATAGCAGCTATGCTTTTCATTGGCACCAGCTGCAGAATTTTAGTGGTGAGTCCAATATTGCTAATGGACACATTTGTACTCATGTTATATACATTTTTGAACTAACATTTTAATGTGTATATATATTTATATTGTGTAAAATGAGAAAGGCTCTGACTGGAGCTGAAACATTGTAGCATGGGTGAATAAAGAGGACCGATTTGTTTTCACTGCTCTCTGTTTGGAACTGTAACAATAATCTGGCTGTGTAGTATGGGTTACCCGTTTGGCAGTGTAGTCTTGATTGTTACCTATAATAGAAGTCTGACTGTGTAGTCTTGTAGTCTGGACCTCATCCTATAACATCAGTCTGGCTGTATAGTCTGGACCGTCACCTATAACAGCAGTCTAACTGTGTAGTCTGAACCACCACCTATAACATCAGTCTGGCTGTGTAGTCTAGAGCACCCCTATAATAACAGTCTGGCTGTGTAGTCTGGACAACCCCCTAGAAAAACAGCCTTGCTGTGCAGTCTCAACGACTTCCAATAACATCAGTCTTGCTGTGCAGTCTGGACTGCCTCTTATAACAGCAGAGTTCTCAGACTCTGGAACTCAATTGTCAGAGTTGTTAATGTCATGTGGTCAGCATCTGAGAGAGTGGATGCTGTAGACATTATTGAGATATGTTGTAAGGCAACGTCAGTGGGGGCTCCATGAGCTGAGACCCCACTAAGACCAGTGCACCTTTAGCAGAGCTTGGATATCTATTGAGCTAAGTGGACAGCACAATTTTGAAAACCATGAGTGGGCAACTGGGCATAATGTTTTTTTAGACTGCTATGGTTCATTCATTCCAGCGATTAGACGTGGAAGTCTCAGCTCATGAACCACATTAATGCTATCCTCTGATATGTCTCAATGAATGACAGAAGATAGAAGTGAACATCTATTTTAAAGTTTGACTTGGCAATCATTTCCTAGGAAATGGATTCTGAATAAAGCTGTGGGCACTTCAATATAATCTAAAATGAATGTAAGCATTTACATTTAAAAAACAAAAAGATTGCAATTCATAACTACTGATCACTACTGCACCCTTTTTATTTAACAATGTCCACGAAACAAGAAAACAGATTAGGTCTCTTCTTCAGCAAATACTAAAATCTATTTATATGCAAATAAGCTATCCATTATTATTAGTATGAGATGAGATTTAGGCACAAAGTAAGAAATAAATTAGCACTGAAAACCATTAACAAATTCCATTTCAAAACAACATTTTACAAGAGGCCGCACTCACATAGTGTTTGATTTAGCTTAAAGAGGAAGCGGTGAATCCCACACATAGGCGATTTTGGGAACTATGTCTCCTGCCATACCATTTGCCTTTTTAATCAATGCAGGTTATTTTAGAAATGGCATAATTATATAACAACTATACAATAAATAGGTATTAAGTTGCTGCAGTAAAAGCCACTTTTATCTTGACTGATAACTTGCTGCAGCGTGATATCACACAACAAAAGCCATTGAAAAGTCATTGAAAAAGTCAAGATAAAGGATCTTGCCGCTGTTTATTTAATGCGTTAAAAGTCAAGCTAAAGACAGCTACATCTGTATATATATTCGAAAGAAGATCTTGCAGCACTCCAATAGACAGTAAAGAAATGTAGTTTTATTCAGTCAACATCAGACAGTCCAGCGTTTCAGTCCCACAATAGGACCTTTCTCAAGCTTATATACGCATACATACACTACTGGTCAAGAGTTTAAGAACACCTGAATTTTTTCAGTTTTATTGATATCTACACGGTTTAATGTCTCAAATGTATTTTGAAATGAAACATAGAAGAAATAAACAAGTTAAGATGAATAAAAAGAATGGATTAACTTTGTTTCAACAAATTAAATCTAGATTTTTGACTCTTCAAAGTAGTCACCTCTAGCTTATATATTCTTTCTACAGTTGCATTCAGATAGTGTTCAGAAATTTCTTCCCAACATTGTTGCAGAAGTTTCCACACATGTGTTGCACTTGTAGGTTGCTTTGCTTTTCATCCTTCTGTCCAGTTCATCCCAAACAAGTTCAATGGGGTTTAAGTCTGGAGACTGTGCAGGCCATTCCATTCTTTGAAACCTACCGGCTTCTTCTTGTCTTCTTAGGTAGTTCTGACATAACCTAGAAGTATGTTTTGGATCATTATCTTGCTGTAAAATTAACCCTGACCAAGTAGGTATACAACAGAGGGTATTGCATGGTGCATCAAAATGCTGTGGTAGCCCTTTCTTCCCAGTGTGCCAGTAACCTGTGCAAGTTACTAACTCTGGATCCAGCAAAAGAGCCCCAGACCATCACGCTTCATCCTCCATGTTTGACAGTTGACGTCACACACCGAGAAAGCATCCTTTCACGTACTTGACGATGTACAAAAACCCTGCGTGATGTACCAAAGATGTCAAATTTTGGTTCATCAATCTTTAAGACCCTCTTCCACTCTTCAGTAGTCCACTGGAGGTGCTGCTTGGCCCAGGCAAGTTGTTATTTTTATTTTGCAATCTTACAGGGAGTCAAATGTAATATTACCACTCTATAAATACCTTGTAAGGCCACATCTAGAATATGGAATTCAGTTTTGGGCTCCACATTGTAAAAAGGACATAGGAGAACTGGAGAGGGTTCAAAGGCGAGCAACGAGATTATTAACCCCTTTAGGACACAGCCTGTTTTGGCCTTGTGGACACAGATGATTTTTTCAAATCTGACATGTGTCACTTTATGTGGTAATAACTCCGGAACGCTTTTACCTATCCAAGCGATTCTGAGATTGTTTTCTCGTGACATATTGTACTTTATGTTAGTGAAAAAATTTGGTCGATAAATTCAATATTTATTTGTGAAAAACTTCAAATTTTAGCAAAAATTTGCAAAACTTAGAATTTTTCTAAATTTAAATGTATTTGCTTGTGAAACAGATAGTAATACCACACAAAATAGTTTCTAGTTAACATCCCCCATATGTCTACTTTATGTTTGCATCATTTTTTTTCACGTACTTTTATTTTTCTAGGATGTTACGAGGCTTAGAACTTTAGCAGCAATTTCTCATATTTTCAATAAAATTTCAAAAGGCTATTTTTTCAGGGACCAGTTCAGTTCTGAAGTGGCTTTGAGGGCCTTATATATTAGAAAGTCCCCATAAATCACCCCATTTTGAAAACTGCACCCCTCAAGGTATTCAAAACCACATTCAGAAAGTATTTTAACCCTTTAGGCGTTTAACAGGAATTAAGGCAAAGTAGAGGTGAAATTTACAAATTTCATTTTTTTTGCCGAAATTCATTTGTAATAAAAAAAAATCTGTAACACAGAAGGTTTTACCAGGGAAACGCAACTCAATATTTATTGCCCAGATTCTGCAGATTTTAGAAATATCCAACATGTGGCCCTAGTGTCCTAATGGACTGAAACACAGGCCGCAGAAGCAAAGGAGCACCTAGAGGATTTTGGGGCCTCCTTTTTTTAGGAATATATTTTAGGCACCATGTCTGGTTTGAGGAGGTCTTGTGGTACCAAAACAGTCGAAACCCCCAAAAAGTGACCCCATTTTAGAAACTACACCCCTCAAGGCATTTTTCTATTGGTATAGTTAGCATTTTGACCCCACAGTTTTTTTGCAGAATTTAGTGGAATTAGTCTGTGAAGATGAAAATCGCCTATTTTTCTGTGGAAACATAGATTTTTTTCATTTTTACAAGGAATAAAGGAGAAAAAGCCGCCCAACATTTGTAAAGCAATTTCTCCCGATTACGGCAATACCCCATATGTGGTCTTAAACTGATGTTTGGACCCACAGCAAGGCTCAGGAGGGAGGGAGCGCCTTTTGGATTTTGGAGCGCAGATTTTGCTGGATTGGTTTTCAGTGCCATGTCGGGTTTGCAACGCCCCGGAGGGACCAAAACAATGGAAACCCCCCAAAAGTGAACCTATTTTGGAATCTACACCCCTCAAGGAATTTTGATAGGGGTATAGTGAGCATTTTGGCCCCTCAGGATCTTTTTTAGAGCTAAGGTGACCAAAAAACAGCAATTTTGGCGCTTTAAATTCTTTATTTATTACAGCGTTCACCGTGCGCAATAAATTACGTTTTAATTTATTCTGCCGGTTGGTACGATTACGCCGATACCATATGTGTATAGTTTTTTTTATGTTTTGCAGCGTTTGCACAATAAAATTAAGTTTCTATAAAATAATTTATTTTCTGGGACACGCTATTCTGAGCCGTAACTTTTTTATTTTTTCGTCAAAAAAGCTGTGGGAGGTCTTGTTTTTTGCGGGACGGGTTGTAGTTTTTATTGGTACCATTTTGGGGTAAATGCGACTTTTTGATCACTTTTTATTCTATATCTTGGGAGGGGTGGTGACCAAAAAATAGCGATGCTGACAGTTTTCCGTTTATTTTGTTTGCTGCGTTGACTGTGCGGAAAAATTAACATTATAGTTTCATAGTTTGGGCCGTTACGAACGCGGCGATACCAAATATGTGTACTTTTTTTAACGTTTTCATTTTTTCCCTATAATAAATGACTTATTATAGGAAAACAAAACCTTTTATTTTTACACTTTTATAAAACATTTTTATTAACTTTTTTTTACTTTTTACACTTTATATTTTTGTTTATTAACTTTTTTTTTAATTTTATACTCTCTTTTTTTGACCTGCAGCTTTGATCGCTGCTAGAATACATTACACTACCTAGGTAGTGTAACGTATTCCAACGTCACAGTCACTCTGACAGTTGGTCTACGAGGATCAGCAGAGGCTGATCCTCATAGGCTGACATACATGGCAGACCTGGGGGCCGTTGTCTGGCCCCCGGGTGCCATCACAAGCATCAGAAGCCCCCATGATTGCATGGGGGCTGCTGATGCGCTACAAACCCGCTACATGCGGAGATCGCAATCGGGTTAATTGCCTAAATCAGCTGCGATGAGCTGCTGATCGGCAACACTGGAGAGTGTCAGCTGTCGGGGACAGCTGATCTCCAAGTTCCCGATGCACACTGTTGCCGACAGTGTGCATCGGGAACGGCACAGTGACTTTCTGTCACTCTGACAGGAAGCCTATCAGGACCAGCCGAAGGTTGGTCCTGATGGGCTTCTGTCCATGGCAGACCCGGAAGCCATTGTTTGGCTTCCGTTTACCATACTAACTATCGGCAGACCCCGCGATTTCAGACGATATGCTAGAAACCCCTAAAATTCGGCGATTGCACCCGATCGCCGAATTTAAGGGGTTAATTCGCCGAAATCATCGGCAAAGGACTGCTGGCCGGCAAGAGGGGAGTGTCAGCTGTCGGCGACAGCTGACCTACCAGTTCCCGGTGCACACTCAGTAACTATACGTCCTCGTGCGGGAAGTAACCTCCCGCAACGACGGACAGTTACGTCCTGGTGCGGGTAGGGCTTAAATGGGATGGGAGGTATCACTTACAATGAAAGGCTAGAAAAATTGGGCTTGTTCAGCTTGGAAAAAAGACGTCTTAGAGGGGATATTGTTAGTATGTATAAGTATATGTGTAGTCAATACAGAGAACTAGCCCATGATCTGTTCCTTCCAAGGACTCTACAAAGGACAAGGGGAAGAAAGAAGTTTCAGACATCAATATAGAAAAGGGTTCTTTACAGTTACAGTGGTCAAGCTATGGAATGCCCTTCCCCAAGAGGTAGTGATGGCAGATACTATGTCAGCATTTAAAAAAAGCTTATTTATTTATGAATGGCATTGAGGGTTATAATTAATCAAGCAATGAATGACGGGTAATTTATTGAGAAAGGTTGGACCTGATGGACCTGTGTCTTATTTCAACCAATGTAACTATGTAACAGTGGCTTTCTTACTGATACGCGACCTGTCATACCTGCAGATAGAAGTCTTCTCTTCATAGTTGAAATGGAAACCTGTTTATCTTTTGCTGCATTAAGCTGGGCTTGAAGATTTTGGGCTGTGAGGCGCCGATCACAGAAACTGTTGACTCTCAAAAACTTATCATCTGATTTTGTAGTGGCCTTTGGTCTGCCAGACCTCTTCCTGTCAGAGTTTCCACCAGTTTTTAAGTGCCTTTAGATGGTATATGAAATTGTACTGACTGCCGCCTCGGCTTTCATGGCAATTTCTCTGTAGGACAGACCTACACTTCTAAGGCCTCATGCACACGACCGTAGTGTTTTTCTGGTCCGCAAATTCCAGGACCGTGTTCAGTGAAATGTCCTCCGCAGTTCATCCGTATGTAATCCGCAGTTCATCCGTATGTAATCCGCAAAATGAGGATAAAAAAAAAAAAGCCTAGGTAAAACAGGATGACGACAGAACTCATTCCTGGTCGTCGCCTAGCAACACTTCCGCAAATCCGCAAACTGCGGTTGACACACGGAGGTGTACCCGCATTTTCCACGGGCCCATTGACTTCTATGGGCATGTCCGCATCGAATTTGCGGGCCGTAATAAGACATGTCCTGAGTTTGTGCGTCACGCATTTGCGGACATTCGGGGACCCGTGAAAACACGGATAGTGTGTATGGGCCCATAGAAATGAATGGGTCCGCAATTCTCCCGTTAATTTTCGGGAGAATTGCGGACGCAAAAACACGTTCGTGTGCATGGGGCCTAAGGGTTATAATTGTCTGGCTTCTTTTGTTAATTGCCTTTTTCTTGCCATTATGATTTCAATGTATTCTGTCCTGAAGTGCAAAACTGTCCAAATCCTGCCCTACAGGGTGTTGTAATGCAGTCTGTTCCAACACTGGCTATATAGAATCAGAGGGTTTAAAAGTAATCTACAAAAGTTGAGACACCTGTAGGAATAGTTTGAATCCAATTTCAATTTTGATTTTCATTGTTGCATTTGAGGTTAAAAAATGTCATATATTATTTAACTTTTCTGAACCATTTCACATTATTTGCTGTACTGTGTTAATGTAAAAAATAACTGCAAAAATGTAGGTGTTCTAATACTTTTGATCGGTAGTGTACATACATACAATGAAAAAATTTTTGTGCGATTTTTGTCATTAGGGAATACCGTTGACATGAAGGGGTGTACGTTGTCTTCAACAATGTGTAGGTACAGATGTAGCTGACATTATCTTGACTTTTAATGCACTAAATACACAGTGGCAAGATCCTTTATCTTGACCAAGTTATCAGAGTCAAGATAAAGATGGCTACATCCGTAGGGGGTACAGTGCATGTCAAAGTTACATTAACATGAATGCCAGAACCCAAGGTTTCCAGGTGCCCAGAGCATCACACTGCCCCTGCCGGTTTTAACTATAGCGCATCCTGGTGTCAACTCTTCCCGAGGTAAGCGACACACATGCACCTGACTGTCTACATGATGTAAAGGAAAACGTGATTCATCAGACCAGGACACCTACTTCCATTGATCCAGTGTCCTTTTCTGATGCTCACAGGCCCATTGTAGGCACATTCCGGTCTGAGGCTGCGCAGCCCAAAATGCAGAAATCTGAGAACTGTGTGTTCTGACACCTTTCTATCATAGCCAGCATTGTCTTTTTGAGCAGGGACATAACTAGAAAAGGCTGGGTCCCATAGCAAACTTTTGAACAGACCCCACAAAGCATGAACATTTACTAGTTCTGTGTGAAACTTAACCCCTTCCCCCTGCTTGCATTCTGGGCCCTAATGACCAAGCCATTTTTTTTACATTTTTCCATCGTCACATTCAAAGAGCTATAACTTTTTTATTGTTCCGCCGATGCAGTTGTATGAGGGCTTGTTTTTGCGGGACGACTTGTAGTTTTTATTGGTACCATTTGAGAGTAGATGCGACTTTTTGATCACTTTTTATCACATTTTTTTAAAGTCAGGATTAACAGAAAACAGCAATTTTTCCATTGTTTTTTATTTTATTTATTTTTCACAGAGTTCACCGTGCGGGTTAAATAATGTAACAGCTTTATAGTCGGGGTCGTTACGGACGCGGCTGTACCAAATATGCGTAACCTTTTTGCTTTATTGTGTTTTTTTTAATAATAAAGCAGTTTGTAAGGGGAAAAAGTGGGTTTTTCATTTTTTTTTTCACATTCTTTTTTATTAACTTTATTCAACTTTTTTTTTTTACTTGTCCTACTAGGGGAATTTCATATGCGATCCTCTGATCGCTATTATAATACACTACAATACTTTTGTATTGCAGTGTATTACTGCCTGTCCGTTTAAAACGGACAGGCATCTGCTAGGTCATGCCTCCGGCATGAACTAGCAGGCATTCACTACAGGCAGACCTTTATTAGGCCCCCGGCTGCCATCGCAGACACAGACACTCGGCGATCTTATCACCGGGTGCGGGTGGGATGAGAGGGAGCTCCCTCCCTCTCTCCAAAACCACTCCGTTGCGGTGCACGCTATTGTGCACCGCATCTGAGGGGTTAAATGGGTGAGATTGATACGAATATCGATCTCACCCGGCAGAGCAGGGACACCCCCAGCCCTCAGCTGCCTCTGGCAGCTGAGAGCAGTGAGACCTCACGGCTCCCTGCTCTGTTTACTTTATTCTAATGCAGCGCCGTGGAATAGCGGCGCTGTAGAATAAAGCCCATTAATGACCGCCGTGAAAAGGCTAATCGGCGGTCATTAAGGGGTTAAGGCAAGGACACATTTTCCTGCAGAGTGTTGAAAAACCAAACAAAAAACTAAGCCGCCAAGTGTACCTTTAATAACCTTAAAGAGGCTCTGTCACCAGATTTTGCAACCCCTGTCTGCTATTGCTATTGCTATGAGGCTTGCAAAAGTCCAACTGGGCGTGTTTAAAGTAAAAGTCCAACTGGGCGTGTATTATGTGTGTTACATCTGGGCGTGTTTACTTCTTTTACTAGCTGGGCGTTCTGACGAGAAGTATCATCCACTTCTCTTCAGAACGCCCAGCTTCTGGCAGTGCAGACACACAGCGTGTTCTCGAGAGATCACGCTGTGACGTCACTCACTTCCTGCCCCAGGTCCTGCATCGTTTCGGCCACATCGGCACCAGAGGCTACAGTTGATTCTGCAGCAGCATCAGCGTTTGCAGGTAAGTAGCTACATCGACTTACCTGCAAATGCCGATGCTGCTGCAGAATCAACTGTAGCCTCTGGTGCCGATGTGTCCTCGCTCGTCCGACACGATGCAGGACCTGGGGTAGGAAGTGAGTGACGTCACAGCGTGATGTCTCGAGAACACGCTGTGTGTCTGCACTGCCAGAAGCTGGGCGTTCTGAAGAGAAGTGGATAATACTTCTCGTCAGAACGCCCAGCTAGTAAAATAAGTAAAAACGCCCCGATGTAACACACATAATACACGCCCAGTTGGACTTTTACTTTAAACACGCCCAGTTGGACTTTTGCAAGCCTCATTTGCATAAATACAAAAATGGTCATAACTTGGCCAAAAATGCTCGTTTTTTAAAAATAAAAACGTTACTGTAATCTACATTGCAGCGCCTATCTGCTGCAATAGCGGATAGGGGTTGCAAAATCTGGTGACAGAGCCTCTTTAAGTTACAGTTTTAGAAATAACGTAACAGTTTTTGCGGGATGAATTGTATTTCAATATGGCACCATTTTGGGTAGCTATAACTTATTTGGAGTACAAGTTTTATTCACTTTTTCTGGGAGGGATGGATAAAAACAGCAATTCCGACAATTTTTTCATTTTTAATGTTTTACTGTTCATTTTGCAATATGAATAACTTGTACCTTTATTCTTCGGGTTGGTATGATTACGGCAATATCAAATATGTATTTTGTTTTATGTTTTACTACTTTTTCACAATAAAAACCCATTCCATGAAAAAAAATGTATTTATCTCCCTGCATCCCAAGCACCCTAACTTTTTTATTTTTGCATGCATATGCACTCCCCCACTTTATCCTGAGTATAGAGAAATATATATATACATGTAATGGCAGAGGCAAGGCTATAGGTGTGGAGCAAAACGTCCCCTTCCTCCCTTAAACTTACTGTGAGAGGTGCTCAATGCTCGCTGCTGTCTGTTCCAACACTGGCTATATAGAATCAGAGGGTTTAAAAGTAATCTACAAAAGTTGAGACACCTGTAGGAATAGTTTGAATCCAATTTCAATTTTGATTTTCATTGTTGCATTTGAGGTTAAAAAATGTCATATATTATTTAACTTTTCTGAACCATTTCACATTATTTGCTGTACTGTGTTAATGTAAAAAATAACTGCAAAAATGTAGGTGTTCTAATACTTTTGATCGGTAGTGTACATACATACAATGAAAAAATTTTTGTGCGATTTTTGTCATTAGGGAATACCGTTGACATGAAGGGGTGTACGTTGTCTTCAACAATGTGTAGGTACAGATGTAGCTGACATTATCTTGACTTTTAATGCACTAAATACACAGTGGCAAGATCCTTTATCTTGACCAAGTTATCAGAGTCAAGATAAAGATGGCTACATCCGTAGGGGGTACAGTGCATGTCAAAGTTACATTAACATGAATGCCAGAACCCAAGGTTTCCAGGTGCCCAGAGCATCACACTGCCCCTGCCGGTTTTAACTATAGCGCATCCTGGTGTCAACTCTTCCCGAGGTAAGCGACACACATGCACCTGACTGTCTACATGATGTAAAGGAAAACGTGATTCATCAGACCAGGACACCTACTTCCATTGATCCAGTGTCCTTTTCTGATGCTCACAGGCCCATTGTAGGCACATTCCGGTCTGAGGCTGCGCAGCCCAAAATGCAGAAATCTGAGAACTGTGTGTTCTGACACCTTTCTATCATAGCCAGCATTGTCTTTTTGAGCAGGGACATAACTAGAAAAGGCTGGGTCCCATAGCAAACTTTTGAACAGACCCCACAAAGCATGAACATTTACTAGTTCTGTGTGAAACTTAACCCCTTCCCCCTGCTTGCATTCTGGGCCCTAATGACCAAGCCATTTTTTTTACATTTTTCCATCGTCACATTCAAAGAGCTATAACTTTTTTATTGTTCCGCCGATGCAGTTGTATGAGGGCTTGTTTTTGCGGGACGACTTGTAGTTTTTATTGGTACCATTTGAGAGTAGATGCGACTTTTTGATCACTTTTTATCACATTTTTTTAAAGTCAGGATTAACAGAAAACAGCAATTTTTCCATTGTTTTTTATTTTATTTATTTTTCACAGAGTTCACCGTGCGGGTTAAATAATGTAACAGCTTTATAGTCGGGGTCGTTACGGACGCGGCTGTACCAAATATGCGTAACCTTTTTGCTTTATTGTGTTTTTTTTAATAATAAAGCAGTTTGTAAGGGGAAAAAGTGGGTTTTTCATTTTTTTTTTCACATTCTTTTTTATTAACTTTATTCAACTTTTTTTTTTTACTTGTCCTACTAGGGGAATTTCATATGCGATCCTCTGATCGCTATTATAATACACTACAATACTTTTGTATTGCAGTGTATTACTGCCTGTCCGTTTAAAACGGACAGGCATCTGCTAGGTCATGCCTCCGGCATGAACTAGCAGGCATTCACTACAGGCAGACCTTTATTAGGCCCCCGGCTGCCATCGCAGACACAGACACTCGGCGATCTTATCACCGGGTGCGGGTGGGATGAGAGGGAGCTCCCTCCCTCTCTCCAAAACCACTCCGTTGCGGTGCACGCTATTGTGCACCGCATCTGAGGGGTTAAATGGGTGAGATTGATACGAATATCGATCTCACCCGGCAGAGCAGGGACACCCCCAGCCCTCAGCTGCCTCTGGCAGCTGAGAGCAGTGAGACCTCACGGCTCCCTGCTCTGTTTACTTTATTCTAATGCAGCGCCGTGGAATAGCGGCGCTGTAGAATAAAGCCCATTAATGACCGCCGTGAAAAGGCTAATCGGCGGTCATTAAGGGGTTAAGGCAAGGACACATTTTCCTGCAGAGTGTTGAAAAACCAAACAAAAAACTAAGCCGCCAAGTGTACCTTTAATAACCTTAAAGAGGCTCTGTCACCAGATTTTGCAACCCCTGTCTGCTATTGCTATTGCTATGAGGCTTGCAAAAGTCCAACTGGGCGTGTTTAAAGTAAAAGTCCAACTGGGCGTGTATTATGTGTGTTACATCTGGGCGTGTTTACTTCTTTTACTAGCTGGGCGTTCTGACGAGAAGTATCATCCACTTCTCTTCAGAACGCCCAGCTTCTGGCAGTGCAGACACACAGCGTGTTCTCGAGAGATCACGCTGTGACGTCACTCACTTCCTGCCCCAGGTCCTGCATCGTTTCGGCCACATCGGCACCAGAGGCTACAGTTGATTCTGCAGCAGCATCAGCGTTTGCAGGTAAGTAGCTACATCGACTTACCTGCAAATGCCGATGCTGCTGCAGAATCAACTGTAGCCTCTGGTGCCGATGTGTCCTCGCTCGTCCGACACGATGCAGGACCTGGGGTAGGAAGTGAGTGACGTCACAGCGTGATGTCTCGAGAACACGCTGTGTGTCTGCACTGCCAGAAGCTGGGCGTTCTGAAGAGAAGTGGATAATACTTCTCGTCAGAACGCCCAGCTAGTAAAATAAGTAAAAACGCCCCGATGTAACACACATAATACACGCCCAGTTGGACTTTTACTTTAAACACGCCCAGTTGGACTTTTGCAAGCCTCATTTGCATAAATACAAAAATGGTCATAACTTGGCCAAAAATGCTCGTTTTTTAAAAATAAAAACGTTACTGTAATCTACATTGCAGCGCCTATCTGCTGCAATAGCGGATAGGGGTTGCAAAATCTGGTGACAGAGCCTCTTTAAGTTACAGTTTTAGAAATAACGTAACAGTTTTTGCGGGATGAATTGTATTTCAATATGGCACCATTTTGGGTAGCTATAACTTATTTGGAGTACAAGTTTTATTCACTTTTTCTGGGAGGGATGGATAAAAACAGCAATTCCGACAATTTTTTCATTTTTAATGTTTTACTGTTCATTTTGCAATATGAATAACTTGTACCTTTATTCTTCGGGTTGGTATGATTACGGCAATATCAAATATGTATTTTGTTTTATGTTTTACTACTTTTTCACAATAAAAACCCATTCCATGAAAAAAAATGTATTTATCTCCCTGCATCCCAAGCACCCTAACTTTTTTATTTTTGCATGCATATGCACTCCCCCACTTTATCCTGAGTATAGAGAAATATATATATACATGTAATGGCAGAGGCAAGGCTATAGGTGTGGAGCAAAACGTCCCCTTCCTCCCTTAAACTTACTGTGAGAGGTGCTCAATGCTCGCTGCTGTGACTGACTGATGGTCACTCTATCTGATGTTTGCTAGTGCAGTGCTACAGAATAGTGTGTGCCACTGAGGCTGCTTTCTGCTAAGGATGTCATTCTACACTTTGTGCTGCAGCTCCCCCCTTTTTCTGGCCCGAGGGCTGCTGCTGCTGCCGCGCCTACGCGCCCATTGAAGTCAATAGGTCCGTGAAAACCACGCACAGCACATGGATGTGGGGGGCACCAGTGCCACCCCCTCCTGCACTATAATTGTACCAGTGTCTATAGGACACAGGTACAATTAGAAGCAATGATTGGCCAGGTACGTTCCGTGCCCGGAAATTCAGCGCCTTTCCACGAGTGAAGCGGTGCGATAATTTGCGCCGCTTGCGTCATTGAAAGGAGCTGAATGACAGGGAAAGTCATTCTGCCTAGCAAATCAGCGCCTTTCATAGACGCTTCGTTCAACCCCAGGAGACCTGCGCAGAAGAGAGAAGGTCTCTATTGCTGCCAGACGGGAATATGGTGAGTTTAAATCTATGGGGGGGCTATATACTGGGATGGGCTATCTATGGAGCACTATATACAGGGGTGGGCTATATCTACAGGGGGGCTATATACAGGGGTGGACTATCTGTGGAGCACTATATACAGGGATGGACTATATGTGGAGGACTATATACAGGGGTGGACTATATGTGGAGTACTATATACAGGTGTGGGCTATATACAGGGGTGGGCTATCTGTGGAGCACTATAGGGGGAGCTATTTGTGGGACACTATATACATGGGTGGGCTATATGGGGGCACTATCTACATGGGGCTCTATAGGGGGCACTATCTACAGGGGGCTCTATGGCAGGCACTATCTACAGGGGGCACAGTGTGTGTGTGTGTGTGTGTGTGTGTGTGTGTGTGTGGGACACGGAGTATGGTGCTATTATAATTAGAGGTGCAGTGTATGGCGCTATTATATTTAGGGGCGTAGTGTGTGGTATAATGAGAACTTTATCTATGTTTATAGGTGTAGAAATGTTGGAAATGTGAGAAGCTGAAGACATCTGAGCGGTAAACTGCAGAAATGGGCTATGACCGGGAGAAGTCATCATAGAGTTCTGGACCGGATGGAGAAAAAGAACTAGAATCTGAGACGTCACCGGTGAGTCACTTAATGTAAATGTTTATTCTGCCTCTAATCAGTAATGTAGTCATAGTATGATCTGCAGCGAGATGATGGGTGGTATGATTATGATATGATTTATTTTTTGTGAAACAGCAACTCCCAGCATATCCTTACCATTGTTCGGGCCATGCTGGGAGCTGGAAACAATTTAGTGCAAACCTATCAGGCAGGGGTTGCACTAAATTGAGCTGTATTTGTGCTGGTGCTGTATATATGTACTGAGTTTTGTTCTGGTGTTGTATTTATCTACTGAGCTTAGTTCTGGTGCTGTATATATGTACTGAGCTTGGTTCTGGTGTAGTGTATAGAACTATATTGCTTGTAAAATGTACACATGTTTTTATGATCGAGTTACATAAAAAAAATAATGTGTAAAAGAAAGGACATGTCATTGATTGGTAGAGAAAACAAACATGGCGAGGGGGAAGGAGATGTCGGGAAAGATGTCGGGAAAGAGGTCGGGGGGGCGCCAAACTGAATCTTTGCCCCGGGTGCTGGATAACCTAGCTACGCCTCTGCAGTGCGATACCACAATAAAGTACAGGGACAGGCCTGGATTGTTGAGTGGATTAAATCTATTTTACCACTGTTGAGAACTTACAATTTGTTTGTGAGCCAATTAACATAAACCCATCCTGACTTCCATCCATAACATCTCACTGGAATGCACAAACGTATATTTAATCTGCAATAGAAGGTCATGCAATAAACAGCATCATCTATGCATAACAGTTGGTGATGCAAATATTATCTCTTTATTCACACATGCTTAATGGTGCTACACACAAGTATAAAGTATAATACATTTTAATCCTTACCACAAGACCCCCATGGTAACAAATTTTATTATTATTATTATTATTATTATTATTATTATTATTATGCATCCCCTGAACATGGATGTTTTATAATATGTATTTTTTGCATTTATTTTACCTGGACCTTCAGTAGGGGTTGTTTTTTAGTTGTCAATTATGTCTTTATAGTTTTTATATTCTATTAGGAGACTATGTTGTGGTAAATATTAGTATGAGCCTAATTATTGTAACATTTAGGATGTGGTTCTAGGATATTGCAATTTTATGTGATTATTAAATTAGTTGTTTTTTTCCATTTACGAAAGATGCCTTGAGGGACATTTTTATCTCCTTCTTTAATAGTCTCTGTGGATACCAGAATTTTGTTTTTTTACCAGTGCACTCAGCACTTTATCCATTTGTCTGGTGTATAGGTGAGGAGTCCAGATACAAGTAATTTTTCTAAAAGATGATAGATAGATAGATAGATAGATAGATGGGTTTGAGTATCAATACCAGTAAAAACCCATGGATATGTGTGGCGTTTTTCTTTTTTCTATTCTCAGACACCCCCTTTTAGTGCCTCTGTCGTGGGTATTTAAACTATGCTCATAAAGTGTTTTACCTGAGGCTGCTACGAGCTCCCAATATACAATTCCCAGAGGTTGATGGTTCTATAGTAGCCCTGACATCCAGCTGAAATGGACATTTGGGGAAAGCATTGTGATTCGCTCTCTATTGGTCAACGGTTCTCAGACAATCAGTCTCAATGGGAAAGAGCAAGTCTGAAGATTGCAATAAGACATGTTGTAATAACTCAACCGGTTTGACTTTGGGCCACCTCTAGGGGCTTTGTCTAATTAGCCTCCCCGGTCTTAACCCTTTAATCCCTGTACAGGGATCTGGACCTCGCTGCGGAAACACTACGAGGTCGCTACCTCCTGAGGTAGTCCCAGTGTGAGTAGCAGCTGGCTCAATGGACCAGAAGACAATGGTGAAGTACACTGTGGGGTCAGGCACTGGCAGGGGATACTGTAACAGTCTGGCACACGTCTGAGGTCACATGTACGTAGCAGATAGCAGGTCTCAGGCATGCAGCAGGACACAGGTTGGCAACAGGTACAAGGCCACGGACTGGTAGCAGGTAGCTGGATACAGACTGTTAGCAAGTAGCTGGATACATACTGGTAGCAGGTAACAGGATATGGACTGATAGCAGGTAGCAGAATATAGAATATGGTACAGAAGTAGTGGTCAGAACAGTAGTCATACATTCCAGGGTTCAGTAACAGCGATGGAGCAGAGTGTAGTATGCGGTACAGGGGATAATCCAACAGAGAAGTCAGGTTCAAACCAGGTCACAAATATGTTTAACCCCTTAACGCTCCAGGACATACTATTATGTCATGGTAAGTGCATCGTTCGCGCTCCATGACATAATAGTATGTCATGGAGTAAACACAGCGCCGTTCGCGCGGGGCGCGTTCATGAGCTGTGATAGCTGCTGTTTCCGACAGCAGACTATCACTGCTCAATGTGCCGGGACCGATCGCGGAGCTCCCCCGCCGATTAACCCCTCAGAAGCCGCGTTCAATAGCGATCGCGGCTTCGTAGGGGTTAATCCGCCATAGCCGGCCTGCTACACGATAGCGGCCGGCGATGGTGACTATGGCAACCGGACACCGAAAAATGGCGTCCGGCTATGCCATAGACGGAAGCCTAGTGGGTCCTGACAACGTCAGGACCCACTATGCTTGCTGTCAGTGAGTAGCTGACAGTTCTAATACACTGCACTACGCATGTAGTGCAGTGTATTAGAATAGCGATCAGGGCCTCCTGCCCTCAAGTCCCCTAGTGGGACAAAGTAATAAAGTAAAAAAAAAGTTAAAAAAAGTTGTGTAAAAATAAGAAAATAAAAGTTTTAAAAGTATTAAAAGTAAAAATCCCCCTTTTTCCCTTATCAGTCATTTATTATTAATAAAAATATATAAACAAACAAATAAACTATACATAATTGGTATCGCCGCGTCCGTAACGGCCTGAACTACAAAATTATTTTGTTATTTATCCCGCACGGTGAACGCCGTAAAAAAAATAAATAATAAACCGTACCACAATAACAATTGTTTGGTCACTTCACTTCCCAAAAAATGGAATAAAAAGAGATCAAAAAGTCGCATGTACCGAAAAATGGTGCTGATCAAAACTACAGTTCGTTACGCAAAAAATAAGTCCTCGCACGGCTTTATTGATTGAAAAATAAAAACGTTCTGGCTCTTAGAATAAGGTAACACAAAAAGTGAATGATTGTTTACAAAACGTATTTTATTGTGCAAACGCCATAAGACATAAAAAAAAACTATAAACATCTGGTATCGCTGTAATCGTATCGCCCCGCAGAATAAAGTGAATATGTCATTTATAGCGCACGGTGAACGCTGTAAAAAAAATAGAATAAAAAAACAATCGTAGAATTGCTGTTTATTAGTCACCACGCCACCTAAAAATAGAATAAAAACTAATCAAAAAGCCGCATGCACCCCAAGAAAACTACAATGGATTCCTCAAGGGGTCTAGTTTCCAAATTGGGGTCACTTTTGGGGGGTTTCCAATGTTTTGGCACCACAAGACCTCTTCAAACCGGACATGGTGCCTAATAAAAAAGAGGGCTCAAAATCCACTAGGTGCGCCTTTGCTTCGGAGGCCGGCGCTTCAGTCCATTACCGCACTAGGGCCACATGTGGGATATTTCTCTAAATTGCAGAATCTGGGTAATACGAATTAAGTTGCGTTTCTCTGATAAATCCTTTTGTGTTATAAAAAAAATGGTATAAAGAGGATTTTCTGACAAAAAAAAAAAGTAAATTTCACCTCTACTTTGCTCTAAATTTCTGTGAAACACCTAAAGGGTTCATAAACTTTCTACATGCTGTTGTGAATACTTTGAGGGGTCTAGTTTCTAAAATAGGGTGTTTAATAGGGGTTTCTAATATATGGGCCCCTCAAAGCAACTTCAGAACTGAACTGGAACCTAAAAAAATAAATAAATGAGGCAATACTTCGCTTCTTACATTATACTAATAAAGAGCCGTGCCCACCCCGAGATGACCCCAGTTTTGACCGTTTGTATAAACGGAGACCCCTATTAGACCGTTTCAGTGCCCGGTTTTCCCAAGCATTCACCCCCGAGAAGTGTATTTCTATTGAGGAGTCCCTGGTACATTTTAAAGGGAGGGTTCAATTCCGCCAGTACCTGCCGGGTAAGAGGGCAAGGTATGGCGTGAAGATGTATAAGCTGTGCGAGAGTGCATCAGGGTATACCTACAGATTTAGGATATATGAAGGAAAGGCCACCCCCAAACCAGACTGCATCCTGGACTACAATAGGTACATGGGAGGGATGGACTTGTCAGATCAAGTCCTGAAGCCCTACAGCGCCATGCGGTGTGGTATAAGAAGCTGGCCGGGCACATCATACTGATGGCTTTGTACAATGCGTACGTGCTACGTCGATGTGCAGGACAGAGGGGAACTTTCCTGGATTTTCAAGATCTAATCTTTAGGGACCAGGAAGGGGGGGCACCCAGTACTTCTGGAAGCGAGGCCACACGCATCGTACCAGGGCAACACTTTCCAGGAGAAGTTCCCCAAACCGGTGGAAAGGGAAAGAGTCAAAAGAGGTGCAGAGTCTGCTATAAGAGGGGGATAAGGAAAGTCACAATATACCAATGTGACACGTGTCCCGAAAAACCAGGGCTCTGTATAAAAGATTGTTTTAAAATGTATCATACATCCCTTGATTTTTAATTTACCCTGATGCACTCCGCACAGCTTACCCCCCTCATCTTTCCCTTCTGAGCCCTGCCGTATGCCCAGGCAGCTGATAACAGCCACATGTAGGGTATTGCCGTACCCAGGAGAACCCACATTACAATTTAAGGGGTGTGTATCTCCGGTGGCGCATGCTGGGCACAATATATTGGACACTGAAATGGCATATATATATATAAAATTGCAAATCTCACACTGCACCATCTGCTGCGCATTATCTTTTACACAGTACCTGTGGGGTCAAAATGCTCACTACACCTCTAGATGAATGTCTTAAGGGGTGTAGTTTTTAAAACGGGGTCACTTCTCGGGGGTTTCAACTGTACTGGTACCTCAGGGGCTTCTGCATACATGACTTAGCACCAGAAAAGGGTCACTTCTGGTGGGTTTCCATTGCTTTGATACCTCTGGGGCTCTGCAAATGCGACATGGCACCCGAAAACCAATCCAGCAAAATCTGGACTCCAACAAACACATAGCGCTCCTTTCCTTCTGAGCCCTCCAATGGGCCCAAACGGCAGTTTATCACCACAAATGGGGTATTGCCACACTAAGGACAAATTGGGCAACAAAATGGGGTATGTTGTTCCTTGTGAAAATAAGAAATTATGATCAAAAATGACATCTTATTGGGAAAAATATCATTTTTTTCATTTCACAGCCCAATTCAAATAGGTGCTGTGAAAAAACTGTGCGGTCAAAATGATAACAAAAACCATAAATGAATTCCTTGAGGGGTGTAGTTTCCAAAATAGGGTCACTTCTGGTGGGTTTCCATTGCTTTGATACCTCTGGGGCTCTGCAAATGCGACATGGCACCCGAAAACCAATCCAGCAAAATCTGGACTCCAACAAACACATAGCGCTCCTTTCCTTCTGAGCCCTCCAATGGGCCCAAACGGTAGTTTATCACCACAAATGGGGTATTTCCACACTAAGGACAAATTGGGCAACAAAATGGGGTATGTTGTTCCTTGTGAAAATAAGAAATTATGTTCAAAAATGACATCTTATTGGAAAAAATATCATTTTTTTCATTTCACAGCCCAATTCAAATAGGTGCTGTGAAAAAACTGTGCGGTCAAAATGATAACAAAAGCCATAAATGAATTCCTTGAGGGGTGTAATTTCCAAAATGGGGTCACTTCTGGTGGGTTTTCATTGTTTTGATAGCTCAACACCTCTTCAAACCTGGCATGCTGCCTAAAATATATTCTAATAAAAAAGAGGCCTCAAAATGCACTAGGTGCTTCTTTGCTTCTGGGGCTTGTGTTTTAGTCCACGAGCGCAGTAGGGCCACATGTGGGACATTTCTAAAAACTGCAGAATCTGGACAATACATATTTAGTAGTATTTCTCTGGTAAAACCTTCTCTGTTACAGAAAAAAATTTAATAAAATTGAAATTCAGCAGAAAAAATGAAGTTTGCAAATTTCATTTCCACTTTGCTTTAATTCCTGTGAAATGCCTGAAGGGTTAAAAAACTTTCTATATGCTGTTTTGAATACTTTGAGGGGTCTTGTTTTTAAAATGGGGTCACTATTGGGGGATTCCTACTGTTTTGGCACCTCAACACCTCTTCAAACCTGGCATGCTGCCTAAAATATATTCTAATAAAAAAGAGGCCTCAAAATGCACTAGGTGCTTCTTTGCTTCTAGGGCTTGTGTTTTAGTCCACGAGCGCACTAGGGCCACATGTGGGACATTTCTAAAAACTGCAGAATCTGGACAATACATATTTAGTAGTATTTCTCTGGTAAAAGCTTCTCTGTTACAGAAATTTTTTTTATAAAATTGAAATTCAGCAGAAAAAATGAAATTTGCAAATTTCATTTCCACTTTGCTTTAATTCCTGTGAAATGCCTGAAGGGTTAAAAAACTTTCTATATGCTGTTTTGAATAATTTGAGGGGTCTAGTTTTTAAAATGGGGTGTTTTATGGGGGTTTCTAATACATAGGCCCCTCAAATCCACTTCAGAACTGAACTGGTACCTTCAAAAAAAGGCTTTTGAAATTTTCTTAAGAATATGAGAAATTGCTGTTTATGTTCTAAGCCTTGTAACGTCCAAGAAAAATAAAATAATGTTCAAAAAACGATGCCAATCTTAAGTAGACATATGGGAAATGTGAACTAGTAACTATTTTGGGTGGTATAACCGTCTGATTTTCAAGCAGATGCATTTAAATTCTGAAAAATGCTATTTTTTGTAAATTTTCTCTAAATTTTGCAATTTTTCACAAATAAAGACTGAATATATCGACCAAATTTTACCACGAACATGAAGCCCAAAGTGTCACGAGAAAACAATCTCAAAATCGCTTAGATAGGTTTAAGCATTCCGACGTTATTACCACATAAAGTGAAATATGTCAGATTTGAAAAATGGGCTCTGAGCCTTAAGGCCCAAACTAGGCTGCGTCCTTAAGGGGTTAACTACAAGGTCGGAGAAAGGGAAATAGCACAATAGGATAGGGAAAAACGTAACCTATAGCCCGCCAACAGGGAGAAAGAGTGCTGGATCACTGCAGGGTAAGTTCATTACAATCATAGTCTCAGTCACCATTATCACATGTGGCCTTGCATGCCTGATACCACTCTATTTAAATATTAATTTGGAGTTATGGAACCCTAGTTTCACTGTGGAACCTAAAGAGAGTATTAGGGTGAAACTACACACACACTTTTGTAGTAAGACTTTTTTCCACAAGTCATCAAAACCTTAACAAGTGATTTTCTAGAGATTTCCAAGTGATTTTTATTCTAGGGATTCGTCCGACTGGAGCAATTTCAGCCTATTCAGGAAAAAAAGGGAAATTAAAATGACAAAATTCAGACAGGATTTTGCCTTACAGTATATGTTGATGATTGGCAGTTTTTGGGGCCCTAGGTTGCTAGCGAAATTTTATTTGACAACCACAGTCACTCTGTGTGCAGACAACTCTTCTTATTAAAAGACACGAAGGTACGTCCCTCCTAGGTGCAGATCTGCAGTCTATTTTTTTTTTTTTAAAAGGGACCTGTCAACTCATCTGTGCTCTGGATATTGAGTTAATAACCCTGATGAACGGCCTATGCCAGAAATGTTGCTACATTTTTCATAGTGGTGTTATGTCCAATATTGATCAAAAGCTTACATGATTGGATTTCATTTGCCACTTGGTGTGCTGACCCCTTTCATTTTCTTGTTGTAGCTCTCCTGGCACGTCTATTTTAGTAAATCCTTTATTCCTTCTAATATTACAATTTTGGAGCATCTTTTCTTTGCCGTTACTCTGTTATTCCTCCTAGAAATTAATGAATAAATTGTCAACTGATTGCTACCATTTCCTTGTCAAAGGGGCGTATTCCTACACAGAGACTGTGAGCACTGATTGGACAGTGTGAGACTGTGTAGGGACACCCCCAACTAGTTGTTAATTTATTCATAAATTTGTAGGAGGAATAACACATTAATGGTACATTGCATAGTTCTATGAAAAGATGCTCCATAATTGTTATTTTATGGAGAATACAAGTACTTACTAAAACAGACATCTCATTAGAGGTGACTCGTCCTCTGTTAAGTAAAGTTTCACCTTTGAATATTACTTTACACTTTATATATAAATCGATTTATGTGTAGATATTCAACCTAAAAAGTTGAGTAACTTTGTAAATATATAAGTACATTCATTCCACTAAGCCCTCATGCACATGCTCCATTTTTTACAGAGTACGAATAGGACATGCATAGAGGGGCATAGGACCTTACTATACCCATGTATAACTTCAATTTTATACAGTGGAATACAGAGGGTTTTTAAGATAGATTCTATATAAATCCTATAGAAAAAAAAAATAGTGGAATGTTCCCTCAGATGCAATATACACAGAGCTAGGGGAGAATAGCTCTATATGTACTGTATGGTAACTGAGGGAGCATGGTATGCAGGCATATGTATTCCATTCCATAGTACATTTCTGTGTGCCGACGTATACCCTCCTGCACATGGCTGCCCTGTGCATAAGGCCTAACAATTTAGCTAAGCTTTGCTGCACTGCATACTGGGAGTTACTAGATCAAATTACTATCACCAGAGTGATCTCTGTGCAGAGAGTGAGCCAGCAGCAAATGCTGGTAGAACTGAGCTATGAAGCTTGCAGAATTGTGCAGTTGTAGATGAGCATGGACTATAAAGGTACATTACCGTTTAAAAGTTTGGGGTCACCTAGACAATTTTATGTTTTCCATGAAAACTCACGCTTATATTTATCAAATGAGTTGCAAAATGACTAGAAAATATAGTCAAGGCATTGACAAGGTTAGGAATAATGATTTTTATTTGAAATAATAATTTTCTCCTTCAAACTTTTCTTTCGTCAAAGAATGATCCATTTGCAGCAATTACAGCATTGCAGACCTTTGGCATTCTAGCTGTTAATTTGCTGAGGTAATCGGGAGAAATTTCACCCCATGCTTCCAGAAGCCCCTCCCACAAGTTGGATTGGCTTGATGGACACTTCTTGCGTACCATACGGTCAAGCTGCTCCCACAACAGCTCTATGGGGTTGAGATCTGGTGACTGCGCTGGCCACTCCATTACAGATAGAATACCATCTGCCTGCTTCTTCCCTAAATAGTACTTGCATAATTTGGAGGTGTGCTTTGGGTCATTGTCCTGTTGTAGGATGAAATTGGCTCCAATCAAGCGCTGTCCACAGGGTATGGCATGGCGTTGCAAAATGGAGTGATAGCCTTCCTTATTCAAAATCCCTTTTACCTTGTACAAATCTCCCACTTTACCAGCACCAAAGCAACCCCAGACCATCACATTACCTCCACCATGCTTGACAGATGGCGTCAGGCACTCTTCCAGCATCTTTTCAGTTGTTCTGCGTCTCACAAATGTTCTTCTGTGTGATCCAAACACCTCAAACTTCGATTCGTCTGTCCATAACACTTTTTTCCAATCTTCCTCTGTCCAATGTCTGTGTGCTTTTGCCCATATTAATCTTTTCCTTTTATTAGCCAGTCTCAGATATGGCTTTTTCTTTGCCACTTTGCCCTGAAGGCCAGCATCCCGGAGTCGCCTCTTCACTGTAGACGTTGACACTGGTGTTTTGCAGGTACTATTTAATGAAGCTGCCAGTTGAGGACCTGTGAGGCGTCTATTTCTCAAACTAGAGACTCTAATGTACTTGTCTTGTTGCTCAGTTGTGCAGCGGGGGCCTCCCACTTCTCTTTTTACTCTGGTTAGAGCCTGTTTGTGCTGTCCTCTGAAGGGAGTAGTACACACCGTTGTAGGAAATCTTCAGTTTCTTGGCAATTTCTCGCATGGAATAGCCTTCATTTCTAAGAACAAGAATAGACTGTCGAGTTTCACATGAAAGCTCTCTTTTTCTAGCCATTTTGAGAGTTTAATCGAACCCACAAATGTAATGCTCCAGATTCTCAACTAGCTCAAAGGAAGGTCAGTTTTATAGCTCCTCTAAACAGCAAAACTGTTTACAGCGGTGCTAACATAATTGTACAAGGGTTTTCAAGTGTTTTCTAATCATTCATTAGCCTTCTAACACAGTTAGCAAACACAATGTACCATTAGAAAACTGGAGTGATGGTTGCTGGAAATGGGCCTCTATACACCTATGTAGATATTGCATTAAAAACCAGAAGTTTGCAGCTAGAATAGTCATTTAGCACATTAACAATGAATAGAGTGTATTTCTGATTAATTTAATGTTATCTTCATTGAAAAAAACTGTGCTTTTCTTTAAAAAATAAGTGACCCTAAACTTTTTAACGGTAGTGTATATATATATATATATATATATATAAAACACTGGTACTTTCTCGATCCCGCAGCACTCCGTGTTTCAAGGGTGCGTGAGTAGGCTTCCACACTAACGTATAAAAAATGCGAACTCCAAGGTATTATGCAATAAGTGATATTTTATTTCACATAAGGGAAAATTAGTAATCCAAAAATAAGTTTTGGGCATCTGTTACATGGGAGTATGGCATTACTAAACTCCTCGACTGTGGGATAAGCTTTCCCAAGGAGTTCCCAATGTCCCCTGTTAATGTTGAGGATTTTACTAGACGTTACCAGTCTATATACCTCGATAGAGAGCAGCAAAGGTTTTGCAGCAGTACACACTATACTCACTAAGGCGAGACTAGATGCAAAGGTAGTTGACCTGTACATGGACCTACTAAAACTTTTTTCTTTTCCAAGATGACTTTTTTCTACAGAGTCAAGACACCGCGATGGGATCTCATGTGGCCCCCCATATGCAAATTGTTATATGTCAAGTTTTGAAGAAACATTCATATATCCTAACGAACTATTCAAAAAACATGCCACAACATGGAAACGTTACATAGATGACATTTTTGGCATATGGTGTGGGGGGGGGGGGCAGAGAAAATTTGGAGACTTCCGGCCATTACCTGAATAACATCTGGCCTGAACTTCAATTCACTGCACACATAGATCCTGGTCAAGTTTGCATTTTTAGATACACTTGTTATTAAGGACGCACAAGGTCACTTAAGCACTGACCTTTATACTAAAGATACAGATCGGAACAGTTTACTGCTATACTCTAGCTTTCACCATGCCACTACCATAAAATCACTACCCAGATCACAATACGACAGGGTGAATAGAATTGTGGATACGACAGGCCAGAAAATAGTTCGCATGGAGGAAATGACCAACAGATTTTTACAACGTGGTTATTCACCACACATACTCAGAGAGGCCCAACAACGCAGATATAGACTAAGGAAAGAAACTAATAAACAAACACCTTTCGTACACACCTATCATCCATTTACAGGTAAAATCCTCAACATTATCAGGGGACATTGGGAACTCCTTGGGAAAGCTTATCCCACAGTCGAGGAGTTTGGTAATCCCATACTCCCATGTAACAGATCGCTATATGTGAAATAAAATATCACTTATTGCATAATACCTTGGAGTGCTGAGTTCCCATTTTTTATATATAACACTGTTAGATTAACCACTGTAACGTCTATGGCCACGGCCCGTCGTTCTGACTTACTCCTCGACGGCCGCGGCCATGGACATGTGAGTTCCCTGCAGCGTCGTCCCCCTGTGAGGCGCCGCCACTCACTTCCTGGTATAGAGACTGTCTCCCGGAGGGCCCGCACGCTCACACGTGCACGGTCTTAAAGCGCGAGTGCGCGCATAATTGCAGGAAGTCTGCAACCAAGCCCAGAATTCTACTGGACTATAAAAGGGGCTCTGCCCACTTGTTCTTTGCCTGAGCGTTGTTCGTTTCTCTTGAAAATGGTTTCCTAGTGTCTTCCAGTTCCCAAGTGTTCCCTGTCCCTGTATCCTGTATCCCATGCTATCCTAGTCAAGTGCCGTGCTGAGCTGTTGTCGTGTTGTGCTGTATTCCACGCCTGTTCTGCTACTCCATGCCTGATGTCTACCTGCTGCCTGGTCCCAACTGAGCCTGCCTTGCTACTGTCCGAGTTTCCACAGGTACCCTTTCTGGACTATAGACTCTGTACTATACCTGTTTGGTCGGCTGCCATCCCGCTACGCGGTACGGCCCAGTGGGTCCACACCCTGCATCGTGACGTCTATCTACCGAGGCAACGATCAACGGCCTTTCCAGCAGGACAGTGGGCAACTGAAGAAGATCCACAAGGCCTTGGCAAATGAAATTGGCTGCAGAGCCAGAGTCCAGGTAGGCAGACATAAACTGGGTCGCACGCAAGGAGAAAGGTCTTGGAAGCCAGAGGAGAACATCGATGCCCCTGTCCTCATAAGGAAGTTTCTCTCCCGCTCTGGTCCCAAGAAGAGGGGGCATAAGAGGGGGGATACTGTAACGTCTATGGCCACGGCCCGTTGTTCTGACTTACTCCTCGACGGCAGCGGCCATGGACATGTGAGTTCTCTGCAGTGTCGTCCCCCTGCGAGACGCCGGCACTTACTTCCTGGTATCGAGAATGTCTCCCGGAGGGCGCACTGCGTGGTCTTAAAGGGCCAGTGCGTGCATAATTGCAGGAAGTCTGCAATCAAGCCCAGAATGCTACTGGACTATAAAAAGGGCTCTGCCCTCTTGTTCTTTGCCTGAGCGTTGTTCGTTACCAAAAGTTTGTCTTGCAAATGGCCTCCTAGTGTCTTCCAGTTCACAAGTGTTCCCTGTTCCTGTATCCTGTATCCCGTGCTATCCTGGTCAAGTGCTGTGCTGAGCTGTTGTCGTGGTGTGCTGTATTGCACGCATGTTCTGCTACTCCATGCCTGATGTCTACCTGCTGCCTGGTCCCAGCCGAGCCTGCCTTGCTACTGTCCGAGTTGCCACAGATAACTTTTATGGACTATAGACTCTGTACTATACCTGTTTGGTCAGCTGCCATCCCGCTACGCGGAACGGCCCAGTGGGTCCACACCCGCATCGTGACAACCACATACTGCTTTGTTATGACAAAATGTGCAGGTATCTAAGTGTTTATCACATTTAAACTAAGAATAAAATGTGTTTTTTATATAAATTCAACAAAAAAGGTATCCACCGGCACTATCCTTTTATATATAGAGCCCGAACTTTTTCGGAGCATCTTTCTTATAGTATATTAATCAACAAGGCTTTGAAAAAAACGTGTGCACATGCGAAATGGCTGTAGGCCAGTGGGAACGCTAAGTCCTCACATGGATGCTGCATTTTATTACATTTCAGGAATATAGGCATATAAAGAAACTGGTAAATGCCGCTGAATTCTTAATAATACTGTTTGGATTTTAAAATGTAGTTTTTACTTTATAATTTTTTTACATTTCCTTGACTGTAGCAAAATCCTTCTTTTTCTTTTTAAGTAACATTTTATATTTGCTATTGTCAAATGCCTGTGGTTACACTCTAATGCATATTTAGAAAAACAAGTCTAATTACCCCATGATGATGTACTTGTCATTAATCTTACTATTGAAAGTGATCAGAATCCTGCAAGGATATAATTATTTTGATTATTTTTGTTTATTTAAACAATGTCTGCTTATTTAATCGGGCATGGAGTTTCAGGAGACACATTGAAACACAGTTCCAATTATGTATAGAACCCTGGAGATCAAATGACTTTTTCAAGATACATGGAATATTCTACTACATATAAGTTCAGCTTTCACTTAAAGGCTATGTAAACCTTTGTAGCCTTTTTTTTATCATTATTTAATGTATGTGTTTTGTGTTTATAGACATTTTTCTAATATTTAATTTAGTTTTTGTGCTGGAGATTCTACGTGTCCACTATACATAAAAGCTGCATTATGCCGATGTAAGCAGAATCCGTCAGTTAGCTGGACTCACCACTTAGCTGACAGCGCTCCTGTGTACCTCTGACACACAATATAACCGTAATACCGATCTAATCGAAGTTGATAAACTTAGAATTAATCAACACATACATTACATTTAAAGTGTAGCTAAACGTTTGACAAACTTCTGACATGTCATAGTGACATGTCAGAAGTTTGGATTGGTGGGGGTCCGAGCAATGAGACCCCCACCAATCGCTAGAACGAAGCAGCTGAAGCTCTCGTGTGAGCGCTCAGCCGCTTCGTGTCTGTTCAGCTTTTTCCGGAAATAAATGTATCGTGTACGGACTTAATAGAAAGTCTATGAGCCCGTACTCCGATACATCAGCTTTCCGGAAAAAGCCGAACAGACATGAAGCAGCTGAGTGCTCACACGCATGCTTCAGCTGCTTTGTTCTAGTGATTGGTGGGGGTCTCCATGCTCGGACCCCACCAATCCAAACTTCTGACATGTCACCATGACATGTCAAAAGTTTGTCAAACGTTTAGCTACACTTTAAAAAAAACGGCTACATAGGTTTACATAGCCTTTAAATGCTAACATTTGGAACATAAAATAGACTGTTTTTTTTATGTATTTATTTTCATCTAGGACTACAGATGTAGTGGAGCTGTTTGTCAGGTGCCGCAGAGCTGCGCTTGTCATTTGACACAACTCCCTTTGATATCATATGGGTTATGATTTTACATAGGACTGTGGGTAAAACTACTACAGTATCTTAACTCAGTTATTACTATGTGCAATCTATCTAGACTTTCGGACGTCTTCAGCAAGAAGGAGGCGGAGATGCTGCCCCCACACCGGGCGTATGACTGTCCTATCGAGCTGATTCCTGGTGCATTCCTTCCCCGTGGTAGGATATATCCTCTCTCCTTACCAGAGACTCTGTCCATGTACGCCTATGTTAAAGAGAACTTGGAGCGGGGCGTCATACGGAAGTCTTCCTCCCCGGCAGGAGCCGGGTTCTTCTTTGTCAAGAAAAAGGATGGTTCTCTGCGTCCCTGTATCGGCTACCGGGGTCTCAACCAGATCACAGTGAAAAATAGGGATCCGTTGCCATTGATCTCAGAACTATTTGACTGTATACGTGGTGCCAAGATTTTTTCCAAACTAGCCCTGCGTGGGGCTTACAACCTAATCCGGATTTGCCGGGGGGGGGGGGGGGGGATGAATGGAAGACTGAATTTAACACCCGTGATGGACACTATGAATATCTAGTAATGCCCTTCGGCCTGTGTAATGCTCCCGCGGTCTTCCAGGAGTTTGTTAATGACATCTTCCGTGACCTCCTCTATGTTTGTGTAGTAGTCTACCTTGATGACATCTTGATATTTTCTCCAGATCCTATGACTAATCAGAGACATGTCCGCAAAGTTTTGCTGCGGTTAAGGGAGAATCGTCTGTACGCCAAGTTGGAGAAGTGCGTGTTTGGGAAAGATGCTCTACACTTCCTCGGCTACATCGTCTCGAATAGAGGTCTCAAAATGGATCCTGAAAAGGTAAAGTCCGTCCAGGAATGGCCACGCCCTCAAGGCTTGAGGGCCATATAGCGCTTTCTGGCATTCGCCAATTTTTACAGACAGTTCATCCCAAACTTCTCCTCACTGACATCTCCTATCTCTAACCTCACCAAGAAGGGCATGAACGCCAAGGTGTGGACTCCTGAGGCAGAGTCCGCATTCATTAGCCTGAAGAGTGCCTTCACGTCAGCCTCTATCCTCCATCATCCAGATGTTACTCTACAGTTTTCGTTGGAGGTGGACGCTTCCTTTGTCGGTGCTGGTGCACTCCTGTTCCAGAGAGGTCCCAAGGGCAGGTCAATGGTATGTGGATATTTCTCTAAGCTCTTCTCTTCCGCAGAACGCAACTACTCGATTGGGGATCGGGAGTTACTGGCCATCAAATTGGCTCTGGAAGAGTGGGAACATCTACAGGAGGGCGCAGCTCATCCCATCCTAATTTTTACGGACCACAAGAATCTCACCTACCTCCAGACGGCCCTACGGCTGAATCCTCGTCAGGCCAGGTGGTCGCTGTTCTTTACCAGGTTCCAATTTGAGCTATCGCCCGGCTGACAAAAATGTGAGGGCCGATGCCTTGTCCAGGTCTTTTTCGAGACAGAAAACACAATGGAAATTCCACAGAACATTATTAATCTGTCTTGCATTGTTTCTGTCAACCCCCTGCAAGTTGGGGACCTTCCTCCTGGGAGGACTTTTGTGCGCCTGGCTGACAGAAGGAGAATCCTCCGCTGGGGACAGTCCCATAGACTGGCAGGTCACGCCGGGACCCGTAAGACCCGAGAGCTGATTGCTGGTCATTTCTGGTGGCGCACGCTGCCCAAAGACATTATGGACTTTGTTTCTTCCTGCTCAGTGTGTGCAGCTAACAAGGTCGATCACTCCAGACCTGCTGGCCTGCTCCAGCCATTGCCTGTGCCCGATGCTCCCTGGCAGCATATAGCTAGGGACTTTATAATTTGCCTGCCTCTCTCCTCTGGATGCAGTACTGTCTTGGTGGTGGTGGATCGATTTTCGAAGATGGCCCACTTCGTTCCTCTAACCGGTCTTCCTTCTGCTCCTCAAGTGGACAAGCTTTTCATCCAACACATCTTCCACCTGCACGGCTTTCCGCAGCATATTGTGTCTGATCGGGGGGGTTCAGTTCACCTCGAAGCTCTGGAGAGCCCTCTGCAGACTCCTAGGTGTAAAGTTGGACTTTTTCTCGGCCTACCATCCTCAGTCCAATGGTCAGGTCAAGAGGATCAATCAGATCTTAGAGAACTACCTACGCCACTTCATCCCCAAGCAGCATGATGACTGGGTGCAGTTGCTCCCGTGGGCTGAATTCTCATACAATAATCACACCAGTGAGTCCACAAGGAATACACCGTTCTTTATTGTCTATGGCCAACACCCACAAATTCCTCTCCCGGTGCCTGATACGTCCGAGGTACCAGATGCTGACACTGCTTTTAGGAACTTTCTGCGGATCTGGCAGCAGACTCGATCCTCCATCCTGCTGGCAGTCGACCACATGAAACGGAAGGCTGACACAAGGAGAAGAGAACCTCCTCAGTTTCTTCCTGCCAAGGTCTAGCTGTTCTCCAGGAATATTCGACAGACGGTGCCATCGTGCATATTTGCTCCCAGGTTCCTCGGACCCTTCGAGATCCTACAGCGGATCAACCCTGTCGCCTACAAGCTTCGGCTGCCTCCTACCTTCAAAATCCCCATTTCCTTCCATGTCTCCCTCCTGAAACCAGTAGTTCTGAACCACTTTACGAAGACTTCTAACCATGCGGTTGACTCCAGCGGCCCTTCAGACACCTTTGAGGTTAAGGAGATCTTGGACACCAAGAAAGTAAGACTTTTCCAAGAGGAAAGACTTTTTATTTGGGGGATTGGAGTGGGTTTGGTCCTGAAGAGAGGTCCTGGGAGCCAGAGGAAAACCTCAATGCTCCTATCCTTCTGAAGAAGTTTCTCTCTCGCTCTGGCCCCAAGAAGAGGGGTTGTAAGAGGGGGGATACTGTTATGTCCATGGCCGTAGGCTCAATCACCTCCTGATGGCCGCAGCCATGGGTCTGCAAGCGCTGGCCCCAGTCTCCTCCTCAGGAGACGCCAGCGCTCACTTCGGCTCACCTCGGCAGGGTTCCGTAGGGTGCGCGCACACGCTCGTGCCCGCTCTTAAAGGGGCAGCGTGCGCAGCGGACTTTAATGTAAAATTAGCCCATGAGTACCCTGGACTATAAGAAGGGCCCAGCCCCTTGCTCCTATGCCTGAGCGTTGTTGTCGCACCCAAAGTTTGTCTATGCAAATGGTCTCCTAGTGTTTTCCAGTGCCCAGTTTTCACCGTACCTGTATCCTGTATCCCGTGCTATCCTGGTCAAGTGCCGTGCTGAGCTGTAGTCGTGCTGTGCTGCATACCATGCCTGTCCTGCTACACCACGCCTGCCGTCTGCCTGCTGCCTAGTCCCAGCCAAACCTGCCTTGCTACTGTCCGAGCTGCCACAGGTACCCTATACGAACTACAGACTGTTACCTGCACCCTGTTGGCCAGCTGACATACCGTCAAGGCGGTACGGCCCCGTGGGTCCACGAACCCAACGTGACATCCGGTAATTGTTGATTAGTCCTGCACATCGGCTTGGAGGATTTGTAGCTCATTCCGCAGTACAAAACAGCTTCAACTCTGTTGGTGGATTTCCTCTCATGAACTCCTCGCTTCAGGTCCTTCCACAACATTTCTATTGGATAAAGTTCAGGATTTTGACTTGGCTATTCCAAAACGTTAACTTTATTCTTCTTTAAGCATTTTTTGGTAGAACAACTTGTGTGCTTAGGGTAGTTGTTTTGCTACATGACACACATTGTCTTGAGATTCAGCTCATGGACAGATGTCGTGATATTTTCCTTTAGAATTTGCAGGTATCATTCAGAATTCATTGTTCCATCAATGATTACAAGCTGTCGTGGCCCAGATGCAGCAAAACAGGCCCAAACCATGATACTACCAGCACCGTGTTTTACAGATGGTATGAGGTTTCTATGCTGGAATGAATTGTTTTCCTTTGTTCAAACATAATGCTTCTCATTTATACCAAAAAGCTCTATTTTGGTCTCATTCGTTCACAAAACATTGTTCCAATATCATTCTGGCTTGTCCAGACGATCTTTAGCGAAATGCAGATGGGCAGCAATGTTCTTTTTAGAGAACAGCGGCTTTCTCCTTGCAATCCTGCCATGCACATCATTGTTGTTCAGTGTCCTCCTGACGATAGACTCATGAGCATTAACATTAGCTAATGTGAGAAAGGCCATTAGTTGCCTTGCTGTGACACCCATGACAGCGGACCGTCGGGATTACTCAACCCCCGACGGCCGCAGCCATGGATCAGTGAGTGCTAGCCCACATCTCCTCCTCAGGAGACGCCAGTGCTCACTTCCGCTTCACTCTGTGGTGTCCTGTAGGGTGCACACGCAAGCTTGTGCCCGGCCTTAAAGGGCTAGCGCGCGCACCTGAATAGTATGTCAAATTAGCCCATGATCACCCTGGACTATAAGACTTCATGGCCTGAGCATTGTTGTGTTTACCCGTGTTAGTCTTTGCAAATGGTCCCTTAGTGTTTTCCAGTTCCCAGTGTTCCCGTACCTACTACCTGTATCCTGTATCCCATGCTACCTTGTTCCTGTGCCATAGAGAGTTGGAGTCGTGTTGTGCCGTATACTACACATGCTGTGTTAGACCGCGCCTGGTGCCAAGGTCCCATCCGAGCATACCATCGCTACTGTCTGAATTACCACAGGTACCCTTATTTTAACTATAGACATTTACTTGGTATCCTGTTGGCCAGCTGCTATCCCGCTATACCATGATTTACCATAACTATTTTATTTTTCCGTCAATAGAGTGGTGTGAGGGCTTATTTTTTGCTGGGGGAGTTGTAGTTTCTATTGGCACCATTTAAAGAGGCTCTGTCACCAGATTTTGCAACCCCTATCTGCTATTGCAGCAGATAGGCGCTGCAATGTAGATTACAGTAACGTTTTTGTTTTTAAAAAACGAGCATTTTTGGCCAAGTTATGACCATTTTTGTAGTTATGCAAATGAGGCTTACAAAAGTCCAAGTGGGTGTGTTTAAAAGTAAAAGTCCAAGTGGGCGTGTATTATGTGCGTACATCGGGGCGTTTTTAATACTTTTAATAGCTGGGCGCTCTGAAGAGAAGTAACATCCTCTTCTCTTCAGAACGCCCAGCTTCTGACAGTGCAGATCTGTGACGTCACTCACAGGTCCTGCATCGTGACGGCCACATCGGCACCAGAGGCTACAGTTGATTCTGCAGCAGCATCAGCGTTTGCAGGTAAGTCGATCTTACCTGCAAACGCTGATGCTGCTGCAGAATCAGCTGTAGCCTCTGGTGCCGATGTGGCCGTCACGATGCAGGACCTGTGAGTGACGTCACAGATCTGCACTGTCAGAAGCTGGGCGTTCTGAAGAGAAGAGGATGTTACTTCTCTTCAGAGCGCCCAGCTAGTGAAAGTATTAAAAACGCCCCGATGTACGCACATAATACACGCCCACTTGGACTTTTACTTTTAAACACACCCACTTGGACTTTTGCAAGCCTCATTTGCATAAATACAAAAATGGCCATAACTTGGCCAAAAATGCTCGTTTTTTAAAAATAAAAACGTTACTGTAATCTACATTGCAGCGCCGATCTGCTGCAATAGCAGATAGGGGTTGCAAAATCTGGTGACAGAGCCTCTTTAAATTACCATATAATGTACTGGGAAATGAGAAAAAAAATCTTTGTGGGGTGCAATTGGAAAAAACCTCAAATCCTCCATTGTTTTTTGGGATTAGTTTTTACAGCTTTCAACTTTTTTATTTTTTGGTAGATTGAGCGGTGTGAGGGTTTTTTTTTTGCAAGACGAGCTGGTATCAATTTTTGGTACATACGATTTCTTGATCACTTTTTAGTGCAATTTTTTTAAGGCTAAGGTGACCAAAAAACAACAGTTCTGGCGTCTTCAAATTTATTTATTTTTACGCCGTTCACCGTGCGAGTTAAATAATGTTATGTAGTAATAGTTCCAACTTTTACGGAGGGGGCGATATGAATTTTAGTTTTTTTTACATTGTGCTTGGGAAAAAAAGGGGAAAAGGTGTTTTTTTTAAAAACTTTTAACCCCTTCACGCCGCAGCCCTTTTCCAGATATTAATTTTCGGTTTTTTTCCTCCCCACCTTCCAAAAGCCATAACACCTTTATTTTTCCGTCGATATAGTACTATGAGGGCTTGATTTTTGTGGGATGAGTTGTAGTTTTTCGTAGCACCATTTACTTTGCCATATAATGTACTAGGAAATGGGAAAAAAAATATTTGTGGGGTAGAAAATGAAAAAAACACAGATTCCTCCATGGTTTTTTGCGCGCCATTTTTACGGAATTCACTGTGCAATTAAAACAACATGTTCATTTTATTCTATGGGTCAATGTGATTACGCCGATACCAAATATATGTAGTTTTTTCTATATTTTACTACTTTTACAAGTAAAAACCTAAGTTTAAAAAAGAAAATTTATTTTGTTTCACCAAATTCCGAGAGCCATAACTTTTTTATTTTTCCGTCGATTAAGTGGTATGAGGGCTTATTTTTTGCGGGATAAACTGTAGTTTTTAATAATACCATTTTGGTGTACATGCGACGGTTTGATCACTTTTTATTTCATTTTTTGTGGGAGATTAGGTGACCAAAAAATAGAGATTCTGGCGTTTACAATTATTATTTTTTATGGCGTTCACCGTGCGGGTAAAATAATGATACATTGTGATAGTTCAGACTATTATGGACGCGGCGATACCAATTAAGTTTATTTATTTAATTTTTTTACTATGCTCTAGGGGGAAAATGAGAAAAGTTTTTTTTTTTAACTTTTAATTTAGTTTTTTTGTTTTTTTACACAAAAAAAACAAAATGTAACTCATTTTTACTTTTTTTTATTAGTCCCCCTAGGGGTCTTCAACCAGCGATCGTTAGATCGCTTGCACGATATTCTGCAATACTAATGTATTGCAGTATATCGTGATTCTGACAGTCTGCTATGAAGCCCTGCCGGAGGCAGAGCTTCATAGAAGTACAAAGATGGCGGACCTGGGGTACTTAGTCAGGCCCCCAGGCAGCCGTGCCAACCAATGGCTCCCCCCGATCTCGCCGCGGGGGGGCCGTTGGGACGTTACAGGGGGCGCCCCCCTGTTTTTAGTAATTTCAATTCCGCGATCTCTATTGAAAGCGGCATTTAATGGGTTAAACAAGCGGGATCGCGCTTGAACGGGATCCCGCTCGTTACCCGGAAGTGTCGGCTGTAACACACAGCTGACACACTCGCTCTATGGAGCGGACTCAGCCCGTGAGCCCGCTCCATATTCCCCCAGCCGGCATGCGCTGTATATATACAAATGTATTGCAGTATATTGTCGTTTTTGCAGTTTTTACAATTTTAGCAGAGGCAGACTGAAGGGAGACCTGGGAGCCTTCTAACGGTTTAAATACCGCGGTCGCTATTGACCATGGCGATTAACTAATTAAATGCTAGGTTCACATACTTTTGCCACTGACAGATATGTGATATTGGATAATTTTCCTCAATAAATAAATGACGAAGTCTAATATTTTTGACTCATTTGTTTGGTTTGGTTCTCTTTATCCACTTTTAGCACTTGTTTGAAAATCTGATGTAGTTTTAGGTAAAATTTATGAAAAAATATAGAAAATTCTGAACTGTTCACTAACTTTCAAAGACCACTATTATGTTTTATTTTTCTAACTGTTAAAAAAAAATGCTCAGCTATATGGTATATTCATGTGATTTCTGAGACCAAACTACTGTGCTTGATTCCGTTCACATACAGCATTATGTAATGTACATGAAAGAAATATTAGGATTGACAAATATAATCCATGCAGACAGGTTTTAATTAGAAAAGGCCATTAATTGAAAGTGAGGTCTATTATTTAAAAAGGCATATTGAATAGACTTGATAAGACCTGATTGCTAGTGACATTTAAGCAAAATATGAATAAATCAAAAAGGATTTTTTTAAATTAGAACTTTAAAGGCCTAACTTTCCACAGCCTATCTGGAAACCAATATGCAGATTAATGTGTTCTACTAACCTTCATTGTTCTATGTATTTTATCTTTAGTGATTTTTTTACAAGCCAAATTATGGAACTAATTTTGAAATACTGTATGGTGTAATGGTGATACCACCTTTTTAAAGCGACACTAGCAACACTAGCGATCACAGACAGGCTGACAAACTATTATGATAAAAACAATTATAAAGCACTGTTGTATGGCTGGATATTGACTGTATGGGAGTGTAATTGGCCATAAGTGGTAATATTCAAAGGGATTGCCTTGTGAGAGACATCCCCTTTCATATGGGAACCATGGTTCTTGCTCCCAGCACCCCCGGCATACAGCTGATTCTGCCGGGGAAAGCCACGGCCAGCCAGGCATTTCCCCTGCGGCAGCCACTGCAGGCGAAATGTAGTATTACATGGCGACCAGTCAAATGAATGTAATAAATGAACGTCTTGAGTCTGCCAGGGCAGGAGCCACTCTGTCTGTTTTTAATAGGGCATATAGACAGGGATTGTCTTTATGAGACAACTCCTTTAATATCCTATATATATTATTTTTTTACATTGATGGCTGGTATCATAGTAATATTTGTATTTTTTTTAGTTTTATAAGTGTCCTGCATTCTAAGCAGAAACCGCGTAGAATGCAGGGCACTTACTGGATTGCAGGACTCTTCAGTACTCATTTGCAGACGGTGCCCAGAGGAATAAAAGCACTTTTTATGGTTCACGATGGGCTGACTTGGGCAACATAGGCATGTTTGAAACACTTCAGACTTCCCCATATAGAGGTATTAGAGTGAAAAATGTGATGGCAGATTCCATTTAATGAAATACATTTGATTTTCTATTCTAAATATACAACATAACATTTTGATCTTGTCGTATCTGAACATAAGGTAGAGCTATATGACCTTGACTGGTACAGCAATTACTTTATGAACATATGTGTTTCCGTACTTCTCAAGGTTACCCGTCTATATAAGGATTATTGACAGCACTTGACAACTTCCTTTTATAGCATGTTATATTATATATACAGTAATTTTCTTTCTTTATAGTTGGATATCCTTTGCAGAAATCCCGATTACATATTATTGCCAACAAATGAGATTTAACATTGGTTTAAACCGTATATTTCATATATGACTGCATGTGAAACATTGGTGCAATTCACATGAGTGACAGACAATGTAGAGTATTATGTTCAAAGCTCACACTCAATGAACCATGAAATATATAATTATAATTCTGACTTACATGCAGGACCATATGCATTATTCAGACAAGTGCTGTTAAAAATAATTACAAGTATGTCCCAGTGGTACAAGCTAATTTCCTAGACAGGTATCAACGAGCTGGTGCAACATTAAAAACAAAGTCATAACCGACATTAATGATATTACTCTATTACTGAAGTATATTTTGATTTTTTTTATTTAATAATAACTTTCTCATCTTAAAGTGAATTTGAAAAAAGTGACAGTATCAACCAATGACTGCAATACATACAAAATATATTCTAGAATACAATATCATTAATGGGATTGTCCACTACTTCACAACTGATGACCTATCCACCTGATAGTTCATCAGTACATGATCTGTGGGGGTCCGACACCCGGACCCACACCGTTAAGCCGCTCCGACTGCCTCCAAGCACCGGACATACATGCCGGAAGCAGTTGGCTCCGGCCACTGAATAGCAGCCGAACTGCAGTACTGCAGCTCTGCTCCTATTCAAGTTAAAAGGAGCAGAGCTGTAGTTCGGCAGCACGGCCGCTATGCTATGTATGGAGCCAACTGCTTCTGGCTCCGTACATCGCATAATGGGCCATAACATCCGGTGCCCTGAGGTAGCCGGAGCGGCTTAATGGTGCGGGGTTCGGGTGTCGGACCCGCACCGATGATAAACCGATGACCTATCCGGTGGTCATCAGCTGTTCAGTAGTGGACAACCCCTTTAATTGTGAAATGTTAGCCGGTAGTTTCAGGTTGCGGTTTCTCTTTTTCTAAAGGGCCTCTGAAAAATGAGAGCCGGAATTTGATTGGTTCTTATGCACAACTGCAAAATTTTTTTTGCGCTACTTTTAATAAATTTCCCTCACTATATCCTATTACCAGTTTAGTGTACCGTCTACTCTCACCACTGTCCCACGGATTCAGGTAGCTATACTGACAGTCTAAATAGCTGTTCTTGATGTCAACCTAGAGAAGGTGTTGGAAGGAAAATCCAATTGGTGTGATTTGATATCTATAGCTTTCTCATAATGGCTGAAATATGTTACAAAAATGTTTTGCTCCACCCCCAAAAACTTTGTATGTACTGTACGTATTTGCAGAGTGTCATACAGAGTGATAGGGACACTAAGCATTTTTAACTCACGGTCCCAGTGAGTCTTTTCCTGGTTTTCATTGGTTTTTTTCAGCAGTCCTCCCCTGGTGTTCAGTACCTTTTCTTGCCCAGAGCAGTGATTTTATTTTTCTCCTGTGATGCTCCTCTGCATTGCTCAATGGAGAGAATGGAGCTGCTGTATTTTGACAGCTAGTTTGAGTCAATATATACTGTAGAGATTGAGCTGCTAGAAGTATTACCAGCAGCAGTAATTCCTTGGTTTAAAAGGTCAGCTTGCCAAAGATTTTTTTTTTTTCTTTTTAATATGGTATGCTCCACTGTTGCCAAGGCTCATGACAATATTAAAAATTGTGATTTTGCTATTGGCTCACTCCACATGAATAGACACAACCGTGGCATATCTCACATAGAAACAGTTGAGTATATCCACCATCCCTATAAATATGTGACAGAGGGTCAGAAGACTGACGTGTGTGACATCGTGCTACTATATTCAGTGCTTATGCATAGTCTCAGTTTCATCCACTGACACTTCGCTTTGCAAAATTTAAAAGTTATCTAATCATACGGACTCATAAAGGTAGGTAAATAATACATTAAAGTGAGTCTGTCCAAGTATTTACTCAATGTATACTTTAAATAAAACTTTAAATCTCCAATTATGGCTAAAATCTAAAATCTACCAGACCATACGCAGCTGAGTAAGGCTACAATTAGTATCACTGCATAGATTGTAAAGGAACTAATACCGAACTTTTATTAATTACTATTTAGCCCCTTCCCTTTTTCGTCAATATAGCTGTAAAAGGCGTTGTTTTTTGTGGGACAAGTTTACGTTTTTAATGGCACCATTTATTGTTCCATATAATTTACTGGAGAATGTAAAAAAAAAATTAAAAAAATTAGTTATATCTCCATTTGAATTTCATTCTTCACTGCAACATACAGCCAACATGCCCAAATTATGGAGATAGCTCAGCCCATGAGCTCATCTAATACATTCAGCCCCGGTCTCTGCTGTATATGTAGGGCTGCTGTCAGGGGTTAAAAAGAATAGACTGATTATTAAAAACATTAAAATTCATAAAGGACTACTATCAATTCTATGTAGCAATGATGATAGAAAAAGAGGGGGTAAAAATTTGACAGAATAGAGCTAACAGAAGCAACAACATTAGTCTTGCCCTATTCAGTTCCGCCTGATACTGATCTTTCCAATTATATTTTTCCTAGCTTGATCACCTCATTCTTCCCTAATATTTGCTCAATATATATGTAGCTCTCTTGATAATAATCTGCTCACCATTGATTACTGCACTCATTCTCTGATCTTAGCTGACTTCTATGCGTTTCAGCAGACCAGTCATTCCCTTGCCACATCAGGAGCACTTTTGTCATAAAATAGCAAAAGATCCCATCCAGCACTGATGATAAAGATCACATCCAGCACTGAGGATAAAGATCCCATCCAGCACTGAGGATAAATATCCCATCCAGCACTGATGATAAAGATCCCATCCAGCACGGATGATAAAGATCCCATCCAGCACTGATGATAAAGATCATGTCCAGCACTGAGGATAAAGATCCCATCCAGCACTGAGGATAAAGATCCCATTCAGGACTGATGATAAAGATCCCTTCCAGCACTGATGATAAAGATCACGTCCAGCACTGATGGTAAAGATCAAATCCAGCACTGAGGATAAAGATCCCATCCAGCACTGAGGATAAAGATCACATCCAGCACTGAGGATAAAGATCACATCCAGCACTGAGGATAAAGATCCCATCCAGCACTGATGATAAAGATCACGTCCAGCACTGATGGTAAAGATCCCATCCAACACTGATGATAAAGATCCCATCCAGCACTGAGGATAAAGATCACATCCAGCACTGAGGATAAAGATCACATCTAGCACTGAGGATACAGATCCCATCCAGCACTGATGATAGAAATCACCTCCAGCACTGATGGTAAAGATCACATCTAGCACTGAGGATACAGATCCCATCCAGCACTGATGATAGAAATCACCTCCAGCACTGATGGTAAAGATCACGTCCAGCACTGATGGTAAAGATCACATCCAACACTGATGATAAAGATCACATCTAGCACTGATGGTTTAGATCACATCCAGCACTGATGATAAAGATCACATCCAGCACGGAGGATAAAGATCCCATCCAGCACTGATGATAAAGATCACATCTAGAACTGATGAAAAAGATCCCATCCAGCACTGATGATAAAGATCACATACATCACTGATGATAAAGATCCCATCCAGCACTGATGATAAAGATCCCATTCAGAACTGGTCATAAAGATCCCATCTAGCACTGATGATAAAGATCACATCCAGCACTCATGTCAAAGATCACATCCAGCACTGATGACAAAGATCCCATCCAGCACTGATGATAAAGATCACATCCAGCACTGATGATAAAGATCACATCCAGCACTGAGGATAAAGATCACATCCAGCACTGACGATAAAGATCACATCCAGCACTGATGATAAAGATCACATCCAGCACTGATGATAAAGATTACATCCAGAACTGATGATAAAGATCACATCCAGCACTGAGGATAAAGATCACATCTAGCACTGAGGATACAGATCCCATCCAGCACTGATGATAGAAATCACCTCCAGCACTGATGGTAAAGATCACATCTAGCACTGAGGATACAGATCCCATCCAGCACTGATGATAGAAATCACCTCCAGCACTGATGGTAAAGATCACGTCCAGCACTGATGGTAAAGATCACATCCAACACTGATGATAAAGATCACATCTAGCACTGATGGTTTAGATCACATCCAGCACTGATGATAAAGATCACATCCAGCACGGAGGATAAAGATCCCATCCAGCACTGATGATAAAGATCACATCTAGAACTGATGAAAAAGATCCCATCCAGCACTGATGATAAAGATCACATACATCACTGATGATAAAGATCCCATCCAGCACTGATGATAAAGATCCCATTCAGAACTGGTCATAAAGATCCCATCTAGCACTGATGATAAAGATCACATCCAGCACTCATGTCAAAGATCACATCCAGCACTGATGACAAAGATCCCATCCAGCACTGATGATAAAGATCACATCCAGCACTGATGATAAAGATCACATCCAGCACTGAGGATAAAGATCACATCCAGCACTGACGATAAAGATCACATCCAGCACTGATGATAAAGATCACATCCAGCACTGATGATAAAGATTACATCCAGAACTGATGATAAAGATCACATCCAGTACTGATGATAAAGATCCCATCCAGCACTGATGATAAAGATCACATCCAGCACTGATGATAAAGATCACATCCAGCACTGATGACAAAGATCCCATCCAGCACTGATGATAAAGATCACATCCAGCACTGATGATAAAGATCACATCCAGCACTGAGGATAAAGATCACATCCAGCACTGATGATAAAGATCACATCCAAAACTGATGATAAAGATCACATCCAGTACTGATGATAAAGATCCCATCCAGCACTAATGATAAAGATCACATCCAGTACTGATGATAAAGATCCCATCCAGCACTAATGATAAAGATCCCATCCAGCACTGATGATAAAGATCACATCCAGCACTGAGGATAAAGATCACATCCAGCACTGATGATAAAGATCACATCCAGAACTGATGATAAAGATCACATCCAGTACTGATGATAAAGATCCCATCCAGCACTAATGATAAAGATCACATCCAGTACTGATGATAAAGATCCCATCCAGCACTGATTATAAAGATCACATCCAGCACTGATGATAAAGATCACATCCAGCACTGAGGATAAAGATCACATCCAGCACTGACGATAAAGATCACATCCAGCACTGATGATAAAGATCACATCCAGCACTGAGGATAAAGATCACATCCAGCACTGACGATAAAGATCACATCCAGCACTGATGATAAAGATCACATCCAGCACTGATGATAAAGATTACATCCAGAACTGATGATAAAGATCACATCCAGTACTGATGATAAAGATCCCATCCAGCACTGATGATAAAGATCACATCCAGTACTGATGATAAAGATCACATCCAGCACTGATGACAAAGATCCCATCCAGCACTGATGATAAAGATCACATCCAGCACTGATGATAAAGATCACATCCAGCACTGAGGATAAAGATCACATCCAGCACTGATGATAAAGATCACATCCAGAACTGATGATAAAGATCACATCCAGTACTGATGATAAAGATCCCATCCAGCACTAATGATAAAGATCACATCCAGCACTGATGATAAAGATCACATCCAGTACTGATGATAAAGATCACATCCAGCACTGATGATAAAGATCACATCCAGTACTGATGATAAAGATCCCATCCAGCACTAATGATAAAGATCACATCCAGCACTGATGAAAGATCCCATACAGCACTGATGATAAAGATCACATCCAGTACTGATGATAAAGATCACATCCAGCACTAATGATAAAGATCCCATCCAGCACTGATGAAAGATCCCATCCATAGCAGCAGTTCACACATGCACTTGGTGACAACACAAGATTTCGACGGTCCTGTGTGCTCAGCTGTTGTCACTGAATGATCCTCCAGGAGGCTCTGTACATGCATTCTGTACATGACATAAGGCTATTATCATACATTCATAATTTTCCAACTCCAAAGAGCATCGCTACCCACTCAGAAATGTAGTTAGGTTTAAAGTAATAATTCTGCCTCCTGTTGTAGTAGACCAGTGTGATTTCTGTAAGCAATAAGGCAGCTGGAGTTATAATTGGTATAAACAGGTTAGATTTGTCTTGGGGGAAAAAAAGGGTCAGCTTTCTGATGGGAGGTAGGTTAGATGATAAGGGGGGGGGGGAATCATTGCACTGATGGAGTTTTTTTAAACATAAATTTATGAGATAAGCGCTATTCACATTTTTAAGCCCTTTGCGCACCCTGATGTGCCACTACGTCCGGGTGCGGGGGTTGATGTTTGGAGCGCGCTCACGCGCTGATCGTGCTCCATATGCTGCGGGTGTCTGCTGTATTTTACAGCGGACACCTGGGACTAACAGCCGGAAGCTGCGATCGCGCTGTTCCCGGCTGTTTAACCCCTCCAACGCTGCAGTCAATCGCAGCATCTGAGGCGTTGAAAAGAGGGGGGCAGCCCCCTCCGACAGCTCATCACCCCCCGCAGTGAGATCGGGGGGTGACGACGGTTGTTATGGTAGCCCAGGGGTCTAATGAAGGCCCCCAGGGCTGCCTTCACTCTGCCTCTGCTAAGCCCTGCCTGTTAACAAAATTGGTATGGCTGCGTCCGTAAAAGTCTGAACTATAACAATATAGCATTATTTAATACGCACGGTGAACGCCGTAAACAATAAAAAATGTAAATGCCAAAATCGCTGTTTTTTGATCAACTTAGCTCTAAATAAAAATGTCATATAAAATGTTCAAAAAGTTCTACGTACCCAAAAAATGGTACCGATAAAAATTACAGCTCGTCCCGCAAAAAATAAGCCCTCACACCGCTCAATCAGTGAAAAAATTAAAAAGTTATGGCTTCCAGAATGTGGCGACACAAAACATTTTTTTTTTAACAGAGTTTATTAGCAATAAAAGTAGTAAAATATAAAAAAAAAACTATATAAATTTGGTATCACCATAATCATATTAAGCCACAGAATAAAGATAAGTTGTCATTTGTACCACACAGGGAAAGTCGTAAAAATGAAACCCAAAAAACAATTGAGGAATCGCAGTTTTTTCCAACTTCAGCCCGCAAATAATTTTCTTTCAGTTTCCCAGTACATTATATGAAACTATAAATGGTACCAAAAGAAACTACAACTCCTCTCCTACTCTAAGCCCTCTCTCCACTCTATTGACGGAAAAGTAAAAAAGTTATGGCTCTTGGAATGCAAGGAGTGAAAAACAAGAAAAAAAAAAATGGCTCCGTCCCGAAGGGGTTAATATCTGTTCTACAACCCTCTAAAAATGGTGAGATAACGCAGACATGCTGCAGTGACAATGGTTAGGTCCACATCCTTTATACTTGCAGTCTCAATATTGTACATTTTGTCTTAGGCACTACACATTATGTAAATCAGGGGTCTCAAGCATGCGGCCCTTGAGGCTGTCATCTGCGGCCCACGACCCGTGGGGAGAGGAGAGAGCATTTGGAAGGAGGAATGCTCTTTCATGACGTCAGTCCTCCCGCACTGCGAACTCATTGGTGAGCAGTGACCCGACAGTCCCATGTAGTGGAAACCCCCTGTAGTAGCGCCCCACACACCCCACTTTTGACAGCGCTACACACCCCGGTCGAGGAGGGAGTCTCAATGGAGCTACATACATGGAGGGGGTGTGTGGCGCTATCAGCAGGATGGGGTGTGTTGGGCCCATTCTACAGCAAAGGAATCCCAGGCCAGTGCATCGGCATGCTCTGGCTTGGGATTCCACTCCTATAGGGGGGATGTGGTACTATCTGTAGGGAGGGTGTGTGTGTGTGTGTGTGTGTGTGTGTGTGTGTGTGATGATCTACAGTGTTTTGTGGTGGTTTGTGGCACTATCTACAAAGGGCAGTGTGGCACTACAGAAGGAAATGTGGCACTATCTACAGAGGGCACTGTGACACTATCTACAGAGGGCAGTGTGTGGCATTATCTACAGAGAGCACTGTAACACTACAGAGGGCAGTGTGTGGCATTATCTACAGAGCAGTGTGGCACTACAGAGGGCACTGTGGCATTATCTACAGAAGGCACTGTGACACTATCTACAGAGGGCAGTGTGTGGTATTATCTACAGAGGGCAGTGTGTGGCATTATCTACAGAGGGCAGTGTGTGACACTATCTACAGAGGGCATTGTGTGACACTGTCTACACAGGGCAGTATGTGGCAGTATCTACACAGGGCAGTGTGTGGCATTATCTACAGAGGGCAGTGTGTGCCATTATCTACAGAGGGCAGTGTGGTACTATCTACAGAGGGCACTATGACCGCATCTATGGAGGGCACTGTGACCACATCTATGGAGGGCACTGTGGCAGCATCTACAGAGGGCACTGTGGCAGCATCTACAGAGAGCACTGTGGCAGCATCTACAGAGGGCACTGTGGCAGCATCTACAGAGGGCACTGTGGCAGCATCTGAAAAGGGCACTGTGGCATGATCTACAAGTGGGTGTGTGGCAGTATCTACACAGGACACTGTGGCATTATCTACGAGTGAGTGTGTGGCAGTATCTAAAGAGAACACTGTGGCATTATCTTGGGGTGTGTGGCATTATCTACAGAGGGCACTATGGCATTATCTACAGAGGGCACTGTGGCATTATCTACAGAGGGCACTGTGGCATTATCTACAGAGGGCACTGTGGCAGTATCTACAGAGGGCACTGTGGCAGTATCTACAGAGGGAACTGTGGCAGTATCTACAGAGGGCACTGTAGTAGTATTTACAGTGGGCACCATGGCACTATCTACAGAGGACTCTGTGGCACTATCTAAAAAGGGGCTGCCCAATCTTGACATGTGTGTCTGCCAAATGCTGCCAACTGAGCCGCCGGACTGCATTTAGCGACACTTAAACTGCAAAACTGGATTGTTGAAATAAGCACGTGGAGAATTCTCTCAAATTTTAAACCTGGCGGTATTATTATAGTAATGTAATATTGTTATAGTAATGTAGTATTGTTATAGTAGATCAAATAACTAATTGATTAATAACAATTTTGTATTGTATCAAATTTGAAAGTAATGCGGCCGTCAACTTCCCATTTTTTCTATATGTGGCCCACTTACCCGGCCGATTTTGACACCCCTAATGTAAATCATCTATTACACGAGGGTAACATTTCTACAGTGAAACACTATTGAAGGGAAAATTCCAAGTACAGCAAAAATTCCCAGGCTCCACACTTGAAAAAATGTTCACTTGTCATCCATAACAGGGGAAGTCTACAGTTTCCTAAAGTATTTAAGGTTTATACGAGGTCGTAACTGGAGATAATTATCAGACATTATAAGTATACTTATTCAAAAGTCTTAGCCCCACAGATGCAGTAAAACATGCCATGGGTGAAGTGAACAACAGGGGATTTACTGTAAGTTAGTTCTAATTTTCGATCTCACTTAGAAAAGTGCCAATATTTCATTTTGCTCATTCTGCAATAAACTAAAGAGAATCTAATTTTTTAACTCAGTGGAGCTGCATAGTAACTCTTGGAGACTTGTTGTGCCTCATTACTTTTAATTTGAGAATAGTGCACGGTTTCCAAAGAATCATAAAACAACTAAAACAAATGCTGTATAATTAATACCAAACAGGATTCTCAACTGAGAACCTCAAGAACCTCAAACAGGTAACGTGACTATGATTTCCATGGAGATATAGATGAATTCATGTATTAAATAGAGAAATGATCCTATTAATTCAAAACCTAGTAATCCTAATGATGTCCTCAGGTTACTTTATCTGGAGGATATATTTAGGCAGATTTGACAGGTCTATGTTATTTGTTATCCTCAAATATGTTACCCTATTTGAGGGCAACATATGATGGAGGGGTATATACAGAGTTCAGGGAAATATATATATATATATTATCATTCAATTCGGTATTTTCATGTAAAAAGCTGTGTAAATGCTGCCAGACCTCATAGCAAAAGCCTGTGAGTCCTGTTTCTCTGCCCAGACAGTGAATGGACTCACAGGCTTTCTCTGGGTCCTGGCAACATTTAAACCATTACTAACAAAAAAGTGAATAAAATCATAGAACACTTTATATTCCTGAGCTCCCCTCTCTCTTATGCTGCCCTCAGATAGGGTAGCATAGGAGACGAGACAGATCTGCTTTAATCTGAAGATAATGCATAAATATCTCTCGAATGTTAAGTATCCAGTGGAGATAGGCTAACTGAATCGCTGCAACAGATGAAAAGCAATATAATTATAATGCCATTATAAGAGGGGGAAAAGAAACTGAAAGGGCATGGCAGACATACCAGCTTGCTTTTTATCTCTTTTATGCTAGATGTGTGATATGATTATGACCTTCATATATAAAACAGGGCTAGAAGATTTGCGAATCAGGGGCTTCTGTTACAGTGAGCGTCTCGAGACACAGTGACACAGGGACAGTGTACAGGTAAGACAGACAGACAGACAGACAGACAAATAGATAGATAGATAGATAGATAGATAGATAGATAGATAGATAGATAGATAGATAGATAGATAGATAGATAGATAGATAGATAGATAGATAGATAGATAGATAGATAGATAGATAGATAGAATGCTACATAGAGCATCACGATGGATCAGTGGTATGCACAGTAGTCTTGCAGCACTGGGGTTGGGTCCGACCAAGGGCAAAATCTGCATGGAATTTGTATGTTCTCCCTGTGTTTGTGTGGGTTTCCTTCCAGGTAATCCCATTTGCTCTCACACATTTCAAAAACATACTGGTAAATTTGCCCTTATTGTGTGACAGCAAAAATGTGGATATACACAATCACAGTCCAGCTCTCCATATTATGAAGACCGGGCAGTGCAAGTTTCCATCATTATTTTTCCCCTTTTACTTACAGATGCAGTGTAATAATTTTCAACGTGTACTTGACAAAACTGGATGGTTATTGAAAGGTGGATTTTTTGCTTCTGTAGTGCAGTGTATTGTAACTGTCATTCTTCATTTGAGAGTTAGCCTATTACGTCATGCCTCGGGCAGGACCTAATAGGCTACCATACCTGGGCAACCAGGAAGCCTAGCAACGGGTTCCTGGTTGCCATAGCAACCATTGCCATCCGCGATCCATCGCGGGGGGGCCCGGGGGCTACAGAGGGAGCTCCCTCCCTCTGTCAACCACTTCAATGCGGCGGACGCCATTGACAGCCACATTGACGGGGTTAAATGGCTGTGATCGGCGGTAACTGCCATCACAGCCATTTAACGGCATGCCAGCTGTGTATGACAGCTGACAGCCGCTGAAGATGAAGCGCACACAGCTCCTGTGCCAGCTTCATCTACAGGGCCTGACAGTACGTCCGTTTTTACCTCTCTGCATTTCAGCAGCCATAACTTAATTTTTTCATTGACGCGGCCATATGAGGCCTTGCTTTATGTGAGAGAAATGTTATGATAATTTTCGCAGTTTGGGGGTAGGAAAAAAAATATTTTTACGGCGTGAATATAGAAAAAAGCCAGTCTCTCCATAGTTTTTCTTGTTTATTTTTTTTGCTATATAACCTGTTAGATAAATACTTCAGGTTATTACGGTCGTTTATATACCTAATATGTGTAGGGTTTTTGTTTTTATTTAATGTAGTGGCAATAAAATATATTTTATGCAAAATATGAAGTATTTTTGGGGAATTTTTTTTTAATTTATACGTTTTTTTTGTTACTTTTTTTTAATCCCATTAAGGGATAACTTTATTTAAAACTAAATTTTTTACTTATAATGTATTAGCATACTCTTACACTGTGTCACTATGACACAGGCTGCTGTTAGGGCAGCATATAGTGTGCCCTAATAGCAGGAAAACTGAACAGACAGCCCTGGGGTCCTTTCTAGGCCCCCAGGGCTGACTGCAGAGAGATTCCCCGGTCTTTGATCACATCACCAGGTTCCCGATGACGCGATCAAAGAGGGGAGTTCGGCAGGTTGATGACGGCAATAGAGGGTCAAACAGCTGGGGTCCGAATGTTTTCCGAACCCAGCTGTATTCAGCAGGCTGCTCTAAGATCAGGAGCTGTAAGTTACAGCTCCTGCTTAGAGGATGAGCACTCAGAGGAGATGTCGAAAAAGACGTTGCTGTAGACGAAGCACCTGCATCGCCTGCCGTCAAAAGATTTTGGGAGAGTTTTAGGAGATTTTCCAATTATCAGCCTTAATTAGTTATATTCATTAAAATAGTAACTATTTACGCTTAATACCATACCGCTAACTTGCTGAATGGCCAAAATATATATATTAAAAAAAGATACTGCAGAAAATATTTTGATCTCTAATGCTTTGCGCAATAAATCTATTAGTTTATAGTCTTTCAAAAACTTTATGAGGCATTCTAATTCTGATATTTCATTTTTATGGCAAACAGTGTAATGAAAAAAGAAGAGTCATGTATGAGGCATTAATCAAAGCTTATGACAAACACCACACAAGGAATAGGTTTTAGCTCAATGTAAAGCAATTCCCATTTAATTACATATCTAATTTAATTACATTCATCAAATCTAAGGGATATTATTATGCAAAACTAAACATCACCAACATATTACGCAGATATGTAGGAAAATAGGCTCTTCTGAAACTATAATTTTACAACAATATCATTAGTTTACGCTATAAATGAAGGATACACTTTCTTTATAACTTAGATTGTACTGTAGACCCAGACAGGCGAACCTGAATACTACCCATGTGTTTCTACTTCTTACACATAGCATCTAAGTCATTTACATAGGGTTCTGTAAGTACTCATTTAGGCCTGATGTACATGGAAAAACTGTGTACAGGTGAACTTAGATGTGATCGATAGCAGATGGACCCTGAGTGTCAGAAACACACAGGTCCCGCTGTCACTGGACCCGTCAGTCCCGCTGACCTCACGGATTCAGATCTCAGCGCACGATACAGCTGCTATGTGTCACGTAGCGGGTTAGTGGACCCACTAGGCATATATATACATAAATTAAAAAAATATATTTTTAAAGGTGTACATAGTCTTTAAGTGGATGTTCAATTGTAGGTTTAAAAATGACATACTATATAATGCTTACCTGCTAAATCATTTTACATATTACTTATAGAGTTAATCTACATACAAAGTTGAGTGACTTTGTATATACCGCACATTGCTTTATTTATCTTGCACTGATCCTGCATTTCCAGTTTCATTATAGGCGATTAACAATTCAGCAGGCTTCACAGATTACATTTTACAGCATACTTTGTTGACTCAATGTCTGCACAGAGCTGTTGTAGTAATCTGCAGTTTTTACACCAGGCATTGTACAGTAACGTTTTGTAGGAAAAGCTAAGTCCGTTGGGAGGCCTGTATTTTTGAAGGCAAGAATGGCGTAGCCTACAGGGTCATTCTTTTCATCAAACATACCAGAACACTGATAAAAACCCAACAGACCAAATTATAAATAAATGGGCTATTGGGGTCCATCTGAATTCATTGTTATCCATCGTCATCCATTCGAAAAAGCATACAGATGTAGCAATCTTTATCTTGACTTTTAACACGTTAAAAACAGTGGCAAGAACAGGGGTACTATACAGGGATGCCCCCTTTCCCCGCTATTGTTCGCTATTGCTATAGTACCTCTGGCGATTCATATCAGAAATCATCCGGCTTACCAGGGGATAGTGTTGGGTTCCCGGGAGGATAGGATTAGTTTATACGCTGATGAGGTGATCTTGTATATGTCTCATCCGAGGGATACTCTAGGGATAGCCATTGAAGTTTTGGATAATTTTCGGCGTTTCTCTGGCTTACATATTAACTGGAGCAAGTCTTTTTTTTATGCCTTTGAGGGGTGTGGGATGGTCAGAGGCCGAATTTGGTTTGCGTGTGGTGTCTTCATTTAAATATTTAGGTATTATTATTAATAGGGATCACAGGGAGGACCGTGCAACTAATGTCATGCCTTTGTTGTTCTTCCAAAGTGTCTTTATGTCTTTGAGCATACGGCTACGCCAGTATAGAAATCCTTTTTTAAAACGCTTCATGCTTTATTCCCAGCATTTGTTTGGGGATCCAATAGATCTAAACTTAGTCTCTCTACTTTGCAGCGACCTAAACACATGGGAGGGGTGGCACTGCCGGATTTGTACATGTACTATTTGGCAGGGCAATTTAGATATTTGCAGCTATGGATTGGTCATACCCCTTTACCAAATAGAGAACAACATTTAGCTACCTATTTACACCTTTCTCATTTGTGGCCGGTTTTGTAAAGTCCTCCAGGGCATCTTAAAGATCTGCTGCCCATACATAGGGTGGCGTTGCAGGTATGGACAGCTGCAAAACAGTTTTATGCTTATTCGAATGTGCAGGTGGACATGCCATTATGGTATAACCCTCTTCTTCCTCACTTGATGGAGGGTTTAACTCCTACTTTTTGGACTGGATTTGGGGTGCGCATTATAGGAGACGTTTATATTAATAATACTTTTAAGTCTTTTACATAGATGCAGGATGATTTTCAGCTTCCTAGAGAGTGCTTTTATAGATATTTGCAATTACGACATGCTCTTGCAAGTCAATATCCAAGGTCAGAGAATATATTCTCACAATTTCCGTTGATAGGTGTTTTTAAATCCATGGGTCCGCGTGGCTTGATTTCTGCCATTTACACTTCTCTTATACAAGCTAAACTGGCTAGTGCTTCATTGCCGGTGAAGGATAGGTGGGAGGGGTTGATAATGGATCTAATGGGGGAGGAATGGGAGGAAATACTCTCTTCTCCACTTTATGTATCACCGGCTGCAAATAATAAGATGATTCAACTGTCTATAGTCCATCAGAGTTATCTTACTCCAGTAAGAATATATAAAATGGGTAGATATCCTAGAACTGAATGTCATAGATGTCGTTTTCCTACATCTGACTTTTGGCATATGATGTGGGCATGCCCAATTGCTTCTTCCTTTTGGGGGAAAGTGGTGGCAGTGATTGTGGAGGTAGTGCAGCAGCCGGTCCCACTTTCTCCTAAGGTATGTTTATTTGGGGTGCTGCCTGAAGATCAGTGGCCCTATTATATGAGAATTCTCCTTCAGGAAGTATTATTTATGGCACGGAAAACCATTGCACTTAGGTGGATGGATCAGAGGCCCCCTAGGGTTTCCAAATGAAGTTACTGATTAACTCCATAATCCCTTATGATCAAGTACTCTATAAAAAATGAGGGTGTGTAAATACGTTTTCTAAGATATGCAAGATATGGTGTGATTCGCCATGCACTCAGTATACTCCGCATAGATTTACTGATTTGAGAGACCAAATGCTGAGACGTTGATCAGTAGCTTGTGTTTAATTTTATTGTCTCTTTGTATTGTATATACTGAAACTTGTTCTCCTATGTGTTGTTTAATTTTCCATGAAAGTATGGATATTACCATGTGACCTAACATATTGTGCCCATTAGGCACGTTCACATATTGATGATACTGACAAACTGTATATTATTGTTGCTTGGTACCAAAGACATTTGTATTGTACTTCTTCAATAAAACGAGTTTGAAAAAAAAAAAAAAAGTGCCAAGGAACTTTAACTTGACTTTTTCAATGGTTTTTGAATGGGTTTTGTTATTAGAGTCAAAATGAACCCTGCTACATCTGCATACGGGATAGCTGTCATGGTCCTATTATAAACTTTAGCCATAGCGCTAATGTGAACAGAGCCTTATCTGAAGGCTAAATCCTAATTATCCTAATTAAAAAATCCTGAATCCTAATTATCTGCTTACATATAGCCATCAGGTAATGGTGATAGAAAAACATTACTGAGATATATTCAGATAGATTTGACAAAAAATTCTGCTGTTTTTATGGGTATATTTCCATTTTACAGATTAATAATAGTCTTACTTTTATTTTAGTTGAAAAATATCAAAGGACTTTAAATGCAAAGCAATGAAAGGGGCAATAAAAGCACTTTTCATGCCACGATAAATTATATAAAAGAAACACAGTCCATTGTCCCCAACTGGTCTAGATAAAAATGTCTTCCATTTTAGTCATGCTGTGACCTTTTCACTTATTCACATGTAAGGTTTTTTTCATGATAATATAACACAGTGAGTAAATGGGTGAACATTCTATTTTATAATGTTTAATATAATTTTACTTTACCTGAAGGGGTTGTCCAAGATTAGAAAAACATAGCTACTTTCTTCCAGAAACAGAGTCCATGGGTTGTGTCTGGTTTTGCAGTTCAACTTCACTGAAGTGAATGGTGCTGAGCTACAATAACACACAATAATTGTAGACAGGTATGGCAATATTTTTGGGAGAAAACAGCCATGTGTTTCTAATCTTGAACCCATTTAAATCCTATGTGCACCTTGGATCACTACTTTTGGTAGCTGCTAACCACTGCATATCGGCTACATCCCACAACACCTGCCGTTTGGAGATGCTCTTACCTAGTCATCTAGTTATTATAATTCTTTCCTTGTCAAGTCGCTCAGATCCTTACGCTTGCTTATTTTTTCTGCTTCCAACACGTCAACTTCAAGAACTGAGTGTTCACTTCCTGCTTAATATATCCTACTCCTTTACAGCTACCATTGTAATGAGATAATCAATGTTATTCACTTCACACGTAAGTGGTTTTCATTGTAAGGTTAAACGGTGTATATATAATATATATATATATACACTACCATTCAAAAGTTTAGGGTCACTTAGAAATTTCCTTATTTTTGCAAGAAAAGCACAGTTTTTTTCAATGAAGATAACATTAAATTAATCAGAAATACACTCTATACATTGTTAATGTGCTAAATGACTATTCTAGCTGCAAACGTCTGTTTTTTAATGCAATATCTATATAGGTGTATAGAGGCCCATTTCCAGCAGCCATCACTCCAGTGTTCTAATGGTACATTGTGTTTGCTAACTGTGTTAGAAGGCTAATGGGTGATTAAAAAACACTTGAAAACCCTTGTGCAATTATGTTAGCACCGCTGTAAACAGTTTTGCTGTTTAGAGGAGCTATAAAACTGACCTTCCTTTGAGCTAGTTGAGAATCTGGAGCATTACATTTGTGGGTTCGATTAAACTCTCAAAATGGCTAGAAAAAGAGAGCTTTCATGTGAAACTCGACAGTCTATTCTTGTTCTTAGAAATGAAGGCTATTCCATGCGAGAAATTGCCAAGAAACTGAAGATTTCCAACAACGGTGTGTACTACTCCCTTCAGAGGACAGCACAAACAGGCTCTAACCAAAGTAGAAAGAGAAGTGGGAGGCCCCGCTGCACAACTGAGCAACAAGACAAGTACATTATAGTCTCTAGTTTGAGAAATAGACGCCTCACAGGTCCTCAACTGGCAGCTTCATTAAATAGTACCTGCAAAACACCAGTGTCAACGTCTACAGTGAAGAGGCGACTCTGGGATGCTGGCCTTCAGGGCAGAGTGGCAAAGAAAAAGCCATATCTGAGACTGGTTAATAAAAGGAAAAGATTAATATGGGTAAAAGCACACAGACATTGGACAGAGGAAGATTGGAAAAAAGTGTTATGGACAGACTAATCGAAGTTTGAGGTGTTTTGATCACACAGAAGAACATTTGTGAGACGCAGAACAACTGAAAAGATGCTGGAAGAGTGCCTGACACCATCTGTCAAGCATGGTGGAGGTAATGTGATGGTCTGGGGTTGCTTTGGTGCTGGTAAAGTGGGAGATTTGTACAAGGTAAAAGGGATTTTGAATAAGGAAGGCTATCACTCCATTTTGCAACGCCATGCCATACCCTGTGGACAGCGATTGATTGGAGCAAATTTCATCCTACAACAGGACAATGACCCAAAGCACACCCCCAAATTTTGCAAAAACTATTTAGGGAAGAAGCAGCCAGCTGGTTTTCTTTCTGTAATGGAGTGGCCAGCGCAGTCACCAGATCTCAACCCCATAGAGCTGTTGTGGGAGCAGCTTGACCGTATGGTACGCAAGAAGTGCCCATCAAGCTAATCCAACTTGTGGGAGGGGCTTCTGAAAGCATGGGGTGAAATTTCTCCCGATTACCTCAGCAAATTAACAGCTAGAATGCCAAAGGTCTGCAATGCTGTAATTGCTGCGAATGGAACATTCTTTGACGAAAGCAAAGTTTTAAGGAGAAAATTATTATTTGAAATAAAAATCATTATTTCTAACCTTGTCAATGTCTTGACTATATTTTCTAGTCATTTTGCAACTCATTTGATAAATATAAGTGTGAGTTTTCATGGAAAACACAAAATTGTCTGGGTGACCCCAAACTTTTGAACGGTATTCTCTGCTATTGCTTGGGTGTAAAGCCTGGAATAGGGCCTGGTTTGCTGCAGTGTGAAGGAGAAGGGCGGGCTTCCACTCCATACAGACAGTCCATGTCTTGGGCTGTCTGATGAGCCTAGTTAGGCTTCACCTGAGACGGCTCTTTAATTGAGGTGTGTACAGTTCACACAGGGCTCTCAGTCTGGGGAAGACAGGCATGCTAGCCTGTGAGAGTCACCACCGTGTGAGGTAAAACTGAAGGTTTTGAGGTGCTGGGCACAAGGCTCAGTGTCACATAGTGAGGGACACTGAATGTGTTAGTTAGAGGCTGGACGGCCTAGGGTTTATTTTGTATGTTTATTGTCCTACCACTGATTGCTGTTGTAAAGACAATAAAGCTAGCTGCGGCTGGTTTAAACCTTTTACTCAAGGAGTTGGAGTGAACTTTCTATGTGTGCCAACCATCTCACCTGGGAGATGGCGATCCCATGAGCTAAGTGGTCCCCAGGTTGTCACAATATATACATACACACATATATATATATATATATATATATATATATATATATACACACATACGCACACATATATATATATATATAATATATATATATACATACACGGTCGAGTCCCATTATTATGACCACCAGCTAATATCCAGAGTAACCACCATGTGCAGCAGAGACAGCAGCTAGATGAGCTGGGAGTGACTCAATAAGTTGGTGGTAGGTTGTCTCAGGTATCTGGAGCCATGCTGACTGCAGTGCATCCCACATTTGCTGAAGGGTGCGTGAGGAGGATCCATAGAGCGAACAATACGATCGCGGTGGTCCTACAGATGCTCAATTGGGTTCAAGTCTGGCGAATTAGTGGGCCAGGGAAGTACTTGAAAGTCTTGGTCGTGCTCTTCCAACCACTGTCGGACATTTCTAGCCATGTGACATGTCGCATTGTCTTGCTGGAAGATTCCATCTGCCCGAGGGAAGACAAACAGCATATATGGGTGGACATGATCTGCAACGATGGATTCATACCCAAATTGGTTCAGAGTGCCTTCCACATGGATAAGTGGATCAACAAAGAAGGCAACTCCTTGCCACTCATTGGTGGTCCAGATCCAATACTGCCGTGCAAATTGAAGCCTTTTTTCCGATGCACCTTTGTTAGCATAGGAGCAGTGACCATCCTTCTTCTTGGGAGCCCCATACACAGCACAGTTTGTTGAACTGTTGTTTACAAACTGCGCTGTTTGAGAAATACTGCTACCCTTGTCCTGACAGACAATAATAATCCCGTTTTGCAACTCTGATAAATCGCCCCCTTTATCCATGGCAACAACGAGTCTACTCCTTGATGTTATGGGTGTGGATTCATTAGACATTATCTCCAGTAATTTTGTGAGTCCGACATGATTGGATGGGGAGAGTAGCTAGAGTTGATAATATATCTGGATATCTATTCCATATTTGGTGGTTTTGAATTTGGTGTCCATCCATGCTATCTACCACATCTATTGGATGCAGCACTGCTCATGGATCTATTCTGCAGCCCCTTCTCTTTCGCCCCCTCTCATCTTTTGTGCTACATATTCTATCTAAATCTTATATTCATGCCCAGGAGACTAGCGCCGTAGCTCGCGCATGCACACAACGGCTGGAAAGCAAGTTCCGCTTGTGCGCTAGTGCGCTTGTGCGCATGCGAGGTAGTGACCCTTTGGTAATATGCGTTCCATTTGACCGAACTTCCGGTTTGGACACCATCTTTGAGCATGCGCAGTAGGTGCGCGCGGACGCTGTGCTCCTGATGCGTCTGGAGCCGGTTGTATATGATTATTTGCAAGATTTACATGTATATATCTTCGAAATTGACTTCTGCACCTTTCCAATTCAGCCTAATTGCTAATTAGTCACTGTCCACAGTTTTTATACACTATGTATTCACATACAGTGAAGGAAATAAGTATTTGATCCCTTGCTGATTTTGTAAGTTTGCCCACTGTCAAAGACATAAACAGTCTAGAATTTTTAGGCTAGGTTCATTTTACCAGTGAGAGATAGATTATATAAAAAATAAAAAAAAATAAAGAAAATCACATAGTCAAAATTATATGTATTTATTTGCATTGTGCACAGAGAAATAAGTATTTGATCCCCTACCAACCATTAAGAGTTCAGCCTCCTCCAGACCAGTTACACACTCCAAATCAACTTGGTTCCTGCATTAAAGACAGATGTCTTAAATGGTCACCTGTATAAAAGACTCAATCAATCAGTCTGACTCTAACCTCTATAACATGGGCAAGACCAAAGAGCTTTCTAAGGATGTCAGGGACAAGATCATAGACCTGCACAAGGCTGGAATGGGCTACAAAACCATAAGTAAGACGCTGGGTGAGAAGGAGACAACTTTTGGTGCAATAGTAAGAAAATGGAAGACATACAAAATGACTGTGAATCGACATCGATCTGGGGCTCCATGCAAAATCTCACCTCGTCGGGTATCCTTGATCCTGAGGAAGGTGTGAGCTCAGCCGAAAACTATACGGGGGGAACTTGTTAATGATCTCAAGCCAGCTGGGACCACAGTCACCAAGAAAACCATTGGTAACACATTACGCCGTAATGGATTAAAATCCTGCAGTGCCCGCAAGGTCCCCCTGCTCAAGAAGGCACATGTACAGGCCCGTCTGAAGTTTGCAAATGAACATCTGGATGATTCTGAGAGTGATTGGGAGAAGGTGCTGTGGTCAGATGAGACTAAAATTGAGCTCTTTGGCATTAACTCAACTCGCCGTGTTTGGAGGAAGAGAAATGCTGCCTATGACTGTCAAGCATGGAGGTGGAAACATTATGTTTTGGGGGTGTTTCTCTGCTAAGGGCACAGGACTACTTCACCACATCAATGGGAGAATGGATGGAGCCATGTACCGTCAAATCCTGAGTGACAACCTCCTTCTCTCCACCAGGACATTAAAAATGGCTCGTGGCTGGGTCTTCCAGCACGACAATGACCCGAAACATATACAGCCAAGGCAACAAAGGAGTGGCTCAAAAAGAAGCACATTAAGGTCATGGAGTGGCCTAGCCAGTCTCCAGACCTTAATCCCATCGAAAACTTATGGAGGGAGCTGAAGATCCGAGTTGCCAAGCGACAGCCTCAAAATCTTAATGATTTACAGATGATCTGCAAAGAGAAGTGGGCCAAAATTCCATCTAACATGTGTGCAAACCTCATCATCAACTACAAAAAACGTCTGACTGCTGTGCTTGCCAACAAGGGTTTTGCCACCAAGTATTAAGTCTTGTTTGCCAAAGGGATCAAATACTTATTTCTCTGTGCACAATGCAAATAAATATATATAATTTTGACTATGTGATTTTCAGTTTTTTTTTAATATAATCTATCTCTCACTGGTAAAATTAACCTAGCCTAAAAATTTTAGACTGTTCATGTCTTTGACAGTGGGCAAACTTACAAAATCAGCAAGGGATCAAATTCTTATTTCCTTCACTGTATATTAAATTTTCTATATTAAGCAACTGTGAAATTCATGCACTTTATATAATTGTCATTTGACATGGGTTGGAATTCATATCTATAAACTATTTTTATATAAGCTGTACATCAAATATGTTTTTGCAAATTGTTGTATGTACTTCCTATTTATACTTAACACTGTGTGCAGTGTGTAGTAGCTTGAGAAACGTTCTGTGACGAACCGAAACGTCGCTCACTTGAGGTGAATAAATCCACGTGTTTCATCTTCTCTGAGTCCTGGTGCCGTTACTTTGTTCTATGGTCGTTTTATTTTTAAGTTGGGGAACTGATTCATCCTCTGGTAAAGTGCACACGGCCTAATATTTAGGTGTGTTGGAGTGCTGAGTTCATTTGTATCTGGATTGTATATATGTATATATATATATATATATATATATATATATACACTACCGTTCAAAAGTTTGGGGTCACCCAGACATTTTTGTGTTTTCCATGAAAACTCACACTTATATTTATAAAATGAGTTACAAAATGACTAGAAAATATAGTCAAGACATTGACAAGGTTAGAAATAATGATTTTTATTTCAAATAATAATTTTCTCCTTCAAGCTTTGCTTTCGTCAAAGAATGCTCCATTTACAGCAATTACAGCATTGCAGACACTTGCCAGTATAGCTGTTAATTTGCTGAGGTAATCGGGAGAAATTTCACCCCATGCTTCCAGAAGCCCCTCCCACAAGTTGGATTGGCTTGATGGGCACTTCTTGCGTACCATACGGTCAAGCTGCTTCCACAACAGCTCTATGGGGTTGAGATCTGGTGACTGCTCTGGCCACTCCATTACGGATAGAATACCAGCTGCCTGCTTCTTCCCTAAATAGTTCTTGCATAATTTGGAGGTGTGCTTTGGGTCATTGTCCTGTTGTAGGATGAAATTGGCTCCAATCAAGCGCTGTCCACAGGGTATGGCATGGCATTGCAAAATGGAGTGATAGCCTTCCTTATTCAAAATCCCTTTTACCTTGTACAAATCTCCCACTTTACCAGCACCAAAGCAACCCCAGACCATCACATTACCTCCACCATGCTTGACAGATGGCGTCAGGCACTCTTCCAGCATTTTTACAGTTGTTCTGCGTCTCACAAATGTTCTTCTGTGTGATCCAAACACCTCAAACTTCGATTCGTCTGTCCATAACACTTTTTTCCAATCTTCCTCTGTCCAATGTCTTTGTGCTTTTGCCCATATTAATATTTTCCTTTTATTAGCCAGTCTCATTTTCTTTTTATTAGCTTTTTCTTTGCCACTCTGCCCTGAAGGCCAGCATCCCGGAGTCGCCTCTTCACTGTAGACGTTCACACTGGCGTTTTGCAGGTACTATTTAATGAAGCTGCCAGATGAGGACCTGTGAGGCGTCTATTTCTCAAACTAGAGACTCTAATGTACTTGTCTTGTTGCTCAGTTGTGCAGCGGGGCCTCCCACTGCTCTTTCTACTCTGGTTAGAGCCTGTTTGTGCTGTCCTCTGAAGGGAGTAGTACACACCGTTGTAGGAAATCTTCAGTTTCTTGGCAATTTCTCGCATGGAATAGCCTTAATTTCTAAGAACAAGAATAGACTGTCGAGTTTCACATGAAAGCTCTCTTTTCCTAGCCATTTTGAGAGTTTAATCGAACCCACAAATGTAATGCTCCAGATTCTCAACTAGCTCAAAGGAAGGTCAGTTTTATAGCTCCTCTAAACAGCAAAACTGTTTACAGCGGTGCTAACATAATTGCACAAGGGTTTTCAAGTGTTTTCTAATCATCCATTAGCCATCTAACACAGTTAGCAAACACAATGTACCATTAGAACACTGGAGTGATGGTTGCTGGAAATGGGCCTCTATACACCTATGTAGATATTGCATTAAAAACCAGATGTTTGCAGCTAGAATAGTCATTTAGCACATTAACAATGTATAGAGTGTATTTCTGATTAATTTAATGTTATCTTCATTAAAAAAAACTGTGCTTTTCCTGCAAAAATAAGGACATTTCTAAGTGACCCCAAATATTTGAACGGTAGTGTATATATATATATATATATATATATATATATATATATATATATATACACACATAGTACTGTGCGAGAGTTTTAAGCAGTTCTGGAAAAATGCTGCAAAGTTAGAATGCTTTCAAAGATTAGTGTTAAAAAGTTTTTTTTATCAATTAACAAAATACAAAGTGAATAAACAGAAGCAAAATCTAAATCAAATCAATATTTGGTGTGACCACCCTTTGCCTTTAAATCAGCATTAATTATTCTAGGTACACTTGCACAAAGTGATGGATTTTGTAGGATAATAATCAGGTGGATGATTAACCAATTATACCTAACAGGTCACAATGATCATAATTTTCCTATGTAGGTTGAAACACAATATCTGGGAAAAAACGCAGCACACGTTCTTGAAATAGTAGAGCAAAAAGAAGCCTTTTATTTCACCATAACATAGTGACGTTTTGACCCAAGCATGGGTCTTTCTCAAGCCCCTTGATGTGCCGCTGATTTTTGCATTTTTTTTTTAGGTTGAAACACGGTCATTAACTGTAACAGAAACAGCTGTGTAGGAGGCTTAAAACTGGGTGAAGAACTGCCAAGCTCTGCTACACAGGTGAGGTTATGGAAGACCATTTCATGTCACAGGTCCACTATGGAAAGTCTGAGCACAGCAATAAGATACAAAGTAGTTACACAGCATCAGCGAAGTCTCTCCCAGGCAAAGATTTCAAAGCAGACCGGGGATTCAAGATGTGCTGTTCAAGCTCTTTTGAAGAAACACAAATGGGCAACGTTGAGGACCTTAGACGCAGTGGTCGACGAAGTAAACTTATTGCAGCAAATCAAAGACACATCATGCTTAATTCCTTTCAAACTCGGAACATGTTAAGCAGTGCCATCAGCTCAGAAACTCAGAAACCATAAAACCATAGGAACTGGGGTGCAGAAAAATGGCAGCAGGTGCTCTGGACTGATGAGTCAAAATTTGAAATACTTGGCTGTAACAATGGGCAGTTTGTTCGTCGAAGGCCTGGAGAGCGATAAAATAATGATCGTCTGCAGGCAACAGTGGAGCATGGTGGAACTTCCTTGCAAATTTGGGGATGCATTTCAGCAAATTGAGTTGGGGATTTGGTCAGGAATAATGGTGTCCTCAATGCTAAGAAATATAGGCAGATATTTATCGATCATGCAATACCATGAGGACGGTGTCTGATTGGCTCCAGACTTATTCTGCAGCAGGACTATGACCCCACACATACAGCCAATGTCATTAAGAACTTTATTCAGCGTAAAGAAGAACAAGAAGCCCTGGAAGTGATGATATGGCCCCCACAGAGTCCTGATCTCAACATCATCGAGGCTGTCTAGGATTACATGAAGGGACAGAAGGATTTGAGGAAACCTACATACACAGAAGGTCTGTGGTTAGTTCTCCGAGCTGTTTGGAACAACCTCCCTGCGGATTTCCTTCAAAAACTGTGTGCAAGTGTACCTAGAAGAATTTATGACGTTTTAAAGGCAAAGGGTGGCCACACCAAATATTGATTTGATTTAGATTTATCTTCTGTTCATTCACTTTGCATTTTGTTAACTGATTAAAAAAAAAACTATTAACACTTCTAATTTTTAAAGCATTCCTACTTTGCAGCATTTTTCCACAACTTTTGTACAGGACTGTATATATATATTTTAATTGTTACTAATAAAACAGATGATAATGAAATAGAAAAGCATGAACTACAAAAGCAACAACCTTAGCGCTAATGCGCACATCTGTATTAAGAGTCCATACAACTTCTGGGTTGTACAGAGCAAAAATACAGCCCCTCCTATGGTGGCATACTGGTGCATGCCTCACAACACTTCACTGGATGGCATATTGCATAAAAATATTTTGCCCTAAAGGCACCATATGGTGGCACACTGAGTGCTTAAGGCTCCACAGTATATATGCTTCAGAATATGCTATAGGCTCTATGAACTTGGCTCTGCTGTGTGTATGATGCTTTTCCAGTAAATATGAGCTACTTAAAATTGCAAAAATATACATAACTCTTTTTGAGTTTCACACTTTTTCTTATAATAAGCAGGTTTCTATCATCTTACAGAAGCAGAATTGTAGTTTTTTGTTTTTATTTTTCCATTGTTCATTTTTAAATCCAAAGCCTAATCCTTTTTTCAGGTCGCATTTGTAACAAAGGGAAAATACAGTAGGTCTCAATGGTAAGTCTGTATTTGTGTATTGTATATAACAGAATTAATACACACATTCAATAGTTTCTTCAGAAAATTATATAATTGGATTCATCATTTGAAATGAAACAGCACATTCATTCATTTGCTTCTTTATGTCAGAATTCTACCAATTTCACAAATTTTGATGAAAAACGGTACCCGTTGTTTTTATTTCATTCCACTGCTGTGTGTATGAAAGAAATTCTGCTGCAGATGATAGAGTGGACTTGGTATATCGAAAAGGACATTACATGGAAAGAAGGTTTCCTGAGAAATGCACTTTGAAATGTTCCCTGCATGTTCCCTGCAGTTTGTTAAAAGCCTCAAAGATTGTTGGAAGAAAAAAAATTCAAGAGAAAAGATTGTTTTCATAAAGCCATTGAGTTTAGTGGTTGCATTTTCAACATTCTCTGAGATTGATGTCTTAAAGGAATCGGCCAATAAACACACAGAAATACAATGGGAATAGTATTAAATGGGTTGGCATTTCCTAAAATGCCATAAACTGCTATGTTGTGTCACATAAAACTCTGGCAACCCCTGCATTGATTACATGCCAGACTCCGCAGGCGGGAATGGAGTCGGGGATCCGCATCTATCAGACATGTATGGTATATCCTATGGATGGGAATACCTAATTAAGCAAGCTACGTTGTGCTTTGTAGTGAATAAACCTCGTTTACAATCACAAAATACAAATACAGAAAAATGTAATCCCGGAAAAGCATTAAAAACAACAATGGTTTATTTAAGAAAAGCTATTCAGGAGTATTATTTAAGTGCCTATTCATCCTTTGTAAGCCTACAATACTATTTTAGGTTACTTCTCAAAGGGAAAAATCCTCCCAAAATGGACTTTCTAACGTGATACAGACATGTCAGAAAATCACAACAGTGGAGTTGTGAGTTTGGACCTTTCTAAGGCTCAATAGGGCCCAAATTCCTTCTGTGCCACTTATTAAGACAGACCCTTCTCTAATATGAATCCCCATAGTTATCAGCTGATCGCCAAAGGTGCAACTCCTGGAACCCCAGTGATCACTGCCATTGCTGGGGGTAGGTTTGTTAGGCCATGCATTATCCCTGCAGTGGATGTTTGAGGGCAAATGTATTTTTACATACCGTTTATTCAATTACTGTTGCCTTGTGGCTCTCCACACCTAGGGGGAGGGTCTCCTGCCGGGGACACCCTCTTTGATGTGATGACACAAACCCTTTACACACTGACAATCTCATTCAGGATACTTGCCACATTCATTACCTTTTACTATAGGGGCATTTTAAGAATAATCATCAGGGTGCAGAGAATATCAAATTCTCTACTATACCTATAAAATCTATCTGCAGACTACATGTATGAATGGGAAAAATACTATAGGTTTTTGGACAATTTGGCTGCACTGTTGTATTATCATTCCAGTTAAAATGAGGGTAGTTAGGGCATGACCAGACGTGGCGGAATTGCTCTGGAATTCCGCTGCGGACAGTCCGCAGCGGAAATCCGCAGCGTACACGTTTCTCCATTGCCTTCCACAGCTTTTTAGTTGGGTTCGTTTACACGTTGCGGACAAATTCGCTGCGGAGCATAGGCTGCGGTGCGGAATTTGGTGTCCGCAGCATACACTGACTGTTGCGGACCTGTAGCGGACTTGTTGCGGACTCATTGCGGAATTTCTCCATTGACTTCAATGGAGAGTCAAAATTCCGCAATGAAGTCCGTAGATGTTATGTGTGCTGCGGAGCGTATTGGTTTTACTAACATGACATTTCTTCATTCTGGCTGGACCTATGTATTTCTAGGTCTACAGCCAGACTGAGGAAGTCAATGGGGCTCCCGTAATTACGGGTGACTATGTGTGTGCACCCGTAATTACGGGAGCGTTGCTAGGCGACATCAGTAAATAGTCACTGTCCAGGGTGCTGAAAGAATTAAACGATCGGCAGTAACTGTTTCAGCACCCTAGACAGTGACTTCCGATCACAATATACATCAACCTGTAAAAAAAAATCGAAGTTCATACTTACCGAGAACTCCCTGCTTCTTCCTCCAGTCCGGCCTCCCAGGATGACGTTTCAGTCCAAGTGACGGCTGCAGCCAATCACAGGCTGCAGCGGTCACATGGACTGCCACGTCATCCAGGGAGGTCGGGCTGGATGTCAAGAGAGGGACGCGTCACCAAGGCAACGGCCTGGTAAGTATGAATTTATTTTTCTTTTACTAGGGAAAGGGCTGTCCCTTCTCTCTAACCTGCACTGATAGAGAGAAGGGAAGCCCTCTTCCCCTCAATACGCAACGGCTAGTCCGCATCAATTTAATGCCCATTTTAGGCAAAGGCGCAACAGAATCTGCAACGCAGATTCTGTGCGGCATTGATGCGGACAGTGTATGCAAAACTCTGCCACGTCTGGGCATACCCTTATTAGGCTGAAAACCCTGCTGATCTAGTCCTGCATAAACATCTCAGATTTTGAAAATCTCGAAACAAGTGAGAAATTAGAACACAAATTATATCAGAAAGTTGCACTATAATCATATTATGGTCTGATTATAATTTCCTGTTTAATTGACCTCGTCATGCTATCCACAATCTGACAGGGGAGAAATAATTGAAGTTTGCACAAGTCAGGCATGGATGTTAAATGGAATATCACTTTTAAAGACAAGTCTTAGGCTCTGAAAGTTTATCAAAATGGTGACAAAAATCCGTCAACATAGAACAGTCGACTTCCCTTCAATATAGACACCAACAGATATGTAGACACCTTAGCAGACTATCCATGTTTTTCCTATCTGGTGTACTTCATTAAAGAGACACTCCAGCAATTATTTTTTTATTGTGGCCCCCGTTTGTACCGTACATCTGGTAAAATGTAGGGTAGGTTATCCTCTTACCAGGCACTTTGTTGCAGAAATATCCTGGCCACAATTATGTTACGTGACCGCACTGTAACCGGCCGATTCCTACAGCGTCTGCTGTTTGGACTGGAAGTCTCTTTCACTATACATTCCTATAAGATGCTCAATGTGAGTCTCATAGGAATGTATTGTGAAAAAGACTTCTGGTCCACACAGCAGACGCTATAGGTATCGGCCGGTTACAGTGCGGTCAAGTGACATAATTGCGAATCAGCTAATTTTTATTGGCTGGAAAACCCCTTTAACCTAGAACATATCAATAATTTATGTATATATTAGGACTTGGGAACTTTGTGGTACAGTACATCTTACCTGGCACCTGACAATTATTCTGCAAGGTAAAATTTCTTGGAACCACACTCAGGAAAGAAGCTTGTTTTTTTCTAGCTTGTAATGTCCTAGGTGGTCTGTATCTAGGTTTACCATGAAGGTTTTCATAGGATTCAGAAACATTATAGTAGCCAGGCGGTGGTATATCCTAAAATGTAAAAACACAAGAAAATGTTTTAATATATACACACACACATACACTCCTCAACATTAAGATTGCAACACCAAGAAGGGCAAGCCACATGGTTCTGCAAATCGACGAAGTAGCAGGTGTTGCTAATATCTCCAAATTATGAAATTTTCAAGCACCTAGCTCTAATCTGTGGCATGTGGGAAGGGCATAAAAGCCAGATTAAAAGAAAAGTTTTATAGTCACATAAAACCTCAAAAATTGGATCGAGTGGTCTGGGATGATTGTGTGATGCCTCCTGTTTGTTTACTTGGCAGTTATCGTGACTTGCCAGAGACTGAGAGGGACAGAATCCTTGAACTGAGAGAACTTTGTTTATCATTATGACAGATCGCTAGCCTAGGCTGAGATATCCGCACTGTTCAACGTTCCGTGTCACCGAGGTTGGGAGAACAACAACCATGAACAGGAATGACAGCAAGACGTGTGCGGAGACGAAACCTCTACACGGATGGATCATCTGATTGGAAAAATGGCGCGTAGTGATCCATTCTGTACTGCAAGTGAAATTGGACATCCCAAGCCTAGGGCAGCAACCAGTGTCGATATAACCTATCAGAAGGCGTTTGCACGACATTGAGCTACGAGCCAGACATCCAGATGCAGGTGTTTCATTGACTACATGCCACTGCTCTCAAAAGTTATCATGCTGCACATTAAGACAGCAACGGAGGCTAGAATAGAGGTTTATCCTCTTCAGCGATGAGTCCTGCTTTTGTCTCGGATGCAATGATAGTTGGAGATTGGTCTGAAGACCACATGGGCAACGCCATGAAGAGGCCTTCACAAGGGAACGTCACACCGGTACTGCTCCTGGGATTATGGTGTGGGGTGGCATAATGTACGGTAGCCGGACCCCTCTAGTCTTCATTTCAGGTACACTAACAACTCGGAATTACATTGATTTGGTCATGGAACCAGTGGTACGGCCATTTCTCCAAAGTGTCCCAGAAGCTGTTTTTCAACAGGACAACGTGGGCCGCTTGTTGCTCTTGCTACTGTGAGCAGCCTGTGTGGCATAAATGCACTACCATGGCCTGCAGCGTCTCCGAATTTGTCTCCCATCGAGCACACCTGGGATGTAGTTGGTCGGCAATTGTAGAGGGAGCTGCCAGCAGCCAATCTTAACCCCTTCCCCGATTTTCACGTACAGTTACGTGATGGGAGCTGGTGTTTTCCCGCAATTCCACGTAACTGTACGTGAAGGAGATGGAGCTGGCTCAGGAGCTGAGCCTGCGACATCACCGCCGGGTTACAGCTGGCACCCTGAGGTATCGGCCAGGACCAGAGCTAGCCTCCAATCCAACCAATTAACCCCTCACATGCTGTGTTCAATAGAGATCGCAGCATGTGAGGAGTATATAGCCACCGGCACCCCAGCAACGTGATCACTGGGTTGCCGGTGGCTGCAAAGGCGATCAGAGGCCTAATACCTCCCGGTCTGACAGCAACGAAATCCTCCTATGCCCCGTCGTCGGCGGGGCCCAAAAGGCTTTCGGTACCATCGGCAAGATGGCGCCGGTTCAGCTTCCGGCTCAGAAGTTGAGCCGGCGTCATCAGCAGTGGGTGTCCGCTGTATGTTACAGCGGACATCCGACTGTAAAGGCAGGAACCGGAGTTAGCTCCGATTCCTGCCATTAACCCCTTTAATGCAGCGATCCAATGCAATCGCTGCATCAAAGTGGTTTGGATGGCAAGGCTGGCGACTGCTTCTATGGCAACAGGAGGCCTAACAATGGCTTCCTATCTGCCATTACGGAATCTGATTAGGCCCCGCCCGGAGGCGGAGCCTGATCGGCTTGCTGTCAGTGAACAACTGACAGTTCTAATACATTGCACTACATAGGTAGTGCAATGTATTAGAACATCAAACAAACAGTTGGACCTTCAAGTCCCCTAGTGGGACTAAAGAAAAGTATAAAAAAAGTAAAAATAAAAGTTGTAAAAAATACAATAAAAGTTTCAAGTAATAACATAAAACACAATCGCCCTTTTTCCCATATCAAGTCATTTATTATTGAAAAAAATAATAAAGCTACACATATTTGGTATCGCTGCGGCCGTAACGACCTGAACTATAAAAATATTATGTTATTTATTCCGCACAGTGAACGCTGTAAAAAAAAACTAAAAGATACTGACATAATTGCTATTTTTTGGTCACTTTGTCTTCCAAAAATTGAAATAAAAAGTGATCAAAAAGTCGCATGTACCCAAAAATGGTACCTATAAAAACTATAATTAGTCTCGCAAAAAACAAGCCCTCATACAGCTCCGTCGACGAAAAAATTAAAACCGTTATGGCTCTCACAACTTGGCGACAAAAAAAATCCATTCTCTTTACAAAAGTTATTTTATTGTGCAAAAAGTTGTAAAACATAAAAAAGTGCTATAAATTAGGTATCGCCAGAATTGGACTGACCCGCAGAATAAAGGTAACATGTAATTTATAACGCGTGGTGAACGCTGTATAAAAAGAACTACAAAAATATGCCAGAATTGCTGTTTTTTTGTCACCTTGCCTCCCCAAAAAAAAGGATAACAAGTGATCAAAAAGTCGCATGTACCCCAAAATGGTACCAATAAAAACTACAGCTCGTCCCGCAAAAAAAAACAGCCTTCATACCGCTACGTCTATGAAAGAATAAAATTAGTTAAGGCTCCAATAAGTCAGGAAAGAAAAAATATGCAGTTGTGCCGGACCGAGGGGAATATTTTTTCTATTTCAAGTGGCAACTTATCAAGGCCCCTAAAATTAGGGAACCAGGAAGGGGAGGGCCCAAACATATCTGCTGGAAGCGAGGGTGCCTGTATTATACCAGGACAACCCTTTCCCAGCAAAATTCCCCAAACTGCAAAGATGGCAAGTGTGGACCAAAAGGGGAATAAGTAAGGACCATTAATTAGTGAGACACTGGCCTGTGCAGAAAGGATTGTGCCACAGCGTAACACACATCTATGGATTATTTTATTGTTTTTTTTACCCCATTATTGTACCACCTGACTATGCCCCTTATATACTCCGCCCGGCTTACATGTACCACCACATTATATACGGAAACACCAGTAAGACTCCAAACAAAACCACTACCAAGCAAAATCCACGCTCCGAAGCCAAATGTGCCCAAACAGCAGTTTACTTCCACATAAATGGCATCGGCATACCCGGTAGAACCCTTTTAACAATTTTTGGGGTGTGTGTCTCCAGTGGCACAAGCTGGGCACGACATATTTGCCACTGAAATAGCATATCTAGAGAAAAAAATTACATTTTTACTTTGCACCTTCCGCAGCGCAATTATTCATGGAAAAGGCCTGTGGGGTGAAAATACTCACTACACCCCTTAATAAATGCCTTGAGGGGTGCAGTTTCCAAACTGGGGTCACTTCTCAGCAGTTTCTTTTATTATTTCACATCAGAGCCTCTGCAATTGTGATCTAATAGTTCGTAAGTTGGCAAATTAGGTTTTAATTTTACATAGTACTCTCTCACTCCTGAGCCTGGTCAAATGTCCAGGCAACAGATTAGGGCCACACGTAGGGTGTTTCTAAAACCGGGAAAAACAACATAATAATAAGAGAGCAGTCTTGTTATGGTGGCACAAGCTGGGCACCAGATATTGGCATATCTATGGCTAAAAAATCCCATTTTCACTCTGCAACATCGAGTGCACACCATTTTCTGCCAATCACCTGTGGGGTTAATATGCTCACTACACCCCTAGGTGAATACCTTGAGGGGTGTAGTTTTCAAAATGTGGTCACTTCTGGGGGGATCCACTGTTTTGGTCCCACAGGGACTTTGCAAATGCGGCATAGCGCCCAGAAACCAATCCAGCAAAATCTGTACTCCAAAAGCCAAATGGCGCTCCTTCCCTTCTGAGCCCTACTCTGTGCCCAAACAGCAGTTTATGACCACATATGTGGTATTGCCGTACACAGGAGAAGTTGCTTTACCAGTGTTGGGGTGCTTTTTTTCATTTATTTGTTGAGAAAATTAAAAATTTTCAGCTAAAACTACGTGTTATTGAAGAAAAAGGATTTTTTTTATTTTCACTACCCAATTCTAATAAAATCTATGAAACGCCTGTGGGGTCAAAATGCTCACTACACCCCTAGATGAATTCAAGAAACCAATCCAGCAAAATCTGTGCTCCAAAAGCCAAATGGCGCTCCTTCCCTTCTGATCCTTGCTGTGTGCCAAAACAGCTGTTTATGACCACAAATGGGGTATTGCCGTACTCCAGAGAAGTTGCTTTACAAATGTTGGGGTTCTTTTATTCCTTTATTTTTTGAGAAAATTAAAAATTTTGAGCCAAACAGGGGCGTAGCTAAAGGCTCATGGGCCCGATGCAAAAAATTCTTACTGCCCCCCGCAAACTTCTCATGGCCGACGGTCCGCAGCTTTCAGCTGCATCGCTGGGTCTCCTAAGTGACCCAACAATGCAGCACTAGCAGCCGGGGCATCACTAAGGCTGGGTTCACACACCCTATTTACGGACGTAATTCGGGCGTTTTAGCATTGAATTACGTCCGAAAATGCGGCTCAAAAGCGTTGGCAAACATCTGCCCATTAATTTGAATGGGTCTTACAATGTTCTGTGCCGACGGTCATTACGCGGCGCGTAAAAAAGACACCCGCGTCAAAGAAGTGCCTGTCACTTCTTCAGACGTAAATGGAGCCGTTTTCCATGGACTCCATAGAAAAACAGCTCCAATTACGTCCGTAATGGACGCAGCAAAAGACGCCTGCACATGCCATTACGGCTGAAATTACGGTGCTGTTTTCTCCTGAAAACAGCACCGTAATTTCAGCCGTAACAGAGGTTGCTGTGTGAACATACCCTCAGGGCTTAAAATGTCAGGGGAAATAGCCCCAATACATATGTGTCCGCCCAAAAAAAAGTGTGTATATGAGACAGCATATCTATAGCACTTCGACCCTATAAACTATGGATAGGATTAGATACATTGGCTCAGCAGACAGTATCACACATAATAGGATTAGATACAGTGGCTCAGAAGGCAGTATCACACATGATAGGATTAGATACAGTGGCCCAGCAGACAGTATCACACATGATAGGATTAGATACAGTGGCTCAGCAGACAGTACCACACATGATAGGATTAGATACAGTGGCTCAGCAGACAGTACCACACATGATAGGATTAGATACAGTGGCTCAGAAGGCAGTATCACACATGATAGGATTAGATACAGTGGCTCAGCAGACAGTATCACACATGACCGGATTAGATATAGGGCCCAGCAGACAGTATCACACAAGATACAATTAGATACAGGGCCCAGCAGACAGTATCACACATGATTGGATTAGATACACAGCTCAGCAGACAGTATCACACATGATTGGATTAGATACAGGGCTCAGCAGACAGTATCACACATGATTGGATTAGATACAGGGCCCAGCTCGCTGACATTGCGTCTCCAGCACTGGACCCAGGATAGGTAAGAATAATAATTTTGCTTCTTTGTGTTACTGATTTTTTTTGGGTGTTTGTGTTTTTTTTACAGGTTCGGTTGTTGGACTTCGGATTCAAGGACTTCAATGACGGCGTTTTTTTTATTCTCAATAAAATGGTTAATGAGGGTTGTGTTTTTTTATTTTAATAAAATATTTTTTCTATGCGCTTGTATCTTTTTAAACTTTATTATCACCGCCTTAGTAATGGCCGCTGGCTGATTGACAACCTCCATTACTAAGGCGGGGCTACACTAACCCCCATTATTACCCCGGTACTCACCGCCACCAGGGATACTGGGAAGAGCCGAACCAGTACCCGACCATCTGTAGTGACGGGCAGGCACCGGGGTGGCCGTAGGCTGGTAGTATTAGGCTGGGGAAGGCCAAAAACAGTGGCCCTTCCCACCCTGGTAATGCTGCCTGCTGCTGCTGTGTTGTATCTGGCTGGTTATGAAAATTGGGGGGGACCCCACATCGTTCTTTCCAATTATTTTTTTTTAAATGACGTGGGGTCCCCCCCATTTTTCATAACCAGCCAGATACAATAAAGCAGCAGCAGCCTAGCATCACCAGGGTAGGAAGGGCCACTGTTTTTGGCCTTTCCCCTCCTGATAATTACAGCCTGCGGCCACCCCAGTGGCCGACCATCACTACAGATGGTCAGGTACTGGATCGTACCCGGCTCTTCCCAGCACCCCTGGTGGCGGTGGGTACCGGGGTAATAAAGGGGGTTAGTGTTCGCCTCTGCACCGGCTAACACTAAGCCCCGCCTTAGCAATGGATGCTGTCAATGAGCCGGCGGCCATTACTAAGGCGGTAGTAATATAGTTTAAAAAAAAATACAAAGACATAGAAAAAATATTTTATTGAAATAAAAAAAAAAAACACACAACCCTCATTAGCCATTTTATTGATAATAAAAAAAAAGCCGTCATCGAAGTAGTCCTGGAATCCGACGTAGTCCAACGACCGAACCTGTAAGAAAACACACAAAAAATTATTAGTAACACGTGTGTTAGGCTTAGATACAGGGCCCATGTGTGATACTGTCTGTGGGACCCTGTATCTAAGCCTACCACAATGTAGGCTTAGATACAGGGTCCAGCAGACAGTAATCTTATACAGTATAAGATTACTGTGTGCTGGGGCCCTGTATCTAAACCTACAGTGTGGTAGGCTTATATACAGGGCTCATCAGACAGGATCACACATGGGCCATGTATCTAAGCCTACCATGTGATTGGCTTAGATACAGGGCCCAGCAGACAGGATCACGCATGGGCCATGTATCTAAGCCTACCATGTTATTGGCTTAGATACAGGGCCCAGCAGACAGGATCACGCATGGGCCATGTATCTAAGCCTACCATGTGATTGGCTTAGATACAGGGCCCAGCAGACAGGATCACACAATCTGTGATCCTGTCTCATGGGCCCCCTAAGCCTGCTACATCGTAGGCTTAGGGGTTGTGCAGTCCCTATACATTGATGGCCTATCCTCAGGATAGGCCATCAATAGCTGATGTGTCGCCCGGGACCCGCAAATCAGCTGTTTTGAAGGGGCCGCAGCACTCGTACGAGAGCTGCTTCCCCTTCATTTCACTACTCGCTCACACTGTGAATCGCCGACACGGATTCACAGTGTGACCGGAATGAAGGGGAGCAGCTCTCGTACGAGTGCTGCGGCCCCTTCAAAACAGCTGATTGGGAGTCGGACCCCGCCAGTCAGGGCTAACCTTACCTTCCTCTTCGGCCGCGGCGGGAGTTCTGTCGTCTCGATGCTGTGCGCGGCGCATAGCGCTGTGACGTCATGCGCTGCGCACAGTGCTTGACGTCAGGACCTCCGCTGCCATCCGGAACCAGGAAGGTAAGTAAAGTATGTTACTATAGTAACAGGGGCCCACGGCCCGAGTTACTATAGTAACTTTTTATTGATGTGGTGCGGGGGGCCATGGGCCCTCCTGGCTTCAGGGCCCGGTCGCAATTGCGACCGCTGCGACCCCTATAGCTACGCCAGTGGAGCTAAAGCTACGTCTTATTGGAAAGAAAGGATTTTTTTTATCTTCACTGCCCAATTCTAGTAAAATCTATGAAATCCCTGTGGGTTCAAAATGCTCACTACACCCCTAGATGGATTCTTCAAGGGGTGTAGTTTCCTAAATGGAGTCACTTTTTTGGTGTTTTCACTGTTTTGGTCCCTTAGGGGCTTTGCAAATGCGACGTGGTCTCCGCAAACCATTCCTGCTAAATTTGAGCTCCAAAAGCCAAATAGCGCACTTTCCCTTCTAAGCCCTGCCATGTGTCCAAACAGCCGTTTATGACCACATGTGTTGTATTGTTTTACTCGGGAGAAATTGCTTTACAAATGTAGTGGTGAATTTTCTCCTTTAATCCTTGTGGAAATTAGAAAAAATTAGCTAAACCTACATTTTCTTTGAAAGAATGTAGATTTTCATTTTCACGGCCTACTTCCAATAATTTCTGAAAAGGGGTATAGTTTCCAAAATGGGGTCACTTGTGGGGGATTTCCACTGTTTTGGCACCGCAAGAGCCTTTCAAACCTGACATGGTGCCTAAAATATTTTCTAATAAAAAGGAGGCCCCAAAATCCTCTAGGTGCTCCTTTGCTTCTGAGGCCTGTGCTTCAGTCAATAAGTGCACTAGGGACAAATGTGGGGTATTTCTAAAAACTGCAGAATCTGGGCAATAGATATTGAGTTGTGTTTCTCTGGTTAGCCTTTCTGTGTTACAAAAAAAATAGATGAAAAATGAATTTCTGCAAAAAAAAAAGACATTTGAAAATTTCACATCTACTTTGCCTTAATTCCTGTGAAACGTCTAAAGGGTTAAGAAACTTTCTAAATGCTGTTTTAAATACTTTGAGGGGTAACGTTTTTAAAATGCGGTGACTTATTGGGGGTTTCTAATATATAAGGCCCTAAAATCCGCTTCACAACTGAACTGGTCCCTGTAAAAATAGCCTTTTGAAATTTTCTTGAAAATGTGAGAAATTGCTGCTAAAGTACTAAGCCGTGTAACGTCCCAGAAAAATAAAAGTATGTTCAAAAAACAATGCCAATCTAAAGTAGGCATATGGGTGATGTTAATTAGCAACAATTTTGTGTGGTATAACTGCCTATCTTACAAGCAGATACATTTAAATTTAAAAAAAAATGCTAATTTTTGCAATTTCTCGCTAAATTTTGGTGTTTTTCACAATTAAATACTTAATGTATCGAGCAAATTTTGCCAGTAACATAAAGTCCAATGTGTCACGAGAAAACAATCTCAGAATTGCTTGGATAGGTAAAAGCATTCCGAAGTTATTACCACATAAAGTGAAACATGTCAGATTTAAAAAATTGCCTGTGTCCTGAAGGCCAAAACAGGCTGCGTCCTTAAAGATATGGGTTAAAGATATGTGTAACCAAGTGCATTCAGTGTGGCATAACATTCATCAGACAACCATTAATAATCTCACTGATAGCATGCCAAGGCATGCAAGTGCGTGTATTTCTGCGGTTGGCACTCCTACTCAATACTGAGTAAATCAAGATGTTTGGAATATCTTGTTTACATTTTTTTATCATTTGAATATCATCAACATGTCTATCAATCCTGTGATTTCCACAATTCCAAAACTTTTCCTTCTTGGTGTTGCAATTTCAATGTTGAGGTGTTATATATATATATATATATATATATATATATATATATAACCAACACATTCCCCAGCGCTGTAAACTTATTGTTATCATTTCACATGAGTCACTGTCTCCAATGGGCTCACAATCTAAATTCCCTTTCTCAAACACATTTATAGATGGTTTAAAACAGTAGGATTGGGGTAAATCTGTCCCTACACGTGTTAGATATTTTTCTATCAGTATTTAATTTGGAAATGAGTGAGTCAAAGACCAGAAACTTTGAATTATTTATAGCACAGCCATTGCCTGGAATTCCAAATGACATAAAGCCTAATCTGGGTATTTCATTACACAGTGTCACTATTTTGACATAATTCTTAATAATCAGATAGAAAACGTTTTAGTTTTTGACCTTAATGAATGAAAATACTATATTAGTTGTCACACTATTGCTTAATGACTAAGAGGTCACATTATAGGATGCCATAACTCACTGAGGTAGACTGAATATATGGCACACATACACAATTTTCTCACAGTATGAAGTAAAGCTGCTTCTGCAAGACATTATCATTTTAATTACAATACATTTATAAGACGCCGCTATTCCCCATATATAGTACTTTTTTAGAGAGAGCTCATGAACATGGCAGTGCCATATCCTTAGACCTATACGGCGGTGCATGGACTCAAGATACAGAATCAATGGCATTTCAAACAGCTCTATAACACCTGCTGAAATCATGTAATAGCCCAGCAGACTTATAATATGCTGACCTTAAATACATAAATAGGAATACACCTCTATCAGAAAGCAAGTTAGTTTTTTTGGAATAAACATTACCATGAAGACTTAAAGAGGCTCTGTTAACAGATTCTCAAATCCCTATCTCCTATTGCATGTGATCGGCGCTGCAATGTAGATAACAGTAACGTTTTTTTGTTGTTTTTTAAAACGTTCATTTTTGGCCAAGTTATGAGCTATTTTATATATATGCAAATGAGGTTTGAAATGGACAACTGGGCGTTTTTTTTTCATTATGTCCAACTGGGCGTGTATTGTGTTTTTAACTGGGCATGTTTACGTGTATGACGCTGACCAATCAGTGACCAGTCAGCATCATACACTCATCTCCATTGATTTACACAGCAGCGATGTGCAGCCACATAAACAGAGATTAACGTTAATCAAGCGTCCTGATAATGAATACACATGATCATCCAGCCTGGACGTCATGTGTATTCAGAATCCTGACACTTCTGAATCTTTTCTGTGAGACTCCTGTAAGGGAAGCGAAATCTCGCGAGATTACGGAGGTAAACGAGATTTCGTTTCACTTGCTAGAAATCTCAAAGAAAAGAGTCAGAAGTGTCAGGATTCTGAATACACATGACGTCCAGGCTGGATGATCACGTGTATTCATTATCAGGACACTTGATTAACGTTAATCTCTGTGTATGCGGCTGCACATCGCTGCTGTGTAAATCAATGGAGATGAGTATATGATGCTGACTGGTCACTGATTGGTCAGCGTCATACACGTAAACACGCCCAGTTAAAAACATAATACACGAAAACGGCGCGAAAAACGCCGCGAAAAACGCGAGTTGCTCAAAAAACATCTGAAAATCAGGGGCTGTTTTCCCTTGAAAACAGCTCCGTATTTTCAGACGTTTTTGGTCACTACGTGTGCACATACCCTTACAAAAGACAGCGTGGTAAAGAGAAATTAAACAATTGTTTACCAGGTACATTTGGTAGGAGCCCTGCCCATACAAGTTAACAATCTAGAAGGAATAGGGGATAGGTACAAGAGGTCAGGGAATGGAGTAAGCAGCTCTAGACATGTCAGGTGGAAGCTGTGCTGGAATACCAGTTGGACACCTTAGGCCAGGTTATATGCTGTTGGAAGACGTATGTTTTGTATGTGTAATGTCCGTGGCCGCAGACCGCAGACTCCTTTCATCCTGCCGACGCCTTCCTTCCCGGAGATGTCAGCACATGTGGCTGTCCTGGCCTGCAGTGACCACTAGGCTGCGCGCTCGAGCTCAGTCCTGGCCTTAAAGGGCCAGCGCGCACACATGTTTAGTATTGCCTAATCACCCTGGACTATAAGAAGGTCCCTGCCCCTTCACTCATTGCCTGAGCGTTGTGTTTACCCGTGTTAGTCTTGCAAATGGTCCCTTAGTGTTTTCAGTGTTCCCGTTCCTGCTACCTGTATCCAGTGCTACCTTGTTCCTGTACCTTAGAGAGTTAAAATCGTGTTGTGTCACTGATCACGTCTACTGTGTTACACCACGCCTGGTGTCTGCTGCCAAGGTTCCATCTGAGCCTAACCATCGCTACTGTCTGAACTACTACAGGTACCCTTACTCGGACTATAGACTTTACTTGGTACACTGTTGTGGCCAGCTGCTATCCCGCTACGGCGGTATGGCCCAGTGGATCCACATACCCACTGATCATGGCAGTTTGTATGTGTAAGGAGGTGACTGAAGGGGTAGAGAGGAGGTTATCAATAGCAGACTTGAGAAATGGATTGACTACCCTAGTGCTCAAGCCAGAATCTAGACCTCAATCCAGGTGAGACTGAAAATGGAAATAGTGTTTCAATCATGGATACCAGACATCTTGACAGAGCGTGATAAATTGCCGTAGCAACACGTACAAAGACTTTTACATCGAGATTGTAATTACTTTCTCTTCTAAATATTGTTTTCTGTTGATCAGTGTCTAAAAAGCCCAATTATGTGATTTAATGTTGGGACTTAATAAAACATTTACAAAAATCCAAGGTGGTAAATACCTTTTATAGCTTACATCTTACAATACCTATTATAATATCAAACTCAAAATACTTCATTAATGGAGTGATATTGGAAGTTATGGTTGCTTTCAGTAATGGAAACATTTTAGAAATGTAAAGTATAATCAGAAATAAAAAAAATTATATAATTTTTTTTCCTATTTTGCATTATTGTCCTGTGTTTTTGTCATAATTTCCGTTGCATAGCAACAATCCAAGAATACAATAGATGACAGCCTGAAATCGGCATGGCCTTGTATGTTCTGTTATTGTTACTAAATCTCCAAAGTTCCAGTAGATAATGTAAATCTATTGCCAACCAATCATCTCTGCCCCTCACTACAGTGGGCTAGAGACTGAACACTGCTTGTGACATGCATGATGCAGTTACACAGGACACAGTATGCAGCTACTCCTGTGCCTTTCCTATACCTCCCATTCAACTTTCCCATAAAACAAACCTTGCAAATATGCCCTTAAATTGGGTGTTCAGGGGAGATTATTCACGGGCAGATCGGGATGGGGCTTAAAAATATCCCACGAATGGGTATTCAAATGTTGTGAGGTATGCTTTCCTGAGCTTTAGACAGGCAACGGTGTCTCTCCAGCATCCTGCTCACAATTTGGAGTGATCAATATAGTTCTAGCTCCTGGTAGAAATATTCTGGACAATCCCTAAGCGATGCCTGAGCATGGCATCATACAACATGTAGTTAGTTACCAGAGCTACTGCCTGCAGATAGGAATGTCTGCAGTCAACATGGCGGACAGAAGCTGGACTATTCTCTTCTAGAAAAAAAAAAGTTAGAGGTTGCATGGCAAAAAATAGAAGAATGCTGTTATATGGTGGAAATGTTTTCATGTGCCTGCTGGGGGTTTTCTTTAGGTTAGGTAAGCACTTCGAACTGCAAATATTACTATGATATCTGTCAATTAAATGTGAAAATAATTTTAAAATCTACATTTAAAAGCTGTGCCACACAATAGAGAACACAATTTTTACTTTAAATATAGCGACATTAGAATGATTAAAATATGTTTTTTTACCTTTATTATGGTAGCAAAGAAATGATCTCTGAGAGGATTCATAGTTCCTAGAACAGTGATGTGACATTTATTTCTAAAAGTGTTCCATTCACACTGAATAAATAAATGCAATTCATACCCAAGTGTAAAATAAAAGTTCATGTAGTCATATACACATTGCACTATAAAGTGGCAAATCAAGAATGTGACAATTGATTAAAAAGATATTTCTTACTCTATGAAATGAACACCGGTAGCATCAGTGTCATAGGACAAATGATTACACCAATAATACCAATAGCTGCGGAAAAGGTGAGACTGCGCATTAAAGTGTCATTTATATAAATATAATATAAAAAATTTATTTTATAGAAAGTTATTGCATGACATAAATTGACATCTATATCTATAGTACCTGTATTGGCACGTTATAGAATGACTATGTACTCTTGATACTGCCTGAATTGAAAGTGATGTGATGCTACACTGAAAGGGGTACCTTCCCCGAACTTCGCCAGGGGCTTCTATTTTAACACTCTCTTTGAGATGCTCCCCCATTAGGCTGCTGCTATTGACTCCTTAAAAAGAGGCTCTGCAGCAGCTGAGCATTATAAGTCATAATGCACCACCTACTATAAATTCTTAAGGACATTTGAAGTCTCAACAAGAATTAAGTGACAACATAAATTAATATATATACTTCACAAAAAACAATTGCTACGAATCGCAAAAACATTGACAGAAATTTTGCTACATTGTTTTATTGGGATTTCTATACATAAGATTATTAATTAATAGAAACAATGCTATGTCATTAATACACCACTATTTTGTATTTATATCTCATATTTGTTCTATTCTGTTTTTAAAGAGCTTTGATAGGGAATGGGGCCATTGGTTGGGTACTGAGGGTTCTTCAGGTAGTACAAAGGGGGTAACTAAAGGTGCTTTTGGAAAATGGCAACATCCTTATTTACAGACGACCTGTCATCTCTCCTAACATGTCTGTGTTAGTAAATACTTGTATTTCCCATTCACTATTAATTCATGTTTCATATATTTCGGCTCTGAACAAGTTTTAAGTTGCACAGCGCCAAACAAAACTATGGGCCCCTACTGTACCTGCACATGTTTGCAATTTCAAAAGGAGGCATTTAGAATCCCAGAGAATAAAAATCACGTCATTGGATGTCGCGTTGCTACTAGTAGAGAATACCTCTGTAATATAGTGCTGAACAGATCACCATACGGTGGCACACAGAGTGGCTATTACTCTGTAGTACCAAACTGCTGGGGCTTCATGCACACCTGCCATGTGCACGATAACTAAATAAACGTTCTAGAACTGTGACATACAACTAAATTGTCTGAATCCTTGTAAAATTAGAGCAAAATGACTATCTGTACTTAGGCCTTCACTGTCTTTATTTCTCCTTTCAAACAAGGGATAACATGTGCTGCAGTATATAGTATATCACAATCCTACAATCTCATTTTTACTTTGGACACAGGAAGTTATAGAGTCAAGCCTCTTACCATAGTCTCATTGTTTGTTCATTTGTTTTGTTTACTTGCCATTTTACTAGTTTGTTACTTGTCCAGTTGAAAAGCAGTATAATGTATGTAGAAAGTAGAAAATACGAGGCACTCAACGCTGTGGCAATAAAGGATTTATTGATTTAGATCCCGGTCTATTTTGATGTGGAAGATGCCAACTGTTTCACGCTACAAGCGCTTTGCCGAGCCTTGACAAAGCGCTTGTAGCGTGAAACGGTCGTTGGCCTCTTCCACATCAAAAGAGACAGAGATCTAAATCAATAAATCCTTTATTGCCACAGCGGTGAGTGCCTCGTATTTTCTATTTTCTATATTCAAGTTTTACATGTGCTGTTTTCCACCGATGAGCACCCCGCAGGCAACAAATTGACAGCTGTATTTCCACGTGTTCGAGCTACTTGTTTTCACACGCAGAGTGTTTTTTTCCTGCATTGGGGCAGTGCCAGCCTTCTTTTTCTCAATCCCAGTATAATGTATGTGGGCGCCATATAAATCAAGATTATTATTATGGTGATCTCATTTTGGATCGGTAGAACTGCGGCAGGCATTGCGTCCATAATACAGATGTTAAATGCTAGCCTAAATGGTAAATGGTGTAAGCAGTCTACCAGCAAGCTACATTTGTTCTGTCCTTTGTTATAAATTCCATTTTCTGAGACTAAGGTTTTGCTCATATTCTTTGTATCTAGGTAACGTATAATTTTCATAAAGCAGACATCACAACCACAGGAGACACAATCTCAAAGTGCATCAAAATTCAATCACATCTTGCATACGTGTTTTTTGTTATCTGGACATTCGGGTTTTGTAAGACTATGAGCTAATTTGCATTATATATTCATTATTCAATGTAATCTTTATTAATACCTTCTCGTATTTCTATTTTTGAGACTTCAAAAGCCCACTAAGGCTATACATTACCGAGTCTATTACATTCTGATGGTCTATAAATTTAAAAAATTCCTTTATTAGCCAAAAAATGTGATTCCATGTTAGTCATTTATATTATTGCCGAATTGTCAGAATGAGTAGTTAGATCCGATGTGTTCCATGTATTTTTAAAGATTAAATTAAATTATACTTGCATTATTTAATATTACATTTTTTTTTTAGTCTAACAGTGGAAGAGGTATTTTTTCTGACTCTACGCTTCCACATAATAAGATGAAATGAAACCATTGTGTATTTTAATGTTAGCCTTTTTATAGGTTGGTATATTTATTTATTTATTTTTTCAATTGCTTTTTATTGAAAATTTCGAGTAATAACAAGATACAATGTACAAGTATTAATACTAGGCTGAAGCTCCAATACGAAAAATATGAAAGCATAAGAAATTTGATGAGATCATGAATTGGAGTGAATATTCATAATATGAAGCAATTACATAAAGCAATACAATGCTTTACCAGTATGTAACATAACAGCAATTATAACATTAATGGAGTATCACTCCACGGGGAAAATAAATAGGACCATTGAGGGATAGGGTGTGGCAGTGTTGGGAATTATATTAGGAAAGATATGGTACGGAAGTGGAACTAAGGGTGCTATAGAAGGAAGAGGGAGTATAGTGCACCAACACTATGATTAACTAGGATTCAATCTTTAATTTGGACCTAGTTTGACAAGTTAAAGTGGCTTAGATTTAAGACCTATAATTGGAGATTTAATGGGGTTTTCCCACAAACTAAAATACAGTTAAATGTGCCCATAAATGTCAGTTATACATTTGTGCAATTACATGTTATTTTCTAAAATGTACTGTTATAAAGATATATTATTACTATGCCTCTGTCAGAAGTTTTGTTGTGTTACTGGTTGCCCTTGGATCCAACCATTACCCACTCCTCTGGCTATGGTCGGGAAAAGACACATCCCGACCATAATATGGCTTTGTGGTCACTTTCAATGTTCTCATGAACGCACTGTAACGTCTATGGCCACGGCCTGTCTTTCTGACTTAGGCCTCGACGGCCTTGGCCATGGACATGTGTGTTCCCTGCAGCGTCGTCCTCCTGTGAGGCGCTGGCACTCACTTCCTAATATCGAGACTGTCTCCGGAGGGCGTGCGCGCCCGTGTGTGCACGGTCTTAAAGGAAGTCTGCAATCAAGCCCAGAATGCTACTGGACTATAAAAATGACTCTGCCCTCTTGTTCTTTGCCTGAGCCAGTGGCGTAACTACCGCGGTAGCAGCAGTAGCGGCTGCTACGGGGCCCGGGGCTTGAGGGGGCCCGTGCCGCCAGCCGACACGCCCTCCCAAATGCCCGGTGGCGCCGCTAGCAGCCGTTATGGCTGCTACAGGGGTAGCACCGCTACTGTGGGGCCCGCGCCACCGAGCCTTACACAGGCACTCTCATGCCTGTAGGTGTCGCTAGCACCGGAGGGGGCCCCGATGCTAGCGGCAGCCAAATATATGTATTAGCACTGAATGGCCGGGCATGTTCCGTGCCTGACCATCCAGTGCCTTACAATGACACTGATTGGCTAGCGGCGCGATGACATCATCGCGCCGCTTCCATGCTTGGAAGGTGCTGATTGGCGGGGCAAGTCATTCTGCCGCGCCAATCAGCGTCATTGATGGACGCTCATTCAACTCCTGCAGACATGCTCAGAAGAGAGCATGTCTGCATCGCCAGTGAACAGCGTGGGAACCGGAGAATGTGAGTATGTCAACTTTATATATTTTTTTCCTCATAAAAATGTGAATGGCATTATCTATAGTGGGGGGGTCTATCTACAGGGGGGGGGTCGTCTTTATGTGGGCTATTATATATAGGGGGGTCTATATGTGGGGCAGTAGCTACAGGGGGGTCTATATGTGGGGCAGTAGCTACAGGGGGGTCTATATGTGGGGGTGTGGGCCACTATATACAGGGGGGTCTATATGTGGGCCACTATATACAGGGGGGGTCTATATGTGGGGCACTAGCTACAGGGGAGGTCTGTATGTGGGGATGTGGGCCACTATCTACAGGGGGGTCTATATGTGGGGCAGTATATGTGAGACCCTATACAGGGGTGGGCTATATGTAGAGCACTATCTATAGGGGAGCTATTTTTTAGGGCACTTTCTATAGGGGTGGGCTATGTGTGGGACACTATATACAGGGGTGGGTTACCTGTGGGGCACTAGCAACAGGGTGGCTATATGTAGTGCACAGTCTACAGGGGTGGGCTATATGTGGGACAATATCTACAGAGGTGGGCTATACGTGTAGCACTAACTATAGGGGAAGCTATATGTAGGGCAGCACGGTGGCTCAGTGGTTAGCACTATTGCCTTGCAGCTCTGGAGTCCATATGTGGGCACTATCTACAGGGGCTTCTATGTAGGTCACTATCTACAGGGGACACTATCTACAGGGGGCACGGTGTGTGTGTGTGTGTGTGTGTGTGTGTGTGTGTGTGTGTGTGTGTGTGACAGTTATATTTAGATGTGTTGAGAATTTTAACTTTGTTTACAGGTGCAGAAATGTTTTAAAAGTGAGAAGCTGAAGATATCTGAGCGGAAAACTACAGAAATGGGTCATGGCCGGGAGAAATCCATCATAGATGTCTGAACCGGAGGGAGAAGAAAAGAACTAGAATCTGAGACGTCACCGGTGAGTCACTTAATGTAAATGTTTATTCTGCCTCTAATCAGTATTGTAGTCACTGTATGATCTGCAGCGAGATGATGGTGGTATGATTTTTTTTTTGTCAAACCGCATCTCCCAGCATATCCTTATCATTGTTTCGGCCATGCTGGGAGCTGTAGTTTTACGCCGTACAAACCTATGCGCAGTGGCGTAACTACCGCTATAGCAGCCATAGCGACTTCTACGGGGCCTGCAGCATGAGGGGGCCTGTGCCACCCGCCGGCACGGCCCCTCGCATGGCCGCAGGCTCCGCTAGCAGCCGCTATGGCTGCTACAGCGCGACGCCACTGAAGGGGTTGTTCCTACAAAAGACATGCATCCCCTATCCACAGGATAGGGGATACATGTGGGATCGCTGGGACGCCCAGCGATGAGGAGAACGGGGGACCGAGAGTCCCCCCTAAGTTCTCCATGACAAACCTCGGACTTCCGTAGTCTGTCTGCAGCTCCATGGAAATGACTTGCGCACCGGTCGTGCTTGTGCGCATGCGTGACCAGCGCTCCTTTAATTTTTATTGAACTGTGCAGACGCCGGAAGTCCGAGGTTAGTCATGGAGAACTTCGGGGGACTTTCGGTCCCCCGTTCTCCTTATCGCTGCCAGCGATCACACATGTATCCCCTATCCTGTGGATAGGGGATGCATGTCTTTTGTAGGACAAACTATAGGCCGTTTTTGTTTTTGGGGGGGGTCTGTATGGCGTAATCTACAGAGCGGGCTGTATGGCGTTATCTACAGAGGGGGCTGTATGGCGTTATCTACAGAGGGGGCTGTATGGCGTTATCTACAGGGGGCTGTGTATGGTGCTATCTATAGGGGGCGCTGTGTGGTGGAATCTATAGGGAGGCACTATCTACAAGGGGGGGGGGGTTGTGTGATACCCAGCAGAGGGGGGGGGGCCCCAGTCAAAAGTTTGCTATGGGGCCCAGTCTTTCCTAGTTACGCCCCTGGCCTGAGCGTTGTTCGTTACCCAACGTTTGTCTTGCTAATGGTCTCCTAGTGTCTTCAAGTTCCCAAGTGTTCCCTGTTCCTGTATCCTGTATCCCGTGCTGTCCTGGTCTAGTGCCGTGCTGAAGCTGTTGTCGTGTTCTGCTACTCCACGCCTGACGTCTACCTGCTGCCTGGTCCCAGCCGAGCCTGCCTTGCTATTGTCCGAGTTGTCTCAGGTACCCTTTCTGGACTATAGACTCTGGGCTATATCTGTTTGGCCAGCTGCCATCACGCTACGTGGTACGGCTCAGTGGGTCCACACCCCGCATCGTGACATGCGCTTTACTTAGTTTGCACTCAGAAACTTCAGATTTTTCCCGAGTGCTTGGTGTGACTACAAGCCTGTAGCTGCTACTGCGCATGCGCAGCAGTAGCACTGTCCAAATCCCCACCTGCAATCACTAAAGAAATGGACCACAGTGGTTGGTGGGCGCGTTAGGAATCAATGTTTTCCAACCACAATAACCTTAAAATAGCAACATTTTATAATGCCATTATGGAAAAAAGGACAGACTACATGGAAATTAAAAGAATCAAGTCCATAGCTGACAAGGTTCAGCATAGTGCATAGTATGGAGACTCTATTGTGGAGATACAGAGTGTCAGCGGCTGCAGGACGCTGCACTCAAATCCACACGTATATTTGCAGAGGTCAGCAGGAACATGTATTTAAAATTTCAAAGAGACCCCCCCCCCCCAGACATGTTTCGCTACAGATGTAGCGTCTTCAGGGGTATCGGGGCAAATAACGCCTGCACTCGGGAACTGGCAACTGTTTCCGAGTGCTTCTGCTAAACTTGCAATTCAGCAAGTCTGTATGCACCCGGGAACGCTGGGTTTCCTCCTTTGTGATGATTTGCCAGGTATTTACTGCAGCTGTCTTCAGTTGTTGATTGTGGGACTTTCTGCCTTAAGTTTTGTCTTAAGCAAGTGAAATGCAGCTCGATCGGGTTGAGATCTGGTGATTGACTTGGCCATTGCAGAATATTCCACTTCTTTGCCTTAATAAACTCCTGTGTTGCTTCCGCAGTATATTTTGGGTCATTGTCCATCTGTACTGTGAAGCGACGTTCAATCAACCTTGCTACATTTGGTTGAATCTGAGCAGAAAGTATATCCCTGAACACTTCAGAATGCATCCGGCTGCTTCTGTCTTCAGTCACATCATCAATAAACATTAGTGACCCAGTGCCTTTGGCAGCCATGCATGCCCATGCCATCACACTGCCTCCACCATGTTTTACAGACGATGTGGTGTGCTTTGGAGCCGTTCCAAGCCTTCTCCATACTTTCTTCCGCCCATCATTCTGGTACAGGTTGATCTTAGTTTCATCTGTCCAAAAAATGCTGTTCCAGAACTGGGCTGGCTTCTTTAGATGTTGTTTGGCAAAGTCTAATCTGGCCTTTCTATTTTTGAGACTTATTAATGGTTTGCACCTTGTTGTGAACCCTCTGTATTGGCTCACATGAAGTCTTCTCTTTATGGTAGACTTAGATACTGATACACCTTCTTCCAGGAGTGTGTTCTTCACTTGGGTAAATGTTGTGAAGGGGTATTTCTTCACCATGGAAATTATTCTGAGATCATCCACCACTGTTGTCTTCCATGGACGTCCAGTCCTTTTGGAGTTCACAAGATCACCAGTGGGCTCTTTTTTTCAAGAATGTACCAAACTGTTTATTTGGCCACTCCTAATATTTGTGCTATCTCTCTGATGGATTTCTTCATTTCTTCATTTCTTAACGATGGTCTGTTACACTTGCATTGAGACCTCCTTTGATCTCATGTTGTGGGTTAACAACAACAGCTTCCAAATGCAAATGCCATACCTGGAATCAACTCCAGACCTTTTACCTGCTTAATTGACGATGGATTAACGAGGGGATAGCCTATGGCCCCATTAAATAGCTTTTGAGATAATTGTCCAATTACTTTTGGTCCCTTGAAAAAAAGGCAGCTACATATTAGAGCTGGAATTCCTAAACCCTTCCTCAAATTAGGATGTGAATACCCTCAAATTAAAGCTGAGAGTCTGCACTTTAAGCCCATATTGACTATATCACTGCATATTCAATATGTTTTGGTAAACCGCTAAAAAATTAATACCTAATTCAGACGCGTCTTAGTGAATTTTCCCTGGAGCGATCTGGTTTGGGAGGGAAAATTAGACTGGTTTTATTTACTGTAAATAAAATGTATAAATAAAAAATGTGATTGGTACGAAACAACGGTAGCTCAAATGGACAAATATAGATCCTCACAGACGCATGCGCAGTAGCAGCTACAGGCTTGTAGTCACACCAAGCACTCGGGAATAATCGGAAGTTCCTGAGTGCAAACAAAATAAAGCGCGTTCATGAGAACATTGAAAGCGACCACAAAGCCATACTATGGTCGGGATGTGTCTTTTTCCGACCATAGCCAGAGGAATGGGTTATGGTCGGATCCAATGGCAACCAGTAACACAACAAAGCTTCTGACCGAGGCATGGTAATAATATATCTTTTTAATAGTACATTTTAGAAAATAACATGTAATTGACCAAATGTATAACTGCCATTTATGGACACATTTAACTGTATTTTAATTCATGGGAAAACCCATTTAATGGACCAGCTTGGGGGAGTAATGAAAGGCGATGGCTCCAACATATATTGAAAGTTTATTTTTACCCCTTCTGAAGAGACAGAATTTTCTGAGATAGACAAAAAGGCTATGTTTACATGCTTAACAAGAAGCGGCTGTAAAATACGGAGCTGTTTTCAATGGAAAACAGCCTCTGATTTTCAGCCGTTTTTTAAGCATCAAGTGTTTTTTTGATGCGTTTTTTTACGGCCGTTTTTGGAGCTGTTTTTCTATTGACCCAATGAAAAACGGCTCCAAAAACGGCTCAAGAAATGACATGCACTTTTTTTTTACGGGGTGTTTTATTTACAAGCCGTTTTTACAAACGGTTGCGTAAAAAACGCCCCGGGGAAGGAAACGCCGTTTTCCCCATTGAAATCACTGGGCAGATGTTTGGAGGCGTTCAGCCCCAGTATTTTCAGCCATTTTTCAAAGCGCTTACGGACCAAAAAACGTCTGAAAATAGGCCGTGTGAACATACCCAGAGGACACCAAGGCAACAACTTTGTACGTCGAGGGCACAGATGAACATTTCTCTCTCCTACTTATCAAGAGATGTGCAGAACGTAATATATGACATATAATGGTTCTAATATTGATTGTGAATGTTTCTATGCCTAGTAGTAAAAGGGCCAGTTTGGGTTTTAAGGAAGTAAATCAAAGATAAAAGTAAAATAGTAGCCTCGAAAGGGATAAAAGGGATAAAATATATGAAATAGTGATCCAAGTGCACCGCAACCTCTCCAGCTCACTGCAAAAGAATTTGGATAAATAACAGGTAGTGTCAGAGAGGTATAGTACCATCTGAGTAGTAATTTTTTGTATTGCTCCCAGTGGGAAGTGCACAGAGTTGATGGCCCATGTGAGGGCGGAGTTCCAATCCGTGGGAGAGAACGATTTTGGCATCCATCAATTGAGAAATTCAGCAGTTTTGTTTAGGGCGCTGTCTCCAGCCAGCATTGAATAGATAGGTTTGATACCTTTTTTTGTGGGGTCCAGGAGAGGTTTGCAGAAAGCAGACCAAGAATGATGGTAACTTTGTTTGACATTGGGGCTGATTTTTGTTAAAGTTGTTATTCTGTATATATTTTTAATGATGATCAGAGACAGGGAAATAATATTTAGGAGTCTGCAGTTGAGAGAACGTTAATGGTTTGTCATTGAGGAGCAAATCAGATATGTGAGTCCCAGCCATGTGGATGAGATTTGAGCAAATCTAATCCACCACATGCCGCGGAACATTTTTCGGACAGAAATCAGAGCGTGCTGAGCATTTTTAAATCTGCAGCTTGCATATTCTGTTTGGGATGCACCTTTTTTATATGTAGAAAGGGTGAAATCCGCAGCAAAATCTCCAAAAATATACACACATAACAGGTATTAATTTTGTTGCGGACACGCTGCAGATTTGCTGAGGAGAAATCCGCAGCATTTACATCCTGTGTGAATCCAACCTTAAGAGTATATTAGGAAGTTGCATAACTTATTACATTTATACATATACATTTTATTTACAGAAAGACCAAAAATGACTTTAAACGTAGTGGGTCACCCTAGAAAACTGTTTAACCTAGATAAAATGTTTACATAAGGTTGAGTAACTTAGTTAAAACTTTGCTTTACTAGTTACAATTATAATTACAATATGTAGTATTGTCAACAAGAAGGGAATGCTGGGAAAATTCTACACAATTGTGAATGCAGCTCTGGGTTACAATACATGCTGTATCTCAAGATAAATACATGACATGTAAGTTGTGTATTTGGAAATGTGCTCAACTTTATTTAAGTAGATTATACCTAGATGGAAACTGTATAATAATGTTTAAAGGTGATCTTATACTATAACTGTATGCTGTGAGTATATTCACGTTACTATTGGTAGGGGTCAGTGTGACTATATTTTAGTCACAGAATCCCTGTTCGACTGATTGGGATCCCATAGAGGGGGGGGGGGCATTTCCACTTTTCAAGGTATTGGCAAAGCAGATTGTAGTACGCTTCTCACAACATCTGGCAGCTTCGGCAGCCTTGCCCATTTCATTCCCTGGGTATCCTCCTCTCACTTGTACAGAACTGTGATCAACTAATTAATCTACAATTACCCATAATATATTATATTATATGAATTCACACTGTTCAGTGTATTCATATATGAGATAAGATAAAATAACTTTATTAATCCCAAAGGGAAATTCCAGTATCACAACAGCTCTTAGGTTAGCACAGACAAAAACAAAAACAGAACATTCTGCTTGTAAAAATCAGCTCCGGTTTTGCACCACAGGCGCTTTTTGCCACGTTTTTTTTTTTTGCTGCGTTTTTTTGCTACGTTTTTTTTACCTCTCTCTTCAACAGGCAAAGGAAAAACCGCGAGCGGTTTTTGCCATAAAACGCGTAAAACAACCTGTCAACCTGTTTTTTTCCGTCTCCCATTGAGTTCAATGGGGTTTTTGAGGCGTAAAAAACAGAAAAACACGTGGCGCTTTTCTGTTTACATTCAGAGCTTGACAGCTGTTGCGCGAATCACGCTGTTCGCACGGAAGTTTTTTTTTTCACGCACCCATTGACTTCAATGGGTGCGTGTTGCGCGAACAGCGCACAAATATAGGACATGTCGTGAGTTTTTTTCAGCGGACTCACGCTGAGCAAAACTCGCGGACTGTCTGCATGCCCCCATAGGCTTACATAGGTCCGTACGACACGCGTGAAAAGCACGCGCCTCGCATGGACGTATATCACGCTCGTGTAAACGAGGCCTAACTCCAATAAATATATCAAAATACCAGTGGGGTCAAAGTGCTAACTATACCCCTAGATAAATTCCTTGAGGGGTCTAGTTTCCAAAATGTGGTCGATTTTGGAGAGTTTCCACTGTTTTGGCACCACAAGACCTCTTCAAACCTGACATGATGCCTAAAATATAATCTAAAAATAAGCAGACCCCAAAATCCTGTAGGTGCTCCTTTGCTTCAGAGGCCGGTGTTTCGGTCCATTAGGGCACTAGGGCCACATGTGGAATATTCCTAAAAACTGCAGGACCTGGGCAATAAAAATTGAGTTGTATTTCTCTGGTAAAACCTTCTGTGTTACACAATTTTTTTTATTACGAATAAATTTCGGCAAAAAAAAAAAGAAATTTGTACATTTCCCCTCTACTTTGCTTTATTTCCTGTGAAGCGCCTAAAGGGTTAAGAAACTTTCTGAATGCTGTTTTGAATACTTTGAGGGGTGCAGTTTTTAAAATGGGGTGATTTATTTCGAGATTCTAATATATAAGGCCCTCAAAACCACTTCACAACTAAACTGGTCCCTGTAAAAATAGCCTTTTGAATTTTTCTTGAAAATGTGAGAAATTGCTGCTAAAGTTCTAAGCCTTGTAACGTCCTAGAAAAATAAAAGGATGTTCAAAAAACGATGCAAATATAAAGTACACATATGGGAAATGGTAACTAGTGACTATTTTGTGTGGTATTACTATCTGTTTTACAAGCAGATACAATGAAATTTAGAAAAATGCACATTTTTGCAAATTTTCTCTAAATTTTGGGTTTTTTCACGAATAAATATTGAATTTATCGACCAAATTTTTCCACTATCATAAAGTACAATTTGTCACGAGAAAACATTCTCAGAATCGCTTGGATAGGTAAAAGAATTCCGGAGTTATTACCACATAAAGTGCCACATGTCAGATTTGAAAAAATCGGCTGTGCCACAAGGCCAAAACAGGCTGCGTCCTAAAGGGGTTAATAAATAAACAAAACAATAACACAACACATGCATAAACTACATATTATTATCCCCTTAAATAACTAATAATACTAATATAGGTGTTTTCTTACGCAAAGATCCTTCTCCCAGGGCCGCCTGTAAGCATAGACCAACTGTGCCTATAAATTCGGCCCTGCTCCTATTATTGGAATTGCTCCACAATAACAGAGCAGCAGTGGGTAAATCTATTTCTATTATCACCTCTGTGTGATATCAGCAGAATACAAACCACTATTTTCAGCAGCCAGCATTCTTCCTAAGGGTATGTGCACACGGTAGCAGGCTTTTACGTCTGAAATGACAGACTGTTTTCAGGAGAAAACAGCTGCCTCGTTTCAGCCGTAATTGCTCCTCCTCGCATTTTGCGAGGCTTCTCTGACAGCCGTAAATTTTGAGCTGTGCTTCATTGAGTTCAATGAAGAACGGCTCAAATTACGTCTGAAAGAAGTGTCCTGCACTTCTTTTGACGAGGCTGTATTTTTACGCGTCGTCGTTTGACAGCTGTCAAACGACGATGAGTAAATGACAGGTCGTCTGCACAGTACGTCGGCAAACCCATTCAAATGAATGGGCAGATGTTTGCCCACGTATTGTAGCCCTATTTTCAGACGTAAAACGAGGCATAATACGCCTCGTTTACGCCTGAAAATAGGTCGTGTGAACCCAGCCTCAAGCATAGAAGTACAGCTAGTTTCTAATGATGGACTTAAGTTTACCCGGCTCTAGTATTGGACTGCTGACATTCAGAAAAGGGAGTGATTCTGATAATAGAAATCTGTTAGGGCCTAGCTGCACATGCAATTCCCTACCGCATAAGTATATGTAGCGTATATTTCACCAAACAGTTAAAATGTATCTATTTAACAGAATAAGTATGTGTCTGAAGTAGCTTCTTTACCTTGTCCAATTACATAAGGGAATGCAACAAATACTTTAAAATAGTTGTAGAAACTAAGCTGTGACTGGAAAGTTTCATTTAAGGGCGGATTTACACGAACGTGATTTACGTCCGTGCAACCCGCGTGATTTTCACGCGGGTTGCACGGACCTATGCAAGTCTATGGGGCAGTGCAGACTGTTCGTGATTTTTGCGCAGCGTGAGTCCGCTGCGTAAAACTCACGACAGGTTCTATATTTCTGCGTTTTTCGCGCATCACGCACCCATTGAAGTCAATAGGTGCGTGAAAATCACTCGCACCACAAGGAAGAACTTCCGTGGGATGCGCGTTATTCACCACGTGCTTTTCTGTTTACAAACATCCAAACGGAGTGTCATTTATGATGGCGGCTGCGTGAAACATGACACACGGAGCTGTTAAGTTCCTTTTGCGCACGCAAAACCCCACATTTTTTGCACGCACAAAACGCACACGCTCGTGTAAATCCGCCCTAAGAGAAACGTTTAGGAAGATTCATTGATGTGCATCATATTCTGGTCCAACGTTAACTGCTATTCAAGTTAATGACAAACAGATAAGGACATAAAATCCAGCACTGGAGAAGAAATAATCACAGGTAACGCTTTTTTGTTGCATACATTACCCCAAAAACGTCTCTTTAACTCATTCATTAGTTGATAAAAGCAGAAAGCATATGGTATCCGTGTGCTCACTAACAGCACCGGGAACTATCTGTTCAGATTAATACTCTGTCACAAATCAAGTCATTGTTTTCTGCCCCAAACGGCTCATGCAAACCAAATTGTGTCACCGGTAATGAATAAGAGATAAACTTGCAAAACTGCTGCTTGTCCCTGGATATTGGTAACAAGTAAGTGAATTGCGAGGACCTTTTAGAGACGCCTAGAATAGCAATGAAGGAGTCTGTCATTTTTGTCACACATGAGAGATGTTAAGCAGTTAATACCAGGCTATTAGTCACTATTTTAATAACTCCCACTATGAAGCATAAGGAGATAGTAGCAAAATCCAATACTGGCTGCCACAACACCATGCTGATTTTCATTAAATTTGTTCAAAGGGGACCCAGCATGGAATTATTAAACTACTTTCATAGGCAGATGACTAAAGAGGCTTGTCTATTTATAGAGATCACACTCAATCTTTATTTTCATACACACAAGGGCGGCTGCCAGCTTTAAAAATCCGACAACGCTTCCCCAATTTCTAAGCGCTGATAAACATAAAACACAACAAAATGCCCAGTGTGCAGAATAAAAGACGAAAATCATATTTTTATCAAAGAGTAGTTTTTCCTTATTTAAATCGCTTTGATGCCCTGATCTTGGATTTGCATTAGCACTAGGCGATCATGACATTTAACATTATTATTATTTTATTTTTTTACCGAATTTCCTTCTGCTTGATCATTCAATAACAATAGAATGAATGTTTAATTAATAACATTTAAAATATATAATAACTGAATAGAAGCTAAGGCTTGCCTGTAGTTACACAGAAGTGTTAGATAACAATAAAACCAGAGTGCTACAAAATGAAAATTGTATTTTTCTCTATTGAAGGGTAATTGTTTTGATAGATAAATATTGATAATGCAATTTTATTCACAATAAATATACAATTATGTGCTGTATTTAGAAATTCTGGAACTCAATATTAATCTCTAGGATAGCTTACAATACAATAACACCTGCACAATTTGTTAAGTTAAATATAATTGTTTTAGCAGTGTATGAATGAAAGGGGTAGTGTCAATGGCGTAGCTATAGGGGTCGCAACAGTTTCGACCGGGCCCCTATGCCTGGTCCCGGTTCCAACTGTATCTGCGTCCTTAGGACAGTTGATTTTAATGCTGGAGCAAGGAGCTGATGGCCCCTTGCTCCAGCATTCACTGTGCCGTTAGCGGCTAGGGGCAGGCAGGCGCGATGTTGTGATGTCATGTAATTATATATCTCTTTGTGACCCGTTTAATCTTGTTTGGTGAAGCCGGGAGAAATTCACGCAGGCTCATATCGGCCCATGCTGAAAATTTCTTGCTGATGATTGATTATAATTTATTAATTGGTACTAGTAGTACAATCCCAAAATTAAAAAATCTTAATGTAGAAATACAAATGCATTAGTAAATACTAATTGGGGTACATTAATTATAATTATAGGGTAATTATAGACCAGTAAGCTTAACATCCATCGTGGGGAAAATGTTTGAGGGGCTATTGAGGGACTATATACAGGATTGTGTGACAAAAAAAAAAATTATAAGTGACAGCCAGCACGGTTTTACTAAGGACAGAAATGTCAAACTAACCTGATCTGTTTTTATGAAAAGGTGAGCAGAAGCCTAGATAGAGAAAAAAAGCTGTCTGCAACAGCCAACCCTATTTCCCAGCCACCACTAATATATGAAAGAAAGTTACAATTTTATTAGCTACTTATAGCTGGACAAACCACAATTAGGATTTAAAATTATCACCAGCCGAGATCGGACAAACACATGTATGACCTGATTGACCAGGCATATCTGTATGTAACATAGGATTATGTCTTCCCTATTCAGTTAAATTGTTAGTAACTAGTAGCAGCAATAGGTCCGATCAGCAGCAGTGTCTAAAATTTGAACAGCCCCCCCGACATGTTTCGCCACTAGGTAGCGTCCTCAGGGGTACACGGGGCTAATGGCGGCGCGGAATAAAGGAGATCCTGATATAGACACGTCAAATGACGTGTCAGAAGGTGTGTCGGGCCAATTGGCCAATAGCAATGAGGGAGACATAGAGGCCTCTCAGCTGTGTTCAGCCAGCGAATGAATGACATGATAAGGTGCCTCAATCAGACAGGGGAGGCGACGCATGCGCATAAAGGTAAAAGAACGACTTAGTGCACTCATCCGGATAAAAGTAGCGAATCGACTCGCGCCTGCGCAGATGCACAGAACCGCAACTTAGTATCGAAACGGCTCACTCTGGTCGTTGATGCATTAGCATCATATATAAAGACTCAGTTCACCCATCCAGATTCAAGCCGCAAGTCGAGTCGCGCCTGCGCACCTGCACAGAACAGCAACTTAGTACCAGAACGGGTCGCTCTAGCCAACGATGCATTAGCATCATATACACACTGAAACCCCTTGCCGTCTTTATAGAGAAGTGACATCCCAGCAAACATTCATGCACCTACAGTGCCGGCATACAGCGGGACAGGATTGGAATACAAGTCCCCGACAGTCAGTTGCTACATTGCAATCCACATAGCGGACTAGGTTGGTCAGCTAGGGGCTACCAAATCCAGTCAGGTCAATTCACAGCTAGAAGGTATCTCCAAACGCCCCTCCCAGGGATATACGACATTTCTGAAAATCAATCCAGGATCAATAAGTATACATAAGTATTACATCAGTGACTATAAAGCCGCCTCCAGCATGTGGTCAAAGCTATAATCCATGTAGATAGATGGATCAGTCTAACCTTTGATTAGAATTGATTATCATATTGTTACATTATTTTGTTATCAGTATAAGTTCTCCACTAACCGTAAAGAACGCAATGGCAGGTAAGTATTATTCACATTCTAAGTGGTTTATATATGTATATACATAATTCCCAGGGGTCCAAGGTATGGACAAAAACATCAACGAGAGAAATTCTCGATGTCCAACTGTGGAATTAGAGGAAAGCACTGAAGGTAAAACCCTCATTCAGACCTAATGGAGACATGGTATTAAGTTGATGAATCCACCTTGCCTCCTCCTGCAGAAGTTTACGATCCAAATTGCCCGCTCTAGGTCCCATTTTGACCTGGGCAATACCCCAAAATTTAAGCAACTTGGGATTACTTCCATGAAATTTGACAATGTGTCTAGAAAGGGCGGTATCCTCATTACAGGTCACCGCACTTATATGTCTAGAAACACGTCTCCTCAGTTCCTGAATGGTTTTACCCACGTATAACTTGGGACAGGGACATTTAGCAACATAGACCACTCCACTGCTCTGACAGTTCAGAAATTGTTCGATTCGGTATATCCTACCGTCGACTGGATTGGAAAAGTTTTTAACAGTCGGCATTAAGGGGCAGAAGGAACATCTGCCACACGGATGGAAACCCTTCAGAGGTGACTTGAGCCAAGTCGACGATACATTAGATTGTTTAGAATAATGGCTATGTACCAGGAATTCCCGCAGGTTCCTGCCCCTACGGTAAGTGACACTTGGATTAGCCATGACTGCATCTCTGAGGTCAGGGTCAGCCGTAAGTATAGCCCAATGTTTTTTCAAAATTTGGACCACCTGAGGAGAGCAGGCGTCAAAGGTGCCAATGCACCGAATAATTCCAGATGACTTTTTAGTGATATCGCCTCTACTTGACAACAAATCCCTCCTCTCGGTGGCCCTTGCTCTAGCATATGCCCTATGTAGCCACTTTTTAGGATAGCCGCGCGCTGTAAATTTGTTAAAAAGACCATCGCACTCAGTTTGAAAGGCCAATTCGCTCGAGCAGTTGCGTCTAGCCCTCAGATATTGGCCAATTGGTATGCCCCTCTTAAGGGCAGCGGGGTGGTAACTCTGCCAATGCAGAAGACTGTTGGTCGCGGTAGCCTTACGGAAAACATCCGTTTGGACACCGCCACCAGGATCCAACGATATCTTAAGATCAAGAAAATTTATGGTATGATCATGAATTTCATATGTAAATTTCATACCGATATTGTTGGTATTGAGCATAGACATGAAGTCACGGAAAGTGTTGACATCCCCATCCCAAAGGATGAGGATGTCATCAATATACCTCCCCCAAAAGGAGATGTGTGAGGTAAAAGAAGAAAAATTATCAGAAAAAACTATAGTGTCTTCCCACCACCCTAAAAAGAGGTTGGCATAAGTGGGTGCACAAACCGTACCCATCGCCGTACCTTTTATTTGGTGGTAATATTTATGATCAAAAATGAAATAATTGTGAGTGAGTAAGAAACGCAAAAGTGACAAAACGAAATCATTGTGACGTTGAAATTGAATGCCTTTAGTGTTCAGAAAATGTTTGACAGCAGTGAGTCCTAATTTGTGCTGAATGTTGGTGTAAAGTGACTCCACGTCTATGCTCGCTATCATTGTAGTAGAAGTAACGTTGATCTCATGGATCCTGGTGACGGTGTCCTTAGTGTCCCTAAGGTAAGAGGACAGAGAGGAGACAAACGGCATTAACATTTCGTTGACATAGAGGCTAATACCCTGTGTCAGACTGTCATTACCCGACACAATGGGTCTGCCAGGAAGAGGAGAAGTTGCCTTATGAACCTTTGGCAGCGCATAAAAGGTCGCCAAAGTGGGGGTGGAATTGTAGAGGCACTTAAATTCATCAGTAGTGATGAACTTCTCATTCCTAGCACCATTGAGGAGGGAATATAATTCGGTAAGATATTTAACTGTAGGATTTACATCCAGAGTGACATAGGTGGTATTATCATCAAGTAATCTATGAACCATGCGAACATAGTCAGCATGGCTCATAATTACAATGTTACCCCCCTTGTCAGAGGGTTTGAAGACTAAATTATCATCTCTGCACAAAGTGTCCAATGCCTGCCTCTCATCATCATTAAGATTACTAAAGCCATAGGATTTCCTGGTCTTAAGTTTTTTAAGGTCGTTACACACCATCCTGACAAAGGTATCGATATGGCTATACTGTGAGAATGGAGGTGTGAGCTTAGACTTAGGGCGCAAAGTTGAAAGTGGTCCAACAACATCCACAACACCAAATTCGCTCTCATGGAGCAAACTTTCAAGATCCCTCAAGGTGTTACATTCTGTACGATCCAGAGAGATTTTTTCAGATATATTACCCTTGAAGTACTTATGTAGTGCCAATTTACGTGCAAAAAGGTTGATGTCCTTAACCCACGTAAATTCATCGTAAGATGGAGTAGGAGTATATGACAAGCCCTTTTTAAGTAAAGTTAGTTGGTAAGAATTTAGTTGGTATGAAGACAAATTTATTATCTGCATCTCATCATCTCTTTCTGCCTGTATATTCGATTTTATGATTTTGTCCCCCAGTTCAGACTGGGTGGACCTAAAAAAGGAAAAGTAGTGGGGGGACCAATACTTTGTTTCACTACATTGTCCCCTCCATATAGGGTTGGATTGGTACGAGAAGAGTGAGGGGTAGACAATATATTCACAGGGTTTGTTATGGATGTAGGAACAGGCATAGACGAAACAAAGGAGGAACTTAAGGTGTTGGAGGGACATGTTGCAGCACGGTTGGGAACACTAGTATTAAATTGCCTGGGCACAGACGGGGTTCTCTTAGAGAAACTTGGTCTGTTATTTTTTATTTTCCGTTTGCTACCAAGTCTAAGACTATCGTCACTATTCCTAAGTTCCTCCGTGCCTGAGGTGTCCGATTCAGAAAAATCGGTAAACACCGTACTACGTTTGGGCTTAGAGTAAGAATTGGTCTTATAAGTATAAACCTGTCCCAAATCAAAGTCTCTCCGGTCGCGAATGTATTTGCGATGTTTCCGTTCCTTTATTTCTCCCTGTAGTTTTTCTATGTTTTTCTGTAACCTAATCTCAGAGGTCCCAAACTCAGGACAGGAACTAAAAGCCTGTATGTCAACAATCTCCTTTTCAAGTTGAGCACTGACAGTGCTATAATTCTGTTTTTCAAACTCCAGTAAATACTGGAGCAAGCGCATAGAACTGTCAGTGAGGAGTTCTTCCCAGCCTTTAACAAAGGCTTTATTATCTCTATAGGAGTTCGGTGTGATATTGATCCTTAAACCTCTATATATGATTTTTTGTTGCAAATAAGTTTCCAGGCTTGCCACTTCCCAACAGGATCTGATATACTTCTGATAGGTTTTTTGGAGGTCCCTAAATGCTGTTTGGACGTCAAATTGTTGTAAGGGAATGTTACCTACAGAGAAGACATATGCCGCATCTGCAGATAAAGTCTCCAGGTCTGGCTTTCTAGACAGAAAACCTGCCATAGCAATGAGTCAATAACTAGATGAATAAAGCGTTCCAGGTGGGAACAGGGTCAAATAAACAGGGTGATTAACCCAGCAGTATTACAAAACGAACGAGGATATGACCCTTGGTAGCTGGCGGGCACAATATACATAAACATAGAAAAAAAGCTGTCTGCAACAGCCAACCCTATTTCCCAGCCACCACTAATATATGAAAGAAAGTTACAATTTTATTAGCTACTTATAGCTGGACAAACCACAATTAGGATTTAAAATTATCACCAGCCGAGATCGGACAAACACATGTATGACCTGATTGACCAGGCATATCTGTATGTAACATAGGATTATGTCTTCCCTATTCAGTTAAATTGTTAGTAACTAGTAGCAGCAATAGGTCCGATCAGCAGCAGTGTCTAAAATTTGAACAGCCCCCCCGACATGTTTCGCCACTAGGTAGCGTCCTCAGGGGTACACGGGGCTAATGGCGGCGCGGAATAAAGGAGATCCTGATATAGACACGTCAAATGACGTGTCAGAAGGTGTGTCGGGCCAATTGGCCAATAGCAATGAGGGAGACATAGAGGCCTCTCAGCTGTGTTCAGCCAGCGAATGAATGACATGATAAGGTGCCTCAATCAGACAGGGGAGGCGACGCATGCGCATAAAGGTAAAAGAACGACTTAGTGCACTCATCCGGATAAAAGTAGCGAATCGACTCGCGCCTGCGCAGATGCACAGAACCGCAACTTAGTATCGAAACGGCTCACTCTGGTCGTTGATGCATTAGCATCATATATAAAGACTCAGTTCACCCATCCAGATTCAAGCCGCAAGTCGAGTCGCGCCTGCGCACCTGCACAGAACAGCAACTTAGTACCAGAACGGGTCGCTCTAGCCAACGATGCATTAGCATCATATACACACTGAAACCCCTTGCCGTCTTTATAGAGAAGTGACATCCCAGCAAACATTCATGCACCTACAGTGCCGGCATACAGCGGGACAGGATTGGAATACAAGTCCCCGACAGTCAGTTGCTACATTGCAATCCACATAGCGGACTAGGTTGGTCAGCTAGGGGCTACCAAATCCAGTCAGGTCAATTCACAGCTAGAAGGTATCTCCAAACGCCCCTCCCAGGGATATACGACATTTCTGAAAATCAATCCAGGATCAATAAGTATACATAAGTATTACATCAGTGACTATAAAGCCGCCTCCAGCATGTGGTCAAAGCTATAATCCATGTAGATAGATGGATCAGTCTAACCTTTGATTAGAATTGATTATCATATTGTTACATTATTTTGTTATCAGTATAAGTTCTCCACTAACCGTAAAGAACGCAATGGCAGGTAAGTATTATTCACATTCTAAGTGGTTTATATATGTATATACATAATTCCCAGGGGTCCAAGGTATGGACAAAAACATCAACGAGAGAAATTCTCGATGTCCAACTGTGGAATTAGTGGAAAGCACTGAAGGTAAAACCCTCATTCAGACCTAATGGAGACATGGTATTAAGTTGATGAATCCACCTTGCCTCCTCCTGCAGAAGTTTACGATCCAAATTGCCCGCTCTAGGTCCCATTTTGACCTGGGCAATACCCCAAAATTTAAGCAACTTGGGATTACCTCCATGAAATTTGACAATGTGTCTAGAAAGGGCGGTATCCTCATTACAGGTCACCGCACTTATATGTCTAGAAACACGTCTCCTCAGTTCCTGAATGGTTTTACCCACGTATAACTTGGGACAGGGACATTTAGCAACATAGACCACTCCACTGCTCTGACAGTTCAGAAATTGTTCGATTCGGTATATCCTACCGTCGACTGGATTGGAAAAGTTTTTAACAGTCGGCATTAAGGGGCAGAAGGAACATCTGCCACACGGATGGAAACCCTTCAGAGGTGACTTGAGCCAAGTCGACGATACATTAGATTGTTTAGAATAATGGCTATGTACCAGGAATTCCCGCAGGTTCCTGCCCCTACGGTAAGTGACACTTGGATTAGCCATGACTGCATCTCTGAGGTCAGGGTCAGCCGTAAGTATAGCCCAATGTTTTTTCAAAATTTGGACCACCTGAGGAGAGCAGGCGTCAAAGGTGCCAATGCACCGAATAATTCCAGATGACTTTTTAGTGATATCGCCTCTACTTGACAACAAATCCCTCCTCTCGGTGGCCCTTGCTCTAGCATATGCCCTATGTAGCCACTTTTTAGGATAGCCGCGCGCTGTAAATTTGTTAAAAAGACCATCGCACTCAGTTTGAAAGGCCAATTCGCTCGAGCAGTTGCGTCTAGCCCTCAGATATTGGCCAATTGGTATGCCCCTCTTAAGGGCAGTGGGGTGACCACTTTGGCGACCTTTTATGCGCTGCCAAAGGTGCATAAGGCAACTTCTCCTCTTCCTGGCAGACCCATTGTGTCGGGTAATGACAGTCTGACACAGGGTATTAGCCTCTATGTCAACGAAATGTTAATGCCGTTTGTCTCCTCTCTGTCCTCTTACCTTAGGGACACTAAGGACACCGTCACCAGGATCCATGAGATCAACGTTACTTCTACTACAATGATAGCGAGCATAGACGTGGAGTCACTTTACACCAACATTCAGCACGAATTAGGACTCACTGCTGTCAAACATTTTCTGAACACTAAAGGCATTCAATTTCAACGTCACAATGATTTCGTTTTGTCACTTTTGCGTTTCTTACTCACTCACAATTATTTCATTTTTGATCATAAATATTACCACCAAATAAAAGGTACGGCGATGGGTACGGTTTGTGCACCCACTTATGCCAACCTCTTTTTAGGGTGGTGGGAAGACACTATAGTTTTTTCTGATAATTTTTCTTCTTTTACCTCACACATCTCCTTTTGGGGGAGGTATATTGATGACATCCTCATCCTTTGGGATGGGGATGTCAACACTTTCCGTGACTTCATGTCTATGCTCAATACCAACAATATCGGTATGAAATTTACATATGAAATTCATGATCATACCATAAATTTTCTTGATCTTAAGATATCGTTGGATCCTGGTGGCGGTGTCCAAACGGATGTTTTCCGTAAGGCTACCGCGACCAACAGTCTTCTGCATTGGCAGAGTTACCACCCCGCTGCCCTTAAGAGGGGCATACCAATTGGCCAATATCTGAGGGCTAGACGCAACTGCTCGAGCGAATTGGCCTTTCAAACTGAGTGCGATGGTCTTTTTAACAAATTTACAGCGCGCGGCTATCCTAAAAAGTGGCTACATAGGGCATATGCTAGAGCAAGGGCCACCGAGAGGAGGGATTTGTTGTCAAGTAGAGGCGATATCACTAAAAAGTCATCTGGAATTATTCGGTGCATTGGCACCTTTGACGCCTGCTCTCCTCAGGTGGTCCAAATTTTGAAAAAACATTGGGCTATACTTACGGCTGACCCTGACCTCAGAGATGCAGTCATGGCTAATCCAAGTGTCACTTACCGTAGGGGCAGGAACCTGCGGGAATTCCTGGTACATAGCCATTATTCTAAACAATCTAATGTATCGTCGACTTGGCTCAAGTCACCTCTGAAGGGTTTCCATCCGTGTGGCAGATGTTCCTTCTGCCCCTTAATGCCGACTGTTAAAAACTTTTCCAATCCAGTCGACGGTAGGATATACCGAATCGAACAATTTCTGAACTGTCAGAGCAGTGGAGTGGTCTATGTTGCTAAATGTCCCTGTCCCAAGTTATACGTGGGTACAACCATTCAGGAACTGAGGAGACGTGTTTCTAGACATATAAGTGCGGTGACCTGTAATGAGGATACCGCCCTTTCTAGACACATTGTCAAATTTCATGGAGGTAATCCCAAGTTGCTTAAATTTTGGGGTATTGCCCAGGTCAAAATGGGACCTAGAGCGGGCAATTTGGATCGTAAACTTCTGCAGGAGGAGGCAAGGTGGATTCATCAACTTAATACCATGTCTCCATTAGGTCTGAATGAGGGTTTTACCTTCAGTGCTTTCCTCTAATTCCACAGTTGGACATCGAGAATTTCTCTCGTTGATGTTTTTGTCCATACCTTGGACCCCTGGGAATTATGTATATACATATATAAACCACTTAGAATGTGAATAATACTTACCTGCCATTGCGTTCTTTACGGTTAGTGGAGAACTTATACTGATAACAAAATAATGTAACAATATGATAATCAATTCTAATCAAAGGTTAGACTGATCCATCTATCTACATGGATTATAGCTTTGACCACATGCTGGAGGCGGCTTTATAGTCACTGATGTAATACTTATGTATACTTATTGATCCTGGATTGATTTTCAGAAATGTCGTATATCCCTGGGAGGGGCGTTTGGAGATACCTTCTAGCTGTGAATTGACCTGACTGGATTTGGTAGCCCCTAGCTGACCAACCTAGTCCGCTATGTGGATTGCAATGTAGCAACTGACTGTCGGGGACTTGTATTCCAATCCTGTCCCGCTGTATGCCGGCACTGTAGGTGCATGAATGTTTGCTGGGATGTCACTTCTCTATAAAGACGGCAAGGGGTTTCAGTGTGTATATGATGCTAATGCATCGTTGGCTAGAGCGACCCGTTCTAGTACTAAGTTGCTGTTCTGTGCAGGTGCGCAGGCGCGACTCGACTTGCGGCTTGAATCTGGATGGGTGAACTGAGTCTTTATATATGATGCTAATGCATCAACGACCAGAGTGAGCCGTTTCGATACTAAGTTGCGGTTCTGTGCATCTGCGCAGGCGCGAGTCGATTCGCTACTTTTATCCGGATGAGTGCACTAAGTCGTTCTTTTACCTTTATGCGCATGCGTCGCCTCCCCTGTCTGATTGAGGCACCTTATCATGTCATTCATTCGCTGGCTGAACACAGCTGAGAGGCCTCTATGTCTCCCTCATTGCTATTGGCCAATTGGCCCGACACACCTTCTGACACGTCATTTGACGTGTCTATATCAGGATCTCCTTTATTCCGCGCCGCCATTAGCCCCGTGTACCCCTGAGGACGCTACCTAGTGGCGAAACATGTCGGGGGGGCTGTTCAAATTTTAGACACTGCTGCTGATCGGACCTATTGCTGCTACTAGTTACTAACAATTTAACTGAATAGGGAAGACATAATCCTATGTTACATACAGATATGCCTGGTCAATCAGGTCATACATGTGTTTGTCCGATCTCGGCTGGTGATAATTTTAAATCCTAATTGTGGTTTGTCCAGCTATAAGTAGCTAATAAAATTGTAACTTTCTTTCATATATTAGTGGTGGCTGGGAAATAGGGTTGGCTGTTGCAGACAGCTTTTTTTCTATGTTTATGTATATTGTGCCCGCCAGCTACCAAGGGTCATATCCTCGTTCGAAGCCTAGATAGAGGGGCCGCTGTGGATATAGTGTTTTTGGACTTTGCAAAGGCATTTGACACTGTCCCCCATAGATGTCTAATGGGTAAATTAAGGAGTCGGACTATAGGTTTAGAAAATATAGTTTGTAATTGGATTGAGAATTGGCTCAAGGACCGTATCCAGAGAGTTGTGGTCAATGATTCCTACTCTGAATGGTCCCCAGTAATCAGTGGTGTACCCCAGGGTTCAGTGCTGGGACCACTATTATTCAACTTATTTATTAATGATATAGAGGATGGTATTAATAGCACTATTTCTATTTTTGCAGATGACACCCAGCTATGTAATATAGTTCAGTCTATGGAAGATGTTCGTGAATTGCAAGCAGATTTAAATAAACTTAGTGTTTGGGCATCCAGTTGGCAAATGAAGTTTAATGTAGATAAATGTAAAGTTATAGCATCTGGGTACCAACAACCTGCATGCATCATATGTCCTAGGGGGAGCTACACTGGGGGAGTCACTTGTTGAGAAGGATCTGGGTGTACTTGTAAATCATAAACTAAATAACAGCATGCAGTGTCAATCAGCTCCTTCAAAGGCCAGCAGGATATTGTCGTGTATTAAAAGAGGCATGGACTCGTGGGACAGGGATATAATATTGCCACTTTACAAAGCATTAGTGAGGCCTCATCTAGAATATGCAGTTCAGTTCTGGGCTCCAGTTCATAGAAAGGATGCCCTGGAGTTGGAAAAAATACAAAGAAGAGCAACAAAGCTAATAAGGGGCATGTAGAATCTAAGTTATGAGGAAAGATTAAAATAATTAAACCTATTTAGCCTTGAAAAAAAGACGACTAAGGAGGGACATGATTAATTTATAGAAATATATTAATGGCACATACAAAAAATATGGTGTTATCCTGTTCCATGTAAAACCCCCTCAAAAAACAAGGGGGCACTCCCTCCGTCTGGAGAAAAAAAGGTTCAACCTGCAGAGGCGACAAGCCTTCTTTACTGTGAGAACTGTGAATCTATGGAATAGTCACCGCAGGAGCTGGTCACAGCAGGGACATTAGATAGCTTTAAAAAAGGGTTAGATAATTTCCTAGAACAAAAAAGTATTAGCTCCTATGTGTAGAAATGTTTCCCTTCCCTTTTCCCGTCCCTTGGTTGAACTTGATGGACATGTGTCTTTTTTCAGTCGTACTAACTATGTAACTATGTCATTTCTGGAACTAATTTTGACTGTTGATGGGTGAACCACTGCATTGGTATATATTTACTTGCATATACTGCAGCAGACATTTGTTTTTCTTTTTGTTTCTATACATTTTTCGTTAACTTAGTGCAGACGTTGTGAAAAACAACGGTGCGAAACATAGCTTTAATTTACATTCTGCAACTTGCCCAGTCTATTCCAGAGAAGCAGCAGTTTTCACCCTTTGCATGGCTGAAACCTGTGGCAAATCCTCTGCGAAATCTGCCACGTCTGGATGAACCCTCAAATATGCAAATTTTGCAGCAAATTTGTTGCGTAATTGCCACGAATTTGCGGCAAAATCAGCAGTGAAAAATTTCCGCCAAGTCTGAAGGTGCCCTAAAAGACTCATTGCAAGTTACTCCAAACGTTTGATTGCAGTTGTTACTCCCGAGGGTGGCACAACCAGTTATTAGGTTTAGAGGGGCAATTACTTTTTCACATGGATGATATACAGTAAGTTTTGAATACATCTTTATACTTAATAAATGGAATCATCACTCAAATGATGCATTTTGTGTTGTCTTTATCTTATATTAAAAGTAGTTGCTTGATCTGAAATATTTAAATGTGACAAATCAGCACAAATAGAATAAAGCAGGTGGGGACAAATACTTTTTCAGAGCACTGTATATAGTATATGAGAAAATAAGTGAAGAAACATAGAAAGACTGTTTTAACCGCTAGTATATTCTGTTATACCACAGGCCAGATATGGAAATGAAAAGTAAACAAATATTAAAATGCAATAACAAATCATTTAGAGCTAAGGGTATGTTCACACACAGTGGTTTCAGATGTAATTTGGACTGTTTACGCCTCGAATTATGCCTGAAAAAACGGCACCATTACTCCTCCAAACATCTGCCCATTGCTTGCAATGGGATTTACGGTGTTCTGTTCCCACGAGGCTTAATTTTCTGCGTCGCTGTCAAAATACGGCGCGTAAAAAGACACCCACAAAAAAGAAGTGCAGGTCACTTCTTGGGACGTTTTTGGAGGCGTTTTCATTGACTCCATTGAAAAACAGCTACAATAATGGGCGTAAAATACGCCGCGAAAAACGTTTTCAGGAGCTGTTTTCGCTTGAAAACAGCTCCGTATCTTCAGACTTTTTTGCTAAGCGTGTGAACTTACCCTAATTGTGTTAACAATTTCCTTTAAATTTAACCTTAAAAATTATTTTGCTGGCAAAAATAGTGTTCGAATAAGTCACTAAAAACATGATTCTTAATGTTTCCTGTAAAATCAATGACAAATTTATGGAAGTCGTTGTTTGATCACTGGAGCTGCTGTTTACACCACCTGGCAAAATGAAATGGCACAATGAGCAAGGTAAATTGCCCCATTTGCAAATACGTTCTTTTCAATGTAATACTGCATTGGGCAACTAATGGCTGTGGGAAGAACTACCTAAATCATTTGCAGAAGCAAACGTGACACACAGCCTATATGAGCATGCCATGAAGCCTTTGTCTGCCAGCTGGAACATAAAGTCAGCTGCATTCACATGCCTCAAATAAGAAGCTGGCAATTTCACAATACAGCAAGCAAGAAGCAAGTGGACAAAGTAACCTACAATTGATGTTAGTGTATTCTGTTCTTTGTATGTTCCCTAATATATGACATGTAAGAGAAAAGGAAAATGGATTAGGAAGCAGGAGAATGTGTGGGTATGATTTAAGGAGTATCTGCTCTCAGCATTTACCTAATCCACAGGCAGGAAAATATATGGTGTATTCACACGGTTGATGTATTATTACAGAGTTTTTGCAAAACAAGTACAAAGCTCTCCGTCATAGGCAGGCAGATCATCACACAGTGAATGGTTACCCAAAAGCCAATTGTTCACTTGGTTTTGACCTCACAAATATTGTATGTAAACGCACTTAAAGGCTAACGTAAAACCTTTGAAGGGCATTTTTAAAAAAAAATAAAAAGGTCTATCAGTGTGATTGGTGCAACTTTATAAATAGTTTTTATTAAAAGTTATTTTTACTTTTTGAGATACAGCTGCTCTGTATCCTGCATAAAGAGCAGCTGTATCGTTCGCTAAATCCTGTTCCCGTCAAGTCCGCGGGACTGACAGGTTCAGTGAAAGCGGGTCCTGCGTGTCTCTGACATAAATTCATAACTTAGATATGATAGATTACAGGTGGATCCTGCTTGTCAGAGAAACCAGGACCCGATGACACTGAACCCCCGAGGTCCGCGGGGGTGACGGATTCAGGTCTTAGCGAACCATACAGCTGCTCTATATAGAGAACACAGAACAGCTGTATCTAAAAAAGTTACAATTATTTTTAATAAAAACTACTTAGAAAGTTGCACCAATCACACTGATTGACCGTTTTATTTATTTTTTTAAAAATGCCTTTCAAAGGTGTACATATACTTTAATGCTCGTCCTGGTAAATATTTTGTGGGGTATTAGAAGTGACTCATAATAATGCTTACAGCTTATATTAGGGCTACATAACTAATCTAAAATAAATTATATACTGTAGTATATACTCTCTATTTATGTCTTTGCATTAAAACAAAACTACAATGATGTGCTGCTGTAAAGATTAAAAATTAAAATTGATTTATGAATCCATGTGCCAGGAGAGAGGCCAGGTTGTTCTATATGTCCTATACTCTATCCCATCTTCTCATAATTTCAGGGAAGGAAAATCAAGATTTTAAGAAAATCAATGAAAAAAAGAGTATGTTGCATTAAAAACACCTCTCTCCCATACAACACTAATACCAACATGTGCTTGTAAATAAGCCTTTTATGCATAGGATTTCACATGTTAGAGCTCAGAGCTATTCTTCCTACTATAAATAGGGAACAAATCACAGAATATGGGATCAAATTTACTTAAAATCACCAAAAAGCAAAAAGGCAATACTTTCTGATACATGGGCAGGTTAAAACACCAGTTCCCAGCAGGATGCAGACAAGCCACAATGCTACATGTGCACAGGTGCAAAATACTGATGAACTGCCACCCATACACCTATCATTCATGGGGGGGGGTAAATGGCTGCTTAGTATTACCATTGCACACAGATATGTCTTATATAAATGAGCCAGTCACATGGTTGTGTGTAGTGCACGATGCTGGCTTACAGCCTATCAGCTACTATTACATCAGGCAGGCTGCCCAGCACCTCCTAGGTGTACCACAAATAGTACTGACATTCCATTCTCCCCCAACATTACATTGCCAGGCTTTTTGCAGGACACAAGAGGCTTCTCCTATAGAAGAAAGGCGGAAAAGATAAGTTTATATTCAGATGAAGTACTACTATTTTTGGAAGACTATAGAATATCATAGTTCTTTTTTTTACTTGGGTGCTCTTTCAAGAATAAAAATGAATTGAAACAAATTTATGTTACGACCCTTAGATACTCCAATTACTAGCACTAGCTTACCCCTTAAAGTATTGGAAATGGGGAGAAGTTTTAAATACATATAAAACCAAATCTCACAGAATCCATGTGATTTTAAAAAATTGAATCTTTTACCGCTAATTCATAAAATGAGAGATAAAGTCAGGATATGGAAAAGGCTCCCTATCCCCTTCTCTGCTGGTGTAGCATTAGTTAAAATGGTCTCACCCCAAATACTTATTTTTTTTTGTCGAACGAACGCTCCTTTGTGGATAGGGGGGAAGTTTTTCAAAATCATTGACACACATCAATAATTTCATTTGGAAATGAAAGTGTTTCAGAATAAAACAGACGTTATACTCACCGGCACCTGCGACCACAGGATAGTTGTAGTTTGCCGGCGTCTACCTCCCCGGAGATGCCAGCACACGCGGTTGCACTGCTCCACTGTTTTCCTCAGGGTTTGTGCGCACGCTCGTTTCTGGCCTTAAAAGGCCAACGCGTGCATCTGTAAAATGGTCCCTACCCAATCCCAATGCACCCTGGTCTATAAAAAGGACTCTGCCCTCTTCCTCCTTGCCAGAGCATTGTTGTGTCTTCCCATGTTTGTTTGCAAATGGTCCCTTAGTTGTATCCTGTATCCTGTGTTCCCGTATCCTGTATCCCATATCCAGTAATTGTGTTTCTTCCAGTGCAAAGTCTAGTGTCGGAGTCGAGTTCACCATCTGTGCCAAGTGTCATCTGTGCTAAGTGTAATCTGTGCGAAATGTCTGCCAAATCTTCTATCCAGGTACTCTTGTACTAAAGACTATCACTGACTATTGCTTGGCCAGCTGCTACTGCGCTACGGCGGAGCGGCCTAGTGGGTCCACATACGCCATAGCCGTGACAACATCCCCTACGTAAAATTCAGGGATAGACTAAACTCTATAGCTGGAAAAACATGTCACCCAAAACACCATTTTGGAACAATAGATATATTAAGGAAATAGGTTATTTTCCACACTAGGACTACTGGGTTAGAAAGGGTATTAGACTGGTTAAAAATGTGTTGCACAATGAAGAACTAAAACCATCTTATGTAGGATACAGTCCTAGAAGACATAAGAGAGTCAAACAAGGCAATTGGCGGCACTTGCGATTCCACAAAAATAAAAACATACTCCCTACCTTTGCTGGTCTCCTATATTGGCGTGTCCCTGCCGGAAGGTGAGATGATGTAGCCATCTCGTGATCAATGCAGCCAATCACAGTTCGCAGCGGTCACATGTCGTACCTGCTGACACGGGCAAGTCGGGAGACCAGGGGAGGAGGTGTGTTTATTTTTTTATTAATCTCCTCTTCTCCCCACTTCTCTTTCTATTATCGTCAAAATAGCGACCGCCACTCGCCAGAGGTCACCATTTTAATAATTTGTGCGCTGTGAAGCCAAAAGCTTCATATTTCAACAAATCAAAAACTTTTGGGAAATTCAGACCGAATTTGATTTGTGCCAAATTGGTTCGGATATTTCTAATCTTATGTGTTGCAGGAAGAATTTCCTATCCTACAACATACCTTTTACTATTTCTTTTATTTCCAGATAGAGCATATTAATTTAGCCAATAAAAAGGTCTTAGAATTTTGTGGTGAAGAACGGCAGGGTTATAGAAATACTGTTAGCAAATACAACAATAGACCACTAATACGCCTTTTTACGTGATTCACTAATGGGCTTTAGGCTAGGCTGACGCCTTTTCACGTCAGCCTAGTCTAAGTCCTGCACGGGTCTCCCGTGCAGGCAGGAGCCGGGGCTCTGCTGCCTGATGACAGCTGAGCTCCTGCTCCAACGCCCGCGATCGAAGTTTACTTCGATCGCGGCCGTTTAACCCGTTAAATGCCGCCGTCAATAGCGACCGCGGCATTTAACTTTGTTTACAGAGGGAGTGAGCTCCCTCTGTCACCCATCGGCGGCCCGCGAATGCAATCGCGGGTCTCCGATGGGGTGTCATGGCAGCCGGGGGACTGATAAAAGCCCCCAGGTCTGCCCTGGACATATGCCTGTTAGGACGCGCCGGAGGCACGTCCTAACAGATTGCCTGTCAGATTTACACTGACAGGCAATAATGCTCTGGTATACGAAGTATACCAGAGCATTATAGCAGCGATCGGAATATCGCACAGTAAAGTCCCCTAGTGGGACTAATAAAATAAGTCATCAAAGTGAAATAAAGATTATTAATAAAAAGTACAGTAAAAAAATAAATAAAACCATTTTTTTCCATAAAAAGTGGTTTTATTTAGTAAAAGTGTAAAAAAAAAAAAAAAAGTACACATATGTGGTATCGCCGCGACCGTAATGACTCCATTAATAAAGTTAATATGTCATTTAAACCGCAAAGTGAACACCGTAAAAAAAAAAACGCAAAAAACTATGGCGAAATTGCAATTTTTTTCCATTGCCCCCCAAAAAAGTCATAATAAAAATGAATCAATAAGTCCCATGCACCCCAAAACAGTACCATTCAAAACTACGTCTTGTCCCGCAGAAAACAAGCCCAAAAAATCACTACATTGATGGAAAAATAAAAAAATTACGACTCTTGGAAAGCGACGATGCAAAAACAAATAATTTTAGTTCAAAAGTGTTTTTATTGTGCAGAAGTCGTAAAACATAAAAAAAACTCTACATATGTGGTATCGCCGTAATCGTACCGACCCATAGAATAAAGGTATCATGTTATTTACGTCGCATAGTGAACGGCGTCAATTTAAAAACGCATAGAACAATGGCGGAATTTCAGGTTTTTTTTATAATCCCCCCCAAAAAGGTTAATAAAAGTTAATATAAAAATTATATGTACCCAAAAATGGTGCTATTAAAAAGCACAACTAATCCCGCAAAAAACAAGTCCTCATACAGCTATGTAGACGAAAAAATAAAAACGTTATAGCTCTTTGAATGCGACTATAGAAAAACGAATAAAATAGCTTGGTCATTAAGGCCTAAAATGGGCTGGTCACTAAGGGGTTAATTTTAAAACTGTGTAATCTTTTGTTAAGGCTAGATCTCAACACTAATCCACTGCCATCTAAAAAAAAACATTGGAGGGGATGTTGATAATTGTGAAGTAAATCAATGGGAAAAGATCTTAAGAGATATTTCAGATGTCTCAATAGGCTCAATGGCTAAAGAAATCTCAGTGGTTGATTGCATAGCCTACCTCACATTTAAAGTCACAGGAGACCTTTCCTCCATTCTTTGTGGATAAATCATCTGAGTCTCTTTAACTTCAGCAATTTGCTCCATCAACAACTGGTTGGTTTGTTGTTGGGGCTGTAGTTGTGTAGTTGCACATCAGTTGCTTCCTGCTGGGCCTGCAAAGCCTCTGAATGAATTTGTCGTTGCTGTTCCATTGCTTTGGGCTGTTGCCTGCTGGCCTGCACCAGTTGTTTAACCCCTTAAGGACATGGCCAATTTGACTTTTTTCATTTTTGTTTTTTCCTTCCTGCCTTCCAAAAGCCATAACTTTTTTATTTCTTCGTCAACATAGCCATATTAGGGCTTATTTTTTGCGGGACAATTTTTAGTTTTTCATGGCCCCATTTATTGTACTGCATAATGTGCTGTGAAGCTGAAAAACAATTATTTGTGGGGTGATATGGGCAAAAAACAGCGATCACACTATTGTTTTTTTGTTTTTTTACGGCGTTCATCAGGTGGTAAAAATGACATATTTACCTTATTCTACAGGTCGATACGATTACAGTGATACCAAATTTATATGTTTTTATGTTTTACCACTTTTAAAAAAATAAAACTGTTTGCTTAAAAAAAAAACAATTTTTATTTTTCCATCAATTTAGCGGTGTGAGGGCTTGAATTTTGAGGGGCAAGCTGTAGTCTTCACCAATACCATTTTGGGGTACATGTGACTTTTTGATCACTTTTTATTCAATTGTTTTGGAGAGCTAAGGTAACCAAAAAACAGCAAATTGCATGTTTTATAAATATTTTTTTTACGACGTTCACCAAGCTGGTTAAACAACGCTTTATTTTGATAGTTTGGACTTTTACGGACATGGCAATACCAGTTATGTTAACTTTTATTTCTTTTAATATTGCTTTAGGGAAAAAATGGGAAAAGGTTTTTTTTTCTAACTTTTAATACTTTTTTTTGGAACATGAAAAAAAACTTTATTTAATTGTTTTTTAAATTTTTTATTAGTCCCCCTAGGGACTAATTCAAGTCTAATACTAATGTATTGCAGTATATCGTGATTCTGACAGGCCTGCAAAGGAGTACAAAAATGGCACATGCATCTTAACCCCTTCCCGACATTTGACGTACATGTACGCCATGGAAAGCATTGACTTCCCACAAAATGCCGTACATGTACGTCAAACGTTTGGCACCGGCTCAGAAGCTGAGTCGGTGCCATCATCGTCGGATCTCAGCTGTATCTTACAGCTGACATCCGACTGTAACGGCGGGGACCGAAATTAGCTTCGATCCCCGCCATTAACCCCTTAAGTGCAGCGCTCAAACGCGATCGCTGCACTTAAGGTGTTTGCAGCTCATCGGAGCCCCAGCAATGAAATTGCCGGAGTTCCGGTGGCTGCAATGGCAACCGGAGGCCTAATACTGGCCTCCCGGTCTGCCTAGCACCGAAGCCGGTCAAGATCCGCCTGGCGGCGGAGCCTGATCGGCTTCCGTAGCTGCCGGCAAGATGGCGCCGGGTCAGGAGCTGATCCAGCGTCATCAGCGGTGGAGGTCAGCTGTACTGTACAGCTGACATCCACCTGTAACGGCAGGAACCGGAGCTAGCTCCGATCCCTGCCATTAACCCCTTCGATGCAGCAATCGAAAGCGATTGCTGCATCGTAGCGGTTACTAGCAGATCGCCAGCCCTGACAGGCAATCGGGACTGGCGACTGCTGTTATGGCAACAGGAGACACAATGGTCTCCTGCTCTGCCATTACGGAAGCCGATTTAGGCCCCGCCGGGAGGCGAAGCCTAAACGGCTTGCTGTCAGTGAATGACTGACAGATCTAATACATTGCACTACATAGGTAGTGCAATGTATTAGAAAAAAAAAAATCTGACCGTTGGACCTTCAAGTCCCCTAGTGGGACTTGAGAAAAAGTGTAAAAAAAGTATAAAAAAGTGTAAAAAAAAGTGCAAAAAATAAAAGTTTGAAAACAATAAAAGTTTCAAGTAATCAAATAAAACACAATCCCCCTTTTACTCTTATCAAGTCCTTTATTATTGAAAAATAATAATAAACCATATGTATTTGGTATCGCCACGACCGTAACGACCGGAGGTATCAAAATATTATATTATTTATTGCACGCGGTGAACAGCGTAAAAAAAACCCGTAAAAAACGTTACCAGAGTTTCTGTTTTTTGGTCACTTTGCCCTACAAATATTACAATAAAAAGTGATCAAAAAGTCGCACGTATCCAAAAATGGTACCTATAAAAACTATAGCTCGTCCCGCAAAAAACAAGCCCTCATACACGTCCGTCGACAAAAAAATTAAAAAGTTATGGTTCTCACAACTTGGCGACAGAAAAAATACATTCTTTTTACAAAAGTAATTTTATTGTGAAAAAAGTTGTAAAACATAAAAAAGTGCAATAAATTAGGTATCGCCGGAATCGTACTGACCCGCAGAATAAAGTTAACATGTAATTTATAACGCATGGTGAACGCTGTATAAAAAAAACAAAAAAAGCTGTGCCAGAATTGCGTTTTTTTGTTTACCTGGCATCCCAAAAAATAGGATAAAAGGTGATCAAAAAGTCGCATGTACCCCAAAATGGTACCAACTGGTAATAACTACAGCTCGTCCCGCAACAAACCAGCCCTCATACCGCTACGTCTATGAAAAATAAAATTAGTTATGGCTCCAATAAGTCAGGAAATAAAAAAATATGCAGTTGTGCCCGAGGGGAACATTTCTTCAGTTTCAAGAGGCGATTTATCAAGGACCTAAAATTAGGGAACCAGGAAGGGGAGGGCCCAAACATATCCGCTGGAAGCGACGATGCCCGTATTATACCAGGATAATACTTTCCCAGCAAAATTCCCCAAACTACAAAGGCGCGGAGTGTGGACCAAAAGGGGGATAAGAAATGACACCATTTATCAGTGCGACACCGGCCTGTGCAGAAAGGATTGCTTCACAGCGTAACACACATCTATGGATTATTTTTATTTTTTTATACCACCTGACTATGCCCCTTATATACTCCGCCCCGCTTACATGTACCCCCACATTATAAAACACCAGCAATACTCAAACAAATATAGTACCAAGCAAAATCCGCTCTCCAAAAGCCAAATGGTGCTCCCTCGGCCCTGAACCCTGCAGCGTCCCCAAACAGCAGTTTCCTTCAACATATATGGCATCGTCATACCCGGGAGAACCCTTTTAACAATTTTTGGGGTGTGTCTCCAGCGTCATAAGCTGGGCATGACATATTTGCCACTGAATGGCATATCTAGGGAAAAATATACATTTTTAATTTGCACCATCCACAGCGCATTCATTTATGGAAAAGACCTGTGGGTTGAAAATGCTCACTACACCCCTTAATAAATACCTTGAGGGGTGCAGTTCCATAGTGGGGGTCACTTATCAGGGGTTTCTTTTTATTATTTCACATCTGAGCCTCTGCAGTTGTGAACCAATACTTTGTAAATCGCCAAATGAGGCCTCCACTCCGCATGGTACTCTTCACTTCTGAGCCCTGTCATATGTCCAGATAAAAGATTAGTGCCCCATGTAGGGTGTTTCTAAAACCGGGAAACACCGCATAATAATTAGAGAGCTGTCTTGTTATGGTGGCACAAGCCAGGCACCACATATTGGCATATCTATGGAAAAAAATCCCATTTTCACTCTGCAACATTGAGCGCACACTAATTTCTACAAAACACCTGCAGGGTTAAAATGCTTACTACACCCCTTGGTAAATGCATTGAGGGGTGTAGTTTCCAAAATGGGGTCACTTCTGGGGGGTTTCCACTGTTTTGGGCCCACAGGTGCCCAGAAACCAATCCAGCAACATCTGCACTCCAAATGGCGGTCCTTCCCATCTGAGCCCTGCGGTTTGCCCAAACAGCAGTTTATGACCACATATGGGGTATTGCCGTACTCGGGAGAAATAGCTTTACAAATGTTGGGTTCTTTTTTTCCTTTATTTGTTGAGAAAATGAAAAAATTTGCGCTAAAGCTACGTCTTATTGAAGAAAAAGGACTGTTTTTATTTTCACTGCCTAATTCTAATAAATTCTATGAAACATCTGTGGGGTCAAAATGCTCACTACACCCCTAGATGCATTCCTCAAGAGGTGTAGTTTCCTAAATGGAGTCCCTTTTTGGGCGTTTTCATTGTTTTGTCCCCTCAGGGGCTTTGCAAATGTGACATGGCCGCCGCAAACCATTCCTGCTAAATGTGATCTCAAAAAGCCAAATAGTGCTCTTTCCCTTCTAAGCCCTGCCGTGTGTCTAAACAGCCGTTTATTACTGCATGTGGGGTATTGTTTTACTCGGGAGAAATTGCTTTACAAATTTTGTGGTGCTTTTTCTCCTTCAGTCCTTCTGGAAATGAGAAAAAATTAGCTAAACCTACATTTTCTTTGAAAAAATGTAGATTATTATTTTCAGGGCCTACTTCCAATAATTTCTGCAAAAAAACTGTGGTGTCAAATCGCTCACTATACCCCTAGATAAATTTCCTCAATGGGTGTAGTTTCCAAAATGGGGTCACTTGTGGGGGGTTTCCACTGTTTTATCCCCTCAGGGGCTTTGTAAATGTGACATGGCCTCCGCAAACCATTCCTGCTAAATGTGAACTCCAAAAGCCAAATAGCGCTCTTTCCCTTCTCAGCCACGCCGTGTCTCCAAACAGCCGTTTATTACCACATGTGGGGTATTGTTTTACTCGGGAGAAATTTCTTTACAAATTTTATGGTGCTTTTTCTCCTTTAGTCCTTGTGGAAATGAAAAAAAATTAGCTAAACCTACATTTTATTTGAAAAAATGTAGATTTGAATTTTCACAGCCTACTTGCAAAAATTTCTGCAAAAAACCTGTGGGGTCAAAATGCTCACTATACCCCTAGATAATTTCCTCAAGGGGTATAGTTTCCAAAATGGGGTCACTTGTTTGGGGTTTCCACTGTTTTGTCACCTCAGGGGCTTTGTAAATGTGACATGGCCTCCGCAAACCATTCCTGCTAAATGTGAACTCCAAAAGCCAAATAGCGCTTTTTCCCTTCTCAGCCACGCCGTGTCTCCAAAAAACAGTTTATTACCGCATGTGAGGTATTGTTTTAATCGGGAAAAATTGCTTTACAAATTTTGCGGTGCTTTTTCTCCTTTAGTCCTTGTGGAAATGAGAAAAAAAATCGCTAAACCTACATTTTCTTTGAAGAAATGTTGATTTTAATTTTCACGGCCTACTTCCAATAATTTCTGTAAAAAACCTGTGCGGTCAAAATGCTCACTACACCCCTAGATAATTTCCTTGAGGTGTCTAGTTTCCCAGATGGGGTCACTTTTCGTTGATTTTGACTGTTTTGGCACCGCAAGAGCCCTTCAAACCTGACATGGTGCCTAAAATATATTCTAACAAAAATAAGGCCCCAAAATCCACTAGGTGCTCCTTTGCTTCTGAGGCCGGTGCTTCAGTCCAGTAGCACGCTACGGCCACATGTGGGATATTTCCTAAAACTGCAGAAACTGGGCAACAAATATTGAGTTGCATTTCTCTGGTAAAACCTTCTGTTTTATAAAAAAAATTGTATTAAAAATTTATTTCTGCAGAAAAATATGAAATTTGTAAATTTCACCTCTACTTTGCTTTAATTCCTGTGAAATGTGTAAAGGGTTAAGACATTTTCTAAATGCTGTTTTGAATACTTTGAGGGGTGAAGTTTTTAAAATGGGGTGACTTTTTTGGGGTTTCTAATATATAAGGCCCTCAAAACCACTTCACAACTGAACTGGCCCCTGTAAAAATAGCCTTTTGACATTTTCTTGAAAATGTGAGAAATTGCTGCTAAAGTTCTAAGCCTTGTGAGGTCATAGAAAAATAAAAGGATGTTCAAAAAACTATGCCAATCTAAAGTAGACATATGGGTGATGTTAATTAGCAACAATTTGGTGTGGTATAACTGCCTGTCTTACAAGCAGATACATTTAAATTGAGAAAAATTCTAATTTTTGCAATTTTTCGCTACTTTTTGGTGTTTTTCACAATTAAATACTGAACATATCGAGCAAATTTTGCCAGTAACATAAAGTCCAATGTGTCACGAGAAAACAATCTCAGAATCGCTTGGATAGGTGAAAGCATTCCGGAGTTATTACCACATAAAGTGACACATGTCAGATTTGAAAAATGAGGCTCTGTCAGGAAGGTCAAAAGTGGCTAAAGAGGGAAGGGGTTAATAAGTCATATTTTTCCACTGGTCATGCGCCACAATTGTGGTATAACAATTGTGGTCACACGGCCCGGACCCATTCCTCTTACCTTCCTGATCAGACATAAAATTGTAAAGGGTATTCACCTCACCGCTCTGTTTCTACTCGCCCGCATCTCCTCAGTCTCCAATATCAGATCGAGGCAGATACAAGGTCCTGACGACGGGCAGTGTCAGGACGTTATATGCGATGCAGACATGCAGTCGGACTGTTATGTGTTGTATTGCATATAAAGCCCTTACGGTACCCGGCATCAGGATCTTGTATGTGCCACGGTCTGATGTGGGAGCCTGAGAAGATCAGAAAGGGATCTTTTTTCTCCTTCGATTTCACACGGGGAGCGGGTTTTAGTTTTTGGATCAAATACACTTGTTGGGATAACTAGTGACAGGACTGTCAATGAATAATGTAAATTAAGCATTTTTTGGTCTCTCCATCATGTATTTTGATAATTTCTTTGATGTTCATGTAAGCGAAAAGTAAAAATTTTGAAGGAACAAAAAAGAAAAAGAAAAAGAGTCAAGGTAAATCTTGCTACATCTGTATTAAGGGTTTTGATAGCAGCCTTGCTTGGCATCACTTCAGCATATCACAAAGAACAAGGCCCAGACTAGGACTAATAGAAAATCTATGGCAGTATACACAAGTCGTTCCAGCCCCCATGATGGCCCCTTTCTTTTCTAGTTCAAAATGGCCACATCATTTATTGTCCTCAGCATGGCAATCTTCTAATACTTGATCCCAGCATGGCACTCCTTAAATACTTTACATGCTTATTGCACAGCATGTCCCGCTCTTGGTCCATAGAATGGCTCCCCTCTCTTTCCTGGTCCCCAGTACAGCTCTCCTCTCATTCCTGGTCCCTAGCATGACTTCTCTCTCAATCTTACAGTACAGTAATATTCTCTCTCAAAACAGTACAATGCAGCTGCATAGATCCTCTCTGATCTCACTATGGCTCCCCTCATGGTTAGACCCCAGTCAGGCTCCACTCTTCCTATCCCGCTCACTGACTCCCTTGCTCAGCAATCATATGGGCTGTTCAGTACAGCATGGCAGGTGCTGCACCCTCCCCTTCTTTTATGGCCTTCCTCCTCCTACCTCCATGGTGCTGAAAATGCTCCTCCTCCTTATCTGTCTGCTCCAATAATGTGGCGCAATGGTGGGTTCTCTCCGCAGACGTGCCACACTAGTCTCCTCCTCCTGCTCTCCCCAGTCTGGTAATGCAGTGTGGTGCAGACTTGCCATCCGATGATTCATAGCGCAAGACCAATTAGTGGTATTTTTAAAGGGGTTCTCACTGAAAAATGTGGTCTTTGGTTGAAGGGGCAGCTTCCATGAACTAGAATGATGTGAAAATCTGTCCCAGAAAAATTTGTGGACAGATTTACGTAGACTGGCATTTTATATGCCAGTCTTAACTATCTGCTCTGCTGGAGTAAGATGCACCCTCCTCTTAATAAACCTGTTGCTTCTTTCTGCTGGCCTGTGGCACATTTGTCCTGCAATGACTGTGGATGTGTGTCAAACATTTCTTCCCCCCATCGGACATAAAATACAAAAATGGTCACCTCACTGCGTCTTTTCACCTCTCCCCTCCACGACCCCTCAGCATGCTGCGGCTAATACAAGTTTCTGACACCAAGCAGCGCCAGGGCCTTATATGTGATGTCATCAGGGCTGTGTCACATACAACGACCTGAATCTGCCTAGTGTCAGTATGTTGTACCAGCTGCAACCGATGGCGAGGGTTTGAGGGGACCCGGAGGGGAGAAGAGAAGCAGTGAGGTAAGTATACTTTTTTTTATTGTCCAATATGGGGTAATCTGATGGGGGTAGGCCGATCTGGAGGAGGAGAGGGACCAGGCCCAGCACGGGCCAATACCTTTTTACGCCCCACAGAGTAAAATTTATGCCAGCTAGGAGCTAGCATAAATGTCTGCTACAATTTATGCCAGTTTTCTGGCCTAAATGATAATACATTTTCAAAAATGTCCTAGGGTACTGTAAAAGACCCAAAAGTCACAATTTTCAAAGCAAATTGCCCCTTTTTGGCATTATGCAACTTTTCTACGCCAGGAAATTGGTGTAGAAAGGTTAATAAATTCCCCCCTTGGTCTAGATGGGGGGGGGGGGGTTCCTTAATTTAATTATGTCTTATGTAATTTAACATAGTAAATGCCTGAAACTACTGTCACTTAGAAAATACAAGAATGCTCTAAGATAGACTATAGTGTGGCTGCCCAAAAACAATCCATTATCATGCAACCGTGAACTTCCATTTAATGAGCTATAATATATAGGAATAAGCAAAAAAAGTCCAAGGTGGAGCAACATTGTGAAATGGGATATGCTCCCAGTCCGGATGCAGGCTTCAGCAGACCTGACTCTAAGGTCCAAATAGGTAAAGCAGTACAAAGGAAAAAGGAAGCAGCACTCCAGTTAAAGTGACTACAGTGGTTTATTCCCCAGATGCAGACGAGCGACGTTTCATCTCCTCCTTGCAGTCATTATCAAGTTTGATAGTCGCTTTACCTGGAGTGCTGCTTCCTTTCTCCTTTGTTTAGGATAAGCAAATGTATAAATATATAGTTGCTGCAATGTAGAACAATTCTGAATAAAGTAATGGCGGGAAATGGGAAAACATGATGGGCTCAAAGGAAGAGCTACATGGAAAAGATGGTTGAATTCCGAGCCAAAATAACGCTGCCTAGTTTTTACAGCCTTCTGCACTCATTGCCAGATTAGATTATCTGAATTTATTTCAAATAAACTCTTAATAATTAAGTGACTGAAACTTGAATGTCTGTGATGTTTAACTTTTAATGAATTGGGACCAGAGTGACTATCATAAGTCATGTATGTTAATTCGTATACAGGGCAATTACTGGCATCTGACTGCTGGGTTGGAATTAATTACTGGGACTCATTTTATAATTGTCTAGACTCGATTCATATAGAAACATAAGTTGTGAATAAAAAGAAATTGTCTTTCTGAACAGCAAGACTTGTGGTACCCAAGCAGCTGGATGCTGGAGGCTCTTGCCAACTTGTTTTTGCTACAAATGCTGCACTAGATCTTTTGCATCGGAAGCCGCATGTGTTTCACTATAGATCCAGATGATTGCTGCTCCGCATTATGTTAATATGTTGGCATTTAGTGTATAGCACAGGCGGACTTTGTTTTATAGATGTTGCAGAAGGGGATTAGAGAGCACTGTGAAAGCTTGCTTAAATGATCTCCAAACCAAATGTAAAATATAAGCAGAAGTATCGTGCAGAAGTTTTCTATCATTTTAAAACATGTTTACATGTATGTTGTATATGTGTAATAAATATTTTAGGACAAACTGGAAAGAGATGACGATGATGATATATAATGATGATGATGATGACATTAACATTCCTTCTCGTAACAATAGAACATGAATTAGCTTTTCAACAATTACATTTTTTCTTTTTTAAATCACAATGGACACCTTTATTACTATTTACTTATTGCTCCAATGCACGTAAAATAAAAACAAAGTAACTTTGCAAATAGTCTTGATTAAAAGATATCCTACCATTTTGTGTCTAGAAGCTCCAATGCAGATCTATGTGTCTCTATGGCTACAGACTACAAACAAAACCTGTGTAGTCTGATCCTGTAGTCATACTGCCCTACATTTGTCTCCTTCTACTTGCAAACTTACATTCGCTAGTTTAGTAAGAAGTACATCAAAGGTCATTTATTGTCAGAATTATTGTTAGGCATGCCTGTCAGGGATACACTGAAAGTCAATAATTCTTTGGAATACTTAGTATATATATATCCGCTAGTGGGACAAAAAAAAACGTCTATTAAACTACTGTATAGCTTTTTTAATAGTGCCACTAGGGAATTTGAACATGGGATCTTTAGATCGCCTGCATAATACATTGAAATACTTATGTTTTGCAGTGTAGTGTGCTTTTAGCGTCCTCCTATTAAGTTTTATAGGCTTCCATTACGCCCCCGGCTGCCATAACAACTCAGCGGCACCTCGCGATGGCGTCGCTGGGGGAGGGCGATGGTGTGATTAAGAGGGCCCCCCTTTGTCTAACAGCTTGGAAACTGTGGTCATCTAAGCAGTTAAACAGTTATGTCCAATCCCGGCGATTTTTGCCATCCTCTGGATCAACACAGTAGAATTATAGGTTGGACTTGATGGTCCTGTGTCTTTTTTGCAACTTTGTCTACTATGTAACTAGTTAACAAACACAATGAGATCAGAAAAAGGAATTTATTTTTATAAGAGGTATTAAAGGGGTATTCCCATCTTCCCCTTTACCTTTTCCACCCGACCACCGCTACCTGGCACCTCCGGGTTTGCTTCTTTCCCTGCTGTTAGTGGATGGGGGGTACTTTGATTGCCAGTTCAGGACAGCGGCGATGTGGTGAGGTCATCCAGCCGCTGGCCTGAACGTGCGCAATCCCAAAGCTCTGTGTAGTCCGCTGGTGTATTCAGTTGCTCCAGTGCTACTGTGCATGCCCTGGAGCCATCCATAGAGTACAATACAGCTGTAGAGAGATGGCCGGGAGGTGGCACGCTTGTAGGTAGGCGCATTCCTGATACCCCGTCCATCTTCTGCATAAGAGGAAGGGAAAAACACAGCATAAGCGCTGGTAACTTCAGACAAGCAAAACACAATTAGGGAGACAGTGTGTTACAGAAGCAAATTGTGGAGAAGACTAGACATTTGAAAAATGAAGGTATTTAGTGAAGTGGCTAATGTTAGGTTAGCTGCCATTCATGATTATTATTAGGGAGATGGGAATAACCCTTTATGAGGGAAAGTTGTTATTATATTAGAGTTTAAACTTTTTTATGGTTAATCTATCTACTCAAATGAACGCTTAGTGGTTGCATATATTACAGGAGATTTTCAATGGTCAATAAAATTAAGCATAAAAAACACAAAGTAGAAACTGCAGGATTTGTAAAAAATTTTTTGTATGACTACAAAAGAACCCAATGGGTTACACGGAAAATTGTGTGAATAGTATTCTGCTTATTAGGTTTTAATTTCAGATAATTCAATGGTATTCAGACAGATATGTTTTTACTGTAACCTAGAACTACATATGAAATAGGAGAAGTGAAGAAAGGGAACAGACACGTTAATGTATTATCAGCTTATGAAGGGTAATTTCTTATGAATTGATTCGATTTTTCTTAGTAAAAACGTGTTTACTCACTGGCGGGACTACCACCAGGGGGGCACGGCCCAGCACACAACACTGCGACCACTTACTGTGGCGGGCCAGAGAGCCGTTGATTTCCTGGCCCACCACTTGCTCTGGTAAGCAACAGGGTGTTTTAGGCCTGTGGCCTACTAGAGGTCAGGAGGAAACTGAGGAGGTCAGTCTGACGTCCTGGTGCAGGCAGCCAGAAGATCCAGCAGCTCGTCCTGGGAATGGGGTTAGGTGAATTAGTTTTTTATTCTTTTCATTGGTTCAAATTGGGCACTGTTAATGGAGAATGGGGCCTAACTAGTATATGGGGGTGCTAACTACTGTATGGGGGGATCTAACCACTACATGTGGGGGCCTAACCACTATATGAGTGGTCTAACCACTATATGGGGGCCTAATTACCATATGGGAGGGCCTTACCACTATACAGCAACTCCCAGTCATCAACTTATTCATACATTTTCATAAGGAATAACAGAAGAACAGCACAACACAGAGTTATATAAAAGCATACTCCAAAATTGTTTTTTCATGGGAAATACAAAAATTTATTTAAACAGATATGTCAGGAGAGCTGACAGATCCTCTAAATAAAATCAATATTTTCAGTGCCTGCTATACAAATATATACTAGTACTGTGAACAATATATATAGTCTACCAAAAAACATCCAACCAAAGGGCAACGTACACTGTGCCACATGGGCTAATGTGTTTACCTAGGCTGTGATACAAACTCCATAAGAAGTAGGAAACTAAATCTGCCAGTAACGGAGATTATTGTGTCAATCTGAGACATTGAAGTTAAAAAAACTCAAAATCTTATCGATTCATTTACAGCCCTTTGTTTTGCTACTTGTAACTTATAAAATGTTATCCTAATTCATGTAAAGTAGAATTATTAAAGGGACTTGTTTCTCCAGCCTCTTTATTTTTTGTTACATGTACAAATTATGACCATCGGCAGATTTAATGTGCAACATGCAATAGTTTATTGTGGTTAGTTTGGTTTCTGGTTTCATAAAGGGGTTATCTTCCTACATATACTACAACCACAGCCTTTTCATCTCCACCATTTAGTGTCATTGATTGACCTCTTATTCCTGTATTGCTTAATAAACACACAAAATATGAATCAACAATTAACATTAAAGGGATGAGATATCGAACATCCAAACTAAAACTCTTAGTATGCTCATTCAATGAGTAGGGTTTACTGGTAGGAATTCCAACACCGGGCAACTAAACTAATAAATGGAATCGATGGACAACGCCCAGAGAGATGATCAAACTTAGGGTTCTTTAGTTTAGAAACAAGACAGCTGAAGGGTAACTAAAAACTAGGTATGTATATATATATATATATATATATATATATATATATATATATATATCTCAAAGATTAATAAAGATATTTCTCTCATGAGCTATTTATACTCAACTGTTTGGTCAGTTCAATAGACGTTGAATGGAGCAGCAGGCGAATGATCAACAGAAGCTCCATTCAAGCTACTCTACATTGTGGAAACTACATTGAAGAGGAACAGGGGATTCGAGAGCCCCATTCTCGCGATCGTTGGTGGTCCCACTGGTGGGGTCCTCAGCAATAAGAAATTATCACCTATTCTGTGGAAAGGTGATAATTGTTGATTCTGGTACAACCCCTTTAAACAATTTATTCATGGCTGTAGGGGGAGTTTACAGAAAAGACATTTATATTGCCCCCATTGAACGCAATAATAAATCTGTTTTCAGTAAGCTTGTAAGCAACCATAATTTTATTATTTATTTCTGTGGGTGAAGGGAAGCAAAGGATTTGGAGATTTGTGTGAAGTACACTACCGTTCAAAAGTTTGGGGTCACCCAGACTATTTTGTGTTTTCCATGAAAACTCACACTTATATTTATCAAATGAGTTGCAAAATGACTAGAAAATATAGTCAATACATTGACAAGGTTAGAAATAATGATTTTTATTTCAAATAATAATTTTCTCCTTCAAACTTTGCTTTCCTCAAAGAATGCTCCATTTGCAGCAATTACAGCATTGCAGACCTTTGGCATTCTAGCTGTTAATTTGCTGAGGTAATCGGGAGAAATTTCACCCCATGCTTCCAGAAGGCCCTCCCACAAGTTGGATTCGCTTGATGGGCACTTCTTGCGTACCATACGGTCAAGCTGCTCCCACAACAGCTCTATGGGGTTGAGATCTGGTGACTGCGCTGGCCACTCCATTACAGATAGAATACCAGCTGCCTCCTTCTTCCCTAAATAGTTCTTGCATAATTTGGAGGTGTGCTTTGGGTCATTGTCCTGTTGTAGGATGAAATTGGCTCCAATCAAGCGCTGTCCACAGGGTATGGCATGGCATTGCAAAATGGAGTGATAGCCTTCCTTATTCAAAATCTCTTTTACCTTGTACAAATCTCCCACTTTACCAGCACCAAAGCAACCCCAGACCATCACATTACCTCCACCATGCTTGACAGATGGCGTCAGGCACTCTTCCAGCATCTTTTCAGTTGTTCTTCATCTCACAAATGTTCTTCTGTGTGATCCAAACACCTCAAACTTCGATTCGTCTGTCCATAACACTTTTTTCCAATCTTCCTCTGTCCAATGTCTGTGTGCTTTTGCCCATATTAATCTTTTCCTTTTATTAGCCAGTCTCAGATATGGCTTTTTCTTTGCCACTCTGCCCTGAAGGCCAGCATCCCGGAGTCACCTCTTCACTGTAGACGTTGACACTGGCGTTTTGCAGGTACTATTTAATGAAGCTGCCAGTTGAGGACCTGTGAGGAGTCTATTTCTCAAACTAGAGACTCTAATGTACTTGTCTTGTTGCTCAGTTGTGCAGCGGGGCCTCCCACTTCTCTTTCTACTCTGGTTAGAGCCTGTTTGTGCTGTCCTCTGAAGGGAGTAGTACACACCGTTGTAGGAAATCTTCAGTTTTTTGGGAATTTCTCGCATGGAATAGCCTTCATTTCTAAGAACAAGAATAGACTGTCGAGTTTCACATGAAAGCTCTCTTTTTCTAGCCATTTTGAGAGTTTAATCGAACCCACAAATGTAATGCTCCAGATTCTCAACTAGCTCAAAGGAAGGTCAGTTTTATAGCTCCTCTAAACAGCAAAAATGTTTACAGCGGTGCTAACATAATTGCACAAGGGTTTTCAAGTGTTTTCTAATCATCCATTAGCCTTCTAACACAGTTAGCAAACACAATGTTCCATTAGAACACTGGAGTGATGGTTGCTGGAAATGGGCCTCTATACACCTATGTAGATATTGCATTAAAAAACAGACGTTTGCAGCTAGAATAGTCATTTAGCACATTAACAATGTATAGAGTGTATTTCTGATTAATTTAATGTTATCTTCATTGAAAAAAACGGTGCTTTTCTTGCAAAAATAAGCAAATTTCTAAGTGACCCTAAACTTTTGAACGGTAGTATATGTATTAATATTTATGTATTCACGTAGTGCGCCGTTCTAATTCTCAACTATTAAACACTTACTATTAGTATGCCACGCTCCGTAAATAGCATAGCGCGCTGTGGTGAACTACGTAAAAATAATATTGTGACGTCTGTACTGTTGGTACATTCTACATCTGTTTTCACAGAAACCCATAGCATTGATGAATAAAGCAAAAGTATGTCAAATTACCACTCCATCGTATGATGTGACAAGATAACTGTCTGATGTTACTACTTATTCAGCCAAATAAATCTTGGCTTATTCATGGGCAATGTAGTGTAAGGACAAAAAGGGTTTGACTTGCAAACACTTCACTTAGATCCCTCAACAAATTAAAAATTTCATTAAAAATAAAAGCAGCCAGACCCTGTGATTAAAATAATTGTATACGTTTTGTTATTTATACTCTTGTTTGGCTCCAATAATCTTTAACAAATTCTGTCAGCCGCTGTGCTCAAGAGACACAATTGCAGTAACAGTCTGGCAACACAAATGATGTGAACGGGACAGCGCCCAAGGAAAGGACCCTCATCTGTTGCTTTTCAAAACTGCATGATCAATTACACAATTAAGTTTATTATAAAAGAACATTAATTACACAATAAACTTTCATTTCACCAGCTATCACACTTTGTTTATGTTTTCTGATACTGTATTTAGTTACTCCTTTATCGTAAAATAGGTAAATTCCTTTATTGTTCTTGTTTACAGTATATAAGCGTACCATTACAACACTCAAAAAAGTTATTTGCAAGTAGAAATGAAACTATGTATGATTTTAAATTGTAAACAAAGGTTCACTCACATCTCTATAAATTTACAAGTGAATTTATATATATTTAGAACATTTGAGCCAGTGTCATAGCAAATAACAATCGGGCCCCACAATTAAACTTGGCGTAAGGGGCCTCACCCAGTTTGAGAAATGGAAGGCTATAGTTATTACATTGTTTTTATCTTGGGCTGAAATTTGTACTACTCTAGCTAGTTCTAGGCTAAGTTCTATATATAATTTGATATAATATAAAATATTACACAGGATATATTATACACTAACTTTCTGTATAAAATCGGTAAATGTGACTCCTCAATCTTTCCTAAATGTGGAGAACAAGATGTAAGTCTAGTTCACCTATTGTGGTGCTGTCCAAAACTGTTCTGTTTTTGGCAAAACGTTATAGAACATATTGATTCGATTTACGATATTCCCGTGCAATTGTCCGTTAACAATTGTGCGTTGGGCCTGTGAAAATCTTCCCTGGATACATGGCAGACCCCTATGTTTATCAACTCTTTATTATATATCACAAAATACTGCATTTCCAAAAGTTGGTTGGCCAAAAATTCTCCAAAAGTGACAATATGGAAGAAATTAGTTGATGATCTCTTTTGAAACATGTGGCTTCAGGAAGAATCTTGGTAGGGAAATAATGTATCTCTATGAGTGTTGGGAAAACTAAAATCTTAACCTTCTCCTTTTCTTTTTATTTTCTCCTCTTTCTTCTCTCTCTATTTTCTCGTCACCCTCGTCACCCTCTTTTGGGGGTGTGTTTGGGGGTTATATGGATAACGATATATAATTAGAATTGTATCTCTTATTCTTTCCTCTATAGATAATGTCTGAAAATCAGTTTGGTATTAGCGATTTTGCACATATATTAGATATTATGTATCTTTTCTATTTTTCTGTGCTCATAGCAGACATTGTTTGAAACATATTGTATACTGTGGTTTTGTATCTAAGAAAAAAAAAAACAAAAAAAAAACATTGTTTTTATCTTCTCTTTCTTGCCCGTTCATACCTCTGCATTTGCTATTCCTCCATTATCAAGAATTCTCCACTTTTTGAATGGTGGAAACACAGTACTCACTAACTGACCCTCAACTTTGTGTATAGATAGTAATAGAATTAGGTCCTATCAGCTCCTTAGCCCCACAGCAGCTGTTATGCCTGCTGACATGGTAGGTAACAGTGAAGCTTCCTCATTAAACATTGGTTGTATGGAAGATACCTTATATCTGCCAAAGTGCATAACAGATGAGAATGGATGGAGAATCACGATCAAGGATTCATGGTCTTTGGATGAAATATCAACAGCTTTCTATATACTAATGACATTACAAAACATATCTGAAAAAAAAAACTACACAGCATTTTTAGTAAAGTAAAAGAACAGTTAAAAAAATAGAACTTCTTTAAAATATGAAGAGCACAAAGCTTATGACAACACAAAAGCCAGTTAACTTTGGAGTTGATGGTAAACATACAGAAGTATTAGATTGGACCAAATATTGAAAACAAATAATTTAGCAGTCGAGGACTACAGTAAGATGCATACTGGTACCTGTTAAAGATGAATGAAAAAGATATCAGAGGTATTGATTGATGTGTGTACATGTATCCAGGCTATGGTATTTTATTTGACTGTTTAAGAATGTAAAAGCCAGATAACAAAGAAGCAGTTAAAATATTGATGCTTTCAAACTGTTGCAGTACCATAGACTTTCAAGAATATAGACAAGTCAAACAGTCAATGAGTTTTGCCTTTACAGCTTTCTCAAGGGATTTCATCACGGTATCATTCTCTCCCTCGTTAAAACCCCATGGGGGTGGTTCTGGGGTTTTGAAAAGGAAGAGAATGATACTGTGATGAGATCCCTTGAGAAAGATGGAAAGGAGAAACCGGTCAGGACAATACGGTAGGTGTCTATTATTTCCCACTGTTGGATTTTAATAAATGTGTTTTATGCCCGAAAATGACTGGGCTTCTTACATTGTAAGCATCACCATGAGAGAGCTTGGGAAGAAACCTGAGAAACAGGTGTATCATCGAAGTTGCACCAAGCTGTCCAAAAGACACAGCACTGACTGGATGCGAGGATACAGAGGGGAAAAATTTGAGGCTGACCGCTCTCCAGCTTCCGTAGCATCCAGGCAGAGTATACCATCGAGCATGGAGAAAGAGAGCCAGGGAGTAAAGTCCAAAGAACGCTAAGGATACCATATCGAATTGAATGGAGTGGCTGGGTAAACAACCTGAAAGAGACAAGAACTGACTCTGTGGAAGGGTGAGATGAAAAATATGTTTACTTGCCGAAAGAAAAGCACTATCCGATTAAGCTCCGGGACAATCTTATTATATATAGTTTAAAGAATCCCCCCATTTTTCACCATTAACCCTTGCAAGCAGGTATGGACTTTCCCTGTCGGATTTGCATGATCGATCTCCTGAACACTCACCAATTAACAACAGGTGCGCTGTAGAGAAGAGCTTATAGTGAAGTCAGGAAGGTAGCCATGGGTCCTTGACGAAACAGTAGTCAAGATGCAACAATCTTGGGGATGAGATGGAATCATAGTAGGCATACAGGCCAGGAGTCAATACCAGAAGTGGAACCACAGGAACTAGGTGGCGAATAGAAGGGACAAGACAGGAGCGTAATCCAGGAACAGACCAAGGTCAGGGTTAGGATCAGGAGTCAAGAACAGAGTCAATAACCACAAGTACAATAGCCAAGCAAAGAATGCACCTTGACCTTCAGGGAGGGTGCAGTAGAGTCCTCTTTAAATAAGCCGGTGGCCCTCTTCGAGCAACGGTTGCATTGGCAAATAAACGTCAGCATCTGAGATGGAAAGCAAGCCGCTGCCTGATCAAGCAAAGTGGCAGCGGAAGTCAGAAGCTGTCTATTGGAATCATGTCCATTGGCTGGAGCCACGGCCACCTGAGTGGACTCGCCAAAGGGACCGGGTGAGGTGAGCCGCAACTTAGTTATTATAAGCCAGCAGTTTTGTATCCACAGTAGGCACACAAGCTCAGATAAGAAATAAATGATCTTTGTTGCTCAAAGTTTACATCTTACATCTTTTAGTTTCATAAAGCAAAGACACTGGCATTAGCTTAGAACATCAATGAAGTGGAGGGCTCCATACTTACCATTAATGTCTTTTGGGTCCTACTGGGCACCAAATGCTAATCAAACAGATGAAGAACGTGACCTTACTGTAAGGTTATGTTCACACGCAGTGGTTTCAAACGTAATTCGGGCCATTTACGCCCCGTATTTTCAGACGTTTTTGAGTTAGCGTGTGAACATACCCTTAGAAGGAAAAATTAACCTACAGTGAAGGAAATAAGTATTTGATTCCTTGCTGATTTTGTAAGTTTGACCACTGTCAAAGACATGAACAGTCTAGAATTTTTAGGCTAGGTTAATTTTACCAGTCGAGAGATAGATTATATTTTAAAAAAAACAGAAAATCACATTGTCAAAATGATATATAGTTATTTGCATTGTGCACAGAGAAATAAGTATTTGATCCCCTACCAACCATTAAGAGTTCAGCCTCCTCCAGACCAGTTACACGCTCCAAATCAACTTGGTGCCTGCATTAAAGACAGCTGTCTTACATGGTCACCTGTATAAAAGACTCCTGTCCACAGACTCAATGAATCAGTCTGACTCTAACCTCTACAACATGGGCAAGACCAAAGAGCTTTCTAAGGATGTCAGGGACAAGATCATAGACCTACACAAGGCTGGAATGGGCTACAAAACCATAAGTAAGACGCTGGGTGAGAAGGAGACAACTGTTGGTGCAATAGTAAGAAAATGGAAGACATACAAAATGACTGTCAATCGACATCGATCTTGGGCTCCATGCAAAATCTCACCTCATGGGGTATCCTTGATCCTGAGGAAGGTGAGAGCTCAGCCGAAAACTACACGGGGGGAACTTGTTAATGATCTCAAGGCAGTTGGGACCACAGTCACCAAGAAAACCATTGGTAACACATTACGCCGTAATGGATTAAAATCCTGCAGTGCCCGCAAGGTCCCCCTGCTCAAGAAGGCACATGTACAGGCCCGTCTGAAGTTTGCAAATGAACATCTGGATGATTCTGAGAGTGATTGTGAGAAGGTGCTGTGGTCAGATGAGACAAAAATTGAGCTCTTTGGCATTAACTCAACTCGCCGTGTTTGGAGGAAGAGAAATGCTGCCTATGACCCAAAAAACACCGTCCCCACTGTCAAGCATGGAGGTGGAAACATTATGTTTTGGGGCTGTTTCTCTGCTAAGGGCACAGGACTACTTCACCGCATCAATGGGAGAATGGATGGAGCCATGTACCGTCAAATCCTGAGTGACAACCTCCTTCCCTCCACCAGGACATTAAAAATGGCTCGTGGCTGGGTCTTCCAGCACGACAATGACCCGAAACATACAGCCAAGGCAACAAAGGAGTGGCTCAAAAAGACGCACATTAAGGTCATGGAGTGGCCTAGCCAGTCTCCAGACCTTAATCCCATCGAAAACTTATGGAGGGAGCTGAAGATCCGAGTTGCCAAGCGACAGCCTCGAAATCTTAATGATTTACATACAGATGATCTGCAAAGAGGAGTGGGCCAAAATTCCATCTAACATGTGTGCAAACCTCATCATCAACTACAAAAAAACGTCTGACTGCTGTGCTTGCCAACAAGGATTTTGCCACCAAGTATTAAGTCTTGTTTGCCAAAGGGATCAAATACTTATTTCTCTGTGCACAATGCAAATAAATATATATAATTTTGACAATGTGATTTTCAGTTTTTTTTGTTTTTATATAATCTATCTCTCACTGGTAAAATTAACCTAGCCTAAAAATTCGAGACTGTTCATGTCTTTGACAGTGGGCAAACTTACAAAATCAGCAAGGAATCAAATACTTATTTCCTTCACTGTATGTAAACTGTCCTTGAAAAACTGAAATCTCTGTATAGGCAAAATATAACATTTGCTAATCTGCTCATACTGGCTAATTAAATCATTATTCTTGCCGATACTAACATCTTCACAAATTCAAAGCATGCTTAGACTTACGTAGAGTCCAGTTTTGGTATAACAGCAACAGCAATGCTCACATAAACACGCCTACATAAAGAGTATTTCTTATATAAAATAAACAATGAAACACTTCTAAATGCAAGTGTAACCAACCCAGTTTGAAGATACCCAGAAAGAGAACTAAAATTGACCATGTTTCCCTTATTAAAACCAGCCCCATTGCCAAACATTAAAATTAGCATAACATTTTTATTTATGGAATTTATTTTATATATACATATTATGTTCTATACAAAATGTACATACATTGCACAGATAATGCAACAAAGTGCTTGCATCATGAAATAATCCACTGAGATATACTGCATACACAGTGCCTTGATATACACCCAGTACTTCTTAGATAAATAGTGCTATGCAGTCCCCAGATAGCACAGGACGATGTGCTGATATTTAATGACAGACAGTGCAAAAAAGCACATACAAAATCCAGATCGTGCCACACAAATCCCATATAGTGTCATATGGTAGCCATATAAACTCTGTCACACCATACCGATATAAAAAGTGAATACAGTGCTCATATAAATATTGCATACAGTGCAAAAATGAATAGTGCCATACAGTGCCCCATTAGTGCCAGATAGTGTTCTGGGTCGTTGTAATTTGCCCTGCAACTTACTTGCCCTCACTTTTTGGTCTGGCTTGCGTGGGTCTGGATAGCATATACAATCTGCATGCTGAAACAGGTCGTCTGCAGACAACTACTCAGTCTGCAGGTCAAAAGAGGCTCCCTTATACATGCCAAACTGTGTACCTGACTGTATGTGGGTTTCAGCTACCCCACTGCATTTGAATCTTTTACATTTACAAACAAAATCTAATACTGATTTTGTATGACATCTACAAGTAAGAAAAATGTAAGCATCTTTTGTGCAGATGTAGCAATCCTTATATTGACTCTGTTAACTTGCAGAGCATCAGCGCTGGATTGCCGGGGGGCAAGGATAGGTAAGTACTGCTTTTTTGTTTATTCATTTCATTTCTAGCTCTTACACAAAAAAATTCACCACCTGGATAACCCCTTTTACCCCTTCCCGCCGCAGCCCTTTTTCAGATTTTCATTTTAGTTTTTTCCTCCCCACCTTCCAAAAGCCATAACTTCTTTATTTTTCCGTCGATATAGTCCTATGATGGCTTGATATTTGCGGGACGAGTTGTAGTTTTTCGTTGCACCATTTATTGTGTATATAATGTTCTAGGAAACAGGAAAAAAAATATTTGTGGGGTAGAAAATGATTAAAACCTCGATTCCTCCATTGTTTTTTGCATGTCGTTTTTACGGAATTCACTGTGCAATTAAAACAACATGTTAACTTTATTCTGTGGGTCAATACGATTACGGCGATACCAAATATATATATAGTTTTTTTCTATATTTACTACTTTTACAAGTGTAAAAAAGTTTTGTGTCGCCAAATTCTGAGAGCCATAACTTTTTTATTTTTCCGTGGATTGAGCAGTATGAGGGCTCATTTTTGGCGGGATAAGCTGTAGTTTTTAATAATACCATTTTGGTGTACATGCAATGTTTTGATCACTATTTATTTAATATTTTGTAGGAGATGAGGTGACCAAAAAAATAGAGATTCTGGCGTTTACAATTTTTTTTTATGCCGTTCACCGTGCATGTTAAATAATGATATATTGTAATAATTCAGACATTTTTTTCCGGACGCGGCGATACCAATTATGTTTATTTATTTTTATTTTTTTATGCTCTAGGGGGAAAATAGAAAAAAGGGGGTTTTTTGAACTTTTAATTTCTAAAAAAATTTTTACATAAAAAAAAACATTATTTAACTAATTTTTTTACATTCCCTTGGGGACTTCAACCAGCGATCGTTAGATCGCTTGCACAATATACTGCAATACTAACGTATTGCAGTATATCATGATTCTGACAGGCTTCCATTAAGCCCTGCCGGAGGCAGGGCTTAATAGGAACACAAAGGTGGTGGACCTGGGGGCCTTCATTAGGCCCCCAGGCAGCCATAGCAACCATCGCCCCCCTGCGATTGCGTTGCGGGGGGCGCGATGAGCTGTTAGAGGGGGTCGCCCCCCTCTTTCTAACAATTATTGATTATTAACCGCAGCATTTAACGAGTTAAACGAGCGGGATCGTGCACGAGCGCGATGCCGCTCATTACTCTGAAGTGTCGGCTGTAACATACAGCCGACACCGTATGGAGCGGGTTCACTCCGTGAGCCCGTTCCATACTTCCCCTACCTGACTTTGGTGTATGGATACGTCAAATGTCGGGAAGGGGTTTTAAAGATTGCTAAATCTGTTTTTACATCTTTTAGTATAAACACCAACTATCTCTACACAGGTTCCATAGGAAACACACTATTATTAATAGCTATGAATTAAATTTATTTGGGCTAAAAGTTAAGTATAAACATAATGAATGACAACATTGGCTAAGACCAATTTACTCAACTACATGGAAATCAACACCATAAACCAATAATTCTTCATGAAAATACATATTAAATTTTACCTATGGGGACGTAATGTTTTTTTTTGACAAACATAAAAAATGAGCATAGACATTAGAGTATATCCTAAATTCTGGAGATTCATGCCATGTGGCACACAAGATAAAGACCTTGGACTTGTCTTACATAAACCATTTTTGCTCACATAAAGCAGCCTTGACACAGCTTGCACATTACTTATTTTTTTAAATTACACTGAGCTCGGTAACAGCATCTTCCTCTCTGTACTTTTCAGATATGTCAGATGTCATGTGCAAGGCCCTTGATAAGAATGCTGTCATTTGTCATGATATATTTGCAAAAATATAAGACACAAAAATGTATGTCAGCAAGGATAAGAATGCAATGTGTCTTGATGAACTGTCAAATTAAGAAAACGCAAGCACTGGAAATTTACAACACTATCTGTATCATTATAAACATATGTAAAACCTGCACAAATTACAGTAAATTAGAAAGAGAACTGTGTCCGTATTTTACCACTTTATTTATTACAGAAAATCATTTTGTCAAACATGTTGTTTATATCACTACACATAGCACTATGTAAATTAAAGGGCAATTAAAACCAATAGAGCCGTTAAATACTAATTGTAAGTTAAACCTAAAATTTAAAGCTCAAATATGATCTACAAGAAAAGTACTTGCATTCTAAGTGTATTTATCTACAAAATGGCACATGTAGAACTGTGGCTTCTAGAACACTGACATCTCAGCTTGGTGCCTTAGACTTGAAATTTCTAAGTTTGCCGTCATTATGGATCTCACATTGCCCCAATTCCTGGGAACATTTGATTCAACAAGCTACAATGCCACACGGTTACTGCAAAACTTTCAATTTATTGTGTTAGAGTGAATTTTATCAAGTTAAAGTAAAAGATGATTGAACAGAATAGTGATTGAACAATGAAGAAAGCATGGCAGATTGAACGTGCTCAGGAGGAATTTTCAATTCTCAGATTAAAGAGAAGGCATTGTGACAATAGAAGACAGCACAGTAATGCCCAAATGAAAGACTAAATAAGAAAAGACATTTCCAGAGCAATGGCAAACAGACACATAAAAGATTTAAAAGGAGTATGCATGCTATAACTAGTGCTGGATTGTACAAATTAAGAAGCCAACGCACATCAACAAGTAACATACATGTGTTAGCATGACATAACAAAAGAGGATAGTGATGTCACAGACCTCTTGTAGGAGCATATAGCTCTAAAAAATATTTCTGAACATGAGTTAGGCTGTACATTAGTGAGAACTATCAGATTGGTAAACTCTCGCTTTACCAACAGTGTTATAAAGACTATGCTATGTAGACATGGCAATATTTAGCAGTGGAAAAGGCAGAGGTATGCCTTGTAGAGGTTAAACAGCACTGGATGAAGTAAAAAATATAGCTAGAAGATAGTAAAACATAAAACTGGCAATAAGATGAGTGCAAGCAAGCAGAAAGAAAAAGTAAAAAGTGGGTCAGGCTGTGGCAGAGAGTTATAGAAAGCTGAAGAAAGTATGCAGGCAACATATTTGTATGAGGCGTAGCGGCCCATAGATTCTAAAGTTGCCCTAGCAGCTTACCTACCATGTCTATGATACATAAAATTTGTGGAAGGTGCAAAATATATTTAATATTAAAGACTGTAAGATATATACTTTCATTTGGGATACTCCCTGGTTGTGGGACCTTTACTGCCTAGCCCTAGGGGGCTTTGCCTGTTGTCAGCAATTGGCATTGCGATGTATGGTGCATTTAATGCACAGTTTAGACCTTAAGACATTTCTTCAACTCCAGTCTGAATACCAGATTCCTCACACCCAATTTTATAAATATTTACAATTAGGCACACATTTTCAGCTGAATGTGCAGTTCGGGATATGCAGCCAACGAGCAATCCTGCAGTAGCAGCGATAAATTACTGGCTCTCCGTCTGGGATGATTTTGGTGATATATAAGATACTGCTCTCAAAATATCTGGATCGATTTCCACTAACACTGGGGGAAAAAGGGCGATCTGGATGTAAGTGAAGAGGAGCAGCGGAGAGAAGTGTTGTAGGGTCTCCCAAAAATCTCTCTTAGTGAGGCGCACAGACATTCTCACATATTTTTTATTTATATTGTGTATAGGACCCTGTTATTTTGTACAATACTGGACTGAGATATGGCTCACTATGTCATAGACACAAGAATGCGCTGGCTGACTTGCACCATATGATATGGCGCTGTCCTAAGCTAAACAGATACTGAAGGAATATTTTACAACTTATTATTATTATTAACTCAGTATATCAGGTGTCATTGCCAGTTAATGATTTTATGTGTGCCTTAGGATACTTGGAAGACTTTTCTGCGACAGAGCATGTTAGGTTAGCTATAGCACAAATGCTGTGTATGGCATGTAAGCTTATTGCACAGCGCGGACTGGATGAGAAACCCCCCTCTTTGCAGGAATGGATTGGGAATTAATCGACTGATTGCACTAGAAAAAGGGGTACATTTGAAACGGGGGACTCTTGGTAAATATGTGGGCTGCTTGGTTGAACTGATCAGGGTATGCTCCATTGTTGTTGACTAGAGATCGGATATTGGGGAGTATGAGTGGTTAATATGGTTATTCTGCTGTAGTTGATGTACAGGTTCATTAGGAAATGGGTCTATATTTGAAATATGTTTGTATTTATATGCATAGTCTCCCAACATTACAACTCAAAGTACACATTCATTGATATTTTTTTTTCTTGTTAATTACTCTGATAACAATTGCTGATACGGTCATATGGTATAAATTTTTTCATTTCAAATGTGTTTTGTATGTGCCTATTCGCTTTTGATTTTTGTTGGCACTGTACGCTTCTCAGACGAACCAATACAGAAGCTACAGAAGTTAGAGGAATCTGGGAGGGAGGGTGAGTTTTGTTTTATTGTTTATGTTTTTTATACTGGAATATAAACTTTTAATATAAAGTAGGGGCTTGTTCACATCAGCGTTGACTTTCTGTTGGTGGGTTCTGTTGGAGGTTTCCATCGAACCCCTCAACAGAAAGGCAAATGGAAACCTTAGCTTCCGTTTGCATCACCATTGATCAAATTGATAAAAGGAAACCAAGGTTTCCGTTTGACTTTCCGTTGAGGGGTTCCGCCGACGGAAACCTCAGACGGAAACCCTCAACGGAAAGTCAACACTGATGTGAACACATCCTAAGTGATTTAAAAAATAATAAAGTATGCAGGCAACAGCAGAAACGGATTCTGAGCAGATCAATGATGTTGATAGGTATGTAAGCGTAATAGGCTTTTAGAACCCTCGAAAATTATGCAGGAGGTTTAAGGTGGGGAAATCCAGTTATATAATGGTAATGTACAGCAATAATCATTTCATGTCCGACCTCAGTATGGGTTTTAAGGATTCCTCTTGTATACCCACAATCTCCCCTGAACTACTGTCATCTATTCCTTTAAAGGGGAACTTTATTTAAAATTGATTACTCCACAGAGACATTCCAAAAAATTACACTGTTAGTGTCCATAAGTTTAGACTTTCATCAATTTCTTATACTATATTGCACCCAAGCCCCTTTGGTTCCACTTAGAGATTTTGCGTCATTGTGAATCTGACATAACACTTTTTTTACAAATGGCCATTTAAATCAGTGGTTCTGTGCTTAGAATGTTGTGTTTGAGATCTCCAGCAATGGCTTACTTTAAACAAGACCTTATTCGTATACAAGTCATGTACAGCCAGACACTGTGGCCATAGGTATTTGGTGACACCTCAATGGTTATTGTATCTTATCATTAGAAACACTAAACACTCACAAGGCACTGATAGTATACAGTAATTAACCTGTATGAAATAAATCTAACAACATGAATAAATATTAATTGACATAAATATTAATCGACATACATATTCTGAAATCCTGATTGAAAGGAAATTGCACATTACTCTTATTTTGGATAGACATTTTGGCCAAAAGCCATGTCTTTCAGACCAAAAGACTAACAACAGTCCTCTAATAAGTCAACCCAACCAGCACGCAAAAGACATCAAACCTGTTTGTGTTGTGCTTGTAAATAAGTGCTACCATTTGCTTTCTTGGAATATTCATACACCAAATAGAACTTTGTAACCAGAACCATCTGTTTGTCATTGGTTTCTTTGGTAATAAATAAAGCAAGTGGCTTCAACATTATATACGTTTACACCAACCTGCTGTCACTGGCACAGTTAATCCACTCAACCATTTCACACAACCAGAAGTCTAAATTTCCGAGCATCTGGTCATCATTATATTGTAAAGTTATCTCTAACGATCCTTCTGTTGAGAATTTTAGATAAAATACAAATTTAACAGGCAGTGTACCAGAATAAAAATAAATTACTTATGTTACGTCAATACAGAACGTGAAAAACTCAAACAAACCGAGTCTCAAGTGAAGGAGGAACATAAAATGACTAATATAGTTAATATAACACTACAGCAATGTACTTTAGTATCTCTTATAAAGATTCTTATTTTATTTTAGTATTTTAACATGCTTCATAAAACATTTGCAATAACATAGAGAAAGAGTAAATTCTGTACTAAAACTGAATCAATGCAAATAGTTGTATTTCTAGACTGCAACAGTTATATGGAGGGAAAAAACTAATGTGCATGTTAATATAAAGGATATCATTTCAAACGTACAAACTTGTATATTTGATGCTTTGAATTATTCATCATTATATGTATGCTAGCAAAGCAACCCTATTGTTTAAAGTTCTGTACAGAACATTTTATATTTGTGAGAGAGGCAATGTTTTTATTCATGAGACTAGTACTGTGTAAGAAAAAGGACAATTAAAGCCTTCTTCAAGTGTCACAAACAGAAAAGATCACTTGCATTAACAACAGGTAATATGCTGCATTTGCATTTCTTCCTAATATACAGACAAACGTTAGAAATCTAAAAAAAAACCTTAGCATAGAAACAATATCTTCCATACATCTCAAAATATCTATCACCCTATGTAGCCTTCCTCTTTCCCCTTCCTAGGTGTCCTCCTCCCAGTCCCACAGCACTGTGAGTATGTTATAGAGCAGGAGTAGATGAGCAGGTTTATGTATATTTTTGTAACAAAATATTCAGTATAACTTTTAATGTATTCAGTTAAACCTCTGCCCATTCTGGGCTTAGGAGTCAAGTAGCACCCTGGACTATAAGAAGGGCTATGCCCCTTCCTATCTTGCATGAGCCTTGTTGTTGTTATCCTAGTATGTCTATGAAAATGGTCTCCTAAGTGTTTTCCAGTTCCCAGTGTTTCCCGTTCCTGCTACCTGTAACCTGTATCCCGCGCTATCCTGGTCAAGTGCCATGTTGAGCTGAAGTCGGGCTGTGCTGTGTTCCACACCTGGTGCCTGCCTGCTGCCTAGTCCCAGCCGAGCCTGTCTTGCTACTGTCCGAGCTACCACAGGTACACTATACGAACTATAGACTGTGACCTGTGTTCTGTTGGCCAGCTGCCATACCGTCAAAGCGGTACGGCCCAGTGGGTCCACATACCAAAAGGGGTAGCCCTTTAAAAAGTAATGAGAAAAAAAATTGTGGGAGGAGATAAGGAAAAAGATATTACAAACAAAATTGTCTTTACTGTGTTCAAAGGAGAATAAAGTGTCAGGTGAAATGCACAGCAGTAGATTAAATTCTCTACTAAATGTCACATGTTTAACTCAGGAAGAAGTGCAGAGGTGCCTTATAAAGATTCAAATAAACAAATCACTGTGTCAAGATGGCAAACACCCCCATGTTCTAAAGGAACAGTCAATAGACAGACAATTGTTTATAATATTTAAGAATTTTATAGTGACAGGACCTGTTCTACAAGACTGCTGCATAACTAATGTTGTGCCAATATTCAAAAAGAGATCAACAAGTGAGTCCAGAACCTATAGGCCTGTAAGTTGAACCCCTTAAGGACGCAGTCTGTTTTGGCCTTGTGGACACAACCAATTTTTTCAAATCTGACGTGTCATTTTATGTGGTAATAACTTTAGAATGCTTTTATTTTTCCAAGCGATTCTGAAAGTGTTTTCTCATGGCACATTGCACTTTATGTTAGTGGTAAAATTTGGTCGATATATTCAGTATTTATTTGTGAAAAACACCAAAATTGTTAGAAAATTTGCAAAAATTAGCATTTTTCAAAATGTAAATGTATCTGCTTGTAAAAAAAAACTTATAGTAGTACCACGCAAAATAGTTACTAGTTAACATTTCCCATATGTGTACTTTATGTTTGCATCATTTTTTGAATGCACTTTTATTTTTCTAGAACGTTACAAGCCTTAAACCTTAAGCAGCAATTTCTCACATTTTCAAGAAAATTTACAAAATCTATTTTTTTAGGGGCCGGTTCAGTTCGGAAGTAACTTTGAGGGCCCTATATATTAGAAGCTCCCCATAAATCACCCAATTTCAAAAACTAGACCCCTCAAAGTATTTAAAACCGCATTTAGAAAGTTTTTTTTAACCCTTTACGTGTTTCACAGCAATTAGAGCAAAGTAGAGGTGAAATATACAAATGTCATTTGTTTTGTAGAAATTCATATACAATCCATTGTTTTCTGTAACACGGAGAGTTTTACTAGAAAAATGCAACTCAATATTTATTGCCCATATTTTGTCCTTTTTAGAAATATCCGACATGTGGCCCTAATCTGGTACTTGACTGAAACACAGGCCTCAGAATTGAAGTCACACCTAGTGGATTTTGGGGCCTCCTTTTTATTAGAATATATTTTAGGCACCATGTCAGGTTTGAAGAGGTCTTGTGGTGCCAAAACAGTGGAAACCCCACAAAAGTGACCCCATTTTGAAAACTACACCCTAAAGGAATTTGTCTACTTGAGCATTTTGACCCAACAGGTTTTTTGCAGAATTTATTGTAGTTAGGCCATGAAAATTAAAATCTACATTTTTTTCAAATAAAATGTAGTTTTAGTTCAGATTTTTTCATTTTAAAGCAAAGTTTCTTGAGCACAGTAATACCCCACATGTGGTCATAAACTGCTGTTTGGACACACGGCAGGGCTTAGAATGGTAGGAGCACCATTTGGCTTTTGAAGCACAGATTTACTGTGAATGAAATGGCTTTTGGGCACCATGTCACATTTGAAAAGTCTTTGAGGTGCCTGGACATAAAATGTTTCCATTGCTAAAACATATGACAGGACTCAGGAGTGAAAGAGTACCATGCACACTTTTAATTTTAATTGTAATTTTGTGATTTGCACAGCATTGGCCCACAATTGCAGAGGCTCCGAGGTCAAATAAAAAAATAAAAGTAAAAACAAACTTGAGTAGTAACCCTATTTTGGAAACTACACCCCTCAATGCATTTATCAAGGGGTGTAGAGATCATTCTGACCCACCGTTTTTTTGGAGGTATAAATACGAAGCTGATGATATAATTTTTAATGACATTTTTTTAAAGAGGCCCTCAGGTGCCAGAACATAGAAGCATTCACCAGAAACGATCCCGATTAGAGAACTACGTACATCCCCAAAGTATTCATCTAGCAGTATAATGAGAATTTTTAAATTGTTTGGTATTTCAGTGGAATGTCAATTTATCTGTGCGCATTTTGATAATAAAATAACAGATAAGAATTTTTCAAAAAAAGATATAATTATATTTATATAAATATTATATGTAAATATACAATTTTTAATGTACAAAATAGTTAAAGGGGTATACTAGTAAGTAATTGTAATTTAATTTGGTAATCAAGGGAGGAATAATAAATCCAAAAGCATTGTTTCATACAGAGACTGGGTTTAGAAGGGCATGTGTCTCACTGATACGTTATCATCTTGATCCCTCTCTTAGCACTCGACATCGCTTTTGGGGTTTACTTTTTTTTGCAGTAGGAGATACTTCACTGGGGAAATGCTGCCCCAGAACTATCATGGTGGCCTCGCTAGTTGCCATACTTGCCCCCAATTCCTCCCAATCTCCAAAAATAAGGCATTTTATTACTTTTTCTTGGTAACCAAGATAACTTTCCTGATTGCCTGCACACTTAAAAAGTACAAAAGAATTGTACATGACCATATGAACCAGATGGACAGCTAATTTTTTTGCACCATGATCTGGTTTTTCTCATGACACTATACTGTATGGCGCATCCTTTAATCGACAAGGTCAACTCCTCCCATGTTTTTATAATAATCCTGTATGCATACAGGCTTGAAGGTTGCAGTGCTCGCCCCACGTATTGGGACAGGGCTGGTGTCATCGCCATGAATAGAGGTTAGCTTCAGGACATTTTATTTGTCCCTAAATTTCATGAGCAGGATCTGGTCACTGCACAATGTACTGCGACATTAGCTATAGGGAACGCAGCGGTCGCAATTTGCGACAGGGCCCCGAAGCCAGGGGGCCCGCGGGTCCCCACACCACATCTATAAAAAGTTACTATAGTAACTGGGGCCTAAGTAATAAACACAGGCCCTTGTTACTATAGTAATAATAATATACTTAGGTCCTGATGTCTTCCCGCATCATGACGTCACAATACTGTGCACCGCGCACAACGTTGTGACGCTGGATGGCGTCAGGACCTCCGCTGCATCCGAATTCGAAGAGAAAGGTAAGTATAACGTTACTGTCTGCTGGGGCTCTGTATCTAAGCCTACCTATCACACATGGTGTGATCCTGTCTGCTGGGCCCTGTATCTAAGCCCTCTTCATGGTATGCTTAGATACAGGGCCCCAGCAGACAGTAATCTTACAATGTATACGAGTACTGTCTTCTGGGGCCCTGTATCTAAGCCTTCCATGTGGTGGGTTTATATACAGTGCCCATCAGACAGGATCACACATGGACCATGTATGTAAGATATGTGTGATCCTGTCTGATGGGCCCTGTATGTAAGCCTACCACATGTGTTACTAATGGGGGTTTTATTGTGTTTGTGCTTTTTTTACAGGTTCGGATATTGGACTACTTCGGATTCGAGGACTACTGCGATGACGCCTTTTTTTATTTTCAATAAAATGGTTAATGAGGGTTGTGTGTTTTTTCTATTTTCAATAAAATATTTTTTCTATTTCTTTTTTTTTTTTTAAACTTTATTACTACCGCCTTAGTAATGGCCACTGGCTGATTGACAGTGTCCATTACTAAGGCGAGGCTTAGTGTTAGCCGGTGAAAAGGCTTACACTAACCCCCATTATTACCCCGCTACCCACCACCACCAGGGGTTCTGGGAACAGCCAGGTACAATTCAGTGCCCGACCATCTGTAGTGATGGTCGTGTTCTGGGGCAGCCGCAGTCTGGTATTAGTAGGCTGGGAGAGCCCAAAATCAGTGGGCCTTCCACCCTGGTAATTCTAGCCTGCTGCTGCAGTGTTGTATCTGGCTGTTTACGAAAAATAGGGGGGACACCACGTCATTTAAAAATAATAATAATAATTAGAAAAAACTATGTGGGGTCCCCCAAGTTTGTCAAAACCAGCCAGATAAAACAGGTCAGCCTAATAATAGAAGCCTGTGGCCGCCCCAGTACCCGACAATCACTACTGATGGTCAGGTACTGGATCGTACCCGGCTCTTACTGGCACCCCTGGTAGTGGTGGGTTCCGGGGTAATAATGGGGGTTAGTGTTATCCTTTTCCTGGCTAACATTAAGCCCTGCCTTAGTGATGGACGCTGTCAGACAGTGGCCATTATTAAGGCGGTAGTAATAAAGTTTAAAAAATACAAGGACATAGACAAAATATGTTATTGAAATAAAAAACCACCACACAACCCTCGTTAACCATTTTATTGAGAAGAAAAACGCCGTCATCGAAGTAGTCCTCGAATCCGAAGTAGTCCAACAACAGTACCTGTAAAAAAACACAAACACAGAAAAAAAAATTATCAACACATAAAAAAGCAAAGCAATTATTATTCTTACCTTTCCTGGGTCCAGCGCTGGAGCCACAATGTCAGCGAGCTGGACCCTATATCCATAGCTATAGGGTCTTAGTGCTACAGATATGCTGTCTCATATATACACACTTTTTTTGGGGGGGGGGTAAACATGTCTTGGGGCTTGTGCTCCTGATCTTTTAAGACCCTAGCAATGCCCCTGGTCCAGAGTTCTTCTGCCACTATTTGATAAGAGACTGGAGGTACTCCAACAAATAACAACAAACGCATAAAAGATTGCAGAACTGAAGACACCTGTTTACTCCTGCCAAACTTCAATCTCTAATTTGGAACATTCAATCGCCTAAAATACAGCAATGGAAACCTGGAGAAAAAAACTAGAGGATCTACATAATAGAAATCACAAAAACAATTTATGCTTCGTGGACTAGAAACCCTTACGGGAGATGACCTGACCTTTTTAGTAAATGACCACCCAAAAGCCCTCCTACTGAATATCCCTAATGATACTTTACCAAATGAAAGAGCACACTGCATTGGTCCGCCTTGGGACATCAGATAAAGTTGCCCTTGTACTGTTATAGCTAAGTACTTGGATTGGACATTCATGGAACAAAGCTTACAGAGCCACAACCAATTGAATCAAAGGATCCTCCTATTCCAGGACTTTTCAGCTTTGGTGACCCAGAAACGTAAGCTTTTTGTGGAGGTGTGCAGTTTTCTCCACGACCAAAACATGGGGTCCAGCTCCAGGACCCAGCTGAACTACGAGTTCACCATGACGGCAGAACCCTTTATTTCATGACTCAACAGCAGCCAGAAGAAACTTCCAGATTCGCAACAATGGATGATTAAACCAAAGCTCATGGGTAGCTAACCACTGAATAATGATGGGGGTACCCACTGACCGGATGAAAACTGTTTACTTTCTGGTGGTTTTGCTTAAGACTAGTTTCAGGCTACTAAGCCTCCAAAGTTACGTATGTTGTTTTTTTTGCAAAATGTTATATTTTATGTCTGTTTGATTGTACTATTCTATTTCTAGGATGATGACATTGGCATGTGGGCTTACCTCCACAAGGTAGTGGATGACACACGGGATCTTACTATGCAAGTTTTTAACTTAGTTTCCCAATCTACCTACAATCAGATGAGTATAAACATTTATTCTACTACTGATACAAACAGTACACCACATCCCCTGTCTTGCAACAACTTAAGTGATTTAATCCAGACATTATACTCCTATAGGAGACACACTATAAAATGTGCCCACAATCCACACTTTGAGGGCGGATTTACACAAACGTGTAGGACCTATGCTAGTCTATGGGGCAGTGCAGACTGTCAGTGATTTTTGCGCAGCGTGAGTCCGCTGCATAAAACTCACGACAGGTCCTATATTTCTGCGTTTTTCGCGCATCACGCACCCATTGAACTCAATGGGTGCGTGAAAAACATGCATGCCACACGGAGGCACCTCCGTGGGACGTGCGTGATTTGCGCAGCAGCAGGCAAACTATGATTGCAAACAGAAAAGCACCACGTGCTTTTCAGTTTACAAACATCCAAACAGAGTGTCATAATGATGGCGGCTGCGCAAAAATCACGCAGCCACGCACCATATGATGATGACACACGGAGCTGTTAAGTGCCTTTTTCACACGCAAAACACAGCGTTTTTTGCGTGCGCAAAATGCACACGCTCGTGTAAATCCGCCCTAAGGCTTTATGGATTGACACCTATTTTTCAGCTACAGACACAACCAAGTCCAGTGGTGTACCCGTGTTATTTAGAAGAGGTCTCTCTTATGAGGGCCATAAGTGGCCATTATCTGTAATCATGTTTTCAGTACGAGACAGTAGTTCCACGGAGAAGCAGGGACTCCTAGCGTCGTACATAACTATGATGCTAGGAGCCCGGCTCCCTGCACTGTGTTCGATCCGGGACTTGCGGCCAAAATACGTCCGTCAATTACGGACGTAATGACCTCGTGTGAACATACCCTTATATCTAGTACTTCTCTTGTATCCGCATTCTCCTTTGAAATTCCCTTCCTCAATAAGCTATACAATTAATACTACTATTATTAATAAAAGTAAGGCTAGGTTCCTGGCACATTAGGGAAGTACGTTAAATAAGTAGCGTATGCCCCGACATATACAAATGTATGCCTACACAAATACATAAATCTGCCATTAACTCGCATTGTAATAAACTTTATACTACACGGTGTATGCTTTTTTATTCTTACATACAGTTGTATTGAAAAACTTAATAAAACTAGCCTTATGAATACAATTTAAAAAAAAAGGTATACAGAAATATACCTGCCAAATAAGGCACATATGGAACGTTGAAAGGATTTCCTGACCTATTCCCAAACATAGCGCCAAAATGTGGTGTACACCTAGCCGAATATTAAAAGGGCAGAGAATAGCACAGCAAAAACCTGTGCTGATTTGTTGATCATTGCTTGCATTCAGGGCCGGCCATAGGGGTGTGCGACCTGTGACTTCGCACAAGGCACATCACTCCAGCACGTGGAAGGGGGCGCTGCGCTGGCTCCCTTCCCCTGCTTGTTTCAGAAGCGCCCAGGCCCTGTGACTCTGCAATTACCTTTCCACCCGGGCGCTTCTTCACTCAGTAGCATCGCTACCGCTGTAGCAGCCATAGCGGCTGCTAGCGGCGACACCAGGCATGAGGGCGGTGGCGCCCCCAGCAGCTGCTGCGGCTGCTACAGCGGCAGTGACGGCACTATGGCAGTGCAAGGAGGTATCTCCCTGCTCTGCAATCTACTATCGCCACTGTAGCTCCTTGAAGGAGCGGAATCCCAGTGTGGCCGGGGATTCCGCTCCTGGAGCACTCCGCTTGAGTTTTCTGTCCATATATGGACAGTGACATCAGGGGAAACTCCTGAAGCGGAATCCCCGTCCACAGCGTTGCAGATGCTGTGACCGGGGATTCCACTCCAGGAGAAGTCAATGACGTCACTGTCCATAAATGGACACAGACGACAGGAATCCCTGGCCCAATGGGGATTCCGCTCCTTCAGGGAACTACAGTTGCGCTATCTACAGGACCCTTCCTACAGTGGTGCCTTCTACAAGGGGGCTGTGGGCTGTGTGGCACTACATACAAGAGGGCTGTGGGCTGTGTGGCACTACCAACAAGGGGGCTGTGGGCTGTGTGGCACTACCTACCAGGGGGATGTGTTGCACTCCCTACCAGGGGGCTGTGTTGCACTCCCTACCAGGTGGCTGTGTGGCACTCCCTACAAGGGGGCTGTGTGGCACTCCCTACCAGAGGGCTATGTGGTACTCCCTACCAAGAGGCTGTGTGGTGCTCTCTACAGGGGGCTATGTGGCGCTCTCTACTGGGGGTTGTGTGGCGCTCTCTACTGTGAGCTGTGTGGCGCTATCTACAAGGGGGCTGTGTGGCGCTACCTACAAGGGGGCTGTGTGGCGCCACCTACAAGGGGCTGTGTGGCGCTACCTACAAGGGACAGTGTGGCACTACCTACAGGGGGAATCTGTGAGTGGTGGGCTGGTGGTCATTTTACTGTGAGTGGGGGGCTGATGGTCATTTTACTGTGAATGGGGGGGCTGATGGTCATTTTACTGTGAGTGGCGGGCTAATTGTCATTTTACTGTGAGCGGGGGGCTGATGGTTTTCAAGTGGTTTCCGCCTCTGACCTCCAATTTAAATTAATAGGAGGCAGAAAATACCTGCGGCACCCATTTGGAGCTTTTTTTGCCTGCACCTTTTGCAATGCTGTCAATTCCTGAAGGAATTTTGAGGCAGATTTTTTTTGCCTTACAAAAAACGTGTGTGAACATACCCTACGAGTGTAGTGCTTGTTGTTAGCCATTTTATTTTTTTCTCAAAAAATTTTTGGTAGTGTTGCCCTGAGGAAATCTTATTTTTACAGTGCTGCCTCGAGTCCGAAAAGGTTGGGAAACTCTGCACTAGGCTACAGGATCACGCCGACCTACGCAAGGATCCCGTCGTGGAGCAGATCAGTTCGTTGTGGGAACGGGGCCTAGGTGAGTACAATTTTTGATTCTGTTTGGGGGCACTGTCTACAAGGGAGAGGTGGGGGACTGTATGGTACTGCCTACAAGGGGGAGGTGGGGGATTATGGTACTGTCTACAGGGAGACTGCATGGCAAAATCTACAGGGGGGCACTATACCGTGTGGGGACCACTAAGCGGACATTATACTGTGCAGGGGTGCTACAGGTGGCATAATACTGTGGGCACAATTAGAAAATAAAATACTGTGTCCTTGAATGGGTTGTAATATATTATATTATGAAATATTATTATTATTATTATTATTATTATTATTATACTGTATGGGGGCACTAAAGGGGCATTATAATTTTTTTATGGGGCATTTTTTTTAATGAGGGGGGTGGGGCGCTGAAAGATAATTTTGCACGGGGCGCCATCTATCCTAAGGCTGGCCCTGCTTGCATTCCCTGATAAACATGTCAATGATGTACAACATGGTTCCTGCTAAGTCAAGATATACCTATGGATGAGGAGAATGCCACAAATTTGGTGGCACTTCTCTGACTAATCTCACCAGCTAAAGGAAGCAATAGATAGCAATTTGTGATTGTTGGGAACCCAGTACACAAACTTTTGTGACGGGATGCAACAGTTTGGTTGGAGTTATCATTCAGATTTAGGTTTCAACCACATCTGGTAAATTTTATATTCAAACACGAGGATTGTACTCAGACAATCCAAAGAATATACTCCCACTAACTGTGCAATTATACCTATATTTAGCAGGATAATTGATTTATGTGTGAGAATTGATGTGTAATATACCATAGGAGGAATGCCTCCATGTGTTTGTTGATTCTGAGAGGAATCCCTCTAATACTGAGTGTGTAACATACCGTAAGAGACATCTCCAATGTCCATAAATTCAAGAGGAATGCCTCTAGCACTTTAGACACTTTAGATAGTCTGCTGAAATTGATCATTTTAGCCTGAGTGAGCAGTGGAAGGTTAAGAGGAATGCCTCAAAGAGGTTGTTACAACTGTTGGTTTAGTGACACTGGAAGGAATGCCTCCATTTTCCAATATTGAGAGTATCCATTACCTTAGATAATTCATAGTGATTGGTGTCTGATTTCTCTTAGAAGGAATGCCTCCAGTTGCACCCAAACAAACAGACAACTATTAGTATATCCTTTCTCATATCTAGATTATATAGTGACTACCTCTTGTCATTGAAATGAACTGTTATTCCTCCCAACTGGAGTACTAACTTTAAACCCTTAATAACGAGCGATGGATATATCCGTCGTAAGCAGGTGTTAGTTCCCGCATAGGGACAGATATATGCGTCGCTCTGATCGGGTGAGTACTGCCAGTGATCAGCGGCAGGAGCACGGCTGTTAAACACAGCCTGGCTCCTGCCCCAACTGCCGGAATCGAAGCGTGCTCCGATTCCGGCAGTTTAACCCATTAGATGCCGCTGTCAATAGCGACGGCAGCATCTAGTGTGTTTGACAGAGGGAGGGAGCTCCCTCTGTCCCCCCATTGGCGCCCCCGCAAAGAAATCGAGGCATGGCCTAATAGATTGCCTGTCAGTTTTACAGTAATGAATTGGTATACTAAGTATACAAAAGAATTATATAAGCGATCAGCAGATCGCATGGTGAAGTCCCCGAGTGGAGATTTCAGTAAAAATAAAATAAAACCACTTTTTCCCCAAAAAGTGGTTTTATTTAGTAAAAGTGTAAAAAAACAAAAACACATACACATATATGGTATTGCCGTGATCGTAACAACTCAAACAATAAAGTTAACACATTAATTAAACCGCCGGCTGAACGGCATCCAAAAAAAACACAAAAAACTATGGCACGATTCCCTTTTTTCTCCCATTCCCACCTTAAAAAAATAAAGTAAAAGTTAATTAATAAGTCCCATGTACCCCCAAAATACTACCAATGAAAACGACACCTTGTCCCGCAAAAAACAAGCCCACATATGGCTTCATCGACGGAAAAAAAAAAAAGTTACGGCTCTTGGAATGCAGCGATGCAAATACAAGTTTTTTTTTTTTTTAAAGGGTTTTTATTTTGCAAACGTAGGAAAACATAAAACCTTTACATATTTGGTATCCCCGTAATCGTGCCGACCCATAGAATAAAGGTAACATGTTATTTATGCCGCATAGTGAACGGCGTAGATTTATAACGTGAAAAACAATGCTGAATAGCTGTTTATTTTCAATTCATTCCTAAAATAAAGTTAATACAAGTTAATAAATTTATTATATACACCCAAAAATGGTGCAATTAAAACATACAACTCATCCCGCAAAAAACAAGCCCTTATACAGCTATGTGGACGCAATAAAAAAAAAAGTTACAACTCTTAGAATGCAACAGTGAAAAAAAACAAAAAAAAACCTTGGTCATTAACGTGCAAAATGGCCTGGTCATTAAGGGATTAAATCCACAAATAAACATATCTAAACACTTTCTCCTCTCTCTTCTATAAGCTATATCTGCTGATTATAAGATTCAAAATATAATATTCATATTTTAAAAAATAAGGGAGTCCATGGATTAATTTTTTAACTCACTTTTGTATGTCCTTGAAAGCGTTTCGTTATAATTCTTATAATGTATATGAATAAAGATTGATAATCAATTCTCCCATAAAATATAGGAATATTTTCACAGTAAGGGTATGTTCACACGGCCTATTTACGGACGTAATTCGGGCGTTTTTGCCCCGAATTACGCCGGAAAATAGCGCCTCAATAGCGCTGACAAACATCTGCCCATTGAAAGCAATGGGCAGACGTTTGTCTGTTCACACGAGGCGTATATGTACGCGCCGCTGTCAAATGACGGCGCGTAAATAGACGCCCGCGTAGAAGAAGTGACCTGTCACTTCTTTGGCCGTAATTGGAGCCGCTATTCATTGACTCCAATGAATAGCAGCGCTAATTACGGCCGTAATTGACGCGGCGTTCAAGCGCCTGCACATGCCGGTACGGCTGAAATTACGGGGATGTTTTCAGGCTGAAACATCCCCGTAATTTCAGCCGTTACGGACCCCCGCCGTGTGAACATACCCTTAGTGGGAGTAGATCCTTTGGATTGTCTGAACACAATCCCTGTGTTTGAATATAAAACGTAATGTAATATCCCCCCCCCATGTATATCTTTGAGACTTGATTTAATCCATTATATTTTAACATCTGGTAAAAGCATATACTATACTATACATCTGTTTAAAAAGTGTTTTCTGCTATATTTTGTCCATATTTTAATTTATTCTATGTTTTCAATTATATTTTGCCAAATAGCACAATTCTTGAAATGCATTAAACATTAACATGTAGCTAAACATTAGACAAACTTCTGACATGTCAGAAGTTTGGATTGGTGGGGGTCCGAGCACTGAGACCCCCACCAATCGCTAGAACGAAGCAGAAGATGCGCTCGTGTGAGCGGTCAGCTGCTTCATGTCTGTTCGGCTATTTCCGGAAATAAATGTATCTGTGTACGGGCTCAATAGAAAGTCTATGAGCCCGTACTCCGATACATAGGCTTTCCGGAAAAAGCCGAACAGACACAAAGCAGCTGACCGCTCACACGAGCACTTCAGCTGCTTCGTTCTAGAGATTGGTGGGGGTCTCAGTGCTCGGACCCCCACCAATCCAAACTTCTGACATGTCACTATGACATGTCAGAAGTTTGTCAAACGTTTAGCTACACTTTAATGTATTATGTGGGCAACACAAATCTGTTTCTTTTTTGTAGAAATTGTGAACTATTTTTAGTTGGCTTTTGCAATTTCTATTTTTGTAAAACCAGATTCAGAAGTCTCATCAAATAAATGTAATTCTATGTAAATACTATAAAGTATGTAGATTGAGAATGGCAGTTTAAAATAATATACAGGAGCTAAAGAACTAGTCCAAAGTCAAAAAGGCAAAATGGAAGGAACAAAATAAACTAACAACTTCAAAGGAGAACTTACAAATATGATTCTGCTTCTACAAAATTATATTTTTATCCGACAAATATAGTTTGACAATGTTCCAAGGGAAATAATCTCTCTATTGAAATGTTAAAAGTTCCACATAAGCCAGCTACTTCTTCAGCACCGTTCTAACTTCTAAAATGATCAAGTGCTAATACAGTTGTAGTGGACTTTATTATACTGTACAGTATTAAGTTATTACAATCTGTACACTACACCTGTATTCTTACCAAATATTAATATGCAATGTGAATGCAAACATGTAAAAAAAAAGTAGATATTCCGTAAAACACAATATAATACCAAGATAATCAAGAACAGTTGTATGACGTTTGTTACATTTGTGTAAAAAAATTTAAAAAATTATACAAATATTGTATTACCAAACATATTAAAATTGCCTTTTTTGTTAGGCTGACTTTATATATCAAACCTATGCCTAACAGGGAATGGAGACATTTACGTCCAGTGGCTGGAAACTTGTCCTAATATTATGCTGTTCCCTCAGGTACAACGTGTCATGCCCATGGCCGCGGGCCGTCAGGCTCACTCACCTCCTGACGGCCGCAGCCATTGATCTGTGAGCGCTGGTCCCCATCTCCTCCTCAGGATATGCCAGCGCTCACTTCCGCTTCTCCTGGCCGGGTCCCGTAGGGTGCACCTGAATTAAAGTACAAAATTAGCCGATGAGCCCCTGGACTATAAGAGGGGTCCAGCCCCTTCCTGCCTTGCCTGAGCTTTGTTGTCGTTACCCTAGTCTGTCTATGCAAATGGTCTCCTAAGTGTTTTCCAGTTCCCAGTGTTTCCCGTTCCTGCTACCTGTAACCTGTATGCCGTGCTATCCTGGTCAAGTGCCGTATTGAGTTGGAGTCGTGCTGTGCTGAGTACTACGCCTGTCCTGCTTCACCATGCCCGGTGTCCGCCTGCTGCCTAAGTTCCAGCCGAGCCTGTCATGCTACTGTCTGAGTACCACAGGTACACCTATACGAACTATAGACTGTGACCTGTGTTCTGTTCGCCAGCTGCCATACCGTCAAGGCGGCACGGCCCAGTGGGTCCACGTACCCAAAGTGACACAACGCTTGTTAGGTTAATGAGAGCTCTCTCTTGTGACAAGTCCAGCACCTGCGTAAGCAGGACTAGATCAACACAAGTTTTTTAATGTAAATAAGAATGTTTCCATTTACTGGCAAATTGATGTAAAGTGATATATTTACACCTTGAAGGGTAACAGAGGTAATGACTTAATTCACTGCTATGTACAAGCAGATCTGAGATCTAGAATCAGTCTTTTGTGACTCTGTAGCCTGAAGCCTGTCTATGCAGTCATTGTCTGTGTTGCACCTTTTATCGCACTACTATATATAACATTGTGGCTCGTCTTCATCCTAAGGGCTTATTCACACAACGTAGAATAACGGTCGTTAAATAAATGGCCGTCACACGGATGCATGTATTTCAATGGGGCCATTCACACGTCCGTTGTTTCAATGGACCATGTGAAGGGTCCATTGAAAAATATAACATGTCCTATTTTGTTCCGTTTTCATGGATCCCTCGATAGACTCATGTCTATGGGGCTCCGTTAAAATGGGACCTGCACGGGTGCAACTCGGACATAAAAAAACTGATGTTTTTCACATGCAAGTTTGCATTCGTTCGTGTGAATCTGGCCTTATTTACATAGTTACATAGGTTGAAAAAAGACACAGGTCCATCAAGTTCAACCTTTCTCAATCATCTCGATGTCATTCAGTTCTAGTTTAGTTATAACCCTCAATGCCATTCGTCAATAAATAAACATCTAGCCCTTTTTTAAATGCTGACACAGTATCTGCCATTACTACCTCTTGGGGTATTGCATTCCATAGTTTGACTACTCTAACTGTAAAGAACCCTTTCCTATATTGATGTCTGCTTGTATTAACAGCAGATGATTGATAACTAGTATTTATATTTAGCTTCATATAAGTAAGTGTTGCCTTTGTCTAGAAACCATTGCCCAAGGGTACAACTTTATTTATATCGTGTACGTTCCATACATATACATCTAACATGCCCATAGCGTTCTATGGGTCAGACGTACACCAAAAGAGTGCACTTTTGGTATGCATTTGGCTGGAATACTTCGCTATACCATTGCCTTACCTGTATTTAAAACTACGTTTTTGAACACAACTTGATCCATACGCCCTCTCTCTTATATTATTAAATGCTGCTACTAGATAGATTTTCCATTCAGGGTCCCATAGAAACGGGTAGATAATCCACGTGGGAGCAGTAATGGCAGCCATGTTATCGGCCTTTTTGTTTTACTGTAGGTATTTGATAGCTGACTAGAATTTTTAACTACTTGACAGGAGAGGACATTTGTTGGAATATATAAAAAGACAGAATATTTATTTTAGAAAAAGAATAATAAATTCCCTTCACCTCTCAAATTTCCATCTGATACTAATATACTGATGTCAGAAGCATATTATTACATAGCTTGCAGAGCTGTATATTGCCTTTCATTTATTTATAATAAAATGTGTTGAAAGAATTACACAACATGCAAAACAAAGCAATCTGCCAGGCCTAGCATTTTTTAAGATGAATAATTGTTCCTTCGGGAAAAGTAGAACAATTAAAATGAGTTTATAGAAGTAGAACTAAAATGTCATTTCCGATTCTTCTGAAAAAGTCTAAATAGGATTAACTTGTAAAGCAATGTTTAGCTTCAGGCCAGTTCAAAGAATTGTTATCAACTGTTGCATATGGCTTTGCCAGATAATTTCAACAATATTTATTTTATGACTTTTTTTATTTGTTTGCATATACATTTTGGTTTGTTTAGTTACATTTAGAACTAACAGAAAAAAAGTTTATTTAAACCCAAAGGGTAAAAAATTTTGGTTTTTTTTGCAGGAGAACTTACTTATGAATGGACGCTGCGTTGGTCACATGCACCATTCCAGCATTTTCAGCGGTGGTCATGTGATCACAAAACTCTGTTCCACAGTTTCGGGCTAATAAAGTGGGCGGTATATTGGGAGCTTTTGTTTTCTTCCTTTCCTAAACCCCTTTTTTCTATCCACCCAGCCCGAATCTCTCCCTCTCCTCTTCTCTACAAATGCAGCGCAGCTCAAACCCCCCATCTACTCCTCTCTACCCACACACCACAGTAAAAGAAAAAGAAAAAAAAGGGGCTAATGTATCTCTAAGAAGCTGAGAGTCACCCACACATGCGCTGTTTCAGATGCACCTGGCACAGGGAGACTGCAGGGAAAAAGTCACGGAAGGAGGGGGATGTATTTAAGTCACATGCCTCTTTGACGCGTCAACCACTGGGAGCGTGTTAAAGGGGTTGTCCTAGATTTACGGGTGACATTACTCTCTGCACTGGCTCTGCCGCTTTGTTGATCTTGAATTATTTTCCAGGTATACGACACGTCACTTGTGACGTGGTGTATATCGGCTTGTTCTGTTGTAATGCGCATGTGCGGCCCCTGCTGTTATCTCGAGAACAGCAGTGACAGCGCATGCGCGTTACAGGCTGTGAAGCAGAACAAACCAATATACACCATGTCACAAGTGACTTGTCGTATACCCGGCAAAGAATTCAAGATCAACAAAGCCGTCAGAGCCAGTGCAGACAGTGACGTCACCCGTCAAGTTCCCCATGGCAGGATCTGGAATCGGGGCCACTTTGGAAAATGTAAGTATATTACAAATGTATTTACATTTATAACTTACAAGCATTAACACATAGTCATTAAATCTCGGACAACCCCTTTAAGTCTAGTGACAGGTGGACATAACCACTGACTATCAGTGAACTGCAGGCTCTGACGTGGTCATGTGAAGGGCTCTGAAAATGGCGTAACGTTGCATCTGACCAATGCAGCATCCATCTATATGTAAGTAGTTCTCATTTGTCATTTAAAGCCACAAAAAACAACTCTTTAAACTTATATCTTAAAGATTTGTTTGTTATATTTTTCCAAAACTCCTACTGCAGAGGCGACACACAGACTTTATTGTAGAGCAACCGCTATAAAAAGTGACTACCACAGTGACTGTCGTACTGCCACTGTGACCTCTGCAGTCCATAGACTATTGGTGCTGCTCCAGTATTCTGGCATAAGTGGCGCAAATCTTTTAAGACACATTTATCAATTTAATGTACCACAAATAACAGAAGTTTGTAACTCGTCTATCAAGGGGTGTGGCTTAGCATAAAGGGGGATGGCTTCAGCTGTGCCAAGTTATGAAAAAATGTTGGCGCAAAAAAAGTGGTTTAAAGAAAGCCGACCAAGAGTATATACAAAGTTAGACATGTTTCTGAATGTGCACCAAATGTATCGTCCAGCATGAGCCACTGTAATAAATTTGGCACATCTAGTCTAATTCTAAGCTAAATGTAAGACAGTATTAGTAATTCTGCCCCATTTAATCACTTTGTCACTGGTACATTTTGTGAATCCAATCACCATTCACATTAATGTTCACATCCGGACTGATCGCACTACTGCCAATTATGTCTGTATGTGTATAGACAATGACGTGGATGGTGATGTGGATCCACACAATATCCCTATGACAAAACTGACAGAATAAGAAGTGTTATTATGAGGACAGTAGTAATAAGTAGGGAACAAGGGGAACATTCTCAAAGCAAAGGTGTTAAATGCTCCCTTACCGCGAATCTGTTCCAGTTTTTGTGACAAAGCAAAAACACAAGGGTGAGGTTAGACTCTCCAAAGCTAGTGTATTAAAGCCCAAACACTGAAAAATCCTCAATTATCTATTGATAATTATGAATAAATCTATCAAAACAAGGTTGATCCTGCGCATCCGATTACATTTAGATGTTGTCAGTTCTTCATTTTCATGAATTTCTATCATTACATGCTTCTGTACTATTCATGTCAGCAAAAAAAAATAGCAAAGTGAAAACCTTATAGCTATTGTGTGCATGACATCCATTCTTAGATTGTCAAACGAAATGCCATGATATAAACCAAGGTAAATAATGTGAATTAATGCCGCCTATAGATATACTCTACCTTTGCAATTATTTGGGTACTCAGCCTTTCTGTTCCTGATGAAAATACAGAGGATTTTTGATGCTTGTATGGTTCTTCAATCCTGTCCTTAACCTACAGAAATTGTACAAAGGCATAAACAATCAATTACAGAATGTACTGACCAAAAAATAAAATGACGACAGTATTTCTAAACACACATACTGTATATTGTAATTGTATATTTGTAGCTCAATGTCCTTTAGTCAGGAAAGTTAAAAAATGTCATAGAAATGACAATCAGATATGTGGTTGACAAGGCAACACAACATCATTTTGTTTTGCAATTTCCTATAATGAGAAATGTCAAGTGTACATTATAGTGACAGAGGCAAAGTCAGAAAACAGAAGCAGACTTGCTGCCAGGTGTGTATACTCTGCTGTTTGAAGGTGTTCATTAGACACACATATAATGCATTCAGTGGGCAAAAAAAGTCTTAATTGCTTATTTCAATCCACAGGATATGCCATAAATGTCTAATAGATGCGGATCCCAGGACTAGGACTCGCACCTAGCTCCAGAATAGGGGTCATCTGCAGCTACCGGATTCAGGCAGAAAACGAAGAGAGAGGTGGTCATGCATGTGCACGAATCCCTCCATTAATTTCTATAGGAGTTACGGAAGCAGCCAAGCCCTCTTGCTGTCTTAGTCATAATTTGAAGAATAACGCACTCACATATGTAGCTGTTCTGAGACTCTTAACTTTTCTTTTGTATTACGATATATTTCTAAGATAAAGAGGTTGTGCAGGATTAGAAAAAATTTTACATTTATTTTTTTCTCGAGAAAAGTGACTCTTATATGTTGTATTGAGTGGATGAGCTGCAATACCAGACACAGGCCACAGATAAGAGTGGCTCTATTTCTAGAAAAAATGCAGACCATTTTTTCTAATTCTAGACAATGAATTTAACCCTTTAACCCCTTAAATACATGGCCATTTTTTTTATTTTTCAATTTCGTTTTTCACTTCCCGCCTTCCAAGAGCCATGACGTTTTTCTTTTTCCATCAATAGAGTGGTGTGAAGGCTTATATTTTGTGGGAGGAGCTGTAGTTTCTATTGGTAGCATTTAAAGTACCATATAATGTACTGGGAAAGGAAAAAAAAATATTTGCAGGGTGAAATTGGAAAAAAACTGTGATTCCTCCATTGTTTCTTGGGTTTTGTTTTTACGGATTTCCCTGTGTGGTAAAAACAACAACTTAACTGTATTCTGTGGCTCAATACGATTCCGGTGATATCAAATTTATATTTAGTTTTTTAATATTTTACAACTTTTTTTTAAAAAAAACAAAAAAACTTTTTGTAAAAAAAAAATTGTTTTGTTTCACCACATTCCTTAGACCCATAACTTTTTTTATTTTTCCTTGGATTGAGCGGTGTGATGGCTTATTTTTTGTGGGATGTGCTGTAGTTTTTATTGGTACCATTTGTTGGTACATACGACTTTTTGCTGACTTTTTATTAAAAAAAATTTGGGAGCTGAATTGACCCAAAAACAGCGATTTTGGCGTTTTCTATTTTTTACGGTGTTCACGGTGCGCGTTAAATAACACTATATTGTAACAGTTCAGACTTTTACTGAGGCAGCAATACCACATTTGTTAACTTTTTATGGGGAAAAGGGGGTTTTTGGAACTTTTAATTTGTCAAAAAAAAAAAAAATTACTAAAAACTTTATTTAACTTTTTTTTATACATTTTTTGGTCCCCCTAGGGTAGCGATTGTCAGCAATTGTAATTTTTACAGGCTTCTGTTAAGCTCTGCCTTCATTGTTTTTTGGGTTTCGTTTTTACGGCTTTCATCGTCTGCTAAAAACGACAACTTGGATCTTAGGGGACTTGAACCAGCGATCATTAGATCCAATTAGATAATAATGTATTGCAGTGTATTGTCCTTTTTACAGGCTTTTTACAGGCTTCTGCTAAGCCCTTTCGGAGGGCTTATGAGAGGCAGACAGAAGGCAGACCTGGGGGCCTTCATTAGGCCCACGGGCTGCCATGTCAACGATCGGTGCCCCATGATCGCATCGTGGCAGGGCCGATAGGCTGTAGGAGGGGGCTGCCCCTCCTTCTAACAGTTTAAATGCCGTGGTCGCTATTGACCGTGGCATTTAACTAGTTAAACGGCCGTTAACAGCGTGATCTCTGTTCCTGCCCGTTAGAGTATCGTGTTGGCTGTGATACACAGCTGACACCTGCAACGTATGGAGCGGGCTCAGCGTGTGAGCCCACTCCAAACTTCATCCCCCCTCGCTCCATGATGTACAGTTTTGTCATGGGGCGGGAAAGGGTTAAGACAACTCAGAAGAAACCTCTATTATTTTGTCTTTAGTTAAAATAACTGCATGCAGATGACTATTAGAACAATAACCCCAGCCAACTGCCACCATAAAATTGGTAAACTTTTAAAAATTAAAGGGGTTGTCTAGTTAAGAAATCCAATTTTCATACTCCCTATTTGGGAATTCTGAGTTAATAGAAGGGGCCCTCTGTTCAGGATGCTCATCTCTTGGCCAGAGTGGGCGTGATTACAAAGAGTGTATCTTGTTCTGGAGGTCGGGTCCTGCCCTCATTAGACAGACAACCCATTAATTTGAATGGGCAGTCTGTAATGCTTAATTTCCCCTGCAAAGATGCTGCAGGAAAAAGTAACACTTACTACCAGATCAGGGGGACACTATGTAATCTGCTTATTGTCAAGGGACCCTTCTAACAAGTAGGGATCATCCAAAGCAGACACCCCTTTAACCTTGAATTTCAATGGAAGCCTAGCTCTATCCCATCACGGGGAATTCACCTTAACTCTTTCCTTCATTCACTCTATATAGTAAGTTATTCTCATCTTTTTAAACGATTGCTGGAAGACCTTCATCCACAGTTGGACTATAATTTATCCTGGATGTGCAGAGTACATGGAGTCTAAATTTCTTTTTTACCCAACTTCTGAATCACATCAGAACACCCCCTATTGCTATTTCCCCCAGGAATTTTAATCATTGTAGTGCAAAATTATTCTTTCTTTTTTTTACCTTCTTCAGCAGCAGAAAAAGACTACTCAAACAGACGCAAAAGCATGTTCTTCACACCCCAAGAATCTAGGTATGATAAAATATGGGCGAGATGAATCAGGCCTTTGGGCCACCTACACTGGTCTAAAATTTCTGCCACCCATATATATATATATATATATATATAAGTTTCTGTTGCTTTTCTGGTTTTATAGCCAGTATCTTATCTCACCTTGCCAGAGCCGCCCGAATAACAGTTTATTTGTATTTTTTCAATGCAAAGAAACAGAGAATAAAGGTAGTCTAGGGAATCATTTATATCCATATGTGTTATCCTCAGAAATAGAAAATAAAATGAAAATATGCTCTCCTAAAAAATGAAAGTCTTGCTCAGCAATTAAACTTCCTATTACAAAGTCAAAAGGCACTGCCATGGGCAGATGTTAGAGTTAGAGAAATTATAATATTTATCAATGGTGATAAATTGACTTACAGTGCAGTAAGAAGTACATTTTGTTTTTCTCATTTTCTTACTTCTAAAACAAGTGGGATAGCTTAAACGATAGCAGCCAGATTAATTTTTACCGTATATGTAAAGAATCTGCCAGGCACAGCTTCGGGGTTAACGCCCATAGGTAATCAGTCGGCACCTGAGTCTATGTCTCTGAGACTGACTCCAGCTTCCACCACTCAGGCTGGCAGGCTTAGGAGTGGGAGAGCCTATCGCAGCCTGGCCAGACTCAGCTAGCTCCCGCCCTCGGTCTATTTATACCTGCCTTTCCTGTTCCTCCTTTGCTTGTGATTCTTCTCGTGTGGTTTCCTGGCCCAGCTACAGCTTCTGACTATTTGATCCTGCTCCATACTGACCTTGGCTTACTGACTACTCTCCTGCTCTGCGTTTGGTACCTCGTACACTCCTGGTTTGACTCGGCTCGTTCACATCTCTTGTTGCTCACGGTGTTGCGGTGGGCAACTGCCCCATTTCCCTTAGCTTTGTGTACCCTTGTCTGTTTGTCTCGTGCACTTACTGAGCGTAGGGACCGCCGCCCAGTTGTACCCCGTCGCCTAGGGCGGGTCGTTGCAAGTAGGCAGGGACAGAGTGGCGGGTAGATTAGGGCTCACTTGTCCGTTTCCCTACCCCTATCATTACATAATCACAAGCCCATTACCTAGTCTACCCTGGTCCCTGTCTCTACTATGGACCCCCTTGAGACCCTGGCCCAGCAAATGCAGGGTCTCTCCCTACAGGTCCAGGCCCTGGCTCAGAGGGTCAACCAGCCTGACACTACCATGGTAGTGCCCCTCACCTCACCTCTTGAACCCCAACTCAAGTTGCCTGACCGGTTCTCAGGGGACCGGAGGACTTTTCTCTCCTTTCAGGAGAGTTGTAGGCTCTACTTTCGCTTAAAGCCTCACTCCTCAGGTTCTGAGAGCCAGCGGGTGGGTATAATTATGTCCCGGCTCCAGGAAGGGCCACAAGAGTGGGCCTTCTCCTTGGCTCCTGACGCCCCTGAACTTTCCTCCGTTGATCGTTTCTTTTCTGCTCTCGGACTCATTTATGACGAGACTGACAGGACTGCCTTTGCCGAGAGTCAGCTGGTGACCTTACGTCAGGGTAAGAGACCTGTTGAGGAGTATTGTTCTGACTTTAGGAAGTGGTGCGTAGCTTCTCGGTGGAATGACCCTGCCTTAAGGTGCCAGTTTAGGTTCGGTCTGTCGAACGCCCTGAAAGACCTGCTAGTTAGCTATCCCTCTTCTGACTCCCTAGACCCAACTTAGCGGTACGACTTGACCGACGTCTCAGGGAACGACAACGTGAACGTTTTTGTGTTTTCCCCTCTGACTCCCCCATGATGCCTCCCGAGGTCCCGTTGCTTCGCTCTTCCACGGAAGACTCGGAGGTACCTATGCAACTCGGGGCCTCCGTGTCCCCCCGACAACGTAGAGAGTTCCGCAGGAAGAATGGTCTCTGCTTCTATTGTGGGGATGACAAGCATCAAGTGAACACCTGTCCTAGGCGTAAGAATAAGCAGCCGGAAAACTTCCGCGCCTAAGTGATCATCGGGGAGGTCACTTGGGCGCACAGGTATTTCCCGTAAATATGAACTACCTGTCCCGGTAGTGGGTATCGACTCCACTCCTCTTGCTAATGGTTACTTTACACAGCATACCCCTGTTTTTGAACTCCTTGTTGGCTCCATGCATTTGGAGCAGTGCTCTGTACTGTTGATGCAGGGATTATCGTCCGATTTGGTTTTAGGCCTTCCCTGGTTGCAGTTGCATAATCCCACGTTTGACTGGAATACTGGGGAGCTTACCAAATGGGGTAATGAATGCTTGACGTCATGTTTTGCTGTTAATTTTATTTCTCCCCCTGAGGAGGTGAACACGCTACCTGAGTTTGTGCAGAACTTCGCTGATGTTTTCTCTAAGGAGGCCTCCGAAGTGTTACCTCCTCATAGAGAATACGATTGCGCTATCGAATTGGTACCAGGAGCTAAGCTCCCTAAGGGTAGGATATTTAATCTTTCTTGTCCCGAACGTGAAGCCATGAGAGAGTATATCCAGGAATGCCTGGCCAAGGGTTACATTCGCCCCTCTACTTCTCCGGTAGGTGCTGGCTTCTTCTTCGTAGGGAAGAAGGATGGTGGTCTTAGGCCATGCATTGACTACCGTAACTTGAATAAGGTCACTGTAAGGAACCAGTATCCCCTTCCTTTGATTCCTGATCTCTTTAATCAGGTTCAGGGGGCCCAATGGTTCTCTAAGTTTGATCTACGGGGGGCGTATAACCTTATCCGCATCAAAGAGGGGGATGAGTGAAAGACTGCGTTTAACACGCCCGAAGGTCATTTCGAATACCTCGTCATGCCCTTTGGGTTGTGTAATGCTCCTGCGGTCTTCCAGAATTTCATAAATTAAATTTTAAGGGATTACCTGGGGGTATTTCTTGTAGTGTACCTTGATGACATACTGGTGTTTTCCAAGGACTTGTCCTCCCACATTGAGCATGTCAGGAAGGTGCTCCAGGTCCTTCGGGAAAACAAACCGTTTGCGAAAACCGAAAAATGTGTGTTTGGGGTACAGGAGATACCATTTTTGGGTCAAATCCTCACTCCTCATGAATTCCGCATGGACCCCGCCAAGGTCCAGGCTGTGGCGGAATGGGTCCAACCTGCCTTCCTGAAGGCGTTACAGTGTTTCTTGGGGTTCGCTAATTATTACAGAAGATTTATTGCTAACTTCTCGGTCATCGCTAAGCCTCTTACGGACCTCACTCGCAAAGGTGCTGATCTCCTCCACTGGCCTCCTGAGGCTGTCCAGGCTTTTGAGGTACTTAAGAAGTGCTTTATCTCGGCTCCGGTGCTGGTTCAGCCCAACCAAATGGAGCCATTTATCGTGGAAGTTGACGCATCCGAGGTGGGAGTGGGGGCTGTCTTGTCCCAGGGTACCAGGTCCCTCACCCATCTCCGTCCCTGTGCCTACTTCTCCAGGAAGTTTTCGCCCACTGAGAGTAACTATGATATTGGCAACCGCAAACTCTTAGCCATTAAATGGGCATTTGAAGAGTAGCGCCACTTCCTGGAGGGGGCTAGGCACCAGGTAACGGTCCTTACTGACCACAAGAATGTGGTTTTCTTAGAATCTGCCCGGAGGCTAAACCCGAGACAAGCTCGATGGGCGCTATTTTTTACCAGATTCAACTTTTTGGTTACCTATAGGGCTGGGTCTAAAAATATTAAGGCCGATGCACTGTCGCGTAGCTTCATGGCCAGCCCCCCTTCGGAGGAAGATCCTGCTTGTATTCTGCCTCCTGGTATAATCATTTCTTCTATTGATTCTGATTTAGTCTCAGAAATTGCGGCTGATCAAGGTTCAGCTCCCGGGAACCTTCCTGAGGACAAGCTGTTTGTTCCCCTGCAATTCCGGCTAAGGGTACTTAGGGAAAATCATGACTCCGCACTATCTGGTCATCCAGGCGTCCTGGGTACCAAACACCTCATTGCCAGAAACTATTGGTGGCCTGGGTTGCCTAAAGACATTAAGGGCTACGTCGCCGCTTGTGAGGTTTGTGCTAGGTCCAAGACTCCCAGGTCTCGACCAGCGGGCTTACTACGTTCTTTGCCCATTCCCCAGAGACCTTGGACCCATATCTCCATGGATTTTATCACCAATTTTCCTCCATCTCAAGGCAAGTCGGTGGTGTGGGTTGTAGTAGACCGCTTCAGTAAGATGTGTCACTTTGTGCCCCTCGAGAAACTACCCAATGCCAAGACGTTAGCTACCTTGTTTGTCAAACACATCCTGCGTCTCCATGGGGTCCCTGTCAATATTGTTTCGGACAGAGGGGTACAATTTGTTTAATTGTTTTGGAGAGCCTTCTGTAAAAAGTTGGAGATTGATCTGTCCTTCTCCTCTGCCTTCCATCCTGAAACTAATGGCCAAACCGAGAGGACTAATCAATCTCTAGAACAATATTTAAGGTGTTTTATCTCTGACTGTCAATTTTCCCTTAATAACCGGGTCAGTAACTCGTCAGGGGTCTCCCCCTTTTTCTGTAATTTTGGGTTTAATCCACGGTTCTCCTCCGTTTCACCTGGTAGTTCCAACAATCCCGAGGTAGAGGTCGTTCATCGGGAACTGTGCACAGTCTGGGCACAGGTTCAGAAGAACCTAGAGGCGTCCCAGAGCATACAAAAAACTCAGGCTGATAGAAGACGTTCTGCTAACCCCTTGTTTATGGTCGGGGATCTGGTGTGGTTATCGTCTAGGAACTTGCGCCTTAAGGTCCCGTCCAAGAAATTTGCTCCCCGGTTTATTGGACCGTATAAGGTCATTGAAGTCCTCAATCCTGTCTCCTTCCGACTGGAGTTGCCCCCATCTTTTCGAATACACGACGTGTTTCATGCCTCCCTCCTTAAACGCTGCTCCCCGTCCTTGGCTCCCTCGAGGAGACCTCCTGTTCCCGTTCTCACCCCTGAGGGGGTGGAATTCGAGGTGGCCAAGATTGTGGACAGCAAGATGGTCCAAGGCTCTCTCCAGTACCTGGTCCATTGGAGAGGATATGGGCCTGAGGAGAGGACTTGCATACCCGCCCGGGATGTTCCACCTTCGTTTCCCCAATAAACCAGGTCCACTTAGAAAGAGTCCGGTGGCCCCTCATAAAAGGGGGGGTACTGTAAAGTATCTGCCAGGCACAGCTTCGGGGTTAACGCCCATAGGTAATCAGTCAGCACCTGAGTCTATGTCTCTGAGACTGACTCCAGCTTCCACCACTCAGGCTGGCAGGCTTAGGAGTGGGAGAGCCTATCGCAGCCTGGCCAGACACAGCTAGCTCCCGCCCTCGGTCTATTTATACCTGCCTTTCCTGTTCCTCCTTTGCTTGTGATTCTTCTCGTGTGGTTTCCTGGCCCAGCTACAGCTTCTGACTATTTGATCCTGCTCCATACTGACCTTGGCTTACTGACTACTCTCCTGCTCTGCGTTTGGTACCTCGTACACTCCTGGTTTGACTCGGCTCGTTCACCTCTCTTGTTGCTCACTTTGTTGCCGTGGGCAACTGCCCCATTTCCCTTAGCTTTGTGTACCCTTGTCTGTTTGTCTCGTGCACTTACTGAGCGTAGGGACCGCCGCCCAGTTGTACCCCGTCGCCTAGGGCGGGTCGTAGGCAGGGACAGAGTGGCGGGTAGATTAGATACTAGATAGGAAGAAAAAACACACGGCGCCACATAGTGCGATTATCCGATGGTCATGGAAGACAACAGAGCTAGGGCAATATACACTCACCTAGACGAGTTGTGCTGACCAGGCAGAACGCTGTTAAACAGTATGGAACGATATCCAGAGAGCACAACGCTGTGAAGATACGTGCTGAGGAGACACACCCAAGGTGTGAGATGTAGCTGCTGCCAAGGTCCAAAGGCCGGTGGACGGGGATCCACCGTCAATGATAAGGTAAGAATATTGAAAAAAAGGAGGACCAATAGAAGGCGCTGCTATACCAGAATGGGTTTTTATTGAATTATGATTATTGATAGGCTACGCGTTTCGACGCAGAACATGCGTCTTCATCAGGCCATGAACATACAAAAGAAACTTCATATATATATACAGGTAAGTGATAAAATATCAACCAATCACAAGAAGGGAATGGGGAAGGGACACGGGGAACTCCTACAAAGAGAACCGGACGGAATCAAAAAAGAACAAACAAGTTTAATTAATAAACTGTGTGTGAATATGATAAAAAAGTATGTATGATAAATAAATTAAAAATGAATTTAAAATATGGGACAATTATGTAAAAAACTAAAATTACTGCTAACAAGTCCGATTTGATTGATATTAAAAATGTGAGCCGTATTGGAAATACAACATCGCTATATCTACTACGGCCAAATCATACGGGTAGATTAGGGCTCACTTGTCCGTTTCCCTACCCCTATCATTACAGTATAAGAGGCCCTTGTCTAAAAGAGGCCCTTTGTGAAAGAGCCACTGCTCCGGCCTGATTATAGATCATGCAGTGGGACTTAGTAGTCTCAATTCAATACTTTTATAAATTATGTAAATCTATGCTGTAAGTAATACTTTACACTGGTCCATTTCTGGTAAAAGCTGGGTATCGATAGAATACTGGACCTATCTCTGTTATATTTAAACTGACTGATCAGTATCCTACCGAAGAATGCATTGTGTCCTCAGGATGTAAGATATATAAATTGGGAGCTGACTATGACAACTCCAAGTTTTGCAAGTATGGGATAGATCGTTAATTAAGCTACCATTTTAGGAGAATAACCCTTGTTCAACTTTGCATGAAGTTATTGTGTAAGTTTATTTCTGCTGAACTCTTAGAAGTCTGTTTCAATTCTCACCAGAGAAGTGTATCCTACTGCAATCCCTTTGGCGCTTGCTAGAGCCTAAGGAATCTGTCCATCCTTCACCCTTAACCCAGAAAAGGAGGTATGACTTTCCCTGTTGGAATCCCAGGTTGCGGTCCCCAGGGTAGACATTGATTGGTAAACTGCCAAATGCAAGAGGTTGGACAATAAGTACCAGGTGACAACTCTTAATGGGCAAAACGTAGGCAATGTCCAGGGACAATGTTGAAGTCAAGGTATGGGTCAGTCAATGCAAAGCAGCAGTAGAAACTAGCTCAGAAGAGCAATACCTTATTATAAAATTATGGGTAAAGAATGGAGAGATTCTATAGACTCTGCACCCTAGTTTAGCCAGCGCCAAACTGAATGCAGTACAAGGATTCTCTTCTCTGGTGAGAATCGCAACAGTTAGCTGCTCTGCTATTCCAACACCCAGGACCGTCACTATAGTGTAGGTTAAGGGAGAGGAAAGGGGGAATTCCTTAGACTTTGCACCCCTAATTTAGCTAGTGCCAAACCAATTACAGTACAAGGACCCACGTCTCTGGTGAGAACTGTAACACATTTTCTGCCCCATGACAGAGCTAAACCAACTTTAACGGAGATATCTCTGCTAAACATTTGGTGGGGGCCCTTCTCCTTTCTTGGGTGGAAGAAATGAAATATACATTAGATCTAAACATATCTAAAAATATCTCTAATGGCATATTGATGAGGGTGTATTTTTAAAATCACTTCATACAAAGTGGTATATGATTTCACTGCACTCAGTTACAGGGCAGAAGAGAACTAATATGAACCGAAGTGGTGGCTCTTCCTCTAACAGGGACAGAAATTGTACAGGTGGAAATTTTGGTGCTGTCTGCATGTTGTAGCGAGTAATTTGACCAAAATGAATGCATTATATTTTTGCAGAATGATATTGTAAATTGTGTTCGAAAACTTTGAGTTGTTTGAATGTTTTTTTTAAATGGGAATCATAGAAGCCTCAGTGCAATTGCCCCTTTAGCTCTCCATATAATCCAGCCCTGGTCAAACATTACATTGGTATCTCACATATCTGTAATTATGAGAACTTGAAACACACACACAATATGTGTAAATGATATTAGAAGTCAACACTTTTATAAAATGTGGGTTTAGTGGCTCTTCAAGGGAGTTGGCTAATCTGACAAATCCTCTTTCAAACTTACGCTGGCCCAGCAATCAGCTGATCGATGCGGGTCTGGCCATACAGTTTTCCTGCAGCAGACGCTGTAGTGGAAATGTAGAATTACATGCCGGCCATTCACATGTCCACGTAATATATGGGCAAGATGAGTCCACCTGTGTTAGAGTTGCGCTTGGTTAGGGGCTCTCTGCTCTAGCTCATATAGGGGGTACTGAGCAGGGATAGCCCTTTATGATGTCCAAATATCTTGCAGGGCACATGAAAAGGGGTTGTCAAAATAACTTCTTAAGATATCGCAGACAAATATTCCGTTGTGGGAAACGATATGTCACTGGCTCCTACTATGTAAACACTATACTGTCCCACAGAATACAAAGTTTTTACAATGCTATTCTTTATTTCTACATCTTAAATTTTTTTAGACTGCCTTTAAAATTCTGCTGCATTGTTTTAGAAATATGAGACACCTCTTCATTAAAACATGTCTCACGGTTCACATAATAATGTATTCTTTGCCCTATTCCTGTCTCTTTTCAGGCATAGCTAAGCACAGCTTTACTGTCATAGTTCCTTTCATACCTATAATACGATTTCTGTTTTTTGCACCTTCGTAAAGGATTTATTAATTGAATCATGAAAGTTTCTTAAAGAAACATTGTAGTTATATAACCATTCTACAAAGGAAATTCCATTCTCATAAAGATTTCATTTGCCAGCTCTATTCAGAGAAGTCACTTAGGGGATTACATTTGAAATCCTGTCTGAAATAGAGAGCTTATTGCCTTTAAACCTGGCTTCTCATCATGCATCTAAACAAATGACCTTTTTCGTGCCAATATCACTCAGTGCCCAGCTGCCATTGTCCTAGTTTTAGCTGTAATCAGACTTCAGTTCTAGAAAGTTCACATGCATATAGGGAGTATTATCAAAAGCAAAGCGAGAACATCTTTCATGTAGTATAACAAAGAATTTGGTTCACAATAGCCATACATTTTATCGTGCGGTTTCCTTTATTCATACTGTTTAATGTACTTTAATTATACTGTGCATCATATCTGTACCAGGTCAAGCCTAATATTATGTGTAAAAGCAGATTTACCTGTGTTTCTCACTTTATTTATCTGCTTATTAAATTAACAAAAAGCATTTTATTAGTTGTGCTAAGTTTTCATAAGTTTAACTGAGTATGTATCCTGTACTAACAGTCTTTGAATTATAAATATTTTAGCAAAATGTCTTCATAAACAAGAATTGGACAAGTCTGAAAACCCTACTGAACTCCGGGGCAGACACAGATGGCGCCATAAGGTCATTTGCTTTTCAACTTGTAAGCCACGTATGGGAATTAATAGTGCAGTCGCATATTTGCAACATAATAGTATTATTTTCCATATTAAGTAGCACTTTGCCTGCAAGGCCCCTGTTCATATGTGCAGGTTGCACATATGATATGTCCGCCACTGTCTGAAATAACATACACATTTATTAGAGCTGAATATGCATTGAGGTTTTAGGTAACAGTGATCTGATCTATGTCTAGCATTAGTCTAGGTTTTCTGGATAGGGATCTTTAAGGTAGCCATACACCTTAAATAGCTGTCGGCCGAACACTCATTTGGCCATCAGCTATTTCTCCCAACCCAGCCATACACATACTCAGCCGAGCGTAAATGTGTACTCACTGGGGAGAGGGGAATAGGCCACTCACGGACAACTTTATCAGCTGCTTACTTCCCTTAAGAACAAAGGATTTGGCATGTTGAAATCTAACATGCCGCCTCCTTCTTTTCCCTGATATCTGCCATCTGGGGGAGAGTCAGGACACACCCAATAAACATTAAATGGTGGGCTGGTCTTGCTGAAATCGGCAGGTTTGGCCGACGCTCATTTGTATATGGGCCAATTTAGTGAAGGATTGGCCTTTTGGACACATTCCTCTAGGATGCAGATTATAAAGCAGCAAACAGATCTTGTAAAATAGCTTATGGTGGGTTGATTCTGTTTATTGTCCACTCAACTGCATCCCACAAATGTCCATTAGGCTGATATCTAAGGACTGTGTAGGGCATTGTAGCAATGTAAAATTACAGACATGACCTTTCAAACAATTAGTTATTAGGAGACAATTTGTGCCATGTGAAAGTAGCTTTGTTTTTATACAATACGCCAGTAATATAATCAGGAAAGGCAGTTAGTATGAACTTAGTAAGGAAGTAGGAACAGGAATGGCACTAGTGGAAATAATATGTACCTAGAAAACATTCTTCAATACAATGACAGCAAAATCACTGCAAAGTTAGACAGTGGACACCATGGATGCGAAGTCCATGATTTATGAAAATGGCAGCAAATTCCAATAGTCAACATGGCTGACCAGAGACAGAGCTAATAATAAAAGCTATATAAGTGTAAAGGGTTTGCCAGACACAGGTTCTGTGTCGACGCCCGGGGTTAATCAGCCCTCATCAGCTCCAAGGTCTGCTAGAGTGACGCGATCTGTTACCACTCAGGCTTGCAGGCTGAGGAGAGGGAGAACCTATCACAGCCTGGCCTGACAGTTCTAGCTCCCGCCCTTGGTCTATTTATACCCCCACTTGCAGCATGCTCCTTGCCTGTGATTGTCTGGTTTCCTGGCTCTGCAATTCCTGCTATTCACCCGATTGACCGCTGTTACTTATTGACCCTGACTTGCCTGACTATTCTCCTGCTCTGATTTGCTACTACGTACTCCCCTGGTTTGATTTGGCTCGTTCACCATTCCCTGTTGCTCATGGTGTCTCCGTGGGCAACTGCCCCAACCCCCCCCCCCTTGCTTCTCTGTGACCTTGTCTTGTGTTGTCTGTCTTGCACTTACTGAGCGTAGGGACCGTCGCCCAGTTGTACGCCGTCACTTAGGACGGGCCGTGCAAGTAGGCAGGGACTGAGTTGCGGATAGATTAGGGCTCACCTGTCCGTCTCCCTACCCCTATTCATTACAATAAGCCATAACAACCAAATATAAAGGGGAACTTAAGTGGAAAAAAACCAACAATTATCAACTAAGACCCTAGGGATATCAATCGAATCACCTACACCTAATCCCCAAGGAAGGGATTGGGAGAAGATGGTTTTCTCTGACTTATTTCTATGACTTTCCTCATTCATTTACTCTCAATGGATGAATCTGAACAGTATGATGTACTATGAAACTTACAACATAATGTCCGGGTCCTGGGGTCCACACTGCATCCTTATTTGAAATGTAAAAGGCACGAAAAGCAGAAGACCCAAATGCTGCTTTAGTTAAGCTCTCCTTATTTGCCTTCTTCAAGCTCTCATTTGCTATACCATAGCTAAATATATTGTAACAACCTGGACCTAAAAACAAAGAAGAATAACTGTAACATGACACAGACAATAAGGGTATGTTCACACAGAGTTATGAGTCAGCTCTTGACCTGCCTGCACTCTCTTTGCCGTGTTTTTTGCGTCATTTTTGTGTCATTTTTTGGTTAGTCATTGAGTGCCGCGAGCAAAAAGTGCAGCAAAAACCGCTTTCTCTACCTCCGATTGTCAATTGGAGGTCAGAGATGAAAACGCCTGAAAAAAGAACATGACGCTTCTTTTTCCCGTGAGCATTTTTTTTCACAGTGACAAAAAACTCTGTGTAAACTAGGCTTAAAAGTAGTAATTTGAGGTTGTTATTCTCTTAGTCCACTGTGTTTCTTTTTTTCCTAATCAATTAGAGAATTTGTTAAGAAGTATAAGGATTTATTGAATACAATGCAAATAGTTAAATTAATGGAGTTTATAAATGAGTTTTTCAAAAGTTTTACTTTAATACCAATCTTGCTTATAATCAAACTTATTTCTCTGTCTGCGCTTATTTTATCTTTTTATTCAAGCAAGCCAAGAGTAATTTTTGCCGTTTGGTAAGGATGATCTAGAGTACTTTTCAGTTTAGAAATCCCACAGAGATTCATTTCTTTGCTATTATCTGTGAAATATACCATATTTAAAGCCACAATTTAGTATTATGATTAAAAAATTGAAATGTAGCATCTGAATATGATATTAGGTCTGAAACAGAACTAAGAAGAATAAATTATGCATCACATGCAACCTATAACTTGATAACTTGTACCTGTTCAGAGATTTCTTTATCAAAATGAAAAGCATGATCAAGTTTTACGGTGCACAAATGTACACCAATATAACTCATGATGAGACAATCATCTGAGGTCTACACTCACACAGATATTTGGAAGTGATGGGAACAATCTTTACGGAAATATTGTTCTTATAATAGTTACAAAATAACCCTGCTTTTATCCATAATGTGGAATTCTATGAGATCCAATTACAAACTTTATTGTATTACCTGCTTCTGCCCCCAGATGACAAACTTCCATGTCTAAAAATGGACTTTTGGCATAAAAAATTGTACAAATTGAAAGTGTTAGTGCTTTCCATCACAACCAATCAGCTTTCAATGCAGGTTACAAAATTAATAGCATGGTCTGACGTTATCTGGACTAATTTTAGTGCCTGAGGCCTCAACCTTCATTATAAGGCTATACATCATCTGCATGTTTGCTCGATGTAAAAATATTTCTGCTATTTTATGCAAAAGTTGAGGGCTATGTTGCGAATAATCTTGGCAACATGCAGATTATATTGCAGCAGATAAAATTATAGATGAGTTCTAGTACCTTTTCAAATGAAATCATCAAAACTGCATTAAAACTGCAATGTTCGAATAAGGCTACCAGAAGAAAATATATCTGATTTTAGCCGGAGCACATGTGATTTGAATGATCATATGTCGAAAGGCCCTGAATTGTGTTATCTGGATGTTAAAAGGATAAAATCAAATTAATTTTAGAGGCTTCTTGGGGCCATTACTAAGAATATCTACCGTATCCACAAAGCTTGCCTTGGCTATATTCTGTTACTATATTCTTCAATGATGGTCAGTGATGTTTTGTGATGATTGATCAGTTTGAGAAACATTAGCCATCCATGTCCAATTGTGAGTGAATTTTAAACAATCATATATGAGTTAATGAAAAAGTGTCTACTCAAGAAAACCATAGCAGGGCCACCAGTTAGTAAATCAATGCTGACAGTGTTAATATTTAATGGCAATCAAAAGATAATAAGAATATTTTTGTGGGGTTTAAATGGAGAATCGGACTGAGAGTAGAGAAACTACTCAGTGTAGAGAATAGATTATATTCATACCTGGCGTTCTCTGTTTCCTTGACTCCTGAGTGAATCGGACTGCAGTTTGGCCAAATGGTGACTGTGCCAGACTCGATGTTTTCTTCAAAGCCTCAAGTGCCGTGCGCTGTTCATTATATGTGCCTGGTGCTGGGGTGATTGATTTCACAGGAAGAAATCGCTAGTGTAGAACACAAGAAAATGCTGATGCAAAACCCAAAAATAACCAGCCACAATATAGCAAGCAAACTATTTTTGTAATATTAGTACGCTTCAATAATGCTAGACATTGTGTAGAACTCTCTGCATGAGAAATCCTAAAATTAACAATTGGGATTTCTAGCATTTGTAGTCAATGCTAAGGCATAACACACAATTTATCATAAATTATGTCATTGTATTTACTGTAATGCATGTCTAGCTCTGAAAAGTAAAAAAAAAAAAAGTTTCAAGTCAAAAATGGTATTTACCCAAAGAGAAATATGATATGTTAAGTTCCTGCCTTAAGCTGGCCATACACTAGAGACTTTGAAGCCGATTTAGACCATTTTCTGCTGACTGTCGTCACCTTTTCACGACACAATGAGCATGACAGATGCAGACTGAGAGCAGATAACTGTGGAAAAGTTGATCTGCCATGTTGGATTTTTTCAGTCATTGTCAAGTGCAGTCCTTGGAAAGTAATTTATCCCAGATCTGCATCCCATCAATAGAAGCTCAAGCCACAAGACAAGGTAGAGATTGGTGATTTGACATTTTAACTTATGGTGTTGTCGTCAGGACCGTATTTGCCACTAGGCACTGGGGGTGCAGTGCCTAGGGCAACCCTAGGGGGGGCGGCTGCAGGATAGTTTTTTTTATTTTTTAAAAGTTAACTTGTGACCTGACAGGTCACTCACAGGGCAAAAGGGGGCGCTTCACTAGCGCTCCTCAGGCTATAAGACACGCCCTCTGTTAATGGATTGGCCATAACTGCTCACATGAGCAGCTGTGGCCAATCCGAGAACAGTGGGCATGTCTTAGACTCAGTCTAAGAAGCGCTGTGGGGAACGGACGGCAGAGCTGGACAGGAGGGCACCGCAGCAATTCAAGCAAGTAAATGTTCTGTGTAATGTACTGTATTCAATTGTATCCGCGTCCTTAGTAAGCGGATACAATTGAAAGCGCCGGTGAGTCAGGGGAATCATTAGTTCCCTTCCACATTATTCTGCGCTTTTCTTGTGGCGCGGACTGCCGTCGTTCCGCTGGAGCAGGCCTGATCGGAAAAGACCAGGCCTGCATCAATGGAAATGTTATTCCTGTTCCCCACTGACGCTAGTAACTCCTAGCTCAGGGACTCATTTGTATCTGAAGGAGTCCCCGCACTAGGTTTATAGTGCTGCACGCACCCGAGATGCGTCAAAATTGTGGCGCATCTCGGGTGAACTTGCGCCACTTACAAGGCTCAGTAAACTTAACAGTGACCGCTCTAAGTTGTCATTGGTTAGTTTACATCACATGGTGGCCGGTTACCTAACTTTATTGGCCTACTTTAAAAGTAGGCCAATGAACTTAGGTAACCTGGGACCATGTGATGTAAACTAACCAATGACAGTTTAGAGCTGTCACTGCTTAGTTTACTGTTACATATCCGGGAAAGTAAGTATGATAATGGTTTTGCTTTTTAACTTACTAGTGTTACTAATGTTTTTCTTTGTGGTTTTTTACAGGTTCGGTCGTTGGACTATGTCGGATTCGAGGACTACTTCGATGATGGCGTTTTTATTTTCAATAAATTGGTTAATGAGGATTGTGTGGGGGATTTTATTCCAATAAAATATTGTTTGTGTGTGTCTGTGTTTATTTAAACTTTATTACTACTGCCTTAGTAATGAGGGCTGTATGATTTACAGCATCCATTACTAAGGAAGGTCGGTGAAGAGGCTAATACTAAGCCCCCATTATTACCCCGGTATCCACCGCCACCAGGGGTCCTGGGAAGAGCCGGGTACAATCCAGTACCCAACCATCTGCAGTGATGGTCAGGCATGGGGGCGGCCGCAGGCTGGTATTATTAGGCTGGGAAAGAACAAAAACAATGGGCCTTTCCACCCTGGTATTGCTACGCTGCTGCTATGTTGTTTCTGGCTAGTTATGAAAAATGGGGGGGACCCCAAGTTGTCTTTTAAAAAAAAATAATAATAATAATTGTAAAAAAACAACATGGGGTGCCCCACGTTTTTCATAACCAGTCAAATACAACATAGCAGCAGCAGGCTAGCATTACCATGGTGGGAAGGCCCTTTGTTTTTTGGCTTTACTAGCCTAATAATACCAGCCTGCAGTCGCCTCAGTACCCGACCATCAATACAGATGGTCGGGTACTGGATTGTACTCGGCTCTTCCCGGCACCCCTGGTGGCGGTGGGTACCGGGGTAATAATGGGGGGTTAGTGTTAGCCTCAACACTAAGCTCCACCTTAATAATGGACAGCTGCCATTACTAAGGCAGTAGTAATGAAGTTAAAAAAAAACAACACAGAAAAAATATTTTATTGAAATAAATGTGGGGGACACACAATCGTCGTTAACCATTTTATTGAAAATAAAAACGCTGTCATTGAAGTAGTCCTCGAACCGACGAAGTCCAACAACCAAACATGTAAAAAAACACACCAAAAAAAACCCATTAGTAAATCTAATAAATAAAAAAGCAAAACCATTATTATACTTACCTTCCTGGATATGTGACAGTAATCTAAGCAGTGACCGCTCTAAGCTGTCATTGGTTAGATTACATCACATGATTCAAGGTTAACTCAGTTCATTGGTCTACTTTTAAAAGTAGGACAATGTACTGATGTAACCGGCAGGGTATAATTTGCTCCACTCGGGAAGGGGCTGCAGGAGTGATTTGTTTTTTTCTAAAAAATAATAAACTGAGACCTGATCATTAGGGGAAATGGGCCCGAGTGTTCATGTGGGGAGCAGGGGAGGTAATATTATTGGGGTAGCACTGAGTATTTATTTTAACCCCTTAGTGACCAGCCCATTCTAGGCCCTAATGACCAAGCTATTTTATTCGTTTTTCAATAGTCGCATTCAAAGAGCTATAACTTTTTTATTTTTTAGTCTACATAGCTGTATGAGGACTTGATTTTTGCGGGATTAGTTGTACTTTTTAATAGCACCATTTTAGGGTACATATCATTTTTTTATTAACTTTTATAAATTTTTTGGGGGGGATTATAAAAAAAAACTGAAATTCCGCCATTGTTCTATGCGTTTTTAAATTGACGCCGTGCACTGTGCGGCGTAAATAACATGTTACCTTTATTCTATGGGTCGGTACGATTACGGCGATACCACATATATAGAGGTTTTTTATGTTTTACGACTTTCGCACAATAAAAACACTTTTGAACTAAAATTATTTGTTTATGCATCGTTGTTTTCCAAGAGCCGTAACTTTTTTATTTTTCCATCAATGTAGTGATTTTTTGGGCTTGTTTTTTGCGGGACGAGACGTAGTTTTGATTGGCACTGTTTTGGGTGCATGGGACTTATTGATTCATTTTTATTATGACTTTTTTGGGGGGCAATGGAAAAAAATTGCAATTTCGCCATTGTTTTTTGCGCTTTTTTTTTTTACGGTGTTCACCTTGCGGTTTAAATTACATATTAACTTTATTAATCGAGGCATTACGGTCGCGGCAATGCCATATATGTGTACTTTTATTTTATTTTTACACTATTTATTTTTTTACTGTAATTTTTATTATTAATCTTTATTTCACATTTATTATTTATTTCATTAGACCCATTAGGGGACTTTACTATGCGATCTTCAGATCGCTGCTATAATGCTTTGGTATACTTCGTATACCAGAGCATTATTGCCTGTCAGTGTAAATCTGACAGGCAATCTATTAGGACGTGCATCCGGCGCGTCCTAACAGGCATATGTCCAGGGCAGACCTGGGGGCTTTTATCAAGCCCCCGGCTGCCATGACAACCCATCGGAGACCTGTGATTGCATTTGCGGGCCGCCGATGGGTGACAGAGGGAGCGCATCTCCCTCTGTAAACAAGTTAAATGCCGCGGTCGCTATTGGCGGCATTTAACGGGTTAAACGGCCGCCATCTAAGTAAACTTCGATCGCGGGCGTTGGAGCAGGAGCTCAGCTGTCATCAGTCTCCCGTGCAGGACTTAGACTAGGCTCACGTGAAAAGGCGTCAGCCTAGCCTAAGGCCCCTTAGTGACTAACGTGAAAAGGCGTATTGGTGGTTACTAAGGGGTTAAGGTAAGTTCACATGAAGCGTAAACACTTCGGATTTTCCACAACTGATTTCATCGTGAAAAATCTGCAGTGTATTACAGTAGCAGCAAAGTGGATGAGATTTGAACAAATCTCATCCACACGCTGCATAAAAAACACACCGAAAAAGCGTTCATAAATTGACCTGCGGTGCGTTTTTTTAAATCCGCAGCTTGTCAATTTATGTTGCGGGATCGTTGATTTTCTGTTGCAGGTTTTCCCCATTAAATTCATTGGGGAGGTAAAACCCGCAACAATTCGCACATGCACTATATTCACATGTTAACCTTTAATAAGTAGCCATTTCTTACTTTTGAATGTGACAGAAAAGGCGGCTGAGGAATAGAGGCAGATTTTGTCAACCTGTTTGAAACATCAAAGTGGCGTATTATATCATATTTTCCAGGTCCTGGTATCCCCTACACAACAGAGAAAAAGGGGGAAATAAGATTATTATTATTATTATTATTATTATTATTATTATTAAAAAGCAAGTTCTAACTATTGTATGTAAAAGAAACCTGTCATGTTGAACATGTTGTTAAACCTGCAGGCAGCATTATAAAGAGCAGGAAGAGTTGAGCAGATTGATATACAGTTTTGTGGGGATAATAAGGCCCCATGCACACGAACGTAAAAACGCCCGTAATTACGGGCCCATGGACTTCTATTGGCCACGGGTACCTCCCCATATGCTTACGAGAAGGGGCCCGTGCCGTTGAAAAATATAGAACATGTCCTATTTCAGGCCGTAATAACGGCACGGGCAGGCCCATAGAAGTCTATGGGGCTCCCGTAATTACGGTTGACTACGTGTGTGTGCACCCGTAATTACTAGGCGACGTCAGGGGAATGTCACTGTCCAGGGTGCTGAAAGACTTAAACGATCGGCAGTAACTCTTTCAGCAAGATATTGTAAGTGGGGAAGAGGGGGGGAGGAGGACCTCCAGCTCACCATTCGTTGTGTCTGGGAACAGTGCTTTTCTATAATTTTATCTATCATCCCTTGTTCGCTGTATATGGATTTCTAATATTCATCCCGGGGTCTGTTTATCTCCGTATGCCTCTTTGTTTCATCAACTGATTTGCCTCATATACCTGTCTATTAATGCCTCTCATAATGGAGGGGCTGTATTTCACTACATTACACAAGACGTATATATCTACAAATTATATTCCTGACTTGACCATATCATTTTTATGGCAGCATTTTATCCTCACCCCGCCCCCCTTTCTACAGGGTGTGGGTCTCGCTTTATTCTATTTGAATTATATACCTTTCCGGTATGGGGGTCGCTGTGTCGATCCGTTATAATAATCCTCCTGATATACTTACCATTGTAACCCTAGCGGGGGTCTGGTTTTGCACTAAGTCCACAATGATGCTGACTGCGCCTGCGCCGAGTCCTTTTGTCTCTGCTATATAGCAGATTTGTACTAAGTCGTCCTTTCCCTTCTTTGCACATGCGCGCACATCCACCTATCTACCATTTAGACTATCTCCGTAAATGTCAGCAGTGCGCATGCGCGGTGCCTTACCGGTCATTGGCTCCTGCCACGCTACTCGCTATAGGTCAAGCCGTTTCTCCTGACGGCTGTACACTCTCGATTCACCCTATTGGCTGCTTGCTCCAACACACCCCCTGTTCTTACGTCATCATACACTCCCTTAAGAGGAGTAGTTTTCTCGCCGCGCCGCCATTAGCCCCGTGAACCCCTGAGGACGCTACTAGTTAGCGAAACATGTCGGGGGGGTTCTGTTTGTTTTAATTCCTGCCTCAAGCCGTATCTACTGCTTTATCACTTAGCCAATTTAACTTGCTAATGCTACCTATGACAGCCTTCATGGTTGCTAACACAGTGCTGCATCTGTATCAGCAGTTTACTTTCATGTCCGGCTCTTGGCAGTGACAATTTAAAAAACATATATGTGGTCTGTCTTGTTCTGCTATACGTAGCATAATAAAATATTGTTCCTATTGTATTTTGGGGTAGTTGGGAAAAAGTGAACCACAATCCAGCACATTCCAACAAGGAAAACTTTGATCCTTTACCCATCACTCATCCCTGTACTCTCCACATCGCAGAACTATTCTATTTAGTTATTTTTACTGTTCTATCAATAAAATTGGTTGGAACAGGAGTTCCTTTTTACTTTCACCCAGCGCTGGATTGTGGTTCACTTTTTTCTCTAACTCTTTCAGCACCCTGGACAGTGACTACCGATCACAATATAGATCAACGTTTAAAAAAAATAAAAGCACATACTTACCCAGAACTCCCTCCTTCTTCCTCCAGTCCCGCCTCCCGGGATTACGTTTCAGCCCATGTGACCGCTGTAGCCAATCACAGGCCAATCACAAGCTGCAGAGGTCACATGGACTGCCGCGTCATCCAGGGAGGTCGGGCTGGATGTTGAAAGAGGGACGCGTCACCAAGACAACGGCCGGGTAAGTATGAATTTCTTTTAATTTTACTACGGAAAGGGCGGCCCCTTCTCTTTATCCTGCACTGATAGAGAGAAGGGGCTGCCGATTAGTGCAGTGCAATTTTGCAGCGAAAACATGCCCGTAAATACGGGTGGAATACTGGTGACACCGAACCCGTATTTACGGGCACGGGTCCGTAAATACTGGTGCAATACGGGTTGAATACATGTGACCAAGGACCCGTATTTACGCCAGTATTTACGGGAGGAAAAAAATATGTTCGTGTGCATGAGGCCTTACTAAGTATAACTTGTAATTTATTAATCTCTGGTCATTCAGGGTTTAGGAGAACAATGGGCAGTCCTACTAAGCGATTGACATTTGACAGCTATCTCTGTCCGCGCACTCTCGATCCATAGCATGCTGCCTGCAGATCAGACTGCATTTTCAACGTGACAGCCTTAAACTATCTCTCTTTATAAAGTGTATGTACACTATACATGAAAGAAAAATGTCATAGAACTCCCTTTTATTCCTTCAACATTTTTAGAAAAAACTAAAACCCACTGTTCTCGTGACCCCTGTTTGTACACTTGTGGCCACAGTTAAACCATGTGCATAAGGCACTAGTCCGGACCGATGTCATTATAAGCCACTAATAGTTTGAATAGGAAGTATACCCTCTGCTCATGATTACCAACTGTCCTTCAAATTCACAGACTAGCCGAAAAACTACTGAAGTTTGGCCAATGTTCCTAAAGGCTATGGACGCTTTTGCAGACATTTTTTATTGCATAATATGTATTTTATTAAATAAAACATATTTTCAATTGGTTATAAAAATCTAGCAGCTTGTATGTCTAACAATACAATAGAATTAGCAGGATGAAATTCAGTGCTAATTCGGTTAGAGGATCGTACTATCAGGTCAGTCTGCAACCACTCTCTTTGCTCTCCGGAACCCTATTGTAAGCTGACATCCAGTGGCGTAGCTAAAGGCTCATGGGCCCCGATGCAGAAGTTCTTATTGGGCCCCCCCCCCCCGCAAACTTCTCATGACCGACTGTCCGCAGCTTTCAGCTGCATCGCTGGGTCTCCTAAGTGACCCAACAATGCAGCACTAGCAGCCAGGGGCGTCACTAAGGCTGGGTTCACACACACTATTTACGTACGTAATTCGGGCGTTTTAGCCCCGAATTACGTCCGAAAATGCGGCTCACAAGCGTCGGCTAACATCTGCACATTCATTAGAATGGGTCTTACGATGTTCTGTGCCGACGGTCATTTTTTTTACGCGCCGCTGTCAAAAGGCGGCGCGTAAAAAAGACGCCCGCATCAAAGAAGTGCCTGTCACTTCTTCAGACGTAAATGGAGCCGTTTTCCATGGACTCCATGGAAAAACAGCTCCAATTACGTCCGTAATGGACGCAGCGAAAGACGCCTGCACATGCCATTACGGCTGAAATTACGGTGCTGTTTTCTCTTGAAAACAGCACCGTAATTTCAGCCGTAATGGAGGCTGCTGTCTGAACATACCCTCAGGGCTTAAAATGTCAGGGGAAATAGCCCCAATACATATGTGTCCACCCAAAAAAAAAATGTGTGTATAGGAGACAGCATATCTATAGCATTACGACCCTATAAACTATGGATAGGATTAGATACGTTGGCTCAGCAGACAGTATCACACATGATAGGATTAGATACAGTGGCTGAGCAGACAGTATCACACATGATAGGATTAGATACAGTGGCTGAGCAGACAGTATCACACATGATAGGATTAGATGCAGTGGCCCAGCAGACAGTATCACACATGATAGCATTAGATACAGTGGCTCAGCAGACAGTATCACACATGATAGGATTAGATGCAGTGGCCCAGCAGACAGTATCACACATGATAGGATTAGATACAATGACTCAGCAGACAGTATCACACATGATAGGATTAGATACAGGGCACAGCAGACAGTATCACACATGATAGGATTAGATACAGTGGCTCAGCAGACAGTATCACACATGATTGGATTAGATATAGGGCCCAGCAGACAGTATCACACATGATCGGATTAGATACAGGACTCAGCTCGCTGACATTGCGGATCCAGCGCTGGACCCAGGAAAGGTAAGAATAATAATTTTGCTTCTTTATGTGTTACTGATTATTTTTGTGTGTTTGTGTTTTTTTACAGGTTCGGTTGTTGGACTACTTCGGATACGAGGACTACTTCAATGACAGCGTTTTTTTATTCTCAATAAAATGATTAATGAGGGTTGTGTTTTTTTATTTCAATAAAATATTTTTTCTATGTGCTTGTATCTTTTTAAACTTTATTATCACCGCCTTAGTAATGGCCGCTGACTGATTGACAACCTCCATTACTAAGGCGGGGCTTAATGCTAGCCAGTGCAAAGGCCAACACTAACCCCCATTATTACCCCGGTACCCACCGCCACCAGGGGTACTGGGAAGAGCCGGGTACGAACCAGTAACCGACTATCTGTTGTGACGGTCAGGCACCGGGGCGGCCGCAGGCTGGTAGTATTAGGCTGGGGAAGGCCAAAAACAGTGGCACCTACCACCCTGGTAATGTTGCCTGCTGCTGCTGTGCTGTATCTGGCTGTTTATGAAAATTAGGGGGGACCCCACATCGTTCTTTCCAATTATTTTTTTTTTATTTTTTTTTAAATGACGTGGGGTCCCCCCCATTTTTCATAACCAGCCAGATACAATAAAGCAGCAGCAGCCTAGCATCACCAGAGTGGGAAGGGCCACTGTTTTTGGCATTTCCCCTCCTGATAATACCAGCCTGCGGCCATCCCAGTGGCCGATCATCACTACAGATGGTCAAGTACTGGATGGTACCCGGCTCTTCCCAGCACCCCTGGTGGCGGTGGGTATCGGGGTAATAATGGGGGTTAGTGTTAGCCTCTGCACCGGCTAACACTAAGCCCCGCCTTAGCAATGGATGCTGTCAATCAGCCGGCGGACATTACTAAGGCGGTAGTAATATAGTTTAAAAAAAAAACACAAAGACAGAAAAAATATTTTATTGAAATAAAAAAAAAACACACAACCCTCATTAACCATTTTATTAATAATAAAAAAAAGCCGTCATCGAAGTAGTCCTGGAATCCGACGTAGTCCAATGACCGAACGTGTAAGAAAACACACAAAAAAAACGATTAGTAACACATGTGTTAAGCTTAGCTACAGGGCCCATGTGTGATACTGGCTGTGGGACAATGTATCTAAGCCTACAACAAGACAGGGTCAAGCAAACAGTAATCTTATACAGTATAAGTGTAAAGGATTTGCCAGACACAGCTTCTGTGTCGACGCCCATGGGCAATCAGTCTGCACCTGCTCCTATGTCTGTGAGACTGACTCCATCTTCCACCACTCAGGATGGCAGGCTTAGGAGTGGGAGAGCCTATCACAGCCTGGCCAGACGGAGCTAGCTCCCGCCCACTGTCTATTTATACCTGCCTTTCCTGATCCTCCTTTGCTTGTGATTCTGCTCTGCTTGTTTCCTGGCCTTGCTGCTACTGCTTGTACTACTCATCCTCTGCTTGTTATAGAACTTGGCTTTCTGACCACTCTCCTGCTCAGCGTTTGGTACCTCGTTCTCTCCTGGTTTGACTCGGCTCGTTCACTACTCTTGTTGCTCACGGTGTCTTCGTGGGCAGCTGCCCCGTTTCCCTCGCTTCTGTGTACCCTTGTCTGTTTGTCTGTCTTGCACTTACTGAGTGTAGGGACCGTCGCCCAGTTGTACCCCGTCGCCTAGGACGGGTCGTTGCAAGTAGGCAGGGACTGAGTGGCGGGTAGATTAGGGCTCACCTGTCTGTCTCCCTACCCCATCATTACAATAAGATTACTGTGTGCTGGGGCCCTGTATCTAAACCTACATTGTGGTAGGCTTAAATACAGGGCCCATCAGACAGGATCACACATGGGCCATGTATCTAAGCCTACCATGTGATTGGCTTAGATACAGGGCCCAGCAGACAGGATCACACAATCTGTGCTCCTGTCTCATGGGCCCTCTAAGCCGGCTACATCGTAGGCTTAAAGGGGTTGTGCAGTCCCTAAACATTGATGGCCTATCCTCAGGATAGGCCATCAATAGCTGATGTGTCGGGGTCCGTCTCCCGGGACCCGCCAATCAGCTGTTTTGAAGGGGCCGCAGCACTCGTACGAGAGCAGCTTCCCCTTCATTTCACTACTCGCTCACACTGTGAATCGCCGACACCGATTCACAGTGTGACCGGAATGAAGGGGAAGCAGCTCTCGTACGAGTGCTGCGGCCCCTTCAAAACAGCTGATTGGCGGGTCCTGGCAGTCGGACCCCGCCAGTCAGGGCAACTAATCTTACCTTCCTCTTCAGCCACGGCGGAGGTCCTGTCCTCTCGATGTTGTGCGCGTCGCATAGCGCTGTGACGTCATGCGCTGCGCACAGCGCTTGACGTCAGGACCCCCGCTGCGATCCGGAACCAGGGAGGTAAGTACAGTCTGTTACTATAGTAACAGGGGCCCGCGGCCCGAGTTACTATAGTAACTTTTTATTGATGTGGTGCGGGGGGCTGTGGGCCCCCCTGGCTTCGGGGCCCGGTCACAATTGCGACCGCTGCGACCCCTATAGCTACGCCAGTGCTGACATCTTAGGTTTTGTTCACATCTGCGCAAGTCGACTACGCTATTGATTCAGTCAAAACGACAGAAACCTTGCACAGCGGGGACAAACAGAAACCATTGGAACCGGATCCGTCACCATTGAAATCAATAATGATGGAAATGGAAACCTACGGTTTCCGTTTGTGTCTGTCAGGGCTCCGTTCCGACGGAAAGCTCAGATGGAACGTTGGAACGGAGCCCTAGAGCAGATGTGAACGAAGCCTTATTTGATTTAACTTTATTTTCTTTGATTGTAGAGAGAGAGGGACTGATCACTAACTTGACACTAAGCTTGTCAAACTATGATCATTGTTCCATGTAAATGGAGCAAATGAGTGTCAATCGTCATGTCATTATCGTCGATCAGCGCTTCTTACCAGGTAGGGATCTGCCTTTGTAATAGGGACCTTACTCTGTAATGTCTGATTTTGTTCATACATGCGTCCTTTGGAATTGTAAAGTGCTGCGGAATATGTGGCACTAAGATTATTATTATTATTATTATTATTATTATTATTGAATTATTTCCCCAAATATTAAAGAAAACATCTGATGTACGCTATTTTTTCACCTCAATCTCACTATCCTTAGTCCTGGTAAGGAGATCTGCCGGCTCCTTCCTTATAAAGGCTCATTTGCCTCAGTATACGGTATAGAAAACCCGAGCAAAAAGCCTCATACTATAACGTGGTCACAGTGATATAATCAATAATGCAACCCAAATAGAAAAATCGCAACCATATATTGAAGAAAATACAAAACATTCTTTATTGATGAACCATAAAATACACAAACATGAGTTAAAAACAGGACAAAAAACAGCTTTCACAGAAATTAATGGAGTAAGAAAAACTGAGCAGTAAATGGTCAAGGTAAATACACACTCAAGGTCCTTACTACAGGTATAATCCGGCTAGTCAGCACACATGTGGCTATACTCATAAACAGGTGTAAGTTGGTAGTAAAAAAAGCACATTGCAGGTAATATTATTGTAGCAGCAAAATATGGCCGACATGAAGTATATACATACACAAATAGTTGATGGTAACAGAAGAGGAACCAGGACCGCACCACCACTGCTGACCCTACGCGCGTTTCACCGAGGCTTCGTCAGGGGTTTCTGTTAATGAGATAGCCACATGTGTGCTGGTTAGCCTGATTATACCTGTAGTTCTCTTGAAGGACAATGACACTGTGTATTTACCTTGACCATTTACTACTCAGTTTTTCTTACTCCATTTTTAACTTATGTTTGCGTATTTTATGGTTCATCAATAAAGTATGTTTTGTATTTTCTTCAATATATGGTCGTGATTTTTCTATTTGGGTCAGTATACAGTATGTAGAATTACCTGATAACATTCTTTTGATCACTGGTCATTTAGTTCCTTGAATTTAAAGGCTATGTAAACCTTTGAAGTCACGTTTTTTGTTAACTATTTATAATGTAATTTTGAACAACTTTTAAAAAGATTTTTTTTTTAAATTTTTTTTAAAGGATTTGCCAGACACAGCTTCTGTGTCGACGCCCGTGGGCAATCAGTCTGCACCTGCTCCTATGTCTGTGAGACTGACTCCATCTTCCACCACTCAGGATGGCAGGCTTAGGAGTGGGAGAGCCTATCACAGCCTGGCCAGACGGAGCTAGCTCCCGCCCACTGTCTATTTATACCTGCCTTTCCTGTTCCTCCTTTGCCTGTGATTCTTCTATGCTTGTTTCCTGGCTTGCTGCTGCTGCTTGTACTACTCATCATCTGCTTGTTATTGACCTTGGCTTTCTGACCACTCTCCTGCTCAGCGTTTGGTACCTCGTTCTCTCCTGGTTTGACTCGGCTCGTTCACTACTCTTGTTGCTCACGGTGTCTTCGTGGGCAGCTGCCCCGTTTCCCTCGCTTCTGTGTACCCTTGTCTGTTTGTCTGTCTTGCACTTACTGAGCGTAGGGACCGTCGCCCAGTTGTACCCCGTCGCTTAGGACGGGTCGTTGCAAGTAGGCAGGGACTGAGTGGCGGGTAGATTAGGGCTCATCTGTCTGTCTCCCTACCCTGTCATTAAATTTTTTTTAGCTTTTTGAGATACAGTTTCTATGTAAGCTGTATCTTGCTGTCTAGGCCGACACACTAGACCAGCGCTCACTGAAGCCGTCAGTCCTGCACTGCAGACCTGATGGGTTTGGCTTAGACCGCAAGATACAGCTTCTATGTATACAGGATACATAGTTGTATCTCAAAAAGAAAAAACATTTTTTTAAATAAAAACCTATTTAAAACTTCAAAAAAAAATAAAGAAAAAAATAAAAAAAAAATAAAATAAATATATATATATATATATATATATATATATATATACTACCGTTCAAAAGTTTAGGGTCACTTAGAAATTTCCTTATTTTTTAAAGAAAAGCAAAGTTTTTTTCAATAAAGATAACATTAAATTAATCAGAAATACACTCTGTACATTGTTAATGTGCTAAATGACTATTCTAGCTGCAAATGTCTGGTTTTTAATGCAATATCGACATAGGTGTATAGAGGCCCATTTCCAGCAACCATCACTCCAGCGTTCTAATGGTACATTGTGTTTGCTAACTGTGTTAGAAGGCTAATGGATGATTAGAAAACACTTGAAAACCCTTGTGCAATTATGTTAGCACCGCTGTAAACAGTTTTGCTGTTTAGAGGAGCTATAAAACTGACCTTCCTTTGAGCTAGTTGAGAATCTGGAGCATTACATTTGTGGGTTCGATTAAACTCTCAAAATGGCTAGAAAAAGAGAGCTTTCATGTGAAACTCGACAGTCTATTCTTGTTCTTAGAAATGAAGGCTATTCCATGCGAGAAATTGCCAAGAAACTGAAGATTTCCTACAACGGTGTGTACTACTCCCTTCAGAGGACAGCACAAACAGGCTCTAACCAAAGTAGAAAGTGAAGTAGGAGGCCCCGCTGCACAACTGAGCAACAAGACAAGTACATTAGAGTCTCTAGTTTGAGAAATAGACGCCTCACAGGTCCTCAACTGGCAGCTTCATTAAATAGTACCCGCAAAACGCCAGTGTCAACGTCTACAGTGAAGAGGCGACTCCGGGATGCTGGCCTTCAGGGCAGAGTGGCAAAGAAAAAGCCATATCTGAGACTGGCTAATAAAAGGAAAAGATTAATATGGGCAAAAGCACACAGACATTGGACAGAGGAAGATTGGAAAAAAGTGTTATGGACAGACGAATCGAAGTTTGAGGTGTTTGGATCACACAGAAGAACATTTGTGAGACGCAGAACAACTGAAAAGATGCTGGAACAGTGCCTGACGCCATCTGTCAAGAATGGTGGAGGTAATGTGATGCTCTGGGGTTGCTTTGGGGCTGGTAAAGTGGGAGATTTGTACAAGGTAAAAGGGATTTTGAATAAGGAAGGCTATCAGTCCATTTTGCAACGCTATGCCATACCCTGTGGACAGCACTTGATTGGAGCCAATTTCATCCTACAACAGGACAATGACCCAAAGCACACCTCCAAATTATGCAAGAACTATTTAGGGAAGAAGCAGGCAGCTGGTATTCTATCTGTTATGGAGTGGCCAGCGCAGTCACCAGATCTCAACCCCATAGAGCTGTTGTGGGAGCAGCTTGACCGTATGGTACGCAAGAAGTGCCCCTCAAGCCAATCCAACTTGTGGGAGGGGCTTCTGGAAGCATGGGGTGAAATTTGCAATGCTGTAATTGCTGCAAATGGAGCATTCTTTGACAAAAGCAAATTTTGAAGGAGAAAATTATTATTTCAAATAAAAATCATTATTTCTAACCTTGTCAATGTCTTGACTATATTTTCTAGTCATTTTACAACTCATTTGATAAATATAAGTGTGAGTTTTCATGGAAAACACAAAATTGTCTGGGTGACCCCAAACTTTTTAACGGTAGTATATATATAAATATATATATATATATATATATATATATATATATATATATATATATATATATATATTGTGACAGACCATGTGGACAGGTTGTGGATGGGGTCTATATTTCCCCAAGATTTCTGTCTTCTGCTATCTGAAAACAACCAGGGAATAAATTCAGCAGAGAATGTGGTTCTCCCTCTGCAATAGGTTTTATCTAAAACCTGGAAAAGGGCCTGGTTAGAGTGGGGAGAGATGGGTGGTTCCCCACTCCATCCACACAGTCCTGGTCTTGGGCTGTCTAGCTATTAATCAGGGGTCAGGTGTGATAACCCTTTAAAAAGGTTGCAGTTCAGTCACACTCTCTCTCAGCCTTGGGAGAGGAGCTTGTGAGAGCAAACCGACTGCATTCATAACAGGTTGTATGGTCTGCATGTTTTATGGTGCCAGGAATTAGGCCTGCGCTGTGTTAGTTAGGATACCTACTGTATAGTTAGTGCCGGACTGGCATAGAGTTTTCTTTAATTTGTTTTCTTTATATTTCATGTACAACCTGTAAATAAAACTGGCTGAGGCCAGTAGTACCACATCCTTGCTGTGCAGACTGAAATTTACTGGCGTGTTTGATACCGAGTGCCCGTCTACCCCAGGAGACGACTGTCCCGCTACCTAATTCACTTACTATATATATATATATATAAACAAATTGGACTTCAAAAGGCTGACATAGCCTTTAAAACCATTCCATCATGCCATAATGGAAGGGAACTTTCCATGCACAATTTTCTTGGTGGGTTTGTGTTTGTACACAGCAGCCATTTTGAACAGACAGAGCTGCAGTGTAAAGCATTGTGGATGGATAGAGCCTGAGTTTCTGATGGGACAGGGGTTTGTTTAACACTACCTGAGTCTCCCATTAGATATTGCAGTATAGTCATCAAATGTACAGAAAATAAGTTGCAGTAAAGCGTTACTACTGACATAGGTGCTGACATATCATTTAATAACCCCACAACTGAACATCCAAACTTATAATTGTAGGTTTAGTGGCACTTTATGGGAAATACAATACAAAGTACCAAAATAAAAATATACCCTTTCTTTTAAATAAAAATAATTCAATTTTGTGGTCTGGCAGCACTTCACAAACTTAAAACTTTTTGCAGACATGAGTTACTAATTTCACAAGAAAGCATCGGTACATTTAATAACATATCTAATTAGTTGAACTCCTTTTCTTACAAAAAAAATAAATGATGTAAGAAAAACAGACAAATTACACAGCATGGAACCACTTTGTGAAGCAATTTTTCATGAAATAAGCAATGTCACAAAGTCAATTTGACACATAGAAACACTTTAATGCACCAGGAGAATGAGCAATAGAAAAATGGAATATAGCATTCCAGCGCAGTCACACTGCTACACAAAGTGACGAAAATCATAGAGGTAGAAATAAATAACTGTCATGTGACAAAACTATAAAAGGGACATTTACCAGACAAAATGCACATGCAACCATTGTGCTTTAGTAATTTACTGTATGGCAGTCACTCGTAACAATAAAGATCTCAACATAAATTTAAGTACATTTTTGTAGAAGAATTTTCACATATATTTTTAGACATCATACAAATTGCCTTTATATTAATATTACATATTAAATAGCTGCAATATCAGTTACGTACATTCCAGCACCACTCACAAAAGTCAATGATTATCTCAATAATGGACTATACCTACTGTAACTCCCCAAATAGGTCCACACAAAAGCTTAGATTTATTCCATGTAGTAGGGTACAGAACAACAGTATAAAGAATGTTATATATCGCATCATAGATTTTTCAAAGACAACAGAAAGTAAAATTGACACCATAGTGGAATATATATTCTCTTGCCCACTCTCTGGGAGGGACTTGATGGTTCTTTAAAACAGTATCACTTTGACCTTTTCTTCTGTTGGCCTAAAAATAGATTTATCTTGGCCCCTTGTCCCTGATCCCAAAGTAAAATTACATATTGATTGTGCCCCCGTTTTTCCTCATTATGAAATGGAAAACATTTGTTGAGTATTATTAACTCATAGGAGAATTGTAATGAAGGTGACCCTCAGTCGTTTAGAGAAGAAAAGCACTTGTTCTTCTCCCATGTTTAATAATAGCATATCTCATTCCTTTCCTCAGATTTTGATAGAGTAGATGCCTTATTGAATTTGCAGGATTAGTCAATTGTATGTAAACCTGCAGTCAAGGGTCAGGTACTTGTACAGGACAACAAAATCATATATAGTTGAAAATATGACTAGTTGAATTTTTAGGAAGGGAGAAATCAACAGAATCTTAGCTCGCATCTTATTTAATCAAACCCTATTATGATTTTTTTTTTTTTAATTGTCTTAGATCCATAAAAAACGGAATCATCCTTCTGGGCAATCCACAGTATCTTTAGTATCTTTAGTATCTTTAGTATCTTTAGTTCTTTTTACTGCTGCTTTTTTTCTAAGCTCCTCCTACCAATTACAAGTACAGATGTAGCCGTGTTTATCTTGACTTTTAACGCATTAAATACACAGTGGCAAGATCCTTTATCTTGACTTTTTCAATGACTTTTCAATGGCTTTTGTTGTGTGATATCACACTGCAGCAAGTTATCAGAGTCAAGATAAAGATGGCTACATCCATAGATCAGTAGAGGAACAAGGTAACTCATCATATGTGGAAAGTAGGGATAGATCCATTTGGGGACTAACACTGCACATGGGATCTATATAGATGGATGAATGGTTGTTGTGAGTCAAGGAATGAAGGTTGGTGAAGTGAATTTCCAGCAGCCGAAGTGTTACTGGTATTAGTCAATAAGTTAAGGTTCTCTAGTACCATAGTGAGATTGTACGCCTTGAATGCATTTAGTGGTATGTTGCCAAGTTGGATAGACTTATGTTTAGGAGTTATGAGGAATGCAGTTTGGGGGTTGGAGGAGGTTGGAGGGCTACCAGGGGTGTGTGGCCTAAGTGTACATTTTCTGCTCCCATTGGTGACACGACCCTAAGTTTTCAGAGATGGTCTAGTTATCACCTTTGTATTCCGGTTGTATTTATAGTTTTGGAGGGTGGGATAGGGTATTACGTAGATATAGGTGCCTGGTCACCCAGGGTAGACCAGTCTCTAATAGTCTATCTTATAGTCGTTATGATCACGGAGTAACTTTTTGGCTTTTGTAGGACACTTTCTGTTTCAAGTTTTTTAACCCGTCTAGAGACAGAGTTAGCTAAAATGTCGCAGTAGGGATGACCCTTAAAAGAATCTAATCCAACCAAGGACAACATCCGCATGGAGTTTGTATGTTTGTGTGGGTTTACTCACACACTGCAAAATGATACCATAGGGAATTTAGATTGTGAGCCCAATGAGGACAGTAAGTAAGGACAGCCTCTGTACAGCGCTGCAGAATGTGTTGGCGCTATATAAGTAACAGAAATAAATAATAATAAATAAACAGGACATCAGTGATTTGTTTAGTGGCTAAAGCACATAAGGATTTATGTTTAGATAAAATCCTAGTTATCATTCCACGCAAGTTCCATGAATGATTCCCAATCACAATCATCGGTAAAGACAGTGTCATTTAGAAAGGGGTTATTTTAACAGCATTCTAAGGTCACGTGGTGCTTTGTTCTCCTCTAGGTAAATATTCAGAAATCTACTGCAAATATTATGCATAGACTCTTCTTTAAGAGAGTCTTCAAGGATAGAGAACATATCAGTCATTACTTTGGTTTGTTTAGCTGTGTAAGGGTTACTCACAGACAATTCTTCATCGATCGCCAGGGGCCCTGCAGCATTAGGCTACTTCACAGTTCAAAAGGGAATCCATTATCAGAGTTGTGGTTAAATCCCAAGTCGATGGAATAATACGTTAACCTGGTTGAATGGATGGAAGAGTCTTGTAGCTGTGGCAGATGAAGTTGAGTAGTTCACCGGATGAACGGAGCAGTAGGTTGTTGGAGTGGATCTGCCAGTGATGAAATGGGTCTTCAAATAGGAGGTGCCGAACTTCCAGAAGGTACACTGCCAATGTGAAGAAGGGATCCTGTCGCTTGGAGACCAATCTCGTGTAGGGAACCAGTAACACTTTGGCAGCTGCAAATTCACTTATCAATTCTCCATCCATTGACTCACGACAACCTAGCAATCATCGATCTAAAGACACCCTGTGAAGTGCTAGTCCCCAAATGGATCTAACCCAACTCTCCACATACGATGAGTTACCTTGTTCCTCTACTTGTAACTTTTATTTTATCCTACTATTGAATATTAGCGGTCACTGCTTCCTATTATGCAATACACAATTGTCCATCACACTCTGACCTGATCTCATCAGTTTTAACCTGGTCTCAACTTGTTTTCTGAGCATAAATGTGAAGCCTCTATTACCCTTCTGTATTGTTGCTTGTACCGGATGAAGGCTCTGATCCAGAGCTGCAACGCGTTGTACCTAAATAAAGCACTTTTAACTACACTAGTGACCATATTTACTTGGATCTGCAGCACTTGAAAATCTGTACTTTTACTATTTTATCTATATACTTCTACGGACGTACTTCCAGAACAGATCCGGAACATGTAAAGCAGCAGCAGAGTTGCTTTGGCACTTATCCGCTTTTCACGTTATTGTATCTGACTGGCACAATTAAATCAGGTAAGCGCTCACCTAAACGTTTGCCTCCTATTGATATACCCCTCTCACACAGTATTATGCTAAGGAGAGCTGTATATTTTTTCTCTTTTAGTCTCCTGACAATATCATATGGTATCTTTTGATATGGGTTTTTAATCCAGTTACTTGATTCAGTCTGCGGCTGGGTGCAGCCATTTCAGGGAACCACATTCTCCCGATTGTTTAGGGTTTCTAGAGGTGGGACTCTTTACCAATCAGATATTTATGCCATACACTGTGGATATGTGATAAATGTCTAATCTTCACAGACATGAACATTTAAAAACAATACAACGCACTTTTATACATAGTCAAGACTTTCTATATCTTAAGCCAAAATAAACTAATGAAAAATTGAAAATTTGACATTTCTGTATTTATCTGCATGTGTACTTTTGTGAACTTCTGTATATGATATGTGTGAAAGATAATGTGAATAGGAACCCTTTCCATCACTGTAGAACTAATAAAAAAGTATTTACTTTCAGTTGTTCTTTTATGGCAATATATGTTGTTCTGTATAGTAATTGCTGTTTAAAAAAAAAAGATACAATTTCTATAGACCGGGAAAATAATAAGACAAACTACAGCTCAGTTTTCAATGCTGTGAAATCGTCTGAACATTTCAAAAACATTTTAGAATGATTGAGCATTAACTTTTTTTTATTACATTGAATACACTAAAGAGCCAGGATTCTATTCTTTCTTTCTTTCTTTCTTTCTTTATCTTCTTGCTGATTGCAATAGTTATATTTTAACTCCTAAAGCAAACATCCCATTTTAGACATTTTGGACGTCAGAAGATTTTTTTTCTTCAGTTTTTACCTCCCAGCATTCCAGCAGTCATAATAATTTGTTTTCATATATCACTTTAAGATATCACAACACAGAAGCCTTACCAAAAAATGGGCCCTGCAGTGAAAATATGAATATTAATAATCCATAACCTCAATGTGGCAGTGAATGGCGTGACCCGTCCATCATTACCTCAGTCCACTTTGGGTACTACTGTATTAAACCAATCAGGCTACCTATGATATATGTTACCTCATCCCTTTTCCATTTTGAAAGTTTAGTAACTTTGACCTTTTCTTCTGTTGGTCTAAAAAAAAGTTTATCTTTGTTCCTTGTCCCTGTTCCCAATGTAAATTACAGATTGATTGTGCCCCCGTTTTTTCTCATTATGAAATGGAAAACATTTGTTGAGTATTATTAACTTTTAGGAGAAGTCTAATGAAGGCGACCCTCAGTTGTTTAGAGAACAGAAGCACTTGTTCCTCTCCCATGTTTAATAATAGCATATCTGATTAGTTTCCTCAGACATTGATAGAGAAGATGCCTTATTGAATTTGCAGGATTAGTCAATTGTGTGTAAACCTGCAGTCAAGGGTCAGGTGCTTGTTGTATAGGACAACAAAATCATATATAGTTCAAAATATGACTAGTTTAATTTTTAAAGGAATAATTCAACAAAATCTTAGGTCACATTATGTTCAATCGAACCCTAATATGGCAATTTTTTTTAAATTGCCTTAAATCCATAAAAACATAAATCATACTTCTGGGCAATTACTGACTGTATCTGTTGTTCTTATTAAAGTTTTTTTCTAAGGTCCTGCTGTGTAAAAACTCTTATTAAAGTTCCTGACAATGTCATATGGTACCTTTTGATAAGGGATTTTGACCCAGTTACTTGATTCAGTCTGCGGATGAGTGCAAACATTACAGTGCACCCCATTCTCCCAATAGCTTAAGGTTGGAACATTCACGGCCGCGGACCGTCGGGACTACTCGCCCCCTGACAGCCGCAGCCATCGACTTGTGAGCGCTGGTCCGCATCTCTTTTGCTCATTGCCTTGTTGTAGTTGTTCCTGTGACAGCTATAGTGTTGGAGTCGAGTTCTGCCACGTCTGCTGTGTTACACCACATCTGGTGTCATCTGTCTCGTCTGCATCACCTGCCGCCAAGATCCCATCTGTGCCTAGCCATTGCGACTGTCTGGACTATCACATGTACCCCTGTGCTTGGACTATATATATTAACTTGGTACACTGTAGTTTGGCCAGCTGCCATCCCGCTACGGCAGTGCGGCCCAGTGGGTCCACTCACCCACAGATGGTGACAGTACTTTCAGGCCATGGACCCCGCTGGTCAACCCAAGACCATGACGACGTCACAAGTCATGAGGGCAGACATACGAGACCTTCGGTCACGACAGGACCAACAGCTCCTGTCGGTGAATTCCATTGCACATTGGCTGGATGCGCAAGCTGCAACCGACACAGCTCCAAACTGGCTGGACACGCTGGTGTTCGTAAGACTCGAGACCTGATAACTTCTGGTCATTTCTGGTGGCACACGCTGCCCAAAGACGTTATGGACTTTATCTCGTCCTGCACTGTATGTGCTTCAAACAAAGTTGCTCACTCCAAGCTTGCCGGTCTGCTCCAACCTCTGCCTGTACCCAATGCTCTTTGGCAGCACATTGCAATAGACTTTGTCACTTACCTCCCTCCCTCGGCTGGATGCAATACTGTCTGGGTGGTGGTGGACCGGATTTCGAAGATGGCACATTTTATCCCGCTGACCGGTCTACCTTCTGCTCCCCGATTGGCAAGTCTCTTCATTCAGCACATCTTCCGCTTGCATGGCTTGCCCCTTCACATTGTGTCCAATTGGGGGGTTCAATTTACCTCATAATTCTGGAGAGCCCTCTGTAAACTCCTGGATGTGAGATTGGACTTTTCCTCAGTCTATCACCCCCAGTCCAATGGGCAAGTCAAGTGTAAAGGGTTTTCCAGACACAGGTTCTGTGTCGACCCCCGGGGTTAATCAGCTTTTATCAGCTCCAAGGTCTGCTAGAGTGACGCGATCTGTTACCACTCAGGCTTGCAGGCTGAGGAGAGGGAGAACAGCCTGGCCTGACGGTTCTAGCTCCCGCCCGTGGTCTATTTATACCCTCACTTGCAGCATGTTCCTTGACTGCCATTCCCTGGTTTTCTGGCTCTGCTATTCCTGCTATTTACCTGATTGACCGCTGTAACTTATTGACCCTGGCTTGCCTGACTATTCTCCTGCTCTGTTTTGCTACTACGTACTCTCCTGGTTTGATTCGGCTCATTCACCACTGCCTGTTGCTCACGGTTTTCCGTGGGCAACTGCCCCTACTTCCCCCTTTGCTTCTGTGTGCCCTTGTCTTGTGTTGTCTGTCTTGCACTTACTGAGCGTAGGGACCGTCGCCCAGTTGTACGCCGTCACTTAGGACAGGCTGTCCAAGTAGGCAGGGACTGAGTTGCGAGTAGATTAGGGCTCACCTGTCGTCTCCCTACCCCATTTCATTACATCAAGAGGATTAAACAGATCATGGAAAATTATCTCCTCCACTTCATCTCCATGCAGCATGATGACTGGGTACATCTTCTTCCATGGGCCAAATTCTCGTATAAAGACCACACAAGTGAGTCCACCACTTCCACACCATTATACATTGTGTACGGTCAACATCCTAGAATCCCTCTTCCTGTGTCGGCTACATCTCAGGTACCCGCAGCTGACTCTACATTTGGGGACTTTCTCCAAAACTGGCAACAGACCCGGTACTCTATTCTGCTGGCAGTTGATCACATTAAGCGATAGGCGGATAGAAGAAGAGAGCTGCCCCAGTATCTTCCGGGTACCAAAGTCTGGCTGTCCTCCAGGAATATGCGTCTGAAGGTGACTTCATACAAATTTGCTCCCAGGTTTACTCGGACCTTTTAAGATCCTGCAACAGATTAACCCTGTCTCCTACAAGCTTCGGCTGCCTCCTACCTTCAGAATCCCCAACTCCTTTCATGTGTCCCTCCTAAAGCCTGTGGTCCTGAACTGCTACACTAAAACCCCTGTCCCTGCAGTTGCACTCAGCGGTTCGTCCAATGTGTTTGAGGTAAAGGAGATCCTGGACTTCAAGAAAGTAGGAGGAAGAACTTTTTATTTGGTGGATTGGAAGGTGTTTGGCCCAGAGGAGAGGTCCTGGGAGCCAGGAGAGAAGCTCAATGCCCCTACCCTTATGAAGAAGTTCCTCTCTTGCTCTGGACCCAAGAAGAGGGGGCGTAAAAGGGGGGATACTGTAAGATTTACGGCCGCGGACCGTCGAGACTACTCACCCCCCAACGGCCGCAGCCATAGACTTGTGAGCGCTGGTCCGCATCTCCTCCCTAGGAGAAGCCATCGATCACTTCCGCTCCACTCTACTGTGTGCCGTAGGGCGCGCTCACACGCTCGCGTCTGGCCTTAAAGGGCCAGTGCTCGCACATATTTAACATCACTAATTAGCCCATAATCACCCTGGACTTAAGTAGGACCCTGCCCTTTTGCTCATTGCCTGAGCGTTGTTCGTATTCTTCTTGCAAATGGTCCCTTTGTGTTATCCTGTTCCCGTTGTTCCCGTGCCCTGCTGCCTGTATCCTGTATCCCATGTTGTAGTTGTTCCTGTGCCCGCTGTAGTGTTGGAGTCGAGTTCTGGCACTTCTGCTGTGTTACACCACGTCTGGGGTCATTTCTCTCGTCTGCATCACCAGCCGTCAAGATCCCATCTGTGCCTAGCCTTTGCTATTGTCTGGACTATCACAGGTACCTTTGTGCTTGGACTATATATATTAACTTGGTACACTGTAGTTTGGCCAGCTGCCATCCCACTACGGCGGTGCGGACCAGTGGGTCCACACACCCACAGATCGTGATAAAAGTTTCTAGAGGTGGAACCCCTTACCAATAAGATATTTTGGCATATTCTGTGGATATGCGATATATGTCTAAGATGAGAATAACCCTTTAACACAGCCTTTAAAAATAATACAACGCACTTTTATACATAATTAAAGATTTCTACATCTTAAGCCAAAATAAACTAATAAAAAACAGAAAAATGTACAATTCTATATTTATTTCCATGTGGTTTAATAGTTTTTGTGAACTTCTGTGTATGATATATGTAACTACTTTCTACAGTTAAAGATAATGTGAATAGGAACCCTTTCCATCACTGTAGAACTAATACAAAAGTATTTATTTTCAGTTGTTCAATTGCTGCTTATGAAAAAGATACAATTTCTATTGACCGGGAAAATAATACGACAAACTGCAGCTCAGTATATTATGCTGTGAAATCGTCTGAACATTTCAAAAACATTATAGAATGATTGAGAATTAACTTTTTTTTACATTCTGTTCTTTCTTTATCTGCTTGCTGATGGCAATAGTTAGATTTTAACTCCTAAAGCAGGCATATAATTTTAGACGTCAGAATAATTATTTTTTTATGTTTTTGCCTCCCAGCATTCCAGTAGTCATAATAATAATTTGTAATAATGTATATTCATATATCACGGTAAGACATCTCAACACAGAGGCCTATTAATAAGCCGTCTCCTCTATGTGGCCGTGGATGGCCGTGATCCGTCCATCATCAGCTTAGTCCACTTTGGGTACCACTGTACAGTGCATGGGGAAAGTCTTCAGACCCTTTAACTTTTTTCACGTTTTGTTATGTTGAGGCCTTGTGCTAAAATAAAAAAATTAAAGTTTTTCCTATCATTCTGCACTCAATACCCCATAATGACAAAGTGAAAACAGTATTTTAGACATTTTTGCAAATTTATAAAAAATGTAAAACTCAAATTTCGCATGATATAAGTATTCAGATCCTTTGCTATGACAATTGAAATTTAGCTCTGGGTGCCTCCCATTTCTCTAGATCATCTTTGAAATGTTTCTACACCTTGATTGGAGTCCATCTGTGGTAAAATTTTTTGATTGGACATGATTTGGAAAGACACACCCCTGTCTATATAAGTTCTCACAGCTGACAATGTTTATCAGAAACCAAGTCATGAGGAAGAAAGAACAGCCTGCAGAGCTCAGAGACAGGATTGTGTGGAGGCACAGATCTGGAGAAGGGTAAAAAAAAATTATACTTCACTGAAAGTTCCTAAGAAAACAGTGGCCTCCATAATTCTTAAATGGAAGAAGTTTAGAACAACCAGAACTCTTCCTAGAACTAACTGCCCCCCCTCCCCCCACCAAACTAAGTAATCAGTGGAGAAGGGCCTTGGTAAGAGAGGTGACAAAGAACCCAATGGTCACTCTGACTGAGATCCAAAGATCCTGTGTACAGATGGGAGAAACTTCCAGAAGGTCAACCATCACTGCAGCACTCGACTAATCTGGACTTTATGGCAGAGTGGCCAGAAAGAAGCCTTTTCTCAGTAAAAGACACATAAAAAAGCCTGCCTGGAGTTTGCAAAAAGGGCACATAAAAGAATGTGAGAAAAAGGATTCTGTGGTCTGATGAAACCAAGAATAAACTTTCTGGCTTCTAAGTGCCATGTCTGGAGGAAACCAGGCACTGCTCATCACCTGCCCAATACCATCCATGTAGGGAAGCATTGTGGTGGCAGCATCATGCTGTGGGGGTGTTTTGCAGCAGCTGGGACAGGGAGACTGGTCAGGGTAGAGGGAAAGATTAATAGAGCAAAGTACAGAGATATTCTTAATGAAAACCTGATCCAGAGTGTTCTGGATCCCAAACTGGGCCAAAGGTTCACCTTCCAACAAGACAATGTTCCTAAGCAGACAGCTAAGACAACACAGGAGTTGCTTAGGGACAACTCTGTGAATGTCCTTGAGTGGTCCAGACAGAGTCCTGACTTGAACCCAATTGAACATCTCTGGAGAGACCTGAAAATTGCTGACCACCGATGGTCCCCATCCAACCTGACAGAGCATGAGAGAATCTGCAGAGAAGAATGGCAGAAAATCCCCAAATCCAGGTATGCAAACCTTGTGGCATCATACCCAAGAAGACTGGAGGCTTTTATCGCTGCCAAAGGTGCTTCAACTAAGTACTGAGTAAAGGGTCTGAATACTTATCTCAACGCAATATTTTAGTTTTTCCTTTTAATTTTTTATTATTTTAGCACAAGGCCTCAACATAACAAAATGTGGAAAAAATGTAGCGTCTGAAGACTTTCCGAATGCATTATATTAAACTAATTAGACTACCTATGAAATATCATATCCCTTTTATACCTTGAAAGTTTTGATTTTTTTTTTATGTCCATACATATATCTGTCTATCTATCTATGTTTAATTATATATATCAGATATTTTAAAGCTATCATTAGTAAAAAATGTACTAATATAATAACATATTCAATGCCATACATGCAAAAAAAAAATAGAAGTGGGATTTTGCTATAGACAAAGCAAATAAATGTGCATTTGCTAAATAAAGTATAACACTAAACTAAGGTAGTAATGAATAAGCCTTAATAAAAAAAAAAGTAAAGTGTCAACAAGAATATATTCAAGGCACAGAGAGCAACTTCCAGTTATTGCACAGGTAAGAAAAGTGACATTAAATACGGTTGCTACTTTGATTCTGAGAATGTATAAGAACATATTTCATTTTCTTCTTTAACTTTATTATATTCATTTTTATAAATAGCAGAATACGTAGGATGATGAAACATAATGTACTCACATAGGATCAGTATGCAAGTATGGGATTCCAGTAACTCTGTACCTGCACATAATGTGCTATAGTTGTCTATGTTTTCTGCATAAACTGCAATCCATGACTTACTATGCAATTAATACAAAAATACAGGGTAGAGCAGGTTGGTATATATTAGTCTAACCTCACACCTTATCCAGATGTTCCACAAACCAAAAAGACAAGGACCTTATTTATCATATTTTGGAGAACTTATCATTGACAGAATTACTGCACAAATACCAGACCTTCCTCCTGGGCTACTACCTACTACAACTATGTTTTCTAGTTGATGCATTTCAGGATTATGCAAAGGAAGTGTTAATAATAATGCTTATTCTTTGTAAACGTTCATAACCCTTGACATTTATTAATGCACGCCCTGTTGAAGACTGTGCTGTAGGCTAAAAACAATGAAAGGTCCGACTTGCCATTGTTTTCTGCCACTTTTCTAGACAAGTGACAGAAAATATCATTAAATGAGTAGCGCTTTATGTGACTCTGAAGCCAAAACAACTTTTTCGGCACATGTTGGAAAAAGTGGCGCGGAATCTTGATCATGGGGTTCAAAAATTGTGGAGAAAACTAGTATAAATACATAGATAAATATTGCCAATATTGTCTATAAACTACACCAACTCACAGTATAGTGTGTCATCCCGTCATTTAAATGGCAAAAAATAAATGCACACAATAAAAAAAATGTTTCCATAATATATACAGGGAATTTGAGGTTTTGTCAGCTTGCACCATTTGGCACACTGGAGAATAATTATTTGGGCACAGGACTGTGTGATGGGAAACAAAGCATATAATTACATATAATTCTGTCTTTGTAGCTCCTTCAAATAGGGATATTGCAATGCAGTGGCAGAGATAAAAAGCGTGGTACCAATAACAAACTGATCCGTGAAATGGACAAGCTATCTGGAGGATGCAGCACCTTGGTGTCCAGGGCTCAGTAAGCAGCTGGCAGAAAAGCAATGTGCACAAAACAGCATTGTTGACAAATATCTTTAACAAAGAGCTTAGAACAGAACATGTTACTTGCTTGAACACTTTGTTAGTTTTCCGCATTGGCAAACGACTGAAACAATTGAAAAAAGACCTGCAATTGTATTCATTACCACAAAACTCTACTGGACTATAAATGTGAAAAATCGCATAAAAAGGAGGCAAAACATTTTGTATTTCTCTCTGCCATAATACAATTTACCTTCAAATAAAAGAGTGGTAATGCTTCATGCATACAATACTCAGTGAAACATTCCAAAGTAGACTGTATATAGTTTATAAGCATTGTTAAATCAAGGACAAAAATATTGCTCTCACTTAAATCTTGTACATTGCTGTTGAGGACTACATTCATTTATTTTATTGCTTTCTCTTATGGTAAACAATCTATTATGCATTAACATAATTATTTGTATGGTCTAAAGAGCTGCAATAGCCAGATATGTACAAGCATGGCCGGCCTTAGATATGTTCGACCAGTGCGGTCGCACATGGCGCCAGCCGCCACACTGCAAGAGTGGCGCCAGCGGGTGTGTGTATCCCCGCGCCGCTGCAACTACCAGCGGGGATACACACACTAACGGCAGTCACTTTTCCACCCAGGCGCTTCTTCACTTAGTGGCCGTCGCTACCACTGTAGCAGCCATCTAGCTGCTAGCGGTGACACCGGGCATAAAGGCGGTGGCGCCGCTAGTAGCCACAGCGGCTGCTATAGCGGTAGCGACGGCACTATAGCAGAGCAGGGAGGTATCTCCCTGCTCTGCTGTCTACTAGCGCCACTGTAGCTCCCCGAAGTGGAGCCGGGGATTCAGCTCCTGGAGCGCAGCTTGATGTCTCTGTCCATATATGGACAGTGACATCAGGGGAAACTCCTGAAGCGGAATCCCCGGTCACAGTGTTGCAGACTCTATGACTGGGGATTCCACTCCAGGAGAAGCCAATGACGTCATGGACACGAGCTTCTCCTGGAGTGGAATCGACAGTCATAGCGTCTGCAACACTGTGGACGGGGATTCGCTTCAGAAGTTTCCCCTGATGTCACTGTCCATATATGGACAGAGGCATCAAGCAGCGCTCCAGGAGCGGAATCCCCGGCCTCACGGGGATTCCGCTCCTTCAGGGAGCTACAGTGGCGCTATCTATACTGGAAGGGGGGGTTGCTATCTACAGGGGGGCTGTGGGCTGTGTGACACTACCTACAAAGGACAACTGTGCAGGAGCACACAAAATACCCAGCTGTTCCGGGTATCAAAAAAAAGTGTGGAAATAAACTATGATATAACTTTTATTTAATCTAGCTAAAAGGATTAATCCTTTACTCAGACTAAATAAAAGTTATATCTTAGTTTATTTCCACACATTTATTTGATAGCTGGGAAAGCTGTCCTTTTTTGAATGTCTATTGCCCGCCAGCTATCAGGGTAATTTCATAGTCCTTGCACTACCTACAAGGGGGCTGTGGGCAGTGTGGCACTACCAACCAGGGGGCTGTGGGCTGTGTGGCACTACCAACCAGGGGGCTTTGGGGCACTACCAACCAGGGGGCTGTGGGGCACTACCAACCAGTGGGCTGTGTGGCACTACCAACCAGGGGGCTGTGGGGCACTACCAAACAGGGGGCTGTGTGGCAATCCCTACCAGGGGGCTGTGGGCTGTGTAGCACTCCCTACCAGGGGTCTTTGCAACACTTCCTACCTGGGGGCTGTGCGGCACTCCCTACAGGGGCTTGTGCGGCACTCCCTACAGGGGGCTGTGCGGCAGTCCCTACAGGAGGCTGTGCGGCACTCCCTACAGAGGGAAGTGTGGCGCACACTACAGGGGACTGTGTGGCACACTCTACAGGGGGCTGTGAGGCGCTATCTACAAGGGGGCTGTGTGGCGCTATCTACAAGGGGTCTGTTTGGCGCTACCTACAATGGGGCTGTCTGGCGCTACATACAAGGGGGCTGTCTGGCGCTACCCACAAGGGGGCTGTGTGGTGCTACCTAGAAGGGGCTATGTGGTGCTACCCACAAGGCTTCTGTGTGGCGCTACCCACAAGGGGCTGTGTGGTGCTACCTACAAGGGGGCTGTGTGGTGCTACCTACAAGGGGGATGTGTGGCGCTACCTACAAGGGGCTGTGTGGTGCTACCAAACAGGGGGCTGTGTGGCACTCCCTACCAGGGGGCTGTGGGATGTGTGGCACTCCCTACCAGGGGGCTGTGGGATGTGTGGCACTCCCTACCAGGGGTCTTTGCGACACTTCCTACCAGGGGGCTGTGCGGCACTCCCTACAGGGGCTTTGTGCGGCACTCCCTACAGGGGGCTGTGCGGCACTCCCTACAGGGACGTCATGGACACGAGTTTCTCCTGGAGTGGAATCGACGGTTATAGCGTCTGCAACGCTGTGGACGGGGATTCACTTCAGGAGTTTCCCCTGATGTCACTGTCCATATATGGACAGAGGCATCAAGCAGCGCTCCAGGAGCGGAATCCCTGGCCACACGGGGATTCCGCTCCTTCAGGGAGCTACAGTGGCGCTATCTTTACTGGAAGGGGGGTTGCTATCTACAGGGGGGCTGTGGGCTGTGTGGCACTACCTACAAAGTTCAACTGTGCAGGAGCACACAAAATACCCAGCTTTCCCGGGTATCAAAAAAAAGTGTGGAAATAAACTAAGATATAGCTTTTATTTAATCTAGCTAAAAGGATTAATCCTTTACTCAGACTAAATAAAAGTTATATCTTAGTTTATTTCCACACATTTATTTGATAGCTGGGAAAGCTGGGTATTTTGTGTGCTCCTACACAGTTGTCCTTTTTTGAATGTCTATTGCCCACCAGCTATCAGGGTCATATCATAGTCCTTGCACTACCTACAAGGGAGCTGTGTGGCGCTACCTACCATGGGCTGTGTGGTGCTACCAAACAGGGGGCTGTGTGGCACTCCCTACCAGGGGGCTGTGGGATGTGTGGCACTCCCTACCAGGGGTCTTTGCGACACTTCCTACCAGGGGGCTGTGTGGCACTCCTTACAGGGGGCTGTGCGGCATTCCCTAAGGGGGCTGTGCGGCACTCCCTACAGGGGGCTGTGCGGCACTCCCTACAGGGGGCTGTGTGGTGCACTCTACAGGGGACTGTGTGGCGCACGCTACAGGGGGCTGTGAGGCGCTATCTACAAGGGGGCTGTGTGGCGCTATCTACAAGGGGGCTGTGTGGCGCTACCTACAAGTGGGCTGTTTGGCGCTACCTACAAGGGGGCTGTCTGGCGCTACCCACAAGGGGGCTGTGTGGTGCTACCTACAAGGGGCTATGTGGTGCTACCCACAAGGCGGCTGTGTGGCGCTACCTACAAGGGGCTGTGTGGCGCTACCTACAGGGGGAATCAGTGAGTGGGGGGCTGATGGTCATTTTACTGTGAGTGGTGGGCTGATGGTCATTTTACTGTGAGTGGGGGGCTGATGGTCATTTTACTGTGAGTGGGGGGCTGATGGTCTTCAAGTGGTTTCCACCTCTGACCTCCAATTGAAATTAATAGGAGGCAGAAAATACCTGCGGCGCCCGTTTGGAGCTTTTTTTCCTGCGTCTTTTGCATTCGCTTCAAAAGCTTAAGAAAAAACACAAAAAAAACGTCAAACAACGCTGTCAGTTGCTGAAGGAATTTTGAGGCAGATTTTTTTTCCTTACAAAAAACGTGTGTGTGAACATGCCCTACGAGTGGAGTGCTTGTTCTTAGCCGTTTTCTGTCTTTCTCAAAACAATTTTTGGTAGGGGGCCCTGAGGAAATTTTGTTTTTCCAGTGCTGCCTCGAGTCCGAAAAGGTTGGGAAACTCTGTACTAGGCTACAGGGTCCCGTCATGGAGCAGCTCAAATCGTCATGGGAACGGGGCCTAGGTGAGTACAATTTTTGTTTTTGTTTGGGGGCACTGTCTACAAGGGGAAGGTGCGGGGACTGTATGGCACGATCTACAAGGGGGAGGTGGGGGACTGTATGGCACTGTCTACAAGGGGGAGGTGGGGGACTGTATGGCACGATCTACAAGGGGGAGGTGGGGGGACTGTATGGCACGATCTACAAGGGGGAGGTGGGGGACTTATGGCACTGTCTACAAGGGGGAGGTGGGGGACTGTGTGGCATGATCTACAAGGGGGAGGTGGGGGACTGTATGGCAATGTCTACAAGTAGGAGGTGGGGGGCTGTATGGAACGATCTACAAAAAGGAGGTGGGGAATTATGGAACTGTCTACAGGGAGGCTGTATGGCAAAATATACAGGGGGGCACTATACTGTGTGGGGGCCACTAAGCGGACATTATACTGTGTAGGGGTACTACAGGTGGCATAATACTGTGGGCACAATAAGAGGACAAAATACTGTGTCCTTAAAGGGGGCTGGAATATATTATATTATTAAATATTATTATTATACTGTATGGGGCACTAAAGGGGCATTATAATTTTTTTATGGGGCATTTTTTTTTAATAATGGGGTAGGGCGCCGAAAGATCATTACGCACAGGGCACCATCTATCCTAGGGTCGGCCCTGTGTACAAGGGGCTGAAAATGTTAACAGAGGCTCCATCTCTTGCCATTTCCAGATTATTGGTTTGCTAAAGAGCTGACAAGCTTTTTATTTCCAATACACATACACACAGGGGTAGTCTCATGAGCACTTTTTAAATAGAAGCCCGTTCAGTCAGGGCCGATTCTACCTTTTCTGCTGCCTGAGGCCAAAATTGAAATGACGTCCCCCAGATCTTGATTGACATCCCCATGGCTGTTCTACATCACTACCAGCCTCCTCAAACTCTTTTGGATGCACCATTGCCTTGTACTTCCCTGGCATGTGTGGTGCAGCAATGAAGCCGGGCAGAGTATACCTCGCTGCACGGTGCGTGCCCAAGTAGTACAAGGCAATGGTGCATCCGAGAAAGTTGTATCAGCCAGGGGGATGTCAATCAAACATGGAAAGGTGGGTTTGGAGGCAGGACTACGTGACGCTTCAGGATTGCAGCACCGCCCCATGACCCTTTAATGAGTAATTAGCATATAGTGTGCACCGTTTTAAAAGTAGATTTGATCGATTTTGCTGCATCTGAAAAAAAAATACATTTGGAAATATTGTCAGGTCATGTATTACCGCAACGTGGCGGTCCAAGGGGTTAAAACTAGCAGACAGGTTACCATGAAATATACAATGAATTAAAAACAACTCCATCTGCCCTGCAATTTTGTTATTATAAATATATCCTATATAATTACAGCATCAAAACCAAGATCTGACATATACGGCTCCAGAACCAAGCTCAGTACATAAATACAGCCCCAGAACCAAGCTCAGTACATATATACAGCACCAGAACCAAGCTCATACATATATACAGCACCAGAACCAAGCTCAGTACATATATACAACACCAGAACCAAGCTCAAACATATATACAACACCAGAACAAAGCTCATTATATATATACAACACCAGAACAAAGCTCAGTACATATATACAGCTCCAGAACCACACTTAGTACATGAATACAGCCCCAGAACCAAGCTCAGTACATATATACAACAGCAGAACCAAGGTCAGTACATATATACAGCACAAGAACAAAGCTCAGTACATATATACAGCACCAGAACAAAGCTCATTACTCATATACAACACCAGAACCAAGCTCAGTACATACATACAGCCCCAGAACCAAGCTCAGTACATATATACAGCACCACAACATAGCTCATTACATAAATACAGCCCCAGAACCAAGCTCAGTATATATATACAGCCCCAAAACCAAGCTCATACATATATACAGCACCAGAACCAAGCTCAGTACATATATACAACACCAGAACAAAGCTCAGTACATACACTACCGTTCAAAAGTTTAGGGTCACTTAGAAATTTCCTTATTTTTGAAAGAAAAGCACAGTTTTTTTCAATGAAGATAACATTTAATTAATCAGAAATACACTCCATACATTGTTAATGTGCTAAATGACTATTCTAGCTGCAAACGTCTGGTTTTTAATGCAATATCTACATAGGTGTATAGAGGCCCATTTCCAGCAACCATCACTCCAGTGTTCTAATCGTACATTGTGTTTGCTAACTGTGTTAGAAGGCTAATGGATGATTAGAAAACACTTGAAAACCCTTGAGAAATTATGTTAGCACCGCTGTAAACAGTTTTGCTGTTTAGAGGAGCTATAAAACTGACCTTCCTTTGAGCTAGTTGAGAATCTGGAGCATTACATTTGTGGGTTCGATTAAACGCTCAAAATGGCTAGAAAAAGAGAGCTTTCATGTGAAACTCGACAGTCTATTCTTGTTCTTAGAAATGAAGGCTATTCCATGCGAGAAATTGCCAAGAAACTGAAGATTTCCTACAACGGTGTGTACTACTCCCTTCAGAGGACATCACAAACAGGCTCTAACCAGAGTAGAAAGAGAAGTGGGAGCAAAAAGACAAGTACATTAGAGTCTCTAGTTTGAGAAATAGACGCCTCACAGGTCCTCAACTGGCAACTTCATTAAATAGTACCCGCAAAACGCCAGTGTCAACGTCTACAGTGAAGAGGCGACTCCGGGATGCTGGCCTTCAGGGCAGAGTGGCAAAGAAAAAGCCATATCTGAGACTGGCTAATAAAAGGAAAAGATTAATATGGGCAAAACCACACAGACATTGGACAGAGGAAGATTGGAAAAAAGTGTTATGGACAGACGAATCGAAGTTTGAGGTGTTTGGATCACACAGAAGAACATTTGTGAGGCGTAGAACAACTGAAAAGATGCTGGAAGAGTGCCTGACGCCATCTGTCAAGCATGGTGGAGGTAATTTGATGGTCTGGGGTTGCTTTGGTGCTGGTAAAGTGGGAGATTTGTACAAGGTAAAAGGGATTTTGAATAAGGAAGGCTATCACTCCATTTTGCAACGCCATGCCATACCCTGTGGACAGCACTTGATTGGAGCCAATTTCATCCTACAAAAGGACAATGACCAAAAGCACACCTCCAAATTATGCAAGAACTATTCAGGGAAGAAGCAGGCAGCTGGTATTCTATCTGTAATAGAGTGGCCAGCGCAGTCACTAGATCTCAACTCCATAGAGCTGTTGTGGGAGCAGCTTGACCGTATGGTACGCAAGAAGTGCCCATAAAGCCAATCCAACTTGTGGGAGGAGCTTCTGGAAGCATGGGGTGAAATTTCTCCTGATTACCTCAGCAAATTAACAGCTAGAATGCCAAAGGTCTGCAATGCTGTAATTGCTGCAAATGGAGCATTCTTTGACGAAAGCAAAGTTTGAAGGAGAAAATTATTATTTCAAATAAAAATCATTACTTCTAACCTTGTCAATGTCTTGACTATATTTTCTAGTCATTTTGCAACTCATTTGATAAATATAAGTGTGAGTTTTCATGGAAAACACAAAATTGTCTGGGTGACCCCAAACTTTTGAACGGTAGTGTATATACAGCTCCAGAACCATGCTCAGTACATATATACAGCATTAGAACAAAGCTCAGTACATATATACAGCAGCAGAAACAAGCTCAGTACATAAATACAACACCAGAACCAAGCTCAATACACACATATATATATATATATATATATATATATATATATACACATATATATATCTCCAGAACCAAGCTTATAACATACATAGAGCACCAAAACCAAGCTCAGTACATATATACAGGACCAGAACAAAGCTTATACATATATATACAGCACCAGAACAAAGCTCAATACATATATACAGCACCAGAACAAAGCTCAGTACATATATACAGCACCAGATCAAAACTCAGTACATATATACCACACCAGAACAAATACAGCTCAATTTACTGCAATCCCTGCCGTATAGGTTTGTACGGCGTAAAACTACAGCTCCCAGCATGGCCCAAACAATAGTAAGGATATGCTGGGAGTTGCTGTTTCACAAAAAAATCATATCATATTCAAACCAACCATCATCTCGCTGTAGATCATACAGCGACTACATCACTGATTAGAGGCAGAATAAACATTTACATTAAGTGACTCACCAATGACATCTCAGATTCTAGTTATTCTTTTTCTCTTTTCTTCTCCATCCGGTCCAAACCTCTATAATGAATTCTCCCGGCCACAACCCATTTCTGCAGTTTGCCGCTCAGATGTATTCAGCTTCTCACTTTTAAAACATTTCTGCACCTATACACGAGGATACAATTCTCAACGCCCCTAAATATAATAGCAACATACACTGGACCTCTAATTATAATAGCGCAATACACTGTGTCCCTGAGTATAATAGTACTATACACTGTCCCACACACACACACACACACACACACACACACCGTGACACCTATAGATAGTTCCCCCATAGCCCCCTTGTAGATAGTGACCACCGTTGAGCCCCTGTAGATAGTACCCTACATAGAAGCCCCTGTAGATAGTGCCCCACATACAGCCCCCTGTAGATAGTGGCCACATATGGACTCCAGAGCTGCAGGGCAATAGTGCTAACCACTGAGTCACCATGCTGCCCTACATATAGCTCCCCCTATAGATAGTGATCCACATATAGCCCACCTCTGTAGATAGTTCCTCACATATAGCTCACCCCTGTAGACAGTGCCCTTCATATAGCCCCCCTGTAGATAGTGCCCCATAGGTAACCCACCCCTGCATATAGTGTCCCACATATACCCACCTCTGTAGATAGTGACTCAAATACAATGTTCCCTCCAAGTCTTGGTAGCTCCTGAGCTGTGGGTAGCATCAATGGTGGGCGATCTGATGACCAAAAGTAATACCCCCAGTAAATGCTAATATAGCATACTAAATAAGAGAATAAGAAAACGTATTTTAAATTCGTTTTAATTGCCTAATATTACAAGTCTACCAGTAAAATAGACAGTTATAAACACCAATTATAGGCATCAATGAAAGAATCCCTCATTACACCACTGTCCCTATAGATAGCGCCACACAGACCCCCTGTAGATATGGCCATACAGAAACCCTGTAAATAGTGCCACACAGACCCCCCTGTAGATAGTGCCACACAGACCCCCTGTAAATAGTGCCACACAGACCCACCTGTAGGTAGTGCCACACAGACCCCCTGTAGATAGCATCACACAGACCCCCTGTAGATAGTGCCACACAGACCCCCCTGTAGATAGTGCCACACAGACGCCTTGTAGATAATTCCACACAGACCTCCCCCTGTATATAGTGTCACACAGACCCCCCATTAGATAGTGCCACACAGACCCCCTGTATATAGTGCCACACAGACCCCCCCCTGTAGATAGTGCCACACAGACCCCCTGTAGATATTGCCACACAGACCCCCTGTAGATAGCATCACACAGACCCCCTGTAGATAGTGCCACACAGACCCCCCTGTAGATAGTGCCACACAGACCCCCTTTAGATAGTGCCACACAGACCCCCCTGTAGATAGTGTCACATAGACCCCCCTTTAGATAGTGCCACACAGACCCTCTATATATAGTGCCACACAGACCCCCCTGTAGATAGTGCCACACAGACCCCCCTGTAGGTAGTGCCACACAGACACCCCCTGTAGATAGTGCCACACAAACCCCTGTAGATAGTGCCACACAGACCCCCCTGTAGATAGTGCCACACAGACCCCCCTGTAGGTAGTGCCACACATACCCCCCTGTAGATAGTGCCACACAGACCCCCCCCCCCAGTAGATAGTGCCACACAGACCCCCCCTGTAGATAGTGCCACACAGACCCCCCCCTGTAGGTAGTGCCACACAGACCCCCCTGTAGATAGTGCCACACAAACCCCTGTAGATAGTGCCACACTGACCCCCCTGTAGATAGTGCCACACAGACCCCCTATATATAGTGCAACACATACCCCCCTGTAGATAGTGCCACACAGACCCCCCCCTTTTAGATAGTGCCACACAGACCCCCTGTATATAGTGCCACACAGACCCCCCCTGTAGATAGTGCCACACAAACCCCTGTAGATAGTGCCACACAGACCCCCTGTAGATAGTGCCACACAGCCCCCTGTAGATAGTGCCACACAGACCCCTGTAGATAGTGCCACACAGACCCCCCTGTAGATAGTGCCACACAGACCCCCCTGTAGATAACGCTACAAAGCCCTACTCCTCCGCTTGTATATAGAGCAGCCGCACACCTTAAAGGGAACACTGCTCACATACAGTTCCCCCTGTATATAGTGTCCCACATATAGCCCATCCCTGTAGACAGTGCCCTACATATAGCCCCCTGTAGATAGTGCCCCATAGGTAACCCACCCCTGTATATATTGTCCCACATATAGCCCACCCCTGTAGATAGTGCCCTACAAATAGCTCCCCCTATAGATAGTGCTCCACATGTAGCCCACCCCTGTAGATATTGCCTCAAATATAGCTCCCCCTGTATATAGTGCTCCACATCCCCACATATAGACCACCCCTGTAGATAGAGCCCCTTCTGTAGATAATGCCACTCACAGTTTTATTAGAAAAATAACAAAACTTTACATAGTCACATGATCCGTTCCCACGCCGTCCAATGGCAATGGAGAAATGCTTTCTTCTGAGCAGGTCTGCTGGGGCTGAACGATGCAAGCGTCGTTGAAAGTCAGGGCAGACTGAATTGCCCCGTCAATCAGCGCTTTTCAACAACGGAAGCGGCGCAATGCGGCTAGCAATCAGTGTCATTGTAAGGCTCTGAATGGTCGGGCACGGAATGGAATGCATGTAATTGTATCTGCGTGCTATAGACGTAGGTACAATTAGAGTAAGAGAGGGTGGCAGCGGCTGGTTTCAGTGGCGCCGCCGTCCCCCTCAGAGAGACAACAGGCCGCCTCCTGAGGCAAGAAGCTCATCTCGCCTCATGGAAGATGTGGCCCTGCGTCCAGTGATCAGCTGATCTCTCAGTGTCTGGTTTCTTTTACCACTGGTGATCAGCTGTTAGCACCTTTAATGCAGTATTACAGGTATTACATGGAAATCATTGTAATGAACGGCCCAACATGTAATACATTGAAGAGCCCGATCCATTCTGGTTTCTACAGGAGGATTATGAGCGGGGAACATCCACTTTATGACATTCATGAGTGGGAAATCGTCACTCTATGACATCCATGAGCGGGGAATCTATACTCTATGATGTCCATGTGCATTATTAGGACTCTTCATGAGATAATCCCTTTAACTGGTTTGTTCTTATTAAGCTACATGAAAACTTAGCCCAGGCTGCCTGCATCTTTAGGCAATGGTTATGGGTATGGGTAATTATTGAGTCATATCATGTGTGAACTCCAGGACTGATGGTTGCATAACCGTAAGATCCTGTTCAAATCACATTTGTGATATCCGTTTAGCGTGTACACTGATGGAGCTCCTGACATACACGCTAAAAGTTTCCATAGGGCTCTATTAGTCCACCAAAGGCCAAAATTGTGTCCTTTTGAACTCCATCGGGGTGGTATGTATCAGCATACGTTTTTTTTTTGAAGGGTGGAACAGCGTAGTAGGCTACGCTATTTCTTTCTGCCGGATCCTGCAAAAAGACATGTACTGTAGTGAGCAGTATGCACTTTTTTTTAACATGGGACATTATGGGTCCCATTACAGGGTATGCCACTAGTAAACGCAAACATCATGGTCTTTCCAATAGCTTTTAACGACGTATACCGTTAAATGGATACCATTGTAGTCTATGGGTGACGGATCTATTAAACAGATTGCCTAATAGTGGCATCTGTCACCAAAGACTATAATAGTATCCGTTTAACAGATAAGTCATGAACTCTCATGACCCCAGTTTAACGGATACCATTAAAGTCTATGCCACTGTTAGGCCATCACAGCCTATATTTAACGTATACATTGGGAGCTTTTTCCCACCTTATACATTTAATGTAGGCAAAAACGTTATGTGCACATAGTCTAAGCAACTTTCACACCGACATAGAAGTCAGCTGAAAACTCACTTAACATTTAGAATGACTGGTATTTTTTGGTGCAACTTGGAGGACAAAAAATCAATGTCACGTGCGCTGGTAATCAATACAATGCACTAGCAGCATTGTATTATTAGCTTATTTTATGTGGTTTTCTGTTATTTTCCCCTGTCCTGCATATATCGCATTGTCCAGATTCTGCAGTTTTTAGAAATATCCCACATGTGGCCCTAGTGTGCTAATGGATTGAAACTGAAACACAGGCCCCAGAAGCAAGCCTCTCCTAGACCCTGGATTTTGTGGCCTCCTTTTTATTACAATATATTTCAGGCACGATGTCAGGTTTGAAGAGGTCTTGTGGTGCCAAAAGAGTGGGAAAAAAAGCAAAAAGACACCATTTGACAAACGACATCCCTCAAGAAATTTATCGAGGGGTATAAGCAGCATTTTGACCCCACAGGTTTTTTGCTGAATTTAGTGGAATCAGGCGGTGAAAATGAAAAAAAAATTCCAATAAAAGGTAGAAAAAGCATACCACTATTTGAAAAGCAATAAATGGCTGTTTGGACACACAGCAGAGCTCAGAAGGCAAAGAGCACCATTTGGCATTTGGCGTTCAAGTTTTGCTGGATTGTTTTTTGTGTGCCATGTCGCATTTGCAAAGCCCCTGAGGGACCAAAACAGTGGAAACACCCCAAAAGTGACCCCATTTGGGAAACTACACCCCTCAAGGAATGTACATAGAGGTATACTGAGCGTTTTAACCCTTCAGGTTTTTTACCGAATTTATTGGATTTAGGCCGTGACATTGAAAATCTTAATTTTTTTCTAATAAAATGTGGTTTTAGATCAGATTTTTTCCTTTTCCCAATAGATAATGGAGAAAAAGCACCCCAACATTTGTAAAGCAAACTCTTCTGAGCACAGCAATAACCAATATGTGGTAATAAACTGCTGTTTGGATACACGGCAGGGCAAGGAGGGGAAGGAGCGCCATTTGACTTTTGGAGGGACCAAAACAGTGCAAACCCTGCAAAAGTGCCCCATTTGGAAAACTACAGCCCCCAAGGAATTTACCTACTGTATAGTGAACATTTTGACCCCTCTGTTTTGTTTTTTTTTGCTGAATTTATTGGAATTAGGCAGTGAAAATGAAAATCTACATTTTCTCCACTAAAATATTAAATGTTTTCATTTTCACAAGGAATAAAGGAGAAAAAGCACCCCAAGACTTGTAAAGCAATCTTCCCCGAGTATGGCAATACCCATATGTGGTCATAAACTACTGTTTGGACATACGGCAGGGCGCTACTTGGCATGCAGATTTTGCTTGATTGGTTTTTGGGCGCCATGTTGCATTTACAGAGCCCCTGATGTAACAGTACAGTAAAAACCCCTGAGATGTGACTCCATTCTGGAAACTACACCCCTCAGGGCATTCATCTAGGGGTGTAGTGAGCATTTTGATTCTGCAGGTTTCATAGATTTTATTAGAGTTAGGCAGTGAAAATGAAAAATTAAATTTTTCCCAAAAATATGTAGTTTTAGCTCCCAATTTTTTATTTTCACTAGGGGTAATAGAAGAAAAAACACCACACGATTTGTTACTCATTTTCTCCCAAGTACGGCAATACCCAATGTCTGACCCTAAGCTGCCGTTTGGGCACATCGTTTGGGCACATGGCAGAGCTCAAAATGGAAGGAACGCCATTTGGCTTCTAGAGTGCAGATTATGTTGAACTGGTGTACGGGCACCATGTCACATTTGCAAAGCTCCCTTAGGTACCAGAGTAGAGTGGAAAACCCAGAGAAGTGACCCCATTTTGTAAACTACACCCCTCAAGGCATTTATCGTTTGCCTGGACATATGACAGGGCTTAGGAGTGAAAGAGCACATGTGAGGCCTATTTTGGTGATTTTCGCAGAATTGGCGCACAAATGCAGGGCTCTGAGGTCAAATAGTAAAATAAATCCCAAGTTTTGGAAACTGCACACCTCAAGGCATTTCATTTTTTAAGGGGTGTATTGAGTATTTTGGCCCCATAGGGTTTTTTTTATTAGAAATAAACGCTCAGCGGATGGTACAAAGTGAAAATTGCAATTTTCCACTGATAAGCCATTTTAGTGCACAATATGTTGTGTCCAGTTCGTGCCACTGAAGACAATTACCTCTGTTAAGAGGGTTCTCCCGGGTATGGCTGTGCCATATATGTGGACATAAGCTGCTGTTTGGGCACGCTGTAGGGTTCAGAAGAGGAGGGAGCGCCATTTGGCTTTTGGAGCGCAGATTTTGCTTGGTATTTGTTCTGTTTGGGGTTTTACCTGTACTTTAGTTTATAATGCGGGGGCATATGTAAACTGTGCAGAGTACATCAGGGCGTACATAATAAGAGGGTATAATAATGCAGTAAATAAATAATAATCCACAGATATGTGGCCGATGTCGCACTGATAAATGGTGCCCAATATTATCCCCCTTTTGGAAAACTCTGCACATTTTGTGTCGCTATATTCTATTTTTCTCTAACGAAGCTGTGTGAGGGCTTATTTTTTGTGGGACAATCTGTACATTTCATTAGTACCATATTGGGTTTGCAATTCTGACAATGTTATTTTATTCTTTTTTTTTTTTTACGGCGTTCACCGCTCGCCATAAATGACATATTTACTCTATTCTGCGGGTCGATATGATTGCGGCGATACCATATGTACTGTATATCGTTTTTTTTTTTTACATTTGCAGGGTTTGCACAATAAAATCCCTTTTAAATCATTTATTTTTTGTGTCACCATATTCGGAGAGCCAAAACTTTTAGATTTTTCGAACAAGAAAGCCTTGGGAGGTCTTGTTTTTTGCGGGACAGGCTTTAATTTTTAATGGTACAATTTTGGGGTACATGCAAATTTTTGATCACTTTTTATTCTGTTTTGGAAGGAGTGGTGACCAAAATATAGCGATTCTGGAATAGTTTTTTTTTTTGTTTTTTTTACGGTTGCGGGTAAAATAACATGATATTTTTATAGTTCAGGTCGTTACGGACATGGCGATACCAAATATGTGTACTTTTTTAAATGTTTTCAGTTTTTTCCTATAATAAAAGACTTATTATGGGAAAAAAAGGCAGTTATTGTTTTTTAACTTGAAACTTTTATTTTTTTACTTGTTTACAACATTTTTATGAACTTCTTTTTGCTTTTTTTTTGTCCCACTAGGGGACTTGAAGGCATATAGCCCTGATTGCTATTCCAATACACTGCGCTACCTACATAGTGCAGTGTATTAGTGCTGTCAGCTATTCACTAACAGCAAGCCTACTAGGCTTCGCCTCTGGGGGGGCCTAATAGGCTTCCATACTAAGCAGACCAGGAGGCCATTGTTAGGCCTATGATTGCCAGAGCAACCGTCGGCACCCCGCGGGTACCAATCTAACTACCAAGATCGCTTTTGATCGCTGCATCTAGGGGGTTAATCGGCCGGATCGGAGACTAGCTCCAGTCCTGGCCGTTAAAGCAGGATGTCAGCAGACAAACAGCTGACCCCCACGTCTGATGGCACAGGCTCAGCTTCTGAGCCTGCACTATCTTTTTGGCCCTGATAGCAAGCCTTTTAGGCTAATGGCTTCCATACTTGGCAGACCAGGAGGCTAGTGATAGGCCTCTGATCTGCCAAGTACGTCGCAGGGGTGCCGACAGGCTAGAAACCACCTAGATGCAGCGATAGCTTTTGATCGCTGAATGAAAATCAGTTCCAAAAACATATTTTACTTAAGGTGCGTGGTCAGCGATACAGGGCTCGAGTCCACGTATATTTATATATTCATGCTGCCCCCACCACCCCACTCCCTACAGCTATTGTTTGATATTCTTCTTCCTATGCACAGTAATAGAAGAGAAAAGTGTCAATCAGTGGCTGGACAGCTGCGAGAGGTGGGGGCCTGCATAAATATATGAATATATTTGGATTAAAACCCGCGATAATTGACAGCGCACTGTATTTATAAGATCTAATTACTCAGAAACTACAGAAAATGATTAAGTAATAGCATGCTGAAATTAGTATGTCTGTCACTTCTTTATGCTGCCATGTCTAACAGATCCACTTAAAATGATTACATTTGAGCTGCCTGCAGCCACCACTAAGGGGAGCTTAGGAGCCTACTGCATACTGTTTGTACAATGAACTCAGGCCGACTTCAAAACGCAGTGTACGTTGACAGTAAATAGTTTTGTGATTTTATGATCCTTCCTTTTTCTAACTTTACTGATGGCGCAGATAAATCCTGCATTTTATCTCTTTAATGGATTGACTGCCTTTAGTAAATTTATGCTTTACAACTTCTTAATACCATATAATAAGCCTTCATTGGTATTACTTAGACGAGTTCCCATACTTCCTTGTATTAAGTTGCTTCATACTGATGATGTGTGGACTTTACAGAATAGGTTATAGTACTATATTAATGAGTTTTAAAGAAGTTTTTGCATTTTAACTGTTTATCAAAACATATTGAATATACAGTTATATAATCAATATGCTTAAAGTGCAGACTCTCAGCTTTAATTTGAGGGTATTCACATCCTAATTTGAGAAATGGTTTAGGAATTACAGCTCTCTAATATGTAGCTGCCTCTTTTTCAAGGGACCAAAGATAATTGAACAATTATCTCAAAAGCCATTTAATGGGCTGCATGGGCTATTTCCTCATTAATTCATCATTGTAATGTCCATGGCTGCGGGCCGTCAGCTCCAATCCCCCCCTGACAGCCGCAGCCACCAGTCGGAAAGCGCTCGTTCCACTCACCTCAGCCAAATCCCGTAGGGTGCGCGCGCACGCTCATGTCCGCTCTTAAAGGGGCAGCGCACGCACCAGACCTTTGATGAACTATGAACCCGTGAGTACCCTGGACTATAAGAGTGGTCCAGACCCCTGCTTCCATGCCTGAGCGTTGTTGATGTTTCCTAAGTTTGTCTATGTGATGGCCTCCTAGTGTGTTCCTGTTCCCGGCATAACATACTATCCCGGTCGAGCACTGTGTTGTGCCAAAGTTGTGTCGTGCTGTATCCCACATTTGACCTGCTTCAACTCGCCTGAAGTCTACCTGCTGCCTAGTCCAAGCCGAGCCTGCCCTGCTGCTGTCCGAGCTGCCACAGGTATCTATACGAACTATAGACATTGACCTGTGCCCTGTTGGCCAGCTGCCTTTCCGCCAAGGCAGTACGGCCCAGTGGGTCCACAGATGTGCCATTTGCATTTGGAAGCTGTTGCTATGAACCCACAACATGAGGTCAAAGGAACTTTCAATACAAGTAAAACAGACCATCTTTAGGCTGAAGAAATCCATCAGAGAGATAGCACAATGTTATTAGTGGCCAAATCAACAGTTTGGCACATTCTTGAAAAAAAAGAGCGCACTGGTTATCTCGTAAACTCCAAAAGGCCTTGACGTCCACAGAAGACAACAGTGGTGGATGATCGCAGAATCCTTTCCATGGTGAAGAAAAACCCCTTCACAACATCTACCCAAGTGAAGAACACTCCCCCGGAAGTAGGTGTATTAGTCTACGATGAAGAGAAGGCTTCATGAGAGCAAATACAGAGGGTTCACCACAAGGTGCAAACCATTAATCAGCGCCAAAAATAGAAAGGCCAGATTAGACTTTGCCAAACAACATCTAAAGACACCAGCCCTGTAAAGGATCTGGCAGACACAGCTTCTGTGTTGACGCCCGTGGTTAATCAGTCTGCATCTGCTCCTAGGTCTGATAGAGTGACTCGATCTGCTACCACTCAGGCTGGTAGGCTGAGGAGTGGGAGAACCTATCACAGCCTAGCCAGACGGAGCTAGCTCCCGCCCTCGGTCTATTTATACCTTCATTTCCTGCTCTTCCTTTGCCTGTGATTCTGTCTGGTTTCCTGGCTCTGCTGTTCCTGCTAGTACTATTGACCTCTGCTTAAAATTGACCCTGGCTTTACTGACTACTCTCCTGCTCTGCGTTTGGTACCTCGTACACTCCTGGTTTGACTCGGCTCGTTCACTACTCTTGTTTCTCATGGTGTTGCCGTGGGCAACTGCCCCATTTCCCTTAGCTTCTGTGTACCCTTGTCTGTTTGTCTGTCGTGCACTTACTGAGCGTGCGGACCGTCGCCCGGTTGTACGCCGTCGCCTAGGATGGGCCGTGCAAGTAGGCAGGGACTGAGTGGCGGGTAGATTAGGGCTCACCTGTCTGTCTCCCTACCCCGACATTACAAGCCCAGTTCTGGAACAGCATTCTTTGGACAGAAGAAACTAAGATCAACCTGTACCAGAATGATGGGAGGAAGAAAGAATGGAGAAAGCTTGGAACGGCTCATGATCCAAAGCACACCACATCCTCTGTAAAACATGGTGGAGGCAGTGTGATGGCATGGGCATGCATAGCTGCCAAAGGCACTGGGTCACTAGTGTTTATTGATGATGTGACTGAAGCCAGAAGCAGCTGCATGAATTCTGAAGTGTTCAGGGATATACTTTCTGCTCAGATTCAACTAAATGCAGCAAGGTTTATTGGACGTTGCTTCGCAGTACAGATGGACAATGAACCAAAACACACTGCGAAAGCAACACATGAGGTTTTTAAGGCAAAAACTTGGAATATTCTGCAATGGCCAAGTCAATCACCAGATCTCAACCCGATCGAGTATGCATTTCACTTGCTTAAAACAAAACTTATGTCAGAAAGGCCCACAAACAAGCAACAACTGAAGACAGCTGCAGTAAAGGCCTGGCAAAGCATCACAAAGGAGGAAACCCAGCGTTTGGTGATGTCCATGGGTTCCAGACTTCAGGCAGTCATTGCCTGCAAAGGACTCTCTACAAAGTATTAAAAAAAACATTTTATTTATGGTAATGTTAATTTGTCCAATTACTTTTGAGCCTCTGAAATGAGGAGGCTGTGTAGAAAAACGGTTGCTATTCCTAAACGTTTCACAGGATATTTTTGTTCAACCCCTTGAATTAAACATGAAAGTCTACACTTCAATTGCATCTCACTTGTTTCATTTAAAATCCAATGTGGTGGCATGCAGAGCTCAAATCATGAAGATTGTGTCACTGTCCAAATAATTCTGGACCTAACTGTATAATATTAAGAATGCCATAATTATGCAAATAATTCTCACCAACATATTTCATGTTATAAGCTGAAGATCTGTTTTGTAACATTGCATTTACTGGCCAATAACTCTCTAGACTTCTAAAGTCTTTTCTAATTGTAAGAATTTAGGGTTTACGTTTTTATATTCTTCTTACTTTAGGTCCTGGAATGCAGATTATAAAATTTATGTCGGCAAAGAAAAAGAAATGAATACAAAGCAGAAACTGTCCATACATACCACAAGGGTTGTAATAAATAGTAAATAGTTGGCTGAAACATTTTTCAATTTTAGGTAAAAAGGTCATTATTAAGAGATCTATCCCCATACAGTCAGCGAAGGCATCATACAGAAATCCTTGAGCAGCTAACATTAAACTCAGCCATTTAAATGTCATCTGTCTTGGAATTACATTTCTTGCTTGGGCAATTTTTCTTTCTCATAAACTACGATAAAAATGACCTAAAAATTCCAGTGAGTACTGGGGAAGTAAATCCGGTCTTATATTACATTGTCTATCGCCTTTGTAAAGCAAGTTGCTGTTTACAGTATAAAATAAATTACACACACATATATATATATATATATATATATATATATATATATATATATATATATATATATATACACTACCGTTCAAAAGTTTGGGGTCACCCAGACAATTTTGTGTTTTCCATGAAAACTCACTCTTATATTTATCAAATGAGTTGCAAAATGACTAGAAAATATAGTCAAGACATTGACAAGGTTAGAAATAATGATTTTTATTTGAAATAATAATTTTCTCCTTCAAACTTTGCTTTCGTGAAAGAATGCTCCATTTGCAGCAATTACAGCAATGCAGACCTTTGGCATTCTTGCTGTTAATTTGCTGAGGTAATCGGGAGAAATTTCACCCCATGCTTCCAGAAGCCCCTCCCACAAGTTGGATTGGCTTGATGGGCACTTCTTGCGTACCATACGGTCAAGCTGCTCCCACAACAGCTCTATGGGGTTAAGATCTGGTGACTGCGCTGGCCACTCCATTACAGATAGAATACCAGCTGCCTGCTTCTTGCCTAAATAGTTCTTGCATCATTTGGAGGTGGGCTTTGGGTCATTGTCCTGTTGTAGGATATGATTGGCTCCAATCAAGTGCTGTCCACAGGGTATGGCATGGCGTTGCAAAATGGAGTGATAGCCTTCCTTATTCAAAATCCCTTTTACCTTGTACAAATCTCCCACTTTACCAGCACCAAAGCAACCCCAGACCATCACATTACCTCCACCATGCTTGACAGATGGCGTCAGGCACTCTTCCAGCATCTTTTCAGTTGTTCTGCGTCTCACAAATGTTCTTCTGTGTGATCCAAACACCTCAAACTTCGATTCGTCTGTCCATAACACTTTTTTTCCAATCTTCCTCTGTCCAATGTTTGTGTGCTTTTGCCCATATTAATCTTTTCCTTTTATTAGCCAGTCTCAGATATGGCTTTTTCTTTGCCACTCTGCCCTGAAGGCCAGCATCCCGGAGTCGCCTCTTCACTGTAGACATTGACACTGGCGTTTTGCGGGTACTATTTAATGAAGCTGCCAGTTGAGGACCTGTGAGGCGTCTATTTCTCAAACTAGAGACTCTAATGCACTTGTCTTGTTGTTCAGTTGTGCAGCGGGGCCTCCCACTTCTCTTTCTACTCTGGTTAGAGCCTGTTTGTGCTGTCCTCTGAAGGGAGTAGTACACACCGTTGTAGGAAATCTTCAGTTTCTTGGCAATTTCTCGCATGGAATAGCCTTCATTTCTAAGAACAAGAATAGACTGTCGAGTTTCACATGAAAGCTCTCTTTTTCTAGCCATTTTGAGAGTTTAATCGAACCCACAAATGTAATGCTCCAGATTCTCAACTAGCTCAAAGGAAGGTCAGTTTTATAGCTCCTCTAAACAGCAAAACTGTTTACAGCGGTGCTAACATAATTGCACAAGGGCTTTCAAGTGTTTTCAAATCATCCATTAGCCTTCTAACACAGTTAGCAAACACAATGTACCATTAGAACACTGGAGTGATGGTTGCTGGAAATGGGCCTCTATACACCTATGTAGATATTGCATTAAAAACCAAACGTTTGCAGCTAGAATAGTCATTTAGCACATTGACAATGTATAGAGTGTATTTCTGATTAATTTAATGTTATCTTCATTGAAAAAAAACTGTGCTTTTCTTTAAAAAATAAGGACATTTCTAAGTGACCCTAAACTTTTGAACGGTAGTGTATACATATATATATATATATTTTCCGACTAGTACAGTTTGCAGAATGGAACTTAAAGTCATATAGGTTCCTATGGGCAACAGTAAGTCACTGCATAGTACAAAAATAATCTCCAATGATTTATAACAATATGAAGATTTGCTTTATAGAAATTTAGAGAACCTGTAAAAACCTGTATCTTTAAAGGTATATTCACAATTTAGTTTACGCTTAATATTTATGTTTTGTAATGGAAATGAACCATTGTCAGATCTTATTATTTTTAATGGACTTGAAAAAGATGCATTTGTTATACTTTATTTATTTATTTTTTAGGTTTTTTTGTTGACTTTGGGCTACAAACAATTATGTAACGGAGATTAGTCTTAATTGCATAATCTGAAGAGAAGAAAAATCGGGTGCTCCCTCATGCAGTAATTTTTAGAAAAGGAGTATTTTAGGTGTACATTCAGTGTTCATACTCTAACCTTCAAGGGTTGAGCTACAATGTATGTGATATTGTGGTTTCCGTGGCCAGCTGCTACACTGATCTTGCAGCTTCTACTTGATACCCTCAGATTTGGTTTAGAGAGGTAAGTATAAACATTTCTGTTATTAACCAAATTTTCTTTTTATTTATAATGAATAAAATAGAACATACAGTGCATTCAGAATGTCTTCAGACCCTTTTCACATTTTGTTATGTTGAGGTCTTGTGCTAAAATGGAAAAAAATCAAGTTTTTCCCCATCATTCTGCACTTAATACCCCATAATAACAAAGTGAAAACAGAATTTTAGCAAATTTATTAAAAATGAAAAACCCTAATTTCACATGAACGTAAATATTCAGACCCTTTGGACCCTTCAGACCCTTTGAAATGACACTTGAATTTTATCTCTGGGGTACACCCTTTTCTATAGATCATCTTTAAAATGTCCTGTGGTAAATTCATTTGATTGGACATGATTTGGAAAGACACACCCCTGTCTATATAAGGTCTCACAGCTGACAATGCATATCAGAGCAAAAACCAAGCCATGAGAAGGAAAGAACTGCCTGTAGAACTCCGAGACAAGATTGTGTGGACGCACAGATCTTCAGAAGAAGACAAAAACAATTCTGCTGCACTGAAAGTTCCCAAAAGCACCATGGCCTCCATAATTCTTAAATGGAAGAAGTTTGGAACAACCAGGCCTCTTCCTAGAGCTGGCCACCCCACTAAACTAAGTAATTGGGGTAGAAGGGCCTTGGTAAGAGAGGTAACCACTAACCCAATGGTCAGTCTGACTGAGCTCCAAAGATCCTGTGTGCAGATGGGAGAAACTTCCAGAAGGTCAACCATCACTGCAGCACTCCACCAATCTGGGCTTTATGGCAGAGTGGCCAGGAAGAAGCCTCCTCTAAGTAAAAGACTCATGAAAACCCATCTGGAGTTTGCAAAAAAAAGCACCTAAAGGACCCCAAGACTGTGAGAAACAAGATCCTGTGGTCTGATGAAACCAAGATTGCACTTTTTGGCCTCAAATCTAAGTGTCATGTCTGCAGGAAACCAGGCACAGCTCATCACCTGCCCACTACCATCCCTACAGTGAAGCATGGTGGTGGCAGCATCATCTTGTGGGAGTGTTTTTCAATGGCTGGGACAGGGAGACTGGTCAGGGTTGAGGGAGAGATGAATGTAGCTAAGTACAGATATATTATTAATGAAAACCTGATCCAGAGTGCTCTGGACCTCAGACTGGGACGAAGGTTCATCTTCCAACAAGACAATGAACCTAAGACAAGACAATACAAGAGTGGCTTAGGGACAACTCTGTGGCTCAGCCAGAGCCCTGACTTGAACACAATCGATCATATCTGTAGAGACCTGAAAATGGCTGTCTACCGACAGTCCCCATCCAACCTAACAGAACTTGAGAGAATCTGCAGAGAAGAATGGCAGAAAATCCCCAAATCCAGGTGTGCAAACCTTGTTGTATCATACACAAGAAGACTGGAGGCTTTCATCGCTGCCAAAGGGGCTTCAACTAAGTACTGAGTGAAGGGTCTGAATACTTATGTCAATGCAATATTTTGGTTTTTCCTTTTCAATAAATTAGCAAAGATTACTAACATTCTGTTTTCACTTTGTCATTATGGGGTATTGAGTGTAGAATGATGGGGAAAACATTTTTTTATTTTAGTACAAGGCCTCAACATAGCAAGATGTGAAAAAATGTAAAGGGTCTGAAGACTTTCCAAATGCAAGGCACTTCGATCCAGAACTGGGATCTTAAGGGTATGTGCACACACACTAATTACGTCCGTAATTGACGGACGTATTTCGGCCGCAAGTACCGGACCGAACACAGTGCAGGGAGCCGGGCTCCTAGCATCATAGTTATGTACGATGCTAGGAGCCCCTGCCTCTCCGTGGAACTACTGTCCCGTACTGAAAACATGATTACAGTACGGGACAGTTGTCCTGCAGAGAGGCAGGGACTCCTAGCATCGTACATAACTATGATGCTAGGAGCCCGGCTCCCTGCACTGAGTTCGGTCCGGGACTTGCGGCCGAAATACGTCCGTCAATTACGGACGTAATTAGTGTGTGTGCACATACCCTTAAAGTATCAGAATTTATACATAAAATTGAAGTCCCAAGAACAGTGGGTGTAGTTTGTTGGAAGCAGGCGTGGCCTACAACTTTTAGGCTGGGTTCCCACAGTGCAGTTTTGCTGCAGATTTTGCCTGCATTTTGTAAACCAAAACCAGAATTGGATCCAGGAGATCAGACCTTTTGCAACCTAATGTATCACTTTTCATAGATTGAGATCTTAGTTAGTTCTTTCAGGAGGGTAAACACCTTACAATATGCCTAGAAGATTTCATATATCAGCAGTCCACATCATTTGAAATTATAACACATTTGTTATAGTAACCTATAAACAGATAAGCTTGTCTGTTAGATAGATGAAAAACTATACATTTTTTTCATTTATTCGTAATTGTATATTACCCAAAAGATCAATAACCCCACAAAATTAAACTGAAGACTGAAGGTCTCTTTTTCTTTTAGTAAGTTCCTACAGTGCAATATCTTTTATTTTTTATAAAATACACTTAAAGGGTTATTCCCAAGTTGAGTCATTTTAAAATGCATATTAAATATAAATAAAATGTTAAATATATCGGTGTAAAAATGTTTAAAAAAATATTTCCCTAACTCCCTTTTCCTGGTCGTCCTACGCAGCAGCACAGAAACAAATGAGTTAACTCCCCACTGCTGGTAGGACATGTGACAAGAAACAATCAAATTCTTAATTAGGCAGACTACATGCTGGAACATAAATCCCACCTCCTTGAGTCTTTTTTTCCTACCATTGGTACTGGCAGGTGATGTTGTCTTTTACCTGGTTGAAGGTATTTTTTTCCTTCCCAGGTTCCTTTTTTACTGAATAAGTAAGGTATAAATTTATTGCTGGCTTCCTGTCAGCAACAAACCACATCTGGGTCATTTTTTCCTCTAGTTTTGTAGACACTTCTGGGCCCCAGCTTCTGTTCTTTGGCAGCACGATTGGTAGCGTTTTTATGTGGGAGATTTGCAGCCGGGCTTTGCATCTCAGCCCAGGCTAATCTTCCTGTCCTGCTGGCTGCCATGTGATTGGTCAGCTCTGTGCTAGGAGCGGAGCTGTGTGTGACGTCGGGCGTCCTGCCTCTGGCTTCATTCGATAGCATCTTGGGTGCCGCCATCTTTATGGTGTCGGCGCCCGGATTGGCTGCTGCTCCATTCTTGTCAGCAAGGGGGCGGACCTACTGGCAGTGTATGTTGCCTGATCTCTGCAGGGAAGAAATAGACTATAATTGAATTGTTTTCTGGTGTCCCAGATATTAGAGGAGGTTGGTAGCTCCTCTATTCCTTGGAATAGGATTCAATTTTCCCTATGGTAGATGGTTTCTGGAGAGGGGTGTCACCTACCAAAGGGATCTTCCCACTGGGAGTTTTTTTTCCCCCTGGAGTATTTAAGGCTTCAGTTTGAGGTCTATTGCTGCCAGTGAAGAGCTATTTTCCTCATAGGCTACAGGGTTGTCTGCTTGCCCTTCTAAAGTAAGTTTGCCAAGGAGTGGTGGTCCCATTTTCTGTATTGTAGTCTAGTATTACATTAAATTCTCTTTTATCAGATGTCCAGTCGAGGTTCAGAAGACTCAAGGAGATATGAGCAGAGAAACGGAAAATCATCTTTTAAGAGAAGGAACTTCCATTATCTGATGGTTGCCAAAAGAAGCTTCAGTGCAGAATCTACACTCCCTGGACGTAGGTAGAGCACTGCAACGATATGTTGAAGTGACTAGATCCTTTAGGAAGGTGGAAAATCTATTTGTTATGTTCCTCCCAAAGAAGAAAGGATTTAAAGCGTCTAAAGCTACATTAGCCAGATGGCTGAGAGAGACTATTATCCTTTGCTATAAGTTTGGAGGAGAGCCGCCTCCTGAAAGTATTTGTGCTCATTCAACTCGGGCTATGGCAGCTTTGTGGGTGGAAAGAGGAAGATTTTCGTTAGAGGAGATCTGTTCAGCAGCCTCGTGATCTCAACCGAGCACCTTCATGAAGCACGATAGACTGGACATTGGGGCTTCAAAGGAAGCAGCCTTTCGACGCACAGTTTTAACTTCATCTTACCCACCCCTATGATCTTGCTATATCCCATTTGTTTCTGTGCTGCTGCATAGGACGACCAGGAAAAGGAGTTATACTTACGCTATTCTTCTTTCCTGTAGTCCAAGCAGCAGCACAGCTTTTTTTGTGCCCTCCTATTAAATTATTTTGGTTTACTTATGTTCTGGTATTCTTTTAACGGACTCAATGAGGTGTGATTTAGGTTCCAGGATATAATGTGCCTAATTAAGAATTTGATTGTTTCTTGTCACCTGTCCTACCAGCAGTGGGGAGTTAACCCATTTGTTTCTGTGCTGCTGCTTGGACAACAGGAAAGAAGAATAGCGTAAGTATAATTCCTTCTTTTTTTCTCAACTAAATAACGCAGCTAGTGCTGGTTATCTTTTCTAAAAGGGGGTGTGAGCGGCTCGATGTCAATCAAGCAGCTCACCTCCCTACGTTGCTAGCTAATCTAGCTTTAGCAGCATCGGGAATAGAGACATTAAAACGATCGTCTCAACCAGGCATGGTAAGCGTTGTTGAGACAACACCCCTGTCTTCCCTTTCATATCGTTTTCTCCCCACTCTAATTTATTTTGTATATTTGCCACACATCATATAAAAAACAATGTGGTTAAGACCTAAGCACCTGTAGAAAGTGCCGCAGACACCATGGTAGGTAGTTCCACCCTGCCCCTGTATATACCGCAAAACACAGAGCTCCTATAGATAGTGCCACCACTGAAGATATCGCCCCACACACTCCCCCCTGTTGACAGCGCTACATCCCCCTTCCATGTAGCTATCTCCATCCCCTATGAGTGGAGATCCCCACCAGAGCTTTGGCAACGCTATGGCTGGGGATTCCACTACTAGAGGGAGCCCCAATTGACCTATCTATATTGGTTTTGTGTGTTACTTTCTACTGCTCGTCACCCCCACCCCCTCTCTCGCAGTAACCCCCTGTCCCCCCTCACTGCAACACCCTGCCCTCCCCCTCGTGGCAACCCCCCCAACCTCCGTTGTAACCCACCCTCGCTGCAACCCCCTGCCCATCCCTCGCGGCAACCCCTCGCGACCCACTCCATGGCGCCATCCTCCCCCCCCCCCTCTGTGTCCTGCTGTAACTTCTCCCTCTCCTGTCAGGGTGTCAGGGAGGGAGAACAGTAGTAATAAAACTATATACTGCCAAGAGGTGACCAGGCCGCCATCTAATGCACATGCGCGTATAAGCGCGTTCACGCTAACTTTGCCATCCTCTCCTAAGGAAGGAGTGGAAATCATTGCGCAAGCGAGGAAAATGACATATTTTTGTTAAACAAAGGTATTTACAAATATTAATAACTTTAAACGGTTGAGCATTATAGATACATTTATGAAGATGGGAATAACCCTTTAACTTCATTGTGTACTATCGTGACCAGTACCTTCAGTCCAATCAGTGCTGACAATGTCCAGTCAGTGCTGACAGATACAGACTGTGTAGAGACATACCATATTGACAAGGAAAAAATGGTAACATCCAGTTGTCAATAAAGTCCTAAATTTCTAGGAGGAATAACAGAGGAACTGCACAACGCAGAGTTCTAAGAGAAAATTATCCAGAATTGTTACATTATGGCAAATACAATTATTTACTAATACAGAAATGTCAGGAGAGATGACAGATCCTCTTTAGTGAAAAGTACTGCAAATTTTTAATATACTTTGTTTTTCAATTCCCCATTATTTCCAAGATTTATGCCAGTTGTTTACATCCAGATGTTGGAAACACCTACAGATATAATAGTTGTGGGTTTTCTCTAAAGTTGTATGCGGTTAGTGCAATTCTCTGAGAGCATAATAGATTGGACATCATGCTGATACTTAAGGCCCTTTTACACTGGCAAATTATCAGGCAAACGAGTGTTCATAGAACGCTTGTTCCCGATAACTGCCCTGTGTAATCAGGGCAACGATCAGCCGATGAATGAGCAAATGCTCGATCATCGGCTGATTGCATCGTTTTAAATGCATAAACTTTTATCATTGTCGGCAGCACATCTCCGCAGACACGATAGAACTGTATGGGGATGGGCAATCGGAGTAACTAGCGCTCATCCCCATACTAGCTCCTTGTGATCGGCACTCGTTTACACGACCCACGTCGGGCCGTGTAATACTACCTTTAAACTGACACATTGTGGCAGATATTAAGGCACGAGAGAGATGTGTTCTGCTGATGTACTTGGAACACAGAGGATTGTCTAAAGTGGATACAACTTTAGAAAACGCTTTCCGACAATTCTAGAAAACGCTAAGACAAACTTAGACAAACTTGCAAATATGGGCATGTCATAATACATGCATTGTTTAATTATCTGTAAATCACTGTTATCACAATTACTAGACTTTCCCTAGGGGGCATTTTGTGTTCAATGAATTACTAGGATTCAGCAGTGTGTGACTGTACGAGTCAAGTGTGTGCACGAACGGGAAGATGGGAAAAGGCAGCATTTTATCATCTTCAATATGTGTTATGCATGTGAATGTTATTACTTTTGACTGCTGTTGGACACTCTGACAGCCTGCTCTAGGGAATTCATTAGGAATAATTCAAGTACTTGATGACATAATTTAGAAAAGGAGACCAGCAAGCTTAAGTATTTTCAAATTATCTTTTCTTTCTCTCTAAACGTGTAGTCTGGAAGTTGTAACTGGTAATTAATAATGCCATTGAATACATCAAGAGATGTCCATTAGGCTGGCACTTTATGGCTCTTTCACAAAGATAAAAGCATATACTTGCAGGCTTAATCATGGTGTGCAACACTAACTACTCCAAGCCCTTTAATTTAGAATTTCTTTCTTAAGTGGAAACAAATGAGGAACAATTATAATTCTTGGCATGTGATCCTCAAATTCTAGAGATCATGTAGCAGTTTTGGCAGATATTTTCTTTTTTCATTTGATTTTAAGAAAAGCATGATACCCGATGGCCATTCTTTTATGTTCTCAATAATTCAAAAGCACCTGCATAACAAAAAGTATTTCAACTATTACAAAGCATTTTAGTTGGCAATGTATGGTTTATTTATTACAAATTATCTCAGTATTCAAAAGACGTAAATAATTATCTGCTGAAACTGTATTCTACTACAGCATGTCCCCGGAATAACAGAACATGTAATCATATCTTAAAGGGAGAGATTAGTAGAGGAGACCTCCACTTTTGGTATTAATTTAAAATAGATTATCCCTCCATGCTCAGGTGTACACCACCTATTGAATTGTAGAAATGATAGGAAAAGGGGAAAGGAGGAAAAGGAGCGTGGAGGGTTAAAGTCGCCTTCAATTTAGGTCTATTGATACCGACTGGAACAAGAGCAGAAAGATTGTGTTGTGCAATGTCCCCTATTATTATTGCCACGTTGTAAAGTGTTGATTGTTACAATGTGTCATTACGACTTTTATCTGATTCACCAAGGTGGAAATTTTGTTTTTGGTTTTATCACTTTGGTGAAAAATAGAAGAGGTAGTGCTGCAAGGATGATTAGTATATGTAAAATTCCTTGCATACGCACTCCGCAAGAGGTTATATTCAGATTATGTGAGCAACTGCGTGTTGCTTGATTGCGTTTATGGTGTTATTCCAATTGGTTAGTTGGTTATACTGTTGTACAATACGGACTGCAAATTATGCCGGTAAGTAGTTGGTTCGCTAGTGCGTTTTATGTACAACGCTATTGCTTTAGTCCCAGTTGGATATACACCTTATTCAGCAATATGAGCACTACCGTTATGAACTGCCAATTCCTAGTATATACTGTATTGCATTCAGGCGGCCGTGCACATAGGTAGGCTCTGTTTGATTTGTAAGTATTACTAGATAAATTCAATTATGAGATTTGCTGGTTATTTACGTCAGCAAATACTCAGGATATAGGCTATCAGAGCCACGGCAGCTCAGTGGCCTATGATGATATTACCACCACGTTCGTTCGTTCCCCTTTTGTACGGAGCGAACTCGCAGTTCAACAACCTGTAGTGCTGTAGGATGTAAGCTGTCAGAGCCACGGCAGCTCAGGAGCCTGTGATGGTATTACCACCACGTTCGTTCATTCCCCTTACGTGCGGAGCGAACTGACAGCTCAACACCCTGTAGTACTATTGCCACTACCTCCGTTCGTTCCAAGTTTGCAGTGGACGAACTGATTGCGGTAAGATTAGATTTTAAAATTTTTCATTTGCTAATCTTGCCCTCTATAGTCGAAAATCTTTCCCTATTGCCAGGGTCGGTATGATCCCGACGCGCGTTTCACTGATCAAAGTCAGCTTCTTCCGGGGGCGGGAGCATTTTGTTCCTGACGCTACTTAAAGCCCAGGATTTGATTGACATTGAGTGTAGCCAATCAGTTACAAGGTGATTTGTTACACTGTTTCTATTGTGAAGGGAACTGTGATTGAATTCCCATCAGTAGTTACAAAACAACCTCATTTCGTACAGAATTCACCTCAGCAATGTTTAATGGATTGATTGACTTCATTAACATTTATTTGTATGTCCAAAACATTCGGACATATTGTGTTGAATGGTATCACATCTTAAACTATATGTTATTTAATAACTTTAAGAGTAATATGCTACTGAAATATTGTTATCTTTACTTATTGTATTATTGGACCTACAAAATTTTTATTTTTTGTTTTTTGTTTATTATTTTATATATTCGATGTTTATGTAATCTTTTTAATATTAATATTTATTTTATTTTAATAATTAATTATTTTTAAATGTTTTTGAAGGTTTTTTGGGGTTTTGAGTAATTTTTATGTATTTATTGTTTTTAATAATTGCTGACCCTTATAAGTAAAGTACTAAATTCCATATACCATATCTAAGTAAAATCCATGTATACGATAATATCACGATTTGTCAATCCCATGGTTGTTGTCTCATTAATCTTCTTTATTACCTGAGACTAGTTTCCCATGTACCCTTTTTAGTGGATATTCCTAGAGATTATGACATTTTGTTGCACACAATATACCAGAATCTCCTATTTTTGTTGCTCTAATATTATTATGGACTTATTATAATATATGATTGGCTTAAGACTACATGTAATAACACATATTCCAGATTGGCTAGTTAGGAAGTTGTAATTTTTGTGGATAAGGTGAAATGGAAGTCTCACATATTTAGAGAAAGCAGCCAAAATTGAAAGATTCATTTAAACCATGTGGGCTCACAGAGTTCATGTTGAAAATCCACTTACTCTCTTCTTTTAACAACAAAGAGTCCACATCCCCACCTCTGATTCCAGTGGTGAGGTGGCAAATGGCCCAGCCAGATAGTTCTCTAAAATTGAGATTATGGCTGTGTTTAAAGTGTCTGGCCACTGGTGTTGGTTGAAACTGTTTATTTTGTTTTTTTGTTTCCATTTCCACTTTATCATAATTTCTTATGTTTCCAATATGTTCCCTTATTCTAGATTTGAGGTCTCTCTTGGTTTTTCCCACATAATGTAGGTTACACGTACATCTTAGGACATATATCACCCCCTTGGTGGCACAGGTGATATGCTCCCGAATTTTGTAGTGATCTCCTTTTCCGTTCTTAAAACCCTGCTTTTTTATGAGGATTTGACAGGCTGTACATAGGCCGCATGGATAGAACCCTGGGTATTTTTGTTGTTTCTTTTTTATGCAATCCCTCGAAAAATGACTTTTTACAATGTGTTGTTCTATGGTATTGCTTTTTCTGTAACCTGAGGAGATTGTTGTACCGAGATGTTGTTTAAGGTCTTCGTCCAGTAGTAAAATCTGCCAATGTTTTGCCATGATGTTATGCATATCTTGCCATTTGTCGTGCAGTGTGGTGATAAACCTTACTTTATTGTCACTTTTCGACTTTGCCTTTGTAACTAGCAATGTGTCCCTGTCTGTCCTAAGTGCAATGTTATATGCCTGTTTTATCTGATGTCCAGAGTAGTGTCTGTCTTTTAATCTTATTTTCAAATCTACTGCTCCTTTCTTGAAATTTTCAAAAGTAGAGCAGTTTCTCCTTAATCTGAGGAATTCCCCTTTGGGGACCCCTCTGATTGTCCTCTTGAGGTGAGCACTATTTGCGTCAAGCAGGCTGTTGGTAGCTGTCTCTTTCCGATACAGGTTCGTGACAATATCACGATTAAGATCAGTGCCAATTTTAATATCTAGGAATGTGACCTCCTGCCTGCTGTAATTTAGGGTTAATTTCAAGTTCAAGTCGTTGGTATTAAGTTCCTTCATGAAATTTTGTAGTTCACCCTCTGTACCACTCCAGATGAACACGATATCGTCGATATATCTTCGCCGTGTCGTAATCTTATCTGTGTACATCTGGAGTGGTTCCCCAAAGACAACTTCTTCTTCCCACCATCCAAGGAACAGGTTGGCAAAGGTAGGTGCACAAGTTGTCCCCATCGCCGTTCCTTGGATTTGTAGGAAGAAGCGGGAGTCAAACACAAAATAATTCCTACTTAGAATAAATTTTAAGATCTTGTTGGTAAAGATCCTCCTGTTGGGGTTATAATCTTGTTCTCGTCCCAAAAAGAAATCCACAGCTTTACAGCCCAAATCATGTCTGATATTTGTATAAAGACTCTCTACATCCAGGGTTACGAGAATTTCTCCTTCCTCCAGATTAGCATTGTTTAGCTCTTGGAGTATTTGCATCGTATCCCTGGTGTAGGAGGGTAGTTTATATACAAAATCTCTTAGTTCTTGATCGAGCCATTGACTACATCTCTCAGTTAGACATCCTTGGCCAGATACAATTGGTCTGCCCGGTGGATGTTCCGCATTTTTGTGAATTTTAGGTAGCATATAAAAGGTTGCCACCTTAGGATGTCCAACTGAGAGAAACTTGGCCTCACCTTCAGAAATGGCCCTTTCTTCTACACCTGACTTAATAAGTCTCTCATATTCCTGTAGGAATTGAATGGTGGGATCCCCCCATAGGGGTTTATAGCAATCTTTATTATTGAGCTGTTTTTTGGCTTCCCTTATATAAAGATCCTTGGGCCAGATGACCACATTTCCACCTTTGTCCGATTGTTTGAATACTACATCCGTCCAGGTTTTAAATTCTTCAAGAGCCTTATATTCGTCACGTGTGATATTATTATGACTTGGATTTTCACTTATTTTTAGAAGATCTTTTGTGACTAATTCCACGAAGATTTTAACTTGTGGACATATGTCCAAAGGGGGCATTTTCTTAGATTTTAATTTTAATCTCGGATTTAGGGTATTGGTTTCCTCTAATTCTGTTGTTGCGATTTCCAAGTTTATTTCTTCACTCAAAAACTCCCCTTCTATAGCTAATTCTTCTAAGTTCCTCAAAGTTGCATTTTCTTGTGCATTGAGGCTCCTAATAAAGGGGTCCATTTCCCTATCTCTTTGATTAAAGATTTTTTTATATATTAATTTCTGACCAAATAGATGTAAGTCTTTTATAACTTCAAACTTGTTGAGTCTAGGTGTTATGCAAAAGTTATAACCTCGTTTAAGGATATTGGTTTGTGCTTTCGTAAGCACATGTTGTGACAGATTAATTATTTGCATTGTGTTGTGTTCACCAGTGTGTATATTTATCTCCTTCTCCTGCCCCTGGGGGGACCCCCTCTGTCTCTCTGTTGTCCCTTGTATCCCCAGCGTAATCTGTCCCGTAAAAAAGTTTGTTCTTGTAGTCTCTCTGGGTTTGAATGGCCCCTAGAGGTACTGCTTGTAGATCTTTCGGATTCCCCCTCTATTTCCGAAGAGTCTGAAACTTCAGATTCACTATTTTCTTGATTATAGCGAGAGAATCCTGGTTTAGTGCTCTTTTGATAATTTTTATCTGCAGCCCTCTGTGATCTATTACCCCAGATGTATACTGAATTGGACTTATAGTCACGCTGGTCACGTAAAAATTTCCTTCTCTTTTTTTCTTTTATTTTAGTTTCAATTTTGTCAATTTGGACCAGGACTTTGTCAAATTTATCCTCAAATTCTTTATTTTGTTTGTGAATTTCAAGGGCTTCTATTGTTTTGTTAAGTTGGGGTTCTATTTTTTCTAGCAGGATGGATTCATCTTCCACCAGAATTGTCATCAGTGTTCTAGAGCAGACTGTCAGGGCTTCCTCCCACCTAGTTTTTAATTCTGGTTTACTGAGTTCATAGCTTGGGAATAACGGTATTCTCAAACCTCTGGTTATTAGATTTAAAGACAGATACTGTTCTAGTGTGGACTTAGTCCACCAGGCTTGAGTCTGTTGTAGCGTTAAGTCCTTGAATTGTTTCAAGAGTGATGAAATGTCTAAATTAGGATTATCCACTTCACTTGTTAGTACATCTTCTGCTGAGAATAAATTATGTACTGATGATAGTTGTTTGTTTTGTCGTTCTTTGATTTTATCCACTATATTGTAAGTAGCCATGGATTCACATAAATCACCCAAAGTGGAAGATCAAGAAGTATCCAAGCAGGACACAAATTAGTTGAGAGATTAGTAGAGGAGACCTCCACTTTTGGTATTAATTTAAAATAGATTATCCCTCCATGCTCAGGTGTACACCACCTATTGAATTGTAGAAATGATAGGAAAAGGGGAAAGGAGGAAAAGGAGCGTGGAGGGTTAAAGTCGCCTTCAATTTAGGTCTATTGATACCGACTGGAACAAGAGCAGAAAGATTGTGTTGTGCAATGTCCCCTATTATTATTGCCACGTTGTAAAGTGTTGATTGTTACAATGTGTCATTACGACTTTTATCTGATTCACCAAGGTGGAAATTTTGTTTTTGGTTTTATCACTTTGGTGAAAAATAGAAGAGGTAGTGCTGCAAGGATGATTAGTATATGTAAAATTCCTTGCATACGCACTCCGCAAGAGGTTATATTCAGATTATGTGAGCAACTGCGTGTTGCTTGATTGCGTTTATGGTGTTATTCCAATTGGTTAGTTGGTTATACTGTTGTACAATACGGACTGCAAATTATGCCGGTAAGTAGTTGGTTCGCTAGTGCGTTTTATGTACAACGCTATTGCTTTAGTCCCAGTTGGATATACACCTTATTCAGCAATATGAGCACTACCGTTATGAACTGCCAATTCCTAGTATATACTGTATTGCATTCAGGCGGCCGTGCACATAGGTAGACAGGCTCTGTTTGATTTGTAAGTATTACTAGATAAATTCAATTATGAGATTTGCTGTTCATCTGGAGTGGTACAGAGGGTGAACTACAAAATTTCATGAAGGAACTTAATACCAACGACTTGAACTTGAAATTAACCCTAAATTACAGCAGGCAGGAGGTCACATTCCTAGATATTAAAATTGGCACTGATCTTAATCGTGATATTGTCACGAACCTGTATCGGAAAGAGACAGCTACCAACAGCCTGCTTGACGCAAATAGTGCTCACCTCAAGAGGACAATCAGAGGGGTCCCCAAAGGGGAATTCCTCAGATTAAGGAGAAACTGCTCTACTTTTGAAAATTTCAAGAAAGGAGCAGTAGATTTGAAAATAAGATTAAAAGACAGACACTACTCTGGACATCAGATAAAACAGGCATATAACATTGCACTTAGGACAGACAGGGACACATTGCTAGTTACAAAGGCAAAGTCGAAAAGTGACAATAAAGTAAGGTTTATCACCACACTGCACGACAAATGGCAAGATATGCATAACATCATGGCAAAACATTGGCAGATTTTACTACTGGACGAAGACCTTAAACAACATCTCGGTACAACAATCTCCTCAGGTTACAGAAAAAGCAATACCATAGAACAACACATTGTAAAAAGTCATTTTTCGAGGGATTGCATAAAAAAGAAACAACAAAAATACCCAGGGTTCTATCCATGCGGCCTATGTACAGCCTGTCAAATCCTCATAAAAAAGCAGGGTTTTAAGAACGGAAAAGGAGATCACTACAAAATTCGGGAGCATATCACCTGTGCCACCAAGGGGGTGATATATGTCCTAAGATGTACGTGTAACCTACATTATGTGGGAAAAACCAAGAGAGACCTCAAATCTAGAATAAGGGAACATATTGGAAACATAAGAAATTATGATAAAGTGGAAATGGAAACAAAAAAACAAAATAAACAGTTTCAACCAACACCAGTGGCCAGACACTTTAAACACAGCCATAATCTCAATTTTAGAGAACTATCTGGCTGGGCCATTTGCCACCTCACCACTGGAATCAGAGGTGGGGATGTGGACTCTTTGTTGTTAAAAGAAGAGAGTAAGTGGATTTTCAACATGAACTCTGTGAGCCCACATGGTTTAAATGAATCTTTCAATTTTGGCTGCTTTCTCTAAATATGTGAGACTTCCATTTCACCTTATCCACAAAAATTACAACTTCCTAACTAGCCAATCTGGAATATGTGTTATTACATGTAGTCTTAAGCCAATCATATATTATAATAAGTCCATAATAATATTAGAGCAACAAAAATAGGAGATTCTGGTATATTGTGTGCAACAAAATGTCATAATCTCTAGGAATATCCACTAAAAAGGGTACATGGGAAACTAGTCTCAGGTAATAAAGAAGATTAATGAGACAACAACCATGGGATTGACAAATCGTGATATTATCGTATACATGGATTTTACTTAGATATGGTATATGGAATTTAGTACTTTACTTATAAGGGTCAGCAATTATTAAAAACAATAAATACATAAAAATTACTCAAAACCCCAAAAAACCTTCAAAAACATTTAAAAATAATTAATTATTAAAATAAAATAAATATTAATATTAAAAAGATTACATAAACATCGAATATATAAAATAATAAACAAAAAACAAAAAATAAAAATTTTGTAGGTCCAATAATACAATAAGTAAAGATAACAATATTTCAGTAGCATATTACTCTTAAAGTTATTAAATAACATATAGTTTAAGATGTGATACCATTCAACACAATATGTCCGAATGTTTTGGACATACAAATAAATGTTAATGAAGTCAATCAATCCATTAAACATTGCTGAGGTGAATTCTGTACGAAATGAGGTTGTTTTGTAACTACTGATGGGAATTCAATCACAGTTCCCTTCACAATAGAAACAGTGTAACAAATCACCTTGTAACTGATTGGCTACACTCAATGTCAATCAAATCCTGGGCTTTAAGTAGCGTCAGGAACAAAATGCTCCCGCCCCCGGAAGAAGCTGACTTTGATCAGTGAAACGCGCGTCGGGATCATACCGACCCTGGCAATAGGGAAAGATTTTCGACTATAGAGGGAAAGATTAGCAAATGAAAAATTTTAAAATCTAATCTTACCGCAATCAGTTCGTCCACTGCAAACTTGGAACGAACGGAGGTAGTGGCAATAGTACTACAGGGTGTTGAGCTGTCAGTTCGCTCCGCACGTAAGGGGAATGAACGAACGTGGTGGTAATACCATCACAGGCTCCTGAGCTGCCGTGGCTCTGACAGCTTACATCCTACAGCACTACAGGTTGTTGAACTGCGAGTTCGCTCCGTACAAAAGGGGAACGAACGAACGTGGTGGTAATATCATCATAGGCCACTGAGCTGCCGTGGCTCTGATAGCCTATATCCTGAGTATTTGCTGACGTAAATAACCAGCAAATCTCATAATTGAATTTATCTAGTAATACTTACAAATCAAACAGAGCCTGTCTACCTATGTGCACGGCCGCCTGAATGCAATACAGTATATACTAGGAATTGGCAGTTCATAACGGTAGTGCTCATATTGCTGAATAAGGTGTATATCCAACTGGGACTAAAGCAATAGCGTTGTACATAAAACGCACTAGCGAACCAACTACTTACCGGCATAATTTGCAGTCCGTATTGTACAACAGTATAACCAACTAACCAATTGGAATAACACCATAAACGCAATCAAGCAACACGCAGTTGCTCACATAATCTGAATATAACCTCTTGCGGAGTGCGTATGCAAGGAATTTTACATATACTAATCATCCTTGCAGCACTACCTCTTCTATTTTTCACCAAAGTGATAAAACCAAAAACAAAATTTCCACCTTGGTGAATCAGATAAAAGTCGTAATGACACATTGTAACAATCAACACTTTACAACGTGGCAATAATAATAGGGGACATTGCACAACACAATCTTTCTGCTCTTGTTCCAGTCGGTATCAATAGACCTAAATTGAAGGCGACTTTAACCCTCCACGCTCCTTTTCCTCCTTTCCCCTTTTCCTATCATTTCTACAATATCTTAAAGGGAACCTGTCACCAGCATTTCATCTATTGAGCTAAACTTATCCCTCACTGGCCGCTGCTATCAAAAGTTCATTGCCGTTATCCCCTCTCCTAAACTCCTCTGACGACTGTAAATAACTGTCTGCAAACATTTTGCAATATAAATTCGTGGTCTTGTGTATCGTCTACCACCTAGACAATATTGGTTTGTCAAGTATTCTCCGTAAATTATAACAAATAAACAAGATTGACCCGGAGTGTATTAAAAAATAACTTTTACTTAAATTTCTTAAAACATAAGCGTTTGCAATATGAGCGCATATATTCAAATCATCTGTCACAGTCGTGTACAATTATTCTGTTTTTATCAGTATGCATATACAGCAATAATGAAGACAGCAAAAATAGTCCACCTTTTATGGTTTCCTAATACTTGTGGTTCAAATAATTCATAAGTTTCAGAGGTTTTCTCATAAGCACTCAGATGCTTTGTTAATCATGTAGGATATACAGAAGATATATGAGAATTATTTCGGGCAGTTGCCCTCCTACCCCTTTATTTATGGGATGATTGCATTCCTTTCAGGTGTCTTCTGTGAAATCCTAGATTTAGTTGGACCTCTGAAATAAGGTAATTCTTCTCCCAATTTCTCTCCCAACGCGTTTCCTCTGACCCATTGATTCATCAGGGGAGATAGGTCATGAATGCTGCTTCGTCCTGTTCCTTGGGAAGCTGCATGAAAATTTAGATATAGCTGTCTTGAAAAAATTGTAGTTTGCTGTCAGCAAGACATGCTTGCAGTGGCAAGAGAATGGCCTCTCAGTTCGGAGGCAGAGTATCGGCGTCTGGTCCTGACGCCTGCTGTCACTACACTAAAGGATTCCCTGTCTCTTTTTATGTAGCCCATTTCCCTCCCACCCACACACACCTCCCAGGTGCAACACCCCTCCCCAGTGACGTGTTTAGATGAGGTAGGAGGGGGGGGTGTACTGAAGGGGGCGGGGACCTGCGGGGCCGCCGCCGCAGACATAAGGGAATATTTCCCTGTGTCTGAAGTGACGCTAGCATGCCGCAGGCCTCCGTCCTGAGTCCTCAGATCGTGCTCCCTAAACATCTCTGTAAGGGAGATGTTCAGTAAGCGTCTGTATACAGCGATGAGTGTCATCGCTGCATGCAGACGCGTAGTCAGGGGAACGGAGATAACTCCGCCCCCCCCTGGTGACGTCGCGGCCTAGGATAGGTCGCGACGTCACCTTGGAGACCGATCAGCTGTGCAGCACCATGCGTCTAGAATAGACGCTACTGGTCTGCACAGGGATCGATGAATACAGGCAGGGAGTCTGCATGCATTCGGGGTGCACGATCTAAGGGCAAAAAGGGGTATATGGTTGGTAGAGATCTTATAGTGGGACACCTGAGTGCGGGGATTTATGTATTAAGACAGATCCAAAAATATGGTATCGGTCTATCCCTGAGCACTAGAGATCACACTAAAGTGTTTATGGAAAAGAGATGTTTTTTGCAAGGGAATAGCAATAGCGATAACTCAATGGTTAGTACAATAGGATATTATCTGGCTATGTTTTTAATTAAAAACTATTTCTCTCTATGGTACGTTATTTAAACACTAGAGCAAGTGGTGATTACGGAACTGTGGAATATTCCCACTATAGATGTTATTATTTTCTTGAATATGTAAAAAAAATTTTTTTATTATTATACCCTTAAGGTTATGTATGTTATTACTTCCGGTGGAAGGGTCGCTTATAGGTTCTGATCAACAAGAAAAAAGAAGAAAAAAGTGAATAGATCTGCAAGTTGTTTGCACCTCCAATTCTATTCAAATGTTTCAAAGTGTCAAGTGTTTAATTTATACTTCTTACTTTTGTGTTCTTTTAATTTTTAATTTTTTCTTTTTTTTTTTTTTTTTTTTTTTTTTTTTTTTTTATATATTTTTATTTTAAATCTTTATTTTTGATTGTTTATATTTTTGGAATATTGGAAACAAGTACAATCCTATTTTGGCCGGGAAAAAAGGAGGATAAATTACTGAGACATATGTATATAAGAGTGGACTCAGATGAAACATCCGAAATCTAACTGTTCGTTGAGCCCATTTGGTGCAGTTGATCTCATTTTAAAAATCCACTTGGACTCTCTCTGCAGTAGGATTCTATCTAGATCTCCCCCTCTCACCGCGGGTTGTAGACACTCAAGGGTCGTAAATCGTAAACAATCTGGGTCCCCTTTGTGTTTTAGATGAACATGCCGGGAGACTGGTTTATCTCTGTCATGTAGGATATCCCCTACGTGTTCGAGTACCCTTTTTCTGAGCTCCCTTACAACATTTTGCGCCTTTTATCGTAATAATCCGGTGTCCCATTGTGCGCACACACCAGAATAAGTGTGCTGGGGGAAGGCGATTTTGTGTGCTGGGGGAAGGCGATGAGCTGTCAATCAAAAGTAAGGAGGCGGTAAAAACTCGGGAAGACTTGAGGAATGAAGATTTGACTCTTTTCAAGCAAAGATTTGACTCTTTTCTGCTCATTAGCATACGGTGTGGGAACACTAAAAAACTGAATACTAAAGCTACAGAGCCGACTAAGAAGACAATTATAGGTTATATAGAAATGATTTTTTCACCCACTACCACCTGGTATTGCTGGTTTAATAGGTGAAATGCTGGTGACAGGTTCCCTTTAAAGTAGTGTTCTCTAACCAGAGGCTCATGTATATCTCAGCCCCCCCCCCCTGCCTGTGGCTCCTTAGCTATTGGTGGCTGCATATACCAATGTGCACTAAGGGCACTAGGGATGTCATCAGAGGTGTTGCCAGCACCAATCGCAAGAGGTACATGCCTCAGGTCTTTTGACCACTGCATGTCACGGGGTCAACAATTGACACATTAAATTGTATCTGTTTCCTCCTCTTCCCCAAGTATCCCAGGTATCTTCAGAGTCTACCAATACCCTTATATGTTGTACCGATACTAGTGTTGAAAACATATCACTGTCATTTAACAACAAGATCATAGCCATATCACTTCATCATAACTTTAATACACATTTTCACTTTTAATAGTTAACGTGGCTCAAAATAACCTCTTTATTTAAGAGCACTGTTGCTTTGGTGTGCTGGGGTCCTGGGTTGAAATCCAACCAAAGACAACATCTGCCTGGAGTTTGTATGTTTTCCACGTGTTTGCATGGGTTTCCTCTGGGTGCTCTTGTTTCCTCCTACACCCCAAAAACATACCAATACGGAATTTAGTTTGTGAGCCCCAATGGGGACAGTAAGGCTGGGTTCACACGGAGATTTTTGCAGGCAGAAAATCTGCCTTGAAATTCCATTTGGAAATACGCTTTCTCTGCCTCCCATTGATGTCAATGGGAGGTCAGAGATGTAAATGCCCAAAGATAGGGCATGTCGCTTCTTTTTCCTGCAAGCCGTTTTTTCCGCTCGCGGGAAAAAACGCTTCCGCCTCCCATTGAAATCAATGGGAAAAATTTTTGCCCGTTTTTTGGTGTGGTTTCCGTGTCAAAATACTCAGTGAACTGACCCTAAGTGTGGACCTCTGTACAGCGATGCGGAATATGTTGGCGCTATATAAGTAACAGAAATAAATAAAATAATAAATAAATTATATTTGAAAGTAATGTGACCAACACAAGGTTTGGGACTCCACCTGACATGTCTGGAGCTGCTTACTCCATTTGGGGTAACCGCTACCACTTTTGGTAGGTTACTAACTACTGTTTACAGGAAACACCCCAGAAGAACTGCCATTTTGGAGATGCTTTGAACCAGTCTGTCTCTTAGTTCTTGTCAAAGTGGCTCCGATCCTTACTCTTGCCCATTTTTTCTGTATCCAACACTCACTTGCTGCCTAATATATCGCACCCCTTGACAGGTGCCAATATAATGATATTATGAATGTTATTCGCTTCACCTTCACTTGGTTTTAATGTAATGGCTGAATGGTGTGTGTGTGTGTGTGTGTGTGTGTGTGTGTGTGTGTGTGTGTGTGTGGAGCCGCCATGCAATGCATCGACCAATAGAGGAAGGACCCACTTATCGGAGGTCGCAGTGAAGTGGCAGGTGGGCCTATACAATTTTATCAAAATGTTAACTAAGTACCTCATGTTCACGTTCATTGATTAATATTGTAGATGTGCGTTCCTTGTTTCTCCTTCTCAACCAGTATATATATATATATATATATATATATATATATATATATATATATATATATATATATATATATATATATATATACATTGTAAGCCTGTGGCTGGGAACGTACTGAAGGAGGAATCTTTCTCATCTGGCTGGTTTAGGTGGTTGCAGTGGCGTAGCTTTAGGGGATGCAGCAGTCACACTAGTGACCGGGCCCCTAAGTTAGGGTGGCTCGCAGGCCCCCTCACCACACTAACGCTGACTGGGATGCTACTAAGGAGGAGGACGAGTCAGGATACTCACTATGCCACACTACGCGAGGTGTCAGGCAGCAGTGGTGGACATGCATGTGCTACTGTGCTTCCCCATTAGGATGAATTTGCTGTGGGCACTGGTCTCTGTGCCTGGGTGATTTTCCTCCTTCCCTCCTGCAAAGACTCTCAGGATGCTATAATGTGAGAACTGAGCTGCTAATTAGCATTAGATCAGACTAGGACTTCTCAGGCATCAGCAAGCATCCTGCCACGTGTCTTATCTTCTCTGCACTTGCCAGGGAAAGAGAAAATAAAAACTCTGATTTCTTTCTTCTGGAGTGTGCAGAGATATTTATATCTCTATATATAATGTGTGCTGCTTTGCAAAGCTCAGTGCATGCTCACTGTATTGTAGTCATCACTTCAGGGTTCACTGCCCATGAAAGATACAAGCAGACAAATCTTAAAATAGTGCCTGTTAACCCCTTAAGGACGCAGCCTAGTTTTGGCCTTAAGGCTCAAAGCCCATTTTTCAAATCTGACATATTTCAATTTATGTGGTAATAACGTTAAAAAGCTTAAACCTATCCAAGCGATTCTGAGATTGTTTTCTCGTGACACATTGGGCTTCATGTTCGTGGTAAAATATGGTCGATATATTCAGTGTTTATTGGTGAAATTGCAAAATGTAGAGAAAAGTGTGAAAAAATAGCATTTTTCAGAATTTAAATGCATCTGCTTGTAAAACAGACGGTTATACCACCCAAAATAGTTACAAGTTCACATTTCCCATATGTCTACTTTAGATTGGCATCGTTTTTTGAACATTCTTTTATTTTTCTTGGACGTTACAAGGCTTAGAACATAAACAGCAATTTCTCATATTTTTAAAAGCCTTTTTTTTAAGGTACCTCTTCAGTTCTGAAGTGGCTTTGAGGGGCCTATGTATTAGAAACCCTGATAAAAAACACACCATTTTAGAAACTAAACCCCTCAAAGTATTCAAAACAGCATTTAGAAAGTTTTTTAACCCTTCAGGCATTTCACAGGAATTAAAGCAAAGTGGAGGTGTAATTTGCAAATTTCATTTTTCTTGCTGAAGTTCAATTTCATTCAATTTTTTTTCTGTAACACAGAAGGTTTTACAAGAGAAACACTACTAAATATGTATTGTCCAGATTCTGCAGTTTTTAGAAATGTCCCACATGTGGCTCTACTGCACTCATGGAATAAAACACAAGCCCTAGAAGCAAGGAAGACCCTAGTGCATTTTGAGGCCTCTTTTTTATTAGAATATATTTTAGGCAGCATGCCAGGTTTGAAAAGGTGTTGAGGTGCCAAAATAGTAACGTTAAAACCAAGCACACCATTGTTTTTCTTGTGAAATTCTCGATAAGTTTGATGTGTCACATGACCCTCTTCCCATTGAAAAAACTAAAGTTGGATACAAAATGGCCGACTTCAAAATGGCCGCCATGGTCAACACCCAGCTTGAAAAGTTTCCCCCCTCCCATATACTAATGTGCCACAAACAGGAAGTTAATATCACCAACCATTCCCATTTTATTTAGGTGTATCCATATAAATGGCCCACCCTGTACAATACTTTCTGTAACTTGACTGTATACTACAAAAACTGAGGAGGAATATTTCTCTCTCATATAGCCTCTCCGAGCCTTGCTCAAATTTTATCCACCTAAAAATCATTGGATAGGATGCTGTCGTAATTCTTTAAATAACCATCGAAACAACTATTTGGTAATGAGGTCACTGACTATAACTATGCTATAGTTTAACTAAATTGTTAACCACAAGCAAGCAGCTTAACTAACTCATATCACTTGTATAAGAGAACATATTGGTCAAAATTGGACCACCTAAAGTTGGTGACAACAACACATCCTTCAAGAGTAGAGGTCTCGATGGTTTCATTAAGAAAGGCCAACCTCAATACTCTAAATGCCAAAATATGAGCTCGCAAGCTGACAAACCAACCACCTCTGAAACCAATTGTGATGCGTTAGCTGACGATGATAGTGATATGGAGGAAGCTTCAAGCTATAAAGATCTTCCTATATCCAGGTCCTTCATCAGCAAAGTTTTGACAAAAGCACTAAACCCTGTAATCCGTGATCTACAAAATATCAAACAGGATATGCGCCACATTGGTAACAGGGTTGAACAATTGGAAACCATATTGTTAACTATACTGAAGCTGCCACATCAAACTTTCTTTCTTGTCAAAATTACCTTAACACTGTTATTGATTAGCTGTAGGATCAAGACAATAGGGGGAGACAAAACAACCTCCGGTTGAAAGGCCTTCCTGAATCGATCCCTCTAGAATCCCTCGCATCGACTGTTAAATTGATCTTCATAAAAATCCTGGGAGACTACCCAAAATGTGATCGGCACTGAAAGGGTTACATAGGGCTTTGAAAGCCAGACCTTCACCACAACAACCCCCTAGAGATGTCATCTGTCGCTTATTTAACCTTATTTGCCAGAATCACTCTTACAGGGCGAAGAATCCTGAAGCCCCTTATGGATGAACTGAGAACCAAACACATTATTTACAGATGGCTCTTCCCATTTAGACTTGCCTTCACAGCTTCTGGAAAAAAGTGACAATCCGTAAACACTCAGATCTTCCTGAAGCCTTTGCTGCCTTGGAGCTAAACGATCAGGACAACCCATACTGGTCGACTGACCAGGACTTATCCTTTCTATTACACTAGAAAGATGACCAAAACCCGAAAGCGAACTGGTAATCTCACACCTAAGAGGATCAAAATGGACGTTACCTTAACCTGATCTCTATATATGTACCTACCTGAACTTTTATGGATTAAAGTCCTTCATTTTCTGGTATTTCACCTTGACATCCCGGAGTGCTGCCTATTTTTTTGCTTTTGTCCATAGGCGTGCACCTATTCCATACCTGTTTTGTTGTATGGTGCTGCTCTGGACTTTATTTTACTCTATATATGCACCTAGTGATTGAGATAGAGTTATTGAATAATTCTTTGATGATTATATTTTGTAACACTTTGTAATCCAGATGTTGCGGTTACCTACTTAACCTATTTCGTTATGTTCACACACTCGCCTCATCAGAAATTCTGAGACTATACACGTCCATTTTGAATTTAGTTCAGCCTCTTCATTGACAATTGCCTACTATTAGATTAGTTAGCTAAAGGGGCCGTATCTCCTAAATGCTGGTCGTTTAGGCAGGTGTCTGACATACACTGACCCCAATTTAATTTTGCTACTCAAACATGTGATTTAGCTTTGCCATACCCAGCAACCTTATACTTTGCATTTTGTTTTTCCGTGGTCCTTCGTTCTAATGGTAGTTGCATTACCACCCCTTACTTTTACCTACATTAGTTGTCAAGTTTGTAATAATTTTAATTTAGCCTCTGTTGGAGGTTTATCTGTTCCCACTATGATAATAAGACACCTCAACTTTAGAGATTTTTTAATCTTATTTCACTATGATGATGTTGCACATAGTAGACAACTTATAGGTCACACTTTAGCTGGGTCGAATTTACACATCACCTTAAGACCATGACAGATAATGTAGTATGTTTTACTTCTTATGATGTCAAAGGATGTAATGACCTGAGGAAGAGAAGTCAAATTTTGACCCTTCTCCACAAAGCTAAATCTAATATACTTTTGTTACAGAAAACTGGTTTTACCCCACACCAGTTACCCACACTCTCCCATCACCGATATTCTAAGTGGTTTCATAGCTCCCATCCCTCCTCTGCTGGGTGTAAGTATAGCTTTTCACAAAAATTTACCATATACTCATATTGTCTCTCAAACTGACCCCAAGGGTAGATTCCTCTTTGTTAAGGGGACATCTTGTTTCTATAGCTAATCTTCATGCCCCCAATCAACAGAAAATCCCTTGAATAGTTGTGACTCAAGAACGCTTTAAAGACATGGCAGAAGGGGCTGTAATTGTTGGAGGTGACTTTAACCTTGCAATAGACCCACTATTGGACACCTCCAGTCAAAAATCCCATATCTCAGGCGCATCTCTGAAAAGACTTAAAACATGTCTACGGCGTCTGCATAATCCATAGGTTAAGGATTACACTTTATTTTTCTCGATTCACAACTCCTACCATGCATTGTATTAATTTCTTCTCACTGGAAGACACTTACCAACAGCTATTAATACACATATGGGTTCTATGACGATATCAGGTCACGCCCCAGTAACAATGTCTCTTTCCTTTTCTAACACCTAGGACCTGGAAATGGTTCCTTAATGAAACTTTACTTGATCAACAAAGCCTCTTTGCAACCCTTGATGGTTTATTAGTAGAATTATTTTACAGGAATGTGTCTCCTGACATCTCATCTCCCTTGGTGAGGGAGACACATAAAGCATTTATAAGAGGCGAGCTTATAGTTCTTGGTTCTAGATGTAAGAAACAGTGTACAGCAGAGATTAATTCCCATTTGTTGCAAATTTCAGCTCTTGAGGGGACTAGTAAATGCTCTAAAGCGGTTGCTGTACAAGATGACCTTACAGTCCTCAGAAGGAAATTGAAAGATCTTTTAAATATCAGATCAGCTAAATTGTACCAAAGAACTCTATTCAAATACTACACACATGATGATAGAGGCTCTAAGGTTATGTCAGCCTTCTCAAAAAGCGTAGAGATATGGCCTACATTCAAGAAATTAAAACAACTAAAAGACACTGACATAGTCACTATAACGAAAGAATTAATACATTTCTACTCCTCCTTATACAATCTCTCAGAACATCCAAACACCCAAGACCTCACTACCCAGTTTCTAGACTCTATACAACTTCCATCTCTATCAGATGTTGACAGGCATTCCATGACCTTACCCTTCACTCAAACGAAATATTGCAAGTCCTGTCCTCAATTTCAAACGGTAAAAGTCCTGGTCCGAATGGCTTTCCCATTAGTTATTATAAGAAATGTAAACGCTCCTTCCTAGATTTCTTAATGTGTGTAATGATCTTCTTAATGGAGCCCACTGGCAGCCTCAGGCTCTAGAAGCTCATATTGCTTTGACTCTGAAAGATGGAAAGGATGCAGCTGATTTCGGTAGTTACCGACCTATATCAAAACTGAATGCAGACCAAATGGTGGGTGAAACTGCTGGCCAATAGACTCAAACCTCTTCTCTCAAAGTTAATAAATCCTTAACAGGTCAGATTTGTTACACAACGGGAGGGCAAGCACAATACCACCAGGCTTATTAGCCTTATTCATTATGCTACACTGAAAAAGATACCCTTAACTCTTCTGGGCACGGATGATGAAAAAGCGTTCGATCGAGTCCGTTGGTCATTCATGCATGCGATTCTAATTAAATGTGGACCTCCCGATTCATTCTTAAACGCTATTTTCTCGCTTTAAACAACCATGAGAGCAGGACTTAGGTTAAACGGCACACTTTCTCCCACCTTTGACATCACTAATGGTACCAGACAAGGTTGCCCACTTTCTCCTACCTTGTTTATCGTTACTCTAGAAACTCTGATACAGAATATAATACAATCTGAACCCATCAAAGGGCTGCAACTAAGAACATACATTCATAAAACCGCTGCATTTGCAGATGCCCTTCTTTTACTAATTTCAAACCTCCAGCAGGCCTTCCCCCATATCCTATGTATTTTTGGAGTTTTGGATAGGTGTCCAATATTAAAATAAACTACTTCTATTCAGAAGTCCTTAATATCTCTGCCCCAGTAAAGAGATACGTGAAATTCAACACCTCGCACCCGTCAATTGGCCAGAGCATGACATTAAATATTTAGGAATTAAATTAACAAAATTCACTTCAACATAGCCAACTATCCTCCTTTGATAAATATGCTCCAGGCGCAGCTTCGCTCTCTTAGCCTTCCGTTTCTTTCGTGGTCCGGTAGGAAGAATTACTTAAGACTTACATTCTTGCACAACAGTTGTATGTACTCCAGATGGTACCCATCTTCATCCCACATATTTTTTTCATCTCAATTAGACAGATTTTCTCAGAATTTCTCTGGGGCTCTAGTAAACCGAGATTACCACACAGGTTACTAATTCTCAAACCCTTCTCTGGAGGAATGGCCTTTCTCTATTATAGAGCCACTCATTTGAGTAGATAGGTGTACCTAAGTAAACTGCGGAATCTCTCCTTTTATGCGGAGACTGAGGGGGCATTGATCGGGGTGGACCTGAAGCTTGACTCTGGGGCTCGTCCATCAGATATGTAGGTAGTCAAAAAATTTGCCGTACTACTAAAGGTACAATTGAAGTGTTCTATCGTTTTCTTTCCCTTGAAACACCACCTAAGACTATATCTGCCCTAACTTCCTTCAGTCTACTTCCCACGTTAACAGGTAATTCTAGACCCCCTTTAGATCCGTGGAGACATCTCAAAACAATCCCTATTTCTGAACCTTTGAAATCCAAATCAATTTCAAATATTAATTCCTTCCCGGTAGGTCAGGGAACATCCTCACTTAATTTTCTACATGTACAACATTTTACAAGTGTTTGTAAACAGTTCCTAGATACGTTTCCCAATTGTGGAGAACCATCTTGGTTAGAAACATATTTACTATTTCCTAGTCCTCCACGAGGTCTCCCCTCTAAGATATATTAAAACACTATTTTACGCAACTCTCCTACTAAACCTAGTTTTCTATTGGCTTGGGAAAAGGAACTTGAGACTACATTTTACAGAGAAGACACTCTTAGTTTATCCTAACACATTCACATGGTTTCTCCACATGTGTCAAAATCCAGGATAATTCCTATAAAACGCTTACCAGATGGTATAGAACACCCAATTTCCTTTATAGGATTAATCAGATTGATTCCAACAAATGTTGGCACTGCTCTACCCACACATTAGGTGGAACTGCTCCCTGATCCAACACTTTTTGCGTCAAATTTCCCAGATAATACAAACAATTACTAAGACATATGTACTCCTTGCTGTCTCTCTAGTCCTCATATGGGCCCAAACTAATATTTTCCGACCTAAATGCCATGATTTAACCACACACATAATAATAGTAGCGAAACTCATGATTCCTCTGCATTGGAAATCACAAGATCCTCCATCCATACAGGAATGGGAAGCTAAAATGGACTCAATATCCAGAATGTAGGAACTCCTGAGTTGGGAACTTAGGAATCATACTCGTTTTGTAGAAGTTTGGAAACCTTGGCTTAGCTATAGAGCCTCTGATCCCATCAACCAATAATGTCCTCATTCAGATAAATCCTGCCATTGCTTTCTTCTTTCCCAAGGTTTTATTATACAGATTTGTTGATAGGGTAGATGCTCTCTTTCTCTTTATTAGCTCCCCTCCTTTCCTTTCTCCTTCCTTTATACAGTACCCTCTCCCCCTCCTCCTCTTTAGTTTCCTTACATAAGGTTTGCATAAAAACTACTTACTCTTTTATTTATCCTAAAACTCCTGTTTGATCTAAGCTCTTTCTTCTTCTTAGCTAATCTAAATTAATGAGGGAACATTGTAAATTGTTTATGCAAAGTTTACTTTACTGTTTGCATTCAATGGTGAATGTTTATGGAATTAAATGTATGTTCTTACATGATGATACGGACTGCCCTTTAATGTTTGATATTCTCAGCTCCATATCTCATTGGATGTATCTATGTTTTACTTACTTACCATTTTATATTTCAATAAAAAGAGATTTGCAAAAAAAAATCAGACACATACGTACTTCTGTGTAATACCGATGCGTTAGTAGAGCGGTTTAACAAAACCCTAAAGCATATGCTGAAAAGGGTAGTAGAAAAAGATGGCCATGATTGGGACTGCCTTTTGCCATTCTGGATGTTTTCCCTTAGGGAGGCGATACAAGCTTCTACAGGGTTCTCTCCCTTTGAGTTGATCTATGGTCCACACTCACAGGGTTTACCTTATATAGTCAAGGAACATGGCTGACGGTGTCATAGAGAACGTGGCACAAATGCAAGACTGCATTGCTAAAATAATGCCAATTGTGAGGAATAGATGCATAGGCTCAAAGCAGAATTTACAATCAGTCTGCAAGATTCAGGAATTGCAGTCCTGGGGATAGAGTCCTTATCGTATTATCTACTGCAGAAAGTAAGTTGTTGGTGAGGTAAACTAGAAAGTACACTAACCATTTACATTTATCATGTAAATTTGATCAAGCCCTGGAAATACAGGTAGTCCTTGGTGGCCTAAAATACTGTAGATGATAATTTGCCACAACCAATAACTGTGGTAAATATAGGTGAGACCTTTTCACTGTCATAACAACAAGAAGCTAAAGAATTCTTGCAGGAAAACAAATGTAAGTTTTCTGACCTACCGGGACATACACACCTTATTAAACACCACAAAGAAACTGTGCCCAGAACCAAAGTAAATCTTGAGCCATACCAAATTCCAGAGGCACGTAGGGATGTGGTGCCAACGGAAGTATGCTTGACCTGGGTGTAATTGAAGAGTCTAAAAGCGAGTGGGCAAACCCAATTGTCCTAATTTCAAAACTCAATGGTACTTGGATGTTTCGTAATGACTTTAGAAAACTGAATGAGGTTTCAAAATGTTATGCTTATCCCATACCCAGGGTCGATGAACTAATTGAGAGGTTAGGTAAGGCAACTTATATAACAAAGCTTGATCTTACATAGGGTTACTGGCAAATTCCACTAACAGGGGAGGCAAAAGCAAAAACTGTATTTTCAAACCCAGATAGGTTGCTCCAGTATGTCGTGAAGCAGTTTTGGTTGCATGTAGCCCCTGCTACTTTCAGAGGTTGATGGACCTAATCTTGCAGCCACATCGTGACTATGCAGCTGCCTACTTGGTCGATGTGGTTATTTTGAGTTTGGGTTGAAAGTCACCTCTATAAAGTTCAGGCTATACTGGCTGTCCCTAAGTGACTCAGATCTGACAATAAACCCTAAGAAATGCTCATTGGTGCTAGAGGAAGTCAGATACCTTAGTTATATCATTGGCAGAGGGTTAATCAAGCCACATGTTAACAAAAAATAGGCAGAACATAACTGGCCTAGGTCTTTTACAAAGAAACATGTCAGAGCTTTTCTCTGCATCACTTGCTACTATTGTTGATTTGTGCCAAATTTTGCCTCAATTGCAGCTCCATTGACTGACTTGACAAAAGGTGGGAAGTCAGTAATGGTGACGTGAACCCCAATGGCAGAGAATGTTTTTTTAAAGCCTTAAGTCTACTTTATGCCAACAGCCAGGTCTCATTACCCCTGATTTTAGGAATAAATGTCTGGCCTAGACAGACGCTTCTGATGCAGGTTTAGGCACGGTACTGTCACAAGTGGTGAATGGGGAGGAACAACCGGTTATGTACTTGAGCCGGAAGTTGACTCCCGCTGAAAAAAAATTTGGCTGTCAAGTGAGCACTTAAATCACTGAAGTATTACCTTCTTAGTAGAAATTTTAGACTACTGTCAGACCATGTCCCCCTAAAATGGATGAAGCAAAACAAGGAGAAAAATGCAAGAGTGACTGGGTAGTTTTTGCCGCTACAAAATGTTTATTTTGTTCTAGAACACAGACCGAGTAAACTGCAGGCTAATGCTGATGCATTCTAGAGAGTGCACTGCCTAATGGCAGCAAGTGCCCATTCCTCCAATACAGAGAATAGGGGGATATATAATCCTGTTGATGGAAAAGTACTGGAGTATTTCTCACCTGGTTGGTTAAGATGGGTGAGATAAGGAATCCCGGAAAGTTAAGTTTCTGAGCAAAACTTAGTCTATTGGGGCTTTTGTAAAGTCTGTTTTTCGGGTCTGAATATATACAAATCACATTATTATGTAAATAAGTATTCTATGCACTAGTTAATGAATCACACACATTAGTTTTCAATCAATGGGGCGCTGTTCTAGTGAGTAAAATATATTTCTACGTGGGCAGAGGACCAATAAGTAAGGAAAGGAATTCCAAAGTTAGTTCATTGTGAATTAGCCATGAAGAGCAAGATTAAACCTTTGATGAGTTTCTCTGAGAAAACAAATCTAATCACAGAAGGAATTAAAAATCTTAAATCACAAAGTTTGCTTACTCTATGCGAGACATAGAAGTAATAAAGAAAGACAATAGTAGAAGCAATTCCTGAAAAGTTCCTGGAATAAATTGTGCTTAAATTGTAAGAATTTAATCTTCGGAATTGACCACTGGAAAGTGAGAACTCTGCAGCAAACACCTTTGTCATGTTCAGAAGTAAAATGAATCTTCATCAGAAGTGCTGCTGTTTAAATGACAGCAATGCAGCAAATAAGTTCCACCTGTCGACAGGCCAATCCGAATGATACCTCTCATGTGCCAAGACCAAAAATAGTCATAAATCTTCTCCACCTCAACAACACAAAAGACACTGTTGTGGTCTGATTAATTCTCTGTACCTGCAGATCTTCTATCTGAAAATTCACAAATGACTGCTTTATTCATTCTCAAGAAAATCATTGCTGACAACCATCCAAAGATATTGCATTTTGTCAAATCGCTAAAGCTGTCACACTGATTGACTTGATTTCGTTTTTATCACCATATCACTGTGCCTAGACACATGGATATTGCTAATATAATTTATTTTCTTTCATTTATCAAATCTGTCTCCGTACTTACAAACTATATATTTCAATGGAGTGTTATATAATAAAATTGAGTTGTATTTTAAAAAGTCACATAATTGACCAGCTCATTTGTATTTAGTGGTATATCTGGATTATTTATTATTATTTTTATCAAATATTTTATAGGGTATTTTTAGCATGTAAAGATTAAATAATTCAGGCTCATCCTTTCTAAATGGAGTTTGTCGGATATAAAAAATGGTAACTTGCCATAGTGACATTTGGGTGATTTTCGGTCTGTGCTCTTTTTATGTATAGAAACCTTGTAAAAAAACAAAAAAAACAACACAATATACACGTTATTTATAATATTAGAAAACTGCAATAGGGCATGCGAAGGCGGTTCTCAAGAAGCATAGTTTAGTCAAAAAAAAAGTTTACAATATATGCAAATATTAAGTTATTTTAAAATAACATTAGATTTAGATCAAATTGGAAGGTAACATAGCGGTGGTCCAAACTGAGTGAAAAGATGTATTTCCTCTTTAAAACCGCAAACAGTTTTAGGCTACATTCACATGACAGTGAAAAACAATGATGTTCTATGGGTGTATTCACATGGTCTATTTTTGGCCATTTTCATGGCCAGACGGCTCCCATAGCAGTGAATGGATCAGTTTTTACCGCCTGTTTTTTTAGGAAACAATCCTTATAACGGCCAGTAAAAACTGATCCTTCTGAGGACTCCCCGCATACAGCACTACTTTGAGCGCTGAGCCCAGGGAAGCCCGTGATATTACTATCTATATAAGGAGAGGGAAGTCAGGGCTTTCAACAATGGAATCCCCGGCCAGAAAGCAAACCCCCCCCCCAATCCCCCGCAGATATCGCCACTGTAGCTTCCTGTAGAAGCCCCCGGTGTCACTATCCATATATGGACAGTGACATTAAGGTATTACTCCTGAAGCAGAATCCCCGGCCCGCTCTGGCTGGGGATTCGGCTCCTAGAGAAGCCGCTGACATCACTATCTATATATGGACAGTGACGTCAAGAGGTTACTCCTGGAGCGGAATTCCCAGCCCACTCTGGCAGGGGATTCTGCTCTCCTGACGTCACTGTCCATATTTGGACAGAGACATCAGGGGCTCTGTCTATGTGTGGAACCTGGCCTGCTCTGGCAGGGGATTCCACTCTCCTGACGATACTGTCCATATATGGACAGAGACGTCTGGGGCTCCGTCTATGAGGAATCCCCGGCCAGAGGGATTCCGCTCCTACAGTGAGCTACAGTGGAGGGGGGTGGTATCTACAAGGGGGTGGTATCTACAAGGGGGGTGCTATCTACAGGAGGCATGCTATTTACAGGGGTGGTGGTGCTATATGGGGGTGTGGCCCTATCTACAGGGGACACTGGCGCTATCTACATGGGTAATGTGGCACTATCAGGGACACTGGCGCTATCTACATGGGTAATGTGGCACTATAAGGAAACACTGTGGTGCTATTTACATTGGCACTGTGGCACTATGTGGGCTCTGTGGCATTATCTACAATGGGCACTGTGGCACTATGTGGGCACTGTCACTTTATATGTGGGCACTATCTCACTTTATACGTGGGCACTGTGGTACTATGTGGGCAATGTGGCAATATCTATAGTGGGCACTGTGGTACTATGTGGGCACTGGAACTTTATATGTGGGCACTGTGGCACTATCTACAGTGGGCCCTGTGGCACTATGTGGGCACTGTGGTGCTATGTGGGAACTGTGGCACTATATGGGCATTATCTACAGTGGGCACTGTGGCACTGTCTACAGGGACATTGTGGCACTATCTACATAGGCAATGTGATGTTTTCAGGGGGTTGGGACAAAAGAGAACCTGACCTGACACGCAGCGTTTTTAGTTTCGTTTTTTCATCGTCGCGTTCCAAAAGCCATAACTTTATTGCTTAACTCTTAATCATTTTAAGGAAAGGTGAGGGGAAAGAAAAGACACAGGTTTTTGCATTTTTTATTTATGACATGTGCCGTGCAGTATCAATAATGTAATAACTTTATTTTACAGGTAGTTATGATTGCAACATTACCAAATACACTATATAAACCAAAGTATTGGGACACCTCTTAATCATTGAATTCTGGTGTTTCAATCAGTCTCATTGCCACAGTTGTATAAAAGCAAGCATCTAGCCATGCAGTCTGGCTTTACAAACATTTGTGTAGGAATGGGTCGTTCAGAAAAGCCCACTGAATTGAGCATGCTACTGTAATAGGATGCCACCGTTGCAACAAGTCACTTTGTGGAATATCTAAAAGAGAAGAAATTTCACAATCAACTGTGAGTGGTATTATTGTAAAGTGGAAGCGTTTGGGAACCACAACAACTCACAAACGAAGTGGCAGACCATGAAAAACTACAGATCTGGGTCGCCAGGTGCTAAGGCGCATAGTGAATGAAGTCACAAACGCTCTGCTCACTTAACCCCTTAATGACGCAGTCTAGTTTTGGCCTTAAGGCTCAGAGCCCATTTTTCAAATCTGACATATTTCACTTTATGTGGTAATAACGTCGGAATGCTTAAACATATCCAAGCGATTCTGAGATTGTTTTCTCGTGACACATTGGGCTTCATGTTCGTGGTAAAATTTGGTCGATATATTCAATGTTTATTGGTGAAAAATTTTTCAGAATTTAAATGCATCTGCTTGTAAAACAGACGGTTATACCACCCAAAATAGTTACTAGTTCACATTTCCCATATGTCTACTTTAGATTGGCATCGTCTTTTGTACATTCTTTTATTTTTCTTGGACGTTACTAGGCTTAGAACATAAACAGCAATTTCTCATATTTTTAAGAAAATTTCAAAAGCCTTTTTTTTAAGGTACCTCTTCAGTTCTGAAGTGGCTTTGAGGGGCCTATGTATTAGAAACCCTGATAAAAAACCCCATTTTAAAAACTAGACCCCTCAAAGTACTCAAAACAGCATTTAGAAAGTTTTTTAACCCTTCAGGCATTTCACAAGAATTAAAGCAAAGTGGAGGTGAAATTTGCAAATTTAATTTTTCTTGCTGAATTTCAATTTTATTCTATTTTTTTTCTGTAACACAGAAGGTTTTACCAGAGAAATACTACTAAATATGTATTGTCCAGATTCTGCAGTTTTTAGAAATGTCCCACATGTGGCTCTAGTGCGCTCGTGGACTAAAACATAAGCTCTAGAAGCAAAGAAGCACCTAGTGCATTTTGAGGCCTCTTTTTTTTTAGAATATATTTTAGGCAGCATGCCAGGTTTGAAGAGGTGTTGAGGTTCCAAAACAGTAGGAATCCCCCAATAGTGACCCCATTTTGGAAATTGCACCCCTCAAGGAATTCATTTATGGTTGTTGTTACCATTTTGACGCCACAGTTTTTTCACAGCACCTATTTGAATTGGGCTGTGAAATTAAAAAAATGAATTATTTTTCCAATAAGATGTCATTTGTGATCAAAATTTCTTATTTTCACAGGGAACAAAATACCCCATTTTGTTGCCCAATTTGTCCTTAGTGCGGCAATACCCCATTTGTGTTGATAAACTGCCGTTTGGACCCATGGGAGGGCTCAGAATGAAAGGAGCGCTATTTGTTCTTTGGAGTCCAGATTTTGCTGGATTGGTTTTCGGGTGCCATGTCGCATTTTCAGAGCCCCAGAGGTATCAAAGCAATGGAAACTCACCAGAAGTGACCCCACTTTGGAAACTACACCCCTCAAGGAATTCATTTATGGGTGTTGTGACCATTTTGACACCATAGTTTTTTCACAGAACTTATTTGAATTGGGCTGGGAATTAAAACAAAATTAATTTTTTCCAATAATATGTAGTTTTGGCAGAAAATTTCTTATTCTCACAAGAAATAAAATACCCCATTCTGTTGCGCAATTTGTCCTGAGTGCAGTAATACCCCATTTGTGGTGATAAAGTGCCGTTTGGACCCATGGGAGGGCTCAGAACGAAAGGACCACCATTTGGCCTACTGGGGATTTTCTGGTGCGAAGTCATGTATGCAGAAGCCCCTGAGGTACCAGTACAGTTGAAACTCGAAAGAAGTGACCCCGTTTTAAAAACTACACCCCTTAAGGCATTCATCTAGAGGTGTAGTGAGCATTTTGACCGGAGACATACACCCCATAAACTGTAATGTGGGTTCTCACGGGTATGACAATACCCTACATGTGGCTGTTATCAGCTGCCTGGGCACGCAGCAGGGCTCAGAAGGGAAAGATGAGGGGGATAAGCTGTGCGGAGTACATCAGGGTAAGTAAAATTGGGGTAAATTATAAACCAAGGGATGTATGATAAATTTTAAAACACTTTCATACAGAGCTCTGGTTTTTCGGGACACGCGTCACATTGGTATATTGTGTCCTCCCTTATCCCCCTCTTATAGCAGACTTTGCACCTCTTTTGACTTTTTCCCTTCTTGCCAGTTTGGGGAACTTCTCCTGAACCTGGTACGATGCGTGTGGCCCCACTTTCAGAAGTACTGGGTGTCCCCCTTCTTGGTCCCTAAAGATTAGGTTCTTGATAATCACCTCTTGAAATTCCAGGAAAGTTCCTGTCTGGCCTGTACATCGATGTAGAACGTACACATTGTACAAAGCCGTCGGTATGATGTGCACGGCCGGCTTCTTATACCACACCGCATGGCACTGTAGGGCTTCAGGACTTGATCTGACAAGGCCACCCCTCCCATGTACCAATTGTAGTCCAGGATGCAGTCTGGTGTGGGGGTCTCTGTACTGGTACCTCGTACTAGTACATGGGTACTGGTGTGACATCTCTCTTGTCTTGTACTTGACACACAATATGTTGCTGCTAGAATGTGCCCTGCTCTCACCCCTTCTTGTTTGCCCAAACAGAGTCTTAGGGAGGCCTCTCAGATTTCTTCTAGCAGTGCCACATGCCGCAGGACTTCTGGAAGCGAGGCAGTTGAAGAGTGGGACGCTGGTATAAAAATTATCCAGGTAGAGGCAGTTGAAGAGTGGGACGCTGGTATAAAAATTATCCAGGTAGAGGTGGTAACCCCGGTCCAGCAGTGGGTGCACCAAATCCCACACAATTTTTGCATTAACTCCCAGTAAGGGGGGTCATTCTGGGGGCTGAATACTGGTGTCCTTCCCTTCATATATCCTAAATCTGTAGGTATACCCTGATGCCTTCTCACACAGCTTATACATCTTCACGCCATACCTTGCCCTCTTACCCGGCAGGTACTCGCGGAATTGAACCCTCCCTTTAAAATCTACCAAGGACACATCAATAGAAATACAGTTCTCGGGGTGTATGATTGGGAAAACCGGGCACTGAAACGGTCTAATAGGGGTCTCCGTTTATACAAACGGTCAAAACTGGGGTCATCTCGGGGTGGGCACGGCTCATTATCAGTATAATGTAAGAAGCGAAGTATTGCCTAATTTATTTATTTTTTTAGGTTCCAGTTCAGTTCTGAAGTTGCTTTGAGGGGCCTATATATTAGAAACCCCTATGAAACACCCCATTTTAGAAACTAGACCCCACAAAGTATTCACAACAGCATATAGAAAGTTTATGAACCCTTTAGGTGTTTCACAGGAATTTAGAGCAAAGTAGAGGTGAAATTTACATATTTTTTTTTTGTCAGAAAATCCTCTTTATACCATTTTCTTTATAACACAAAAGGTTTTATCAGAGAAGAGCAACTTAATACGTATTGCCCAGATTCTGCAGTTTTGAGAAATATCCCACATGTGGCCCTAGTGCGGTAATGGACTGAAGCACCGGCCTCCGAAGCAAAGGCGCACCTAGTGGATTTTGAGCCCTCCTTTTTATTAGGCACGGTTTGAAGAGGTCTTGTGGTGCCAAAACAGTGGAAAACCCCCAAAAGTGACCCCATTTTGGAAACTAGACCCCTTGAGGAATTCATTGCAGTTTTCATGGGGTGCATGCAGCTTTTTGATCAGTTTTTATTCTATTTTTAAGTGGCGTGGTGACTAAAAAACCGCAATTCTACTATTGTTTTTTTATTCTATTTTTTTTATAGCGTTCACCGTGCGCTATAAATGACATATTCACTTTATTCTGCGGGGCGATACGATTACGGCGATACCAGATGTTTATAGTTTTTTTTATGTCTTATGGCGTTTGCACAATAAAATAGTTTTTGTAAAAAAATCATTCACTTTTTGTGTTACCACATTCTTAGAGCCATAACTTTTTATTTTTCCATCAATAAAGCCGTGCGAGGACTTATTTTTTGCGTAACGAACTGTAGTTTCGATCAGTACCATTTTTCGGTACATGCGACTTTTTGATCTCTTTTTATTCCATTTTTTGAGAGTTGAAGTGACCAAACAATTGTGTTTCTGGTACGGTTTATTATTATTTTCTTTTACGGCGTTCACCGCGCAGGATAAATAACTAAATAATTTTGTATTTCAGGCCGTTACGGACGCGGCAATACCAATTATGTATAGTTTGTTTGTTTATATATATTTTTATTAATAATAAAGGACTAATAAGGGAAAAGGGTGGATTTTTACTTTTATTACTTTTAAAACTTTTATTTTCTTATTTTTACACATCCTTTTTTAACTTTTTTTTTACTTTATTACTTTGTCCCATTAGGGGACTTGAGGGCAGGAGGCCCTGATCGCTATTCTAATATACTGCACTACATGCGTAGTGCAGTGTATTAGAGCTGTCAGCTACTCACTGACAGCAAGCATAGTGGGTCCTGACTTCATCAGGACCCACTAGGCTTCCGTCGGTGGCATAGCCGGACGCCATTGTTTGGTGTCCGGTTGCCATCGTTACCAACGCCAGCCGCTATCGTGTAGCAGGCTGGCGATTGTAGCTTAACCCCTAAAAAGCCGTGATCACTATTGAACACAGCTTTTAAGGGGTTAATCAGCGGGGACACAGCGATCGGTCCACGCTGTAGGAGCTGCGGCAGCTGCTGTACGAGACAGCAGCTGTCACAGCTACTGCATGAGTCGGGAGGACGGCCGAAATGGCCGTTACTCCCGCGACGTAATAGTCCGTCGCTGAACGCTAACGATACAGTTAGCGCGACGGATTATTACGCCGCTGAGTGCGAAGGGGTTAGTAACTGCAGAGTTCCAATTCTGCTCTGGCATTTATATCTGCACAAAAACTTTTACGTTACCTGCCTGACTGCATTGTTCCAACTGTAAAGTTTGGTGGAGGATGGATAATGCTATGGAGTTGTCTTAGGCCCCTTAGTTCCAGTGAATGAACATTTTAACCCGTTATTGACCGCCCCATAGTGTTTTTACAGCGGCCACTAACGGGCTTTATTCCGATGCATAGGCCTTTTTACGGCTTCATCGGAATAAATAAACAGAGCAGGGAGACGTTAAATGTCCCTGCTCTCAGCTACCAGAGGTAGCTGAGGGCTGGGGGCATCCCTGCTCTAACGGGTGAGATCGATATCAGTATCGATCTCACCCGTTTAACCCCCCAGATGCGGCGCTCAATAGTGAGCGCCGCATCTGAGTTGTTTTGGAGAGAGGGAGGGTGCTCCTTCTCATCCCACTGACACCCGGCGATTAGATCGCTGAGTGTCGGTGTCTCTGATGGCAGCTGGGGGCCTAATAAAGATCCCCAGGTCTACCTGTGGTGTAGCGTATGTAGTGTATTACACGGACAGGCATAATACACTGCAATACAGAAGTATTGCAGTGTATTATAAATGCGATCGGATGATCGCATAATGAAGTCTCCTAGTTGGACTAGTAAAAAAGTAAAAAAAAAGTTTCATAAAAAGTTTTTTTTTTTAAAAAGTGAAGAAAAAAAACACTTTTTCCCCTTACAAACTGCTTTATTATTAAAACATAAATTAAAAAAATGTGATTAAAAAGTGATTAAAAATTTGCATCTACTCCAAAATGGTACCAATAAAAACTACAAGTCGTCCCGCAAAAAAAGCCCTCATACAGCTGCATCGCCGAAAATACAAAAAAAGTTATGGCTCTTCAAATATGGAGACACAAAAACAAATAATAGTGTAACAAGCCACACGTAATCTCGCGAGATTACGGAGGTAAATGAGATTTCGTTTCCCTTGCTGGAAATCTCAAAGAAAAGAGTCAGAAATGTCAGGATTCTGAATACACATGATGTCCAGGCTGGATTTCATGTGTATTCATTATCAGGACACTTGATTAACGTTAATCTCTGTGTATGTGGCTGCACATTGCTGCTGTGTAAATGAATGGAGAGGAGTGTATGACGCTGACTGGTCACTGATTGGTCAGCGTCATACACGTAAACACAGTCAGTTAAAAACACAATACACGCCCAGTTGTACATAACGAAAAAAAAACGCCCAGTTGTCCATTTCAAAGCTCATTTGCATATATATAAAATAGCTCATAACTTGGCCAAAAATGAACGTTTTAAAAAAAACAAAACGTTACTGTTATCTACATTGCAGCGCCGATCACATGCAATAGGAGATAGGGATTTGAGAATCTGGTGACAGAGCCTCTTTAAGGTCTAAAATAGGCTGGTCACTAAGGGGTTAATGCTTTAGCATACCAAGACATTTTGGACAATTGTGTACTTCCAACTTTGTAGGAACAGTTTTGGGAAGGCCCTTTTCTGTTCCACCATGACTGTGCCCCAGTGCACAAAGCAATGTCCATGAAGGATAGGCAAAAATAAATTCTGCAGATACATTCCAAAATCTTGTAGAAAGTCTTCCCAGAATAATGGAAACTGTTTTAGCTGAAAAGTGTGGACCAACTCCATATTAATGCCTATAGATTGAGAAGGGAATGTGTCCCAAAACTTTTGTCCATATAGTGTACGTATATTATTTAATGTGTTATTACTTTTGCACAAAAAAAATGTTTTATAAAAAATAATAATTTTGTGTTGCTGCGTTCTGGGAGCCATAACTTTTTACTATTCCGTTGATATACCTGGATAAGAGGTTGTTGTTTTTTTTTGCAGGACGAGTTCCAGTTTTTATTGACACCATTTTGGACTGCATAAAAGTTATTTATTTACTTATTACATTTTTGGGGGCAGTTGCAGTTGCAGATAAATGAGACAGTACGCGTTTTGTGCTCTTAATCGCAGTACACTTGCAGCAAACCCATATTTATCATCTTATCTATAGTTTACTAATTTTACTAAGCAAAATAATTTTTAATGATTAATAACTTTTTTATTTGTCCCACTAGGAAACATGAAGCTGCACTCATTTGAATGCTTTGGAATAAATATTATTGACAGGCAACCTTGACATCCATAGCTATGTGCCTAGTAGGCACATAGCTATTGCTCCCAGCTGCCATAATAACCAGCACCCCACAATTGCGTCGCATGTATGTATGTGAATTTGCAGCATGGATGTATGTGAATTTAGCTAAAATTTTAGTATAAAAATTCCTTTATTGGGAGTAGACAATTCAGAACATTTCCACAACATTGTTGCAGTAATGCCTGCACAGTTGGCAAGTGGAATTCCACCAAAGAAATAACAGAAATAGAAATGTACATAAATCACTAATAAGGTTATACAAATCTAAAACATCTTAAAGGGTCACAATCATTTCAATTATTTTTTACAATTGAACTGCTTATTTGCAGAATAATAACTTATTAATGTAGTATTTACAAACTATGGCTCGGTACCTACTTTCTTTTACGCTGTATCCACCATTGCTAAGTGGCATTCTCCAAGTAAACAAAACATCCATTGACCATCGCTATTCAAAATCTGTATACCATACTGGCTAACAGTGAATATGGATATCTTCTTTTCCTCCCGAGCGTGCGTGCTCCTGTGGGCCTCTCAAAGCACTTTTTGCTCATAGAGTTAGTACTCTCGATGCTGACGCAATGATTTCTGGGAACTAAGGGCACCGGCGTCAGTACACGACATACTGGCAGACAAGTAGAGAGATCCCGCCCCTAATCCATGCAGCTACAACATTTTTGCCAGGAGCTAACAGCGCGTGGACAAGGTGAAAAAAAAACAGCAAAACGGGGAGATAAAGTAAAAAAAAATACTACACAGGATTTATTGTATCCGGTTTTAATACGGTAAGAGGTTTATGTTTTGTTTTGTTTTTTGAAGTGGGGGAAATAATAGGTACAATTTAAGCAATCAATTTTAACTAGGGTAGGAAATGGGGGATGTGGGATGATGTTGTACTGAAAAGAGACATTATACTGTACTGAAAAGAGACATTATACTGTACTGAAAAGAGACATTATACTGTACTGAAAAGAGACATTATATTGTGCATGAGAGTCAGGTACAAGATCCATGGTTGCCAGGTGAGGGTAAACAGGTCTATCAAATCAGTCCTGGTGGGGTGATTCTTTTCACAATTCATCATAAAGGAAACCTTATCCACCACCTCCGGGAAGAAGAGAAAAGCAGATTTCCATCGGGAGGCAATATAAATCCTATCCTCCATCAGGATAAATGTGGATTATTTGGAAAATCGATTTAGCAAACCTTGAGGTTTATCTTCTAAAAGAAACACCGAAGGGGAAATCGGAAATGTGGCTCCAAACACCTTTAAGAGGAAGTCTCGCACTTGTTGCCAGAAAGTCAAGACGACCTGACAAGTCCAGCAAATGTGGAGACAAAAACCAATAAAGGAGCAGCTTCATAAGGGGGCGCTAGAGGGGATGGACTTACTAAGGTGCCCGGTAAGTGCAGTGTATAATTTTTGTGGCAGCTTCAGCAATAGATATTTGATGGCTTTCCTCTGAAATCATTATACAGAAGTGGTGCCATCTGGGTAGGGACAGGGTAAACTGGAGATCCGATTCCCACTTGCACATAAACGCTAATTCATGATCCGGCAGTGATCCAGTGAATGTAGATTATAGACTAGAAATAATACCTCTTTGTAACAGGTCATTTCATCATAATTCTTATATTTGGTAGGTGTAGGTAATGTGGGGAACTTAATAGTGGAATTAATGAAATGAAAAATCTTACCTAAACGTAATAGCGTACGCCCACCAAGAAAAGAAAAAAAAACAGGTAAAGGAAATAGGGCAATGTAATAAGGTTCAGCAGTAATATAACATCTTGTAAATATTTCAGCGAGTATGGTAGATATATTTGAACATCAGAGTAAAATACACTAGGTCACTTGTATGTGCGTCCAGTTCGGGGGCTATGACTGTCGTTAACTGCTGTCGCTTTAAGTAATTCAGAGCAGTACTCTATATATATATATATATATATATATATATATATATATAGTACACTGTATCCTGCACTATTTAAATTTCTCGATGCACGTGGCCCCTACCACAACACTTTTCCCAAAAGGAGTAGAAATATGTCCAAGTGTTTGCTGTATAAGTCCCGAACCAGCCCAAGATAATAAATAAAGAATCAGTAGTCTCTATAGTTCTGTATATTATCAGCGAGTGGGAGGATAATCATGAGGCATTCTGTTTCCTAATGGGCACATCTTTTACCTTGAGTAACTAAGACTGACAGTGCTACAAAGGCAAAGCCGTTTAATTAAGTTGCATTCTGATTGTTAAGGGCTAATTCGTGTAATTATGAAGGCATTTTAAAGCTGTAATTAATACAGAATGCGGCTGAAATTTTGTTGTGCTCGCTAAACTCAAACTTTTTGTATTATAATTCTAAATTAATAATTTCAGAAGCTTAATCTTCAAACATGATTTAGAGGAAAAATAATAAACATACTATTTTAATTGTGATTCTTATTATAATCATTTTTCTGTCACATACCCATTGCAAATTGCAATAAATTGCACATTAATGTATTTTCAATCTTTGCTGAGAGAAAAAAGGTCCAGATCTTGTTCTCAGAATATAAATAAGGATGTTTCATGTTGTGCTATTCAAAAGGAAAGACAATGTTTTGCTGCTATCATAAGTTAATGTCAGGAATTTAATGAGAACAAAACAGAGAAGTCTTTGTGCTTTTCAGTAGTCCACATACAGGTCTGCGCTGAACCATGGGTGGTGCAGACACCATGTATAGAAAGCAGGATAAAGCTATTCGAGGCTTCTCATGAGGACTGAAATTGATGGTCACCGATGTGGAAATTGCTACATTAAAATGATTGTCACATTGTTTTTTATTTGTAGATATTTGAGTGGTTGCAATGTTAAATAGATTGTCTGGTTTAGAAACCCCATGTTGAATAGTTATTAAAGGGGGCCTCCTGTCCAGGACCATCATCTATTAACCATAGAGAAGACCTCTGGTGGCTCCGGCAAGTTCATCCATTACACAGCTCATTGATTTTCATGGTAACTTTGCAATGCTTTATTTCTCCTGTGGGGGCACTGTTAAAGAATGAAATACTTCCTTCTAGGTTCCTCCAAAGATAACAGCTGATTGCTGGGGGTTTCAGCAGTGGGAGCTTAATATTAGGGGATCGTTCAAATGAAAAATAATTGTTGAAAGCAGACAATTCCTTTAAGGTTCTATGTATTTCCTCAAAGTCAAATAAATCTGAAACATTTTTGACCGTTACTTTGGGAGTTACAGTGCTAAAATTTTAGAGAACTGTATCATAATTCCTTTCCTGTTCTAACACAACAGTTTCTCGTTGATAGTAGCTGATCATAAGAGCCCTTGCAGTCATTTTGACTGCAAGACGGAAGAAATTTTGTTATAAACATACAAACCGATATAGTATATTTAGTAAATTTGGCACAATTTATGTCTTTTACAACTTATATTAAAATGGGTTATCTGTGGTTTTACATAAGACATAGGCCTTATTCCATAAGCACAGGGGTATATGGCAGTGCACAAAGTGCATTGTGGGTCCGCAGTACAGACCCAAATTACAATCTGTGTTTCACTATGTGGTGCCTCCATCAGGCCCGACGTTGATTTTAGGGGGAATAGCATTCTTGTTATGGCATGCGTCAAAATCATACCACAGTTTTCACGGATTCTATGAGAAAAAACTTTTCAGGCATATAGAGGTACAGAATAGGTCCGGAGCAGTCTATGAAGCCATGTGAATGAGACAATTAAAGGGGTTGTCTAATGACAGATATTTATTGCATATACACAAGTATTGCAATAATTGTTTGATAGATGCTGGTCTCACCTCTGGACCTGCACCTACACTATATGGACAAATGTATTGGGACACGCCTCTTAATCATTGAATTCAGGTGTTTCATTAAGTCCCATTGCCACATGTGTATAAAATCAAACACCTAGCCATGTGGTCTGCCTTTACAAACTTGTGAAAGAATGGGACGTTCTAAAAAGCTCACTGAATTTGAGCTTGTTACTGTAATAGGATGTCACCATTGCAACAAGTCACTTTATGAAATTTCTTCCCTCCTAGATATTCCACAATCAACTGTGAGTGACAATATTGCAAAGTGGAAGCGTTTAGGTACCCCAGCAACTCAGTCACAAAGTGGCAGACCAAAAGTCTGGGTTTGGCAAATGCCAGGAGAACGTTACCTGCCTGACTACATTGTACCAACTGTTTGGTGGTGAAGGGATAATGCTTTGGGGCTTTATTTCAGAGACCTGACATCAAACTCATCAAACATTGAACTAGAACGGAGATTATGAGCAAGGTACTTTCGTCCAACATCAGTGTCTCACCTCACAAATGACCTCCGTGAATGGGAAAAAATTCCCACAGACACACTCCAAAATCTTGTGGAAAGCCTTCCCAGAAAAGTGGAAGCTGTTTTACCTGCATGGGGGGAAACGACTCCATATTAATGCCTCTGGATTTAGAATGGGATGTCATAAAAGCTCCTGTAGGTGTAATGTGTAGGTGTCCCAAAACTTTTGTTCATATAGTGTATCTCCAGAACAGGTGTCCCCCAACTCCATCCCGCCTGGTGAGGCAGGACCACCATTTGGGAGATAGGTGCGGGTCTCAGAGGTGGGACCCGCATCTATCAGACATTTATGGCATGTTCTGGGGGTAAGTCATAAATGTCTGTCATGAGACAACCCTTTAAGTAAACCTGTGATGTCTCGGAGGGATTATAGGGAGTCTTCTGTGAAAAAAGAGTTTGACATTTTAGTTATTCATTAGACAGTATTAGACTTTTTTTTAAGCATGCTATCTTCTAAGCCATAACACTAAGCTCTGTGCCTTGAATAGCAAGTGGTTTGTATATTAAGTGGAGTTCCAAAAACCGGATTGATTTACTGTGTTGTGTGTGACAAAGTGGGGGGCCATTGTATGTGATATATGTATTGATTGCTTGCTTGCTACAAAGTTTGCAAAAGTGACATAATTTGTAACCCTTTTTCCTTTGCAGTTTCCTGAGTAGCTGAGTAAGGGGGAGGGCTTAGCTGCTACCAGGTGGTATAAATCAGGCCTCACTACTCTGTAGAGCCTGCTCTGTGCCTTGAATAGCAAGTGGTTTGTATATTAAGTGGAGTTCCAAAAACCGGAGTTCAAAAGAGGAGTTAAAGCCCAAGTAAGTGCTCTTCTACTTCTTTATCTTTTTGATTAACACCTGTTCGCTGTTTTTTTTTGTAACTGGGATAATGGACAGCAAGATTGGAGGTTTTCTTCAGTGCACAGTTTGCCATATGTATGCACGACTGGAGCCGGAGTTCCAGGGTGAATATCTCTGTGGCAGATGTGAGCATATTGTTCACCTGGAAGCTCGTATTAGAGATCTGGAGGAGCAGAATGCAACACTGAGGAGGATAGACAATTTTGAACGGAGCTTGCTGCTCACAGAGCATGCAGTTAGTGGGTTACAACTGGAGGGTGAAGACATGGGTGAGCAGGATCAGGTAAGTAGCTGGGTTAATGTAGTTAGGGGCAGTAGAAAGGGGTCAAAGACAAGGAAGGCCGATCCGGTTTCTGACATTCCAGGCAAAATTGCCAAGTTGGGTGATGATGCAAGGGTGTCAGTCTCAGAAATGGCAGCCCTAGTGGATACTGATCTCCCTAACAGCCGGGAGAACAGCCCAGCTAGTAGTCGGCGGGATGGTAATGCAGGTAAGCCAAGACAATTGATAATCGTAGGGGATTCTATAATCAGGAAGACGGATAGAATTATTTGTCGCCAAGACCACCTCAACCGAATGGTTTGCTGTCTCCCTGGTGCCAGGGTTCGGCATGTGGTGGAACGGGTGGACAAATTGCTGGGAGGGGCTGGTGATGATCCAGCTGTCGTGGTCCATGTCGGTACCAACGACAGAATAAATGGTAGGTGGAGGAGCCTTAAGAATAATTTTAAAGAACTAGGCTACAAGCTGAAGGGAAGGACCTCCAAGGTTGTATTCTCAGGAATACTGCCTGTGCCATGCGCATCACAGGAAAGACAGCGGGAGCTTAGGGAGTTAAATGCATGGCTGAAGTCTTGGTGTAGAGGAGAAGGATTTGGGTTCCTAGAGCACTGGGCTGACTTTTCATTGGGGTACAAACTGTATTCTGCAGATGATTTGCACCTAAATGGAAGGGGGTCCGCTGTGCTGGGGGAGAGAATTCTAGCTGGGGTGGCGGAGTATTTAAACTAGGGCTGAGGAGGGAGGTCAATGTAGAAAAAAAAAAAGGGGTAGCCAGGTTAGAGAGGGGTCAGACTATATTGGTGGGGGGAGAAACAGAATGTGGGGAGAGGACTAGACAACAAGATAAGGAGATCCTTTCGTTACAAAACATCAGTGTAAATAAAAAGGAACGATTAATGTCAAATCACATTTCTGATAATAAAAGTGAAAAACTGACAGGCAAGTTAAAGTGTATGTTCACAAATGCCAGAAGTCTAGCAAGCAAAATGGGGGAGCTGGAGGCCTTGATACTGGAAGAAAATATAGATATAGTTGGTGTTGCTGAAACATGGCTGGACTCTTCACATGACTGGGCTGTAAATCTACAGGGTTTTACACTTTTTCGTAAAGACAGGACAAATAGGAAAGGTGGTGGTGTATGTCTGTATGTGAGAAGTGATATGAAGGCGAGTGTGAAAGAGACAATAGTGGGTGAAGACTGTGAGGAGGTTGAAACCTTGTGGGTGGAACTAGAAAGGGAGGTAAACACTGAAAAAATTACTTTTGGTGTAATCTATAGACCCCCCAATATAACTGAGGGGATGGAAGGTCAGATATATAAACAGATGGAGCGGGCTGCACAGGCGGGTACTGTAGTGATAATGGGAGATTTTAATTTCCGGGATATTAATTGGTGTCATGGTTCGGCTTCAACTGCAAAGGGGAGACATTTCCTCAACCTGTTGCAGGAAAATTTTATGGGCCAGTTTGTGGAAGACCCGACTAGAGGTGAAGCTCTGTTGGATCTGGTCATTTCTAATAATGCAGATCTTGTTGGGAATGTCAATGTTCGTGAAAACCTCGGTAACAGTGATCACAATATAGTTACATTTTACCTATACTGTAAAAAACAAACGCAGGCTGGGAGGGCAAAAACATTTAATTTTAAGAAAGCCAATTTCCCCAGGATGAGGGCGGCAATTCAGGATATAGACTGGGAAGAACTAATGTCAAATAATGGAACAAATGATAAATGGGAGATTTTCAAATCTACTTTGAGTTATTATAGTGCAAAATTTATTCCTACAGGTAATAAGTATAAACGACTCAAATTAAACCCCACATGGCTTACACATTCTGTGAAAGGGGCAATACATGACAAAAAAAGGGCATTTAAAAAATACAAATCTGAGGGTACAGCTGTAGCCTTTGTAAAATATAAAGAGCTTAATAAAATCTGTAAAAATGTAATAAAATTAGCAAAAATACAAAATGAAAGGCAGGTGGCCAAGGATAGTAAAACAAATCCTAAAAAATTCTTCAAGCATATAAATGCAAAAAAGCCAAGGTCTGAACATGTAGGACCCCTAGATAATGGTAATGGGGAGTTGATCACAGGGGATCAAGAGAAGGCAGAGTTACTAAATGGGTTCTTTAGCTCTGTATATACAACAGAAGAAAGAGCAGCTGATGTAGCCGCTGCCGGTGCTGTTAATATATCAGTTGATATACTGAATTGGATGAATGTAGATATGGTCCAAGCTAAATTAAATAAAATAAATGTGCACAAGGCTCCGGGACCAGATGGGTTACACCCTAGAATTCTTAAAGAGCTTAGTTCAGTTATTTCTGTCCCCCTTTTCATAATATTCAGAGAATCTCTAGTGACTGGTATAGTGCCAAGGGACTGGCGCAGGGCAAATGTGGTGCCTATTTTCAAAAAGGGCTCTAGGTCTTCCCCGGGTAATTATAGACCAGTAAGCTTAACATCCATCGTGGGGAAAATGTTTGAGGGGCTATTGAGGGACTATATACAGGATTATGTGACAATAAATAGCATTATAAGTGACAGCCAGCACGGTTTTACTAAGGACAGAAGTTGTCAAACTAACCTAATCTGTTTTTATGAAGAGGTGAGCAGAAGTCTAGACAGAGGGGCCGCTGTGGATTTAGTGTTTTTGGACTTTGCAAAGGCATTTGACACTGTCCCCCATAGACGCCTAATGGGTAAATTAAGGACTATAGGTTTAGAAAATATAGTTTGTAATTGGATTGAGAATTGGCTCAAGGACCGTATCCAGAGAGTTGTGGTCAATGATTCCTACTCTGAATGGTCCCAGGTTATAAGTGGTGTACCCCAGGGTTCAGTGCTGGGACCACTATTATTCTACTTATTTATTAATGATATAGAGGAAGGGATTAATAGCACTATTTCTATTTTTGCAGATGACACCAAGCTATGTAATATAGTTCAGACTATGGAAGATGTTCATGAATTACAGGCAGATTTAAACAAACTAAGTGTTTGGGCGTCCACTTGGCAAATGAAGTTTAATGTAGATAAATGTAAAGTTATGCATCTTGGTACCAACAACCTGCATGCATCATATGTCCTAGGGGGCGCTACACTGGCGGATTCACTTGTTGAGAAGGATCTGGGTGTACTTGTAAATCATAAACTCAATAACAGCATGCAGTGTCAATCAGCTGCTTCAAAGGCCAGCAGGATATTGTCGTGTATTAAAAGAGGCATGGACTCGCGGGACAGGGATGTAATAATGCCACTTTACAAAGCATTAGTGAGGCCTCATCTAGAATATGCAGTTCAGTTCTGGGCTCCAGTTCATAGAAAGGATGCCCTGGAGTTGGAAAAAATACAAAGAAGAGCAACGAAGCTAATAAGGGGCATGGAGAATTTAAGTTATGAGGAAAGATTGAAAGAATTAAACCTATTTAGCCTTGAAAAAAGACGACTAAGGGGGGACATGATTAACTTATATAAATATATTAATGGCACATACAAAAAATATGGTGATATCCTGTTCCTTGTAAAACCCGCTCAAAAAACAAGGGGGCACTCCCTCCGTCTGGAGAAAAAAAGGTTCAAGCTGCAGAGGCGACAAGGCTTCTTTACAGTGAGAACTGTGAATTTATGGAATAGCCTACCGCAGGAGCTGGTCACAGCAGGGACAGTAGATGGCTTTAAAAAAGGGTTAGATAATTTCCTAGAACAAAAAAATATTAGCTCCTATGTGTAGAAATTTTTCCTTCCCTTTTCCCTTCCCTTGGTTGAACTTGATGGACATGTGTCTTTTTTCAGCCGTACTAACTATGTAACTATGTAACTATGTAACACAGGCATGTTTAGCAACATAAACCTCAGGTTTGAGTGAGTCAGAGTTCATGGTCTGAACATACTACTAGTTTTATTTAAATGAGTGGTTATAAAAGGTGTCATGGGGGACTTGTAGAGGTTTCTTTTCCAATGTCTCTCTCTGATTAAACGATTTCTGTTTTTTTACATCGTAGTAATTATTATTCTTCTTATTATTATTATTTATTTATTTTTATCATAATCATCATCCAGAGATTGAAAAACAATGTTTTTCAAACTTTATATAAAAGTGAAAAAAAAGGTTGACTGATTTTAAATACATTTTATCATTCCTAGTAAGGGTGCCTATTATTTGCATCGTATATGACTGCAGACAAGTTTGTTGTATATACATATAAACAGGCAGCGCTGAACTCCCATGCTGTTCAGGATAGCAATCAATCCTCCAGCCTCCTACTGCTAGGAGCCTATTTACCAAAAGTATAAGACAGGCTATTGAGAACATGACAGTTAACTGAATTTATTAAACTTAAAATAGTTGTACAAGCAGCTGTTAATAAATTGTAAGCTCATATGTACAAGTCTTGACTATTGTAAAGTTTAAAACAATTTTTCTTTGATATGCCGTAGATTTTCTCACTCTTGGATGATAATGCTATATAAATATATGATAACATTAAAATACTTTATTATCTAATCTGCAATCCATTCCCTATCTCCTTTATTAGAAATGTATGATGAATAGAATGGTAATGGAAGATCAGATAGAGGGCATATCACCAGATATCTCTAATGTGCACACATGAAATTGTATAGCGTTCATAAAAGACTGCTGCTCAAGGTATATACTATAAACAAGATGCAGAAGGATTTTCTGATATGGCTGTCCTCAAAATGGGCATCATCTATCATCTTGAAAGAGTAACTTGGTATTTAAAGATGTTCCTGCCACAGGCAGCTTACAGACAAATAGCCTTGTTTTTTTTCTTAAGCCTCCGCTAGATGCTTAGTGACCATGATTTCATTAACAGGTAAATGGCAAGAGACCCTGCTGGCAAGTAACATCCAATATAATGGAGAAAATGTATACTACTAGACTAACAGAAAAAGTTTGAGGCTAGCTTCCATGATATTACATTCACATTATATGATATAATATGGTATTTATATTAGTACAAGGGAAAGCTATTGGGCTTAAGAGTTGTTTTTCTATTTGCATGTTAACTTCCAGCCTTTTTTTATTATCACGAGGCTTGGTTTCCCATTGTCCTTATTTCAATCGTTTTTCCGATTCAGTGTAAAGATGTCTTCAACTCAAAATCAGGTACAAAAACAGACAGCAAATGGCCCCAGGTAAGAACAGTGGGGGAGATTCACTATTATTTTTGTGACAGAATTCTGGCCTACGTTGCAATTTTTTTATAGTGCAAATCAATTAATACAAATTTATTTTTGATTAGCACTAAAAAGAACAGCTCATTGCTCCTCATTAGACAGTTCTCAAAAGTTCCAGAAAAGGGGTGTGGCATAGTGGAAAGAAACGTGGCTTAAAATGTGTGCCAAAATATCGCACAAAAACTGTTGTAAACTAAGCCAAACAATAGGTGGTTTAAATAAGAGAAAGGACATCTAACATATCTACCAAGACGTGGCAAATTTATCATACAGAGTTCAACACAGTAAAAAATTTGGTGCATCTTCTGAATGCCTGGTCTAAGTTTAGCAGGGCACGGGAACACTGGGAACAGGATAACACTGGGGGACCATTTGCAAAGACTAACATGAGAATTACTAACAACGCTCAGGCAGGGAGTTAAGGGGCAGGGCTCCTTAAATAGTCCAGAGTGATTGGGGCTGATTTAAAATATAATTAATACTGGCCCTTTGAGGGCGGGGCACGAGTGTGTGTGGGCAACCTACGGGACAGTGCCGAGCGGAGTGGAAGTGAGTACTGGCGTCCTAGGAAGGAGATGCCAGCCAGCACTCACAGATCCATGGCCGCGGCCGCCGAGGACTGAGTAAGAACGGCGGTCTGCGGCCATGGACGCTACAATATACTTTATATAAAAATTGATCATGTCCCTCCCTAGATGTCTCTTCTCAAGACTTAGATTCTCCATGCCCCTTATTGGTTTAGTAGCTCTTCTTTGTATTTTTTTCAACTTCAGGGCATCCTTTTGCGATGCATGTCGGACTTATTCTATCTTGTACAAAGTACATAATAATGCTCTAGAATGAATATATTTCGATGTTACGTAATGCAACTCAAGTTATGTATTAAACGGTTAATGTTTAAACCCTACCCACAGGATTTCACCTGACCTAGGATATATGGTATAAATATGTAAACTCACAAGTGGAACACCAAGCTATGACTAAGGACCCTAGCGGTCTGAAACGCTGAAGCGTGGTCCTGGGATTTTTGTTTAAATCTTTCTGTTTTAAATGACCGAATAAACCATAATTTTTTTATATCGAGTGCTGGATACACCTTTCATTGTTCACTTCTATTGCCATCCTTTTTTTGAACCAGTACCCAGAACTAAACTGCATATTCTACTGTAGATGAGGCCGCACTAATGCTTTGTAAAGTGGTAATATTATGTCCCTGTCTTGCGAGTCCATGCATCTTTTAATACATGACAATATCTTGCTGGCTTTAGAAGCAGCTGATTGACTTTGCATGCTGTTATTTAGTTAATGATCTACAACTACACCCAGATAATTCTCAACAAAAGACTCTCCCAGTTTAACTTTCCCTAGGACATATGGTGCATGCAGATTATTGGCAACCAGATGTAAAACTTTACGTTTAACCACATTGACTCGCATTTACCCAAACACTCAGTGAGTACAAGTCAGTTTGCAATCAGAAAATTAAAACAGATTAGAAAAAAGAAGTAGGTTTCCTACATTCCTTTTAAGTTGCTCGCAGAGTAAATGAGAATAAAACAATACCTTTTTTCAAGCACAACAACGGGCATAACACAATGCTCTTTGCCATGAAGACAAGCATGCATTAAACTCAGAACTAATTTATTCATGTGGGGAAATAAAAAAAGGTGCACCAAGCTGATCTTGTAATCATGTACAGAAAAAAGTAAAGCTGTTAACTGTTGGTGGTAGACACTGAGACCCGAGAGCATAAACGCTACTAAGAACCCAGTAGAAACTCTACTATATGCAGCACATTCCAAACTGTCCAATGACTTATACCCTAAAGAGGAGATGGACTTCCATCAAGTGCTGGTTAAGATTAAAGAGATTGTCTCATTACAAACCCCTGGCAAACAGCAGATCTTACTGGAGGAATCCGTGGACAGCCTTGTTGAATTGTCTTCCATGTAATACATGGATGGCCCTAGTCCGCCAGAGCGAGAGCCACTGCTTGTTAGCGGTTCTCTGCTCTGGCTCATAGAGGGTCTAAAGCTCATAGGGTATATGGACAGGGTTTGTTCTGATGGAGCAACCCCTTAAATATTTTTTCGAAACGTGATACCTAAACAGTTACGAGTTAACATAGTAGTAGATAGCATGAGCATTACATAAAGCATGCATTTTAACTGAGGATACTTGACTTAGAAATAAATTACAACATTTTCAACACTTTATAGATGTCAACTTATTCTCATAATTTGCTTCCTTTATATTCTTTCATTTTAGTCTATGTCATACAATTGCAATTTCTTTCAAGCACAAGGACACAACTGCAAGGACACTCATTGTGACAAACGTTGCTGTTAATTTAAACCTGTGTTTTACACAGTGTGAGGTATCTTATACATGTGTGTCCTACACAAGATGACTTTGCCTGTCCTCTAGGTAGACCCAGAGGGCAATATAGACAGTAATGACCCATCTGTTCACTACTTACTGATAGGAACCTTCTAATGAAGATAGATGTGGGTCACCGTGTGCTGGCAGCCAACTGAGTGTTAATGAAACCACCTAATGGTCACTTCTTTGTCACCTTTGACTGATTGATAACCAAAAGAGTTTATCCTGAAATAAAGAAGGGGCAATCTTATGTGTCATTCATCTTCCTGGAATATCTTGTTCACTTTCTCACACTCTCATTCTTCTCAAGATTTCTTTCTCTTTTCCTTGAGAATATGCCAGAGTTACTTTTCTTGCTCGGTGATGTACTATAACTTTGCTGTAACATGTCAGAAATTAATTCTTCTGAAACACCCTGTCCAGTGAAATGAACGATCACACAGCTGCTGAAGATAAGGTCAAAAACACAATGCAACCAGAATAAAATCTTTCCATATAAAGCACAACACTTTTGCCAGATAAAATGAAAGAGTCATTTTTTTCCTCAATATTTCACGCTAGTTATCTCTATCCTTGTTCTCTGCATCATGATATGGAAGTGGCTGGTGGCTACAAAATGTCAATTTACGTCCAACTATTATTCACCTTCAACAAATCATTTTATTTCCTTGTGACTCATGCATAGAGATTAAGAAAAGTAACTTGTCAGCTTCGCTCTAAGGGAAACAGAGATTGTGCTGCAAAAAAGTATAGCGTAAAAATGACAAATAGATATGCACACAAATACATAAAAGCAAGTCATTTGGAGATCTAGCATGACTTTGTTGTCACATTCTGTATTACTTTGTTATAACATAAATGTATTTGTATTGCATGAAAAAAATTGTGACAACATACGGGATGCTAGGAAAACAAGGAGAAAATAAACAGATTTAAAAAATAAAAGTTATTTAATTCGCTCACAATCCAGTTAATTTATTTGAAATCAGCATCAGATAATCCAGAAATTTTTATGACCTGACTTATTTATTTTGCAAAGGCCTACTGCATGGTAATCTTGAATTTCACAAGCCAGAAGATGAGCAATGATAAATTACAAGACTCCTCCGCTTAAAGAACAAAGTAATAGTGACATATTTGTATTAACAGGAGTGGAGGAGAGGTTTGTACCAGGGGTAGCTGTCATGTGAGCACTCGTACCTCAGTGTAGGAATGCTTTCCCTTTGTGTATCAATCCATATAGACAGATGGGTGTGAATACTGTATATAAAGATATACAGACAATGAAAGAAGAAGTCATACATTTTATAGAAATAACTTTGGGGATTTTTTTTCTAAATGCATGGATCAAAGTATGTGAACCATCTCTTTACTCAACTCCATATTATTTTAAAAGCCATTAAATATTTTTAAGTAAAATATTGGGAGAACTTTTTTATTCACATTCGGAACCTAGTTGTTAAATAGCATTTGCTACTTTTATTCCCCTACATTGACTAGCTCTGAAAAGTTTGAATGTGGTGCCACGAAACACAGAGGATCTGAACTTTCAGAACCATGAAAATTTACTCACAATGTTTTTTTTAGTTGATTGTTTTAGTGTGCTTTATAATCACCCTAATGTTATGGTTTATTTTTTTTGGAGGGGGAGTCCGTAAAATATGTTAGAAGCTTCTGATTAGGTAACCAGTAATAATGGAGTTTCCTATTGTAATAAGTCATTAGAGTACTCTCTAATCCAGTGATACTAGAGGCCAGGGTGCCACATGCATCCTTCATGTGCCTGATGTAAATTCATATAGTGAAGTTTCCTTTCCCAGGATAATAATCAGACATGCTGATTGCTTTGCCCGACAATAAAGAACAGAAGAGCTACTCTGTTTTTTCCTCTGTACGGCTGTGTTTCCACATCACAGACTGCTGCATTTTTGCCGCAGTTATGCAAAAACTAGATGCAAAACAAACACGATTTGTGAACATAACCTTATGGGGGCACTGTGCTATCAACATCTCCAATTGTCATGTCATGTACATGTATGTGTATCTATATATGGGCTTTTTTATATGTCTGTGTTCCTTTCATATGTACAGTAATCTGACAAAAACAACATCCGATCTTGGACGATCTGTTTGAGACTGATAGAGCCACACATAAAGAAGTTTATAGTCTTGTCCTTGGGACTGTCAGGTCCTGCACTTATGAAGGAACTTGATAATACCTCCAGATGTAATCAGCAGGTTGGCAGCAACATTTGATAGAGTTCTCCTTGACTTACCCATCATAAAAGAGGGACATTTTGTCTATATTAAGGTCGGCTATACAGAAAATGAGATAGAAAGTCTGTACCTATTCCTGCCCGCTCACATCCCCCTTAGTAGAGTTCTTAGAATGAATAGTTCATATGTCAAACCTTTCAAATATATATTTATACATTTCAATTAAGTTCTACACTAAACCATTATTTTTTTGAAGATAAGCAAGTCTAAAAGTAAGAATGCTCTCAAAAATAAGTATTAATATTTTTTTTATCAATTAACAAAACGCAAAGTGAATGAACAGAATAAAAATCTAAATCAAATCAATATTTGGTGTGACCACCCTTTACCTTCAAAACAGTATCAATTCTTCTAGGTACACTTGCACACAGTTTTTGAAGGAACTCGTGAAGGAGGTTGTTCCAAACATCTTGGAGAACTAACCACAGATCTTCTGTGGATGTAGGCTTCTTCAAATCCTTCTGTCTGCTCATGTAATCCCAGCCAGGCTCGATTATGCTGACATCAGGGTTCTGTGGGAGCCATATCATCACTTCCAGGACTCCTTTTTCTTCTTTACTTAGTTATTCATTGTTTAGACTACACTCACCATTATATATAAACATCTAACTCCCTATATATTTGCCCTTGCTCTAAATGTGGCAATTCTATTAAATCAATTTCTACATTACAGATAGATGGTTCTTTTTGCGTATAAAGTAATTCTAATGATACACACATTCAACAGAATATTTATCTATCTAATTAGACGTGAGTAGCTTTGTACAGCTAGCAATTTTTTTAAATGTATTTTTATATTATTGCACTCAATGTTGTGGGAATTCTTAGGACCATATTATATCATATCTGAGCTTTTCCTTTTGGGGTTCACTATGACTATCCATAATAATCTGATGGGTTTATCTGTATTCATTTCTAGTACATTTCTAATACATTTCTAGTACCCAAACATCGCTTAAATTTTAAAGTTACCCATAAGTAATAAAGAGGTTAACCTGTACGCTGTATCCCATGATACCTTAACTACTAAGTAACACTACATTCGCTATACGTCCACAAAAAGTATCAATTATCCTTACAATATTTATTTGTTTTTGTATTCTAATTATATTAATTTAATGTTGGACTAGCTTATCTTGTTTAATACTATATACTTTCGTGTGTCAGCCTGCTTTTCTTATGACCCGGTTTGTGATTTTGGCTGGCACACGAAAGGTTCATATTTTGAGTGTTTAAATTCTGAACCTGGAGCTTTAGGAAGTCAGCTATGAGGAAGAACCTTTTCGGTTCGAAATGCGTAAGTGTCTTTCCTGGGAAAGTTTTATTTTGTTATGAATTAAAGTTTTTGATTGTATTGGATCGAGTGCTGGACGTTATCCTCAATTTATCTACTGTTTTTCTTTACACTGAAGATAGTTCTAAATGACATTGGCTGTATGTTTAGGGTCATTGTCCTGCAGCAGAATAAATTTGGAGCCTCCCTGATGGTATTGCAGGATGGATAAGTATCTGCCTGTATTTCTCAGCATTGAAGACAACATTAATCCTGACCGAATCCCCAACTCCATTTACTGAAATGCAGCCCAAAACTTGCAAGGAACCTCCACCATGATTTTCTGTTGCCTGTAGACACTCATTATTGTACCCCTCTCCAGTCTTTCGGGTAACAAACTGCCTTCTGTTACAGCCAAATATTTCACATTTTGACTCATCAGTCCAGACCACCTGCTGACATCTCTCTGCACAACAGTTCCTATGTTTTCCTACATAGTTGAGTCGCCTTTTGGCTGCAATTCTTCCTTGAGAGCACTTCTGGCCAGATTTCTCCGAACAGTAGATAGGTGTACCTGGGTCCCACTGCTTTCTGCCAGTTCTGAGTTCATGGCACTGCTGAATATTTGCAGATTTTGGAAGGAAGTAAGCATGATGTGTCTTTGATCTACTGTAGTAAGTTTCCTTGGCCGACTACTGTGTCTACGATCCTCAATGTTGCAGTTTCTTTATGCTTCTTCAAACGAGCTTGAACAGCACATCTTGAAAAACCAGTCTGCTTTGAAATCTTTGCCTGGGAGAGACCTTGCAGATGCAGTAAAACTACCTTGTGTCTTGTTGCTGTACTCAGTCTTGGTGAACATGTGACATGAAACTGTCTTCCAAAGCCTCATCTTTGTAGCAGAGTTTGGCTGTTCCTCATCCAGTTTTAAGCCTCCTACACAGCTGTTTCTGTTACAATTAATGACTGCGTTTCAACCTACATATGAAAATGATGATCATTATCACCTTTTTGCTATAATTATTTAATAATACGCCTGACTATAATCCTACAAAATCCATGACTTTGTGCAAGTGTACCTAGAAGAATTGATGCTGTTTTAAAGGCAAAGGGTGGTTACACCAAATATAAATTTTCATTTCGATTTCTCTTCTGTTCATTCACTTTGTATTTTTTTAATTGATAAAAAAAACTATTAACACTTCTATTTTTAAAGCATTCTTACTTTGCAGCATTTTCCCACAACTGTGTAATACTTTTGCACAGAACTATCTATCTATCTATCTATCTATCTATCTATCTATCTATCTATCTATCTATCTATTTATGTTTATTTTAGATATAAGAGATTTCTAAAATGAACCTTATATTAGTTTTGTTGGCATACCTAGAGTACGCAGATATTAGAAAGTAAAACTAGACGTTAATCTGCAGATCTTAGTGCTGCTGCAGTATGCCATGGTGTAACAGGATTCGGGCCGATAAAAAATGAGAAAAGAGTGATCAGCAGTAAAGTAACTATAGGATATGTCAACTACCTAGTATACTGACCATGCTTAGATTTATTGATTACACATAGTGTACGCCTGCTCTGTGAAAACTTTCATACAGTACAATGCCCAAGAGTTAGAATGTTCATCTGACTTTAGAAGCAAATTACAATCACACCCTTGCCAGGTTAGGCATTTTCTAGAAGGCTCATAAGAAAGTTGACACATGTCCTTAACCTTCAAATGAATATTTTTTACTTAAAAGGACCTGTCAAATAGGTTCTAAAATCTGATTTACATATATAACCTTTTGCCTTCTCCGTCCTTGTTTCCATCGCCATTTTTTTTCTTCCTGCTTCCCTCTGTGCTTGAGTTATGGTCACCCGTTCTTTTCACGCTCGATATGTAAATTCACTGTAGTTAGCCAATGGGGCATGAACTACAGTGAATCTCCATGGATGTAGCCATCTTCATAGCCTCTGGCGCTGTCCAATCAGCGACAAGCAGCTTATGACAAAGCCTTGCACAGCGTGATCGTGCGGGGAGACAACGCTGGTAGAAGACTTTTCATCATCCACATTTCCCTCTGACTGACGCAGCAGAGTATCCACTGCTGCTACTCGATATCATACCGCTGTGTCAGTCACAGGAAAATATGGATGATGAGAAGTCTTCTCCCAGCATGATCTCGCGAGATCACACTGGGCAAGGCTTGTCAGAAGCTGCCTCTTACTGATTGGACAGTGTCAGAGGCTATGAAGATCACTTCACCCAGGGAGATTTACTATAGTTCACGCTCCGTTTGCAAAACTGCAGTGTATTTACATATTGGGTGCAAAAAGAACGGAAGACAATAACTCAGGAACAGGGGAAAGACGGAAGAAAAAAACGGCAATGGAGACGGAGGGAGCAGGGCTAAATGTAACATATGTAAATTAGATTTTACTACCTTCTGGCAGGTACTCTTTAAGTATTCACGTTTTGAGCTTTTAACTGCGTGTTTAATTTTTACACTAAAACATATTAAATGACTGTAAAGTCTTGAAATATATTCTCTCTAATATATTTAGGCTTAATGGAAACAATTTATAGACTACTTATTCTATACTCCAAATGCACTGTAATGTCATGAACCAATGTCAACACCTTACAATACAACCCTCTGCAATAATACATCATTCAGCCGTATGCTTCCCTTATGTATAATGTCAGTGGTTTTCTTCAGGACGAAAAAATGTGATATAGGTTAGAAGGAATTGATCTTGAAAAGCTTTCTGTTGCCTAAAGCTACAAATAAGGTTTCTTAATCATTTCAGAACTAAGAAGTAAAATAAATCATGTGTGATTTCCAAATTCATCTAGCAGTTACCTTAAATGTTTTTGGCTTCTACATATATATAATAACTGCAGGTCAGGACCAATAGTTGCTAAGCAATGTAACATATGGCAAACTTAATATACAGTGCCCAAAGTGACCCTTTGATGTATATAGGAAATGCAAGCAGAAGGTTCTCGTCACAATCAATGTGCATATTCACGCTAGGCATTTCCAGTGCATTAAAACAGCCATAAATATAGCCACTTTACTGTAATGGTATCAATAAATCTGCATGGAATGGTACTGTATTCAGCAGAGTTTATGATTACACAATATTAAAGGGCCTAAAGTCTATACAGTTAAAGGAGGAAAAAACAAATCAATACAAATTTGCTAAATATATAAAGTGAATCCCATACAGATATATGTGCAAATGTCCAAATTACATCAATAAATCAAACTGTAAGTATGAAAGTAGGACTGCAGTAAAGGTCAAACAGATGCTGGTAGTAGGGGTTTCTATTATTAGGCGGACAGATAGAGTCATCTGTCGCTGCAACCATGAATGCCGAACAGTGTGTTGTTTGCCGGGTACACATCGGTACCAATGACAAAGTCAGTGGGAGATGGAAGGTCTCTTAAAATGATTTTAGGGAACTAGGAGAGAAGCTAAAGTTCAGGACCTCCAAGGTAGTATTTTCAGAAATACTACCAGTGCCACGAGCGTCACTAGAAAGACAGCGGGAGATTAGGGAGTTATATATGTGGCTTAGAAATTGGTGCAGGAAGGAAGAGTTTGGGTTCATGGAGAACTAGGCTGACTTCTCTGTTGGCTACAGGCTCTATGGTAGGGACGATCTGCATCAAAATGGGGCGGGTGCAGCTATGCTGTGGAAAGAATGGTTAGATGGCTGGAGGAGCTTTTAAACTAGGATATGGCGGAGGGAGGGTGGGGATACACAAGTGGGGTTAAATAAAGTACATATGGAGTGGGATACAGAAGGGGTTAATGGGGATTTAGTGGGGGCTGGGGATAGCAAGCCGAGTAGGGAGGTGATTAGGTATAAATACGGACCTAAGAATATTAAAGGTGTCGGTCAGATTAAATAAATGCTGGCGAATGCAAGAAGTCTTGAAAGTAAAATAGACGAGTTGGAGATTCTAATGACCGACATGGATTATGATGTAGTGGGCATAACAGAAACGTGGCTGGATGAGAGCCATGACTGGGTAACAAATGTGGGAGGGCTACACCGTATTCAGAAGGGATAGAAAAGATAAAAAAGGTGGAAGGGTTTGTCAAATCCAACCTAAGACCACTGCTGAATGAAGACATTGGGGGAGACTGTGACAGTGTGGAGTCATTATGCGTAAATATCCATGAAGCAAATTAATAACGGTAAACTGCTCATTGGAGTAAGTTATAATCCACCGAACATAGCAGAACCGGCTGAGGACGAAATTCTGCAACAAGTAGAAAAGGCAGCGAATAATAGTGGGGTCCTTATTATGGGGATTTTAACTATCCTGACATTAATTGGGACATAGAGGCCGCTGGATGTGTTAAAAGCTATTACATTTTTATGCACTATTCAAGACAATTATTTCACTAAGTATTTCACTAATAGACCAACCAGAGGGGATAATGTGCTGGATCTGGTCTTATCTAATAGACCAGACACAATATCAGATGTGGAGGTCCGGGAGCACTTGGGCATTAGTTACCACAAGATGGTAAGTTTTAATATAATTTTCAATAAAACAATACGAAGGGGAGCAACAAAATACTGGAATTTTAGGAAAGCAAAATTCAACCGACTGACGGAAGCACTTAGTCTTGTTGACTGGGTTCATGTAATGGTAAATAGGGATACTGAAATGGGGAGTTTTTAAAGACATGAATCATATAGTAAGTTTATACCCACTGGTAACAAAATGTCTAGGAATAAACCAATATGGATGAATAGGGGATTACTGAATATAGACAAAAATAAAAAGCATTAAAAAAATTGAAGGTTGAGGTTTTAGCAAAAGCATTCCAGACTTATAAAGATCTCAATAGGAAATGTAAAAATGAAATCAAGTTAGCAAAGTTATCTAGAGAAAAACAAAATCGCTAACGACATTAAAATGAATCCCAAAAATTGTTATAAATATTTTAATGGCAAAAAGAAAAAATCGGATAATATTTTCCCCCTTAAAGAGGAGCATGGGAATATAATTGTAGAGGAAAATGGGAGGGCTAAGATATTAAACATGTACTTTTGCTCTATGTTTAGTGATGAGCTGCCAGTACCAGATATTCAGGGGGACAGGGATAAAGGTTCCTCACCCAATATTACCTGCTTAACTCAGGAGAAAGTACAGCTGCGTCTAAGCAAATTAAATATTGATAAATCCCCTGGCCCAGACGGCATTCATCCATGGGTATTAAGGGAATTAAGCTCAGTAATGGACAGGCCATTGTATCTCATCTTCTTAGACTCTGTTGTAACAGGATCAGTGCCACAGGATTGGAGGATGGCTGATGTTGTACCAATACTTAAGAAGGGTAAAAAGGTGGAACCGGGTAACTACCGTCCAGTAAGTTTGACATCTGTGGTATGCTAAATATTTGAGGGTATTCTAAGAGATGAATTGCATCTATAGCGGAGAAAAGTCTAATAACTGATAACCAGCATGGATTCATGAAAAACAGGTCGTGCCTAACTAACATGCTCGAGACCATTCACGTGTGGGGTTGCTTTTATCCAAGGGAGTGGGCTCATTCCCAATTTTGTCTAAGAACACTTCCAAGAATAAAGAATGGTATCTAAACATTCTCCAAGAGCAATTTCTAACAATGATCCAGGAGCAATTTGGTTATGAACAAGGCTTTTTCCAGCATGACGGAGCACCATATCACAAGGCAAAAGTGATAACTAAGTGGCTCGGTGAATAAAACATTGAAATTTTGGGTCCATGGCCAGGAAACTTCCCAGATCTCAATCCCATTGAGAACATTCCACAAAATCACATAAATTGTGAAAAACTCCAAGCACTGATTAGGCAAGAATGGATTGCCATCAGTCAGGTTTTGGCCCAGAAGCTGATATCCAGCATGCCAGGGCGAATTGCAGAAGTATTGAAACAGAAGGGTCAAAACTGTATATATTTGAGTCTTTGCATAAACTTGATGTATTTGACAATTCAAGTTTAGAAACGTATGAAATGCTTATAATTGTACTTCAGTATACCAAAGAAAAATCTGACTAAGGCCAGATTCAGACAAACGAGTGCCGCTTTTCACGTCCGTGTTGCACCCGTGTGGGTCCCGTTTTCACAGATGACCCATAGACTTGGGTCTGTCGAGGGATCCGTGAAAACAGACGAAAATAGGACATGTTCTATTTTTCAACGGACCCTTCACATGGTCCGTTAAAACAATGGCCGTGTGAATGGCCCCATTGAAATACATGTGTCTGTTTGACGGCCATTATTTAACGGCCGTAAACACAGACGAGATGTACGCTCGTCTGAATTCAGCCGAAAAGATCTAAAAACACTGAAGCAGCAATCTTTGTGAAAACAAAAATTTGTGTCAGTCTCAAAACTTTTGGCCAGCACTGTACTATAGACAGTGCTCCAATAAGCAAGAAAGTCATAGTAATAGCCATTTTGTCCTTATAATAAAAACACCCAATAAAAGACAGCCAGTGCCCCCATTGTGCCAACCAGAGCTCTTATAAGTGCCATCCACTGTCCCCATGAATGAGAGGTATAGTTCCCCTACATTGCCCCGACAAATGTTAGCCCCGGTATTCCTTTAAAGGGGTTTTCCCATCAGAGACATAAATGTCAGATAGATGCGGGTCCCACCTCTGGGAACCGCACCTATCTGATAAAAACAAGGACATTTATGCAACAACACCGAAAAAGGCCATACTTACAAATGGACACAGCCAGGTCTGAAACGCTGATGAAGGCGAGTGAGCAGGTGCTTTTAACCGCACCTATCTCTAGAACGGGGCCCCCTAAACCCTGTTTTGACTCTCTGTGCTGTGGCTGAAGCATGTGATTTCCGACCATGAATTACGGAAACAGTGTCCCAACACCCCAAAACCGTGATAGAAAAGACTCTCCTTAAAAGAGCTGGATTAGTTTTTTACTAACTTCCTCCACAGTTATGCACTATGTGATTTGCAGATTCCTGAAGCTCAAATAATTGGCTGGCTTGAAAAAAGTGGAGAAAGAGTTAACAGTTCATATGTGAGGTTACAGAACAGTCAGTATAGGTACTGTACTTCCTATATAGGTACACTTAAAGGTCAGATATTAACTTTGACTTTCAAGTGTGTATGCGTGCATGTATCTATCAATGTATGCGCTTATTCTCATATGTCCGAGGGAATGATCCAAAACTCTCTCATTTGACTAGATCCTATGTACTACTAGTCCGGCTGTGTGATGCCATATCAAAGCTGGACTAGTGGCCGCATCTTTCTCCACTAAGTCCCCTGAAGTTCCAATCAGAGAATGTATCTGTTCTGTTGTATGTCTCGAGGGCTCACATATGGGAATATGATCTGCAGAAATAATTTTTTTTTGGTGGGGTACTCGGAAAACATTGTTCTCTGTTATGCAGACATACAGTATCTTTAAAAATGTTGTCCGGTTTCAGAAAATGAATGTTATATTTTGTATAATTTAAAGATATAAGATTTTCCAATATACTTTCAGTATTAATTCCTCACAGTCTTCAATCTCTGCTTGTTGTTATTCAGTAAGAAAATGTACTGTTTACTGTCCATGGTCATGTGATGGACACACAGGTGCTGGGATCGTTAGAAGACACAGCTCTGATACACATAATGTAGCGAGCCGTGCACCTGTGTGATCATCACATGACCATAGACAGAGTTTTATCCACTGGAAGTAAACAATGAGTATTCCTACTGAATAACAACAAGCAGAGATCTTGAAAACCATGAGGAATTAATACAGATAGTATATTGGAAAATCTTATAACTTTAATTACACAAAAACATAAGATGAATTTGCTGAAAATGGACAACACCTTTTATAATCTGCATAACTAGTTTTTTAATATGCAAAAGTAAATAATGATATTACATGGAAAAAAATTATCTCGTCAAGTCACAGACTAAATATGTGATTAGGCCATGTAGTGGTTCAGAGCGCACAAGATCCGGTAGGTGCACGAATAGGGTCCCAACCCAGTTACGTAGTAAAGAAATATTCGACACACAAGGTGATGATTTTAGCAAATCTTTCGGTTTTATTTTATCAAAAATTGATGCCAGAGGTTTAGTGCGACGTTTCGGTCGTATATTAAACCTTCATCAGGCACTTGTACCTCCTGGTGTCTGGTTCATCCAGTCGTTGGCGCTGCGTGTATTAGTAGCAGTGTACTGAGCGCCATAAGAAAGCAGTAAACTGCTACTAATACACGTACACGCAGCGCCAACGACTGGATGAACCAGACACCATGAGGTACAAGTGCCTGATGAAGGTCTATTATACGACCGAAATGTCGCACTAAACCTCTGGCATCAATTTTTGATAAAATAAAACCGAAAGATTTGCTAAAATCATCACCTTGTGTGCCGAGTATGTCTTTACTATGTGATTAGGCCATGTTCGTGGATGCCATGGATCTTTTTGAAAATCTGCAGCAGAAATCCGCAGCTGACACTCGGATTTCTGCTGTGAATTGGCAAGCATATCCGCTCGCTATCCCTATCACTGCCATGCCTCACACTATACAGTAAATTATTACATTAAAAAAGCATCATGTTCATTGTAAGCATAGTTAGCAATGTCATAAAAACCATGAAGGCTTACAACGTCTGCATGGGGTATAAATGTTGTCCCTGTGCTTGCCTACCACACTTCATACCATACTGATAAGTTAATTGTTCTTCTATGAATATAACCCTAGTGCAGAAAACCCCCCTCTGAGCCAATTAATGAGAAGGCCCATTTAAGTGTTAAAATTCTTTCTGACACTTACTGCATTTGGATTTAGTATAGCATTCATTTGGAGCTGTATATGTCAATGCAATGAGCCCCCTCTAGTGATGGCTGGAGGCAAACATAATTTTATCATGTAACTCTAAGGCCCCATGAACACGAACGTGCTTTTGTGGCCGCAATTCCCCCAAAAATCCACGGGAGAATTGCGGCCCCATTTATTCCTATGGGGCCATGCACACGACCGTGGTTTTCACGGTCCGTGCATGGCCCCGAAGCCCGGTCCGCGCTCATTGAAAATAGTGGCCATGTGGACGGCACGCGATTTGCGGGCGGCTCGCGGCTGTGCACATGGCTACAGTCGTGTGCATGAGGCCTAAGGCCCTGTTTACATAGAGTTTTTTTGCAGGCAGAAAGAATTCCTTAAGGAATGTTGAGGCAGATTTTGAACTGCCTGCACGTATTTTTCTGCTGCATTGTTCACCCGCGGCCATTGAAGCTAATGCAAGGACCGCGGGCAAAAAACGCAGCAGAAAATGCTCAGAAATGAGCGCCGCAGTTTTTTTCTGCCTCCCATTGATTTTAATGGGAGGTCAGAGGTGGAAACCACGGCAAGCAAGGACATGCTGCTTTTTTTTCCGCGAGCGGCCAAAGGCCACCTGGGGAAAATAGTGCCAAAAAAACTCTGTGTGAACTGACTAACGCTATGAAGGGAAGCATGAAATTCTGAGCTCTCTATCAGAAACACAAAAGTCTTCCCCTATAAAGAGTATTAGACCTACCGTATATGGACAAAAGTATTGGGACACACCTCTTAATTATTGCATTCAGGTGTTTCATTCAGTCTCATTGTCACATGTGTATAAAATCCAGCACCAAGCCATGCAGTCGCCTTTACAAACATTTGTGATAGAATGGGTCGTTCTACTGAGCTCACTGAATTCGAGCATGGTACTGTATTAGGATGCCAACGGTGCAGAAAGTCAGTTTGTGAAATCTCTTCCCTCCTAGATATTCCACGATCACCTGTGAGTGGTATTATTGTAAAGTGGAAGCATTTATGAACCACAGCAACTTAGCCACGAAAAGTTCTAGAGCGCTGGTCGCTGAGTGCTGAGGCACATAGTGCATAAAAGTCGCCAGTGATCTGCTGACTGAATAACTGCAAAGTTCTAAACCTCCTCTGTCATTATCATCCGCACAAAAACTGTGTACTGGAAGCTTCATGGCATGGGTTTCCATGACCGAGCAGCTGCATGCAAACCTTACATCACCAAGCACAATGCCAAGCGTCAGTTGGAGGGGTGTAAACCACGTGGCCACTGGACTCTGTAGCGGTGGAAACATGTTCTGTGGAGGCAGTCACCCTTTTCTATTTGGCAGTATAATGAACGAGTCTGGATTTGGAGAAGGTGGAGCAGGGATAATGCTATGGGGATTTTTTTTTAGGGGTTGGCCTAGGCATGAGCAATGATTAATAAAAAGCAACCACTAAGGCTACGTTCACATAGGGCAGATAAGCTGCGTAAAGGTACACAGCGTATCCACCCTGGCAGCCGCAGAGAATTCCGGCCGAAAAACCGCACCAAATTGTGGTGCAATTTTTCGGCCGGAATGTCCGCTGCGGAAAACTACACGTTAAAACAGAAAAACAATACATACTTACTCTGTGACGTCCTGCAGACCGGCCTCCTGGGGTGACGTTTTAACCCCTGTGACCGCTGCAGGCTGTGATTGGCTGCAGCAGTCATATGGAATGAAACGTCATCCCAGGAGGACGAACGAGGCACACAATTCTGGGCAAGTATAAGATTTTTTTTCCCTGAGTTGCGTACTTTTGAGGAATGATACTTTTGGTGGAACATCTTCTATTTATTGCAGATTTTACCTCCCATTGAAATCAATGGTAAAAACCCGCAACACAAAAGCAGCGATTATACAAATACAATTGACATGCTGCAGATTAAAAACCTGTACCGCAGGTAAATTTCTGAATAGAATTTTCTGCTCATCATTTATGCAGTGTGTGGATGAGATTTGTTCAAATGTCATCCACTTTGATACTACTGTATTATGCTGCGGATTTTCGCAACAAAATACGTTACGTACAAACTGCAGTATTTACGCAACATGTGAACTCGACCTTAGAGAGTATTATACTAATCCTAAAGAAAGAATGGCATACTATGTGTTTAATGGTGATTCAAATATTATTGTCCTTGCTGTGTTCAACCACTATCTTCTTTTTTTTGTAAATTCTTTATTTAACTTTTTAAAACCTAATACTGAACAACTGTTTTCCATTGGCTCAACCAACAGCCACATGACATATTACAACTTCCTATATCACATATCACTTGATATTACAAAGATCATGGTGTATCAATAGGATTGGGTATATGTACAGATGAATGAGTAATGTGTACACTGGCTTCAGATAATGGATACAATCAGAGTGTAAGGTGCCGCATTTAAAACAGCAATGCACCGGTCTCCGTGCCAGTTATTAGGTATTCCCAAACTAGGATTGGGTGTTCGAGTATATTACTACTTGAATTTGACTCCCTACGTGTCCTGAATTGTTTGACTCTTTTACTTCATCCCTACTGTACTGCATACTTCGTTTTGATCCCTCTCCATCACTGAACACTGGCTTGTATGACTACTCTTCTTAGCTATCCACTGTACAGCATACTCGGCTCTGCTAAATTTCCGTTAACAGCATTGTGGGCAGAGCAAATAGCCCTTGAGGTGCAGCCTTAGCCAAGAGCTGCAAAGTACTGAATGACATCAGAGAGGCGGAGAATCGTTTTGACAACTTCTGCTGTATAGACTAGTAACATGCAGCAGTAGTTGTTGTTATTTCCCATGCAGAGAACCTTGGAAACTTGCATTTGGTGGACCACAGTGAAATTACAGCCTTGGTATGTTACATGACCATAGTAGCTCCATTTGACTAATTGTGAAAATTTTATGTATTAAAAACCGCGTAATTTTCCTTTATACGTGAACTTTCATACTTTTCGCAAATAGCTGTAATAATTATATATATATATATATATATATATATATATGTGTGTGTATATATATACACTACCGTTCAAAAGTTTAGGGTCACTTAGAAATTTCCTTATTTTTCAAAGAAAAGCCCTGTTTTTTTCAATGAAGATAACATTAAATTAATCAGAAATACACTCTATACATAGTTAATGTGCTAAATAACTATTCTAGCTGCAAACGTCTGATTTTTAATGCAATATCTACATAGGTGTATAGAGTCCCCTTTCCAGCAACCATCACTCAGTGTTCTAATGGTACATTGTGTTTGCTAACTGTGTTAGAAGGCTAATGGATGATTAGAAAACACTTGAAAACCCTTGTGCAATTATGTTAGCACCGCTGTAAACAGTTTTGCTGTTTAGAGGAGCTATAAAACTGACCTTCCTTTGAGCTAGTTGAGAATCTGGAGCATTACATTTGTGGGTTCGATTAAACTCTCAAAATGGCTAGAAAAAGAGAGCTTCCATGTGAAACTCGACAGTCTATTCTTGTTCTTAGAAATGATGGCTATTCCATGCAAGAAATTGCCAAGAAACGGAAGATTTCCTACAACGGTGTGTACTACTCCCGTCAGAGGACAGCACAAACAGGCTCTAACCAGAGTAGAAAGAGAAGTGGGAGGCCCCGCTGCACAACTGAGCAACAAGACAAGTACATTAGAGTCTCTAGTTTGAGAAATAGATGCCTCACAGGTCCTCAACTGGCAGCTTCATTAAATAGTACCCGCAAAACGCCAGTATCAATGTCTACAGTGAAGAGGCGACTCCGGGATGCTGGCCTTCAGGGCAGAGTGGCAAAGAAAAAGCCATATCTGAGACTGGCTAATAAAAGGAAAAGATTAATATGGGCAAAAGCACACAGACATTGGACAGAGGAAGATTGGAAAAAAGTGTTATGGACAGACGAATCGAAGTTTGAGGTGTTTGGATCACACAGAAGAACATTTGTGAGACGCAGAACAACTGAAAAGATGCTGGAAGAGTGCCTGACGCCATCTGTCAAGCATGGTGGAGGTAATGTGATGGTCTGGGCTTGCTTTGGTGCTGGTAAAGTGGGAGATTTGTACAAGGTAAATAAGGAAGGCTATCACTCCATTTTGCAACGCCATGCCATACCCTGTGGACAGCGCTTGATTGGAGCCAATTTCATCCTACAACAGGACAATGACCCAAAGCACACCTCCAAATTATGCAAAAACTATTTAGGGAAGAAGCAGGCAGCTGGTATTCTATCTGTAATGGAGTGGCCAGCGCAGTCACCAGATCTCAACCCCATAGAGCTGTTGTGGGAGCAGCTTGACCGTATGGTACGCAAGAAGTGCCCATCAAGCCAATCCAACTTGTGGGAGGGGCTTCTGGAAGCATGGGGTGAAATTTCTCCCGATTACCTCAGCAAATTAACAGCTAGAATGCCAAAGGTCTGCAATGCTGTAATTGCTGCAAATGGAGCATTCTTTGATGAAAGCAAAGTTTGAAGGAGAAAATTATTATTTCAAATAAAAATCATTATTTCTAACCTTGTCAATGTCTTGACTATATTTTCTAGTCATTTTGTAACTCATTTGATAAATATAAGTGTGAGTTTTCATGGAAAACACAAAATTCTCTGGGTGACCCCAAACTTTTGAACGGTAGTGTATATATATATATATTTCCTGATCGTCCTTGGCAGCACAACACATATGGGTTTTAGTCCCCTAGGTACAATTACGCAGAGACAGGTTAATTAGCAATAAGCATTAAGCAATTAAACAATTAAGGACTTCCCCTATAAGTATGTACTCGTAACTGGGCCCCAGCGTATTATTTATTTCTCTCTAGGATCAGTTCGGAGACAGTTCCCTATCGTACCACTGAGGAAAAGATTTGTTCCGGGCTGTATACAGGGCTGGGTCTCTGTCCCTCAGTCACGAACGTGTAACAAGATGGGGGACATCTTCTTGGTACACGGCGATGGGGCACCTTACCTTATCCTGGTAACGGTAGCAGGGGAGGAGGACCCCCTGTTGGAGCATCCCCCGTTCGTCTAGGTCCGAGATGGACTTCCGGACCGACCGCCCGCGCTCTCCCAATACCCGGAAGTGCTGCTCTGCGTTACAGAAGCACGGATGGGTGCGGAAGTGATGTTAGCTTGGCCCGCCCCCCGGATGTGACGCGCTGACGCAGCGGGCTCATAATGCTGGCGTCTCTTTTGGAAAGATTGCGCGCTCTGCCTCTGGACAGCCCTCTGCTTGCTAAGGTCAGTATGGCTGTTTACATTGATGGCGCCTGATGTGTCTCTATGCTGATGGCTATGCACATTTCCTACCATGCATTTGTTTCTGCCTCTTCTCTAGATGTCTGCCAGAAGAGAAGGTAGGAAAAGAACCCACAAATCCAGGCACAGGCTTTGCAGGGAATGCCTCCAGCCTCTGCCTGATAACACTGTGTCAGATCTCTGTGTATCATGCTCCACCCAAGTCGCCTCCCCAGACTCCCCAGACTTTGACGACCCCGAAGAATGTTATATCCTGAGTAAGGATAAGCTCCATGATCTCTTCAGAGCGGTGAAGGATACATTGGAGACGGGGAAAGAGGTTGAGCATAAACCTAAAAAGAACAGACTGTTCTACGTTCCCATTACCAAGGGGAAACATTTTCCCAGCCATCCTGTCCTCACGGAATGGATAAAAAGGGACTGGAATAAGCCTGAGAGGAAGTCTGAACTGGGCTCTCGGTTTAAAAACCTCTACAGGCTGGATAAATCTGGCTCCAAATATTTGGAGAATGTACCAAAACTGGATTTGCCAGTGGTTAAATTGGCAAAGAAAGCCGTTTTTCCATCTGATGAATCAGCCCTGCTGAAAGACCCTATGGACCGCAAAGCGGATTCCCTTCTGAAGAAGGTGTATACCCCAGCAGTGAGCTCGTGCAAAGCCTCCTTGTCTTCAGAACCGGTGGCTAGGGCACTCCGGATCTGGCTAAGCCACCTATCAAGGGATCTAGAGGATGGAGTCCCAGGGCAGAAATTCTCCAGTCCCTCCCAGTAATGAAGTCAGCTTCGGAGTTCCTCTGCGACTCCCAGCTGGATAACATCAAATGTGCATCTAGGGCCTTGTCCCTGTCGAATGCGACCAGGACGGCTCATTGGCTTAAATTATGGTCAGTGGATAATCTCTCCAAAAATAATTTTTGTGGCCTTCCTTTCCAGCCGGAATCTCTGTCTGGTCCCCAACTAACGGATATCTTGAATTCCTCAGGGGAAGGCAAAGCAGCTAGATTTCCTGAACCTAAAAGGAAGGATACCAGTCGTTACTTTCGGGATCAGAGAAAAAGGTCCCCAAAGTTCAATAGAAGGTTTCCAGACCGTCAGCGCACGTTTAAAACTAAGCGGGAAAACCCTTCCTCCTTTCGGAAGAAAAACCCCGGTCAAAACTCAAACAGTTAATGACGCCGAGCCAATCCTACAAGTTGGAGCAAGGCTTCAAAGATTCTCCTCTCGGTGGTCGGTGACATCATCCGACGACTGGGTGACGACGACCATCAGGAAAGGGTACTCGTTGGAGTTCAGAAATCTCCCCCCAGACCACTTTGTCCTCAGCAGGCATCACAATCCGATAGTCCATCGGCTTCTACAGGTTTTTCTCCAGAAAGCAGCCCTGGAAGATGTTTCAGTCTCAGAAAGAGGGCAAGGAGTTTACTCCAGAGTGTTCCAGGTGCACAAATCAGACGGCAGTTGGAGACTGGTAATAGACCTGACCTTCCTCAATCAATATCTGGTGAGGAGAACCTTCAAGATGGAGACTATCCGGTCGGTGATGAACGTTCTGGAAAGGAACGATGTTCTGGCAACAATCGACCTGACGGACGCATACTTGCATGTCCCTATTCTGGCCGCACACAAAAAGTTCCTCCGAATGGCAGTCCAGACGCAGGGCGGAATACAGCACTTCCAGTTCACCTGCCTACCCTTCGGGATTTCGTCGGCACTTCGTGTGTTCACGAAAACCGTGGTGGTCCTAATAGCAGCGCTGAGGCTGAAAGGGATATGTGTGGTTCCTTGCTTGGACGACTGGCTAATAAAAGTGCCATCAAAGTCCCTGCTCCAAGAGCATCTCCAAACCACAGTTCTTCACTTTCACGGGTTCCTGGTGAACTTCAAAAAGTCAAAGCTCTCACCATCAGAGAATCTGGAATTCTTAGGATTCATGGTGAATTCCCGGTCAATGACAGTCAAGTTGTCTCCGGAGAGGATTACTGAAATTCGGGGTTCAATAGAACGCCTTATTTGCCATCCGAATATATTGGTTCGAGGGGCCATGAAAATCCTAGGTCTAATGACCTCATCCATAGATGCGGTCCCCTGAGCCAAAGCACACATGAGATCATTACAGCTCGAGATCCTCAGATCCTGGCACAAAAATTTGAGAAATGTGGATGCTCTCTTCAAGGTCTCCAACTTCACCATTCAAGACCTCAACTGGTGGTTAATTCCGGACACTCTCCGGTCCGGCAAATCCCTAGTTCCCCCACCACAGAAAGTCCTCCCATCGGATGCCTTCTCCTGGGGCTGGGGTACCTAGGATGTAATTCACCTATGGGTTCAGAACAGATGGAGTCAGAAGGAAGTGTCACTCTCCTCCAACATGAAGGAACTCAGAGCAGTGAGATTTGCGCTAATGTCCTTTCAATCTCATCTGGGAAATACCCAGATCCTGGTCCAGTCGGACAACCTAGCTACTGTTTTCTATATAAACAAGCAAAGAGGAACGAGGAGTGCCTCAATGTCAGCCGGATGCAAACGACTTATGAGTTGGTCAGAACAACATTCGTTGGGAATTTCAGCAGTTCACATCAAGGGCTCCTTGAACCACACTGCAGATTTCCTCAGCCGCAATATCCTCCATCTGGGGGAGTGGATTCTCAGCCCTCAGGTTTTCAGCAGCTTAGCTGCCACATGGGGAATGCCAGACTTGGATGTGATGGCATCGGAAGAGAACAACAAAGTCCTCGGCTTCTGTTCCCTATACCATTCCCACCATGCAGTAGCATTGGCGGCCTGTCTGTCAGCTGGAGAGAAAAATTAATCTACATCTTTCCTCCCCTCCCCTTAATACCCAGAGTATTGAGAAAAGTTTGGGACGAAAAAGCGGAAGCCATTGCAATCGTGCCATTTTGGCCCCGCAGAGCCTGATTCTCCCTAGCCTTGTCTCGCTCGAAAGGCAGGTTCCTCAAACTACCAGTGTCACCGGACCTTCTGTCCCATAAAGGGGTGTATCACCCGAACCCTCGCAGTCTACATCTCACGGCCTGGGGACTGACCGGGAGAATCTGACAGAAATGGGGCTCTCATCTGAGGTCATTAATACTTTGCTATCAGTCAGACACCCCTCAACGGTCAAAGTATACAACAGAGTTTGGACCCTGTTTACCTCCTGGTGCTCTAAGAATTCAGCAAACACAGTTTCCCTGAATACTATCCTGCAATTTCTTCAGGAGGGCTTCAATAAAGGGTTGAAGCTATATACCTTTAAGGTGCAGTTCACGGCAATCAATGCCCAATTGCAAAATCTGTTCTCCAACCAACAGTTGGTGAAGACCTTCTTCAAGGCTTTAAGAAACCTTAGCCCAAACTCTCAGGTACCCTCTCCTTCCTGGGACCTTTCAATAGTGGTGTTGGCTCTAACAAAGCCACCGTTTGAACCCTTGCAAAAGTCGTCCTTCAGATTTCTCTCTTTCAAGGCCTTCTTCCTGGTGGCAATTACGTCGGCCATGCGCATAAGTGAGCCTCAGGCCCTCCCCTTGAAAGAACCTTATTTGAGAGACCTGGGAGATTGCCTTCTACTACGTACCATGCCTGGGTTCTTGCCTAAAGTTCCTTCCTTTAGGAATATAAACCAAGAGATATTATTGCCAGTTCTTTTCCCTCATCCCCAAGGTGAAGATCAGGAGAATTGGCATACACTGGACGTGAGAATAGCAGTTCTCACTTATTCAAAGGACAAAGGCTTTTAGGAAAGCAGAAAATCTGTTCCTTCAACATGCCGGTCCTAATAAGGGACAAAAAGCAAGTAAAGCCACCCTAGCCAGGTGGATTAGGTCAACAATTGAAAAATGCTATCATCTCAGTGAACTTCAATCTCCTTTGCAGATCAGGGCACATTCCACACGCTCTACAGCTACCTCATGGGCAGAAGTCGGGCATATTCCCCTGGATCAAATCTGCAGAGATGCTAGGTGGGCATCCACATCAACCTTTGTCAAGCACTACAGGCTCGACTCACTGCCATCAGAGGGTTCACTATTTGGCAAAAGAGTGCTTGAAATGGCGTGTCCCGCCCATATAGCTATTACTTGGCAAGTCCCATATTTGATGTCCTGCCAAGGACGATCAGGAAAACAAAAATTTGCTCACCTAAATTTTTATTTCCTGGAGTCCGTAGGCAGCACAAACACCCCCCCCCCCCCCCCCCCTGGCAGAACTTATGGCTATTGCTTCATAAAAATACACTGGGGCCCGGTTACCGGTACATACTAATAGGGGAAGTCCTTAATTCTTTAATTGCTTAATGCTTATTGCTGTCTCTGCTTAATTTTACCTAGGGGACTAAAACCCATATGTGTTGTGCTGCCTACGGACTCCAGGAAATAAACATTTCGGTCAGTACATTTTCGTAATATATATATATATATATATATATATATGTATATGTATATATATATATATATATATATATATGTATATATATATATATATATATATGTATATAAATTCTATTGTATTAGCGCACAATAAAGAAATCTGAAGATCCTACTTTAAAATGAGTTGCAACACTGCAGTGGAGCAAGTTTCATGTAAAATTCAGATCTTATATTTATTGTAACATATTATATTTAATACTTTTATTCTGAACAATAAACAAATTAAAAATATTATAGGATACTTTGTTTTGATATACCAGATAGAAGTAGACAATGTCAGGTTATTTTATCTTTATATTAGGATGATACTTTTTGGAGATAGGTTGTTCTGGACATAATGCAATTTGTATTTGTCAGTTTTCCTTTAAAAATAGATTTTATTCCTGTCCTGACAAATTAAACTATTTTGTCCACAGAACATAGACAATAAATGATGTTTGTGTCCTCAGAATTACTTTACAAGGAATCTACTGCCACCTAGTGGGAGCTTTAATAAAAACATTAAAATCTGTCAGACTAGACTAGTGAGAAGGCAAGCAGGTAATGACATTGCCATCTGTACTACATAAAGCTTCAGAACAGATCTATGTTTAGTACGAGGCAGACAATGCATTACTTCACTGATCGGCACATGTAAATAAAATATCCCTGTGTAATGCTATGCTTTGAATCAGGCTTTCTCCATGTTCTGACTGTTGAGGCCCTCATAAATAACTAAGCTAAAAATAACAATAAAAAAAAGAGTAGAAAATGTAGGCACTAAAATGTGCAATTATAAAAACGTTTACGCTGTGCACTGCATTTTTCAATAAGGGGGCGAGGCTTAAAAGGGGCTAGACAAATTTTCCGCCAGAAAGTGGCATAAATTTCGACAGTCGCATGGACTAGAGAAGATGTGACTAATTTATTAAGAGGCAATAAATTAATCAGAGCTTAATGTTACAGGCTACTTACTAAGGTTGGCGTATGTAACACCAGTACTACATGTGGGCAATAGTCTTTTTAGTTCTCTCTGTTGGGGGTATGAACAAAGGTAGAGATGGTAAAATTGATTTGCCAGGCAGCAGATTCACAGCAAAGCAGAGGGATTTGCATTTTGCAGAATCAATGGAAAATATAATTTTTAAAGATTTGCTAGTTAGTCACTGTCAGGTTTACCAGACAGGAGAAACAGCCTGGTACTGGTGGGCAAAGCTCAGTAATATTTGTAATGAGATACTGATTGACAATGTAATAGGCAGCAGCTCAGAATAAACTGGCTCTTGTAAGTAATAAAGAGCAATACTTGTCCCTGAGGATATGGTCTAGTCATATGTTTTGAAGATAAAGGATGACATTATGTAATAGTCTATAATACTTGAGGATAATATAATCAGGCAATATACAATGAATTTATTATATATAATATTAATATCATGTTTTTAGGTCCTGAGTTTCATTTAAAACCCCATGAATCCATGTATACTTCACTCAGCTCATTAAGGGGAATATCCACTTTACAACCATTTTGTTTTGCTGCATTGCATTTAAAATAAGAAATGAAGCAAATTTGCAAATAGTCTCAATTAAGAATATCATATAATTTGTGTCTACAGCTCCAATGCAGACCTAAGGCTGGGTTCACACTTGAGTTTTTTGCAGGAGGAATTCAGTTTGGAATTTTGAGGCAGATTTTCCTCTGCCTGCACGCCGATTTTCGTGGCGTTTTTCGCCCGCGGCCATTGAGCGGCTCGGGCATAAAACGCAGCAAAATACGCTTTTTCTGCCTCCCATTGATGTCAATGGGAGGTCAGAGGCGTAAACGCCTGAAGATAGGGCATGTCCCTTCTTTTTCCCGCAAGCCTGCTTTTCCGCTCGCGGGAAAAAAACGCCTCCGCCTCCCATTGAAATTAATGGGAGGCATTTTTGGACGTTTTTTTGGCGCGTTTTTCAGCGCAGTTTCCGCATAAAAAAACTTGACAAAAAAAATCAGTGTGAACTCCCCCTAAATGTCCCCATGGTAACAGACGACAAACAAACCCTGTGTAGTGTGATCCTGCATTCATGCTACCATCTGTGGTCTACTACTTGCTAAACTACCACATATATATGAGTAAAAGTAGGGGACAGATAGAAGAAAGGGAATATGAGAGCAATATCACTCTACACAAGGTTTGTTTGCAGTTTTTTTACACTGGAGATACAAAGTTATAGACGCAGAATGAGTTTTAACAAAGACCGTTTGCAAACTTGCTTAATTTTTCATTTTAGATGCTTTGGAACAATAAAAAAAAAATTGGCAGCAAAAGTAGACCCTCCCTTTAAGGATTTTTCCTACAATTTACATTTATCACCTATCCACACCTATCTCGCCTCAGGCGGCGCCCTGCTGCCTCTCTGAGGGGGCGGCGGCACCACTGAAAACAGTCGTCGCCACCTCCTCCTGCACTATAATTGTACCTGCGTCTATAGGACTACATTTACATGCATAAGCGCTAAATGGCGGGACACATTCCGTGACCCGGTATCATGCCCCTTTCACTGACGTAAGCGGCGCAATGTTGTCATCGCGCCGCTTGCGTCGTTGAATGACCGGGCAAGGCAGCCTGCCAATCAGCGCCTTTCAAAGATGCAACGTTGAAAGGCGCTGATTGGCCGGCCAGAATGACTTGCCCTGCCACTCAGCGCCGCGTCGTTCAGTCCCAGCAGACCTGCATTGCAAGAAGACGGCACGGGAACGGGTTTAGTACAGTATGTAAAGTGTTGTTTTTTTTGCTAAAAGTGTGAGGGGCTATATGTGCAGCACTATCTACAGCGGGTAGGCCTGTATGTGGGGGCTATATGTGCAGCACTATCTACAGGGTGTAGGGCTGCATGTGGGTGCTATATGGGCAGCACATTCTACAGGGGGTAGGGCTCTATGTGGGGGCTATATGTGAAGCACTATCTACAGGGGTGTAGGGCTCTATATGCTGGGCTATATGTGCAGCACTATCTACAGGGAGGTAGGGCTGTATGTGGGGGCTATATGTGCATCACTATCTACAGGGGGTAGGGCTGTATGTTGGGGCTATATGTGCAGCACTATTTACAGGGAATAGTGCCGTATGTGGGGGCTATATGTGCAGTACTATCTACAGTGGTAGGGCTGTATGTGGGGGGTATATGTGCAGCACTATCTACAGGGGTTAGGGCTGTATGTGGGGGCTATATGTGCAGCACTATCTACAAGGGGTAGGGCTGTATGTGGGGGCTATATGTGCAGCACTATCTAAAGGGGGTAGGGCTGTATGTGAGGGCTATATGTGCAGCACTATCTACAAGGGGTAAGGCTGTACGTGGGGGCTATATGTGCAGCACTATCTACAGGGGGTAGGGATGTATGTGGGGGCTATATGAGGAGCACTATCTGCAGGGGGGCTATACGTGCAGCACTATCTACAGGGGTGGGGGCTATATGTGCAGCACCATCTACAGCTGGTGGGGGCTATATGTGGAGCACTATCTAAAGGGGGCTATTGGTTCAGGTCCAGATCATGTGATCGCAGGGAAAGTTTGTTGTAGCAACAAACTCGAAAGTTTGAGGCTTCAACAAACTTTCCCGGGGAGCGATTACCTAGGTAGTGTAATGTATTACAGAAGAGATCAGTGCTGCAGGTCTTCAAGTAAAAAAAGTTAAAAAAAAAAAAGTAATAAAAATGGTTTATAAAGCCTTTTATTATAAGAAAAAAATGAAAACGTTAAAAAAGTACACATATGGTATCACCGCGTTCGTAACGACCCAAACTATAAAACTATAATATTATTTTTCCCGCACGGAGAACACCGCAAAAAATATAAAAAAACAATGCCATACATCACTATTTTTTTGGTCATCACCCCTCTCAAAATATAGAATAAAAAGTGATCAAAAAGTCGCATGTACCCCAAAACAGTACCAATAAAAACTACAACCCGTCCCGCAAAAAACAAGCCCTTACGCAGCTTTTTTGACTGAAAAATAAAAAAGTTCTGGCTCTGAGAATATCGTGACACAAATTTATTTATTTTTTATAGAAAAGTGATTTTATTGCGCAAACGCCACAAAACATAAAAAAACCTATATACATATGGTATCGCTGTAATCGTATCGACCCTCAGAATAAAGTAAAATGGCATTTATAGCCCAAAAAAAATCAAACAAAAAGTGATGTACCCTAAAATTGTACCAATGAAAACTGCAGATAGTAACGGAACATATAAGCCCTGGCACAGCTCCTGTGGAGAAAAAATAAAAAAGTTCTGGCGCTCAGAATATAGCGACAGAAATTGTGTATAGCGTTCCAAAAGCGGATAACATCCGGCACCATTTATCAGTGCGACACCGGCCACATACCTATGAATTATTATTTATTTAACCCATTATTATACCCTCCTATTATGCCCAAATGCACTCCGCACAGCTTACATACGCCCCCACACTATAAACTGAAATACCAGCAAAACTCCAAACCAAACTACTATCAAGCAACATCTGCGCTCCAAAAGCCAAATGGCGCTCCCTCTCTTCTGAGCTCTGCCGTGGGTCCAAACTGCAGTTTATTACCACATATGGGGTATTGCCATAATCGGGAGAAATAGCTTTGCAACTTGTGGGGTGCTTTTTATTCTTTATTCCTTGTAAAAATTAAAAATAAAAAATTTCAGAAAAAAAGTAGATTTTCATTTTCACAGACAAACTACAATAAATATAGAAAAAAAACCTGTGGGGTCAAGATGCTAACTATACCCCTAAATAAATTCTTTGAGGTGTGTAGTTTCTAAAACCATGTCGCTTTTGGGGAGTTTCCACTGTTTTGACACCACAAGACCTCTTCAAACCTGATATCGTGCCTAAAATATATTCTAAAAAAAAAGGAGGCCCCAAAATCCACTAGGTGCTCCTTTGTTTCTGAGGCTGGTGTTTCAGTCCAGTAGCACACTAGGGCCACATGTGGGATATTTCTAAAAACTGCAGAATCTGGCCAATAAATATTGAGTTGCGTTTCTCTGGTAAAACCTGCTGTGTTACAGATTTTTTTTTTATTACAAATAAATTTCGGCAAAAAAAATGACATTTGTAAATTTCACTTCTACTTTGCTTTAATTCCTGTGAGAAGCCTAAATGGTTAATACACTTTCTGAATGCTGTTTTGAATACTTTGAGGGGTGCAGTTTTTAAAATGGGGTGATTTATGGGGTCTATCTAGTACATAAGGCCCTCAAAGCCACTTCAGAACTGAACGGGTCCTTGAAAAATAGACTTTTGAAATTTTCTTGAAAATGTCAGAAATTGCTGCTAAAGTTCTAAGCCTTGTAATGTACTAGAAAAATTAAATAATGTTCAAAAAACTATGCAAATATAAAGTAGACATATGGGGGATGTTAATTAGCAACAATTTTGTGTGGTATTTGTAAAGGATCTGCGAGGCACAGCTTCGGAGTTAACGCCCATAGATAATCAGTCTGCACCTGCTTCTATGTCTGTGAGACTGACTCCATCTTCCACCACTCAGGGTGGCAGGCTTAGGAGTGGGAGAACCTATCACAGCCTGGCCAGACGGAGCTAGCTCCCGCCCTCTGTCTATTTATACCTGCCTTTCCTGTTCCTCCTTTGCTTGTGATTCTTCTCGTTTGGTTTCCTGGCCCTGCTGCAGCTTCTTGTACCATTGTCCTTGCTTCATATTGATCCCGGCTTGCTGACTACTCTCCTGCTCTGCGTTTGGTACCTCGTACACTCCTGGTTTGACTCGGCTTGTTTACTACTCTTCTGCTCTGCGTTTGGCACCTCGTACTCTCCTGGTTTGACTCGGCTTGTTCACTTCTCTTGTTGCTCACGGTGTTGCCGTGGGCAACTGCCCCTTTCTCCCCCTTGCTCTGTGTACCCTTGTCTGTTTGTCTGTCGTGCACTTATTGAGTGTAGGGACCGTCGCCCAGTTGTACCCCGTCGCCTAGGGCGGGTCGTTGCAAGTAGGCAGGGACTGAGTGGTGGGTAGATTAGGGCTCACTTGTCTGTCTCCCCACCCCCGTCATTACAGTATTACTATCTGTTTTACAAGTAGATACATTAAAATTTAGAAAAATCTTAATTTTTGGACATTTTCTTTAAATTTTAGTGTTTTTCACAAATAAGCAATGAATTTATTGACCAAATTTTTCTACTAACATAAAGTACAATATGTCACGAGAAAACAATCTCAGAATCGCTTGGATAGGCAAAAGCACTCCAGAGTTATTACCACATAAAATGACACAGATTTCAAAAAAATGGGGCTGGTCCCCAAGGGCCAAAATAGCATTGGTCCTGAAAGGGTTAAACGCATCCTTTATTTCTCAAAGTTACTGTATTTGTGCCTTTTTTTGCACATTTTACTCCAAAATAGTGTCCTATTTGCTTTGTGAACTGTTAATTATTTGTGCCAGAATTTGGAGCCATTTGCGCCATGCATGTCAGTTTGTACAAGTGGAGTGAAAAGAGGGCATGGCTTACTGCTTGGCCAAAATGTAGACACATTTAAAAATCTCAAAAAAAATTGCAAATAAGAAAAAAAGTTGCATCTTTAACTCCATTAAGGCCCTAGCAGCGATGAATGTTGTGACAGATTTATCAAAGGAGGAAAATGCAGTCATAAATATGTTGAAACATATATCAGTAAAGTAACTTTAAAATAGAAATTGGCTAAATCGACGCAATTTTTAATGGAAAAAAGTTGTAGAATATGTGTCGGGCCCCAGATGGCCCGTCCCTTCCACTAAGTCCCGCCCGCTTTTTAAATGTGCCATGAGCAGCGTAAAGCCATCAAAAGTCACAAATTGCGAATTTTGATGCATTTGAGACTTTTCTACACCAGAAAACTGCCGTAGAAAAGTTGAGAAATTTCCCTTATAAGGTTTTAAAACATAAAGATCTAGCAAACAGAGAGTGAATGAAACTACTATGGGTACATAATCCATCAGAGAGGAGGGTTTGAATGACATAGTAATGTGATTGGCATGATAAAACAGCATGAAGAAAAATATTGACTACAATAACATGGTTGCTTATAACATTATTAATATATCACATGCCCCATAGCTGCCCCCATACAGTATAATGCTCCATAGCTGCCCTACACACAGTATAATGAACCCTATCGTGCCTCCCAAACAGTATAATTCCCCATAGTGCCCCTCACATAGTATAATGCCCCATAGCTGCCCCCCACACAGTATAATGCCCCCATATTGCCACCACACAGTATAATGCCCCCATAGTTTCCCCTATAGAGTATAATGCCACATAGCTGCCCCCACACAGTATTATGCTTTATAGCTGACCCATACAGTATAATGCCCCCATAGCTGCCCCCATACAGTATAATGCGTGCATAGTCGCCCCCATACAGTATAATGTCCCATAGCTGTCCCCACACAGTATAAGCTACCTATATACAGTAATGCCCCATAGCTGCCCCCACACAGTACAATATTCCATAACTGTTCCATACCCAGTCTAATGCCCCCATAGTGCCAAATAAAAAAATACACATTCACATATCCTCGTTCCCACGGCAAGTAGAGGAGAACCCTCTGTTCCTCCGGTCTGTACTCTGCGTGGCTTGGCGCAGACAGGCGCGATGACATCACTGCATCGTGCCTGTCTGCACCGAGTCGCTCACAGCCGGCGTTACATAGTAAATGGTGGAGCAGGGAGCTGATGGCTCCCTGCTCAACCATTGGATTCAACTGTATCTACGACCTGAGGAAGCAGATACAGTTGAAACCGGGACATACCACCGGCCGCCCGGGACAGCGGCACACCGCCTGGAATCTGGGACGGATCCGGGGTGGTTGGGAGGTATGTATAAAAATAAAAGAAGTTGTTTTTTGTGCAGTATTCTGGAAAAAAAACTACAGAAGCCTGAAAGGCCTTAACAATAGTAAAGAACATTTGAAAACATTACAGGAATTATATTGCTGGAATTATATACGGAAAATGGTTATATCCTATAAATGATTACCTCTAAATAAAATAACGCTGCAGCATTATTTTGAAACTTACAAAAGTCAGAGAACAGATTCTTGTAAACAGGATTCTTCAAGAATAATGTGGAAAAAACTATGATAAGTAGAGGTTCTACTGATATATATGGGAAGGACTTTCATAAGAGTGGATGAACGTTAAATGATGAATTGGTAGGTGAGCACATTTACATGTGAATTTAACTTAGTTGGACTCAAAGGGACTACCTTAGAGGAGCGCCACCTCGTATTTTTTTTTAATGTACTATAAGGGAATTTTCACAAGGCTTATTTTAAGGCATATTTCGAAATGGAAAATGGTCATATCCCATTCACATCCCTGCAAACAGATTCCCATTGCTTTTCAATGGAAAATACACTGTGTAGTTCAAATGAGGCATATTTTTACGCTGCTAAATTAAAAAAATGCCTTGTAAAAATATGCCTTGTAAAAAAACATGTGACGTCACCTCTTGAAACATTTTACAAGCTGAATTTTTATTGATACTACAAAATATGCTTCAAAATACGCTTTAAAAATGCTTTGAAAATCAGCTCTAAAAATGCCTGGATTCAGAGGCAATTTTTGTTTTTTAAATCAGCTTCGTATTTTTCTGCCTCAAACATTAGCCGTGTGAACATACCTTAAATATCGAAACTAAAGAAGAGACAACGCGTGGGTTCCTACAGTATGTTAGAATCTGCTGAAAGCTCCTATCCTTTAATAGGAAACACAGAACAAGGTATTGAGGCACTAAATCAAATAGAGAAAGTGCCTGGGACTGTATGTGATAGGGGGATGGAAGGGGGGAAAAAAAGTGCGGGAAAAAATCAGGAGCAGGGATTGGTGGGACAAGGGGATAGAGGAGGGGTTAGGAGCAGATAAATAGTTGAGGTCAAGGGCAGTTCACTATCTTACCTGCTGGAGCTGCAAACGTCAGACGTCTGGTCCTGTGAGAGATCTTCCTCTGCGGTCCAGGGCGTTTTCCGGAGTACAGATGGCGGATTAGCTGATGAGGCAGGTGGCACAGCGGGTTGCCACGGAGGGTACAAGCTGGCTGGAGGTGTTCCTGGCAGAGGATCGCAGGCAAAAGGTGTTACCTGCGGCGGTCGTCGGTGTCAGCAGCGGTGGAGTCCCGTCGGCGTCGGCAGTTAGAGGTAGGCCGCGCCGGGTTTCTCGGCCTCCTCCCCGTTTGAGCCCCAGTCCACCTTCAGCCACCCAGAGGCGGGCCGGCACCGTTCGCTCTTCAGGAGCGGGACGGAGGCGCCGTCGCCTGCTCTCCCCTTCACCCGGTCCCGACGTCGTGCCACCCACTCCCCTGGCTGGGGGAGCTTCTGCAGTTCTCCCCATCCGGGCTGCAGGCAGTGCAAGGCCGCAAGCAGCCGCAGAAGCCGGGGCCGTGATTAGTGCACCGCTGGTTCTTCTTCCCGGCCCGACAGCTTTTTCCCTCTCACAGCAGGCCGTGGTTGAGAGGGGAGCTGGAGGGGGCGGTCTCAGGAGAGCAGAGACGCAGGCCTCAGGCACCAGCAGGTTAGGTGTGCAGTTGCTGCCACCTGCTGGTGGTTCTGAAAGTGACACAGAGCTGGGGAGAGAGCTGGTGAGTGGCCTGTTTTTACCAGGCACAGGCACTGTGAATGAGAGGAGTGCGCTGGGTGGATTGTCGTGCGGTAGCAGTGATCTGTTGCCGTGCAGGCAGTCTGCGGAGCAACGTGATTTGCCAGTTTCTCTTTCGGAGTTTTCTCTTCCAGGTGCGGTGTCGGCGAGACGCAGACGGCGAAGGAGACGGCATGGAAGAGGACATCGTCGTGGTGGTCACGGGCGTCCACGCCATCAGGTTGAGAGACGTCGCCGTTCCCGGAGTAGGAGTGTGTCTTCCAGTACAGCATCTTCTTCGCCGTCCCAGTCGTCGTCGGGAGCTAGTACACCCAGCCGCACGGGAAGGAGATACACGAGGAGTCATCGGCGGGAGCACAGGGATCGTCATTCGTCTTCGCTGGTTCCAGTTCCAGAAGTCGCCTCAGCCTGTCCACCTGGTGGGGATCTGTCTGTGGTTCCGGTATCTGGGAGAGTTGATGCACCCTCGGAAGTGACGAGGACGCCCTTCTCCGGTGAGTCTCCATGTGGGAACGCATGGCTACCTAAGTGTGATTTATCTGCTATTGATTTAGTTTCGGCATTAAAAAGCTTGTTGGATGGTTTGGGTACAAAAGGCGGAGCTTCGGTTCCGTTGGTTTTGCCAGGGGGGGCTGAGCCTCCGCCTGAGCGGGTGGCCAGTATGTCTGGCTTGGCATTCCGTGATTCGCTGTTTTGTGGTGTTGCTCCTTTAGGTACTCACCTGTCTGCTGAGATCAAGGACAAGATATGGACACATGACTTTGTGGATGTTTGGTCCTTGGTGTCGGTCGATCATGTGACGATAGATAAGGAGCGTGTTTTCGAAAGAGGTTCGGAGAAAAAGGTAAAAGTCGCGAAAACTTTTGGCAATTGGCTCCAGGGTTTTTCTACCTTGGCTCATGTCATCTGTCAACGTTTTCCGGAAAAAGGGGCCGAGCTGTTTGTGTATGTAGACACTATATTCAGTGCCCACAAATTGCACGGAGGTGCAGCTTGGTGGAGATATGACGAGGAATTTCGCCGTCGGTTGGCGATGACGCCTGACATTGGTTGGGCGTCGAAGGCGACGGATGTGTGGTTACAGCTAATTTTGGCTCAACAGCAGGCTCGGCCCTTTCAGGCAGGAGTCGCAGTTTCGGGTTCAGCACCCGGGATTGCGGCGCAGCGCCCAACAGGAGCATGTTGGCTCTACAATGAGGGACATTGCAGGTTCTATTCTTCCTGCAAGTTTCGTCATGAGTGCTCCATCTGCGGGGGTGCCCATTCCGCGCTTCGCTGTTTCCGACGGGCAAAACAACCTTCCAAGGTGGGTCCTGCCGGTGCAGCGGAGAACTCCGGTGAGCGCTCTCGCGATGGAACCGTGGCTCGCCAGGTATCCCAAGAGACAGGAAGCAGACTTGTTAGGTCGGGGCTTCAGTGAAGGTTTTTTCGTTCCGCATGTTTTTTCTTCGGTTTTGATGTTGTCAGATAATTTAAAATCGGTGAAAGAAAACATGTGTTTGGCACGGGAAAAAGTGCTGAATGAGGTGTCTTTAGGCAGGATGGCGGGCCCCTTTGGGGAGCCACCTTATACGAATTTACGGGTTTCTCCTCTTGGCTTGGTCCCCAAAAAGGAACCGGGGAAGTTTAGGTTGATTCATCACCTTTCCTTCCCTCGTGGGGATTCGGTCAACGATGGGATTTCCAGAGATGAGGCTGCAGTGTCTTACACGTCTTTTGATGTGGCTGTGCGGTTGGTACGGGAGGCAGGCGTAGGTGCCTTGCTTGCTAAATCGGACATAGAGTCAGCTTTTCGTTTGTTGCCTGTGGATCCTGCCTGTTTCCATTTGTTGGGATGTCGGTTAGATGAGCAGTTTTTTGTAGACATGTGTTTGCCTATGGGTTGTGCCATCTCATGTTACTATTTTGAAGTTTTTGGTTCCTTTCTGGAATGGACGGTTCGTTTCAAGACAGGTATTTCTTCAGCCATTCATTATCTAGACGACTTTTTATTTGTAGGTCCAAGTGATTCAGGAATATGTGGTTATTTGCTGAAAACCTTTCGAGTTTTAATGTCCGAATTTGGTGTCCCGATAGCAGAAGAGAAGACGGTTGGTCCGGCTACGATTTTGTCGTTTCTGGGTATTGAAATTGATACGCAAGAGATGGTTTTCAAATTACCTGACGACAAGCTTGCGCGTCTGCTTTGTACCATTGACGAATTTGTTTTATCAAAAAAGGTTACCCTGAAGCATCTTCAGTCACTGTTAGGGTTGCTGGTTTTTGCTTGCAGGATCGTTCCCATGGGTCGCGTTTTCTCTAGACGCCTATCATTGGCGACTAGGGGTATTTCGCGCTCAAATAATTTCATTCGTGTCACTAGGCAAATGAAAGATGATTTGCGCGTGTGGCAGACTTTTTTGCGATCTTTTAATGGTAGGGCGATTTGTCAGTCGGAGGAGGTTTCCAGTTTTGAGTTACAGCTGTTTACGGATGCTGCTGGCAGTGTCGGTTGCGGTGCGGTTTTTGGAGCGGAGTGGTGTTTTGCACGTTGGCCTGTGGGCTGGAGTAGTATGGGTCTGACATTGAATTTGACACTTTTAGAACTCTTTCCCATTGTGGTTGCAGTGGAGTTGTGGGGTTTAAAGATGTTGAATAGTCGCATACGTTTTTGGACGGACAATATGGCAGTGGTGCAGGCTGTTAACAATTTGTCTTCTGGATCATTGCCGGTTTTGGCGTTACTTAGGCATCTAGTTCTACGTTGCATGCAATGTAACATTTGGTTTCGGGCTACACATGTGCCGGGTGTTGAGAATAAAATCGCAGATGCCTTATCTCGTTTGCAGATGGGGGTTTTTCGGGAGCTTCACCCGGGAGCACGGCTGGAAGGGGAGCGTTGCCCGAATCACTTATGGGCCCTGGTCGAGGGGAACTTGCCCGGCTAGTTCAAGGTTCTGTGGTACCAGGTACATGGCGGAGCCATAATAAGTTTTGGGCGGAGTGGTTGGAATTATCTGGCGGGGTTTTTCCTACAAATGATGAGCGGCATTATGAGGTTACGTTGGAGTATTTGTCTCGGATGCGTACTAATGGTTCTTCGGTGTACACGGTTTCAAAAGGTTTGACTGGTATTGCGTTTATGTTGAAGTTGTGGGGTTGTACGGATGTGACGAAAATGTTTGTTATTAGACAGGCATTGAAGGGGTGGAAGAAGGAGCATATTGTGAAGGATGCTAGGAGGCCTATTACATATGCTTTATTACTAAGGATGCTGATGGTTGTTCCGGCTGTTTGCTTTGATCCTTATGAGTCTGTTTTGCTGCGTACTGCTTTTTCTTTGGCCTTTTTCGCAGCATTGCGGGTGAGCGAATTGGTGTCACCGAGCGCAAAGCGGTTTGGGGGTCTTCTGTTTGCGGATGTTTTATTGGAGGAAAAAGTGGTCCGGGTATGTGTGAGACGGTCCAAGACTGATCAGATGGGCGTTGGTGTTTGGTTGTGTGTGAATTCATTGGGTGGTGAATTCTGTCCAGTTCGTTTGGGGCGTGAGTTTTTGTCTTTTCGAGCTGATGGGGTTCCTTTCTTGGTACATTCTAATTCTTTGCCGCTTACTCGATTTCAATTTGGAGCCGTTCTTAAGTCTTGTTTGGAGCATTTGGGCGTGGATCCTGCTGAGTTTGGGACTCATTCGTTTAGAATAGGGGCAGCCACGGAGGCTAATGCTTTAGGTATGGGGGAGGAAGATATTAAACGTCTGGGTAGGTGGAGTTCAACTTGTTATAGGTCCTATGTGCGTCCGGATCTGGTGTTGTTTTGATTTTCCTTGTCATTTCAGAACATCGGCCGGAAGTATGGATAGTTGGCCATTCTTTTATTTTCTGGGCAGCTCGTCGGGCTGAATATCGGCCTTTAGGCCTCAGTCTTGGGGTGTCATCGGCCGAGGTGCACTGGAAAGGTATCAGAGGGCTGAGGTGGGTTCAGCTGTTGCCGTTAATAGTTGAAGTTAGTCGGGAATGCCGTGGTCCAATTGTGCTTGTTATACATGTTGGGGGAAATGATTTGGGAAATGTGAAATTGTCGGAGTTGTTGTCCCTTATCAAGGCTGATTTAGGTCATTTCAAACAGCTTTTTTCTGATGGTGTGATTGTCTGGTCTGAGGTGATTGCACAAACTCATTGGCGAGGAGCTAGAAGTGCTGTGGCCATCAAGCGGTCAAGACGGCTGTTGAATGTTCGTATTTCCAGGTTTGTTCGTACCATTGGGGGGGTAGCAATTCGTCATTTGATGTTGGAAGGTGACAATGGGGACTTATTGTTATCTGACGGCGTTCATTTAAATGACATTGGGATCGACATCATGCTGTCGGGTCTGCAAGATGGAGTGGAGGCTGGTTTGGCATTGTGTGGTGGGGGTGGTCGGAGTACCGCGTAGGTGTTCGCGGTATCCTCCTTGGCGGAGATAGGCTCTGAAGAGTAAAATCCGGAGAAGAACCTACATGCGCGCCGCTTCACAGTGGGCGGCATCACAGGAGATGTGAATAAATTAAGTGGTTACTTCAGGGCCATGTGATACAAAAATGTTTGGTTGTGTTAAATAAAGCTGTGGCCATTCCCACATTCTCCAAGAAACAGGTTTCGTTGCTTTATTGGTGTATTAAATGGGGTAATGATGCATCAGCGACACTTAATATGGGGATAACATTAGTACATGCAGTCTTGAGGCACTAAATCAAATAGAGAAAGTGCCTGGGACTGTATGTGATAGGGGGATGGAAGGGGGGAAAAAAAGTGCGGGAAAAAATCAGGAGCAGGGATTGGTGGGACAAGGGGATAGAGGAGGGGTTAGGAGCAGATAAATAGTTGAGGTCAAGGGCAGTTCACTATCTTACCTGCTGGAGCTGCAAACGTCCCTCCCGCCCTCCCTCTTTGGGAAAATTTGGGTGTGTAGTTATGGTGTTTTCTCTGTCTTTTAATTTCTTTGCTTTTCTATGCCATGTCTATTATGGCTCGTCAGTTGCTTTCTTTTTCTTTGCGTAGGCGTGTTTCTGTGGTTTTTCTTTGTTTTTCAGATGTCACAGCAGGCGGAGATAGGCTCTGAAGAGTAAAATCCGGAGAAGAACCTACATGCGCGCCGCTTCACAGTGGGCGGCATCACAGGAGATGTGAATAAATTAAGTGGTTACTTCAGGGCCATGTGATACAAAAATGTTTGGTTGTGTTAAATAAAGCTGTGGCCATTCCCACATTCTCCAAGAAACAGGTTTCGTTGCTTTATTGGTGTATTAAATGGGGTAATGATGCATCAGCGACACTTAAAGGAACAGTGTCATGGCAAATAATTTTTTTTATATGTTAAAGATGTTAGTGCTTTAATAAAAACGTTTTTATTCATTTGTGTGTTTGTGTTTTACTTTTTCTTATTTTTACACTTTTTCTTCCCTATGGGGGCTGCCATTTTTTGTTCCATTTCTGTGTGTGTCGATTAACGACACACACAGACATGGAGTACGGCAGCCACAGTCCCATAGGGACTGTGAACGGCTCCCGTCCCATTCACGTCCGTGTACGGCGTCTGTGTGGGAACTGCGCATGCGCCGCTCCCACACAGTCCTATTCGAAATTGGCGCCGTCCGGCGCCATTTTCCTGTGGACCGGAAGTCGCGGCCGGACTGTAATATTACTACTTCCGGTCGCGGCTTCCGGACTTGTGCACATGGAACAGCGGCAGCAAACGGAGCGGACGGGCCAGAGGGAGCCGCGGCGGCAGGAGCAGGTAAGAGATTTCAATGTATGTTAGTGTTTGTGTGTGTTTACTACTATATGTAAACCTACTACACTGTGGGTTACCTCAAAAAATGGCGACACGCAGTGTAGCAGGTTAAACCTTTCAAACCCCTCGTTTATCCCGGCACTAGCCAGGATAAAGGAGGGGGGGATGCTGAGAGCTCACTAGAGCGAGGGCTTTTAACCCAATGTTGCAATGCTGCAATTTTGGGAACAGCCCCATCTAGTGGCCAAAAATGGGTAGTATTATAAACTAGAAATAATTTATAATATTACATGGCTCGTGCCCAAAAAAAAAAAAAAAATTTGAACAATGTTTAATCACCCACACACTAAATGTTTAATTTTTAAAAAAAAAACATGTTTTTAGGGCAACACCATGCCTTTAATATGGGGATAACATTAGTACATGCAGTCCCAGACAGGAGTCTTGTAGACAGATCCTGCAAGCTTTCACTTCTTTAGAGGTGGCGTTGAGCAGGGTAGAGGGGGGGGGGTTCTTTAACCAAGTATATTAAGAAAGATTTCATTTGGTAAGCCCAGTAAACTATATATATTTATGTGTATAACTATAGACACATTCAAAGTGAACTGTCAATTCTAATTGATAGATTATATTATAATACCCAAAGCGGGGAAAAAAACAGGCAACATTTATTAGTGATTCCTTAGCTTGGAAAAAAAAATCTATAACAAAGACGGATGCAGTAGATTTACATTGAACACATCATTCAGATTAATGTATAGAAATCTCTGTTTTGCTTTTGTGTATTCCGATACAAATCAGTGAAAGCCACTGAGGGGATTAAAGAAAAAATTTGTTTTAGATAAGCTGCAGATTGATCTTTTTATTTTTGGGAACTATTTTTCCTTCTTCGCTAATACATTGCCTATACCAGTCATTTAGGTTCATTTCTAATCATATGGGCTAGGAATTCATGAGTTCCACTCTCACAGTAAATGATTTTATTTAAGTACTATGAACAGCCAAATTGACTTTACCTTCTTCTCTTCCTGTAATACGATTACTTCGTGATACCGTGGAATGGATGGCTCATATTTCTTCTTGTCTTCCTTCTTGGAGTTGACATTCTCATAATGCAGTGCACTTTCCCTTTAGAAAGTTCAAAGAAAGATTTATGAGTCTGCAGTTCATATTGAGCAGACATCCAAACAAGTACAGAGAAAGCCTTTCCCCCTCATGTTTACAGTTTCTAATAAGGACCAAATCACTCACTAATGGAGGCGCCTGCACTTACAGTGAAAGATACAGCCACTTAGATCTACTGTAAATGGATCTGGCTAATATTCTATTTGAATGAGACTATCATAGCCATTTAAAGGGGAACTATGCTTACAAAATGGACCTGTTATATCTATAACTGAATGTATGCTGCTGTAATAAAGATTATAGGACTATTCATACTGTGTGGGGGCACTATTGGGGCATTATACCATGTGAGGGCACTATAGGGCTATTATACTGTGTGGAGAGGCACTACGGGAACACTATACTGTATGGAGGCTCTATGAGGGCATGATACTGTGTGGAGGCACAATGGGTGCATTATACTGTGTGAGGGAAAATATGGGGGCATTATACTGTGTGAAGAGGCACTATGGGGAATTAAACTGTGTGCGGGGCAATATGGTGCATTATTTTACTTCTTGCCCACTCATGACATCTTAAACACTGGACCCACCAATGAGTTAAAACGGCCCTGCCCTTAACAATATATTCTGGGGACACAGACAAAATTAATATTGTTGTGGTTATTTCTACAATATGTAAGATCATTCTCAAATGTGCACGAATAAATCCGTCATGTGACAGCCCCCTTAAACTTAGGGCCAGGGGTGGGATCTGGCTGGTTTTTCCAGGTTCTCCCGAACTGGTCGTTAAAATTAAAGATGTTTCGTGGAACCGGAGAGAAGCAAGATCCCAACCCAGTTCCCCTGCACTCAATGTTATCTGAATCCTTATGACACAAACACAATTGAGCAACTTAACTAGAGCTGGAGAAGCAGGGGAAGTATTCCCTGCACCACCATTCGGCGCTTTTACCTGTGATGGAGGTTATTGCGCCACCTGCATCGTTCTGCTGGAGCAGATCTGGTCAGAAGAGACCAGGCCTGCATAGCAGGACAACATGGAAATGGGGACAAGTGGGGACTATGTAATTTTTTTTTTTTTAGTGGGCAGTGTGTGTGTGTGTGGCACTATCTACGGAGGGCACTGTGTGAAGCACTATCTACAAAGGGCACTGTATGTTGCACTGTGTGTGTGGCATGCGGTGCAGCTAGGGGGAGCAGGCAGGGCATGTGAACTGGGCACAGTGGGGTGAGTAGGTAGGAGGGGTGCCGGGCCAGGCGGAGATACAATTAAATACTCCTCCTGGAGCAGAATCCCCCTAAAGTCACTATCCATGTATGGACCGTGACATTAGGGGCTCCTCCTCCCAATCGTCCCGGACGGCCTGGGGTATGACCCGCAGTCAACTGTATCTGTGTCCTCAGGACGCAGATACAGTTGAACCTAATGCTGAAGCTAGGAACAGTCTGCTTTAGCATTAGTTCAGAGCGGAGGAGCAGAAGGAGGTCTTCCGCTCGCCGAGGACTCCCCGGGCACAGCGCTACTTTAAGCACTGTGCCTGGGAAAGCACTTGACATCACTGTTCATATATGGACAGTGACGTCAGTGGCTCCTCTGAAGTGGAATCTCAGTTGCCGACGCTATGGCAGGGGATTCCGCTCCAGGAGTAGCCCCTGACATCTCTGTCCACATATGTACAGTGACATCAGTGACGTCACTGTCCATATATGAGCAGTAGCATCTAGGATCGGAATCCCTGGCTTATGCTCTGGCTGGGGATTACGCTCCTAGAGGGAGTCCAGAAGGCGCTATCTACAGGGGGGAGGCGGTGGCGCTATCTACAGGGACGGTGGTGCTATCTTCAAGGGGGTGTGTCACTATCTACATGGGCACTGTAGCACTATGTAGGGGCACTATCTACAGGGGACACTGGCACTATCCACATGGGTACAGTAGCACTATCTACGTGGGCACAGGCACTAGGGGCATCTAAGTGAGCATAATACTGTATGGGGCATCTAAGGAGGCATTATACTATATGGGGCAGTTATGGGGGCATTATACTGTATGGGGAAGCTATAGGGGCATAATACTGTATGGGGCATCTAAGGAGGCATTATACTATATGGGGCAGTTATGGGGACATTATACTGTATGGGGAAGTCATAGGGGCATTATACTGTATGGGGCAGCTATGGGGGCATTATAGTGTATGGAGCAGCTATAGGGGTTTGCACAGTATGGGGCAGCTGTGGGGCAATCTACTGTATGGAGGCAGCTATAGGGCATTATACTGTATGGGAGCAGCTATGGGTACATTATGCTGTATAGGGGCAGCTTTGGGGGCATTAAGCTCTGAGGGCAGCTATGGGTACATTATGCTGTATAGGGGCAGCTTTGGGGGCATTAAGCTCTGAGGGCATCTATGGGGCATTATACTGTATGGGGCAGCTATGGAGCATTATACTGTATGGGGGCATCTGTGTGGGCTTTATACTGTATGGGTGCATCGATGGGGGCATTATACTGTATGGTGGCAGCTATGGGGGGCATTATACTGTATGGTGGCAGCTAGATGGCATTATACTGTGTGGGGGTAGCTAGAGGGCATTATACTGTGTTTCTATGGGCGCCGCATCGGTTGTCCCTCTTTGTGATACTTTTAAGTTGTGAGGTATGGAGGAATCCCTGGCCAAAGCTCTTCCCGAGGATTCCGCTCCCGGAGAAGGGAGCTTCAGTGATGTCAGCGGCTCCTCTAGGGAGCACCAATGGGGCTATGTATAGGGAGGGGGGTGTAGTGCTATTTACAGGAGGGTGTGTGGCACTATCTACAGGTGGAGTATGTGTGTGACACTATCTACAATGGGGGGAGGGTGGCAATATCTACAAGGGGGGCTGTGTGGCACTATCTTCAGGGGGGCAGGCAGTACTTACAAGAGGATGTGTGTGGCATTATCTACATGGGGGCTTGTGTGGCACTATATCCTGGGGGTGAGTGTAGTAGTATCTACAAGGGGGATGTGGGGCACTATCTACAGGGGGCTATGTGTGGCACTATCTACAAGAGGAGGTGTGCGGCACTATCTACAGGGGGCTGTGTGGCACTATCTTTAAGAGGAGGCTGTTCATTATGTTACAATATTCTCATTAGCCTCAGTTATACAATCTGTTTTAATCAGGCACTGACCTCTTTATTTATTTTCTTTTAATTTATTGTTATGTTAACTCCCTTATATAACTATATCGCTTGTAAAATGTACAAACGGTTTTATGCTCGAGTTACATAAAAAAAAGGTGAAAAAGATTGGTAGAGACAGCAAGCATGGCGAGAAGGAAAGAAATGTTGGGAAAGAATTTTGGGGAAGGGGGGGCCTAGCTGAATCTTTGTCTCGGCTGCTGGAGACCCTAACTAATATTATGGGGCACTGTGTGTGTGTGTGTGTGTGTGTGTGTGTGTTGCTTTATTTCAGTGTACAATTGAATTTAAGGACACAGTGTGTGGCGTTACCATATTTTTCAGAAGATAAGGCGCACCTGACCATAAGACGCACCCAGGTCTTAGACAACAGAAAATAGGAAAAAAAATATTTGTTAAAAAATAATTTATTCTGTTTCACCACATTTTGAGAGCCATAAATTTTTTCTATTTTTTTCATCGATTGAGCGGTGTGAGGGCTTATTTTTTGCGGGACGAGCTGTAGTTTTATTGGCACCATTTTTTGGTACATATGATTTTTTTGATCACTTTTTTTTTATTTCATTTTTTAAGCGCGAAGGCGACCCAAAATCTATTTTGATGTTTTATATTTTTAAACTCACCATGCGAGTTAAATAATTGTATAATGTAATAGATCGGACTTTTACGGACGCAGTGAAATTATTTTATTTTTTTACATTGTGCTTGGGGAAAAGTGTGCAAAGGTTTGTTTTTTTTGAACTTTTAATATTTTTTTTTTACACTCCTGAAAATGTATCTAACGTTTTTTTTTTTTACACATTTTATTAGATCACCTAGGGGACTTGAACCAGCGGCCACTTGATTGCATGTGAAGTTACTGAAACAGCGTAACTCCCTAACTCCCATAGTAGTGAATGTCAGTTAATCAAGGGGCCGGGAGAGCACAGAAAGCTGGAGCAGGGTTTAGGGGGCCCTGTTCTAGAGATAGGTGCGGGTCCCAGAGGTGGGACCTGAATCTATCTGACATTTATGACATATCCTGTGGATATGTCATAAATGTCCTTCATAGAAAAACCCCTATAAATGCCGCGGTCGCTATTGACCTTGCCATAAAACATGAATCCCCTATCCACAGGATAGGGGCTACATGTGAGATCGCTGGGGGTCCGACTGCTGGGACCCCCAGCGATAAGGAGAACAGGGGACTGAAAGTTACCCAAAGCGCTACATGAGTAGCCTGAACTTCAGGTTTCTGTGTCCGGCTTATCTGTTTCGCAGCTCCATAGAGATCAATGGAGAGCCGCTCGTGCATGCGCAGAAGAATCCCATTGATCTCTATGAAGCTGCCGGACACAGAAAACGGAAGTCAAAGCTTCTCATACAGTGCTCTTGGTGACTTTCGGTCCCCATTCTCCTTATCGATCACACATGTATCCCCTATCCTGTGGATAGGGGATACATGTGTTTTATGGCACAACCCCTTTAAACTGCCAGGAACAGCGAAATTGCTGTTCCTGGCCGTTAGAGCAGCGTGTCCATAGTAAAACACAGCTGACACCTGCAGTGTATGGAGCGGGTTCAGCACGTGAGCAAGCTCCATACATTATCCCCTGCCATGCTACATGATGTGCCGGCACTTAATGGGTCGGGAAGGGGTTAAGTAATGAAGTGGTCAGGGAGCCCGGCTATGCCGGGTCCCTTGACTGTGGACTATAAGACGGAGAGACTTTTTAGCAAGATTTATTCTTGCTAAAAACTGCATCTTATAGTCCGAAAAATACAGTATATTCAGGGACACAGAGTATGGTGCTATTATATTCAGGGGCATAGTGTGGAAAAGTAATGAGATGAAGAAATCTGAGCAGCAAAGTCTGCAGAAATAAATTGTGGCCAGGAAACGTCATCATGGAGGTCTGGATGGAGAAGAAAAAAGAACAATAACAACAAAAATATGAGAACACGTCACCTGTGAGTCACTGAATTTAAATGTTTATTCTCCTACTGACTGACCAGTACAGTATTCACTCTATGATCTGAAGCGAGATGGTTGGTACTATTCCTTTTTGTGAAGACGCAACTCCCAGCATATCCTGCCCATTGTTCAGGCCATACTGGAAGCTGTAGTTTCATGCGGGACAAACGGATATGGCAGTGGTTAAACTGAATATGCAAATGATCTCTGTACTGAATTGTGCTGGTACTGTATATATGTACGGCTCTTGGTTTTCGTGCTGTATTTAAGCACTAAGCTTAGTTCTGCTGCTGTATTTATGGATTGAGCTTGGTTCTGGTGATGTATTTATGTACTAAGCTTGTTTCTAGTGCTATGTTTATGTACTGAGCTTGGTTCTAGCACAATATCTCTGTATTAAGCTTGGTTCTGGCACCATGTTAATGTACTGGGCTTTGTTCTAGCGCCGTATTTTTGTACTGGGCTTGGTTTTGGTGCTGTATTTATGCACTGAGCTTGGTTCTGGTACTGTATTTATGTACTGAACTTGGTTCTTGTGCTGTATTTATGTGCTGAGCTTGGTTTTGGTGATGCATGTATATATATATATATATATATATGTGTGTGTGTATTAGGCTTTGTTCTGGAACTGTATTTATGTGCGGAGCTTAGTTAACATGCTGTATATATGTACTGATCTTGGTTCTGGTGCTGTATTTATGAACTGAGCTTTGTTCTGGTGCTCTTTTTATATACTGAGTTTAATTCTGGAGCTGTATGTATGTACTGAGCTTGGTTGTGGTGCTGTATGTACTGAGCGAGGTTCTGGCACAATATTTATGCATTAAGCTGGAATCTGATACTGTATATATGTACTGAGTTTGGTTCCGTTACTATATTTATGTACTGAACTTGATTCTGGTGCTGTATTTAGGTACTGAGCTTGGTTCTGTCACTGTATTAATGTACTGAGCTTAGTTAACATGCTGTATATTTGTACTGAACTTTGTTCTGGTGCTGTATTATGTACTGAGTTTTGGTCTGGTGCTGTTTTTATGTACTGAGCTTGGTTCTGGTGTTGTATGTATGTACTGAGTGTGGTTTTGGCATCATATTTATGCATTAAGTTTGAATCTGATACTTTATGTATGTACTGAGCTTGGTGGTTCTGGTGCTGTATTTATGTATTGAGTGTAGCGCCGACGGCCGCGGGTCCCACTCACCCCAGCAGCCGCCAGCCTGATTATCCTCATCGCCAGCGTCTCCCTGCTCAGGGACGCCAGAGCGCTCTGCTCTCTCCTCCTCCGGTCTATGCCCATAGGGTGCACGTGTGCTTGTCCAAGTTATTAAAGGGCCAGCGTGCGCACCAGGAATATTGCTCCCAGCCTATCCCAGCACATCCTGGACTATTTAAAGAACTCTGTCCATAGTGCCTGAGCAAAATAATTTCTAACCCAGTTAGTCTGCGAAGGTTCCGTAGCCTGTTCCCTGAAACCTGTATCCGTGTCCAGTCCAGTATCCCGAGTCCAGTGTGCATGATGAGTCCAGAGTCCGTGATAAGTCCAGTGTCCGTGACCAGTCCTGTATCCGTGTCCAGTCCTATATTCTGAGTCTAATGTCCTTGACCAGTCCTGTATTCGTGTCCAGTCCTGTATCCTGAGTCCAGTGCTCATGACCATTCCTGTATCCATGTCCAGTCCTGTATCCCGAGTCCAGTAACCGTGACAAGTCCAGTGTCCGTGACTAGTCAAGTATCCGTAACCAGTCCAGAGTCCTTGACAAGTCCAGTGTCCATAACCAGTCCTGTATCCAGGTTCCAGTGTCCGTGACCAGTTCTGGTTCCGATAATGCAGCACAAGCCAGCTTCCGATAATCCATCACAAACCTACCTCCAGTAATCTGGCACCACCCTGCCATCAAGGTACCATCTGCCAGTGACAGTCCTTTACTTTTCTGGCCAGCAGCTACTCCATTATGGCAGAGTTGCCAGTGGATCCACATACGCCGGGGACGTTACACTGAGCTTGGTTCTGGAGCTGTATTTATGTACTGAACTAGATTCTGGTATTGTATTTATGTACTGAGCTTGGTTCTAGTGCTGCATGTATGTACTGAGATTGGTTCTGGCACCGTATTTATGCATTAAGCTTGAAACTGATACTGTTTATATGTACTGAGCTTGGTTCTGGTGTTGTATTTATGTACTGAACCTTGTTCTGGTGCTGTATTTATGTACTGAGCTTTGTTCAGGCACTGTATACATGTACTGAACTTGGTTCTGCTGGTGTTTGTATGTACTGAGCGTGGTTCTGTCACTGTTTTTTTTAATTAAGCTTGAGACTGATACTGTGTACACTAAACTTTTGTATTTGGGGTTGTGGCAAACAGCCAAACTATTCTCAATCCTTTTCACAGTGCAAAGCCTAACTAAATGGGCTGAGCATGTTAAGCACACTTATCGTACTGAATGTGCACATAAAGGTCTATATGTAATGGGTGAGTTTAACCCCTTCCCGCCCAATCACATACAGTTACGTAGTCAGCGCTAATGTGTTAGCGCTTTCTCACGTAACTGTACGTGATGGTTATGGAGCTAGGCTCCGATCCTGCCGATTAACCTATTAGATGCAGCGATCAAGCGATCTTTGCATCTAGGTGGTTTCAAGCCTGTCGGCATCCCGGCGTCGCGGTCGCCGGGATGCCGGTGGTTGCTATGGCAACCGGAGGCCTAACAATGGCCTCCTGGTCTGCCAAGGACAGAAGCCTTTTAGGCCACGCCCCTAAAAGGCTTAATATCAGTGCCAAAAAGATGGTGCAGGTCAGAAGCTGAGCCTGCGCCATCATTTGCGGGTGTCAGCTGTACATTACAGCTGACAACGCGCTGTAATGAACAGGACCGGTGCTAGCCTCCGATCCGGCCGATTAACCTCTTAGATGCAGCGATCAAAAGAAGTCGCTGCATCTAGGTGGTTAGATCTCACCCGATGTTTGCTATGGCAATGATCGGCACCCGCTCTATTTGCTATGGCAACCAAAGGCCTAACAATAGCCTCCTGGTCTGCCTAGTACGGAAGCCTATTAGACCCCGCCTATGTAGTTAGTGCAGTGTATTAGAATAGCGATCAGGGCTTCATACCTTCAAGTCCCCTAGTGGTACAAAAAAGAAGTTAAAAGAAAGTTAATAAAAATTTTAAAAAGAGTTTCAAAAGCAATAACTGCCTTTTTTCCCATAGTAAGTCCTTTATTGTAGGAAAACACAGAAAACATTTAAAAAAGTAAACATATTTGGTATCGTCGCGTCCGTATTGACCCAAACTATAAAGATATCATGTTATTTTCCCCGCACGGTGAACACCGTAAAAAAGTAAAATATAAAACTATTCCAAAATCTCTGTTTTTGTTCACTACCCCTCCCAAAACATGGAACAAAAAGTGATCAAAATGTTGCATGGTCCCAAAATTGTACCAATAAAAACTAAAGCCGTCCCTGCAAAGAACAAGCCCTCCCACGCTCTTTTGACAGAAAAATAAAAAACTTATGGCTCTCAGAATATGGTAATACAAAAAAGAAATGATTTTTTTTTAAAAAGTGATTTTATTGTGCAAACGTTGTAAAATATAAAAAAAAATTTATATACATATGGTATCGCCGTAATCGTATCGACCCAGAGAACAAAGCAAATATGTCATTTATAGCACACGGTGAATGCCATAAAAAAAAAAAGAATAAAAAACATTGTCAGAATTGCTTGTTTTTTGGTCACCTTGCTTGCCAAAAAATGTAATAAAAAGTGATAAAAAAAATCGCGTGTACCCCAAAATGGTACAAATGAAAACGACAGATTGTCCTGCAACAAATAAGCCCTCACACAGCTTCAGTGGAGAAAAAATAAAAAAGTTCTGGCTCTCAGAATATGGCGACACAAAATGTGCAGAGCGTTCCAAAAGCGGATAAGATTGGGCGCCATTTATCAGTCCGACACTGGCCACATATCTGCGGATTATTATTTATTTACCCCATTATTATACCCTCTTATTATACCCTGATGTGCTCCGTACAGATTACATATACCCCCACATTATAAACTAAAATACCAGCTAAACTCCAAACAGAACAACTACGAAGCTAAATCTTACCCTCCAAAAGCCAAATGGTGCTCCCTCCCTTCTGAGCCCTGCAGCGTGCCCAAACAGCAGTTTACGTCCACATATATGGCATCGCCATACCCGGGAGAACCCGCTTAACAGTTTATGAGATATTTGCCTGCAGTGGAACAAACTGGGCACAACATATTGTGCACTAAAATGGCATATCAGTGGAAAATTGCAATTCTCACTTTGCACCATCCGCTGAGCGTTCATTTCTAATGAATAAAAAAAAAGTGTGGGGTCAAAATGCTCACTACACCACTTAAAAAATGCCTTGAGGGGTGCGTTTTCCAAAATAGAGGTCACTACTTGGGGGTTTGTTTTACTATTTGACCTTAGAGTCCTGCAATTGTGGGTCAATGCTGTGAAAAACACCAAAATAGACATCAAATGCGCATTGTGCTCTTCAATTCTGAGCCCTGTCATATGTCCAGGCAAATGATAAATGCCTTGAGCGGTGTAGTTTCCAAAATGGGGTCACTTCTCAGGGGTTTCTACTGTACTCTGGAACATCAGGGGCTCTGCAAACGCGACATGACGCACGTACATTAATCCAGCGACATCTGCGCTCTGAAAGCCAAAAGGCGCTCCTTCCATTTTGAGCCATGTGCCCAAACAGCAGTTTAGGGCCACACATGGGGTATTGCCATACTCGGGAGAAATTGAGTAACAAATTGTGTGGAGTTTTTTCTTCTATTACCCCTCGTGAAAATAAAAAAATGAAAGCTAAACCTACATATTTTTGGAAAAAAATAAAATTTTTCATTTTCACTGCCTAATTCTAATAAAATCTATGAAACACCTGTGTGGTCAAAATGCTCACTACACCCCTAGATGAATGCCCTGAGAGGTGTATTTTCCAAAATGGAGTCACTTCTCAGGGGTTTCTACTGTACTGGTACCTCAGGGGCTCTGCAAATGCGACATGACACCTAAAAACCAATCAAGCAAAGTCTGCATGCCAAGTAGAGCAACTGCCATTCTGAGCCCTGCGGTGTGTCCAAACAGAAGTTTATGACCACATGTGGGGTATTGCCGTACTCGGGAGAAATTGCTTTACAAATGTTGGGGTGTTTTATTTTCCTTTATTTCTTGTAAAAATTAGAAAATTCTATGTTTTTTCAGAAAAAAATTCATTTTTACAGACTAATTAAAATAAATTTACCAAAAAAATAGATACTAACTATAGCCCTAGATACATTCCATGAGGGTGTCGTTTCCAAAATCGGGTCACTTTTGGGGGGATTCCACTGTTTTGGCACCACAAGACCTCTTCAAACTTGACATGGTGCTTAACCACTTCCTGACCAGGAGCTTTACCCTCTTCCTTACCAGGCCCATTTTCAAGTTTTAGCCATGTGGCAATTTAAAAGCAAATTGTTGTTCTATTATTTTTCCAACCTACATGTATTTGGTCTTGTTTTTCTCAGACCATATTAGGCTTTCATATTGTGTAACAAATAATAATAGATATACTTTACTTTTTTTTTAAATATGGTAGTAAAAATGGAAAACAAACTGGAAAAAAATGTGAGTATGTGATTTTAGGTAATGCTTTTGACATCTGGTGCATGCCACTGGGTAAATAACACATATTTGGCAACTTCTGCCGACTTTCAACGATACCAAATATGTGCATATTTTATATACCCTGGGCGCAAGGCAGAGCTTACAATGAATAGTGCGCAAACTGGCTTTTGGAGAGCAATTTTCCAAAGCTGGTTTGCTGACACCATATGACCATTACAGATGTTGTGATGTTTCTAATTCACAAAAATTGATGGCCTATCTTTGGGATAGGCCATCAAAATCTGATTGGTCGAGGTATGACACCCCTGCCGATCAGCTGTTTTGAAGGTGCCACAGCACTCGTACGAGCGCTGCTTCCCCTTAATTTCTTTTACTGCTCACACTGTGAATCGCGGCCACAGTTGTAGCAGCGGTTCACAATATTACAGCCTTCTCCCATTTAAGTGAACAGACTGTAATACTGTGAACAGCCGCTACAAGTGTGTCCGCGATTCACAGTGTGAGCAGTAAAGGAAATTAAGGGGAAGCAGCGCTCGTACGAGCGCCGCAGCCCCTTCAAATCAGCTGATCAGTGGGGGTGCCGGGAGTCGGGCCCCCACCGATCAGATATTGATGGCTTATCCTGAGGATAGGCAATCCATTTTTGTGGACTGGAAAACCCCTTTGACACCCCAAAATTACTTTTTTATGGAAATTAGACCCCCTTAAAGTGTTCAGTTTTGAAAATCTGCCGTGTAAAATGTCTGCAGCATGCAGATGAGATTTGCAAGATCTCCTCTACTTGCCTTGTACTGTAATCCGCTGCAGACTTTGCCTGCGCAAATCTGCAGGTAAAATCTGCAGTGAATCCACCATATTTAACGTCACCCTAAGGCCCAGTTCACACCATTTTTGCCGTTGATTTTGATGTGGAAACCGCATCGGAATCAGCGACAAAAAACGACCAAAATAGTTTTTTTTCCAAGGCGCCTGGGAGACCTGAGTGGTCTCTGGATGAAGCTTCGTGATACAGCTGTCTATAGACAGCTGTATCATGGAGCTCCTTACTGTCGTCACGCAAGCGCCGCTGGGAGAAGCAATGTGATCGCTGTCACAGGTTGTCACAACGATCACATGACCGGAGACCACGCTGTGTGTTCTCCAGTTGAAGCTCCGTGATACAGCTGTCTAGAGACAGCTGTATGACACAGCTAAATGCCGCCGGAGACCGGCCGCAAACCTTCTAACTTTGCAGGACGTTCTGGAACGTCCTTGCAGAGTTAATTACGGATGTTTATAGTCAATGTGCGGTCCGCAAGTGGTTAAAATATATTCTAAAAAAAAAGGAGGCACCAAAATCCACTAGGTGCTCCTTTGCTTCTGAGGCCTGTGCATCAGTCCATTAGCACACTAGGGCCACATGTGGGATATTTCTAAAAACTGCAGAATCTGGGCAATACAAATTGAGTTGTATTTCTCTGGTAAAACGTTCTGTGTTACAAAAAAAATGTATTACAGATGAATTTCGGCAAAAAAAAAAATGAAATTTGTAAATTTCACCTCTACTTTGCTTTAATTCCTGTGAAACGCCTGAAGGGTTAAAACACTTTCTGAATGTTGTTTTAAATACTTTGAGGGTGTAGCTTTAAAAATGGGATGTTTTATAAGGTTTTCAAATATATGGGCCCCTCAAAGACTCTTCAGAACTGAACTGGTCCCTGAAAAAATAGCCTTTTGAAATTTTCTTGAAAATGTGAGAAATTGCTGCTAAAGTTCTAAGCCTTGTAACATCCTAGAAAAATGAAAGGACGTTCAAAATACAATGCAAACATAAAGTAGACAAATGGGAAATGTTAATTAGTGACTATTTTGGCTGGGATTACTATCTGTTTTACATAGATACATTTAAATGTAACAAAAAATCTTAATTTTTGTAAATTTTAGTGTTTTCACAAATAAGCAATGAATTTATCATCCACATTTTTCCAGTAACATAAAGTCCAATATGTTACAAGAAAATAATCTCAGAATCGCTTGGATAGGTAAAAACATTCGAAAGTTATTACCACATAAAGTGACACATGTCAGATTTAAAAAATGGGGCTGGTCCTGTAGGCCAAAATTAGCTTGGTCTTGAAGGGGTTAATATAACAATTGTGGCTAGGTAGTTATGCTTTTGTAATTATACATACAAATAGTGTGGCAATCCAGTTAAACATTCTGGACAGGGATCCATACAAGTTTGGAAAGTTTCTAGGATATTATTGATACATACAACAATATTTATTTAGAGTCCACATTAAGGCCTCATGCACACAAACGTATTTTTGCAACTGCAATTTACCCGCAAATCTGCGGGTGACTTGCGGCCCCATTCATTTCAATGGCCCTTTGCACACGACCGTGGTTTCCATGGTCCGTGTATTGCCCGGTAGCCCGGACCGCAAAAAGATAGGACATGTCTTATTACGGCCGCATTTTGCGATCCAGGCTCGTTGAAATTAATGCACACAGTAATGTGCACAACCCATCATTTGCGGGCGGCCGCGGGTGACACTCCGCGGCCGTCCGAGCCGCAAATCACGGCCCGTGCACACCACTACGGTCGTGTGCATGAGGCCTAATATATAGTGTATTTGGAATACTGTATTAGTTTCAGTTGATTATGAGAGTGGTAAAAAATGTCAGTGGCACGACACACTGCAAAACCGCACCCCCCCCCGTCGAGCCACCTATATTCCAGTTGGCAAATTAGAGAATCTGTTGTTAAAATGTTGAATCCCACCCCTCATCTAAGGAAGACAAGCCAATGCCTGCTGTGTGTTATTGACAGGGTTTATTAGCTGAGAAATAAAGAAAGATGCCGTGGGCACAGCCAATTGGCTGATAGGGCAATGCCATTAGATACAGGAAGGGCAAGAGCAGGGGTGCTGTCCAGCAGGTGCAGAAGCAATTTCTGGCTTGTGTTCATCTTTAAAGAGAGTCTGTCATCACAATTTCACCTCCCAAGCCGCTAGTACCATTATATAGGGAAGGACAATAGTTTTTCAAACATTCCTTTACGTCACATATCATGAAAGTGTTTTAGAGGCTAGTGCTGTCCTATTTGGCCTCGGTAGTGGGTCAATATCTTGACCAACTACAATTCGCTTATCGCCCGGGAATGGGGATTGAGGCTCCAGTTATTTATTTATTACATAGGGTATACACGCATCTGGAAGCATAAGGAAATTCAGTTAGAATTACCTTCTTTGTTTTTTCAGTGCATTTACCGCTATTAGACCGTGTCTGTTAAGGGACTAGTTACTGAATTGGGGAATCTATGAAGGTATTGTGAAGTGGGTGTTTGACTAATTGTCCGCTAGGCCACAGTATGTTTGACTAGTGACAACTATGTCAGCAATGCTGCTGAGTAATGTGGGAGCACCGCAGGGTACGGTGCTTGCACCGTTCCTCTTTGTAATATACACCTCTGACTTCCAATATAACTCTGCCACATGCAAAACTATTGTCACGATTCGGTGGTTGTTGGGTGTATTACTAACGGAGATGATCTAGAATATAGGGTGCAAGTGGAAAATGTTTGTGCATGGTCAGCGGGAAATTCACTAATACTGAACGTTAGTAAAACTCAGGAGATGATTATTGATTTGGGCAGAAAGCGTAAAGAAATAAACGAGTTGTGTATCAATGGGCAGAAGGTGTAAATTGTGGAGAACTATAAGTATTTGGGAGTATTTATTGACACTAAATTGGACTGGAAGCTAAATTGCAATATGCTTTATAGGAAGGTCTCGAGTCGTCTGTACATTTTACGCCAACAGAGGTCTTTTAACGTGTGCTCAGAAAGGTTACAAATGTTTTATAATTCGGTGGTGGGGAGTGCAATATTTCTGCTGTGATTTGTTGGTATGGTAATGCGAGGGTCATGGACATTGATAGACTAAACAAGATTGTCAATAGACTAAACAAGATTGTCAAGAAGGCGAGTAATATTATTGGAGGTGCGATTGAACCGGTTAGTGCAGTGGTGCAAAAAAGGATTTTACGGAAATTTGATAGGATTGTTGCTTGTCCTCAACATCCCCTATATAATTATGTTAAATCTCAAAGGAGAGTTCATTTAGTAAACGTTATCTGCAATTAAAGTGCACCAAAGACAGGTATATGAGCTCATTTTTACCTACTGATATATCCTTATTTAACCCCTTCCCCCTGCTTGCATTCTGGGCCCTAATGACCAAGCCATTTTTTAAGTTTTTCCATCTTCACATTCGAAGAGCTATAACTTTTTTATTTTTGCGTCGACATAGCTGTATAAGGTCTTGTTTTTTGCGGGACAAGTTGTACTTTTTAATAGCCCCATTTTGGGGTACATATAATTTATTCATTAACTTTTATTAACTTTTTTTGGGGGGGGATAGAAGAAAACATGAAATTTCACCACTCTTTTCTTGCACCCTAAATCTACGTCGTTTACCGTGTCGTATAAATAACACAATAACTTTATTCAGCGGGTTGTTACGATCGCAACGATACTAAATTTGTATAGATTTTGTATGTTTTACTACTTACACAGTAAAAACACTTTTTTTTTTCAAAATTATTTGTTCTTGTGTCTCCATATTTGAAGAGTCATACCTATTTTATTGTTCCGCCGATGCAGTTGTATGAGGGCTTTTTTTTTTGCATGACGACTTGTAGTTTTTATTGGTACCATTTGAGAGTAGATTCGAGTTTTTGATCACTTTTTATCACATTTTTATCACAGGATTAACAGAAAACAGCAATTTTTCCATTGTTTTTTATTTTATTTTTTACGGCGTTCACCGTGCGGGTTAAATAATGTAACAGCTTCATAGTCGGGGTCGTTACAGATGCGGCGATACCAAATATGTGTAACTTTTTTCTTTATTGTGTTGCTTTTTTTTTTAATAGTAAAGCATTTTGTAAGAGGAAAAAGTGGGTTTTTCATTTTATTTTTTTTTCAAATTTTTTTAATTAACTTTATTCAACTTTTTTTTACTTTTATACTAGTCCCACTAGGGGACTTCACTATGCGATCATCCGATCGCCATTATAATACACTGCAATACTTTTGTATTGCAGTGTATTACTGCCTGTCCGTGTAAAACGGACAGGCATCTGCTAGGACATGCCTCTGGCATATCCTAGCAGGCATTCACTACAGACAGACCTGGGGGCCTTTATTAGGCCCCCGGCTGCCATCGGAGACACAGACACTCGGCAATCTTATCGCCGGGTGTCAGTGAGATGAGAGGGAGCTCCTTCCCTCTCTCCAAAACCACTCAGATGCGGTGCACGCTATTCAGCACCGCATCTGAAGGGTTAAACGGTGAGATTGATACTAATATCGATCTCACCCGGTCGAGCAGGGACGCCCCCAGCCCTCAGCTACCTCTGGCAGCTGAGAGAAGGGAGATTTGACACCTCCCTGCTCTGTTTACTTTATTCTAATGCAGCGCCGTGGAATGGCAGCGCTGTAGAATAAAGCCCACTAATGACCGCCGTGAAAAGGCTTATCGGCGGTCATTAAGGGGTTAATATAGTGATAGTCTAAACTGGTTTTATTTATTGATTACTATTTTTTTTATATTTTTAAGTATTACTGTTACTACTTAATTAATGTAATTTTAGGTATTAACTTTGTTATAAATGTACTATATATGTATTGTTGATGTCTTTCTATGTGGCAAACTGTTTGACTATTATTAATTTCCCTGTTGGGATCAATAAAGTCTTTCTTATCTTATCTTATCTTACCTAGGTTGCCCAAGTCAGCCCTTCGTGAACCACAAAAAAGTGCTTTCATTCCTCCAGGTGGCATATGCAAATGAGCACTGAAGAGTCATGAAATCCAGGAAGTGTCCTGCGCTCTAAGCAGAAACTACAAAGAATGCAGGACAATTCAGTGCTCATTTGCATACGGTGAAATATAAGAACTTTTTTATGGTTCACGATGGGCTGACTTGGGCAACATAGGTATGTTTAAGAATCTATCATCCTTCCCCATATAGAGGTATTATCAGTGTGGGATGTGAAAATGTGCCTTTAAAGATCAACAGAAGCCAGAAATTGCTACTGCACCTGCTGGACAGTGCCCCTTTAATGGGTGCTATTGCCTTATGAGTAGTAAAAGTTTGTTGTTATCACACATGGTATTAAACACAGCGACACATAACAAAAGACAAACATATAAACTAAGCAGATTAACTTTGGTATGATGCTTATTATTTATATCATATAGTTTTGTTTTGAATTTCTTGCTCCGCAATAAATATATTCTTGCTATATGTTATACAGGGAGCATGTTTGTGGTCTGGGCCTCACGTTAGATAAACAGTGCCCGTCTGACCATCTGGCCAACATGACATCACAAGATGTTGTTGTTCTATTTGTATCATATTTGTTAAGGAATTTTGTTTGCGGAATCCACAACAAAATTTCATACCAAAGTACAGTACAATGGAAATGAATGATTTTTCACAAACCCCATTCACATACAGTGGGATTAGCCAGTGGGATCCCATTGATGCCAAATTAAAATCATTTTCTGTAAATCATGTTGAGGCATGCAATGGCCAACCCTAACCCAGATAGCACAATCAAATTTTGTTTGTTAATTAGTCAGACTCAGATTTTATTCTAGATTTTGTTTCTAATTTTAAAAAATTATGTTTTTTTTATATAAAACTCTACAGAAACTTTGCAACATTGCGGCTTCTGACCACTGTTCTATTGCTAAATTCAAACTAACCTTATCTTAAGAGATTTTTTTGGCTTTCACAGCAGTACTCGATCCCTTGGCACCGTTTGGCTTCAATTTCTGGCTCTAGTCCCGTACTACAGTTCTTTTATGAAGGCTATATTATCCATTATGCATTATATGAAAACTGGTTTTGACAGTTCCTATTACAACACTATAGCAGTTAAATGTTAGAATGTAATTCACAATGCAATAAAATCTGCCAGTGCTACAAGCTGGAGCATAAATGTCCATCTAAATGTCTCTTCAGCAAACCAAAGCGCTTTGGATTTGTTATTGTGTTAGTACAATAATAAGTGACACGTAAGAGTTAATAAAAAGCTATGAAAAAATGTCATACTTACTGATCTATGTCATATTCCCCTGGACCAGGTCCATCATGGTTTTCAAATTCAGTGCGCTTCCCTGAATACTTTGCAAAGTGCACACCTCTGTATTTCTCTGTTGCATATGCCTCTGCCTGGAGGAGAAATGGAACCAAAATATGAATCTTATTCTCTGCTTCATGGAACTTTTGCCACGTGCAATAAGAAAAATGTTGAGACAGAATTGCCAAGTTTGCATATAAATAGGAAGAACCCCCTTGGTAAGGCTTTTAAGCCACTGTTCACATTAGCGCTTTTAGTTTTAAATCAGGAGTGCCAGTCAAAAGCAAAAACAGGAATGTCATTAGGACAAAAAAGCTCCCACTAAATCTATTCCAACATAACTTTTATTTTCATGCTCATAACGAAAATGAATGTATTTATTGTATAATGAAATTAAAAACATCAACATCTCTGCATAAGCATTTTTATTTCTCTTTTAGAACTGATACAGTGTCCGCTTGTACATTTAATAGCATATCTTAAAAATGTACCCACTTGATTCGAATATTCTCAGCGTTTATATTTATGTAATAAATAGATCTGCAGTACTATTCCTGCCGTCAAAAATATTGAAAGCCCAACTGAAACCTGATGTATTTATTACAAGTCAAAGGTGTTTGTTAAGATTTATCGAGATTTGTATGAAAATGGATCCGATATAGCAGGCATGACTCTGCCATGAGGCCATGACACTAATGTGAACAGAGCCTTGAATTCAAAAATGTAGATTATCTATAGAGGAAACATATTTATTTATTTGTTTGGCGTAATCTGTTTACTTGAAGAGATTAAATTTTGTAACAGCAGATATGCTCTGCTTCAATAAAGCCGAGTTTACACTGGGTTTTTCTGGTCCTTTTTTAAACTTTTAAGCGTTTCTACATGCATTTTAGTGGCATTTTTAAAATATTGTCTTTTTGTACATGCATTTTTAATGCAATTAATAAAAATGTAGTGAAATCTACAGAGCAAAACCCAATAATAAAGACACACTCAGAGAAAAAAAGGTACAAATAATTCAAAAAAGCCACTAAGCGAAACGCCATGTAGGGATATTCATATAGACTGATAGCAAGCATCTGGCAAATGCTAAAAAGGCAGTAAAAAATGCACCTAATTGCTGTGTGTCAATCACACATTGACTATTTACAGTGAAGATTTTATGATAGTCCTTAGTTCTACAGGACTTACTTCACTAATATACAAGTTTTTTTTAAAGGATCCCTCTATAAACCTATAAACTGAAGATTGGAAAAAGTCAGTACATAAAGTACTCATACAAATTTGCCACTAAGAGCGGCCACAGAATTGCTACATAGACAAGCCAGCATCTAAAGGGTATGTTCACACGGCCTATTTACGGACGTAAATCGGCCGTTTTTGCCCCGAATTACGCCCGAAAATAGCGCCTCAATAGCGCTGACAAACATCTGCCCATTGAAAGCAATGGGCAGACGTTTGTCTGTTCACACGAGGCGTATATTTACGCGCCGCTGTCAAATGACGGCGCGTAAATAGACGCCCGCGTCAAAGAAGTGACCTGTCACTTCTTTGGCCGTAATTGGAGCCGCTATTCATTGACTCCAATGAATAGCAGCGCTAATTACGCCCGTAATTGACGCGGCGTTCAAGCGCCTGCACATGCCGGTACGGCTGAAATTACGGGGATGTTTTCAGGCTGAAACATCCCCGTAATTTCAGCCGTTACGGACCCCCGCCGTGTGAACATACCCAAAGGGTATGTTCACACGGCGGGGGTCCGTAACGGCTGAATTTACGGGGATGTTTCAGCCTGAAAACATCCCCGTAATTTCAGCCGTACCGGCATGTGCAGGCGCTTGAACGCCGCGTCCATTACGGCCGTAATTAGCGCTGCTATTCATTGGAGTCAATGAATAGCGGCTCCAATTACGGCCAAAGAAGTGACAGGTCACTTCTTTGACGCGGGCGTCTATTTGCGCGCCGTCATTTGACAGCGGCGCGTAAATATACGCCTCGTGTGAACAGACAAACGTCTGCCCATTGCTTTCAATGGGCAGATGTTTGTCAGCGCTATTGAGGCGCTATTTTCAGACGTAATTCGGGGGAAAAACGCCCGATTTACGTCCGTAAATATGCCGTGTGAACATACCCAAATAGTTATATGGAATAAGGCTTGAACTCTGAAACCCCATCCACTTTTCCTATTTGTATGTTTCAGAAATAGTGGCTCCAATGGCTTCTTAAATGTGGTATAAAAACACTGTAAATAATATTTACTTCTTTACAAAACTGTAGGCATCTCTGTAGGTGTTTTTCATGTGCTTTTAAACACTAAAAAAACACTGTATGAAACCGGCCTTAAATAAAAAAGGAACTAAAAACGCCATTTATAACTGCACCAAATGCTGCACCTAAGGTCACACAGGCAGTTGCTAATTTATTCTGGTTGAGTTTTTGTTTTTCATAAACTCAATTTTCAGAATTGTAACAGAAAAAAAGAAAGAAACTAATGATATGCAGGCACTTGGGTTAAATGGCAATTCCTGAGAAGTGACTCCATAGATAGAACACAATTTTCCTAGATGAGAAGATATAATCGGTAGAGAGGCAATTGAAAGGACCCAATATGGCCCGAATAAATATAGAGCATAGAAAAGAAGACTAAACACGGCAATAAAGAGCGAGAACAGCACAAGAAAAAAAGAGAAAGGGGAGAGGAGGGGGTTTGGAAGTGGAGTACATCCAGGCCAGATTAGGAGTCAATGTATACCAACTCAGGTAGAACTTCCAAGCCAACCCTGCCAGGCCTAACAGACCAAGTCATGAAAGCCAGCGTGCAAGGTGTGCACTCTCCCATATGGTGAACTAACAAAACTAGGTAATATAGAAACTATCCACACAATCAGACCGAACATTGAATTTTGTGTCGAATTTTGGGCATCAGTGCACAAGAAAACAATAGAAAAGGTTAAGTTGGTTCAAAGAACGGCAACTAAAGTAATCCATGGAATTGATTCACTACAGTACCCAGAAAGACTATCAAAATTAGGTTTATTTAGTTTAGAAAAAAAAAAGCTGAGGGTTGACCTAATAACTATGTATAAATATATATCAAAGGTCACTACAGTGATATCGCTCACTCCTGATCTATTAATACCCAGGACTGTAATTATAACAAAAGGGCAACCTCTACGTCTAACGGAAAGAAGGTTTCTACATCAAAGGGGATTCTTTACAGTAAGAGCAGTGAGACTATTAAACTCTCTACCAGAGGAAGTTGTTATGGTGAATTCACTGAAAGAGTTCAATGCCTTTCTTGAGTGTAATAATGTTACAAGTTATAGTTACTAGATTACTGAAGATGGGTCATTGATCCAGGGATTTATTCTGATTGCTGATATTTGGAGTCGGGAAGGAATTGTTCCCCTTAGTTGAGGAAAATTGGCTTTTTCCTTAAGAGGGTTTTTGCCTTCTTCTGGATCAACATTACAGGGTAATTGTAACGTCTGTGGGCACTGACCACGAACTCCTTCCATCAAGTTGATGCCCTTCTCTCAAAAGATGTCTGCACATACAGCCGTCCTGCTCCACAGTGACCACCAGGGTGTGCTAACGAGCTCAGTCCAGACTTGAGAAGCCAGAGCGCACGCATGTTGGTAGTTGAGCTGATTGCTTCAGAGCACCCTGGGCTATAAGAAGGTCCCAGCCCCATCCTCCCACGCCAGAGCTTTGTTGTGTATTCCTAGTCTGTCTATGTGATGGCCTCCTAGTGTGTTACCTGTACGTGTACCTGTTCCTGTACCTGTTCCTGTTCCTAGCATTCCATACCTTCCTGGTCGAGCACTGTGCTGTGCCAAAGTTGTGTCGTGCTGTATCCACGTCTGACATGCTTCACCTCGCCTGACACCTGCCTGCTGCCTAGTCCCAGCCGAGCCTGCCCTGCTGCTGTCTGAGCTGCCACAGGTACCTATACGAACTATAGACTTTCACCTACGCCCTGTTGGCCAACTGCCTTACCGCCAAGGTGGTACGGCCCAGTGGGTCCACAGAACCTTCGTGACAGTAAGCTCAGGCCATTGACCCTGCTGGTCGATCCAAGACCATGACTACGTCACAGGAGATGCGGGCGGATAAGCTGGACCTCCGATCTCAACAGGACCAACTAATCCAGGCTTTGAACATTCTCGTACGTCAGCAGGAGGCACGAGCTGCCGTTCCTCCTATTACACCTCCGGGCAGTGTTGATCCTCAACTACACATCCTGGCAATGTCGACCCGCGTATTTCTTTGCCACTTCCGGACCGCTATGATGGAGATGCAGGTTCCTGTCGTGGATTTTTGAACCAGTGCCAGATCCATTTCAGCCTGTGTTCCAGGACATTTTCATCTGACGGCACAAGGGTTGCATTCATCATTTCTCTCCTCACCGGAAAGGCTCTTGCATGGGCGAACCCTATCTGGGAGAGACAAGGACCTGAGACCCGTGACTTCCAAGCCTTTCTCTGGACCTTTCGCATGGTATTTGAGGAGCCTGGACGGGCCTCATCTGCAGCGGCTGCCTTGATTAAACTACACGAAGGAGAGTCCTCCGCTGGGGACATGCCTCAAGACTTGCCCGTCATTTCTGGTGGCCCACGCTGCCCAAAGATGTTATGGACTTTGTTTCCTCCTGCTCTGTGTGTGTAACTAACAAGGTCGCTCACTCCAGACCCGTTGGTCTGCTCCAGCCATTGCCTGTGCCCGATGCTCCCTAGGATCATATAGCGATGGACTTTATTACGGACCTGCCTCTCTCTGCCGGATGCAGCACTGTCTGGGTGGTCGTGGATCGATTTTCAAAAATGGCCCACTTCGTTCCTCTGACCGTCTTCCGTCTGCTCCTCAACTGGCCAAACTGTTTATCCAGCACGTCTTCCGCCTGCACGGCTTGCCGCAGCATATTGTGTCTGATCGGGGGGTTCAGTTCACCTCGAGGTTCTAGAGAGCCCTCTGCGGACTTCTAGGTGTGAAGTTGGACTTTTCCTCGGCCTACCATCCTCAGTTCAATGGACAGGTCGAGAGGATCAATCAAATCTTGGAGAACTACCTGCGTCACTTCGTCTCTAGGCAACATGATGACTGGGTACAGTTGCTCCCGTGGGCTGAATTCTCCTACAACAATCATACCAGCAAGTCCACAAGGAACACTCCGTTCTTCATAGTCCTTGGCCAACACCCACGAATACCTCTCCCGGTTTCTGATTCATCCAAGGTACCAGCTGATGACGCGGCCTTCAAGGACTTTCTACAAATTTGGTGGCAAACTCGTTCCTCCATCCTGCTGGCAGTGGATCGTATGAAACGTAGGGCGGACACAAGGAGAGGAGAACCACCTCAGTTTCTTCCTGGCACAAAGGTCTGGCTCTCCTCCAGGAACATTCGACTAAGACTACCGTCATGCAAGTTTGCTCCCAGGTTCCTCGGACCATTCGAGATCCTACAACAGATCAACCCTGTCGCCTATAAACTTCGGCTGCCTCCTACCCTCAAGATCCTCAACTCCTTCCACACATCCCTCCTGAAGCCAATGGTCCTGAACTGCTACACCAAGACTCCTAGCCCTGTGGGTGTCGCCAGCGGCCCTTCAGACACCTTTGAGGTTCAAGAGATCCCGGACACCGAAAGAGTGAGAGGAAAGACCTTTTATTTGGTGGATTGGAAGGGATTTGGTCCTGAAGAGAGGTCTTGGGAGCCAGAAGAAAACCTTAATGCTCCTGCTCTTCTGAAAAAAATTCTCTCTCGCTCTGGTCCCAAGAAGAGGGGGCATAAGAGGGGGGATACTTTCATGTCGGTGGCTACAGGCTGTCAGCTCCGTTCCTCCCCTGACAGCCGCTGCTACGAGTCGGCAAGCGCTGGCCCCAGCCTCCTCCTCAGGAGAAGCGAGTGCTCGCGTCTACTCACCAATGCCGGATCCCATAGGGTGCGCTCTTAAAGGGGCAGCGCGCACACCGGACCTCGTTCCTGACCTTTGACCTGTGAGTACTCTGGACTATAAGAGGGGTCCAGCCCCCTAGTTCTATGCCTGAGCTTTGTTGTTGTATCCCTAGTCTGTCTTGCAAATGGCTCCCTAGTGTTTCCTGCTACCAGTGGTTTCCTGTTCCTGTTTCCTGTTCCTGAATCTGGTGTCGTGCTTGCTGTAGCCGTGCTGTGCTGTATTCCCTGCCTGACCTGCCTCTCCACACCTGACGTCCACCTGCTGCCAAGTTCCTGCCTAGCCTGCCTCGCTACTGTCCCAGCTGCCACAGGTACCCTATACGAACTGTAGACTTTGACCGGCGTCCTGTTGGCCAGCTGCCATACCGCCAAGACGGTACGGCCCAGTGGGTCCACGAACCCTTCACGACACACGTAGCTTTAGGTCAAAATGTTTCATTTTCTCATCAAATAAAGGAGAAAAAGCACTGTAAGATTTGTAAAACTTCTCCAGAGTATGTAAATACCCCATATGTGGTAATAAACTACTGTATGAATATACATCAGGGCTCAGAAGGAAAGGAGCGCCATTTGGCTTTTGGAGAGCAGATTTTGCTGGATTGGTTATTGTGCACCATGTCGCTTTTGCAAAGCCCCTTAGATACCAGTACAGTGGAAACCCCCCAAAAGTGACTCCATTTGGCAAACTACACCCATTGAGGAATTCATCTAGGGGGGTAGTGAGCATTTTGACCCCACAGGTGTCTCATAGATTTTATTAGAAATGGGCAGTGAAAATGTAAAATTACATTATTTTCCAATAAGACGTAGCATTAGTTCAAAATTGTTCATTTTCTCAACAAATAAAGGTGAAAAAGCACCATAACATTTGTAAAGCAACTTCTTCAGAGTAGGGGAAATACCCCACATGTGGTCATAAACTGCTATTTGGACACACAGCAAGGCTCTAAAGGGAAGGAGCGCCATTTAGTATTTGGAGTCGAGATTTCACAAGATTCGTTTTTTGACACCATGTTGCATTGAGCCCAGTAAGTGGTACCCCCGAAAAATTACCCCATTTTGGAAACTAGATCCCTCAAAGAATTTATCTAGGGGTGTAGTGAGCATTTTGACCACACAAGTGTTTTGCAAAAATGAGTAAACAATAGATGTTGCAGATTGAAAATTGCCGTTTTCCACAGATATGCCATTTCAGTGCCCAATATGTTGTGCCCAGCTTGTACCACCGTAGACACACATCCCATAAATTGTTAAGCGGGTTCTCCAGAATACAGTAATACCCCATATGTGGTCATAAATTGCAGTTTGGGCACACTGCCAGGCTCAGTTGAACCACCATTTGGCTTTTGAAGCGCAGATTTTGCTTGGTGTTTTACTGGTATTTCAGCTTATAATGCGGGGGCATATGTAAGCTGGGCGGAGTACATCAGGGTATATGTAAGCTGGGCGGAGTACATCAGGGTATATGTAAGCTGGGCGGAGTACATCAGGGTATATGTAAGCTGGGCGGAATACATCAGGGCATAATAGGATGATGTAATTAATAATGGGGTGAATGAATAATCCATGGATTGGTGTGGTATGCTTTGAATCAATCCTTTATGCACAGGCCGGGTTTATTGGGTATTATACAAAATATCTACGCTCCAGTATTGCCTAATCTTTGACTTCTTCACTAGCCCTATAAGCAGCACAAGGCCTCATCTCCGCTGCATCTACAGGGTCCACCTGTGGGGTCCAGCAAATGACGATGTGGGGTATTTAGTGGAATTCTACTGGACCTAAAAAATTTGTCTTGGCCGTCATTTAGTATAATTTTGCATCATTGTGTTTTGAGAGTCATAACGTGTTATTTTTCCGTTGACGGAGCTGTGTGAGGGCTTGTTTTTTGTGGAACGAGCTGTAATTTTTATTGGATCCATTTTGGGGTACATGCGTTTTTTTTTATCACTATTTATTCCATTTTTTGGGAGTTGAGGAAACCAAAAAACAGCAATGCTAGCACGGTTCTGTTTTTTTATTTTTTTCAGTGTTCACCGTGTAGTATAAACAACATGTTAACTTTATTCATTCGATACGATTACAGCGACACCAAATTTATATCGTTTTTTTTTACGTTTAACTACGTTCCGACAATAAAAATACTCTTTTCTAAAAAAAAAACATGTTTTAGTGTCGCCATATTCTGACAACCATAACTTTTTTATTTTTTAGTTGATATCGCTGCGGGCTTGTTTATGCGTGACGAACTGTTTCTATTTGTACCATTTTGCGTTACTTGCAACTTTTTGATCACTCTTTATTAAAAAAAATTTGAGACAAGATGACCAAAAAATAAATGCTGTCATTGTTTTTTATTAAAAAAATTTACGGTCGTCATACATCCCTAAAATTGCATCTCTCTCGGGTGGTGAGGTTCATGACCCGGTTGGCATTACGGATTGCTTCAGACAATATTATTCGGCCTTGTATAATCTCAAAGGCCAATTTCATGATATGCAGGCTGATGCGTTACGGGATAAAATTGACCGTTATGTTCATGATACTGCATTGTCGTCCTTGGAGGATGGGGAGGCTTTGGGACTCGAGGAAGATTTTTGGAATCGGAAGTGGAGCGTGCAATTGGACCTGATGGGTTTAATAATAAATTCTATAAGACATTTAAAGATCAACTGGCTCCTTTTTTGACGAAAGTCTTTAACTCTGTGTCTTCCTCCTGTCCCTTTGCGCCTCAGTCCCTCGAGGCTCACATTACCCTTCTACCAAAGCCGGGCAAGGATCCGACTTCGTGCGCAAACTTCAGGCCCATATCGCTGATTAATGTAGATGTAAAGCTTTTCGCGAAATTGCTTGCCTCTCGCCTGTCGCCGTTATTGCCTGGCTTGATCATGGAGGATCAGGTGGGGTTTGTACGCGGTCGGGAAGCGCGGGATAATACTAACAAGACCCTTCTTTTAACGTCATATTGCCAAACCCGTAAGATACCGATGTGTTTACTCTCGGTAGATGCCAAAAAGGCTTTTGACAGGGTGCACTGGGTGTTCCTCCGCAGTGTCCTGACGCAGGTTGGCCTTGGTACCACTATGGTGGATAGGATTATGGCATTATACCATGGGCCTACAGCTCGTGTTCGAGTTAATGGTCTATTATCTGACTCGTTGTCTATTACTAATGGCACAAGACAGGGGTGCCCACTCTCGCCTCTATTGTATGTTTTGGTCATGGAACACCTGGCCGTGGCACTGCGGAGCAACGCTAATTTTAATGGCGTATGTGTTGGCGCACAACATCACAAACTGGCACTATATGCCGATGAGCTCTTTGTGTACATTACGACTCCCATGATTTCCTTGCCATCTTTGACGGGGGAGTTTGAGCGCTTTGGTCATTTAAGTAATTTTAAAGTCAATTACTCTAAATCGGAGGCCCTGAATATATCACTGGATGATCCTCTGGCTGCCCATCTCGCTCAGGTTTTCCCTTTTAAGTGGCAATCTAAATCCTTAAAATACTTGGGGGTACAGATCACCACACAACAATCGGTTTTGTTTTCCTTGAATTACACGCCAATTCTGCAGCGTACCTTGAGGGAATTGGTGGCGTACGGCGGGAACCGCATGTCGTGGTTTGGGCGTATTAACGCGGTTAAAATGGATATATTGCTCAAATTCCTATACATCTTCCAGACCGTCCCTATTGTTGTACCAGCAAGTTTCTTCCAGACCTTACATAGGGCCATAATTAAATTTGTATGGAGCTCCTCTAAGCCTCGTATTCGTGGAGGGGGACGCGGGTCTGCCGGATTTTAAACACTACCATCAAGCTGCGAAACTTATGAGAGTGGTGGATTGGTTCCGCTCGGAAACGGGTAAGCAATGGGTGCGCATTGAGAAGGCTATGTCTTCCCCATGTCTTCCCCATTGTCCTCTCTGCCTTGGTTGTCGGTCCTCCAGCGACCAACGTCTTCTCTGCCTTTCCTCACACGTCAGTTTCTTTTGGTTTGGGAACGGATCATTGGTACTTCGGACCTTGTTCACCGTCCGGGTCCTCTGACTCCTCTCTTTGATAACCCTTCCTTCCCTCCGGCGGTGGGTGTAGATACAGTCCTCTGTTGGGAGAGAGGGGAGGGTGGATATTTGGCTGAAACCCTTACACCTGATGGTGCAATATTGTCGATGACTGATGTTTCTGAGGCCTGCCCGGGGAGACGATCAATATGGTGGTCCTATTTTCAGTTACGTTCATATCTTTCTTCCATGGGTGATTGTCTTGGGTTGCTACAGGATAAGACTCCTCTGGAACACTATTTGTTATTGGATACTGTTCCTTCTCATGTGTTGTCCTATTTACATGGGATCCTTCTGCCTAGGTATTCTTACTCTCAGTTGTCATTCACTACAGCATGCGATGAGGAAATGGGGGTTCGACATTCTGAGGAGGACTGGGGTACTTCTTCCTTTCTAGCTCACAAATTACCAACTTCTTGTTTTGCTCAGAAGAATTACAAGATACTCACCAGATGGTACCGTTGTCCTGCCTTGTTGCATAGGATATTTCCTGATGTACCTGCTGATTGTTGGAGGTGTGGGGAGGCTCCTGGAACTATGTTGCACATTTGGTGGGACTGTCCCAAGATTCGTCCCCTCTGGGAAAACATTTTTGATCTGGGTAACAAGCTTTTTAGCACTGAGGTTCCGACCTCGGCTTCTATTGGACTACTTTCCATGGTTCCTGGATCACTCCCACACCTCAAAAAGGGTGTCTTTAGGCATTTTCTGACCGCAGCGAGAACGGTAATCCCTCGACACTGGAAGTCTAGTACGGTGCCTTCTTTGCAGGAATGGGTAACGGAGTTGAACGGGATTATGAGGATGGAGGAGTTGATGTCCGTTGATCGGGGCAAATCTGCACTCTTTGTCCAAACTTGGGCAGTATGGTCTGGATTCCGGGGTGGTGCTGATCTGCCTCTCTGGTTGGATGGCCTCTTCTGAACTGCTTATATAGCTAAACTTGGTGTGTGTTGACCGTCTGTGTTTCCCTTTGTTGTCTTGTGTCTGTGTGAATTTACGTTTCAATATATGCACTTATACGTGCCAATTCCTACCTAATTGTGGGGACTGGTTTCCCTGAATATTGCACTACTTCTACTGTGAACATGGTACTGTTTCTTGCCATTGAATTTTATATTGATGCTAAAACCTTGCCGGTTGGGAGGCTACCTCCTACTGATGTTCATATGTTTTTGTAATATTTCTACGATGTGAAGTTAATATATTGCACTGCGTGCAAAATTTTTTGCAAATTTGTGAAACGTTGTATACGCTCGGTTATATTTTCAAAATAAAAATCTTTAATAAAGAAAAAAAACAAACATTTTTACGGTGTTCACCGTGCGGTAAACATAATGTGATATTTTTATAGATCAGGCCGTTCCGAACGCGGCGATTCCTATTATGTATAGTTTCTTTTCATGTTTTCAGTTTTTTTCTAATAACAAATGAGTTGATCAGGGAAACAGGGCAATTGTTGTTTTTATTAGTTAAAACTTTTATTTATTTATTTTTCTTTTACTTTTTTCACTTTTTTTTTTTGCACTGATCTGGGAACTTGAAGATCTGGTCTTCTGATCCCCGGTACAATACACTGCACTACTTATGTAGCCTATTACGTCATGCCTCGGGCAGGACCTAATAGGCTACCATACCTGGGCAACCAGGAAGCCTAGCAACGGCTTCCTGGTTGTCATAGCAACCATCGCCGCCCGCGATCCATCGGGGGGGGGGGCCCGGAGGGGTACAGAGGGAGCTCCCTCCCTCTGTCAACCACTTAAATGCGGCGGACGCCATTGACAGCCGCATTGAAGGTGTTAAAAGGCTGCGATCGGCGGTAACTGCCATCGCAGCCATTGCAGCGGGATGTCAGCTGACAGCCGCTGAAGATAAAGCGCGCACAGCTCCTGTGCCAGCATTATCTACAGGGCATGACTGTACGCCCTATTGCAGGAACGCACTTTGAATTTGGACGTACAGTCACGCCCAAAAGCGGGAAGGGGTTAAAGAATATTAATATATTATAAATGGATTATAAAGGATATATTATAAATAGGCATTTAAGAGCCTTATAACTCATGAAGCGTTATGATTTAAGGACAAGGTCTCATTAAATGTGCACTACAAATAGAGGGACAGGAGATCTAGTGCACATCCACCCTGAGGTAATCTACCTGGCGCCAAAATGCGTTGATGACAAAGGACGCTGTGTCCACGTAAAAGGCCATGTAAACCTTTGAAAAGCAAAAATAATTTTTTAATAAAAAGGTGTATCAGTGTGTTTTGTGTAAATTATTTTTACTTTTTTAGATATAGCTGCTGTGTACTCTGTATACAGAGCTGCTGTATCTAGCGCTATTCACTGAATCCATCCCACGGACCTGACCGGTTCAGTGTTGGCGGGTACTGCGTGTCTCTTACACGCAGGATCCACCTGTAATCTATTACATCGAAGTTCATAACTTGGATGTGATAGTTTACAGGTGGATCCTGCGTATCACAGACACGCAGGACCCGCTGTCACTGAACCCGTCAGGTTCGCGGGACTGGCGGATTCAGTGAAAAGCGCTAGATACAGCAGCTCTGTATAGAGAATACACAGCAGCTGTATCTAAAAAAGTGAAAATACTTTGTAATAAAAAGTATATACAAAGTTAAACAAAACACACTGATACACCTTTTTATTACAAAAAAAATTGCCTTTTACATAGCCTTTACGCATAAGCAGGGATCAGCCCATACTTCATGCCAGAGCATGGCTTCTCTATAATGTCGTGGAAAGAATGAAAAAACAAACAGGGCATAACATCTTCCAGCTATTTAATACTTATCTGGGACTCCGTTCGATTTTGAAAGGAATGAATGATTAGTGGTTGACATTCCTTAACCAATTCCTATTAAAGGATATGTACACCTTTGAAAACGATTTTATTTATATAATAATAAAAATGTGTATCAGTGTGATTGGTGCAACTTTGGAATAAATTATTTTTTTTTAATTATTTTTATTTTTTCTGATACAGCTGCTTTGTATCCTGTATAAAGGGAAGCTGTGTCTTGCGCTGAGACCTGAATCCGTCAGGTCAGCGGGACTGACAGGTTCAGTGACAGCAGATCCTGGGTGTCTCTGACATGCAGGATCCAGCTGTAACTTATCACATCTAAGTTAGGAACATAGATTTGATCAATAACAGCTCAATCTGACCCAACTGTCACTGGACCAGTGAAGTGCCGCCAGGGGCGTAACTAGGAAAGACTGGGCCCCATAGCAAACTTTTGACTGGGGCCCCCCCTCCGCTGGGTATCACACAACCCCCCCCCCCCTTGTAGATAGTGCCTCCCTATAGATTCCACCACACAACGCCCCCCAATAAATAGCACCATACACAGCCCCCTGTAGATAACGTCTTACAGTCCCAATCCCCCTGTAGATAACACCATACAGCCCCCCTGTAGATAACGCCATACAGCCCCCCTGTAGATAACGCCATACAGCCCCCTGTAGATAACGCCATACAGCCCCCCCTGTAGACAACACCATACATACCCCCCCCCCTGTAGATAACGCCATACAAACTCCCCCTGTAGATAACACCATACAGAACCCCCCTGTAGATAACGCCATACAGACCCCCTGTAGATAACGCCATACAGACCCCCCTGTAGATAACGCCATAGACTCCCCTGTAGATAACGCCATACAGACCCCCCTGTAGATAACGCCATACAGACCCCCCCTGTAGATAATGCCATACAGACCCCCCTGTAGATAACGCCATACAGACCCCCCTGTAGATAACGCCATACAGACCCCCCTGTAGATAACGCCATACAGACCCCCCTGTAGATAACGGCATACAGACACCCCTGTAGATAACGCCATACAGACCCCCCTGTAGATAACGCCATACAGACTCCCCTGTAGATAACGCCATACAGACCCCCCTGTAGATAACGTCATACAGACCCCCTGTAGATAACGCCATAAGCCCCCCTGTAGAGAACGCCATACAAACCCCCCTGTAGATAACGCCATACAGACCCCCCTGTAGATAATACCATACAGAACCCCCCTGTAGATAACGCCATACAGACCCCCCCTGTACATAACACCATACAGAACCCCCCCCATAGATAACGCCATACAGACCCCCCCTGTAGGTAACGCCATATAGCCCCCCCCCCCCCCAAAAAAAAACGGCCTATAGTTTGTACTACAAAAGAGATGTATCCCCTATCCACAGGATAGGGGATACATGTGTGATCGCTGGCAGCGATAAGGAGAACGTGGGACGGAAAGTCCCCCCAAGTTCTCCATGACAAACCTCGGACTTCCGGAGTCTGCGCAGTTCAATAAAAATGAAAGGTGCGCTGGTCACGCATGCGCACAAGTGCGATTCATTTCTATGGAGCTGCAGACAGACCCCGGAAGTCCGAGGTCTGTCATGGAGAACTTCGGGGGACTTTCGGTCCCCCGTTCTCCTTATCGCTGGGCGTCCCAGCGATCACACATGCATCCCCTATCCTGTGGATAGGGGATGCATGTCTTTTGTAGTAACAACCCCTTCAGTGGCGTCGCCCATACTCAATGGCCGTATTGCAACAATGGAGTCTTGACAATTAGAACATATAATAGCCATACATTAAAATGACTAAACATTCTAAGTTAACTGTATCCATTTGGAGAAATGGGGCTATAACAACCTTATATATGTATACCAGTAAGAACTGATCAAAGAATTATATTCTGCATGATATTTGCTTAACTGGTTCCCGACCGCTGGCTGTGTTTTTACGGCCAGCGGTCAGGGTCCTTAAAACCCGCGCCATAGACTTTTTACGGCTCGGGTTTTAACTTGCTGCCCAAGCGATCGGGCAGCTGAATGTCGGGTCTTTCGCTGCTTCTGTCTTCTCTGATCACTTGTACACAACGCTCAATGAACGCTGTGTATAGGAATAGTGGCAGCGGCCGTGCTTACTAGACCCAGCACAGACCTTTTATGAGAGGGCTGATTTCCTCTGTAACTGGGGCTGCTGTGCAGCTCCAGTTACGGTGGAAAAGCATGGTGTAAAAGAAAGAAAAAATATATATAAAGTTCCCCAAAGGTCTTTTTTGACATTTGAGGTACAGACCATAGTAATAAAACAATAAAAGTAAAGTAAAGTGTACATTTTTTTTTATAATACATACACATAAAATATCCACCCCCAAAAAAACTTTCCCCCCCCCCCTCCGCCAATCATTGGGGTAATGCTAGCGCTGACCCAATACCCTAATATAGACATGTAATATATTCAAATTTATGGTAGACAATGATGAACACAAATAAAAGGTCTATTTAAGGCTACAACTATGTTATTACCCAAAAAAAATAGCTAAAAAGTAAAAAAGCTTATTTTTTTACTATTATTTTCAAACTATAAGAATAACAAAAAGGATGTGTATAAAAACGATGAAAAAAAAGAAACCTGCATTGTCTACGGAAAAAAACATCGCAAAAATCACGTCGTTAGCCCAACAAATAAAAAAGTTATAGCTATTTAACTAACACGTGCTAAAAAGGGCTAAACGGTGTCTGGTCCTGAAGGCTCAAAATAGCCCAGTCCTGAACTGGTTAAAGTCTATGAACATTTGTTTTGCTCCTGAATTAAGATTAGCATTTGGACTGGCATGAGACGCACTCTATATTAGGGCAAGTTCACACGTGGCGGAATTGCTGTGGAATTCCACTGCGGAATTCTCCAGCGGCCGTTTTTTACATTTGTTTCAATCAATTTTTAGGCAAGTTAGTTCAGACGTTGCGGAAAACTCCGCTGCGGACCATAGGCTGCAGTGCTGAATTTTCCCTCCGCAGCATGCACTGCCTATTGCGAAGAAGAAGCGGAATTTCACTGCGGATTTCAGCCTTTGCAATGCAAAAACTGAAATCTGTGGCAAGTCCACTGTCTTTTCTGCAACGTCTGAATTACCTGTCAAATATGCAAATGCTGGTGCAGATTCGTTGCGTAAATGCCCCAAATCTGCACCAACATTTGCAGCGGAAAAACTCTGCCACGTCTGAACATGCCCTTAGGGCATGACCAGACGTGGCGTATTTCTGCCGACACTGTCCGCATCAATGCCGCACATAATCTGCGTTGCTGATTCTGTTGCGGCTTTGCCTAAAATGTGCAGGAAATTGATGCGGATTAGCCGTTGCGTATTCAGGTGAAGACTACTTCCTGCTGTCTTTTAAAACATTTCATCTCAGTCTGGCTATAGACCTAGAAATACATACACTACCGTTCAAAAGTTTGGGGTCACCCAGACAATTTTGTGTTTTCCATGAAAACTCACACTTATATTTATCAAATGAGTTGCAAAATGACTAGAAAATATAGTCAAGACATTGACAAGGTTAGAAATAATGATTTTTATTTGAAATAATAATTTTCTCCTTCAAACTTTGCTTTCGTCAAAGAATGCTCCATTTGCAGCAATTACAGCATTGCAGACCTTTGGCATTCTTGCTGTTAATTTGCTGAGGTAATCGGGAGAAATTTCACCCCATGCTTCCAGAAGGCCCTCCCACAAGTTGGATTGGCTTGATGGGCACTTCTTGCGTACCATACGGTCAAGCTGCTCCCACAACAGCTCTATGGGGTTGAGATCTGGTGACTGCGCTGGCCACTCCATTACAGATAGAATACCAGCTGCCTGCTTCTTCCCTAAATAGTTCTTGCATAATTTGGAGGTGTGCTTTGGGTCATTGTCCTGTTGTAGGATGAAATTGGCTCCAATCAAGCGCTGTCCACAGGGTATGGCATGGCGTTGCAAAATGGAGTGATAGCCTTCCTTATTCAAAATCCCTCCACGATGGACGGGACTCCGGCGCGATCTTCCTCCACTCCTCCTGCAGGCCATACCCAGACCCCGCCGCAGCGTGGCTACTCGCCGCCGCCTCCTTCCTCAGGTCAGATTCAGGCCGGCTGCTGCTCCTGGATCCTAGGGGCGGACATGGCATCTTCAGAGGGAGGTCAGTGGGATGCAGGCGGCCGAGGGTCGGTCACACCGGCCAGATTGGAGGACTTTCCACCAATACAGCCTCAGACAGTATCTGGACAGGGGGCAAATCTAGTGGCACCGCTGGGCAGGGCGACTGAGACGCCATTTCTCCCTGCCACCCCACAGCAGTTTTCCATACAGGATGGTCCGCTGAGTCAGAGCACGCCTGCCATTTTCAGGGGATCACTTGCCCCGTCAGGGAGTCTGGGGGACACATTGCCCGGTTTGTCTCCGGGGCCCCCGCTATCCATGGAACGGACCTTGGCGGAACTATGGGAAATGGTGAAGGTGTTGCCCACCAAATCGGACCTGGATCAACGCCTCTCTCGGTTGGAGGAGAAACAAGACAGGGCCATTGGGGTGGTCTTACAGGAGGTGTGGGCCCTGACCGCAAGGGTGGAAACCCTGGAGCGCCAAAACTCCATATCCACTGTGGATATCTCTGTTCTCTCAGTCTCTGGCCACCGCAATTACGGGACTTTTCTCTCCATTTAGACGATGTTGAAAATAGGGGGAGACGCAATAACCTGAAGTTGAGGGGTGTACCCCCGGATGGCCTCTACGACGCTGTGTCACATATCTTTAACAACCTCCTGGATCGCCCACTAGACATGGCCATCGAGATGGACAGAGTTCATAGGCTGGCAGGCTCCCGGGTCAGAGATGGTAACCGTCCCAGAGACGTCATATGTCGGGTACACTTCTATAAGCAGAAGGAGGAGATTGCCCGGAGAGCGTGGGAGAAGGGAGCCGTTACTTTTCAGGGTTCCGAGATCACCGTCCTGCCGGATGTATCCCGATTGACACTCTCCATGCGCAGAATTGTCCGTCCATTGCTAGAAGCAACCAAGTCTGCAGGAGCTACATACAGATGGGGCCACCCCTTCCACATCATCCTTCGCCGACAAGGGCAGTCATTCGCGGTCAGGTCCCTGGACGACGCCTTCCGATTTTTGGACATCTCACCAGTGCGACTACCGGATTGGACTGAACACCCGGCACCGTTTTCTATTAGAGGTGGTCCCTACCCTGATTTTGTGCCTCATCATGCACCTTGCCTTGGAGTCGAGATGCCTGATCCACGGCTTTTGGGGTGGCGATCCCCACGAAGAGATGATGGAGCTGGACCAGTCGAACCACAGCCTCAGAGGCGCCGATCCCCGCGGAGAGATTGATCTTCTACGATCATGTGGGACGTTATTTGCACTTAACCCCTCTTTTCTCCACAGGGTTCCCCGTTAGCCGTGACCGCAGTCGTTGCTGGTGTGGCCCTAGGGGTCTCCTGTACCAGCTATGGACCGGGGAGTTCTCTATAGTATGGATGGGTTCAAAAGCTTAGTTTAACGGGGGAGGGCAGGTTTAAGTACTAGTTAATCCGGTGGGTCCGGGGTTGTGCCACTTTCAATTTGTGCCTTTAGTTGTTTACTGTATTTGCGTGACATTGTCTTCTATGCCGCTGTCTTTCTTCGTTCCCCATTAGGGTTCCGTGTCGCTGTGTCGTGGTCGGAGTGATTTTCTCTGAGGACGACATAGCCCACGTTGAGTAGTGGAGGGAATTTGTACTCCGATTTTAGTGGGATAGTGTTGCCTCTTAGCTCTTATACTTTGGTTATCTGTGTAGGAGCCTTTCTCCTTCCTTTTCTTTTCTGTCTTTTTGTCCCTTCCCTCCTCTGTCCATCATTCAGTCCACTATGAGTAACCTTACCATTGTCTCCCTAAATGCACAGGGTCTGAACATGCCGGAAAAGAGGTCCTCCATTTTCCGTCTCCTGTGGAAAAGGAAGGCACACGTGGCGTTCCTGCAGGAGACCCACTTTCGGGCCGACTGCATACCAAAGCTTACAGACTCTCATTATACGGAAGGATATCATAGTGTGTCTCCTGATTCCAAGACTAAGGGCGTCTCCATCCTGATTTCTCGCTCTCTTCCCTGGGAGCATGTGGAGACTCGCACAGATGGGGCGGGACGATACCTCTTAGTGAAGGGTAAGCTGGATAACACTTTGTACACACTGGCCTCATATTATCTCCCTAACACGGGTCAGGTTGCTTTCTTCGAGAAGGTCCTTGTGGCTCTGGATGACTTTCTGGAAGGCACTCTCATACTAGGGGGAGATTTGAATGCCACTTTAGACCCCACATTAGATTCCTCCCGAAGGCATTCCTCTCTGCCTAGGTCGGCACACCGCCGCATTCGCCGACTGCTGCATGAGCATCAACTTGTTGACAGGTGGAGGCTTATGCATCCCTCGGTCAAAGACTACACGTTTTTTTCGGCACCCCATAACTCATACTCTAGACTGGACTACTTCTTTCTACCCCATCCCCACCTCTCCAACCTCACGTCCGCCTCCATAGATGACATCACCTTCTCGGACCATGCCCTTATTACGCTTACTCTAGCCCGCCAAACAGCCAGTCTGCGTCCCTGGCAGTGGCGACTGAATGAATCGCTCTTACAGGATCCGGCAGTAGTATCGGACATTCGCAGGGAACTAGGGGAGTACTTCGACACGAATGTCTCGCCGGGAGTTGACCCTTTTTGTATCTGGGAAGCCCATAAATGTATAGTGCGTGGTTCCTTTATATGTATCGGTGCTAAACTTAAGAAGGAGCGGGCGGCACACCTCCGGGACTTATTGACCCGGATACATCAGCTGGAACAGTCCCATAAGGTGTCTCAGAATCGGGTTGTGGGGGCAGAGTTGGGGCAACTGAGAGAGCAGGTACGTTCGCTCTGTCTTTCTAAGGCTCGGGCTGCCATAGTTAAGTGTAGGAGGCACTTCTATGAATTCAGTAATAAACCAGGTAGGACTCTGGCGCAGGCACTTAGGAAAACACGTTCAAGTACCTATGTCCCACACATTCTCGGCTCCCATAGTAGACACCTACAGCTTCCGCAGGATATCACAGAGGCCTTCCGTGCCTACTACCACTCGTTATACAATCTCCCTCAAGCCCCTTCTTCCCCGGGTGGCAGCAGTCACTTTGGAAAGATTGAGCAGCACCTCCGGTCCTCGGGGATGAAACGCATCCCGTCGGATGCGTTTGAAGCCTTAGAGGCTCCCATTTCCTTGGACGAGTTGTCGTGGGCACTGAAGGATTCACCAGTGGGGAAGGCCCCGGGCCCAGACGACCTGCCGTTACAATATTATAAAACCTGTTCAGACATGCTCATGCCCCACTTCCTGCTTGCGTTCAATTCACTTACAGAAGGGGGCACCATTCCCCGGGACACGCTGAGGGCACATATCACGGTAATACCAAAGGAGGGTAAAGACCCCTCCATGTGTCAGAATTATCGCCCTATTTCCCTGTTGAATGTCGATCTTAAACTCTTTGCTAAAATTCTGTCCCAAAGGCTGTTCCCGCTACTTCACAATGATCAGGTGGGCTTTATGCCCTCACGGGAAGCACGGGATAATACCACACGAGCAATTAACCTGATGTACCAAGCGCCGCTTCTGCATTCCCACTTGCTTCCTGTCGACGGATGCGGAAAAGGCCTTCGACAGAGTCAATTGGGAATTTATGCTGGCTACCTTGCGCCACATAGGGCTGGGGACAAATATGATGAGCTGGATTTCGGGTCTTTACTCCTCCCCATCAGCTCAGGTTAAGGTTAATGGACACCTCTCCTCTGCGCTCGCAATCTCTAATGGAACGAGGCAAGGCTGTTCCTTGTCTCCACTGATTTTTATTTTATGCCTGGAGCCCTTCCTGTGCCACATTCGCTCCAATCCAGATATTGCGGGTGTAGCCTTGGGAGGTAGGTCCCACAAGGTCGCTGCCTATGCGGATGACCTTCTCTTTTTTATCACCGCCCCCAGGATTTCCCTGCCTAACCTGATGGCGGAGCTGGGTGAATACTCGAAACTGTCCAGTTTCAAGATCAACTACTCGAAGTCAAAGGCGCTTAACATATCGTTGCCGCAGACTCTTGTGGCAGATCTGTCGGAGTCATTCTCCTTTAAATGGACTAGGGATTCGCTTAAGTATCTGGGGGTCAGGCTTCCAAGTGCCCTGTCTCGCCTTTATGCGGTGAACTTCCCTTCACTCCTTCAACGGGTAAAGAGCGATCTGGACTCTTGGACGTCGGGCACCTTTACATGGTTTGGAAGATGGGCCATATTTAAAATGAACATTTTACCACGGATCCTGTAAGTTTTTCAGGCACTGCCGATACATATCCCACACCCCTTCTTCCAGTCTCTGTTGTCCATGCTTCATAAGTTAATTTGTGCGAAGTGTGAGGGTGGTGTTGGCCTTCCGGATTTTGTGTCCTATCATCAAGCCTCCCAGTTGGCACGAATTTTGGATTGTTTCGGACATACTGAGATTAAAGAATGGGTGTCCATGGAACAGGTCTTCATGGAAGTTCCTTTGCAGGCCTTACCATGGTTGGGCAATCAGGTTCCTCTGGCGGCAAGGACACATCCGACGATTGGGCCCACACTGGCGATTGCGGCACGAATCTTTCCTCGGAAAGAGATCTCTCCCTCTCCCTCCCCGATGTTCCCGGTCCTGGGCAATCCTGCACTGGTTGAAGGCAGGTAAAGGACGTGCGGCCCATTTTCTACAGGATGAGGTGTGGATGAGTAGCACTCAGTTGGAGTCCATGTCGGACCCGGTCTCTTTTTCTTTCTGGCAGGTTACCCAATTGAGACACTTCCTTGTGTCCTTAGCTGACCCAGCGGCGTATTCGCGAGATAACTCCCCTTTTGAACTCTTATGTACGGGCACGGGCACAATTCGTCACGCACTGTCTAGACTCTATGCCCTCCTGATCCCTCCCTCCACCCTGTCCACACCATCATACATGCTTAGCTGGGAACGGGATTTATGTCTAACATTTACCCCAGAGCATAAGGATCGCATCTTCCGCATGACACATAAGTCATCTCTGGCTAGTAGATTTCAAGAGGCAGGGTATAAGATCTTGTCTCGTTGGTATAGGGTGCCTTCCAGATTGCATGTGATGTTACCGGTCTCGCCGTTGTGTTGGAGATGTGGAGACCATGTGGGTACTCTCTTACATATTTTTTGGGACTGCCCCAGGCTGATAGACTTTTGGTCTGAGGTATGGCGCATTACCTCGAAATTTACGGATTACCCCCTCCCGAGGTCACCGGGCCTCTTTCTGCTCCACTTGTGTGAGATGCCTTTATCTGCTTACCGACGGTCAGTGGTGCGCCATCTAGTGAATGCAGCCAGGGCATGTGTTCCCGCGTTGTGGAGACAATCCTGTCTCCCGACTGTGGGCATGTGGTTTGGTAAAATTCAGGAGATCATGAGAATGGAGGACCTCACGGCATCAATGAAGGGATCCCATGCCGCCTTCCTCAAAACGTGGCGTGAATGGATTCGCTTTCAATCCTCAGAGGATTACAAGATTGTCATGGCTTCTTGAGCTTACCCAGTGGGCCCATGGGTCAGGTCAGTTCTTTCCCCCTTCTCTTTTTCTTCTGTCTTCTCCCCTCTTTCGTTGCACTGCAACGCTTTACTGCTATTCCTTACGGGTATATATGCATGGCTGCGGGTTCAGGGTGCATACCAGAGCTTCTCTAATTTCAATGTTCTCTGCATCTTGTGATATTTTTCTCTGTGATTATGGTGCCTATGTATTCTCAGTTGTTGGCCTGCAAGCCGATGTTGGTGCAGCCTTGCTTTACACCATAACACAATGTTCTTACGAAAACTGAAAATAAAAGAATTTGAAAAAAGATATGTTCACACGCAAACTCAAAAACGTCTGAAAATACGGAGCTGTTTTCAAGGGAAAACAGCTCCTGATTTTCAGAAGTTTTTTAAGCCACTCGCGGTTTTCGCCGCGTTTTTTTGGCAGTTTTTTCAGCTGTTTTCAATAGAGTCTATGAAAAAGTGCTCCTAAAACGTCCCAAGACGTGTCCTGCAATTAGTTTTCGCGTCCGTTTTTTTACGCGGGTGTTTTTCAAAACGGCTGCGTAAAAAAATGGCTCATCGGAACAGAACGCCGTGTTTCCCATTGAAATCAATGGGCAGATGTTTGGAGGCGCTCTGCTTCAGATTTTTCGTCCATTTTTCAGGCGTTTACGGCCTGAGAAACGGCAGAAAATAGGCCGTGTGAACATACCCTCAGGGTATGAACATGCAACAGATTAAATGCAGCAATTTCTGCGAAAAAATATTGTTCCATACATCTTAATGGGATTGTTTCTGCAGCATGTTCATGAATTTTTGCAGGTCCCATTCAGACTCATATATTGCATCTCAAATAATTAGCAAAAGGAGATAAGAGTAGATTTTTTGTAATCTAAAGAGCTGAGTATCTGAGTACTGAAATGCTGCCATTTATTATATATTGGTTGATATTTGGATATTTGTGACTTCTTTACTAAAAGAATAAAGGGGTTGTCTGACGACAAAAGGCATATGATGCCATAGAGTAGGGGTGGGGAACCTTTTTTCTGCCAAGGGCCATTTGGATATTTATAACATCATTCGCGCACCATACAGAATAATCAACTTAAAAATTAGCCTGCTATATCTGGTCAAACATTTAATTAACTCCCCAATAAAAAGATTGCTGAAACTGCTTCTCTTTGGTGAGGCGTGTGATGTTAGTCGGTATTGATGATGTTGCTACTGCGTCGGTCAGTATGGAGCGGTCGACTCTTTGCAATGGTATGTTTTGAAAAGAACTCACAGCTGTAAGTTGTTTTCCGACTTACTTAAAGGGGTTTTCCCATCAGGGACATTTATGACATATCCACAGAATATGTCATAAATGTCAGATAGATGCGGGTCCCACCTCTGGGACCCGCACATATCTCCAGAACCGGGCCCCCTAAACCCCGTTCTACCCCTCCGTGTTACGGCTGATTTCCATGAAGAAGAAAACAGCGTAGCTCGCTGAGCTGTGCTGTTTCCATAACTCCCGTAGTAGTGAATGACAGTAACGGAAGCAGCGTAGCATGCGAGTTACGCTGTTTCTGTAACTACTATTCAGTTCTATGGGACTTACGGAAACAGTGTAGCTCAGCAAGTTACGCTGTTTTCTTCTTCATGGTCGGAAATCACAAGCTTCAGCCACAACATAAAGAGGTAGAACAGTGTTTAGGGGGCGCCGTTCTAGAGATAGATCTGGGACCCAGAGATGGGTCCCGCATCTATCGGATATTTATGACATATCCTGTGGATATATCATAAATGTCCTTGATGAAAAAAGCCCCTTTAAGTCACCTAACCGCACTTCGAGTGAGCAGGGCGGGCGGACAGAGCCAAAGAAGGAATGACACGGCGGCAGCGGCGGTCAGAGTGAGGTCGGGGCGTGCTGTGACGGGAGTGGACCAGTCCAGTCACCTGACCTCACGTCACTGACTTGAGGTAAGGTGACTGGACTGGTCCACTCTTGGGCTGGCACAGTCCAGTCACCAGACCTCACGTCACTGACTCAGGTCAGGTGACCGGACTGATCCACTCTTGGGCCGGCGCGTACCGACCTCACTCAGACCACCCATGCCGCCACCATACTTGGCTCTATCCGCCCTTCTCCTGCTCCTAAATGTGAGTGAGTAGGGCGGACTCGTGTCGGACAGAGTGAGATCGGGCCGGACCAAATGATCCCGCGGGCCTTACGTTCCCCACCGCTGTCATAGAAGGAGGTCCCCTGCTCAGCACTCCCTGCATGTGCTAGAATGGGGAGCCGCTTTGTAAGAACATTTCTCGCTCTAGCAGACCTGGCCAACTGAATGGTCGCCATGTAACACTCCATTTACTCTGCAGTGGTCACTGCAATCATCTGATCATGGGGCTGGCTTCTCTTTAACCCCTTAAGTACCAGACCTATTTTGGCTTTAATGACCTAGAATTATTTTTTGTTGTACTAAATATGTATAGGTTTTTTTTATGTCTTACTACTTTTGCACAATTAAAACACTTTTAAACAAAAATTATTTGCTTTTGCTTCGCTGCATTCCAAGACCCGTTAGGCCTCGTTCACATCTGCGTTAGGCTCCTTTAGGGGCCTCCATCGCAGATCCGGCGGAGATTACCAGAGTGAATAGCGCAGCATGCTAAGCTATTGTCTCCGGTAAAATCACAGACACCCCGACGGAAAGTAGACCGCCGGCGGTGTCCGTTGTGCAACGGAACTATTGCTTCCGTTATTCCCTTGTTCTGATCCTCTAACGGAGCAGAAAAACGGAACACACCGACGGTGTGAGCAAAGCCTAACTTTGTTATTTTTCTGCCGATGTGGCCATATGTGAGCTTCTTTTTTGCGGGACAAGATGTAGCTTTCATTGGTACTATTTTCGGGTACATGGGACTTATTGATTAACTTTTATTTTATTTTTTGTTTTGGGGGAATGGGAAAAAAAGCATTTTTGCCATTGTTTTTGTGTGTTTTTTTATACGACATTCATCCGGCTGTTTGATTAATGTGTTAACTTTATTGTTTGGGTCATTATCATTGCGGCGATACCAGATATGTGTATTTTTTATTTCCTTTTTACACTTCTACCGTAGCACATAAAACCACTTTTTCTATTTTTTTATTTTTTTAATAAACTTCATTTAACTGTTTAATTTATTTTTTTTAGTCCCACTAGGGAACTTTACAATGCGATCTTCTGATCGCAGATATAATGCTTTGGTATACTTAGTATACCAAAAGCATTATTGCGTATCAGTGTAAAACCGACAGGCAATCTATTAGGCCATGCCTCTGGCTCTGCTTAATAGGCCTATAGCCAGGGCAGGTCCAGGCCTTTGTTAGACACCCGACTGCCATGGCGATCCATCCCTCTGTCAAACCCCTTAAATGCTGTGGTAGCTATTGGCCACAGCATTTAATGGGTTAAACGGCCAGTTTCTCTAATCCTAGCTGTTGAAGCAGGAGCCCAGCTGTCATTCACAGACTTCACAGGCTTCTGTGCTCACATGATCATCATTCACGGGCTTCTTCTGTGCCCGCATGATCACAATCATGTACATTCCGAACGGAATGCGTTAAAGAGTGTCTGTCTTTGCGAAACAACCCCTTTAAGAATTTTTTCAACATCTATTTTTCTTTAGAATTACCTTTATTTGTAAATCTCAGCAATGATTAAATATGAAACAATGAAAAAAAAAACAAGAAGTGGTCAAATAACCGTATGATTAATCTCTATTACCGCCACTGAAGCCAATGACAAATAAGATGTATTTCCAGCTATTACCTCCATAATTATTTGGTTGCAAAAATAAAACTGCTTAGTCTGTTCTTATATATTGTCAGAATATATTATATCCTTTACAATATATTACCTACATATAGCTTCTATTGATCTGTAGATAGGGTCAATGAACATTTATCGTAATTATAAGGACAGGAGACCAAGCGTATTTCCCTTTCCTAAGTGGTTTGACGAGAGCCTATTCTTTTAGAAGAGAGCACATTAAAAAAATCTATGTCATCATAGGATGGCTGAAATCGCTGCATTAAAATAATATAAATTGACGAGTACTTAACTGAGAAGCTCAAGCAATGAGCATTACTCAGGTAGGGAAAAAAATCACATTTGTAATTGAATTAAATAGCCTTTTAAAAATACTGACGTGGACAGAAGAATAAATTGATGCTCTATTAATAACTTTAAATCATCACGTACTTGTGCCAAGAAGTGTTGACAATATCCACTTCAAGGTCACTGTCAGCTTGGTAAGTCATTACCAAATAAAATATGGCTTAATTGAAGCAAACTCAGCAGGATCTACATTATTTTAAGTGAACATTGTAATATAACTCCAAGAAGAATTACTAATCGCCACTCCCGGTGACAACGAAATGGATGAAGAGGTGCTTTCGCAACTTTTTCCTTTGACTTTCCACAATTAAATATGGAAATAGATTCAGCAAAGAATTAAAAGTCTTGGAGTGCATTCATTTAGTCACTAATGGACTGTTTTCCAGTATGGCTGCACACAGGTAGTTCACAGTGGGTTTCCAGCACTACCTCATATGTCAGTGTCAAAAGTATCAGTGGAAAGCAATTCCATGTCTTGCTAGGAAAATTGCACTGTTTAGTGTGAGATGAAGAGACTCTATAATCTATTTCTTGCACAATATCATATTTATGTTCAAAAACATGCATTTGTAGCTTTTTCATCAGGTTATTTGCATTGCTCTGTGCCCGATCTCACTCATTTAATGTCCATAGAGATAATTCAACCCAACCAGGAGCGCAACTTGGGACTATTTTGATACACGTGATAGTTCATAGTTTTAACCCCTTTCACTATCTACCATAAAACAGTAAGGAACTTTACTACTATACGCCATGCAAACAATCATTGACCAATTTAAAAAAAAAAAAAAATCTTCTTGATCAGACACAGTAGAAATGACATATCCACTGTAGTTACATTAGCACTACAGAATGATGAAACCAGGAATTATCCTAGCCATGACCTGCTTGGCCTTTACCAAAGCCACTACCCTACTGCTGATCACCTGTGTTCCTCATAATGGCCAAGAAATTACAAACAGCCAGAATGGGAAACAGGTGTTAATAGGCCACAGAAAAGGAATAAACCAATTATTTAAGCCTCTGTTCACATCACATTTTAGCTCTATGTCCGTGGGGCAAATTTGGTGCCGTTGAATTAATGCCCCAGATTAATGGAACAGTATACCTTCACTAAACACTGGTTGACGTCATACCAGTAAGGCCGCCTCACAGTTTGAGAAGCACTGGTCTAATTAATGCAATAATGCAATGATCAAATCCATTATCAAGGTTGGAGGCACTTTTTGTTCTCCCTGTAAGTGCACTTTACAGTTCAGAGGGAACATGTACAGACAATATCAGACATTACATATTGACAAAACTATGTATGTAACAATTCAAATAAGAGGAGTGAGGGCCCTGATGGCAAGAGTTTACAATCTATGAGGAAAAAGTTGTAACACAAAATGTAAAAAGTGCTTGTTTTGTACAATGGTCCAACCATCTTTTATAAAAATAGTGTAGTATACATAAAGCTGCATGAGCCGGTCACCAGCCAGTATCTGTGTGTGACATATGAAGAGCATTAGGCTACATTCACACGAGCGTGACAGATTTACGTGTGTAAAAAAACGTGCGTAAATCTGTCCGTGTGCTTTTAGTTTTTGCATCAGTGTGCTTTGCGTGTGGCATGTGTTTTTCACGCACTTACAAGCACTTTTTTTCCAATGTAATTGTTGCGTGAAACACGGACAGCACACGGATGTGCGTCCGTCTGCTGTCTGTGGTTTTCACACACCCATTGACTTCATTGGGAGACTAGATGCGTGAAAACGCACCAATATAGGACATGCAGTGAATTTCACGCAACGAACACTCGTGTGAAAAGACATACATTTGTGAATAGCCCCATTGAAATCAATGGATCGTGTGGTGTGTGTTTCAACGCACAGCACACGGACAAGAATCACGCTCGCCTGAATGAGCCATTAGAGTGCAAGGAGTGTGGGGGATACTGTTGAATAAAGGGGTCAGCTTTTGACGACTAATGTAATAGGGAGGTAAAGGTAAGACGAATTAGGGAATGTTATAGGCCTGTCTAAAAAGATGTGTTTTCAGGGCACGCTTAAAACTGTGGATGTTAGGATTTAATCGGATTGTCCGGGGTAGGGCATTCCAGAGAACTAGTGCAACATGAAAAAAATCTTGGAGACGGGAGTGGGAGGTTCGGATTATGAAGGATGTTAGTCTTAGATCGTTGGCAGTAAATAGAAAACGTTTTCATTTGCTGGGCTAGCAACGTGATTTTTGTGATGCTTTTTTCGTGATCAATGCAGGTTTCTGTTTTTAGCATTTTTATACCCATAATTTTTGCTATTTTAGAATTTTTAGGCTTATAGATTAAAAAAAATTGTAAGAAAATAGTTTTTTTAGCTAAATTTTAATGGTACTAATATAATGTTACCCTAAAATAGACTTTTTATTCGTGATCATCGTTGTCTAACGTAAAGTTTGATATATTGCAAGTCTATTTTACGGTAATTGGGTCAGGGCGAGCATTACGACAATGATGTGTAATTATTATTTAATTTATTTATTTATTTTTTACAGTTTTTTTATTATGGTCTGTCCCTCATCAAAGATCAGAAAAGGCCTCTGGGGTACGTTATTATTCAATTTCATTTTTTTTACACTATTCTTATCCTCTGTAACAGCAGCCCCAGTTACAGGTGAAATCAGTCCTGTTATAGTGACTATTGTCATTGTTAGGGCTGTGCTTGGTCTAGTTAGACCCAGCAGCAGCCTCCGACTACTGGCGTACCGGCAATCATGTGACCAGTCACATGACCACCGGGACCAATAGATTCAGCGGCCCCTATTCTATCTATTCTATACATAGTGCAAAAGACAAAAGAGGCTGAAAACCACTTCTGTCTTCTCCCCAGGGTCACTGTCAGTCTCTGACTGCCGGGCACCCGAAAATACAGCTGCCCCCAGTTTTATCTATTTCCACAGTAAGAAAAGGGCAGATTCTGGAGATGTTTTTGAGGTGAAGGTGACAGGAGCGTGTAAGTGATTGAACATAAGGAATAAAGGAAAGGTTAGAGTGCTGCCTAGGAGTTATCGTAGTACCACACGCTAAAATGAAGACATCAGGTTTAGGTAGGTTAGTATATGGCGGAAACACAAGAAGCTCCGTTTTTGAAAGATTCCGTTTCAGAAAGTGAGAGGACAGATGAAAATCAGTGGTGTTTTGTAGCAGTGCATGTATTGTCATGGGAAGATGTATATAATTGGGTGTCATCAGCGTAGAGATGGTACTGGAAGTAATATCTGCTGAGGGTTTGTCCAATAGGAGCTGTGTAGAGAGAAAAGAAGAGCAGACCTAGGACTGATCCCTGAGGAACCCCAAAAGCAAGGGAAAGAGGAGAAGAAGTAGAACCAGCAAATGACACACTCAACGAGCGGTCAGAGAGAAAGGAAGAAACCCAATAGAGAGAAGAACCCTTAAGGCCATTAGAGTGTAACATATTGAGTAGGAGTTGGTGGTCTACAGTGTTCAACGCTGCAGAGAGATCCAGAAGAATCAATAGCGAATAGTTGTCATTAGATTTATCCATCAGGGGATCATTTGAGGCTTTGGTACTGGCAGTTTCTGTAGAGTGTGGAGTTCAGAAACCAAATTGTAAGGGGTCAAGAATAGAATTAGCAGAGAGATAGCGGATAGAGAGTAAATCCAAGAGTTTAGAGGTGAAGAGGAGATTAGAGAGAGGTCGGTCGTTAGAAGCATATTTAAAAAAGGAAAATAAAGTGATGTGAATAGAAATAGTAATGTGATGTGAATAGTAAGTTTGAAAGAAAACAACCGCTAAAATGAAGATAGATGCTGTAAACATGGTGAGGATTCTTGGAAGAAGGCAGATAGACAAACAGTAAACTATAGTAATAGAGCGTTACAAAAGTTTGTTTATTTAGCTCACATAGTATACCGGTCTGATGTCCTGTCTACCTGCCATGCATAACTACAGCAACAATATGTCACACAAAAAAAAATTCCTTCTGCCCTCATGCCACCTATGCATTAATGCCTCCATTATGCTAGATGTGAATATATATGGGGTAGATGCATACAACATAATTTAGCTTGTTCATTTAGTTTGTTCAATTGATGCATTCTAAAACAGTAGCCAAAAAAATTCTTGTAATGGTTCTCCAGCATTCGAGTAGTTTAAAAACTTATGGGACAGCGATGTATATGCCATACCACTGTTTATGAGTGGTCTCAATTCTAACGATTGCAACCTTGAACTTACTCACCTCTATCATCAAGACACCATTTGTTTCCTGGTTTTGGAATTTTCCTCAAAGCCAGGAGAAATTATTTCCACAAAAACGTTTAGAAAAAAGATCACAGGGAACACCATTTTGCATTCTGACAGTGGTCATCCCCGACACACTGTAACATAGATTCCGGTAGGGGAGATGATGAGGGCGAAAAGAAATTGATGTGGAGAGGATGGTTTCTATAGGGAACAGTCGTTGATCGGTCAGAGACTTAATAAAAGAGGCTATAAAAATTGGACTCTTGATAGGGCCAAGGCTATCTCTGACTCTAAGTCTAGAGACCAGCTGCTCTTCCATAGCAAAAGGCGCAATGTACAAGATTTGGATCAACCAGCCCTCGTGCTGGAGTACAGCCATCAATTTGATTAAATTAAAAACATTATCCACAGATATATCCCAATTCTTCTACAGGATGAAGAACTGGATGATACATTAAAACATGGTTGCAGAATTGTTTATAGGATAGCATTCACACTTGGCAACATATTGTCCCCATCTCTGTTTTCATCTAAAAGAGCTAATGTTACATGGTTACAGCATAATGTTTTTTTAGATGTGGTTCGTACCCATGCAAAGTCTGTACGTTTGCTCGACCTAATAAAAGGTTTCATGATTCTAGTTACAGGAGAAATTTAAGGATCAAACCCTATATAAACTGCAATAGTGAATATGTAGTTTATATTATCGAATGTATAGAATGCTGTCTCATGTATGTCGGCTTCACGAGCAGAAAATTTAATACCAGAATACTTGAACATCTAGGTTACATCAGAAACCCTGTAATTCTCAATATTTCAAATGCAGCATGACATTTCATTACATGTCATAACAAATTGACCAAGTCATTTAGTACATATGCCATAAAGCAAAGAGGCCTTTTGGATCTACTATCTGAAAAACAGATTTCCAATGGGCCTAAATCTTAAAAAAGAACTCATGTTTCACTACTGAAATAGTTTCTAAGTAAATACAAGCCCACTATGGTTGACTACCATATGCATACAAAAGGTCACAACCCCGGCTATGGACCAATACCATTATGACATTACATTTACATCTTGAGCTCCGTGTCCCATAAATTTTGATCATTTCTCTCTTCTCCAATATATCAATATACATCTATGTTGTTTATTATGATTTTTTTACAACCCTGTTGCCACCATAGTAGGTTTCTGTTGTCAACCCACGAATCACGTACCATCACCAACATGCTAGTTTTCGATCAAATGTTTGTCACGGTAGATAATACCAGACGTGAAAATTGATCTAATAAATACACAGTTTATTATTAATATAAATAACCTTCTTTAGTCAAACCATTTTTTTCTATAAAATATATTGTATATTTTTGTTTGACATTTGTATCATTGTGACTAATTGTCTTTCTTTTCTTATTCTTTTGTTTACATTTTACGTTCTTATATCTTTGCCTATGGCATGGATCATTGTTTTCTGTTGTCAGCGGTTCTTTTGCACAGGTGATGTTGGACTTCCTTGTGTCTGTTATATTGATTGGACACTGAGTGAAACAGGGAAAACCGACCGGATATAAATGCAGGATGTTTTGTTTGCAGCTTTCATAATGTGCCATGACTAAGGACATGCGATCTGTCTGAAACACGTAGGCTTATTGCTAAGGCAACCACCCCTATACGCATTGGATTTTATTATTATCTGAAATAAAGTTGGAATGCTATTTTCTTTTAAATATATCAGTGCTGGATTGCATCCTTTCTTTTTTGTTCCGATTACACCGTGTCCCGCCACGTGGATCCGTGCGCAGTCTGAACCTGGACATACATACTGGTGAGCTGGAGGATTCCTCCATCATTTATTTAGTTTAAAAACATATTACCTTTTTTCAATATTAATAAAAACATGATAGGCACATCCAAAGGAACAACTCCACTTACGTGTTTTAAACCCACAACGGTTCTTACTCATAGCTGATTGCATTTGCGACACGTGAAACATTTTATGTGGAGAAAGACTCCTTTCTAATGCGTCATGTTTAGGCTGGGTTCACACGACCTATTTTCAGACGTAAACGAGGCGTATTATGCCTCGTTTTACGCCTGAAAATAGGGCTACAATACGTCGGCAAACATCTGCCCATTCATTTGAATGGGCTTGCCGACGTACTGTGCCAACGACCTGTAATTTACGTGTCGTCGTTTGACAGGTGTCAAACGACGACGCGTAAATTGACTGCCTCGGCAAAGAAGTGCTGGGCACTTCTTTGCAACGTAATTTGAGCCGTTCTTCATTGAACTCAATGAAGAGCAGCTCAAGATTTACGAGCGTCACAGACGCCTGGCATAATACGAGGAGGAGCATTTACGTGTGAAACGAGGCAGCTGTTTTCTCTTGAAAACAGTCTGTCTTTTCACACGTAAATGCCTGCTATCGTGTGCACATACCCTTATTCCAGTGGTCGTATGATAATAAAATGCAACTGCTCTAATAATGCCATAATACCAGTATAGGAAAGAGCTTATACATAAATAGATCAAGTTGTGACCATAGAACATTTGAAGTGTTCAATAGAAGTACATATGATCTGGTTGTAAAATTGAGACCCTGTGGCGTCCTGGAATCCATAGTTAGAATCCAGAACACTTCTCTGGTAAGGATTATCTTACGACAGTCTCCACCCCTCTTGGGTTTGTTAACCTTTTCCAGGACGAGTACTTTTAAAGTTTTTGTACTACCAGCATGTTTTTAAACATTTTTTTTAAAAGCCACTGATAACGTATGTGATTTAAAGGTGCTGAAGGGGTAATACAGAGATATGTTCAGCAATTTGGATTTTAAGTTTGAGAGTGGTGCATCCCATGTAGTGGAGTTCACATTGCGTACAGTAGATCATCTATACTACATATGTACTATTGTAGTTTATATATGATCTAATCATATATAAACTGCAATAGTACATATGTGGTGTATATATATATGATCTACTATATTAGAGTTTACATTCTGTACAGTAGATTATATATACCAAGAGCCATAACTTTTACATTTTTCTGTCGTCATAGCCATATAAGGGCTTGTTTTTTGCGGGACAACTTTTTTTTTTTTTTTTAATAGCACCATTTTGGAGTACATATGTTATACATTTTTTGGGGGAATGGAAAAAAACAGCATTTATATAATTGTTTTGGGGTTTTGTTTTTAAGGTGTTCTTCACCGTGTGATATATAAATGAGATGTTAACTTTATTCTGTCGTTCAGTACGATTATGTTTTACTACTTTTGTAAAAAAAAAAAAAACATTTTTGTCTCACCACATTTGAGAGCCATGTGGCTCTCTCCACGCTGTACATTTACAGTGCTTGGCGCCAATACATGGCACCTGCACCGTAAATATATGGCAGAAAGGGGATGATTACTTGAAATTCAAAACTAGTGAACAGAGGTAAATACAGTAGATGCACTTAAAGGGTCTGGAAGGTCTCCAGGTGATGCCACAACAGCTTGGAATTAGTTATTTTTCATTTTCATTATGTTGCCCAACTCTGTGAAACACTGTTATTTTATTCTGGTAGGGCTTGCTGTGGGCGGGATTACCAAGTAAAGAATTACAGTTCCCATCTCACAGACATATTTACAGTTGCCTGCATGCCCTTCTGTTACACGGTGTAAGGTAGTGCTGTAATTACTCACTGTCTGCCATTGTGACACAGCTCTGCTGTTAGTCTGTGCACAATCTTCTTCCCAGCATGTGAAACACGATACCTCCAATGACAGGGAGGAAGGGTGGAGGAGAGCAGGTAGCAGTGGAAAAAAGAGTCATGTGATGTGACAGCATAGTCTGCATAAAATAAAAATAGTATGGTGACACATACCAGCCTGACATCTGGCTACGTTCGGCGTATGTGCCGGAAGTTCACATACCGTTTTGTTAACATAGCCTAAATTCTGTAAAATTTCAATGCAACTCTAACAAAACAGACCATGATATGTGTTGGTAGTCTTTACCATTATACATTAAAATTAAGAACTAAATGTTGATTTTCCCATAAGAGGTCCCTATACAAATGAATAATGACAAACCATCAAAATGGTTTACATGGAGCTGTCTTCTAATCCCTTGCTATATTGTGCAGGAGCAAGATATCTGACTCTGACTCTCAATAGTAAATATAATACTCCATGCGGATATTCTTGTCAAAATAAAGAAAAAGGAATCAGCTTAGATCATATTCATGTTTATCACCTTTTCCAATGACACTCATACATAATTCAGAAGTGAAAATTAATACTGTGGGGTACATTACTGTCCAATTTGGCTTCTGGAGTCCTCACCATAGGAGTTGGGAATACAAATGTTCATACTTTAAAATAATTTACTACTACTGAATGAGTTTAAAGGATAAAATGAATACATGCTGCTGAAATTGTTTAAGGAGTAAAAAACACATCCTTGAAAAACTGCTACATTGATAGATCATTTGGAGACGTTTGCCAGACTGTAATGTTTCATGAAATAAATCAATAGATTTCTTTTTACAGAGACATTTTACATTAGTTTAAATTAACTCTCTTTTAAAGAACCAATCTGGCCGGATTGCAGAATTATATTTGATATTTAACATATGTACCATTGATTGTGTAGTATACAGAATGAAGTATATTACTTCCTGTATATATAGAGGTATACATTCTGCAAATACTGCTGCAGGTCTGTGAGATGTCAGCATGGTACATTTGCTTTAGAACTGCAATATTAAGCTTATGTTTTTAGAAACCTTATTACAGTTTTATTGGTTCAGAATCCTCGTAAAAGAGATCTTGGGAAGGAAACTGGCCAGTATTTAGCTTGGCTTCAATTTAATAATAGTATGTAGAATAACTCAGTCTACCAAATCTACTACATACAAGGGCAAACACAGGATTCTTAAGGGTGTGTTTCCAAACTCATTGGTGGCCACAGTAGAGATGGTAAATGTGATGGAATCTGTGACGGAGGCTAGGAACAGAGCCTGCGACGCAGATGTGAACAGAGCCTTAGTGGTGTTATCTGCAGTGACATAGGGCCTGAAAGTGTACTCATATTTTCATTTTATTCAATCTAAATAGGTCCAATATTCTGTGCTGTTTAATTTCATAATACGTTTATATAATGGTTGGAGCTCTGTTTTTTAGGTTACAGCGCTCCAAATGTCTTGCTTCCATTCACACAGCCACACAGATAAATGACAAAATTCAGGCTGCAGCAACCACTAGAGGGCGCTTACATCATGGCGTTATACACCCATGATTAAAACCAATACTACCGTAGATGTATAAATCTGTAAATCGGTATCTTTATGCAGCTTAATCCCTTTGAGAGCAAGCCATTTTTCAGTTTTTCATGAAATGTTTTAGATTTTTCATCTCCAGAATCCAAGAACTAATAACTTTTTTTTTTTCTTATCTTTGTATGAATATGGCGTCTTTTTTTTAATTTTTTTTGCAGGACAAATTTACGTTTCTACGCGTACCATTTCGGAGTACATACATATTGACGTCTCATTTTTATCAATTACATTTTGGGAGGATAAAGAAAAAGCATTTTTTTTTTCATTTTTTTCATTGCTGACGTCTAATAAGTGTATAGAATTATAATATATGTTGTTATGTAGTTGTAGGGTGTTATATGACTGTATATAGGTTCATTCTATTTAATAAAATATGTTGATTTGTGTCTTTTATTTTGAACTCTATTTTAACAATATTTTATTATTATTTTTTCTTTTTTGGTCCCATAAACAGACGTAGCGTTAATTGACAATTACAATATCCAGGTGCCTCCTCTCATCGGTGCTCAAAGGAGGGTGAATAGGAAACCCTTCTCCCTTCGTGCACCCGTAATATCTCCTTTCTTATCCACTTTACAACCTTTCGCTCACTTGTTTTTGGATTACCCACCTTTTGTCGCTTATGTAAATTACCTACCTCATAACCCTCTGAAAACTTTCTTTATATGAGGACCATACATTAGTATGTTAACCGCTTTTCATGCCCCCCCACCCCAATGTTCTTACTTGTCTATTAAATACAAACCACTATCTTCTATAATGACATAAAATAGACATTTCCATGATATTTTCTATGAAGCAAGAAGACTTTACAGTGTTTCATTAGTTTTCTGTACATGCAGTCTGTAATCTACGCAGCCAATGTATCCTGTCTAAGTTTTCCATGAATTATGATACCACTGGTCACTATTGCATACTACAAACTATACTACAACTGCTTTATTCATTTGTTTTTGAGAAAATCTCACTATTTTGGTTATGTATGATGTCTTAGAAACCTCTCTGTCATTTAGTAACAATGCGCCTCATGCATAAAAAAAAATGTCATGGGCTATGCTACAACATTGTCAAACTTTACACCTCTTTTAGAACACTTATTATAAATATATTTATATTGGTGTACCGACTGCTGTGGCCATCTTTTTCTGTAAAGGCCGCTATTGCGCACTCATTCCGCAGTGTACTCACTAGTCCCCGGTGTCTTCTTAGTCGGCTCTGTAGCTTTAGTATTCAGTTTTTTAGTGTTCCCACACCGTATGCTAATGAGCAGAAAAGAGTCAAATCTTCGTTTGAAAAGAGTCAAATCTTCATTCCTCAAGTCTTTCCGAGTTTACTCCGCCTCCCTACTTGTGATTGACAGCTCCTCACCTCCCCCCAGCACACTAAATCCCGCGCTTTTGCATTGATGTCCTCTTCTGGTGTGTGCGCACAAAGAGACACCGGATTATTACGATAAAAGGCGCAAAATGTTTGCAGACCGTTATTTACAGTCGGAGGAGGAGTTTAGGAGAGGGGATAACGGCAATGAACTTTTTATAGCAGCGGCCAGTGAGGGATAAGTAAAGTTCAATAGGTGAAATGCTGGTAACAGGTTCCCTTTAAGGTCGGGCACGAGCACCCTACGGGTACTAGTGCAGCGATGCGGAAGTGACTGCCTGCGTCTCTCAGGAGGGAGATGCCGCCCGGCACTCACTTGTCCATGGCCGCAGCCGTCGGGGGGGCAGGTAAGCACGACGGTCCCTGGCTGTGGAGGTTACACCCTCCTCCATTACACTACATAGGTAGTGTAATAGAACCTATCCACAGGGTATATACATACATCATTTTACATAGTCATTTCCCCATGTAACACGACTGTGCTCCTTATATATATTGTACCAAAAAAGAGAGAACATGGAGTCTATATGTCAAGAAATAAAGTAAAACGTAAGTTTTATTTTACAAAATCTAAAAAATCAGTACATAAACTATTTAAAAATGAATCACTACGGATGACAGAAAGAGGACCGCCAAAAGATGAGACAATTATCTTAAGAGTTCACATAACAATCACATATCCACATTTTGCATTGGTATACAATCATGGCCGGCCTTAACTATGTTCGACCAGTGCGGTCGCACAGGGCGCCAGCCGCCACACGGCAAGAGGGGCGCCAGCAGGTGTGTGTATCCCCGCGCCGTTGCAACTACCAGCGGGGATACAGACACTAACTGCAGTCGCACCCGGGCGCTTCTTCACTTAGTGGCTACCGCTGCAGCAGCCATAGCGGCTGCTAGCGGTGACACCTGGCATGAGGGCGGTGGCGCCGCTAGCAGCTGCTGTGGCTACTATAGCGGTAGCGACGGCACTATAGCAGAGCAGGGACATATCTCCCTGCTCTGCTGTCTACTAGCGCCACTGTAGCTCCCTTCAGCTACAGCGGTGCTAGTAGACAGCAGAGCAGGGAGACACCTCCCTTGCTCTGCTATAGTGCCCCCCTGTTGATATCAACCCCCCCCCCTTCCAGGATAGCGCCACCGTAGCTCCCTGAAGGAGCGGAATCCCAGTGTGGCCGGGGATTCCGGTCCTGGAGCGCTGCTTGATGCCTCTGTCCATATATGGACAGTGACATCAGGGAAAACTCCTGAAGCGGAATCCCCGGTCGCTGTTGACCGGGGATTCCGCTTCAGGTGTTTTCCCTGATGTCACTGTCCATATATGGACAGAGGCATCAAGCAGCGCTCCAGGACCGGAATCCCCGGCCACACGGGGATTCCGCTCCTTCAGGGAGCTACGGTGGCGCTATCTATACTGGAAGGGGGTGGGTTGCTATCTACAGGGGGGCACTATAGCAGAGCAGGGAGCTATCTCCCTTCTCTGCTGTCTACTAGCGCCACAGTAGCTCCCTGAATGAGCGGAATCCCCGTGTGGCCGGGGATTCCGCTCCTGTAGCGCTGCTTGATGTTTCTGTCCATATATGGACAGTGACATCAGGGGAAACTCCTGAAGCGGAATCCCCGGTCACAGCATTGCAGACTCTATGATCGGGGATTCCACTCCAGGAGAAACCAATGACGTCATGGACATAGACGACAGGAGCTTCTCCTGGAGTGGAATCGACGGTCATAGCGTCTGTAACGCTGTTGACGGGGATTCCGCCTCAGGAGTTTTCCCTGATGTCACTGTCCATATATGGACAGAGGCATCAAGCAGCGCTCCAGGACCGGAATCCCCGGCCACACGGGGATTCCGCTCCTTCAGGGAGCTACAGTGGCGTTATCTTTACTGGAAGGAGGGGTGGTTGCTATCTACAGGGGGGCTGTGGGCTTTGTGGCACTACCTACAAAGGACAACTGTGCAGGAGCACACAAAATACCCAGCTTTCCCGGGTATAAAAAAAAAAGTGTGGAAATAAACTTAGATATAACTTTTATTTAATCTAGCTAAAAGGATTAATCCTTTACTCAGACTAAATAAAAGTTATAACTTAGTTTATTTCCACACATTTATTTGATAGCTGGGAAAGCTGGGTATTTTGTGTGCTCCTGCACAGTTGTCCTTTTTTTAATCCTTTTTTTCACTCCCTACCAGGGGGCTGTGGGCTGTGTGACACTTCCTACCAGGGGTCTTTGCGACACTTCCTATTAGGGGCCTGTGCTGCACTCCCTACAGGGGGCTGTGCGGCACTCCCTACAGGGGGCTGTGCGGCACTCCCTACAGGGGGCTGTGCGGCACTCCCTACAGGGGGCTGTGCGGCACTCCCTACAGGGGGCTGTGCGGCACTCCCTACAGGGGGCTGTGTGGCACACTCTACAGGGGGCTGTGTGGCGCTATCTACAAGGGGGCTGTGTGGCGCTATCTACAAGGGGGCTGTGTGGCGCCTTCTACAAGGGGGCTGTGAGGCGCCATCTACAAGGGGGCTGTGTGGCGCTACCCACAAGGGGGCTGTCTGGCGCTACCCACAAGGGGGCTGTGCGGCGCTACCCACAAGGGGCTGTGCGGTGCTACCCACAAGGGGCTGTGTCGCGCTACCTACAAGGGGGCTGTCTGGCGCTACCCACAAGGGGGCTGTGCGGTGCTACCTACAAGGGGCTGTGTGGCGCTACCTACAAGGGGCTGTGTGGCGCTACCTACAAGGAGCTGTGTGGCGCTACCTACAGGGGGAATCTGTGAGTGGTGGTATGATGGTCATTTTACTGAGTGGTGGGCTGATGGTCATTTTGCTGTGAGTGGGGGGCTGATGGTCATTTTACTGTGAGTGGTGGGTTGATGGTCATTTTTCTGTGAGTGGTGGGTTGATGGTCATTTTTCTGTGAGTGGGGGGCTGATGGTCTTCAAGTGGTTTCCACCTCTGACCTCCAATTGAAATTAATAGGAGGCAGAAGATACCTTCGGCGCTCGTTTGGAGCTTTTTTTTCCTGCGTCTTTTGCATTCGCTTCAACAGCTTAAGAAAAAAACACAAAAAAAAGGTCACACAAAGCTGTCAGTTGCTGAAGGAATTTTGAGGCAGATTTTTTTGGCCTTACAAAAAACGTGTGTGAACATGCCCTACGAGTGGAGTGCTTGTTCTTAGCCGTTTTCTGTCTTTCTCAAAACAATTTTTGGTAGGGGGGCCCTGAGGAAATTTTGTTTTTCCAGTGCTGCCTCGAGTCCGAAAAGGTTGGTAAACTCTGTACTAGGGTCCCGTCATGGAGCAGCTCAGTTCGTCATGGGAACGGGGCCCAGGTGAGTACAATTTTTGTTTTTGTTGGGGGCACTGTCTACAAGGGGGAGGTGCGGGGACTGTATGGCACGATCTACAAAAAGGAGGTGGGGGATTATGGCACTGTCTACAGGGAGGCTATATGGCAAAATCTACAGGGGGGCATTATACTGTGTGGGGGCCACTAAGCGGACATTATACTGTGTAGGGGTACTACAGGGGGCATAATACTGTGGGCACAATTAGAGGACAAAATACTGTGTCCTTGAAGGGGTTGTAATATATTATATTATTAAATATTATTATTATACTGTATGGGGGCACTAAAGGGGCATTATAATTTTTTTATGGGGCATTTTTTTTTTATGATGGGGGTGGGGCGTCGGAAGTTCATTTCGCACAGGGCGCCATCTATCCTAGGGCCGGCCCTGTATACAATATCATGAGAAAGTGCATAGTGCATGGTAAGTATTTGACCATTTGTATGTCTAGTTATTAAGATATGAAAACTACACTATTACCAGCCTCAACAGGAAAGTCAATAGAAACCCCCCTACCACTATTCCATTATACTCCATTTAATAAAGTGTTGAGTGCAAACAATAAACAACCTGGAATAAATGGTGGACTACTGACCCATGTTGCTGTGTCTCAAAAATGGCCATTTCTTATTATATCCTGATTTTGTAATGACGGGGGTGGGGAGACAGACAAGTGAGCCCTAATCTACCCACCACTCAGTCCCTGCCTACTTGCAACGACCCGCCCTAGGCGACGGGGTACAACTGGGCGACGGTCCCTACGCTCAATAAGTGCATGACAGACAAACAGACAAGGGTACACAGAGCTAGGGGGAGAAATGGGCAGTTGCCCACGGCAAAACCGTGAGCAACAAAAGAAGTGAACAAGCCGAGTCAAACCAGGAGAGTACGAGGTGCCAAACGCAGAGCAGAAGAGTAGTAAACAAGCCGACTCAAACCAGGAGTGTACGAGGTACCAAACGCAGAGCAGGAGAGTAGTCAGCAAGCCGGGGTCAATATGAAGCAAGGACAATGGTACAAGAAGCTGCAGCAGGGCCAGGAAACCAAACGAGAAGAATCACAAGCAAAGGAGGAACAGGAAAGGCAGGTATAAATAGACAGAGGGCGGGAGCTAGCTCCGTCTGGCCAGGCTGTGATAGGTTCTCCCACTCCTAAGCCTGCCACCCTGAGTGGTGGAAGATGGAGTCAGTCTCACAGACATAGAAGCAGGTGCAGACTGATTATCTATGGGCGTTAACCCCGAAGCTGTGCCTGGCAGATCCTTTACAGATTTACTCCACACCGATTACATATTATAAACTGAAATACCAGTAAAACTCCAAACAATACTACTGCCCAGCAAAATCCGCGCTCCAAAAGTCAATCGGTACTCCATCCATTCTAAACCCTACAGTGTGCCCAAACAGCCATTAACATCCACATGTATGGCATTACCATACCCGGGAGAACTCGCTTAACAATTTTTGGGTTAAGATTTTCTAGTGGCACGAGCTATGAATTACTAATTGTACGATGAAATAGCATATCAGTGGAAAAATTGCCCTCCTTCCCTTCTGAGCCCTATCATGTGTCCAAACAGCAGTTTATGACCACATATGGGGTATTGCCATACACGGGAGAAATTGCTTTACAAATGTTGGGGTGCTTTTTCTTCTTTATTCTTTGTGAAAATGAAAAATTTTGAGCTAAAACTACATCTTATTGGAAAAAAATATTTTGGGGTTTTCAATGCTAAACAATTCAGAAAAAACCTATGGGATCAAAATGCTCACTATACCGCTAGATGAATTCCTCAAGGGGTGCAGTTTTCCAAATGGAGTCACTTTACAGGGGTTTCCATTTTACTGGTACCTCAGGGGCTCTGCAAATGTGACATGGCGACTAGTAACAAATCTGGCAAAGTCTGCGTTCGAAAAGCCAAATGGAGCTCCTTCAGTTCTAAGCTCTGTCCTGTGCCAAAATAGTCGTTTATGATAACATATGGCATATTGCCACAGATGTTGGGGTGCTTTTTTTCCTTTTAGACCTTGTGGAAATTAAAAAAATTTAGATAAATTACATCTCATTAGCAGAAATGTAATTATTCATTTTCATGGCCCAATTCCAATAAAATCTATGAAACACCTGTAGGGTCAAAATGCTCACTGTACCCCTAGATGAACTCCTTGGGTGTAGTTTCCAAAATTGTGTCTTTGGGGTTTTTCCTATGTTTTGGCACCACAAGACCTCTTTAAGCATGACATGGTGACTAAATTATAATCTAATTTGAAGAAGGCCCAAAATCCATATGGTGCTTCTTCATTTATGAGGCCTGTGTTTTAGTCAAGTAGTACACCAAGGCCACATATGGGACATTTCTGAGAACTTCCGAAACAGTGTAAAAAAAAAATTTGAGTTGCGTTTTGCTGTGTTACAGGAAAAACAGGATTAAAATTAAATATCTGCAAAAAAAATAGTTTCCTTTCATTCCTGTGAAACACCTAAAGGGTTAAGAAACTTTCTAAATGCTGTTTTGAATACTTTCAGGGATGCAGTTTTCAAAATAGGGTGATTTATGGGTGTTTCTAATATATACGCCCCTCAAAGCTACTTCAAAACTGAACTGGTACCTGAAAAAATGGGCTTTTGAAATGTTATTAAAAATGTGAGAAATTACTGGTAAACTTATAAGCCTTGTAATGTCCTAGAAAAATAAAAAGATGTTCAAAAATGATGCCAACATAAATCAGACATGTGGACAATTTTAACAAGTAATTATTATGTGTATAACTATCTGTTTTATAAGCAGACACATTTAATTTTAGAAAAATGCAAATTTTTCCAAATTTTCTCAAAATGTTGGTGTTTTTCACAAACACTGCATGTACCTACCAAATTTGACCACTAACGTAAAGTACTATGTGTCAAGAGAAAACAATCTCAGAATTGCTTGGACAAGTAAACTGGCTGCGGCGGAAAGGGGTTAAAAATCTTGAAGAGGTTGAGGGAATTCCAGCACTATTCCTCTATCCTGTCCCTTTTGCTGCCCCTCAAGTTACACTGATTGAACTGCTCCAGGGAATCTCTAGTGTTGTAACTGTCCATATATGGTGCATATATATGGACAGTTACATCGCTGTGGCAACCACAGTGAATTTCCACTAACGTAGCTACCCTGGGCAAAGATAAGCAACCAGGGACTCCGGTTGCTTTGAAGATGTTGAAGGGGGTATAGTTGGGCTGGCAGACGGGGAGAATAGTCGGGCCAGTTTTATCTGACTTGCATATGGCAGCGCTTTGAAGGGCAGCACAAGAGAGAGGGAAGGGTGCTGGGATTCTGTCACTCGACACTGCTCATCGGGATCCTGTAACCAGGCTTTTTTCTATTGCTGCTGCCCTGACTGCAGCGACAGTGCCCCTGCCTACCTCAGTCCCGTCAGAGCAGTTTTGGATGATGATCCTCTGTCCTGGTTCAGGTTCATTCTCCTTATGATAGGTTATCGCCATCCAGGGAAGCTCCAGTGCTAACTGTCCATATATGGATGTCTAGTAACTGCATGCCCAGAAAAGGAAAAAAATTATATATGTTGCTTCTGATATGTAGTCTCAGAACATGGAGGTTACATACTAACAAAAACATTAAAGGTTTATTTAAAAAATGCGGTCAAAATCCGCAAAAAAAAACAGCGCTTCGCAACAATCCATAAATTGCAATTTTATCATACAATGTGTATATACCCAAATCTATGGGTAGTACTGGGACCAGTAATGCACCAGCTGCTCCCAATTTTGCAAATGCACCTGTGTCAGACACACATGGCATTATAAGGCACCCACTTTATTAAATGAGCACACCGTGCAAAATAAGTCCTCCTTGGTTGAAACTGCAATTTCTCCAATATTTCTCCTTCGTATTTTTTATTTACCAAATATTCTGAATATAGGCTATACGTTTACATAGAAATGTTTGGCATGTTACTATCAGACAAGCCAAAGTATTTAATTGAAGTCAAGGGTTTACATTTCATAGAGGCAGATCAGGCAGCTGCTATGTATTTCCTTTTGAGCACCCACCATCACTGCCTTACATTCAGCAATTTTTCTCAGTACCACCAGAGGTTTTCAATGTAATCATATTTTATTTTTATTTTTTTCTAAGCAAAAGGTCTTGGTTAAGAATTGTGGACTACATTTCTCTGATTCAGCATCTTGCCGTCCCATAATTCTTTATCATGATCAAGTTTACCAAGAAAACAGTAACAAATATAAATTGCCTTGACTTCCAATTATCAAATAGATGTCAAGGAGACAACTACCATTTTGTCACGCTCAGCATTTGCAGGTGGTTTAACAAAAAAATAAAATAACAGAAATGGGTCTGAAGAAAATAATTTCTTCATGTTCCAAGCCACTGAGCTAAGAACCTACTATGAGCAGCGTGTTCAGGAAATAATTAGGTACATCTACTCTACCATGCATAATAATCACTATTATTGTCTCCTCTAAACTCGGATGATTTTATTTGTAGTTATTATGCATCAGATACATAATCACAGACAATATAGAGATACTCATCTTCATAAAAAGAATGTTCTCCTAAAATGCCATAAAAATCTCTTACAGAAGATATCTAAAATATCTGACGAAAATATTATCTTGCCTACTTTTGTATTGGATGAAAATGTTTACATAGAAACTAATGATGACTGAACACCTTTAGGCCAAATACACAAGATGCGTATTAGGTGCAGATTTGCCGTGCGTAAATCCGCAACATAATACAGTACCAGCAAAGTAAATGAGATTTCAAGTAATCTCATCTACACCTTGCAGATTTTTTCCCGCATTTAAATTGAGCTGTGGCGTGTATTTTAAAATCCGCAGTATGTGAATTTATCTTGTATTTTTGCCTCAGAATTGTATCTGACAAATTTATAAAAAAACAAATATACCATAATCTGCAGAATAAAGCCGAACCTATTTCCGCATCAAAATGGAAAAACAGCACCTAAGAATGCATGGAAAAATGCACCATTAGGTTGAGATCAGACGGGGCGGATACGCTACGTAACAACACGCAACGTATATGCCCTGTGCGCCGCAGGGAATTCCAGGCGAAAAAACTCAAAACTGTGGTACAGTTTTTCGCCCGGAATGTCCGCTGCGGAAAACTGTAGCATTTAGCTGGCTTGCTAGCAGGCCTACCTCCTGGAATGACATTTGATTGGATACAGTGGCAGTCACATGGGATGATATGTAATTCCAGAAGCCCGGCCCTCTGACATCATCCAGGCCGGTCCCCTGGGATGACAATTCATGCCATGTGACCGCCGCTACAGCCTGTGAAACATCATCCCAGTAGACCGGCCTGGAGGAAGAAACACAGACTACTGGGTAAGTATGAGAATTCATTTTTCTTCAGAGTTGCATTTTTTGCGGCAGAATCGCTGTGACCCTGCAGTAAAAAAACGCAATAATTGCTATTTGTTGCAGATTTTACCTCCCATTGAATTCAATGGGGAAACCCACTACAAATAAGCTGCGTTTACGCAAATATAATTGACATGCTGCAGAATAAAATTCCGCACCGCATGTTAATTTCTGAGCGTTTTTTCCGCTCAGTATTTACGCAGCGTGTGAATGAGATTTGTTTTATCTCATCCACTTTGCTGCTACTGTATTGTGCTGTGGATTTTCCGCAATGAATCCCGTGGCGGAACTGACCATTAAGCCGAAAGCACACAATGCGTATTACATGCGTTAAATCTGCAGCATAATACAGTTCCAGCAAAGTAAATGATATTTAAAGAAATCTCATCTACACTTTTTTTTGCACGTAAATTGACCTGCGGTGTGTATTTTAAAATCCGCAGCTTGTCAATTTATGTTGCGTTTCCACTTGCAAATTGTATCTGACTAGTTTTAAAAGAAAACGCACCAAAACCCAAAGCATAAAAACGCATCAAAAACGTACTATTAGGTGCAGAATTTACCCGCGGAACTACCTGCGTATATCTGCGGTTTTGACGCAGATTTTCTGCACCAAACGCCGCAATCTGTGCATTTAGCCTTAAATGTGGATACAGACAACAGGGGTAATCGACCGTCTGATGGATGTTTTTTTTTACGGCCATCACAAGGCCGCATTAAAATCAATGCATGTCTATGGAGTTATTCACACGGCCGTTTTTTTTAACAGATCGTGTGAACGGCCCGGGAATAGATAGAACATGTTCTATTTTTGCCAGTTTTCCCGGATTCCTCGATAGACTCAAGTCTATGAGGGATCTGTGAAAACAGATCCCACACAGGTGCAAATGAGCCAGAAAAAAATGCCGTTTTTTAAGACCGATTTGACACCAAATCATGTGAATAATGCCTTAGGACACAAGCCACAGAGAAGAGGCTTGAGTAAAGACTGAAAAGTCCCTTTAGTATTTCTTTATAAGAAACAGGTAGACAAAAAACACACAGCTACAGAATGACATAAGAGCTATGAAAGTCATATTTCTTCATTGCAATGGTCTACCTTGGGAAGAGTAGATTTCTAACGTTAATCTGTTTTCCCTTAGTCCTAACAGCAGCACAATAATGGGGTATCTCTGCCCCTGTGGGCTTGTAGGACAGATGGAATTTTTAATGAAATAATAAAATTTAGTAAGTAAAGCCTCCCCCTATGCTATAAGAGGCTCCACCAGGCCCTGCTTCCTTGTGTTCATTTTAAAGTAGTAGTCCTTAATTAGGGCGGGAAGCTTGTGCTGCTGTTAGGAATAAGAACACAGAAAAAAGGCCATACTTACAAATGGACACAGCCAGGTCAGAAACACTAATGAAGGGGAGTGAGCAGGTGCTTTAAATAATAGTAACCACTCTCACTAGTCTTGAGGGGTACAATTTGGGAGTAGGAAAAACGGGACCACCGGCGCTGCTTCGGTCGTAAAAATTACACAACCACCGTGATGGGTAATGTGTAAGGAGTTTTATTGTTGATAGGCTACGCGTTTCGACGTCGAACTGACGTCTTCCTCAGGCCAATACAGACTATGCGGTTCCTGCCCTATTTATACATCAGGGTGAGGAAAAAGACCGCCAGATGTAACAGGTCAAAGGTCACATAAAAAAAACATAATTAAGAGACAGTAATTTACAAGTCAATTACACATATAATGATTCAGTATAAAAGAACAATAAAAAGAAACGTGATTAGCAACATGTTTAAATGCTATTTTACATATTAAGAATATATGCTGTGTGAGTTAGAATGACATGTCGATCCCAGGTATTCACAGATATTTTTATAAGTTTTTATTTTTGTGTACGACTGTAGATGTGTGGACAGTCATATACTTGGTTATGTGTAAGTTTTTATGTGTTATAACTAATGCTAGCGAAAGATCAGCAGTAACGCATGTTGTGCTGAGACAGAGCGTCCTTGGTTACTAAAACTCGAAAGCTTACGGAAGCCGTGAGGGACCAAAACGCTTCGAATGGACCGCATGTTTGGAACGCATGGAGATGCACTGCTGAATAAAAGCGTCCTTGGTTACTGGACGTCACGAATACACGGAGGTTATAGGGGACTAATGGACTTGCGATAGACCGCAAATTGAACCGCAGGGGGTCACGGATCTCAACAATAAGAGATCTGAAGGGGACCACGGCATCGGGACCGGTGAGTGGCAGAAAGTCGTAATATAGGGATAATGGTTCATTTAAAATAATATAGGGATAATGGTTCATTTTAAATTAGTAGAGATCTTTTTCTCCTTGAGGGTATAATTGACACACTTATCACAGTGGGTAAATGGTTAAACCTATTATCACATATAGACGGGCGAAAACAATAAAGAATCTATTAGCCCCTAGCAAACTACGGAATGTCAAAACAATAAACCATAGCCTACTCCCAGATTTGAAAGGTTCTTTTAGATGCGGCCAAAACAGGTGCCTATGCGGCAACAATATTTCAAACAAATGCAGGGAATATCACTCCATAAAAACAGGGGAAAAATTCATGATAAAAGATTTTTTAAATTGCGGCAGCTCCTATGTTATTTACTTACTTCAATGCACTTGCAATCTTCAATATGTGGGCCGAACCACACAAACTCTAAGGAACCGAATTAATAACCACAGGTTTAATGTCACGAGGGTTTTTTTAAAACAAAGTGTGTCCCGCCACTGTATGTACAAACATAATTGCAAATTCTCTGACATTAAAGTTACCCCAATTGAACAGATACCAGTGGACCTACCCAATAGATTCATTAAGCTCAAGCAGAGGGAGAATTTTTGGATTTTTAAATTAGAAACCCTACATCCCAATGGTCTGAATGACCTTACTGAGTCATCTTTAGAATAAAAACAAAAAACATTAAAACAGTAAACAAAATCATAAGTGTGAGTGTATCTTCAACTATTTACCCCTTGACGTTTGTGATAGCACTACTAATTAGGATACCTTTAGTCCCTAATACTAATGGGCTGCAACACCCCGTTCCCCTTCTCATATACAAGGTTCCCTTTCTAACATAAGGTCTCTCAGTTAAATTACATTTTTCGGTCTATTTTTAAATCTCTACAAGTGTATATACTATCGGTATACAAAGTCCAATTTGACCGACATAAATCCAGGCTCATTTTCCAACTTTTTATGATATTTTTCAACTTTTTATGATTTTTATGATGTTCATTCCTCTTAAGTGGCTTCTAAAAAATAACCATTTACCCACTGTGATAAGTGTGTCAATTATACCCTCAAGGAGAAAAAGATCTCTACTAATTTAAAATGAACCATTATCCCTATATTATTTTAAATGAACCATTATCCCTATATTACGACTTTCTGCCACTCACCGGTCCCGATGCCGTGGTCCCCTTCAGATCTCTTATTGTTGAGATCCGTGACCCCCTGCGGTTCAATTTGCGGTCTATCGCAAGTCCATTAGTCCCCTATAACCTCCGTGTATTCGTGACGTCCAGTAACCAAGGACGCTTTTATTCAGCAGTGCATCTCCATGCGTTCCAAACATGCGGTCCATTCGAAGCGTTTTAGTCCCTCACGGCTTCCGTAAGCTTTCGAGTTTTAGTAACCAAGGACGCTCTGTCTCAGCACAACATGCGTTACTGCTGACCTTTCGCTAGCATTAGTTATAACACATAAAAACTTACACATAACCAAGTATATGACTGTCCACTCATCTACAGTCGTACACAAAAATAAAAACTTATAAAAATATCTGTAAATACCTGGGATCGACATGTCATTCTAACTCACACAGCATATATTCTTAATATGTAAAATAGCATTTAAACATGTTGCTAATCACGTTTCTTTTTATTGTTCTTTTATACTGAATCATTATATGTGTAATTGACTTGTAAATTACTGTCTCTTAATTATGTTTTTTTTATGTGACCTTTGACCTGTTACATCTGGCGGTCTTTTTCCTCACCCTGATGTATAAATAGGGCAGGAACCGCATAGTCTGTATTGGCCTGAGGAAGACGTCAGTTCGACGTCGAAACGCGTAGCCTATCAACAATAAAACTCCTTACACATTACCCATCACGGTGGTTGTGTAATTTTTACGACCGAAGCAGCGCCGGTGGTCCCGTTTTTCCTACTCCCAAATTGTACTACAAGCTGACAGCAAACTTCGTTTGGCTGTGTTGTGGACCTGGCTGCAGCTTCCTAAGCCCTGTTGACACCCATTGGTGAGCGGAATTGTCGCACCGACCATTTTCTCAATACTGTATCAGATCCTGATTTGTGGCGCCGTGTTCTTTTTCTACCTTACCTAGTCTTGAGGGGAGTAGCGTGTGGTGCATGGGATGTGTAGTAAAAAATTATAAATGAATAGTGTATGTGCACTTTACTCATTACTGCCCCCTATATTTCACCCCTATTATCACTTGCACATACACTATTCATTTATTATTTTTTACTACACATCCCATGCACCACACACCACTCCCCTCAAGACTAGTGGGAGTGGTTACTATTATTTAAAGCACCTGCTCACTCCCCTTCTGACCTGGCTGTGTCCATTTGTAAGTATGGCCTTTTTTCTGTGTTTTTGTGTGATATGTCCCCTTGTTTTTATCTGTTTTGTTAGGAATAAGGGAAAACAGATTAACGTTAGAAATCTACTCTTCCCTTACGTCCTACAGAAGCACAATAAAGGGGATTTAACAAGAAGTAACCCCATAGGGAGGGCCCTCTTTATGAACCGAATTCAGAATAGAAAGCCCAAAGGAGGTTCCTTACGGAATTTGAGTATCCAATCTATAATGATTGATAAATGTGTTATGCGAGCCACAGGAGGCTGCATTACAAATTTGATCAAAGTTTTCTCGGCCCAAGAGGTAGAAACTGCCCTGGTCAAATGGGCTTTAACAAATCCAGGTAGTTCAAACCCCTGAGATTCATAGGAAATCTTAATGGCCTATTTAATCTATCTAGCAATAGAGGTTTTAGAAGCCTTGAGACCTTTGTTTTTCCCCATAAAGAGGATAAGGAGATTCTTGACCTTCCTTACTGACTCGCTTCTCGACAAATAGATTTGGAGGCAACGAGAGATGTCTCGAGTCCATAGGTCTATATTCCTCCTCAGAGGAGGGTTTAGAGCAAAGCACTGGATGTAATGTCCGTGGCTGCGGGTCGTCAGCTCCAACCTCCTCCTGACAGCCCCAGCCTCCTCCTCAGGAGACGCGAGCGCTCGCGTCCACTCACCTCAGCCAGATCCTGTAGTTATCGTGCCAGCTCTTAAAGGGGCAGCGCGCGCATCAGACTTTTGATGACTTAAACCCGTGAGTACCCTGGACTATTAGAGGGGTCCAGCCCCCTGCTTCTATGACTGAGCGTTGTTGATGTTTCCTAGTTTGTCTATGTGATGGCCTCCTAGTGTGTTCCTGTTTCCTCTTCCTGTTCCTGTACCTGTACCTTTTCCTGTACCTGTTCCAGTTCCTGTTCCTGTTCCTTGCATTCCATACCATCCTGGTCGAGTACTGTGCTGTGCCAAAGTCGTGTCATGCTGTATTCCACGTCTGACCTGCTTCACCCCGCCTGACGTCTACCTGCTGCCTAGTCCCAGTCGAGCCTGCCTTACTGCTGTCCGAGCTGCCACAGGTACCTATACGAACTATAGACATTGTCCTGCGCCTTGTTGGCCAGCTGCCATACCGCCAAGGCGGTACGGCCCAGTGGGTCCACAGACCCTTCGTGACACTGGAAGGGAGAAGATGACTTGGTTTGTATTCTGAAACAAATGGACCTTTGGTACAAAGGATGGTAAAAATTGAAGGAGCACCTTGTCTGGAAGGAAAATGAGATAAGGGTCCTTACAGGAGAGGGCCTGCAGCTCCCCTATTTTATTGGCAGAAGTAATGGCCAATAGAAAGGACACCTTCATGCACATGTACTTGTGGTCAACTTCCAGCAGGGGTTCAAATGGGGGAAGGCATAACCCCTTTAGAACCAAAGGTAAGTCCCTCTGGTATAACTCTTCAGGAATCTCTTTATAAGAGGGTCCTTGGAAATAGTCCTAACTAGAAAAGTTGAAATGGCTGCCACCTGTACTCACAGAATAGATGGGCTTAGGCTTTTCCCAATCCCATCCTGGAGAAAATTTTGAATTGAGTTGATGGAAGGATAAACTCCATCTTCTTTAGTAGAACACCAGGCAAGAAATATGCGCTTAATTCTAGCATACGCCCTTCTAGTGGATTCCGACCTGGAATACGACAAGGTGTTCAGCACGGATTCTGAAAGCCCTCTAGATCTCAGGAAGGGCTGGTCAACCTACAGGCTGTCAGGTTGAATTTTTCCAGATTCTGGCAGAGTTGAGTTCCCTGGGAGACAAGGTTCTGCATTGGGGGAAGTCTCCAATATTACCCTCGACTCATCTGAATGAGTTGGGAAAACCACAACCATTTGGGCCAAAACGGTATGATGGCAATTACTGTGGCCGGGTAATGCCTTATTTTCATCAATACCCTTGGTATAAAGGAAACCGGAGGAAATATATAGGCCAGCCTGAACCTCCAAGGTATGGACATGGCATCCCCTGCCAGGGGATTGTACTCCTGATAGAGAGAGAGGTATTTCTCCACCTTGGCATTGAACCTGTTCGCCATGAGATCTATCTCTGACACACCCTATTCCTTTGTTATCTGCTTGAAGATTCCTGAATTCAGAGACCATTCACCTGGTACCACCAGACCCAACTGAGGCGATCTGCCACAACATGGAGGGATCCTCTGATGTGGACTGCAGATAAATGGGGCAGGTTCGCCTCTGCCCAGGTTAGGATCCTCCCCACTTCCTCCAGAAGGGGTTCTGATCGAGTGCCTCCCTGCTTGTTGATGTATATCCCAGACATCATGTTGTATGACCAAACTCGGACAGCTTTCTTTAAGATTTGGTGTGCAAAGTGCAGCAGTGAATAACGAACTGCTCGGAGTTCTCTCACATTCGATGACATCTGACTCTCCAGATGGTTCCAGGTCCCTTGTACTGAAAAACCTTCTAGGTGGGCTCCCCAACCTGTTTGGGATGCATCCGTAGTCAACAGAATCCAGAGAGGCTGGATCATGGACCTCCCGTCTTTTAGATGACGCCACCACCAGAGGGACTGAGTAGTCTGTGACGAGAGGGAGCACTTCATGTTCAACCCGGAAGGGTTGTCATTCCACAGAAAAAGAACTCCCTTCTTTAAAGGCCGCAGGTGCCATAGGGCCCAAGGGACTACTTCCGCAGCCGCTGACATAAGGCCCAGGACCCTCGTTAGTGTTCTGATGGTAACTACCTGGGGTTCCAAAATAAAATTCACTATGGCAATTATCTTCTCTCGCCTTGCGGGAGGTAAGGAAAGGGTTATGGATTGGAAATCTATGATGAATCCCAGAAACTGGAATCTTTCTTGTCGGAAGAATGTCGAACTTCTGCCAGTTTATTATGCAGCCCAACTGCTGGAGGTAATCGACAGTGATCTTTAAATGGGACTGCAGCAAATCTGTGGAGGTGGCCTTTAAAAGCCAGTCGTCCAGATACGGGATGATGGAGACACCTCGAGATCTGAGATTGGCTGTAAGCACTACTACCAGCTTTGTAAAGGTGTGAGGGGCTGAAGAAATCTCGAATAGAAGGGCGGTAAACTGGAGATGTCTGAGTTCTCCTTTGTAGTAGACTACTATTCTTAAGTATCTTCTGTGAAGCAGATAAATCGGGACGTGTAGGTAGGCGTCCTTTAGGTCCAGAGAAGCCATAAAGTGATCTCCATCCTGAACCTTTTCTTGCGGATAAACCGGTTGAGAAACCAGAGATCTATTATCATCCTCCATTTCCCTGATTGTTTCGGAACCAGAAAGAGGGCAGTAGACCTCTATCGAAGTGTGGAACATCTTCCAGGGCTCTCATCTGAAATAGAGGTCTCTAAGACCGCTTGATTCTGGGGGGGTCAAAACTGGGGTTCTTACGAACCAGCATGGAGTTAGGGAGATAAAATTTACTGAGAAGCCTTGACGAATTATATTTAAGACCCAGGGATCTGGGATACTTTCTTCCCAAGCCTAAAGAAACCCCGAAAGGTGACCACCTACTGATGCTCCACCTGAGACCACATCTTGGACCAGGATGCTTGCCACCGAGCCTCTGGCGTCAAAAATCAGGTTTCTTCCGCCTTGGAGTCTTGGTCTGACGTCTAGGTCCCCCTCTCCATCAGCTTGTCTAATTCAGAGCCAAAAAGCCTGCCTCATAATGCAGACTGCATAACCTATACTTGGAATAGTAGTCAGCCGCCCATGGTTTCAACCATAGTGCTCTTCTGCCAGCGGTCGACAACGCCATAGCTTTGGCTGAGAGCTTGATCTACTGTGAAGCTGCGTCACAAAGAAAATTAGAAGCCATGCCAATCTGTTTGAAAGAATCTAAGATGAAGTCTCTAGGCACTCCCGAGTCGATATCCTCCTGAATCTGATGCAGCCACTTGCGTAAGCTCCCAGATACAAGCAGTGACTGCCACAGAGCACTGGGCAGTAAGCCGCTGCATACCCTTTTCTAAGGGTGGTTTCTGTGCGGTGAGCCATGGGGTCCTGAAGGTTAGAGCCATCCTCAGAAGGCAACACAGTGCAGTGAGACAGTTTGGCCATCGCCATATCCACTCTATGGGGTGGTTCCCATATACTTGGTCTTCTTCGATGGGAAACATAGTGTTAAACCTCTTAGAAAGCACCGGGCCTTTCTCAGGGTGTTTCCACTCCGCCATCATAGCCTTCTTAGAAGACTATTTCACTTTGAAGGCCCTAGGCCCACTAGAGGTAGATTCTGGAGCTTCCCCATGGTCAACATCATAGTCCCTTGACCGGATGGATTTAAAGAGGCTCTGTCACCAAATTATAAGTGCCCTATGTCCTACATAATCTGATCTGCGCTGTAATGTAGATAACAACAGTGGTTTTTATTTTGAAAAACTATCATTTTTGAGCAAGTTATGAACTATTTTAGATTTATGCTAATTAGTTTCTTAATACACAACTGGGCGTTTTTTACCTTTTTACCAACTGACCAATCAGCATCATACACTTCTTTTTATTCAATTTTAGCTGTACTCGCAGCAAAGCGTGATGTTGCGAGATCACGCTGTGCTGTCACATACTCCCACACTAACTTTACTGAAGTGTCTTGAGAGTGAATAGACTTTGCCTCCAGGCAGGATGCGATGTCTATTCCCACTCCCGACACTTCGGTACAGTTTTTGTGGGACTTAATCACAGCACAGGGTGATCTCGCTGTGAATGATAGCACAGCGTGATCTCGCGAGATCACACTGTGCTGTGTAAGTCTTACAGAAACTTTACCAAAATGTCGGGAATGTGAATAGACATCGCATCTTGGCTGGAGGCAATGTCTATTCACTCTCAAGACACTTCAGTAAAGTTACTGTGGGAGCATGTGACAGCACGGCGTGATCTCGCGACATCACGCTGTGCAATGAAACAAGCTGGGCTGGAATGAATAGAAGTGTATGACGCTGATTGGTCAGTGTCATTTACTTCTCTTTACAACGCCCAGTTGGTAAAAAGGTAAAAAACACCCAGTTGTGAAAATAATTAGAATAAATCTAAAATTGTTCATAACTTGCTCAAAAATTATAATTTTTCAAAATAAAAACCACTGTTGTTATCTACATTACAGCGCCGATCAGATTATATAGGAGACAGGGCACTTATAATCTGGTGACAGAGCCTCTCTAAGCATTCTTTGCGTCTTTTCTTCAGCAAAAAAACATCTTCCCCTGTTACCTCCTCCTTTTCTCCCCCAAATGTGGAATAAACCCCATCAATGACTTGATAATCTTCTTCAGATCTTTGTATAGATCTAGAGTATTGCATGCGGCGACGCTTAGGTTTTCTAGACAGTACAGAAAGGGAATCTTTAATCTCCCTCATTGAGTCTTGGACAAAATCCTTAACCCATGGGACAACGTCCTTGATGGACGGCTCTCCGGCAGGATCCAGGGGACGACAGACCTGGCATCTCGTGAGTTCATAACCGTCAGGGAGCAGAACTTCATAATCTCTGCATGAGAGATGTCGGCGTTTGGAGGACATCTGAATAAAATAAAATTCGATTAATTATAGATAATTAATATAAGGTAAGAGAGGGAGAAAAGGTAGTACCTTATAAAATACATAATTATATCTCAAAGTAATCTACACCAACTCTCCAACTGGCTGCACTTGATCTGGCAGCAAGATACAAATGAGCTCCTTAAATGGAACCGGAAGGGGCTTTGCTCCACCCCATTATGAAATACATAAAACAATTATTATTACATGTATTATGTTCTCCCAGTCCCATGGTGATTAATTCAACTTCCTTGCATGTTGAGCAAGCATTCTCATAGGGAAACGAGCGTCAATTTAGGGAATACGTCCACTATTCCTCTCCCCCTAGTGCCCCGCACCACATGAGGTGCAGGGCAAGAACGGATGCCAACAGCTGAGCGCATGCTCATAGCCTCTCGACCTCGGCCCTCTGAACACAGACTCAACAGAGCTAGTGCAGCGGGGAAGGAGGCCAGCAAACAAATGGAAGTAACAAACTTCTTCGAGGCAGACACAGCGTCTCAATCAAACCTAGAGCGTGCGGCCCCGTAGGGGATAGGAACAGATGAATCCTAGACACAACGCAGGTACCATCATCTGTCCTACTCTGTAAAAAGGACAGAAAAAAGCACAAGGAGGGAGAGGCTTGCGCACGTATAACACATTACAAGGCTGTTTACCAGGGCCAGACTGGGACTTAAAATCAGCCCTGGCATTTTTAAGCACACAGGCCCACCGCAGGCTATACGCAGCCACCAGTGTTGGGCTGGAGTACATGGGACCACCTTTCAGCTATACAAGACATAAGGAGATTTATTAAAACAGGTGTAAATGAATGGACCGCACAATGGTTAGTATATGCTAGGAGTTGCTGTTTCACAAAAAAAAAAATCATACCACCCATCATCTCGCTGCAGATCATACAGTGACTACAGTACTGATTAGAGGCAGAATAAATATTTATATTAAGTGACTCACCTGTGACAATCTCAGATTCTAGTTGTTCTTTTTCTCTTTTCTTCTCCATCCGGTCCAAGCCTCTATGACGACGTCTCCCGGCCACAGCCCATTTCTGCAGTTTGCCACTCAGATGTCTTCAGCTTCTCACTTTTAAAACATTTCTGCACCTATAAACGAAGATAAAATTCTCATGGCGCCACACACTGTACCCCTAAATAAAATAGTTCCATACACTGCACGTCTAATTATAATAGCACCATACACTGTGTCCTTAATTATAATAGCACCATACACTGTGTCCCTGATTATAATAGCCCCATACACTGTGTCCCACACACACACAGTGCTCCCCGTAGATAGTGCCCCAAAGAGACCCCTGTAGATAGTGGCAGACATATAGCCTCCCCTGTAGATAGCTCCCCACATATAGCTCCCCCTGTAGATAGCTCCCCACATATAGTGCCCCCTGTATATAGTGGCCGAGACTGGAAGTGGCTTAATCCAGAGCTCCTCGTGCTACCCGACCGAACATACATGATCAGCGAGACATTTAACCTTTAAAATGGTGAGAAAGACTAAAGAAAATGGCAGAGAACAGACTGGCACTCCAAAACCTGGAAAGAACCAAGCGGACCTTGACAAATTCCTCTGTAAAAAACGAAATACTGTCTCGGCAAGTGCTTCCAAGATGGCGCCGGACCACATTGCAGTGGACGACTCTCATGAGGAAAGCCTGGGGGATCGCTCCGAGGCAGGGGGTGAGTCTGATATTGCCCCTGTCTCTAGAGCAGGGGTCTCAAGCACGCGGCCCGCGGGCCGCATGCGGCCCCTGGGGCTGTCATCTGCGGCCCGCGGGACACAGAGCCGCTAGTATCGGCTCTGCTCCGAGACTCTGGAATTCCCTGACATCGCTGTCCACATATGAACAGCGATGTCTGGGGCTTCCCCAGAGCCGGAGTCCCGAGCAGAGCGCTGGTGTCGGCTCTGCTCCTGGACTCTGTGGAATTCCCTGACATTGCTGTCCACATATGAACAGCGATGTCTGGTGCTTCCCCAGAGCCGGAGTCCCGAGCAGAGCGCTGGTGTCGGCTCTGCTCCGGGACTCTGTGGAATTCCCTGACATCGCTGCCCATATATGGACAGTGTGTCAGGGTCTTCCCCAGAGCGGAGTCCCGGGCAGAGCGCTATTATCGGCTCTGCTCCGGGACTCTGGGGAAGCCTCTGACATCGCTGTCCATACATCGACAATGATGTCAGGGGCTTCCCCAGAGCAGGAGTCCCAGTGAGGTCAGGAGCACAGCTGGAGTCCCAGGATGAGCCTACTAGCGCTCTGCCTGGGACTCCAACTCTGGGCAAGCCCCTGACATCACTGGGGCAGCCTCTACAGAGGGCACTGGGGCAGCCTCTACAGAGGGCACTGGGGCAGCCTCTACAGAGGGTACTGGGGCAGCCTCTACAGAGGGCACTGGGGCAGCCTCTACAGAGGGCACTGGGGCAGCCTCTACAGAGGGCACTGTGGCAGCCTCTACAGAGGGCACTGTGGCGTTATCTACAAGTGGGTGTGTGACAGTATCTGAAGAGGACACTGGCATTATCTAGGGGTGTGTTGCATTATCTACAGATGGCACTGTGGCCTTATCTACAGAGGGCACTGTGGCCTTATCTACAGAGGGCACTGTGGCCTTATCTACAGAGGGCACTGTGGCCTTATCTACAGAGGGCACTGCGGCCTTATCTACAGAGGGCACTGCGGCCTTATCTACAGAGGGCACTGCGGCCTTATCTACAGAGGGCACTGTGGCCTTATCTACAGAGGGCACTGTGGCCTTATCTACAGAGGGCACTGAGGCCTTATCTAAAGAGGGCACTGTGGCCTTATCTAGGGTTGTGTTGCATTATCTACAGAGGGCACTGCGGCAGCATCCACAGAGGGCACTGCGGCACTATCTAAAAAGGGGCTGCCCAATCTTGACATGTGTGCTAACTGCGCCGCCGGACTGCATTTAGCGACACTTAAACTGGAAAGCTGGATTGTTGAAATAAGCACGTGGAGAAATATCTAAAATTTTATACTTAGCGCTATTATTATAGTAATGTAGTATTATTATAGTAATGTAGTATTATTATTCTAGTAATATAGTGTTATAGTAGTTCAAAGAACTAATTGATTAACAATAATTTTGTATTGTATCAAATTTGAAAGTAATGCGGCCCATCAACTTCCCATTTTTTCTATATGCGGCCCACTTACCCGGCCGAGTTTGAGACCCCTGCTCTAGAGGCTTCATCAAGAAAATCCTTTATAAAGCCCTGGCCCCCCATTGCAAAGGAACTTGCTGATATAAAACGTGACATATGCCATATTGGGGGCAGGGTGGATACACTTGAAACTGCGCACATGCAAGTACTCACTTTTGGCGCGGGAGTTCATGAGTCACTCCGAGTGCAGCAAGACCATATTAATATGGCTCTATTACAAGCCAAAGACCAGGAAAACTGGAGCCGTCGTAAAAATGTTAGGATTCGTGGTTTACCAGAAACTATTGCACATGAGACTTTACCCGAAGTAGCTAGAGAGATCTTCGGATCCTTACTAGGGATAGAAGCTGCAGCGCCTATGAAGATCAAAAGGATCCATCGGGCGTTGAGGGCTAGACCACGATCCGGTGATCCCCCCAGAGATGTTATCTGTGGTTTGCTATGTTTTACAGACGTCGCAGCGATACTGAAGACGGCTAGAGAAATGCCTGCATTTACATAGAGGACTCACCCGTTATTTTCTTTCAAGATTTAGATGCTTTGACTCTGTGAAAACGTCGCATCTTAAAGCCTCTGTTGGATGCACTGAGGGCCAGCAACACCCCATTCTGGTGGCTTTACCCTTTTGGATTGGCAGTGACCAAGAATGACAAACATATTATTATTAGGAAGCCGGAAAATCTGCGATCTGCCTGGCATTTGTTTGACCTACAACCAATGGATATCCCTTCTTTGCTGCCGTTCTCATAACTGCATGATTTTCCTGCTCTTCCTGATCCAGATGCCTGGACGACTGTATCTAACTCCAGATCTCCGGGTGGAAAAAGGGTCTTCCACAAAAACCGAGCTGTATCCCATGTACCCTGAGGTGCTATGTACTTGGTTTTGATTACCTTGCATAACTTTCATCTAGCATTTTTCAGGTTACTCTCATTCTGTGAGCTCCTGATATGTTTATCAGTATATATGGTTGTACTTTAATTGACGTTCTTATGTTTGGATTACTTTAACTAACCTGCATAAAGTTAGATGCGATATGTCTCTTACCTGCTTTAACTTTTTAGGTCCGGGTTGGGTGGCCGCACTCATGGTCATCCTTATTTGTCTCTGGGAGCCCCCCACTCCATAATTTTGCAGTGATTTTGTTTACTCTTATTGCTCTTCACCACTACACATTTCTAGGATGTTGACCGTACACAATGCAGAATGGCATGGAAGTGGTGGACTCACTTGTGTGATTGTTGTATGAGAACTTGGCCCATGGAAGAAGCTGTACCCAGTCATCATGCTGCATTGAGATGAAGAGGCGGAGATAATTCTCCATGATCTGGTTAATCCTCTGGACTGGGGGTGATAGGCTGAGGAAAAGTCCAATTTCACATCCAGGAGTTTACAGAGGGCTCTCCAGAATTTCGAAGTGAACTGAACCCCCCGATCAGACACGATGTTAAGGGGCAAGCCATGCAAGCGGAAGATGTGCTGGATAAAGAGATTTGCCAGTCGAGGAGCAGAAGGAAGGCCGGTCAGCGGGATAAAACGTGCCATCTTCGAGAACCGGTCCACCACCACCCAGACAGTGTTGCATCCTGCCGAGGGAGGAAGGTCTGTGATAAAGTCCATCGCAATGTGCTTCTCCTGTCTGCCAACCAAACAAAAGTCCTCCCCGGAGGGATGTCTCTAACTTGCAAAGGTTTGGCAGTGACAATACAGGACGGGTCTATGATAGTTTGAGGGGACTCCACTGTGTCCTCCGTTTCAAACGACCTGGACAGGGCATCGGCCCTCAAATTGTTGTCAGCGGGACGGTAGTGGAACACAAATTGGAAACGGGTGAAGAACAGCGACAACCTGGCATGACAGGGGTTTAGCCGTTGAGCCGACTGGAGATAGGGAAGGTTCTTATGGTCGGTGTATATCAGTATGGGGTGAGCTGCGCCCTCTAGCAGATGTCTCCACTCCTCCAGCGCCAATTTGATGGCCAGTAGCTCCCGATCCCCAATAGAGTAGTTGTGCTCTGCAGGGGAAAAAAGTCTTGCGTAATAGCCACATACTACTGCTTTACCTTTGGAGCTCCTCTGGAACAGAAGTGCACCTGCACCAACAGAAGAAGCGTCCACCTACAATGAGAACTGCCGAGACACGTCAGGATAATGGAGGATCGAGGCTGAAGTGAAGGCTTTCTTGAGGCTATTTAACGCTCATTCTGCCTCTGGAGTCCACATCTTGGTGTTCATACCTTTTTTAGTAAGGTTAGAGATGGTGCCGTCAGTGAAGAGAAATTTTGGATAAATTGCCGGTAGAAGTTAGCGAATCCCAAAAAATTATGTATGTCCCGCGGGCCCTGATGACGTGGCCACTCCAAGAATGACTTTACTTTTTCAGGATCCATCTTTAGACCCTCATCTGAGATAATGTAGCCCAGGAAGGGCAAATAATCCTTTTCAAAAGTACATTTCTCCAACTTGGCATATAGGCGATTCTCCGTTAATCGCAGCAGAACTTGACGGACATGTCTCCGATGTGTCGTCGGATCTGGGGAGAAAATCAAAATGTCATCAAGATAGACTACAATGCAGACATAGGGGAGGTCTCGGAAGATATCATTGACAAATTCTTGGAAGACCGTGGGAGCATTACATATACCAAAGGTCATCACCAGGTATTCATAGTGCCCGTCTCGAGTGTTAAATGCAGTCTTCCACTCGTCACCTTGACAGATTCGGATTAGGTTGTAGACCCCATGCAAGTATAGTTTAGAGAAGATCTTGGCTCCTTGTATGCGATCAAATAATTCCCAGATCAGTGGCAAAGGGAATTTGTTTTTGACCGTGATCTGGTTGAGACCACGGTAGTCAATGCAGGGTCGAAGAGATACATCTTTTTTCTTTACAAAGAAGAACCTGGCACTGGCCAGGGAGGAGGATTTTCATATGAAACCCCTCTCCAGATTCTCCTTGATATAGACTGACATGGACTGAGTCTCTGGCAAGGAGAGGGGGTACACGTGACCATGGGGAGGTGAGGCATCAGGAACCAGTTCCATCAGGCAGTCGTACGCCCGATGTGGGGGAAGCATCTCAGCCTCCTTCTTGCCAAAGACGTCTGCAAACTGCGCAAAATGAGTAGGTAGTCCTGTCAACTACTGAGACATAGGAGACAGAACAGGACGAACTTGTAGCAGGCAGCGGTAGAGACATTTGGTGCCCCATTGGAGAACTTCTCCTGAATTCCATTCCAGGACTGAAGCATGAAGCCGGAGCCAGGGCAGACCCAGCAACACCGGATTGATGGCTTTGGGCAAAACAAGAAATGTAATCTGCTCGGTATGAAGCGCTCCCACTTGGAGCTTCAGTGGCTTAGTCCCGGACATGATGGGGTCGGGCAGAGAAAGTCAATTCACCGAGGCAACAGCCAGGGTTGTCTCAAAGGGAACCGTCGGCAACTGGAGCTGATCCACTAAGTCCTGTTGGATGAAATTTGCCGCGGACCCGGAGTCTAGGTAGGCAGAGACCCGGTGTGTCTTTTCACCAGACACTATGGTCACAGGAATGGACAATTTGAGAGAGAGTTTATTATTTAGTCCTTTTCCTTCTAGGATTGTCTCTCCAACCAATCCTAGGCTCTGGAGCTTTTTAAGCTTTTGGGGACACAGATGCACGCAATACAGACAGAGTCATGAAGTGCGTCTGCGCGGTTTCTCCTGGACAGACAACTTGAGATGGTCTATTTGCGTAGGCTCCTCTGATTGGATAGCTGATGATGGCAGCAGGGGTTGCTGGAATGTAGGAGCCAGCCTGGGCAATCTCCTGACCTGGTGAATCTCTTGAGACTGTTCCTAGATCCTCATGTCAATCCGGGTGGCTAGAAGGATGAGGTCATCTAGGGTAGAGGGTAGGTCTCGAGCGGCAAGCTCGTCTTTGATATCGGAGAAAAGACCTTGCCAGAATGTAGCCACTAAGGCTTTGTTGTTCCAGATCAGCTCTGCCACCAGGGTACGGAACTGAATGGCGTACTTGCCCACGGAGTTGTCTCTTTTGCGAAGGGTCAGCAGGGATGCAGCCGCTGAAGAGACTCGCCCAGGTTTCTCAAATATAGTACGGAAAGTCTGTAGGAAACACTGTAGGTCACGGGTCTCCGGTCTCTGACGTTCCCAGATGGGGTTCACTCATGCCAGGGCCTTGTCAGTAAGGAGAGAACCTATGAATGCGATGCTTGCGCCATCAGAAGGAAATGCACTGGCATGAAGACTGTAGTGGATCTGAGACTGGTTCAGAAATCCCTTGCAGGTCCTCGCATCTCCGTCGTAACGGGGAGGCAGTGGCAGAGAGAATAGCGAATCTGTACTGCCAGGAGGTGTAGTAGGAGGAGCAGCAGGAGCAATAGGAGCAGGTGCCGGGAAGGTTGCAGCTTGCGTATCCTTCCGATGCGCAATAATGTTCACCGCCTGGAAGAGTTGGTCCTGTCGTGACCATCGTCGTGGTCTTGGGTTGACCAGCGGGGTCCATGGAATGAGCTTACTGACATGATCTGTGGGTATGTGGACCCACTAGGGCTCACCGCAATAGCGGGGAGGCAGCTGGCCAAACAACAGAGTACCCAAACAATACAAAGTCCAGCACAAGGGTACCTGAATAGTCCAGACAGTCACAGTGGCTAGGCACAGATGGAACTTTGACGTCAGAGGATGCCTCATGTGGCGGAGGATATCAGGCATGTCAGATGACACCAGACATGGTGTACGACAGCAGGCATGACTGATATCAGAACACGACTCCAACACTCGATAGGACTCAGGAACCAACACAGCACAGGATACAGGAACAGGTAGTAGGGCACGGGAACACTTGGGAACAGGATAACACTGAGGGACCATTTGCTAAGACTAATATAGGAAATACAAACAACGCTCAGGCGGGGAGTGAAAGGGCAGGGCCCCTTTTATAGACTAGAGTGATTAGGGCTAATTTGTAATATAATTCATGTACGGAACACAGCCGAGTGGAGCAGAAGTGAGTGCTGGCGTCTCCTAGGATGGAGATGCCAGCCAGCACTCACAGATCCATGGCCGCGGCCGCCGAGGGGTGAGTAGGAATGGCGGTCCGCGGCCGTGGACGCTACATAGTACATGTAGTCTGTAGTGATACTTTACATTTACTTTTATTATTACTGCCACTGTAATGTAAATCAATCCAATATGTTAAACATTTTTCTTGTCAGAGAAGCTAAATTGTGGTGATTGCTGCTTATAAATAGGAGTCTTCTACGGTCACCAGCTGTGACGTCACTCACTTCCTGCCCCAGGTCCTGCATCGTGTCGGACGAGCGAGGACACATCGGCACCAGAGGCTACAGTTGATTCTGCAGCAGCATCAGCGTTTGCAGGTAAGTCGATGTAGCTACTTACCTGCAAACGCTGATGCTGCTGCAGAATCAACTGTAGCCTCTGGTGCCGATGTGTCCTCGCTCGTCCGACACGATGCAGGACCTGGGGCAGGAAGTGAGTGACGTCACAGCGTGATCTCTCGAGAACACGCTGTGTCTGCACTGCCAGAAGCTGGGCGTTGTTTAGAGAAGTGGATGACACTTCTATACACAACGCCCAGCTAGTAAAAGAAGTAAAAACGCCCCGATGTAACGAACACAATACACGCCCAGTTGTACTTTTACTTTAAACACGCCCAGTTGTACTTTAGAAAGCCTCATTTACATAAATATAAAAATGGTCATAACTTGGCCAAAAATGCTCGTTTTTTAAAAAAAAAAAACGTTACTCTTATCTCCATTGCAGCGCCGATCTGCTGCAATAGGAGATAGGGGTTGCAAAATCTGGTGACAGAGCCTCTTTAGCTAACATTATGAACATATTAGCAGCAATCAACTGAAAAATTATGATAATTATAATCACAATAGCTTGAACAAGATCCTCCTGCTAAAAAAAAAAATCAAAGACAATTCACCTTTTTTTAGACACTAGAGAAAAAAGTTCCTTTATTTTTACAGACTGTACAGGAATTTCCTGACAGCAGGCAACCCTAGTGCAGAGAATGAATGAATATAATGTCTTGTCCTCAGTCGGCCCCACAATCTAATTTCCCTAATCTATATCAGACATACACATGAGCACACACAAACTTGGAGTAACTTCATAGAGAACCAAATAACACATCAGTGCATTTTTGAAGTGCTATAAAAAACCAGAGTACCCAAAGGAAACTCACTTAGGCATGGCAAGAAAATGCAAACTCCTTGTTGATGTTATAATCCAGCCCATAATTAATTGTACCATTCCTCTGTTATTCAACCTACAAATTTATGACTAAATTTGACAACTGTATGTTACCAGTTGGAAGGAAGTCCCTGAACAGTCTGAAATTGTCAAATCAGTGCTGACATTCTCAGATTGTGTAGGAGCACACCTCTTTATCAAGGTGAATGCTAACACCCAGTTTTCAATTTATTTATGCATTTCTAGGAGGAATAACAGAGGAATGGCACAACGCAGAGTTCTAAGAAAAGATGCTCTAGAATTGTGATTTTTAGGGGGAATTCAAGTATTTACTAAAACTGACATGTCAGGAGAGCCGACAGGTTCCCTTTAACTATACCATAGACTATAACTTGATGGAACCTATGGAAACATGGATCTACTTACTTCTCAAATTTGTCAGCATGCAGTGTGAGGATACAGTGGTTAGATAAGTATATATAAAAAATTATTTTTTAGTAAATGGACAGTAAAGATTGTTGATAAAACCCAGTAATGTTGACGAAAGCAGTACATTGTGCATATTATTTAAGCTTTAAATCATCAGGAAATCTGCGGTAGAAGGGTATAAATGTTGTAACCAAATGTAAACTAAAAACTTCAAGAAAAGGAAAACTAAAAATACAACTATGAAGCTCTCGCTTCTATAATCCTGAACCATAAGAAATCTCACTGGAGATCTTAATGCTCCTGACTTGGAAGTACTGAATATAAGTAGCTATGGATTTTTGTACTTAGCCTGAAGGGGTGTGATGTGGTGTAGCAGTTATAGCTCATTCTTGTCATTCAAATTTTCTTGCTTCTCTGCCAGATTCTCACAACATGAGGAAAGAGTGACACAACTTGCTGACTCCCCAATAGCTATGATGTGCCAACAACCCCATTTAGTGACTTCATTGCACAGGTTCAGCAGATGACATAACATTTGAAACTTTATGTTTTTTATTATTTTGTTTTGATTTCAGATACAATTTTTGTGTAGTCGTTGTTTCTTCCAAACATCTTTCCAACAGATACAAAAATTAGAAGATACACAAATTGAGATCGTTCACAGTGAAATCCTCTACAACCCTGAATACAAGAGACCACAGCTTTTATATTACAACTGCAAGCTTTAATAGACAAGGAAATCCTCAGTTTGTTGGGCTTCTTGTAGTCAAAATTAGTTTAAAATATATTTTTGGAGCATTACTGCTAAACCTTTGACAAGTCCTCCGGCACAGCTTATTGATCAAGGGTTGAAGTACTTGACCTTCATTTAAATGCTGGGTTAGAAAAGGTGAAATGAGAAAAAGCTGGCAAGAGAATTATGGACTGTTTTTGATACCAATACATGTATGTAGCCCGTAATAGCTGTGTATGTAAGGATTTAAAAGTATACTGTGCAAAAGGACAGAATATATCGATATTATAGTTTCTTGCTAATAAACATAAAAAAAATAATCAGCATGTGGTCACTATTTCAGTGAATGTCAATAGAAAATAAGTACCAAAATGTTATATAAACGGTATTAGAAACGTTGATAATACGGATATTTAATGCTACATTAATGGACAGCTCCATTTTTTGTTCAGTTTCTGTTATCAGGTTCTATATGGGCATTTCTATGAATTTCTCACATCGTTTTTATGATTCTTGCTACCACTCTGAATTGCTGTAATATTAATTTGGTGAAACCCTTCCAGACTGCAGAATGTTTTCAATGGCTTCCCATGAAGTATCCTGTTCCTGATGGCAGATCACAATTATGGGTTTCTAAAAGAACTTCACAGTGAACTGCTTAGGTAGGAGGTCAAACAATATAGAAACAGCTAGAAGGGGTTTTTCTCATTGGTGGCTACAAATAAGGTGGGGGTTTCTGTTTAAGGAGGTGGGGGAGGGAATATTGAGAAAAGTGGTCCAAGGGGGGCAACTATATTGTCTACATCCCTTAGTTCTACTCTTTCTCCATCCCCGTAACTTGATCATGTTAAATTCCTTCCAATGAGGACAACACATGTCCTTATTTGAGCCACTTGCCCTTTTCCCTCCAACTTTGCTGAACTTACCTAAGTTGTCTCCTTACACATTGGAAACACCCATCATTCCTTTGCTCCAAATCCTCTATTTCACTTCACAAAGTCATCGTGGTGCTAGCAGGCAACCTAACTTTTAAGTGGAACTTTCTAAAAAAAAAAAAGATTTACACAGCTCCCATTAAACTCAATACTACCTCTATAAATCTATACGTAAGGAATTCTCCCAAGTGGTGGCTGCAAAAATCGTATGGCTGCGTGGCTGCCTTTGTTGTCAGGCAGTGGACAGAGGTTTCTGGGTACAAGAAAACTCACCATAAGTTCCTTCACCTGAGTAGGCCTCCTTAGCCTCTGAGCTATATCCGCTGCATGGCTGGTATGGCTGTAGTTACGCCCATATCCTTTCCTATATTGGAGTACACAGCTTTCTATCCCGTCAATAAACAAAGCACCATTTACAGAACTTCCCCACAAATCAGATAGGAGGGCAATCGTACTTCACACTGACTTATGGAACTCATCAGCATCCTGAAATCATCAGGGACACACGAGCATTCTGCTTACGTAAACTACACAGTTAGCAACAATAACATGTACACTACAGTGATAAACCAATACAATATACATTTTACTTACAGTATACCTTAACCTGGATTTCATACTTTATGTTGGCTCAATATTTAGCATAGCTGCCCTGCCCTGAATGTAGAGCACCAAGGAGTTTGGTCAGCACTATGTAAACAAAAACACTGTTCTTGCTATTGTTATTACTAGAATTTTTCTAATCATTTAAAGTTCTTTATGATGGGCGCTGCAAGAGAAATGTGGTATTACATGGAACCTATTCTAATAAATAGGGGCTTAAAGGGGTTGTGTCATAAAGTATAATGGTTTCTTAAATAATTTAATACTTAATAAATAGTATATTGACAATATACATTGATTTTCAATTTTCTATTATTTTCTTCTAAATGAACTTTCTTATTACCCAGTCTCTTTGTTGTATGTTTGTCCCCTTGTCAATGTTTGTGTCCGGATTAGCATTACACTTAGTCGGTCATGCTTGCGCAGTGGAATGTCAGTTTGCTGCTTTGATCAATGTCAGTGTCGGAACTATATACCACGTCTAATTTCTCACAAGGCCAAACAGCAAAGACACAGGTCCATCAAGTTCAACCTTTCTCAATAAATTACCCGTCATTCATTTCCTGATCAATTATAACCATCAATGCCATTCGTAAATAAATAAACAAACACCTAGCCTTTTTTTATATGCTGGCATCGTATCTGCCATCACTACCTCTTGGAGAAGGGCATTCCCTAGTTTGTCTACTCTAACTGTAAAGAACCCTTTTCTATATTGATGTCTGAAACGTCTTTCTTCCACATGCAATGGGTGTTCACGGGTCCTTTGTAGAGTCCTTGGAAAGAACAGATTATGTGCTAGTTCTCGGTACTGACCACACATATACAGTATTTATACATGTTAATAAGATCACCTCTAAGGCGTCTTTTTTCCAAGCTGAACAAGCCCAATTTTTCTATCCTTTCATTAGAACTGACACCTCCCATCTCATTTAATAATCCAGTCGCCCCCTTTGAACCCACTTCAGTTCTCCTATGTCCTTTTACAATGTGGAGCCAAAAACTGAATTCCATATTCTAGATGTGGCCTTACAAAGGACTTAGAGAGGGGTAATATTACATTTGAATCACAGGTTTTTATCTCGCTTTTTATGCACCCTAAAATCCTATTTGCTTTTGCAGTTGCTGCTTGACATTGAGTACTGCTGCTTACCTTATTTGTAACCAGAATACTCAAGTCCTTCTCTTCTTCCGTTATCCCCAGTTTTATTTCATTTAATGTATATGAATTAATGCTATTATTGCATCCTAAGTGCATTATTTTACATTTATCGCCATTTCATCTGCCATGTTTCTTTCCCATGCTGCCAGCTTATCTAGGTCTTTCTGTAATATTTTAAAGTCAAGCTGAGTCTTAAGTATCCTATAAAGTTTTGTATCAACAGCAAAACCTGACACCTTGCTATCAATCCCATCCACAAGGTCATTAATAGAGATTAAAAAGAATTGGGCCTAACACCGATCCTTGTGGTACCCCGCTGCTGACTTCAGCCCATTTTGAGTAATTACCATTTATAACGACTCCTTGTTTTCTATCCCTTAACCAATTCTTTACCCACGTGCATACATGGTACCCCATTAACTCTGTTAACAGCGTATCTATTATTTAAAAAAAAAAATAATAATAATTTTTTATATAGTTTTATGCTCTGTGGCTTGAAACAACAAGTGGTTTGTATATCAAGTGGAGTTCCAAAAACCGGATTGATTTACTGTGTTGTGTGTGACAAAGTGGGGGGCCATTGTATGTGATATATGTATTGATTGCTTGCTTGCTACAAAGTTTGCAAAAGTGACATTATTTAAAACCATTTTTCCTTTGCAGTTTCCTTCCTGAGTAGCTGAGTAAGGGGGAGGGGTTAGCTGCTACCAGGTGCTATAAATCAGGCCTCACTACTCTGTAGAGCCTGCTCTGTGGCTTGAAACAACAAGTGGTTTGTATATCAAGTGGAGTTCCAAAAACCGGATTGATTTACTGTGTTGTGTGTGACAAAGTGGGGGGCCATTGTATGTGATATATGTATTGATTGCTTGCTTGCTACAAAGTTTGCAAAAGTGACATTATTTAAAACCATTTTTCCTTTGCAGTTTCCTTCCTGAGTAGCTGAGTAAGGGGGAGGGTATGCTTAGAAGAAAAGGAAGGTTGGATCCAGCATTCGTGAAAATAAAAGGAATCTTTTTCCAAGTTTTAATTGTTCTTGTTTAAAAAATAAGAGGTTCGATAGCATGTATAGTATCTTGCAATGATAGAAGTAATGGTAGGTAGCCTACGCGTTTCAGACGGTGTCTCCGTCCTTATTCATGGCTAGGATAGAAGGTCTGACTGTGTGTGCTGGGTTTAAATGTGTTTAACCACAGGTGTATATTTAATTAGTTAATTGCGTTTCAGGAATGCCTGATGTTGGACCGCAGTCTTAGATCCGCCTTCCACATTAACCGGTTCCTGAGCTAATGAGCTGAATAATCCGGGGATGGTAAGTATCTTTTGAATAGTTTATATGTCTGTGAAAACATTTGTGACATGTGTGTGTCCATATAGTGTGTTAACATTCTAGGATTGGCAGATGTATAAGAGAGCCATAGTCTAAAAACGCATTGTTGGAGTTTATAACGCATTGAGTCAGACTTGTGTGTGAATGGTGGTTAAGTGAAAGATGTGAAAAAAGAAGAACTAGGTTTTTTCTTCACAAAAATGTGGTGAAGATGAATTGATAAAGATTCATAGTTAGGCTGTTAAAAAGCTTATGTGTCCCGGGAGAAACATATGGCTGGTTAAAATCGTATTAAATTAGAAATTTTAGGGTAGTGATATATTTATGCTTGATAAGTACAGTTTGTATTCTGCTTGTATTTTTTAATTTTTCATTATAGAATGTTCTTTTGTGAAAAAAGACAAATGGGTATGGCATACTGTCATAACAATTATAATGGTATATTGTAGTAGATATGGAATTATCCATATACAATGGACAGTATTTTATGTCTGAATTTGTTTCTTTTTTCTTACAGACCGGTGTAGTTAATAATAATGCATGATCTCTCTTTTTAGATTAAGACCTTCTGGTATTCTGGTTTTTAAACGAAAGATCCAAAATGCTTCTCTTTGTAGCATTTTTTCTTTTCTATTTCCACCTCTTTTGGATTTATGAATTTTTTCGATTGCGTAGCATCGAAATGAATTTATTGTTCTTTTATGATGGAGTATGAAGTGTCTTGCCGCATTTGATATATTTTGGATATTAGAGTTTCTTATGTAACTTAAATGTTCAAGAATACGGGTTTTTAGTTTGCGGCTTGTACAGCCTATATACTTTAAGTTACATTCTGTGCATTCGATGATGTATATTACTAGTTCTGAGTTACAATTGATGTAACTTTGTATAGAAAAAGTTTCAGAATTATTAGAGTTTGAGAAAATTTTTGTGACATAAGTGTGTGAACATATTTTACACGGATGTTGACCACACTTATATGATCCTTTATTTTCCAACCATGTGGTCATTGGTTCTGTAGGTTGAAAGGCTGATGGTGATAAAGCACTACCTATTGATGGAGCTTTGCGGGCTACTATTCTACATCCATCTTTTAATATTGATCTTAAAGTGTCATCTTCCATTAATATGGGTAGATAGTTATTGACAATTTTTTTAATTTGATGAAATTGGTTGCTTTGTTGAAGCACAAGAGTAGGTTTATTTGGTTCCATTTCAACGTATTTTTTGGTTTGAGTGAGTAATTTGTTCCTATCAATTTTTGATGTGATATTGTCTGCCCGTTCCAGAGACCATTTTGGGTATCCTCTTTCTTGAAGCCTACTCTTGATTTGTTTTTTCTCCTCAATATATTGGGTGTGAGAGGTGCAGTTTCTTTTAGCACGGATCATTTCTCCTACTGGAATTGATTTAATCGTTTGTTTTAGATGGTTGCTATCAGCATGTAGTATTGTGTTGCCACTGGTTGTTTTGCGGTGGGTTTGTATTTGTATGATATTGCCTGGCTCTCCTGTCAGATCTAAATCCAAGAAGGTAATTTTATTTTGATTTTGTTGATAGGTAAAACGGAGATTATAGTTATTGTTGTTTATGAAATCAATGAATAGTGGAATTGTATTTGTATCATTTTTCCAGATTAATAGAAGGTCGTCGATATATCTACCGTACCATTCTATTTGTTTTTCATATGGATTGTTTGAAAATATATATGATTCTTCCCACCAGGACATTGTTAAATTTGCGATGGATGGAGAAAATTTTGCCCCCATTGACACACCAGATAATTGTAAGTAAAATTTATTATCGAATTGGAAGTAGTTATTTGTCATGAGGAATATGAGTATCTCTAAGATGTAGTTTTGAAAATCTTCAGTGTGAGTACTGTGTGTATTTAAGTGATATTTCAGTGCATCATGTGCGACTTGGTGAGGAATGGCAGTATATAGAGAGACTACATCACATGTTAGCCATGTTAGATTTTTATTCCACTTTTTTTGTTGGAAAGCTGAGAGTACATCTCTAGTATCTTTTAAGAAACCTGGTGCTTGTTGTGCAAGTGGTTGTAATATGCAATCTAGCCATTCTGATAATTTTTCGAGGACTGATCCTATTCCAGAGACAATCGGTCTCATGGGAGGAGGGAGGGTGTTTTTGTGGATTTTGGGTAGAGCATGTATTATTGGTATAGTGGGATGTTCTAGGTATATGTAGTCCATTTGTTTTTGTGTGAGAAAACCGTTATTTACACCTTCTATGAGTAGGTTTTTCATTTTGAGTTGTATTTTTTCGGTTGGATTTTTTTCCAATAATTTGTATGTTTTTTGGTCTGCTAATAGATCTAATATTGATTTTTTGTAGTTGTTTTTATCCATTATTACTATGCCTCCTCCTTTATCAGAGTTTTTTATAATAATTTCTTTGTTGTCTTTTAAAGATTTTATTGCTTTTTTGAGACGTGTTGGAAGATTGGATTCATGCTTGTTTTTTTGAATGCTTTCTGAAAGTTTCTGTAGTTCTTTTTCTATTGTCAATTGAAAATGGTCCATTGATTCAGTTCTGGACGCAATGGGGTAAAATTTAGCATTGCTTGTTATAAAGTTGGTTGCCATATTTGTGTATGTTTCCGTTGTTTCAGTGTTTAAGCTTTCCAGGCACATCATAGTTTGCAATTCATGAAAGGAAAATTCTTTTCTATTTTCTCGTTCTGTCAAATAGGTATGTTCTAATTGTTGTGCTTCAATATTTGTGGAACTTTCTGTTGTTATTGGTTCCATAATGGATATTTCTTTCGGAAGGAAGTGTTTCTTAACGGTAAGGTTTCTTATAAATTTGTTGATATCGATAATGGTGTGGAAAAGATCGAAGTTATTGCTGGGAGCAAAATTTAGACCTAGCGTTAAAACTTCAGTTTGTGCTTCCGACAATGGGATGGAAGATAGGTTAATGACATTCAGGTTTGATGTAGAGGTTTTCGTGAGCGGAGGCGACGGCTTAGATCCTGGTCCATATTTTCGGTGTTTTCTGCCGCCCCTCCTACTGCGTTTTTTGAAAACCTATGAGTATTTTCGTGTCTGTAATTATTTTGGTGTTGATGTCTAGGGATTTCCTCTTCTGAAAAGCCATCTGTAGAATCTTGTTCGGTTGAGCTGAAGCTGACTTTATTATGTGAGTCATTTCTTCTTTTATATCGATTTTGATGTTTCAGTATGGGTCTGATGTTTCTAGTATGTTCATTGCGGTTCCAGTTGTAAACTGTGTTCTCATGATAGTCTCTTGTGTCTCTTTGAAATTTCTTTTTCTTGGTTTCAGCTGTCGATTTATTGAGTTTGTCAATAAATGAAGAAATCCGTGTCTCGAAAGTGTCAAATTCTGGGGAACTTGGAAAAGCATTTAATTTGGTTTTGGTTTCAGTTATGCTTAATTCTAGTTCTGTTAATTTGGTTTTTTCTTCCTTTGTGATTAGCTGCATCAGTTTGATTGAACAATCGGTTAATATTTGGTTCCAGGTGTCATTGAACTCTGTTGAATAATTGAATGTCGGTGTTTTTTTAATTCTTAGACCTCTAGGTATCATCTTTTTCGATATATAGTTGCTCAGCGTTGTCATGTCCCACCATATTTTTGCTTCTTTTGTCAAAAGTTTTTCGTATTCTTGAAAGGTATCCTTCAATGTATGGTTGTAATTTGTTGACGTATAAGTGTTATCAAACACTTTTGCTGCCATTTCACTCCTTGAAAATGAAAAATTTTGTTCCATCATTTGTCAGTGTGAATGGTTACGTTCAAGAATGCGACTTTTTTTTCCTTTTGAAGTGAAAAAAATCTTCAATTGTGCGATATTCTTTTTGGAAGCAACAAATAGATAGAGTTCTGTGGAGGACACTGATCGCTGGCAAAAGTGATTGTAGAAAAGATCCATGCACCGGGCTGCGACTTTTTTTCTTTTTACAAAAAATGAAAAAACGTTCAGAAATACGATGTTTCTTTTAGAATAATAGATGAAAATAATTTTATGAAGAGCAGTGGTCACTAACCTTGGTATAAAAACAATGCACCGTTCCTGGGAATGGTGAACAAAACTATGCCAGAAAAAACCTTGATAATGGTTATAATTAGTTGTTCTTTCATTGGGATGTTATTTGTTCGTAATCATTGCATATCATTGTTGGTTATATGGAAATGCTTAATACGTTCCAAAATTGACTTAGTATGGTGAGCACGTGAGAACAAATGCCAGCATATAGAAACAAGTAATATAGGGAGAATTTCTCCAGCTCACCTTGTAGAAGTTAGTCTGGTTATTTGTAATGGGTAATCCTGGTGCACGGATCCTCGTGGAGGAGGGGTTAGCTGCTACCAGGTGCTATAAATCAGGCCTCACTACTCTGTAGAGCCTGCTCTGTGGCTTGAAACAACAAGTGGTTTGTATATCAAGTGGAGTTCCAAAAACCGGATTGATTTACTGTGTTGTGTGTGACAAAGTGGGGGGCCATTGTATGTGATATATGTATTGATTGCTTGCTTGCTACAAAGTTTGCAAAAGTGACATTATTTAAAACCATTTTTCCTTTGCAGTTTCCTTCCTGAGTAGCTGAGTAAGGGGGAGGGGTTAGCTGCTACCAGGTGCTATAAATCAGGCCTCACTACTCTGTAGAGCCTGCTCTGTGGCTTGAAACAACAAGTGGTTTGTATATCAAGTGGAGTTCCAAAAACCGGTGTTCAAAAGAGGAGTTAAAGCCCAAGTAAGTGCTCTTCTACTTCTTTTTCTTTTTGATTAACACCTGTTCGCTGTTTTTTTTTTGTAACTTGGATAATGGATAGCAAGATTGGAGGTTTTCTTCAGTGCACAGTTTGCCATATGTATGCACGACTGGAGCCGGAGTTCCAGGGTGAATATCTCTGTGGCAGATGTGAGCATGTTGTTCACCTGGAAGCTCGTATTAGAGATCTGGAGGAGCAGAATGCAACACTGAGGAGGATAGAAAATTTTGAGCGGAGCTTGCTGCTCACAGAGCATGCAGTTAGTGGGTTAGAACTGGAGGGTGAAGACATGGGTGAGCAGGATCAGGTAAGTAGCTGGGTTAATGTAGTTAGGGGCAGTAGAAAGGGGTCAAAGAAAAGGAAGGCCGTTCCGGTTTCTGACATTCCAGGCAAAATTGCCAAGTTGGGTGATGATGCGAGGGTGTCAGTCTCAGAAATGGCAGCCCTAGTGGATACTGATCTCCCTAACAGCCGGGAGAACAGCCCAGCTAGTAGTCGGCGGGATGGTAATGCAGGTAAGCCAAGACAATTGATAGTCGTAGGGGATTCTATAATCAGGAAGACGGATAGAATAATTTGTCGCCAAGACCACCTCAACCGAATGGTTTGCTGTCTCCCTGGTGCCAGGGTTCGGCATGTGGTGGAACGGGTGGACAAATTGCTGGGAGGGGCTGGTGATGATCCAGCTGTCGTGGTCCATGTCGGTACCAACGACAGAATAAATGGTAGGTGGAGGAGCCTTAAGAATAATTTTAAAGAACTAGGCTACAAGCTGAAGGGAAGGACCTCCAAGGTTGTATTCTCAGGAATATTGCCTGTGCCATGCGCATCACAGGAAAGACAGCGGGAGCTCAGGGAGTTAAATGCATGGCTCAAGTCTTGGTGTAGAGGAGAAGGATTTGGGTTCCTAGAGCACTGGGCTGACTTTTCATTGGGGTACAAACTGTATTCTGCAGATGATTTGCACCTAAATGGAAGGGGTTCCGCTGTGCTGGGGGAGAGAATTCTAGCTGGGGTGGCGGAGTATTTAAACTAGGGCTGAGGAGGGAGGTCAATGTAGAAAAAAAAGGGGTAGCCAGGTTAGAGAGGGGTCAGACTATATTGGTGGGGGGAGAAACAGAATGTGGGGAGAGGACTAGACAACAAGATAAGGAGATCCTTTCGTTACAAAACATCAGTGTAAATAAAAAGGCCCGATTAATGTCAAATCACATTTCTGATAATAAAAGTGAAAAACTGACAGGCAAGTTAAAGTGTATGTTCACAAATGCCAGAAGTCTAGCAAGCAAAATGGGGGAGCTGGAGGCCTTGATACTGGAAGAAAATATAGATATAGTTGGTGTTGCTGAAACATGGCTGGACTCTTCACATGACTGGGCTGTAAATCTACAGGGTTTTACACTTTTTCGGAAAGACAGGACAAATAGGAAAGGTGGTGGTGTATGTCTGTATGTGAGAAGTGATATGAAGGCGAGTGTGAAAGAGACAATAGTGGGTGAATACTGTGAGGAGGTTGAAACCTTGTGGGTGGAACTAGAAAGGGAGGTAAACACTGAAAAAATTACTTTGTGGAAGACCCGACTAGAGGTGAAGCTCTGTTGGATCTGGTCATTTCTAATAATGCAGATCTTGTTGGGAATGTCAATGTTCGTGAAAACCTCGGTAACAGTGATCACAATATAGTTACATTTTACCTATACTGTAAAAAACAAACGCAGGCTGGGAGGGCAAAAACATTTAATTTTAAGAAAGCCAATTTCCCCAGGATGAGGGCGGCAATTCAGGATATAGACTGGGAAGAACTAATGTCAAATAATGGAACAAATGATAAATGGGAGATTTTCAAATCTACTTTGAGTTATTATAGTGCAAAATGTATTCCTATAGGTAACAAGTATAAACGACTCAAATTAAACCCCACATGGCTTACACCTTCTGTGAAAGGGGCAATACATGACAAAAAAAGGGCATTTCAAAAATACAAATCTGAGGGTACAGCTGTAGCCTTTGTAAAATATAAAGAGCTTAATAAAATCTGTAAAAATGTAATAAAATTAGCAAAAATACAAAATGAAAGGCAGGTGGCCAAGGATAGTAAAACAAATCCTAAAAAATTCTTCAAGCATATAAATGCAAAAAAGCCCAGGTCTGAACATGTAGGACCCCTAGATAATGGTAATGGGGAGTTGATCACAGGGGATCAAGAGAAGGCAGAGTTACTAAATGGGTTCTTTAGCTCTGTATATACAACTGAAGAAGGAGCAGCTGATGTAGCCGGTGCCAGTGCTGTTAATATATCAGTTGATATACTGAATTGGATGAATGTAGAGATGGTCCAAGCTATATTAAATAAAATAAATGTGCACAAGGCCCCGGGACCAGATGGGTTACATCCTAGAATTCTTAAAGAGCTTAGTTCAGTTATTTCTGTCCCCCTTTTCATAATATTCAGAGAATCTCTAGTGACTGGTATAGTGCCAAGGGACTGGCGCAGGGCAAATGTGGTGCCTATTTTCAAAAAGGGCTCTAGGTCTTCCCCAGGTAATTATAGACCAGTAAGCTTAACATCCATCGTGGGGAAAATGTTTGAGGGGCTATTGAGGGACTATATACAGGATTATGTGACAATAAATAGCATTATAAGTGACAGCCAGCACGGTTTTACTAAGGACAGAAGTTGTCAAACTAACCTAATCTGTTTTTATGAAGAGGTGAGCAGAAGTCTAGACAGAGGGGCCGCTGTGGATTTAGTGTTTTTGGACTTTGCAAAGGCATTTGACACTGTCCCCCATAGACGCCTAATGGGTAAATTAAGGACTATAGGTTTAGAAAATATAGTTTGTAATTGGATTGAGAATTGGCTCAAGGACCGTATCCAGAGAGTTGTGGTCAATGATTCCTACTCTGAATGGTCCCCGGTAATAAGTGGTGTACCCCAGGGTTCAGTGCTGGGACCACTATTATTCAACTTATTTATTAATGATATAGAGGAAGGGATTAATAGCACTATTTCTATTTTTGCAGATGACACCAAGCTATGTAATATAGTTCAGACTATGGAAGATGTTCATGAATTACAGGCAGATTTAAACAAACTAAGTGTTTGGGCGTCCACTTGGCAGATGAAGTTTAATGTAGATAAATGTAAAGTTATGCATCTGGGTACCAACAACCTGCATGCATCATATGTCTTAGGGGGAGCTACACTGGCGGATTCACTTGTTGAGAAGGATCTGGGTGTACTTGTAAATCATAAACTCAATAACAGCATGCAGTGTCAATCAGCTGCTTCAAAGGCCAGCAGGATATTGTGGTGTATTAAAAGAGGCATGGACTCACGGGACAGGGATGTAATATTACCACTTTACAAAGCATTAGTGAGGCCTCATCTAGAATATGCAGTCCAGTTCTGGGCTCCAGTTCATAGAAAGGATGCCCTGGAGTTGGAAAAAATACAAAGAAGAGCAACAAAGCTAATTAGGGGCATGGAGAATTTAAGTTATGAGGAAAGATTGAAAGAATTAAACCTATTTAGCCTTGAAAAAAGACGACTAAGGCCTCATGCACACGACCGTAAAAACTCCCGTTATTACGGGTCGTAATTACGACCCGTAATAACGGGCTCATAGACTTCTATTGGCCACGGGTACCTTCCCGTTTTCTTACGGGAAGGTGCCCGTGCCGTTAAAAAAGATAGAACATGTCCTATTTCAGGCCGTAATAACGGCACGGACAGTCCATAGAAGTCTATGAAGCTCCCGTAATGACGGGTGGCTACATGTGTGCACCCGTCATTACGGCAGCGTTGCTAAGCGACGTCAGTAAATAGTCACTGTCCAGGGAGCTGAAAGAGTTAACTGATCGGCAGTAACTCTTTCAGCACCCTGGACAGTGACTACCGATCAGAATAAAGAGCAACCTGTAAAAAATAAAAATAAAAGACGTTCATACTTACCGAGAACTTCCTGCTTCCTCCAGTCCGGTCTCCCGGCCGTTGCCTTGGTGACGCGACCCTCTCGACATCCGGCCCGACGTCCTGGCCGTCCCTGGATGACGTTTCAGCCCATGTGACCGCTGCAGCCAATCACAGGTCAATCACAGGCTGCAGCGGTCACATGGACTGCCGCGTCATCCAGGGATGTCGGGCTGGATGTGAAGAGAGGGACGCGTCACCAAGACAACGGCCGGGTAAGTATGAATTTCTTTAACTTTTATTACAGAAAGGGCTGTCCCTTCTCTCTATCCTGCACTGATAGAGAGAAGGGGCTGCCGATTAGTGCAGTGCTATTTTGCCGCCAAAAACGTGCCCGTAAATACGGGTGGAATACGGGTGACACCGGACCCATATTTACGGGCACGGGTCCGTAAATACTGGTGCAAAACGGGTCGAATACGTGTGACACCGGACCCGTATTTACGCCAGTATTTACGGGTGGGAAAAAATACGGTGGTGTGCATGAGGCCTAAGGGGGGATATGATTAACTTATATAAATATATTAATCGCACATACAAAAAATATGGTGAAATCCTGTTCCTTGTAAAACCCCCTCAAAAAACAAGGGGGCACTCCTTCCGTCTGGAGAAAAAAAGGTTCAAGCTGCAGAGGCGACAAGGCTTCTTTACAGTGAGAACTGTGAATCTATGGAATAGTCTACCGCAGGAGCTGGTCACAGCAGGGACAGTAGATGGCTTTAAAAAAGGGTTAGATAATTCCCTAGAACAAAAAAAATATTCGCTCCTATGTGTAGAAATTTTTCCTTCCCTTTTCCCTTCCCTTGGTTGAACTTGATGGACATGTGTCTTTTTTCAGCCGTACTAACTATGTAACTATGTAACTATGTAACTTAATGATGATAATGATGCTTATGTTCCTGTCAAACCTAGATAACATTCAATGATCATAAATGTACAGTTATTAAAAAATATTAGATTTGGAGACTACAAACACTCATCTACAGAACACTGCTGCCTCCTGCTGACCAAACAAAATGCAGCAAACTCATGATAAAATGTTGAATCAAGTGAATGTTTTACACACAGCTAATATGCTATATGTGCCTTTATTTGTTATTGTATGTTTCCTGTCCTTTCTTCTGCTCCTTGTTTTATCTATTTCTTATGTCACTCTCATAATGGCTACTTGTGTAAGCATTACATACTGTTTGCAATAGCTTATAATGTAAAATCACTGCATAGGATAATTCATGCACCCATTTAACCTTAGCCTTAGGGCACGTTCACATTGTTGTATTTTTGGTTTATACTTCATCTACATATTTCTTACCAAAAGCAAGAACAAATCCCAGCAGAGGAAAATACTAAGTGTGAGAATGTCTGTATATGAGAGTACATTAATAATATGTATGCATGATATGATTCTCTCTCTCTCTCTCTCTCTCTCTCTCTCTCTCTCTCTCTCTCTTTCTCACTCTTTCTCACTCTACATAGGCCTGCAATGAGGTATTGGACACTTGTATAACTAAAGATTTCGATAATTTAAAAAAAAATAATCTTTCAATAATAACATATTATGGAATATATTTGTTTTTATTTCTACAATTCCATAAATATTATGTAAAGTGTCTCCATAATAAGAAGACACTGTGTTGACTCTATGGCTGACTGAGAACGAACATCAGACAATACGGTATTCTCATCTACATTTTTCTTCTTTTCTATGTCAGCAATGAATTTAAACAGGAGTGACTTGGGCTACAGATTGATAAAGTGAACAGCAGATGGTGTCTTTACTACCCCTTTAGCTCTGAACATAAACACATACGATGCCTGATTTAATTCTGGAATAGCTGACAAGACAAGCATGTATGTCACGGACACGTCTAGAAAGGGATGTATGTCACGGACACGTCTAGAAAGGGATGTATGTCACGGACACGTCTAGGAAGGGATGTATGTCACGGACACGTCTAGGAAGGGATGTATGTCACGGACACGTCTAGGAAGGGATGTATGTCACGGACACGTCTAGGAAGGGATGTATGTCACGGACACGTCTAGGAAGGGATGTATGTCACGGACACGTCTAGGAAGGGATGTATGTCACGGACACGTCTAGGAAGGGATGTATGTCATGGACACGTCTAGGAAGGGATGTATGTCATGGACACGTCTAGAAAGGGATGTATGTCATGGACACGTCTAGTAAGGGATGTATGGCACGGACACGTCTAGAAAGGGGTGTATGTCATGGACACATCTAGGAAGGGATGTATGTCATGGACAAGTCTATAAAGAGGTGTATATCTTGGACACGTCTAGGAAGGGATGTATGTCATGGACACGTCTAGGAAGGGATGTATGTCATGGACACGTCTAGGAAGGGATGTATGTCATGGACAAGTCTATAAAGAGGTGTATATCATGGACACGTCTAGGAAGGGATGTATGTCATGTACACGTCTAGGAAGGGATGTATGTCATAGACACATCCAGGAAGGGATGTATGTCATTGACACGTCTAGGAAGGGATGTATGTCATGGACATGTCTAGGAAGGGATGTATGTCATGGACATGTCTAGGAAGGGATGTATGTCATGGACACGTCTAGGAAGGGATGTATGTCATGGACACGTCTGGGAAGGGATGTATGTCATGGACACGTCTAGAAAGGGGTGTATATCATGGACACGTCTAGGAAGGGATGTATGTCATGTACACGTCTGGGAAGGGATGCATGTCATGGACACGTCTAGGAAGGGATGTATGTCATGGACACGTCTAGGAAGGGATGTATGTCATGGACACGTCTAGGAAGGGATGTATGTCACGGACACGTCTAGGAAGGGATGTATGTCAAGGACACTTCTAGGAAGGGATGTATGTCACGGACACGTCTAGGAAGGGATGTATGTCACGGACACGTCTAGGAAGGGATGTATGTCACGGACACGTCTAGGAAGGGATGTATGTCACGGACACGTCTAGGAAGGGATGTATGTCACGGACACGTCTAGGAAGGGATGTATGTCACGGACACGTCTAGGAAGGGATGTATGTCACGGACACGTCTAGGAAGGGATGTATGCCACGGACACGTCTAGGAAGGGATGTATGCCACGGACACGTCTAGAAAGGGATGTATGCCACGGACACCTCTAGAAAGGGATGTATGTCATGGACACGTCTAGAAAGGGATGTATGTCACGGACACGTCTAGGAAGGGATGTATGCCACGGACACGTCTAGAAAGGGGTGTATGTCATGGACACGTCTAGAAAGGGATGTATGTCACGGACACGTCTAGGAAGGGATGTATGTCACGGACACGTCTAGGAAGGGATGTATGTCACGGACACGTCTAGGAAGGGATGTATGTCACGGACACGTCTAGGAAGGGATGTATGTCACGGACACGTCTAGGAAGGGATGTATGTCACGGACACGTCTAGGAAGGGATGTATGTCACGGACACGTCTAGGAAGGGATGTATGCCACGGACACGTCTAGGAAGGGATGTATGCCACGGACACGTCTAGAAAGGGATGTATGCCACGGACACGTCTAGAAAGGGATGTATGTCATGGACACGTCTAGAAAGGGATGTATGTCACGGACACGTCTAGGAAGGGATGTATGCCACGGACACGTCTAGAAAGGGGTGTATGTCATGGACACGTCTAGAAAGGGGTGTATGTCATGGACACGTCTAGAAAGGGGTGTATGTCATGGAAACGTCTAGGAAGGGATGTATGTTATGGACACGTCTAGGAAGGGATGTATGTCATGGACACGTCTAGGAAGGGATGTATGTCATAGACACGTCTAGGAAGGGATGTATGTCAAGGACATGTCTAGGAAGGTATGTATGTCACGGACACGTCTAGGAAGGGATGTACAGATGTAACCGTCTTTATCTTGACTTTTAATGCATTAACTACACAGTGGCAAGATCCTTTATCTTGACTTTTTCAATGAGTTTCAATGGCTTTTGTTGTGTGATATCACGCTGCAGCAAATTATCAGAGTCAAGATAAGGATGGCTACATCCGTATGTCATGAACACGTCTAGGAAGGGATTCATGTCATTGACACATCTAGGAAGGGATGTATGTCATGGAAACGTCTAGGAAGGGATGTATGTCATGGACACGCCTAGGAAGGGATGTATGTCATGGACACATCTAGGAAAGGATGTATGTCATGAACACGTCTAGGAAGGGATACTATATACAGCAACACAAGTTTTGGGATGACCAGACTGACTTTAAGATGGGTATGCCTGTTTCAGTGATCTTGAAAATCAAACAATTCTAAGGCCCTGTTCACGCAGAGTTTTTTTGCTGCATTTTCCGCTGCGTTTTTCGGGAAAAAAAAGTGCCGCATGTGTTTTTGCCTCCCATTGATTTCCTCGGGAGGTCAGAGGCGGAAACCGTGGCAAGAAAGGTCATGGCGCTAAAAGCCGCCAGGGAAAAAAACGCCTCTGCCTCTTATTTAAATCAATGGGGGATCATTTCGGCCATTTTTTGGCGCTGATTCCGACACAGTTTCTGCATCAAAATCAGCACAAAAGTACTTAGTGTGAACAGGGCCTTAGAAACCGAGCTCAGTAATGAAAACAAATAAAGGGACAGATGAAAAATTAAAATCCTAAATATCATAAATAAATAAAATATAAAAGACTGCAACAACACAGAAGTATGGAACTCCACAGAGAGAGATTAACAACTAAAAGGTGTCAGTACTCAGCCTGCATCTTAACTCTAATGAATGTATTTTCTCTTAATTTTTTATGAATGCTGAGTAAAGTTTACCAGAATAAGTTATTCTGCATAAAACATATTCCATGCATATTTCAAATGATAATAATGAGAATGAGCGGCTGTGCAGATTGCAATCCTGATGAAAAATTATTGATAAAGCTGCCTGCAGAGCTACAAATTCACTACTGAGCACTAAAATCCCGCTGTTTCGGAAAATTTCTTTAGACATCTAATATAATGGTGGCTATCAGTACTTAGATAACGGTGACAATTCGCCCTAAAATGTAATGGCATTGATGTAAAAAGTCTAAAAGTATAGTAATCTAAACATTATAATATTCAAAAAGGAAATTAATGACTTGAAACTTTGAAAACGAGACTAAATTTATATCCTAAATATATTTGGTCTTCTGAGCTGCAGAAGAACCCCGACCTAAGCCCAATCCTAATGCTACTTTTCTTCTTTTTTTTTTTCCCAACCTGTTTATTCGAATACCTTGATTTAGTTTCCAGCTGCCATATTTATTTCTGAAATCACAAACAGTAGGTCTCCCAGGGCAGGAAGCAGCGGGGTAGCGGGGTATTACTGAGTGGAGGATCAGAATTTGCTCTCAAAGTCAGAAGGTCCTGCAAACCGCATGGCAGTACATACTTTAATTGTGGTACATTACAGTGACATATTATTGTTAGGGGAGATACAGACGGACGTTGCATTTTTGCGCGCGCAAACAACGCTGCGTTTTGCGCGCGCAAAAACCATTTGACAGCTGCGTGTGTCATCCGTGTCTGATGCGCGGCTGCGTGATTTTCGCGCAGCCGCCATCATAGAGATGAGGCTAGTCGACGGCCGTCACTGTCCAAGGTGCTGAAAGAGCTAACTCTTTCAGCACCCTCGACAGTGAATGCCGAACACATCCTATTGAAAAACCTGTTGAAAAAAAAGAAAAAGTTCGTACTTACCGAGAACTTCCCGGCCGTTGCCTTGGTGATGCGTCCTTGGTGACGCGTCCTTGGTGACGCGCCTCTCGACATCGGGCCCCACCTCCCTGGATGACGCGCCAGTCCATGTGACCGCTGCAGCCTGTGCTTGGCCTGTGATTGGCTGGAGCTGTCACTTGGACTGAATTGTCATCCCGGGAGGTCAGACTGGAGGAAGAAGCCGGGAGTTAGCGGTAAGTCAGAACTTCGTCTTTTTTTCTACAGGTTCATGTATATTGGGATCGGAAGTCACTGTCCATGGTGCTGAAACAGTTTAACTCTTTCAGCACCATGGACAGTGACTATCTCCTGACGTCGCGTACCGATAATTTTTTAGCCGGGTTCGGCCAAAACGAGTTCGGCCGAACCCGGTGAAGTTCGGTTCGCTTGTCCGGGTTCGCTCATCGCAAAGACACTCCGTTTGGATGGTCGGAAACAGAAAAGCACGTGGTGCTTTTCTGTTTACATTCATCCTTTTGACAGCTGGTGCGCTGTTTCAGTCGGTTCGCACGGAAGTGCTTCCGTGCAACCTGCGTGGTTTTCACACACCCATTGACTTCAATGGGTGCGTGATGCGCGAAATACGCAGAGTTATTGAACCTGTCACGCTTTTTGCGCAGCAGACAAACGCTGCGCAAAAAGCACGGACTGTCTGTACTGCCCCATAGACTTGTATTGGTCCATGCGTGCCGCGTGAAAACCACGCGGCCCGCACGGACCGAATACACGCTCGTGTGAATCCCCCCTTACACTGTTGAACTGGCCTCAGGGTATGTGAGTTTGGGGGTCACTCACACATACCCCATTGCACCATTGGTATTTTTTATCACAATTTGCTCATTTTAACCATACTAATAAAAGTTATATATTAACTAGATCACATTCTTTCCTTCTTTCCCTTCCCTCCAACTACATACACTTGTATACAGTCTGTAGCTGAAGTGGCTCACAGTTTATCTCCGCCACAGACGTAATCCAGCAGTAGGGATTTACCTGTGAACAGCCATTGATTGGTACGTAGCTCGCTCGTAAGTATCTCCTTTAGACACGAGGAACATGATAGAGAAGATAAGTAAGGTCTGGCATTACCTGTCAAATTTGCAAATTTTGCAGCAGATTTGTTGCGTAATTGCAGCAAATTTGTGGGAAAATTCTGCCACGTCTGAACATGCCCTTACTGTATGAGTCAGTATCTTGTCAGCCAATTGTTCATTTAGACCTGATGTATTAAAATCTTTGTGAATGAACTACATGAGTTCAATATATTTATTTTCGTTTAAATGCATTTGAACAGAATTAGGTCAGGAAACTATTATCACTATTATCATTATCATGTTGTGCTCGAGAGCGTTCTCTGACAATGCAAATGAGTTTTCTGACTTAAATAGATGGAATTATACATTGATTAATGCACGGGTTTACTTCTGAAATAAGAATCTCTGGAACTGGAATCATTATCATACAGCAAACAATAAGCGTGTCGTTGCCAATAATGGCAGATTGTTCGTACAATGTGTATAGTCAATCATAAGCAATCACAAACTAGAAAGGTAGGTCATGCAACTACTATAACCAAGAGAATAGACATAAACCTATAATATGAAAGAAAACTGATAAATCAAAATAATGGCAGCATATTAAACATTAAAAGATATAAAATGTGAAGTCCGGGTGCCAAGCAAGTAATCCCGATCCCGGGGATTATATAGATGCATGAAGAAGATCCTGCAGCACTCGAAGCTCAAAGTATAAAACTGTGGTTTATTCAGACAACATCAAAAAGGTGCAACGTTTCAATCCCACATTGGGATCGTTCTCAAGCTTTATACTTTGAACTTGGAGTGCTGCAAGATCTTCTTTATATATATATATATATATATATATATATATATATATATTACAGTTAGGTCCAGAATTATTTGGACAGTGACACAATCTTCATGATTTGGGCTCCGCATGCCACCACATTGGATTTGAAAGGAAACAACTGAGATGCAATTGAAGTGTAGACTTTCAGGTTTAATTCAAGGGGTTGAACAAAAATATCCTGTGAAACGTTTTGGAATTGCAACCATTTTTCTACACAGCCTCCTCATTTCAGAGGCTCAAAAGTAATTGGACAAATTAACATTACTATAAATAAAATGTTTTTTTTAAATAATTTGTAGAGAATCCTTTGCAGGCAATAACTGCCTGAAGTCTGGAATCCATGGACTGGGCGTGTATTATGTGCGTACATCTGGGCGTTTTTACTTCTTTTACTAGCTGGGCGTTCTGACGAGAAGTATCATCCACTTCTCTTCACAACGCCCAGCTTCTGGCAGTGCAGACACAGCCGTGTTCTCGAGAGATCACGCTGTGACGTCACTCACTTCCTGCCCCAGGTCCTGCATCGTGTCGGACGAGCGAGGACACATCGGCACCAGAGGCTACAGTTGATTCTGCAGCAGCATCGGCGTTTGCAGGTAAGTCGATGTAGCTACTTACCTGCAAACGCTGATGCTGCTGCAGAATCAACTGTAGCTTCTGGTGCCGATGTGGCCGACACGATGCAGGACCTGGGGCAGGAAGTGAGTGACGTCACAGCGTGATCTCTCGAGAACACGCTGTGTGTCTGCACTGCCAGAAGCTGGGTGTTAACGAACAGAAGTGGATGATGCTGATTCGTCAGCATCATACACTCACATTCCTAACGCCCAGCTAGTTAAAGAAGTAAAAACGCCCCGATGTACGCACATAATACACGCCCAGTTGTACTTTTACTGTAAACACGCCCAGTTGTACTTTTACTGTAAACACGCCAGTTGGACTTTTGCAAGCCTCATTTGCATAAATACAAAAATGGTCATAACTTGGCCAAAAATGCTCGTTTTTTAAAAATAAAAACGTTACTGTAATCTACATTGCAGCACCGATCTGCTGCAATAGCAGATAGGGGTTGCAAAATCTGGTGACAGAGCCTCTTTAAGCAGGTGAAATGAATGCTCGATCGGGCTGAGATCTGGTGATTGACTTGGCCATTGCAGAAAATGCCACTTCTTTGCCTTATAAACTCCTGGGTTGCTTAAGCAGTATGTTTTGGGTCATTGTCCATCTGTACTATGAAGAGACGTCCAATCAAAGTTGCTACATTTGGTTGAATCGGAGCAGAAATTCTATCCCTGAACACTTCAGAATTCATCCGGCTGCTTCTGTCTTCAGTCACATCATCAATAAACACTAGTGACCCAGTGCCTTTGGCAGCCATGCATGCCCATGCCATCACACTGCCTCCACCATGTTTTACAGACGATGTGGTGTGCTTTGGATCATTAGCCGTTCCAAGCCTTCTCCATACTTTCTTCCTCCCATTATTATGGTACAAGTTGATCTTAGTTTCATCTGTCCAAAGAATGCTGTTCCAGAACTGGGATGGCTTCTTTACATGTTGTTCGGCAAAGTCTAATCTGGCCTTTCTATTTTTGAGGCTCATTAATGGTTTGCACTTTGTGGTGAACCCTCTGTATTTGCTCTCATGAAGTCTTATCTTTATGGTAGACTTAGATACTGATACACCTACTTCCAGGAGAGTGTTCTTCACTTGGATAGATGTTGTTAAGGGGTATTTCTTCACCATGGAAAGGATTCTACGATCATCCACCACTGTTGTCTTCCGTGGATGTCAAGGCCTTTTGGAGTTCATGAGATCACCAGTGCGATCTTTTTATTCAAGAATGTGCCAATCTGTTGATTTGGCCACTCCTAACATTTGTGCTATCTCTCTGAAGGATTTCTTCAATCTTTACAGCCTAACGTTGGTGTAACGTCCGTGGTCGCTGACCACGAACTCCTTCCATACGGTCGATGCCCCTCTCTCCAGAGATGTCTGCACATGCGGCCATTCTGTTCCACAGTGACCACCAGGGTGCGCTCACGAGCTCAGTCCAGACTTAAGGAGCCAAAGCGCACACAGGTGGGAGATTGAGCTAATTGCTCCCAGGGCACCCTGGACTATAAAAAGGGCTGTGCCCCTCCCTGCAATGCCTTGTTGTTGTTATCCTAGTATGTCTATGCAAATGGTCTCCTAAGTGTTTTACAGTTCCCGGTGTTCCCTGTTCCTGTAAGCTGTATCCCGTGCTATCCTGGTCAAGTGCCGTTTCGTGGATTTTGCTGTGGAATTGCTGCAGATTTTACCCTTTGCATTGATAAATCCACCCTAATACTACATGCATGCATGAAATTGGAGGCATACAGAGGTACAGTATGTGCCGATGGATTTCTATGGGTGCTGTATTATGGATCTGTACAACGCAGATCTGTATAACAGCCGTGTGCATGAAGCCATAATGACTACAATACTCTTGACTGTAAGGAGCAAAAGGCCTAAGACCGTACTACTTATTCAATACAACAGTAAAATTACACCTGTCATGCACTTTTCAAAAGTCCCCGAGGTCTAAACCTAATTGCAATGTACCGGAGTTATATACTTGCCAACAGATTTAAACATAAACTCTCTTCCGGGTTCCAAGCATTCTAAAACTCTGGGTAATCATTTAGTTGCAAGTATGAAAAAAAACATTTGTTTTTTTAAGTCAAACAAGTACGGCTCTGTTCATATTTGCATTGTGGCTTCAGTTATGAACTCGTGGATCCGTTGTATGACTGATACAGTACCACTGGTGGCCAACTGATCACATTGACTTACAATGGGGTCTGTCGGATTCCGGCATGGTTTCCGTTGTTTTGACAAGAATAATAAAGTTGACGGTGGATGGCGACGGAGGCTCCAAATGGAGCCTCTGCAGCAGTGTGAACATAGCTTATGTTTAATGCCTTCATATTTATTTATAGATTTATATAGTTATATTTGATTGGCAAATTCGGGAGCTACAAGCATGTTCCTACCAAGTTAGGTCCATAGTCTTGTCCACAAACTATAGTAGCTTTTGCTTAATGAATATGTTATACTTAAAGGCTATGTACACCTTTGGAAGAAAATATTTTACTTTTTATTAAATCAATGTATTATATGTTTTTACGCAACATTCAAAGTGACTTTCATTAAAAAATATTGAACTTTTTATGATACAGCTTCTATGTATCCTGTATACATAAAAGCGTTATCGTTCCCTCAGCCAAAGCTGTATCGTTCTCTCTCAGCCGATTCTGTCAGTTTAGCTGAACTGACAGCTTGGCTAAAAGCGGGTCCTGTGTGTGTCTGACACACTGGATTCACCTAATATCAATCACATCTAAGTTCATAACTTAGATGTGATTGATATTAGTTGGATCCTGTGTGTCAGAGACACGCAGGACCCACTCTCAGCCGAGCTGTAACTTAGATGGGATTGATATTAGCTGGATCCTATGTGTCAGAGACTTGCAGAGCCTGATCTCATTTGAGCCGTCGGTTCAGCTGTACTGACGGAATCGGCGGAGAGAGAACGATAGAGCTTCTTTGTAAACAGGATAGATAGAAGCTGTATCTTAAAAAGTAAAACTAATTTTTAATAAAAGTACATTTGAAAGTTGCTTAAAAAAGCATAATACAATGATTTAATGGGGGAAAAAAATCAATTCCTTCCAAAGGTGTACATAGCCTTTAATTTTCCAAGTCAATGGTGGGATGGGCTATGGAAGTAACAACTACTTCCCTTCCCAAAAACTTGACCTGGTTATAGAAAGTTATCAAGGATATCTACTTACATTTGCAGGATGGTAGAAAGCAGGACCCAGTGTATTGTCCATGGCAGGTGGACTTTGTCTGACAAGGGAACCATCTGCAGTTTCTTCGTAGCCAAAAGCTTGCCCTGGAGTAGGAATGGATGGGGCACCTGCATTTTGCTGCCTTTTCAGATTGCTTTTTGCTCTCTATGTGGGTAATGAGAAGGGTTTACTTTTAATGAACAAACAATAGGATTATCTTAAACATTAAAGACCTACATTCTACAGTCAGTAATGCACAGACTAAAATGGCAAATTACACCTATTAAGACATGTTAATTGTGAAAAGATTAAAATGTGTCACTTATTATCATGACCCCACCTAGGGAGAGTCATAAATAATGCACATTGAAGAAAAGTGGCCCATAGCAAAGATAAAAACAGGTCTTCCATTATGGCACCTGGTTTGGCACCCAGGACAGAAGAGTCTGGTGCCCTTTTCATGATTCTGAGGCCAATTTCCTACCCCCTTGCTTACTAATAACACAGTTCTACTGGAGATAGGAGTCCTGCCCAGGTTGTTGTCACCCAGCAGAAAAGAGGTTGGTACCAACCAGAGCTTGGCCCCTTTTCCATAGCATCTGCAAGGTTTGCCTCTATGGTATTACGCAAATGCTTTCTCCATTGGATACAATTATAATCTAACCTGTACAAAAAGTTCTTCAGTCCGATCTCAGATCTTGCTAAAACTGTAGAATGTAAACTGTAAGCACAAGGAAAAGCCCATTTTGGTGGGCAGGTCAAGATACTTATAAGACATCTATCTGATTGGGGAGAGGGATACCACAAGTAAACCCAACCTAAGATGGTACTTAAGTTGCATAACTAACTTGCTTGGACACTCTTAATATAGTTTAAAGCTACAGACATCTGATAAATAAATTGATTAATGTTAGCCAGAATTAAATTAAAAAAAAGCTCTTGCCAAGAATGTACAATATTATAATCAGTCAACAAGAATCCAATAATTGTGACCAACATTTACATTATTAATAGAGGAGCTCAGATACGCCCAGGCTTCTGTTTCTACAATATGATTTAGTACTAACGTTTTGAAGCACAGCAGGTTGGCTTCTTGTGGTGTCTACAAGTATCCACGGTTAATGTATTTAAAGATAATGAATATGCAAACATATAAAGCAATGCATTATTATTATTATTTATTGCAAGCATGCACAAAAGGAAATAGAATGACGGCTCTGATATAGATGGGATTTACATAAACAACAATTTTCGAATAGACTCATTATCGGCATTGTTCCCTTTGCAGGCAGAAGCGTTAAGAGAATAAGCTCACAGCGGTTGTCCCAGAATAGACAATTATCACCTATCCACAGGAATGGTGATAATTGGGACCCCCACCATTTGCGAGACCCCCCACGTTCCTCCTCACTGCTCGACTGTGGAATGCGTCGCCATGACTACGGCCGGGGTAAGTATAAACTTTTTTTTTTATACTTGCCTGATTTCCGCAGCGGACATGCCGCCTGAAAAACTGCACCACTATTGGTTACGCTAATTCGGGCACAGTTCACTGCGATTTCCAGGATGGATACGCTGTGTAATTTTACGCAGCGTATACGTCCTATGTGTTCGTACCCTTAAGACGTTTTTAAGAAATTCAAGTGCCATGGTGCTGCTCTGAGAATCTGTCAGCAGAAAATATCATTGTTTCTATGGGGCAGCAGACACAAGTTGTCATAAAACAGCCTTGCTTCTACTGACAGGGAGTTGTAGGAAATTTAAAAAGGGGGCGATTTTGATAATAAGTATCTAATAGAGAACTGCTGTGTATGCATTTCCTAAATATGTAAAGCTCTGTTCACACCAGCGTCATGGCTTTCGGTTTTTAGGATGACTCCTCTTCTTTGAACAAATACATAGCCTTGAAATATTATACCATTTATTTACATATTAATAGTATATAATTTAGCGGACCCTCACAAATCACATTGAATAATAATGGGGATCCCAACAAAAAGGGAAGAAAACGAATATGAGCCCAGCCTAAGACACCACATCACCTTTTTTTATCATTACCCAATAATACCAATAACAATGTACTTTTTGAGTGTTTGGAGAGGTCCTCTTTGTTCCATCTATATCCATTCCAAGCTGTAGGTCATATGCACCAGGTCCAGGCACAGAATACACAGACTCCTGAAAACGCTTTTCTTTGTTCTGGATAGTTTGTCCTCCTTTCACCTTTTCCTATAAAAAAAATACCCATGGTCATTGTCGTGTAACGCAGGAATAACAAAACACCACACGCCAGCTGGAACAGCTGCACAGAGGCAACCAAATGAAACAGGATAGTTAATAGCAAACTGCAACCAAGCTTGTAATTGTTCAAATAAATATGCTATTCAGTATAATATATTCAGTGTAATGCTACGGAGCACTTTTAAAGAACTTGCTAGCAGCCTAATAGTCTCATTTGTAAATGTGACGAGGTTGCACAACACTATAAATGTAAATATTTCTCCTTCTTAAAAAGTGGATGTAATAAAATAATCTAATTGGGCTATATATACTAGTGCGGAACACTGAAATGTTGCATTAGCCTGGAAAATGTGCACGTTCCTACCAGAAAAGGATAAAAAAAGTTCCAATTTAAGTATAAATGTTAACTTATTTTCACAGCATCATTGTGTATATGTGGCCAACATATTGTATCATAGGGTCACACCCCAACCTGCCAAGAACCTGTACCCATAATGCTGTAGCCAAAATCCTGCAACATGTTTCTCATGAATGCTGTTGCCCCACTCCTCCTTCCCTTTTCAGCTGGGTTGTGATGATGGGGCGTCCTTTTGAGACTCAGGGTATGTTCACACGGCCCATTTACGGACGTAAATCGGGCGTTTTTGCCCCGAATTACGCCCGAAAATAGCGCCTCAATAGCGCTGACAAACATCTGCCCATTGAAAGCAATGGGCAGACGTTTGTCTGTTCACACGAGGCGTATATTTACGCGCCGCTGTCAAATGACGGCGCGTAAATAGACGCCCGCGTAGAAGAAGTGACCTGTCACTTCTTTGGCCGTAATTGGAGCCGCTATTCATTGACTCCAATGAATAGCAGCGCTAATTACGGCCGTAATTGACGCGGCGTTCAAGCGCCTGCACATGCCGGTACGGCTGAAATTACGGGGATGTTTTCAGGCTGAAACATCCCCGTAATTTCAGCCGTTACGGACCCCCGCCGTGTGAACATACCCTCAGAGTCAAACATATCTGTGTCACTCACCTGTATATCTGTTAGGGTATGTGCACACACACTAATTACGTCCGTAATTGACGGACGTGTTTCGGCCGCAAGTCCCGGACCGAACTCAGTGCAGGGAGCCGGGCTCCTAGCATCATAGTTATGTACGATGCTAGGAGTCCCTGCCTCGCTGCAGGACAACTGTCCCGTACTGTAATCATGTTTTCAGTACGGGACAGTTGTCCTGCAGCGAGGCAGGGACTCCTAGCTTCGTACATAAGTATGATGCTAGGAGCCCGGCTCCCTGCACTGTGTTCGGTCCGGGACTTGCGGCCGAAACACGTCCGTCAATTACGGACGTAATTAGTGTGTGTGCACATACCCTTAAAGGGTGCAGCAACAACACATGGGGTGATATATTGCTCACAATGAGTATTTCCCGTTTTTTATATAAATAAAGCTTGAACACTGTATTACGTAACTTTTGATTAAAATCGTTTAAATTCCTCACTACTTTCAAGCAATCTGCTTGCTGTCAGTGAATGACAACATTCTTGTTTATATCAAGAGGCTGAAAAACTTTACAGACCGAATACGTCTCACAGCAGACAGTTTGGTAGAATTGTATGTAGTCTAGGCAATCCTCTGTGAGAAGGAAACAGGATTAGGCCGGGTTCCCATGTAGAGTAAACGCTGTGGAATTTCCGCAACGGAATTATGTGCGGAATTTCCACAGGATTTACAGTATCAGCAAAGTGAATGACATTTAGAAAATCTCATGGCCGCGCTGCGGAAAAAAACCACAGCATGAACGTTAATAAATTGACCAGCGGTGCGGAAATTAAATCCGCAGCGTGTCAATTTATGCTGCGTTTTCGTAGCTTTTCAAATCCTGATTTTCTCCATTGAATTCTAAAGGAATGAAAAACCCTCAACAGAAAGCCAAGTGTTGCGACTTTTGCAGCAAAATCGCAAGGCTGTAGCGGTCACATGGCCTGCAACGTCATCTTAGGAGGCCGGACTATGCACAGAAGGGAGGGTATAAACTTTTTTCCGCGCCGTTTTCCGCAGTGGAAATTCCAGTTGAAAAACCGCAACACAATGTGGTGCGGTTTTACGGACAGAATGTGCTGCGGGTTCCAGGTCGGATACGCTGCATAGTTTTTACGCAGCATATCCGACCCGTGGGAACCCGGCAGTCAGGTTTATGCCCCATTCCATTAATGCCCACCCATTTCCTCTTAGGCTGGGTTCACACGACCTATTTTCAGGCATAATGGAGACGTTTTACGCCTCGAATTACGCCTGAAAACACGGCTCCAATACGTCGGCAAACATCTGCCCATTCATTTCAATGGGTTTGCCGATGTACTGTGCCGATGACCTGTAATTTTACGCGTCGCTGTCAAAAGACGGCGCGTAAAATAACAGCCTCGTCATAGAAGTGCAGGACACTTCTTGGGACGTAATTGGAGCCGTTTTTCATTGAATCCAATGAAGAACAGCTCCAAATTACATCCGTAATTGACGCCTCGCAAAACGCGAGTACGAGCAATTACGTCTGAAATTCAGGAGCTGTTTTCTCCTGAAAACAGCTCCGTAATTTCAGACGTAAATGCAGTTATCGTTTGCACATACCCTTAGGCAACATGTAGTCTGCAACTTCAATACCTGCTTGCTGTTATATGGATTTACTAAAAATAAAAAAAAACTGTGAAATTAGGTCGGCCACCAAAACCCTATAAAAACCTTGACAAAATTTCACGGTGTAAGGCTGGATTCACACGAGCATGTTCGGTCCGTAAAGGACGGAACGTATTTCGGCCGCAAGTCCCGGACCGAACACACTGCAGGGAGCCGGGCTCCTAGCATCATAGTTATGTACAACGCTAAGAGTCCCTGCCTCTCCGTGGAACTACTGTCCCGTACTGAAAACATGATTACAGTACGGGACCAGTGGCGGATTATCATTAGGGCGGTTTGGGCGGCCGCCCGCGGCCCAAGGCCCCCATGGCTGCTCGAACCGCACAAGACCACACGGGCCCCCTCATGCCCGGTGGCGTCGCTAGTGTCGGAGGGGGCCCCGGTGCTAGCGGCAGCCACATTCATTTGTATCTGAGTCCTCAGATACAAACGAATATTATAGGCTGCAGGCCACATTAGGCTTGCAGCCTATCAGGCGCTGGGAAGACTCCCTGCGCAGGCCGGCGTGATGAGGTACTGCATCAAGCCGGTCTGCGCATGCGTCTAGTCCGGAGGCTTCTCATGTGTCCAGCTTAAGCGGCCGCAACGAGAACGCAGCAAGGTAAGTAAAATATATAATTATTTTTTTAGGTGGGGGTAGCGCTGTGCATATATTCAAGGGGGGGGGAGTGCTCTGTGACACTATATACAAGGGGGGGGGGAGTTCTCCGTGACACTATATACAAGGGGGGAGTGCCGGATGGCCCTATATACAAGGGGGAGGGTGGCGCTGTGTGACACTATATACAAAGGGGGGGAGTGCTCTGTGACACTATATACAAGGGGGGGAGTTCTCTGTTATACTATATACAAGGGGGAGGGGTGCACTGTGCGGCACTATATACAAAGGGGGGAGCACTGTGTGCACTTTATATAAGGGGGAGCGCTATCTGGCCCTATATACAAGGGGGAGTACTAAGTGGCCCTATATACAAGGGGGGAGCGCTTTGTGGCCCTATATACAAGAGGGAGCGCTAAGTGGCCCTATATGCAAGGGGGGAGCGCTATGTGGCCCTATGTACTAAGGGGGAGTGCTGTGTGACACTATATACAAGGGGGGGCTGTGTGGCGCTATCCACAGCGGTATGTGTGTGGCGCTCTTTACAGGGGGTGCTCTGTGGCGCTATTTACAAGAGTGTGAGGGTTGTATGGCGCTCTCTATAGGATGCTGTGTGTAACACTCTCTACGGGGGGATGTGTGTGGTGCTAGCTATAGGGGGGGTGTGTAATATCTACAGGGGCTGTGTGTGGCGCTATCTGTGGGGGTGTGTAATATCTACAGGGGCTGTGTGGCACTATGTACAGGGGGCTGTGTGTGGCACTATGTACAGGGGGCTGTGTATATGTGGTGTTTTACAGCGTTTGGTATTATTATATTCAGGCGCGCAGTCTTTGGTGCTATTATATTTAGAGGCACAGTATGTGGCACCATGATCATTTTATTTTCGTTTATAGGTGTGGAAATGTTGAAGAAGTGAGGAGCCGCATACATCGGAGTGGCAGATTTTGAAAATGGGTCATGGCCGGGAGAAGTCGTCATGAGCTCTGGACCGGATGGATAAGAAAAGAGGAAAAAAACTACTAGAATCTGAGACGTCGTCACCTGTGAGTCACTAGATATATAGAGAATCTGACACCTCTCCTGACATGTTTATTATAGGGAATCCTTGTATTTCACAAAAAGTCTTTCTGCAGTCCAGGACTTATAGACAATTCCCCTTGTCAGGAGGATGCGTCTCTGCACAGTGTGATACTGTCAGTATGTAGGGACACAGCCCTGTGAAAAGGGGAATTGTAACACCCATTTGTTAATGCTTGCCCAAAAAGGTAGTGTTAGCAATAGTTACGGCGCGGCAGGGCGGCGGTGCGGAAGGGGGGCCAAAGTTTGGGTAACAGCCCAGGGCCCATGGTCTACTTAATCCGCCACTGTACGGGACAGTAGTTCCACGGAGAGGCAGGGACTCCTGGCGGTGTACATAACTATGATGCTAGGAGCCCGGCTCCCTGCAGTGTGTTCGGTCCGGGACTTGCGGCCGAAATACGTTCTGTCCTTTACGGACCGAACATGCTCGTGTGAATCCAGCCTTGGAAGGAAAAACATCAATTAAAATTCCCAATATAGACTATCAGAATATTAATTGCAGTGAAAACAAGCTGCTATGCTACACTGCAATACTAGTATATACTGAAATATAACAGTTTCGGGAATTTCAGTTACAAACATAGGGGCTGAGTAAAAAATGACAATTTGTATAGGTTTCAGAATGAAATTAGAAGGGCAGATGGTTTACAAGCAGGCAGGAGTCGTGTGACACCAACTTGTGCGTTCATTCAAGGTTTCCATTTATCGCTGTTCCCATTTGAATAATGTCTACTTCAATATTAATTTTACCTTTAAATTAAAAATCTCATATTGTCCTGGTCCAGGTGCAACAGAAACAGTTACGCCATTAAAAGCAAAATCTCGACTAGCTGTTGATGAAAATGGGGCATATCCAGCTAAAAGAAACATAAAAAGTTAAAATTTAAAAACACAAGGGAACAACACAATACTATTACAAGATTGGAACATTAAAATTACTAGAAATATATAAGAGAAAAATCTAATTTGCATGTTTTATATGAAGTAATTCAGATATAGTATTTATGTACATTTCAGTGTACACATGTTATATATGGTAAAGGTCCTGAATGAACAGCTAACGTTAGTCTATGGCCACAATTTCACATGAGCGACTTCTGTATTTACATGGCTAGTATTGCGGATATAATCTATGGGACATTCCGCATGGTCGTATAAAAGATGCTTGCAATTGAATTCCTCAGTGTGTACGAGGTTTATCTATTTTGCAAAACAACCATTGAAGCAATAGTTAAGTGGTTTTAGAAGGAGGGGGCTCCCTCTATCACCCCATCAGGCTCCCTGCGATGGGTTTCCATGGCAGACAGAGGCCTAACATAGACCCCCAGCTCTGCCATCAGTGTATGCCCATTAGGCCTCATGCACACATCCTTCACCGGTTTCACGTCCATTTAAAACGGATCCGTGCTTCCGTTGTGACATCCGTGTGGTTTCCGTTGTCACTCGGCATCCGTTCCGTTATTCCGTTTTAAACGGACGTTGTGCTTCTGTTTGTCTTCTGTTTTAAACAGTCCGTTAAAATCCATCATGTGTGTTGAGTGCAAGGGACGTTGGCACGCCCTGCCGTTGCTTGGCAATGGATCTATGAAAACCGGACGCCACACGGATGCCTATGGTGTGCCGTCCGTTGTTTTGACGTACCTATAGGCTTTAATGGGCGAGACGGACACTGAACAACAGACAGAAGTAGACATGTTCTACTTTTGACGGAACCACGGAACCGTTAAAACAACGGAAGTGTGCATGGCCCCATAGAAATGAATGTCTCCGTGTGAAAATAACTGAAGTGGGCATGAGGCCTTAGGTCCTGCCAGAGCCTTAGCCTGTCAGTTTTACACTGGCACAATACTCTGAAATAAGTAATGCAGTGTATTATAAAAGCGATCCAACTATTGCATAGTGTAGTCCCATAGTGGGACAGTTTATAAAAAAAATAATAAACAAAAGAAATGTGTATGTTCACATATATGTCTTGGCTACTGTTCATAATGAAAGACACCACGAATTGCCAGATACGTCATTCAACGCCTGCCAATGGCGTCTGACGGACCGCATTGACTTATGATGCGGTCAGCCGGATTCATTATGTTTTTAGTCTGCATGCATGCTACGCTAACCTTGCCATCAATCTGACGGTACTGCAGACGGAGAGCCTCCAACAACAGTGTCACGATAGCCTAAGCGCTTATTTAGACGAACGTATAATACGTCCGTGCAACGCGCGTGATTTTCACGCACGTTGCACGGACCTATGTTAGTCAATGGGGCCGTTCAGACTGTCAGTGATTTTCACGCAGCTTATGTCCGCTGCGTAAAACTCACGACATGTCCTATATTTGCCCGTTTTTCGCGCATCATGCACCCATTGAAGTCAATGGGTGCGTGAAAACCGTGCACGGCACACGGACGCACTTCTGTGTGCCGCGCGTGATGCGCGCTAAAGCAGTCAAAACTATGAATGAAAACAGAAAAGCACCACGTGCTTTTCTGTTTACAAACATAAAAACAGAGTGTCATCATGATGCCGGCTGTGCGAAAATCACGCAGCCACGCATCATACGCTGCTGACACACAGAGCTTTTATGGACCTTTTGAGCGCGCAAAACGCCGCGTTTTTTGCGCGCGCAAAATGCACGCGCTCGTGTGAATCCAGCCTATGGCAGGGGTCTCAAACTCAGCCAGGTTAATGGGCCACACATAGAAAAAAATGTGAAGTTGACGGGCCGCATTACTTTCAAATTTGATACAATACAATATATGGACAGTGACGTCAGGGGCTCCGTCTAGAAGGGGAATCCCCGGCCAGAGCATTGGCAACGCTGTGGCGATTCCACTCCTAGAGGGAGCCACTGACATCACTGTCCATATCCCCGGCAATGGGGAATTAGCTTCCGGAGGAGCCCCTGACGTCACTGTCCATATATGGACAGTGCCATCAGGGGCTCCCTATAGGAGCAAAATTCCTGGCCAAAGTGTCGGCAACGCTCTGGGCGGGCATTCCGCTCCTAGAGGGAGCCCCTGAAGTCACTGCCCATATATGCTCTAGCCAGGAATTCCGCTCCTAGAGGGAGCTTCAGTCGCGCTGTCTACAGGAAGGAGTGTGTGGCACTGTCTACAGGGGGGTGTGGTGCTATGTATAGGGGGTGTGGTGCTATTTACAGGGGGTGTGGCACTATCTACATGGGCACTGTGGCACTATATGGGCACTATGTATATGGGTCACTGTGGCGAAATCTACATGGGCATTGTGTGCAGCACTATACACAGTGGGCACTATCTACAGTGGGCACTGTGGCACTATCTACAGTGGGCACTATCTATGTAGGCACTGGCACTATCTATGTGGGCACTATCTACAGTGAGCACTCTTGCACTCCTTACAAGGGCATTGCGGCACTATCTACATGGGCACTGTGGTGTTTTCAGGGGGTTGGGACAAAAAAAAACCCTGATGAATAAGAAATGTTTAATGGCTATGAAAAATGAATAGCAAATAGATAACAAACTGCGGTTAAAAACGATCAGTCGGCCAGTTAATGAATGAAAACTTTGAGACACACTGATGCAACTGACAGTTGATTCGTTTTAAACTCCGTTTTTTTTCACTGTCGTGTGAATATAGCCTTTTAGCCTTCTTCACTCTCCCCTCACAACGATCGAGGTTGACGGAGAGAGAAAACTAATTGTTACAGAGCTGCAACAGCATATATAATTATTTATTTATATATATATATATATATATATATATATATATATATATATATTATGGAGAGAGAGATAGAGGTGGAGATACATGGGCTTTCAAGATGACCTCATTCTCTAGAGTTCCTGGGGCTTATGTCCCTCTATATAAGACCTCCTTCTTCTTCTTCTTCTTCTTCTTCTTTATTTTTAGTGAGTATATTGAGTGATTAGAAAAATCAAGTAGCAAAATAAATACAGTTTACAATATTAATTTCTTTGTTTGTTGCTTTTCTAAGGCCTCGTTCACATCTGTGTTGGGTCTCGTTCTGTCGGAGCTTTCCGTCAGAACGGGACGCTGAACAGACACAAACTGACACAGACCAGAGGTTTCCGTTACCTTGACCATTGATTTCAATAGTGACGGATCCGGTGCTCATGGTTTCCGTTTGTCTCTGTTGTGCACTGGACCCGTCGTTTTGCCGGAAGCAATAGCGTAGTCAACAACGCTATTATCCAGTTTTGATAACGTTATGTTATAACTAACCTGGTTTGTGCATTTGGTCAGACATCGGGTCGTAAGATCCTGGACCCACATTTTCCTGAGTGCTGCCGAGAGTGACAAGGAGCGATCGAGGGGCGCGATCATACATCTTGCCTTTTATTTAATGAACACCTAAGGGTTAATACAATCATATTATAAGGAGCGATACTATATAGATTCCATAAATGTAGTTCAGTGTTTTCCCTTTACTTTTCACAGTGAGGGTATGTTCACACGGCAGCATCCGTTACGGCTGAAATTACAGAGCTGTTTTCAGGAGAAAACAGCTCCTGAATTTCAGACGTAACGGCATGTGCAGGCGTTTTCACAGCGTCCATTACGGACGTAATTGGAGCTGTTTTTCTATGGAGTCAATGGAAAACAGCTCCAATTACATCCCAAGAAGTGACATGCACTTCTTTGACGCGGGCGTCTTTTTTACGCGTCGTCTTTTGACAGCGGCGCGTAAAAACAATGACCGTCTGCAGAGTATATCGTAAAACCCATTCAAATGAATAGGCAGATGTTTGCCGACACTTTCAAGCAGTATTTTCAGCCGTAGTTCCAGGCGTAAAAAGCCTGAATTACGTCCGTAAATAGTGCGTGTGAACATACCCTAATAAGAATAAAATGCGTAGAAAAAAAATGGGAGTACAGAAACATCAAAGGATACATCGTAGCAACCGATCTGCACCCAACCAAAACTGGTGCAAACAAAACATGAAGTAGTTTCGCATAGCAACCAATCAGATTCCGCCTTACATTCTTCAGAGTCCTTATTTGTGAATAAAAGCCACAACCTGGTTGGGCCTATGGGCAAGTGCCCCACTTTTCATTTGCACCAGTTTTGATAAATCTCTCCTACTGTTTAGAGTAGCAGGGAAGGGGTGGGTGGGTTAGAATACTACCAGAGAGTTAAGGCCTTGTCCGCACAGTGCAGATTTGCTGCAGATTTTGCCTGCAATTTTTATCCAAAAACCAGAATTGGATCCCGAACAACAGACTTGTAAGGTTTTAATTTCTAGATTTCTTCAGTTTAGGTTCCGTTCCTGGTTTTGGCTTAAAAAATACATGCAAAACCTGCAGCAAATCTGCACTGTGTGAACAAGGCCTGAAAGAGTAGATGTGAGACCAGAAGGAGGGGCTGCACTGTAACAGGGAGTATACAGAATGTAAATATCTCATTCCAATTTTCTGAGGAAAACTGCATCTTTTTCAGGTTTTGCTATGTGTTTAGCATGCACATTTTTTTCAAAAATACCTAGCTAATGGTTTCCGTCTGTCACCGTTGTGACAGGGTTCCGTTGTTTTGACGGAATCAATAGCGCAGCCCATTAGCTAGGTTTCCGTCACCATGGAGTTCAATGGTGAGGGAAACGGAAGCTGAGGTTTTCGTTTGCCTTCCCGCTGAGGGGTTATCCCGACGGAAACCTCAAACGGAACCTCTTAGCGGAAAGCGACTGGTGAGGTGAACAGGCCCAAAGCTGGGCATCTCGCGCCACACATTTTAGAGAGGAAATGTAAGGAAGGACACATCTGTATGTAGGCTGGTATTTTACTCTGACGTTTTTCCCATAGGCTTCTCTATAGGACTTTAAAAATACCAGAAAAAACGTATGTACAATATGTTACAAACGTCAAAAGAGCCAAAGCGCTAACAAAAACGTGTGTAAAAACACATGCAGTTTAAAATGGCAGACAAAAATCCTGTGTGAAGGAGGCCTTTGTAAGGCTATGTTCACACGGGTCGGAATTCGCCATAAAAAAATCTGACACGCATTTACTGCAGGATCCTTGGAAAAATCAAATCTATTCAATGGGGATAATCCACGTGTGGAACTCCACCATCTTTTCTGTACGGAATCACATGCTACTTATTTTTGCTATTTTTTCGTTGTTGTTTTTAACGGCGTGGCAAGATATCGCAGAAAAATAATAACGTTGTTGCGGAAACCCCATTTACATGCATGAGACGCGGATTATCATCGGATTTGAAACAATCGGAGTCAAATTCTATAAACTATGAAGGTGGTTCTACAGTGGCATCCTTCCGACACTAGTGAATAATATGCCTCTGTATTTTAATGGAAGACAATGTGTTTTTTCACAGCAATTTCTGCATTTTTTCGCAGCAGTTTCTAGTGCAGTTCTGAACTGCACCATACAGTGTGTGAACAAGGCTTTAAGCTTGTACATAACCTACACAAGCCGTAAAATACCCACAACCTTCCCTATGTTAGTGACATCACAATGGCAACGCTGGAAATAAGTTGCAATGAAAGTCATTACAACTCGCTAAGTATAGAAGTGACTAGTAATATCAGGGGAAGCGGTACAGCAAGTCTATAGTCCGAACTATCGCACCGCGCACACAGAACCTGAGGAGAACGGATCGGATATTATACGTACTGTGACACAGAACCGGCGCCGCGCAGCACCTGCCTCACACGGTGACGACCACACAGCACGACGCGTTGCTATGGCGACCACAGGCACAGGCCGACCGGACTGACAGGCCGGCTATAGATCACAAGGCGCAGAGCGCTCTCCAGGCAGGACGCAGGCTGTAGGGACTGACAGGACACAGAAGATATAGCAGAGCTGAGCTGTGGCAGGAATAGCACCAGTCCGAACGTCCAGAACAAAAACTCCGTGTTTTCCTCTTCCGTCAACTCGTTACAAATGTCCTCATTACATATTAAAGCTGTTTCAGGAAAAGCTGGGTTACAACCGGGAAAGCTGGGTTACAACCGGGAAAGCTGGGTGACAACCAGTCTCCCATCAAGGGATACAGCATGTGCTACCATACTATCACATGCAGTAATAAGGCAGTGTACATGTGCCATTCAGGAGTGTGGGAAAGTAGGTGAGATTTCTGTAGGGACTCTAATGGCTGACAAATTATTACTCTGCTTTCCTAGAAACTAAGCTAAGCCTCATGCACACGACTGTAGTGGTTTTTATTGTCCGCAAACACGTATCCGTAGTAATCCGCAGTTCATCCGCATATCTGGGACGCAAATACGGCCCATAATACATCTGTATTTAAAGATCCGCAAAAAAGGGAGGGTACAAATGATGTCACCAATATGACCCAACCCCTTGAAAAGGTCACATAATCGATCAGGCGCCATTTTCTTGGGGAATCCCCTGCTGTCACATAGCAACGCTTCCGAAATTACGCACGGCTATGGATGGACATCCGTAGCCGTCCGCAATTTTGCACATTGCCATAGACTTCAATTGGTCTGTGCCACAATTGCGTACAGGAATTGGACATGTTCTATATAGAGAGAGAGAGAGAGAGATCCAAACGTGTTCGGCATATGTGCTGGAAAGTCTACTGATATATATGTCTAACGCCTCGTGCCAATAGACTTCAATAGCTGCCAACTGTATGCCAAAAGTGTGTTTTTTGGGCATATGTCTAGATAGTAGACTTCAGGATATGCAACTCGCCTTGAAATAACAATTCTGCAGCATCTTTTATTAGAACTCTACATTGTGCTATTCCTCAGTTATTCCTTCTAGAAATTTATAAAAAATTGACAACTGGGTTTCACCAGTTGGGGGTGTGTCCCTAAGGGGACACGCCCCTTTGACAAGGAGAATGCTAACACCCAGTTGTCAATTTATTCAAACGTTTCTAGGAGGAATAAAAAAGAAACGGCACCATGCAGAATTCATGTAAAGATGATCCAGAATTGTTATTTCATGAGGAATACAAGTCATTTCTAAAACAGACGTGTCAGGAGAAGTGACAAGTCCTGTTTAAACCACTGTCACACGGTAATATTTTGGTCAGTATTTTGCATTAGTATTTGGAAGCCAAAACCAAGAGTGAAACCTACAGTACACAGAGAAAAAGTATAATAGAAATATTTGCACCCCTTGAGTGTTCTGGACCCACTCCTGGTTTTGGCTTATGAATACTTAACGGCTATGTAAACCTTTGAGCACATTTTTTTTTATATAAAACAACGTATAGTAAGATTTTAGACAACTTTTTAATTGTTTTTATCCAAAAATTATTTTTGAGGTGCAGCTTGTATGTATCCTGGATACATACAAGCTGTATCTTGCGCTCAAACCCGAATCCGTCAGGTCAGCAGGACTGACGGCTTCTGTGACAGCAGCTTCTGCATGTCTCTGACATGCAGGATCCACCTGTTAGGTTGGGAACACACACGGCGTGTTCAGGGCGGGTACGCTGCTTTAAGCTGCACAGCGTATCCACCCTGAACACCGCAGGGAATGCTGTCAGAAAATCCGCACCACAATTTTGGTGCGTTTATTCGGGTGGAATTTCCGCTGCGGAAAGCAGAAACGTTCATACTTACCTCCTCCCTCTCTTCTGTGCGTGCTCTGGCCTGCTGGGATGACATTACAGGCCATGTGACCGCTGCAGCTTGTGATTGGCTGCAGCAGTCACATGGGATGAAACGTCATCGCAGGAGGCCAGACTAGAGAAAAAGCAGGGAACTCTGGGTAAGTATAACTTTTTTTTTTCTTACTTGCGATTCTGCAATATTAAAGAAGCACTCCACTTTATTTTTTTTATTGCACCCTCCATTTGTACATTGGTGCTTCAGTGGGGTGTTGTATGTAGAAATACTTACCGATCCCTGCATCTTGTCATTTTTGGGTCCAGCGCCGCTCACATAATCTTCATTCTGACCTGGTCTGGAATCGCTGCTGTTCAGAAAACCGGAAGTAAGGCTCTCAATGCATTCCTATGGAGCCTCATTCTGGCCTCATTCTGGCTCCCATAGGAATGCATTGAGAGCCTTACTTCCGGTTTAATCAAAAGCACAGTGACTCCAGACATGACAGAGGGAAGTGATCTGTTATACTCTGCGTATTTTCCTCAGTGAATCCGTCGCGGAAAATCCACAGTGTTTACGCTGGTGTGTTCCTACTCTTATCGCTCAGATCTAAGTCTTATGGCTTTAGGGCACGGCCAGACGTGGCGGAATTGCTGTGGAATTCCGCTGCGGACAGTCTGCAGTGGAATTCTCCAGCGGCCGTTTTTTACATTTGTTTCAATACATTTATAGGCAAATTAGACATTGCGGAAAACTCCGCTGCGGACCATAGGCTGCGGTGCGGAATCTTCCCTCCGCAGCATGCACTGTCTGTTGCAGAGAAGAAGCGGAATTTCACTGCAGATTTCAGCCTTTGCCATGCAAAAACTGAAATCTGTGGCAAGTCCGCTGTGTTTTCTGCAACGTCTGAATTACCTGTCAAATATGCAAATGTTTGTGCAGATTCGTTGCGTAAATGCCCCAAATCTGCACCAGCATTTGCAGCGGAAAAATTCTGCCACGTCTGGCCGTGCCCTAAGTCTTGGTGTAGAGGAGAAGGCTTTGGGTTCCTAGAGCACTGGGCTGACTTTTCATTGGGGTACAAACTGTATTCTGCAGATGATTTGCACCTAAATGGAAGGGGGGCCGCTGTGCTGGGGGAGGGAATAGTAGCTGGGGTGGCGGAGTATTTAAACTAGGACTGAGGAGTGCAGTGTATTAGAATTGCAATCAGAGCCTCCTGCCCTCAAGTCCCCTAGTGGGACAAAGTAATAAAGTAAAAAACAGTTGTGTAAAAATAAGAAAAAAAACACGTTTTAAAAGTAATAAAAGTAAAAATCCCCCTTTTTCCCTTATCAGTCTTTATTATGAATAAAAATAAATAAATAAACAAATAAACTATACATAATTGGTATCGCCGCGTCTGTAACGGCCTGAACTACAAAATTATTTCATTATTTATCCCGTGCGGTGAACGCCATAAAAGAAAATAATAATAAACCGTACTATATGGCTATTAGAATATGGCAACACTAAGGGTATGTTCACACGCACTATTTACGGACGTAATTCAGGCGTTTTACGCCTGGAATTACGGCCGAAAATACTGCTTGAAAGTGTCGGCAAACATCTGCCCATTCATTTAAATGGGTTTTACGATGTACTGTGCCGACGGTCATTTTTTTTACGCGCCGCTATCAAAAGACGGCGCGTAAAAAAGATGCCCGCGTCAAAGAAGTGCCTGTCACTTCTTGGGACGTAATTGGAGCCGTTTTCTATTGACTCCATAGAAAAACAGCTCCAATTACGTCCGTAATGGACGCTGCGAAAAATGCCTGCACATACCATTACGTCTGAAATTCAGGAGCTGTTTTCGCCTGAAAACAGCTCCGTAATTTCAGCCGTAACGAACGTGTGACCATACCCTCAAAGTAAATGATTTTTTACAAAAAGTATTTTATTGTGCAAACGCCAAAAGACATAAAAAAAAGCTATTAACATATGGTATCGTCGTAATCGTATCGTAATCGTATATAAAGTGAATATGTCATTTATAGCGCACGATGAACGCTGTAAAAAAAATCAAATAAAAAACAATAGTAGAATTGCTGTTTTTTAGTCACCACGCCACTTAAAAATACAATAAAAACTGATCAAAAAGTCGCATGCACCCCAAGAAAACTACAATGAATTCCTCAAGGGGTCTAGTTTCCAAAATGGAAATGTCTTCAAACCGGACATGGTGCCTAATAAAAAGGAGGCCTCAAAATCCACTATGTGCTCCTTTGCTTCTGAGGCCGGTGCTTCATTCCATTACCGCACTAGGGCCACATGTGGGATATTTCTCAAAACTGCAGAATCTGGGCAATACGTATTCAGTTGCGTTTCTCTGGTAAAACCTTCTGTTTTACAGAAAAAAACTTGAATAAAAAGGATTTTCTGCTCCAAAAAAAATATATGTAAATTTCACCTCTACTTTGCTTTAAATTCCAGTGAAACACCTAAAGGGTTAATAAACTTTCTAAATGCTGTTGTGAATACTTTGAGGAGTCTAGTTTCTAAAATGGGGTGTTTGATGGGGGTGTCTAATATATAGGTCCATCAAAGCAACTTCAGAACTCAACTGGAACCTAAAAAAAGAATGAGGCAATACTTCGCTTCTTACATTATACTGATAATGAGCCGTGCCCACCCCGAGATGACCCCAGTTTTGACCGTTTGTATAAACGGAGACCCCTATTAGACCATTCCAGTGCCCGGTTTTCCCAAGCATACACCCCACTCCCTGGTACATTTTAAAGGGAGGCTTCAATTCCGCCAGTACCTGCCGAGTAAGAGGGCAAGGTATGGCGTGAAGATGTATAAGCTGTGTGAGAGTGCATCAAGGTATACCTACAAATTTAGGATATATGAAGGGTATATATGATATACTGAGAGTTATGCAAAAATTGTGTGGGATTTGGTGCACCCACTGCTGGACCAGGGTTACCAACTCTACCTGGATAATTTTTATACCAGAGTCCCACTCTTCATGTGCCTCGCTTCCAGAAGTCCTGCGGCATGCGGCACTGCTAGAAGAAATCTGAGAGGCCTCCCTAAGACTCTGCTTGGGCAAACACTCAGAACGGGTGAGAGCAGGGCACATTCTAGCAGCAACATATTGTGTGTCAAGTACAAGGATAAGAGAGATGTCCTTGTATTGACAACAATACATGGCCACACCAGTACCCATGTACCTGTACGAGGTACCAGTACAGAGACCACCAAACCAGACTGCATCCTGGACTACAATAGGTACATGGGAGGGGTGGACTTGTCAGATCAAGTCCTGAAGCCCTACAGCGCCATGCGTTGTGGTATAAGAAGCTGGCCGTGCACATCATACAGATGGCATTGTACAATGCGTACGTGCTACGTCGATGTACAGGCCAGACGGGAACTTTCCTGGAATTTCAAGAGGTGGTTATCACGGACCTAATCTTTAGGGACCAAGAAGGGGGGGCACCCAGTACTTCTGGAAGCGAGGCCACACGCATCGTACCAGGGCAACACTTTCCAGAAGTTCCCCAAACTGGCAAGAAGGGAAAAAGTCAAAAGAGGTGCAAAGTCTACTATAAGAGAGGGATAAGGGAGGACACAATATATCAATGTGTCCCGAAAAACCAGGGTTCTGTATGAAAGTGTTTTAAAATTTATTGTACATCCCTTGATTTTTAATCTACCCCAGTTTTACTTACCCTGATGCCCTCCGCACAGCTTATCCCCCTCATCTTTCCCTTCTGAGCCCTGCTGTGTGTCCAGGCAGCTGATAACAGCCACATGTAGGGTATTGCCGTACCCGGGAGAACCCACATTACAGTTTATGGGGTGTATGTCTCTGGTCAAAATGCTCACTACACCTCTGGATGAATGCCTCAAGGGGTGTCGTTTTTTAAAATTCTCGCGGGTTTCAACTGTACTGGTACCTCAGGGGCTTCTGCATACATGACTTCGCACCAGAAAATCCCCAAATGGTGGTCCTTCCCTTCTAAGCCCTGCCGCGTACCCAGGCAGCAGATAACAGCCACATGTAGGGTACTGCCGTACCCAGGAGAACCCACATTACAATTTATAGGGTGTATATCTCCGGTGACGCATGCTAGGCACAATATATTGGACACTGAAATACATATATAAAAAATTGCAAATCTCACACTGCACCATCTGCTGCGCATTACCTTTTAGACAATACCTGTGGGTTTAAAATGCTCACTAGATGAATGCCTTAAGGGGTGTAGATTTTAAAATGGGGTCGCTTCTTGGGGGTTTCCATTGCTTTGATACCCATGGGGCTGCGCAAATGCAACATGGCACCTGAAAACCAATCCAGCAAAATCTGGACTCCAAAGAACACATAGCGCTCCTTTCGTTCTGAGCCCTCCCATGGGCCAAAACTGCAGTTTATCACCACAAATGGGGTATTGCCGCGCTCAGGACAAATTGGGTGTTTTATTTCTTGTGAAAATAAGACATTTTGAGCCAAAACGACATATTATGGAAAAAAAATTAATTCATTCATTCACAGCCCAATTCAAATAAGTTCTGTGAAAAAACTGTGGGGTCTAAATGGTCACAACACCCATAAATGAATTCCTTGAGGGGTGTAGTTTCCAAAATGGGGTCACTTCTGGTGGGTTTCCATTGCTGTGATACCTCTGGGGCTATGCGACATGGCACCCGAAAACCAATCCAGCAAAATCTGGACTCCAAAGAACAAATAGCGCTCCTATCCTTCTGAGTCCTCCCATGGGCCCAAACGGCAGTTTATCACCACAAATGGGGTATTGCTGCACTCAGGAGAAATTGGGCAACAAAATAAGGTATTCTATTCCTTATGAAAACAAGAAATTCTGAGCCAAAACTACATCTTATTGGAAAAAATGTTTTTTTATTTCACAGCCCAATTCGAATACATGCTGTGAAAAAACTGCGGCGTCAAAATGGTAACAACAACCATAAATTAATTCCACGATGGGTGTAGTTTTCAAAATGGGGTCACTTTCGGGGGATTCCTACTGTTTTGGCACCTCAACACCTCTCCAAACCTGGCATGGTGCCTATAATATATTCTAATTAAAAAAAAAAAAGAGGCCCCAAAATGCACTAGGTCCTTCTTTGCTTCTGGGGCTTGTGTTTTAGTCCACGAGCACACTAGAGCCACATGTGGGACATTTCTAGAAACTGCAGAATCTGGACAATATATATTTAGTAGTGTTTCTCTGGTAAAACCTTCTGTGTTACAGAAAAAAATATTATAAAATTGAAATTCAGCAAGAAAAATTAAATTTGCAAATTTCACCTCCACTTTGCTTTAATTCCTGGGAAATGCCTAAAGAGTTAAAAAAAAATCTAAATGCTGTTTTGAATACTTTGAGGGGTGTGGGTTTTAAAATGGGGTGTTTTATGGGGGTTTCTAACACATAGGCCCCTCAAAGCCACTTCAGAACTGAACAGGTACCTTAAAAAAAAGGCTTTTGAAATTTTCTTAAAAATATGAGATATTGCTGTTTATGTTCTAAGCCTTGTAACGTCCAAGAAAAATAAAAGAATGTTTTAAAAACTATGCAAATCTAAAGTAGACATATGGCAAATGTGAACTAGTAACTATTTTGGGTGGTATAACCATCTGTTTTACAAGCAGATGCATTTAAATTCAGAAAAATGCTATTTTTTTCTACATTTTCTCTAAATTTTGCAATTCTTCACAACTAAACACTGAATATATCGACCAAATTTTACCACTAACATGAAGCCCAATGTGTCACGAGAAAACAATCTCAGAATCGCTTGGATAGGTTTAAGCATTCCAAAGTTATTACCACATAAAGTGAAATATGTCAGATTTGAAAAATGGGCTCTGAGACTTAAAGAGGCTCTGTCACCAGATTTTGCAACCCCTATCTGCTATTGCAGCAGATAGGCGCTGCAATGTAGATTACAGTAACGTTTTTATTTTAAAAAAACATTTTTGGCCAAGTTATGACCATTTTTGTAATTATGCAAATGAGGCTTGCAAAAGTCCAAGTGGGTGTGTTTAAAAGTAAAAGTCCAAGTGGGCGTGTATTATGTGCGTACATCGGGGCGTTTTTAATACTTTCACTAGCTGGGCGCTCTGATGAGAAGTAACATCCTCTTCTCTTCAGAACGCCCAGCTTGTGACAGTGCAGATCTGTGACGTCACTCACAGGTCCTGCATCGTGACGGCCACATCGGCACCAGAGGCTACAGTTGATTCTGCAGCAGCATCAGCGTTTGCAGGTAAGTCGATCTTACCTGCAAACGCTGATGCTGCTGCAGAATCAACTGTAGCCTCTGCTGCCGATGTGGCCGTCACGATGCAGGACCTGTGAGTGACGTCACAGATCTGCACTGTCAGAAGCTGGGCGTTCTGAAGAGAAGAGGATGTTACTTCTCTTCACAGCGCCCAGCTAGTAAAAGTATTAAAAACGCCCCGATGTACGCACCTAATACACGCCCACTTGGACTTTTACTTTTAAACACACCCACTTGGACTTTTGCAAGCCTCATTTGCATAATTACGAAAATGGTCATAACTTGGCCAAAAATGCTCGTTTTTTTAAAATAAAAACGTTACTGTAATCTACATTGCAGCGCCGATCTGCTGCAATAGCAGATAGGGGTTGCAAAATCTGGTGACAGAGCCTCTTTAAGGTCCAAACTAGGCTGCGTCCTTAAGGGGTTAATGATATAGAGGATGGGATTAATAGCGCTATTTCTATTTTTGCAGAGGACACCAAGCTATGTAATATAGTTCAGTCTATGGAAGATGTTCGTGAATTGCAGGCAGATTTGAACACACTAAGGGTATGTTCACACGTGCACGTCCGTTACGGCTGAAATTACGGCGCTGTTTTCAGGAGAAAACAGCTCCTGAATTTCAGACGTAATGGCAAGTGCAGGTGTTTTTCGCAGCGTCCATTACGGACGTAATTGGAGCTGTTTTTCTATGGAGTCAATGGAAAACGGCTCCAATTACGTCCCAAGAAGTGACAGGCACTTCTTTGACGCGGGCATCTTTTTTATGCGCCGTCTTTTGACAGCGGTGCGTAAAAAAAATGACCGTCGGCACAGTACATCGTAAAACCCATTCAAATGAATGGGCAGATGTTTGCCAACGCTTTCTAGCAGTATAGTGCGTATAGTGCAGTATAGTGCATGTGAACATACCCTAAGTGTTTGGGCATCCAGTTGGCAAATGAAGTTTAATGTAGATAAATGTAAAGTTATGCATCTGGGTACCAACAACCTGCACGCATTATATGTCCTAGGGGGAGCTACACTGAGGGAGTCACTTGTTGAGAAGAATCTGGGTGTACTTGTAAATCATAAACTAAATAACAGCATGCAATGTCAATCAGCTGCTACAAGGGCAGGCAAGATATTGTCGTGTATTAAAAGAGGCATGGACTCGCGGGACAGGGATGTAATATTACCACTTTACAAAGCGTTAGTGAGGCTTCATCTAGAATATGCAGTTCAGTTCTGGGCTCCAGTTCATAGAAAGGATGCCCTGGAGTTGGAAAAAATACAAAGAAGAGCAACGAAGCTAATAAGGGGCATGGAGGATCTAAGTTATGAGGAAAGATTAAAAGAATTAAACCTATTTAGCCTTCAAAAAAGACGACTAAGGGGGACATGATTAACTTATATAAATATATTAATGGCATATGGTGAAATCCTGATCCATGTAATACCCCCTCAAACAACAAGGGGGCACTCCCTGCGTCTGGAAAAAAAGAGGTTCAACCTGCAGAGGCGACAAGCCTTCTTTACTGTGAGAATCTATGGAATAGTCTACCGCAGGAGCTGGTCAGAGCAGGGACAGTAGATGGCTTTAAAAAAGGGTTAGATAATTTCCTAGAACAAAAAAATATTAGCTCCTATGTGTAGACATTTTTACCTTCCCTTTTCCCATCCCTTGGTTAAACTTGATGGACATGTGTCTTTTTTCAACCGTACGAACTATGTAACTTAGCTTTGATCAATAACAATCTTTTCTTTATATCTTTCCTTCCTATTGGATCCACTTCTAGCTTTGTATCCAAAAAACGGAGCCAACAACTGCCACAAAAACGGCATTAAAACTATGTGTTTCATCCTGCCCTAATGGAAATGAGCAGCAATACCAGACACAGCGCACGGACAGACATAACACCGTTTCTGGGTGGGGGGGTTAAGCAGACACTTATTTCCAATCCCGGACAGCCGGTTTAACTATTAACCCCTTCCCATCCTGCGACATACTATTACTCTGCAGTGTGCAGGTTGTTGTGTCTGCGCCATCTGTTGTATTATACATCCAACACCCTGCTTTAACATTTGGGATCGGAGATTAACCCCTTAGATGGTCAACAGCAAACACGGTCCCTAAGTGCTTTTACAGAGGGAAAACTAGCTATCCTGAGTATAAAAAGGTACCTCCCACAGTGCTCCATACTTGAGTAAGTAGGACGCATGGTCTAGCTTGCTAGTTGTATTCTCTTGAGACACGTAATTTGATTGTCTCTTACCGACCCTGGCTGCCATGAAAATTTGCCTATTTAAGCCTTTATTCAGACGAACGGGAATTACGTCCATGCAACGCGCGTGATTTTCACACGCGTCGCACGAACCTATATTAGTCTATGGGGCCGTACGGACATGTGCGTGATTTTTACTCAGCGTGAGTCCGCTGAAAAAAAGTCACGACATGTCCGTTCTTTCGGCGTTTTGCGCGAATCACGCACCCATTGAAGTCAATGGGTGCGTGAAAACCACGCATGCCGCACGGAAGCACTTCCGTGGGACGCGCGTGATTCGCGCAACAGCTGTCAAAAGGATGAATGAAAACAGAAAAGCACTACGTGCTTTTCTGTTTACAAACATCCAAATGGAGTGTCATAATGATGGCGGCTGCGCGAAAATCATGCAGCCGCGCATCATATGCTGCTGCCACACGGAGCTGGTAAGTGTTTTTTGCGCACGCAAAACGCCGCGTTTTTGCGTGCGCAAAAACGCCACGCTCGTGTGAATCCAGCCTTAGGGTATGTGCACACACACTAATTACGTCCGTAATATACGGACGTATTTCGGCCGCAAGTACCGGACCGAACACAGTTCAGGGAGCCGGGCTCCAAGCATCATACTTATGTACGATGCTAGGAGTCCCTGCCTCGCTGCAGGACAACTGTCACGTACTGAAAACATGATTACAGTACGGGACAGTTGTCCGGCAGCGAGGCAGGGACTCCTAGCGTCGTACATAACTATGATGCTAGGAGCCCGGCTCCCTGCACCGAGTTCGGTCCGGAACTTGCGGCCGAAATACGTCCGTATATTACGGACGTAATTAGTGTGTGTGCACATACCCTTACTGTTAGGAACATCTAATGCCTGACCTGACCTCTGTCTTATATCGGACCCTGTATCTTGCCATCCTCTGTAGGCCCCGTGACAGTCACTACTTCTACAGGCCCATGACATAAAATTGACATGCTTTTTCTACCTTACCATGTTTTGGTCTAGATTTTTACTGTGTAAGGCCGAGTTCACACGAAGCGTACATACTGCTGATTTTCCGCAACAGATTTAGTTGCGGAAAATATGCAGCATAATATAGTAGCAGCAGAGTGGATGAGATCTGAACAAATCTCATCCACACTCTCCAATCATAAGTGGAAAAAAAGCTCAGAAATTGACCTGCGGTGCGTTTTTCCGTCTGTCACCGTTGTGACAGGGCTCCGTTGTTTTGGATGGAATCAATAACGCAGTCGACTGCGCTATTCGTTACATCAAGAACAATGGAACCCTGTCACAATGGTGACAGACGGAAACGATTAGCTAGGTTTCCATCACCATTGAGTTCAATGCTGTGGGAAACAGAAGCTGAGGTTTCCGTTTGCCTTTCCGCGGAGGGGTTAACCCGACGGAAACTTGCAACGGAACCCCTTTACGGAAGGGCAACGGTGATGTGAACAGGCCCTTTTACTATACAGTGGGTCAAGAAGTACTTGTGGGGTTGCCTAGAGACTGGAGAGCCTGCAGCATCATGGTACAACAAGGAGCGGGGATTGTTAAAATGGTTGGCCATGATTACAAAAAAGGGTTTGCTTTTTTCCAGAAACAGTGCCACTCTTGTCCTTGGTTGGTGTGTGGTATTACAGCTAAACCCTATTCAAGTGAGATGCAGTACCAGAAAAAAACTGTGGACAAGAGTGGTGCTGTTTCTGTAAAATAGAACACCCTTTTTTCTAATTCTGAACATCCCCTTCTATCTAAATGGGCACTGTGTGGGGCAGGGGCACTGAATGAGCCACTAATGGTGACCTGTTTGGGGGCTATATGGTACAAATGAACCTCTGTATGGACCATGTGGGGCACTATATGACATTATGCAAACGGTCGTTGTATGGCACAGTTTATATGGGCACTGTATTGTACTATTTATATGGGCACTGGCACAATTTATATGGGCACTGTATGCATACCTCCCAACTTTTAAGTAATGCAAAGAGAGCACGTTTTTTCCTTTTAAGCCACTCCTCTAATCCCACCCAATCCCCGCCCATATACACCCGGTTCAGCCTCCACAGTATCATGCTCCCATAGTGCCTCCCACACAGTATAATGTCAAATTTCTGCTTCATACACTATCATGCCCCATAGCTGCCCCCATACAGTATAATGCCGCCACAGCTGCCAAATACAGTATAACGCCCCCATAGATGCCACCATAAAGTATAATGTCCCCATAGATTAACTCATACAGTATAAAGCCAGCACAGATGCCCCAAAACAGTATAATGGCCACACAAATGCCTCCATAGCATCGGCCACGCTCTGGCAGGGGAATCCGCTCCAGGAGCAGCCCCTGACTTTATATATGGACAGTGATGTCAGGGATTCCCTCTATGAGCGAAGTTCCCGGCCACAGCGTTGGCAACAATCTGGCAGGGATTCCGCTCCAGGAGCAACTGATGTCACTGTCCATATATGGACAGTGATGTCAAGGGATTCACCCGGGCTCAGCGTTTAAAGTAGCGCTGTGCCCGGGGAGTCCTCTGTACTAATGCTGAAGCAGGGAGCTGACGGTTCCCTGCTTCAGCATTGGGTTCAACTGTATCTGCATCCTGGGGATACAGTTGACACCGGGAGTCCGGGACATACCACTGGCCGCCCGGGACTGTATAGGGATGAGCTATCCTTACTCTGTTCGCACTTCCCCATACATTATCATCATGTCACCAGTGCATTTCCCTGTTTACACAGGGAGATGTGCTCCTGACAACGATAATTTTGAAAGAGCAGATTAGCCGATGAACGAGTTCATTACACAGGGCAATGATCGGGATTGAGCGTTCATATGAACGCTCATTTTTCCCGATCATAGGCCCGTGTAATAGGGCCTTTAGTCTCACCCTTTTGGCTTCCTATTTAAGGGTATGTGCACACACAAAATAACAAAACGTCTCAAAATACGGAGCTGTTTTCAAGGGAAAATAGTTCCTGATTTTCAGACGTTTTTTAATCAAAGTATTTTCGCTGCGTTTTTAACGGCCATTTTTAGAGCTGTTTTTCTATAGTCTATGAAAAACGGCTCCAAAAATGGCTGAAGAAGTTACATGCACTTCTTTTTCGCGGCTGTTTTTTTACGCGCCCTGTTCTGCTTCCAATCTTCCAGCCATTTTGCGGCCCGAAAAACGGCTGAAAACACTCCGTGTGAACATACCCTAAGGCCGGATTCACACGAGCGTGTGCGTTTTGCGCACGCAAAAAACGTGGCGTTTTGCGTGCGCAAAAGACAAATAACAGCTCCGTGTGTCATCACCATATGATGCGCGGCTGCGTGCTTTTCGCGCAGCCGCCATCATGATGACACTCTATTTGGCTGTTTGTAAATAGAAAAACACGTGGTGCTTTTCTGTTTTCATTCACACTTTTCCCTGCGGTTGCGCGAATAACGCGCGTCCCACGGAAGTGCTTCCGTGTGGTGCGCGTGATTTTCACGCACCCATTGACTTCAATGGGTGCGTGATGTGCGAAAAACGCACAAATATAGGACATATCGTGAGTTTTACGCAGTGGACTCACGCTGTGTAAAAATCACGGACAGTCTGCACGGCCCCATAGACTAATATAGGTCCGTGCGAGGTGCGTGAAAATCACGCGCGTTGCACGGACGTATATCACGTTCGTCTGAATAAGTCCTCAGTCTGGACCTTGCACTTCCTCTTTGCCAAGCTATTGAGCTTCCTGCCTCTAGTCTAGTTCCTTGTCTCTTCTCTACAAACTGTTGCAGCTGCTAGGACTGTTTTACTAATGACGTCTCTGCCTCACGCTGCAAAATGTTGCCGCTTATCTGTGCACCCAACCTGGACAGTTACTTGCTATCGTCCCCCTCCTGCCGGATCGTTTCAGCCACTGCGCTCCGAATCTGCTACAGACCTTGACAAGTATAGGCCTTTAGTCGTACTACATGGATCCATAATATGCGTGTAGAAGCCCTTATTAAGATATTTTCCATTCTTTTCTAAAAATTGCCTTACGTTAGGAATTTTCTATCTATGCCGTTTTGAAAATGTGCGGCTATAGCTCTCCGATAGGACGTAAATCCAATTGAATTTCCTGTCACGATTCTACTGCAGGTTCTCATGACAAAATCTAGCCTTATAGGTAAAACCTGGCTTCTACATCAACTTCCCACTTGGTGGCGCTGCCTTCCTGATAATGTAATAAAATGCGTTGCTTTTGTTTACATAGATGTATTCAGACTATTTAAAAAAAAAAAATAATAGAAATCTGGATCATTTCATAATGGAATAAATATTTTAATAACACATTTCCAACTAACTGATTATGGAATAATAAGCAGAATACATAATAGTCCTTAGTTTTTGTAATATATAGCCTGTGCTTCAAAGCGGTACCCAAAAAAAGTCTCTTCAGGGGCACAGGTATGAGTCATCATATGCTAGAAAAATTTTGATACTATGTCAGAAAATTTGGTGTCTGCAATTTGTACCCAATTTGCTGATGTACTTGCTCAATTTTTCCTTCACATACCAATTGCTCCTGCCGGTTAAAAAAATAAATAAGAGAAAAGCTAATGTGTTATATGATATAATACAATGCAAACTGATTTTATGGATTTGTTGCAAGCATACGTGTAATTATTTAATACAATATTAATTTAATAAAACATTTCCCAACATCCAGCATATTTCTATAAGACATACAGTTTGTTTAGGTCGAGTTAGGCCAAGTTAACACACCCAGTTTTGATGCAGTTTTTGTGACAGTTTTCGGCTCAGTTTTTTTTTTAGCCAAACCCAGGAGGGGAGATTAAAAAAAGGCTTCAGCTTCAGTCTTTTATTTATACATTTCTTCCTTTTGGATCCACTTCTGGCTTTGGCTCAAAAAACTGATCAAAAACTGCACCAAAATTGTGTGTGTGATCCAGGCCTTATAATGACATTTTAGTAGCTAATTTTCATGTGTTCCTCTAAGTAAAAAATATACACATATGGCTTATGGTGGTGAAGGAGGCCTTAGGCTGATATCACACATGCAGTTTTGAATGCAGTTATTTTAGCCAATCACAAGTGTGAATACAAAATAGAAGAGATGTATGAGACTACGTTCTTGTAGAAGATTTGCTCTAGAATTTCCACACAAAAAAAAAAATGCAATGTAAGGCTAGATTCACATGAACGTGGGGAAACTCGGACGTTAAAAACGTGACATTTTTCACGTCCGAGGTGCCCCCGTGCGGGTCTCCTTTCACGGATCCCCATAGACTTGAGCCAATGGAGGGATCTGTAAAAACGGAACAAAATAGGACAGGTTCTATTTTTCAACGGACCCTTCACACGGTCCGTTGAAGCAACGGCCGTTTGAACGGCCCCATTGAAAAACATGAGTCCGTGTGACGGCCGTCATATGGACATAATCAACGCTCGTGTGAATAAGGCCTAATACAGTAGCAGCAAAGTAGATAAGATTTGAACAAATCTCATGCACATGCTGCAGAAACTGACCTGTGGTGCAGAATTTTAAATTGGCAGCATGTCACTGTCTGCTGCGGACATTGCATGGATTTTTGGAAGTAATTATTTATTAGGGGGTCTCTCAGAGTTTATTTGCCTCTAAGCAGCGGCTTGAATATAGAAAAATATATAGTTGTCATTTTTTTTAACAGTGGTAATGTACTTAAATATTAAAATTCATAATTGACAATAAACATATGCATATAATGCCCTGTTTCACATTACTGTTAGGAGTCTCCTCACAGGTTCCATTAAGGGTTTATAAGCGTCAGACAACGGCAGTTAATGCACAATACATGGACCAATTGGATTAAAGTTAATATTAGGCTTAATTCACACTGAAATAAGGGTCAATTCTGTCCGGTTTCCATTACTATCTAACGGACAGCATAGTCCGCTGTGCTATTATTTCCTATAAAGATTCAAAATAATAAGGGAATAATGCGCTATTGTTTTCGGACAGATCTCCCCCTTAGGCCTCATTTACACGAGCGTGTGCGTTTTGCGCGCGTAAAACACGCTGCATATTGCACGCGTTGCTATTGCGTTTTCCATGCGTATACGCAGCGTTGTTGCGTTTTTAACGTGCGTAAAAAAGGCAGAAGTCGTTATTGCGAGGCCAGCCTACAAATAGGCCTGCTGGCCCAACCCCTGCTCGCTGGGAAAACAAGTTTTGCGCCTTAATTGCAGCCTCTGCAGAAACCCCAGTGTGTGTTTCACCAGTTGAGACGTTTTTGGATTTGCAAGGCGCAGTTATGCCTTCTCAGTCGCTAGCACGTGTGCTTCTTGCGTGGATGAGTTTGCGTCGTTTTGGGGAACGCCGACCCATGCTGCAGCACCAGACGCTTGGAAGAAGTCGCATTTGGGTTCATCCACTTGTGGCCCAACGAACCTCCAAAGGGCATTTTCATACTCTGTATGAAGACTTACGTCGGCACCCCGATAAATTTAGAGCGTTCTGCCGCTTGTCTGTGGCCACATTTGATCTTCTGCTTGTGCAGATTCGCCCTGGCATCACCTACCAGAATACCAACATGAGACGCTGCATTTCCCCTGAGGAACGTCTGCTTGTGACCTTGAGGTATGTGTGCACTTGCAATTACTTCTTCAATGACGCTGTCTGTTTTACAAGTCCCCCCTAACATGTGTTGTTGATTGCTTTTGTTTTCTCTTGGCTTTTTAGATTTCTGGCCACAGGCAATAGTTACCATTCGTTACATTTCGAACTTCGTTTGGGAGTGACCACCATTTCCTTCATTGCCACATCCACCTGTGTCGTGCTGTGGCAGAGATTAAAGCCCACGGTCATGCCTCAGCCCACGACAGAAGAGTGGCTACGAATTTCGGAGGGATTTCATCGAGCAACTCAATTTCAACAAAATATAAACACCAACATGGTGGAAAAATGTAAGACTTTACAGCCCTTAAATACTCTGCCTTGCTACGCCCAGCACACCAACACTTTCACAGGTGCTGGTAGTGGTGGCCCGGGGAGGAGTATGCGTGCATTTCAGCACCACTATGCTGGCCATGGAGCTGCTGAGGATGTTCCTCTCCAGCATAGTGGTGCTGATGATGCCCCTGGTAACTTGGGGCAGGGAAAGGGGGAGCCATGGGTCTCAAATACGGGTGAGGGCGTGCGCTAGGGGTGGGTGGGTGTTATGGGGCTGACAAATTAGCCGTGGTGCTTGCCAGGGCAAATCCGCACCACTGCTCGATCGCTGTGAAGCAGTGGTGCGGATTGTGGGGGGGTGTGGACGAGTCAATCAGCGTTATGATGGCCGCATGTAGGCGGGCCATACGATCCTCGGGGACTCTCCGTAGCAGAGGAACAATTCCCCGGGCGAAGAAGTCCTACCCGTCCTCGTCCGCCGCTCGCCGAAGGTACTCCAGGACCCGCTTATCCACCTGTGCCGCGGCGGCTGGCTGCTGAGCTCGTCGGCGTCGTGTTGTGGGTCGCGGGGGGCGCTCCTCAGGCGGAGAGGCTACGGCACGGGCCGACTCTACAGGGGCGGGGTCCAGGGGTGTAGGCTCCGGGCTAAGGGGCAGCTCTTGACCGGCGGGAGGTTGCGGGCGTGACTCGGGCAGGTCAGTGTCCTCCGCGCTATCCTCCAAATTGTCGGTGGTTCTGTAATGTGAAAACATCATGAGAACACAATAGAGATCATTGCCCCAAACAACATGATGGCAAACATGACCAGGGCAAGAAAAAAATCTACACATGCAAAAGCAACATTTCTTACGGGCGCATCTCCATTATGTCCTTCAAAAACATAAGCTGCTTCGTATACATGGAGGGGCGCTTTCTAGAAGCCCTATCTCCACTTCTGCCTCGGTCCCCCATTTCTCGCCGGAACTGGTCTCTACAGCTACGCCATCTTGTTTTGATATCCAGGACTGTTGAAGGACAAACAAATACATGGTCAAACATTGCAACAACGCCCTAACAACTCAGCCATAAAATACATGAGGGGCCCTATCCTGCAAATGACATGCTACACGGTGATGCAGCAGCAACAGAAAACGTCAGTTGGGCATTTAGCTAAAGACACATACAGGGACACAGTACTTCAATAGGGATGACATTGCATCGCTTCTAAACACATGTACTCACCCATCCTACTGCGGTCCCGGGTCCTGCTGCTCTCCCATTCTGCCCCAAAAAGCGCCTGGGCTGTCTCCTCCCAGGCGTCCTCCTTGGCCGTGCGGTCGTGGTACGACTCTGCGCGGGTGTCCCAGATTTCAGCTTTGGCTTGTACCAGGCTGATGAGCCTCTCTACATCCAGCCCACGCGGCATGCCTGCAGTTCTGTGTGTGTAGTTTCCAGACTGGCCCACTCGCATAGGAAACACAAGCACTTCCTGGTTTGTGCTTGTTTGGACCAGCTTTATAAACTCTTTGTCATGGACATAACAAGTTATGCGTGAAAAACGTGCATGCAACGCAGGAGCTTCCGTGTGTCATGCGTGTTTTTCACGCACCCATTGACTTCAATAGGTGCGTGATGCGTGAAAATCGCACGATTATAGAACATGTTGTGAGTTTTACGCAACGCACTCGCGCTGTGCAAAATTCACGCACTGTCTGCACTGCCCCATAGAGTAATATAGGTGCGTACGACACGCGTGAAAAGCACGCGCGTCGCGCACGCGTATATTACGCTCGTGTAAATGATGCCTAATGCAGATGTGAATGAGGCGTAACATGGCTAGCTTGCTAGAATAATAATAAACGTATCATACTATGCTGTATTGAGAGAAAATTTTATGATGTGTTATTACCATTGGTGGAACCAGTCTAATATCACAAACCGTTTCTCCAGGAGCCACTCTCCATCTTGCTGTCACTTGTCGTCATAGAAGCCTTGAAGGAGCCAATGTACCTTAAGCACTAGCAGCTACTGTATATTGTTAGAAGCAGATGCTACCGGCAAGAAACGGCTATTCATCATGCCCAGGCTGGGACATCAAAGACACAACCCAGCCACTGACTGATGTCACAGACACTACACTGGCATCACAGAAATAATGCCACCCTAGCATGAATGTAATGTGACTTGCCCCAGTCCACACAGTGACATCATGTGTTGTAATAGACAGATAGCATAACAAACGTTGCCGTCAATTCTTTGCTTATGCCTGGGATCTGTTTATAAAGTCAGAACACTCATACAACCAGCAACATGCAACTCTATAGCCAAAGATGCCCCTTCATTGACTGAAATCTGATTTCCTGGGGTCAGTGGCGGATTAAGTGTACCATGGGCCCTGGGCTGTTGATACAACTTGGGCCCCCCTCACACGCAAACGCAATGCAACCCCCTTTCCCCATGCGAGACTCATGAAAAACGCTTTTCTTCTTTAAACTTTTATTTAAACTTTAAATCAAACAATGCTAATAATATTTGTTTTCAAATGTAAAACCGTAGTTATTTTTTTTCAGAAAACTATTGAATATAAAGTGGCATTTACTTTATTATGTCATACAGAAAAATAAACCTAAGGCAACACAAAGTACCATATGTAAGTGCAATTATGGTCAAAGATATAAATATTAATTAGAATAAATAATAATTTAACAATTATAACTTAGAGAAATATAAAACAAATAAAGTGGTATATACTGTATTACATCATACAGAAAAATAAACATACAGCAACATAAGAGTACCGTATAGAAGTGCAAATAAGGACAAGAAAATTATACATTTGAATCTAACAATTTTGAAAAATATGAAAACATAAATAATGAGGCAGTTCACTTCACAGTAATTAACAGTTATGAAAAGTGCAATGTGTGAGCACAGGCAAAAAATTCTCAATGGATTAAAGCCTTAGTCCAAAATTTATTATAGAGTTGCTTTACGGGCCTTCCTGTTGCTAAAATCATTGATGATTTCTGAGAGGTCCAGGGTCCTTAACAGATCATGTTCAATGCTCATTAAAGAAAGATGATTGAGTCTCTCTTGCCCCATTTGACTCCTCAGTTCATTTTTAATCCGTTTTAATTTTGAGAAAGATCTCTCACCTGTGCAGTTTGAAACCATCATACATAGATATATTCTCAGAATTATCTCTGTGTTGAAAAAGGTTTGGGTGAGGCCATTTTGATGAAGAAATAAGAACATTTGGCGTTCCGGTATTTTATCATCACAGGATGTCATTGTTTGTGACTTGGAAGTAGAAAGAAAACTTGCAAATTGGATCAGTTCTGTTTCTGTAACACCTGGCATGAGGTCTTCTGGATATGACTGGACCAGGTTTGCAGCAGCTTTTTTAATTTCTGAAGTGGACAGTGTAGACAGGTTGGCTAAAAATCCAAACTTGGAGCACACTTCACTATAAGCCTCCAGTCGTCGCTGTAAACCACTGTATAAGTGATCAATGACTGTGGTAAAGACTTCACATCTAAATTTTTCCCTGGGTGTTAACACAGTGCTTTCCCCTTGTCCATCATCATAGCGTGGATTACGTGGTCGAAAACGTTTCTGAGCATCATTATACTCATTATGGCCACACAACTTGATGGCGTCCTGTTCATAGTGCTCAAATTCTTCTCTCTGGCTCTGTACAAAACTTGAAAGAGATTGCAATAATGCAACGACGGTGTTCAAATTCAAACCAGCTTCTTGGAGTGACAGGTTTGTAGTATGAAATCTTTCTAAAATGGTATTCCAAAGAACAACAAGGATAGTGGAATCCAGTTGACAGAAAGTGTCCAGCAAAGAGCAGGCTTCGTTTCTGCATGAGCTGTAGTCAGGATCAGAGGACATGCATTCTAACAGACTGCATATAGACTCATAGCCCTTGTAAAGTGCTGATACAGCATCATGTCTCGCAGACCATCTAGTACCAGAAAGATGCTTAAAGAGGCTCTGTCACCAGATTTTGCAACCCCTATCTGCTATTGCAGCAGATAGGCGCTGCAATGTAGATTACAGTAACGTTTTTATTTTTAAAAAACGAGCATTTTTGGCCAAGTTATGACCATTTTTGTAATTATGCAAATGAGGCTTGCAAAAGTCCAAGTGGGTGTGTTTAAAAGTAAAAGTCCAAGTGGGCGTGTATTAGGTGCGTACATCGGGGCGTTTTTAATACTTTTACTAGCTGGGCGCTCTGAAGAGAAGTAACATCCTCTTCTCTTCAGAACGCCCAGCTTCTGACAGTGCAGATCTGTGACGTCACTCACAGGTCCTGCATCGTGACGGCCACATCGGCACCAGAGGCTACAGTTGATTCTGCAGCAGCATCAGCGTTTGCAGGTAAGATCGACTTACCTGCAAACGCTGATGCTGCTGCAGAATCAACTGTAGCCTCTGGTGCCGATGTGGCCGTCACGATGCAGGACCTGTGAGTGACGTCACAGATCTGCACTGTCAGAAGCTGGGCGTTCTGAAGAGAAGAGGATGTTACTTCTCTTCACAGCGCCCAGCTAGTAAAAGTATTAAAAACGCCCCGATGTACGCACATAATACACGCCCACTTGGACTTTTACTTTTAAACAAACCCACTTGGACTTTTGCAAGCCTCATTTGCATAACTACAAAAATGGTCATAACTTGGCCAAAAATGCTCGTTTTTTTAAAATAAAAACGTTACTGTAATCTACATTGCAGCGCCTATCTGCTGCAATAGCAGATAGGGGTTGCAAAATCTGGTGACAGAGCCTCTTTAACAACTGGCAGGCCTAAAGCTTTCTGTTTTTCTACCAGCATTCTCCATCTGGAAGTTGAGGATGAAAAAAAAACATACAGTTGCTCAAGATTGTTAAAAAATCTGTAGACAACTGGGTTACATTCTGCACTGTTTTTACCTACCAGGTTAAGAGAGTGTGCAGCACATGGTATAAATGTTGCATAAGGGCACTGCTCCCTAATGATTGTTTGTACACCGTTGTACTTGCCACTCATGTTCGCTGCATTATCATAGGATTGCCCTCGACAATCTTTAATGTTGATTTTCTGTTCGTCCAAAAAATCCAAAATTAGTTGTGCAATGTTTTTGCCAGAGTGACCAAGCACTGGTAAAAATTGTAAAAACCTCTCCACAGGCCCAGTTGGTAAAACATACCTAACAATGAAAGTTAATTGATCAGAGTGAGTGATATCAGGCGTGGAATCCACAGAAATCGAATAAAACTTTGCTTTCTTCAATTCTTGCCCAATTATACTCAGAATTTTGAATCCCAAAATTTGTATTAGTTCTTCACAGATAGTGGAGGAAAGATACGACGTGTGGCCTTTTCCTTTGTTGGCATATTGTTTGATATGTTCGTCTAGAAACTCATCAACATTTGCCATAGTTTCTAAGATGCCTAAGTAATTTCCATTGTGAGGGGAGCCAATAATTTCATCTTTGCCTCTCAGTGGAAGGCCCCGTTCAGCAAGGTACTGGATAACAATGAGACATCTTTTAAGTACCTTGCGCCAGTACAACGTTTCACCCTCCAATTGGGAAATTATCTGGCTGTCAATTCGTCCAGAGATTTGACCTCTTGCCACTATTGATAAGACAGATTGTTTGTGGATATCACTACATTCATGATTGAAGATTCTATCCTCTGCGTGCTTCCAGTCATTAAATCCATGAGTAAAAGGGCCACGTCTACTGGCGATCAGTTTGCAAGCAAAGCAAAATAATTTTCCATTAGTTGGGGAATAACATAACCAATTTCTCTTTGAGATTTCTTTCGTTTTTGGGTTAACATGGGTGAAGTATGATTTGTTGCAGTAACGATAATATCCTTCACTTGAGAATACTCCTTAGTTTTTAAAGTCAGCATCAACATTTTGGCAAACCTTGCTTCCCCTTGAAACCCAGTATTCCAGCACTTCTTTGGAAATATTTTCGCCCCACAGTCCAACATCCGAAGGAAATTGCACAATTTCAACATGTGCACCCAACTCTTCAATACTTTCCACGGGATCATCTGCCTGAATATCTAACTCAGCATTAACTGACCCTGATTCAGTGGAAACATTAGTTGGGTCAGATGCTGAAGTAGACGGTAAACTGCTGCTGGGCTCTTGGTCTGTTCCAGGTTGGGTTTTCTTTTTAAAGAATGTGTCCAACTTTGGAATTTTAGCAATCTCTTCTTTTTGTTGTTGTTCTCTAGACTGTTGCACTCTTCGTTTTTGAGCGCCCGATTTATGTGTTGACTGCATCTATTAAAATATGATGGTGGAAATTGTGTAAATATGTATTGTGCCATGCACATACAGATGTGTCCTTCCTTACATTTCTGCTTGTTTTGAGATATCTCTACATATGTGGTGTGAGATGACCAGATTAGAGTAAAAACATAAATAGAAAACAATGTTTGAAAAGCTGCTCATCTCATGCCATATATCTGAGGATATCTCAAAACAGGCTAAACAAAAGTAAGGAAGGACACATAACCAACAAAAAGCTGTTCATATATTTTATGTAGTGGAGCAACTCTTTAACCCCTTAATGACCAGCCTATTTTAGACCTTAATGGCCAAGCTATTTGTTAAGTTTTTTCATCGTCTCATTCAAAGAGCTGAAACCTTTTCTTTTTTGCGTCTACATAGCTGTATAAGGTCTTGTTTTTTGCAGGACAAGTTGTAATTTTTAATAGCACCATTTTGGGGTACATAGAATTAATTCATTAACTTTTATTAACTTTTTTTGGGGAGGAATAGAAAAAAAACAGCAATTTCGCCACACTTTTCTGCGTCCTAAATTTACGCCGTTTACCGTGTGGTATAAATAACACAAAAACTTTATTCAGCGGGTTGTAGCAATTGCAATGACACAATATTTGTATAGATTTTGTATGTTTTACTACTTTTACACAGTGAAAACACTTTTTTTTTTCAAAAATGTTTTTGTGTCTCCATATTTTGAAGAGCCGTAACGTTTTTATTTTTCCGCCGATGCAGTTGTATGAGGGCTTTTTTTTTTTTTTTGCAGGACGGCTTGTAGTTTTTATCGGTACCATTTTGGAGTAGATGCGACTTTTTGATCACTTTTTATTACATTTTTTTTAAGGCTGGATTCAAAGAAAACAGCAATTTTTGCATGGCTTTTTATTTTATTTTTTACGACGTTCACCGTGCGGGTTAAATGATGTAATAAGTTTGTAGTTGGGGTCGTTGCGGACGCGGCGATACCAAATATGTGTGACTTTTTTACTTTATTTATTTTTGTTTGTTAATAATAAAGAAGTTTGTAAGGGGAAAAAGTGTTTTTTTTTCATTTTTTTATTAAACTTCTTTTGTTACTTTTTTACTAATCCCACTAAGGGACTTCACTGTGCGATCGTCCGATCGCATTTATAATACACTGCGATACTTCTGTATTGCAGTGTATTATGCCTGTCTGTGTGCTAGGCCTCCGGTATGACCTAGCAGGCATTCACTACAGGAAGACCTGGGGGCCTTTATTATACCCCCGGCTGCCATCGGAGACACAGACACTCGGTGATCTTATCACCGGGTGTCAGTGGGATGAGAGGGAGCTCCCCCCTTTCTCCAAAACCACTCATGCGGTGCACGCTATTGAGCGCCGCATCTGAAGGGTTAAACGGGTGAGATCAATACTAATATCGATCTCACACGTTCGAGCAGGGACGCCCCCAGCCCTCTGGCAGATTTCACAGCTCCCTGCTCTGTTTACTTATTCCGATGCAGCGACGTAAAAAGCCTATTGCATCGGAATAAGGCCCGTTAGTGACCGACGTAGAAACACTATGGGCTGGTCACTAACGGGTTAAGTCTTAAACTGCCACCATTATTTAAATTCTATGATACTTACGCAGTGGGGCACGATGTGTGCCCCACTGCGTAAGTATCATAGAATTTAAATAATAGTTTACAGAATAAATGTGAGAATAGTGCAGTGTCTAAAGTGGAGTAATAGGGGAAGAGTGCCTACCTTTTCATGTGGAGGACCAAGTCCTGATAGGTTGATATTGGTATCTGGACTGGAAGCACTTGATGCTGCAAATACTTCTGGTCGGTGCCTGTGTCCACTATAAAAAACAAAACATGAAATTCATTACACATCCGTAAAAGGCTTTTTGAGCTTTTAAACAATTAGAAAAATGATAGTGAATACTCTCTGTTCATAATTTATTAAATGTGGAACAGCAACTCCGCCCGTGTAGAACTCTGCTAGCTGTCAAAGGAAAAATCATCCGACAGGAAATAATATTTCTCGATAGCGGAGTAAAAGAAAGTGTCACCTAGGAATTAGACTTACTTGTACTCAGCCATGGGGAAACATTTTTACCTCTGGTGGATGACTTTTAGTTTACAGGTAGCAGCATTACATGAGGGGGAATTATTTTTTATTGACCTCTAGTTTCTATTGCAGCACAGGGGAGAAAAAAGGACAGAAGACTGCTCTAGGTGAGTATAAGTTTTTTATTTTTTGTACTAACTTTTTTTTTCTTTTCAGGTAGGTTCCGCTGGACCGTTTGGACTACAGCCTAGACTTGTTGGACTACTTTGATGATTTACTTTTGTTTTTTCTTCTTAAATGATATGGTGAGAGGGTTGTGTGGGGGAGTTTTTATTTCAATAAAAACTGTTTTCTTATGTCTCGGTGTATTTTTAATACTTTATTACCTCAGTAATGGGCGTTGTCTGAATAACAACATCCATTACTAAGACGGGGCTTAGTATTAGCCGGTTAAAAGGTTAGCAATAACTCCCCATTATTAGCCCGCTACCCACCGCTACCAGGGGTACTGAGAAGAGCCGGGTACGATCCAGTACCTAACCATCTGAAGCGACAGCTGTGTACTGGGGCGGCCGCAGGTTAGCATTATCATGCCCGGAAGGGCTAAAAACCATGGGCCTTCCCACCCTGGTAATGCTAGGCTGCATCTGCTGTGTTGTATATGGCTGATTATGAAAAATGGGGGGGACCCCATGTTGATTTAAAAAAAGCATTAAAAAAAACAACATGGGGTCCCCCCCCCATTTTTGATAACCAGCTAGATACAACATAGCCGTAGCAGGCAGCATTACCAGGGTGGGAATACCAGTCTGCGGCGGCCTCAGTACCCATCCCTCACTACAGAGGGTCGGGTACTAGGTTGAATCTGACTCTTCCCAGTACCCCTGGTGGCGGTGGGTACCGGGGTAATAATGGGGGGTTAGTGCTAGCCTTTTTACTGGCTAACACTAAGCCCTAGCCTTAGTAGTGGACACTGTCTATTACACAGCAGCCATTACTAAGGTGGTAATAAAGTGTTGAAAATCACAGAGACATGAGAAAAAAATTTTTTATTGAGATAAAAACTCCCCTACACAACCCTCTTTGACCATTTTATTTTAAAAAAATGTACATCGAAGTAGTCCAACGAATCTACAACGTAGTCCAAATGGTCCAACGGAACCTGCAAAAAAAAAAAAAAAAAATTTGTAGTATGAAAAATAATAGAAACTCTGACACACACGATCCAATAACGTAGATGTGATCGATTGCAGCTCGATCCTTCGTGTCAGAGACCCGCAGGAGCCAGTGACACTGAAACTATCAGACCCGCTGTCCTGACAATACAGGTTTCAGTGCTAGATACAGCGGCTCTGTATAACAGGATACAAAGCAGCTGTATCTCAAAAAGTAAAAATTATTTTTAATAATTATTTAGAAAGGTTGCACCAAACACCATAAACCATTTAAAAAAAAAAAAAAAATGTGAAAGGTTTACACAGCCTTTAACACATCAAATTGTAACACCTCTTTTTAAGGCCTCGTTTACACGAGTGTGATATACGTCTGTGCAACGCGCGCGCTTTTCACACGTGTCGTACGCACCTATATTACTCTATGGGGCAGTGCAGACAGTTGCGTTGAATTTTGCTCAGCCCGAGTCCGCTGAAAAAAACTCACGACATGTCCTATATTTGTGCGCTGTTCGCGCATCACGCACCCATTGAAGTCAATGAGTGTGAGAAAATCACGCAGGTCACACGGAAGCTCTTCCGTGCGAACTGCGTGATTCGCGCAACAGCTGTCAAACTCTGAAAGTAAACAGAAAAGCACCACGCGAACCGGGACAACCGAACCCGGTTTCGGTCCGAACTTTGGGAAAAGTTCGGTTCGCAGCGAATCCGAACTTCACCGGGTTCGGCCGAACCCGTTTTGACCGAACCCGGTCAAAAATATTAGGGTATGTTCACACGGCGGGGGTCCGTAACGGCTGAAATTACGGGGATGTTTCAGCCTGAAAACATCCCCGTAATTTCAGCCGTAACGGCATGTGCAGGCGCTTGAACGCCGCGTCAATTACGGGCGTAATTAGCGCTGCTATTCATTGGAGTCAATGAATAACGGCTCCAATTACGCCCAAAGAAGTGACAGGTCACTTCTTTGACGCGGGCGTCTATTTACGCGCCGTCATTTGACAGCGGCGCGTAAATATACGCCTCGTGTGAACAGACAAACGTCTGCCCATTGCTTTCAATGGGCAGATGTTTGTCAGCGCTATTGAGGCGCTATTTTCGGACGTAATTCGGGGCAAAAATGCCCGAATTACGTCCGTAAATAGGCCGTGTGAACATACCCTTATACAAATCGGCAGCCACTTGTCTCTATCAATCACTGATAGAGAGAAGAGGCTGCTGATTAAAAATAAAATAAAAAGCATTTCATACGTACCCGGTCGTTGTCTTGGTGACGAGTCCCTCTTCTTCCTCCAGTCCGACCTTCTTTTCTGACGCGGCAGCCTGTGATTGGCTGCAGCGGTCACATGGGCTGTATCGTCATCCAGGAATGTCGGGCCGGATGTCGAGAGGGACGCGTCACCAAGGCAACGGCCAGGAGACCGGACTGGAGGAAGAAGCAGAAAGTTCTCGGTAAGTATGAACGTCTTTTTTTTTTTACAGGTACTCTATATTGCGATCGGTAGTCACTGTCCAGGGTGCTGAAACAGTTACTGCCGATCGCTTAACTCTTTCAGCACCCTGGACAGTGACTATTTACTGCCGATCAGTTAACTCTTTCAGCACCATGGACAGTGACTATTTACTGACGTCGCCTAGCAACGCTGCCGTAATGACGGGTGCACACATGTAGCCACCCGTCATTACGAGGCCTCATGCACACGACCGTAAAAACGCCCGAAATAGCGGGCCCATAGACTTCTGTTTGCCACGGGTACCTTCCCGTTTTCTCACGGGAAGGTGCCCGTCCCGTTAAAAAGATAGAACATGTTCTATTTTTTTATTTTACGGGCCGTGCTCATAATTACGACTCGTAATTACGAGCACGGCCGGCCACGGGCAGCCGGCCGCTTTTGCGATCCGTGCTGTCATTATAAAGTATAGCAGCACGGCATGTAAAATAGAAAAATAGAAAACGGGAAGGTACCCGTGGGTAACAGAAGTCTATGAGCCCGCAATAACGGGTGTTTTTACGGTCGTATGCATAATGGGAGCACGGCTCGTAAAAACGACCGGCTGCCGTGGCCAGCCGTGCTCATCTCCTGAAATACTCTGTGCTGCCTTAAACTCTGTGGACAGGTCAGGATCCTGTTTCTTTTAAATGCTCGATCCACTATATAAGGCTGCGCTACAGTGCAGCATTTAAAAGAAACAGGATCCTGACCTGTCCACAGAGTTTAAGGCAGCACAGAGTATTTCAGGAGATGAGCGTGCAGATTCAGTGCTGCTGTGAACTCTGCTCTTACCATTACGTAGCCCTCAGTCTGTTACCTCTCCTCCACTCCTGTCCTCAATAACACCTTCATGATTGGCAAGTCACCACGTAACGGTAAGAGCAGAGTTCACAGCAGCACAGAGTATTTCAGGAGATGAGCGTGCGAAAATCTCGCAGCCGCGCATCATGACACACGCAGCTGTTAAGTGCTGTTTGCGCACGGAAAACGCTGCAGATTTTGCGTGTAAATGAGGCCTAAAGGGTAAGTCAATTTTTAACAAACTTCTAACATGTCATAGTGACATGTCAGAACTTTTGATGGGTGGGGGTCCGGGTGCTGAGACTAAGTGGCAGAAGCGCTCATGTGAGCGAAGAGCCACTTCATTTCTGTTTGGCTTTTTCCGGAAAGCCAAAGTAGCGGTGACTTTCTATGAGCCCGTACATAAGCTGCTCAGCTTTCCGGAAACAGAAACCAAGCGGCTCAGCGCTCACACGAGTGCTTCCGCCGCTTACTTTTAGTGATCAGAGGGAGTCGGCGAGAGACACTGCTTCCGTAACCATCATTCAGTTTTATGGGACTTACAGATGGTGGATGTCATACATTTTTCTTATGGGAAAACTGAGGGCTGTATGGGGGGGATTATATTGCAAGGGGAGGTGAGTTTGTCTGACTTCTGGGGGCTCTATAGGGAGGTCTGAGTGTCTGATTCTGACATCTCTGTGGGGGGGTAGCCCCCCCCCATAGAGCCCGTCGCTCAGACCCCCCTATACAGCCCCCAGAAGTGAGACAATTTGACTTACCCTTGTAATATATTAGTAACTAGTGAGGGCTCTATGGGAAGGGGGGATTATACTGAATGGGGGGGGGGGGTTCTAACCATCTAAGTGACTGCGGAGGACTCCATGAAGGGGGGAATAACCCCCCATCGAGCCCTCAGTATTTCAGTATTTATTATACAGCAGGGGGGGGGGCTAAGCGTGTAACTCACTGCTGAGTGTCTATGGAGGGAAATTATTGTCCCTCCATAGACACTCTGCAGTGAGTTACACGCTCAGCCCCCCCCCCCTGCTGTATAATAAATACTGAAATACTGAGGGCTCGATGGGGGGTTATTCCCCCCTTCATGGAGTCCTCCGCAGTCACTTAGATGTAAATTAAGATGGAGACGAACATGAACACTAACCTCCTCGTTGCTCGACCACCGCCCTTCTCGTCTGTTCCTCACTGGCGGTACGTGAAGCGTCAGAGGGGCGTGTTCTACCACGACACGTCTGCTAGTTCTATCCAGACGTTGATATCCATCCCCCTCCTCCTCATCAGCACTGCGCTGCCCTCTGTTGCAGTCCGCCCGCCCCTCCCTCTCAACGGCCATTAGCGGCGCTTCTTCTGAACGGCCATTAGCGGCGCTTCTTCTGAACGGCCATTAGTGAGTCCGACCTTAAGCGGTTTAAAATGATGTGCGTTTCGGGTTGCGATGGGCCCCCTAAAAGCTTGGGCCCCGGGCGGCCGCCCGAAACGCCCATATTATAATCCGCCACTGCCTGGGGTCTTCGTGATGCTGACTCTAATTGCAGCTGTATGATCCTCAATATGTGCTGTCTTGTAATGGCTGAGAATATTATCCATATTTCCCCTTGCTACACCAACTATGGATCTGAGATAACTTCTTTTCACTACTTTCACTTCCACAACTCAGGGGCGTAGCTAGAGAGGGGCAGGTGGGGCATGGGCCCCGGGCGCAACTAGGTGGTAGGGAAGGGGGGGAGGCGCCGCAGAGCAGTTGATCGCTGCTGATTGGCGCCCTGTATTTCGGACACCTGCAGCAGCGATCAGCTTTAGGAAGAGCCAGGAGTTCATGCAGCAGCGTTTTGACTGGGGTCTGTGACAGCCAGGGAGTGGACCAGTCCAGTCACCTCACCTGTCACCTGACCTCACGTCAGTGACATGAGGTCAGATGACTCAGGTCAGGTGACTGGACTGGTCCACTGCCGGGTTGTCACCGACCCTAGTCAGAAGGAACTCCGCCGCCGCCTGCGTCGCATGACCTCCTCGGCTCCTCCGGTAAGTCACGTCAGGCTCGCCGATCTGTTTACAGTGTGGCGCTAAGTACATGGGGGGAGTGTGGCACTATTTACAAGGGGGGCAGTGTGGCACTATTTACAAGAGGGGGATTGTGGCGCTATTTACAAGGGGGAGAGTGTGCCGCTATTTACAAGGGGTAGAGTGTGCCGCTATCTACAAGGGGGAAGCGGGCTGTGTGTGGCACTATCTACAAGGAGGGCTGTGTGTGGCACTATCTACAAGGGGGGCTGTGTGGCGCTATTTACAAGGGGGGCTGTGTGTGGCACTATCTAAAAGGGCGTCTGTGTAATGCTGTTCACAATGGGGCTGTGTGGCGCTATTTACAAGGGGGGACTATGTGGCGCTGTTTACAAGGGGCGCTGTGTGGCGCTGTTTACAATGGGGGCAGTGTGGCGCTATTTACAGCAGCAGTGTGGCGCTATTTACAAGGGGGAGCAATGTAGCGCTATTTACAAGGGGAGCTGTGTGGTGCTGTATACAAGTGGGGCTGTGTGGCACTATCTACAAGGGGGGACTGTGTGTGGCGGTATCTACAACAGGAGGCTGTGTGTGGCGCTATCTACAACGGGGATGTGTGACGCTATCAACAAGAGAGGGGCTGTGTGTGACACTATCTACAAGGGGGGGTGTGTGGCGCTAATTACAAGGCGGATGTGTGTGGCACTATCTACAAGAGAGGGGTTGTGTGTGGCACTATCTACAAGGGGGTGTGGCGCTATTTACAAGGCGGATGTGTGTCTCACTATCTACAAGGAGGGCTGTGTGTGGCACTATTTACAAGGTGGGATGTGTGGGGCGCTATCTACAAGGGGGGCTGTGTGGCGTTATCTACAAGGAGGGCTGTGCGGCATTAACTACAAGGGGGGTTGTGTATGGCGCTATCTACAAGGGGCTGTGTGTGGCCTCTTACATTTATTTTCTTTTAATCTATTTTTATGTTAACTCCCTTATATAACTATATCGCTTGTAAATGGCGTTTGTGTAATGCTGTTCACAATGGGGCTGTGTGGCGCTGTTTACAAGGGGGGACTGTGTGGCGCTGTTTACAAGGGGCGCTGTGTGGCGCTGTTTACAATGGGGGGCAGAGTGGCGCTATTTACAGCAGCAGTGTGGCGCTATTTACAAGGGGGAGCAATGTAGCGCTATTTACAAGGGGAGCTGTGTGGTGCTGTATACAAGGGGGGCTGTGTGGCACTATCTACAAGGGGGGACTGTGTGTGGCGGTATCTACAACAGGAGGCTGTGTGTGGCGCTATCTACAACGGGGATGTGTGACGCTATCTACAAGAGAGGGGCTGTGTGTGGCACTATCTACAAGGGGGGTGTGTGTGGCGCTAATTACAAGGCGGATGTGTGTGGCACTATCTACAAGAGAGGGGTTGTGTGTGGCACTATCTACAAGGGGGGGTGGCGCTATTTACAAGGCGGATGTGTGTGTCACTATCTACAAGGAGGGCTGTGTGTGGCACTATCTACAAGGTGGGATGTGTGTGGCGCTATCTACAAGTGGGGCTGTGTGGCATTAACTACAAGGGGGGGTTGTGTATGGCGCTATCTACAAGGGGCTGTGTGTGGCCTCTTTCATTTATTTTCTTTTAATCTATTTTTATGTTAACTCCCTTATATAACTATATCGCTTGTAAAATGTAGAAATGCTTTTATGCTCCAGTTACATTAAAAAAAATTGTGAGAAAAAATAACACCTCATTGATGGGTAGAGAAAGCAAATATGGCGAGAGGGAAGAAAATGTCGGGAATTAAGTTGGGGGGGCGCCAATCTGAATCTTTGACTGTGTCAATGAAAAATAAAATAGAGTTATGACTTTTTGAAGGCACGGAGGAAAAAACAAAAGCATAAAAATGAAAATTAATCTGGTCCTGAAAGGGTTAATAAATGGGTGCTTGACATCTAGAACACTTGTCGATCAGCACAAGATAGCATTGTACTGATTGTCAGAACTTCTGGAGGCTGTACCTCAACAAACTGATCAATGTCCAGTCATAAGAAATTGATGGCCTATACTTAGAATAAGCCATCAATATCTGATTGGAGGGCATCCGACTTCCGGCACCCTAGCCGATCAGCTGTTTTGGAGGGGCCGCGGCGCTCGTACAAGCGTTGCTTCCCCTTCATTCCTGCTCGTACTGTGAATTGCCGACACACTTGTATCTGCGGTTCACAGTATTACAGCCTTCTTCCATTTAAGTTACTGTAATAAAGGGGTAGCAGCGCTCGTACGAGCGCCGCGGTCCCTTTATAACAGCTGTTCGCAGGGCGTGCCGATAGTTGGACCCCCAACGATCAGATATTGATGGCTTATCCTAAAGATAGGCCATCAATTTCTTATGACTGGACAACCCCTTTAAAGATAGACCATCAATGTAAGTCCTGGAAAACCCTTTTCATTTCTCTAGGATTAAAAGAACACATGTTTTTTACTAGAATGAAAAATACAGTAAATTGCTCAGTACGGTTCCTTAGGAAAAAAACAGACATATCCATCGTTAACCCACATAAAAATAATTTGCGAAGGTAAGAATTATGTGTACAATTTATGTAAAAGATAGAAAAAATATTTGAAACACTGGAGGGTGTCTTATCAGTTGAGATCTACAAACTGGTGTAGAAAAGCTTCATGCCTACAAATATTCACTGATTTAGGATAAAAAAACATCTTATGGCTGTTCTTGATGTTATTGTATGAATTATTTAAGATCATATAGTATAGGAAATAAAATTCATCTGTCCAAAAAAGTTAAAGACTAAAGGAAGGACCCGTAAAAAAGTCGTAAAGCTCCATTTTTGATCTACACTATATGGCTGGGTTCACATGTCGCGGTCAAAATGCGTTTTTCTTACCGCAAAATGCATTTTGACTGCGACGTGTGAATCCAGCCTTTGGACAAGATATATTGGGACACACCAAACGTTGAACTGGGGTTCCCTGGACCCACTAGAGGAGATGATTCTGAGGGCCCACCCTCCATCTATATAGAACATGTACATGTCCACTTTTAATTTTATCATAGTCCTTGTTGTTATCATTGTACACATAGGATAAATCATCAATAAGGTCTAATAGGTAATTTGTGAAACATCCCATAAGAAAAAGACCCTAGTATGAAGTGATTGGCTTTAAAGAGCTCCAAATGGAGTTGTCCTCTGCTAGACCTTTAACCCCTTCGCGCTCCACGACGTACTATTCCGTCATGGTAAGTGCATCGTTCGCGTTCAGTGACGGAATAGTACATCGCAGGAGGAACGGCCATTGCCGCAGCTCCTTTAGCGGGGACCGATCACGGTGTCGCCGCTGATTAACCCCTTAGAAGCCACGTTCAATAGCGATCGTGGCTTCTTAGGGGTTATAACACCATGGACAGCACGCTACATGATAGTGGGCCGTGATGGTTGCTATGGCAACCGGAGGCCTAATAATGGCGTCCGGCTATGCCATCTACGGAAGCCTAGTGGGTCCTGACAAAGTCAGGACCCACTATGCTTGCTGTCAGCGAGTAGCTGACAGCTCTAATACACTGCACTACGCGTGTAGTGCAGTGTATTAGAATAGCGATCAGGGCCTCCTTCCCTCAAGTCCCCTAGTGGGACAAAGTAATAAAGTAAAAAAAAGTTTAAAAAAGTTGTGCAAAAATAAAAGTTTTAAAAGTAAAAATCACCCTTTTTCCCTGATCAGTCCTTTATTATTAATAAAAATAAATAAATAAACTATACATGATTGGTATCGCCGCGTCCGTAACGGCCTGAACTACAAAAGTATTTTGTTATCTATCCCGTGTGGTGAGCGCCATAAAAGAAAATATTAATAAACCATACCAGACTTACAATTTTTTGGTCACTTCACCTCCCAAAAAATTTAATAAAAACAGATCAAAAAGTCACATGTACCTAATCGAAACTACAGTTTGTTACGCAAAAAACAAGTCCTTGCACGGCTTTTTTGATGGAAAAATAAAAAAGTTATGGCTCTTAGAATAAGGCAATACAAAAAGTAAATGATTTTTTATAAAAAGTATTTTATTGTGCAAACGCCAAAAGACATAAAAAAACCGAAAACATATGGTATCGCCGTAATCGTATCGCCACGCAGAATAAAGTGAATATGTCATTTATAGCGCACGGTGAACGTTGTAAAAATGTTTTAATAAAAAACAATAGTAGAATTGCTGTTTTTTTAGTCACCACGCTTCTTAAAAATAGAATAAAAACTGATCAAAAAGTCTCATGCACCCCATGAAAACTACAACGAATTCCTCAAGGGGTCTATTTTTCAAAATGGGGTCACTTTTAAGGGGTTTCCTCTGTACTGGTACCTCAGAAGCTCTGCAAATGCGTCATGGCGCTCAGAAACCAACTCAGCAAAATCTACATTCCAAATAGCGCTCCTGCCTTTCTGAGCCCTGCTGTTTGTCCAACCAGCAGTTTATGACCACATATGGTGTATTGGAGTAATCGGGAGAAATTGCTTTACAAATGTTAGGGAGTTTTATCTCCTTTAGTTCTTGTCAAAATTTAAAATTCGTACCTTTTATTGGAAAAATGTGATTTTCAATTGCACAGCCTGATTCCACAAAATGCAGCAAAAAAACAGTGGGATCTAAATGCCCACTATACCCCTCGGTAAGTTCCTTGATGGGTAAAGTTTGCCAAATAGGGTCACTTTTTGAGGGGGTTTCCACTGTTTTGGCACCACAAGTCCTCTTCAAACCGGACATGGTGCCTAATAAAAAGGAGGCCTCAAAATCCACTAGGTGCACCTTTGCTTCTGAGGCCGGTGCTTCAGTCCATTAGCACACTAGGGCCACATGTGGGATATTTCTATAAGTATTGAGTTGCGTTTCTCTGGTAAAACCTTCTGTTTTACAGAAAAAAATGGAATAAAAAGGATTTTGTAAAGGATCTGCCAGGCACTACGTCTGTGGATACTCCCAGGATTAATCAATCGACACCTGAGGCCGGACCTCTTAGACTGACTCCGGCTCCCACCAATCAGGGTGGCAGGCTCAGGAGTGGGAGAGCCTATCGTGGCCCGGTCAGTCGGAGTTAGCTCCGCCCCCTGTCCATTTATACCTGCCGTTTTCTCTTCCTCATTGCTTGTGATTCTTCCTGGTTTCCTGGCCCTGCTACAGCCTTGCTCCAGCCTGCTACTGCCTTGCTTCAGCCTTGCTACAGCTTCCGCTTATCCTGCTTCGCTCTGACCCCGGCTTGCTTCCTGCTCCTTGCTCTGCGTTCGTATACTTCGTGACATCCTGATTCTGACTTGCTCGTTGACCACTCTGGTTTCCTCACGGTGTTCCGTGGGCTACTGCCCCTTCCCTTGCTTGTTCCCTGTTTGTATTCCCTTGCACTTAGTCAGCGTAGGGACCGCCGCCCAGTTGTACCCCGTCGCCTAGGGCGGGTCGTTGCAAGTAGGCAGGGACAGGGCGGTGGGTAGATTAGGGCTCACTTATCCCCTTCCCCTTCTTCCTGCCATAACAGATTTTCTGACCAAAAAATTAAATTTGTACATTTTACCTCTACTTTGATTTAAATTCCTGTGAAACACCTAAAGGGTTAATAAACGTTCTAAATGTTGTTTTGAATACTTTAAGGGGGTCTAGTTTCTAAAATGGCGTGTTTGATAGGGGTTTCTAATATGTAGGCCCTTCAAAGGCACTTCAGAACTGAACTGGTAAATAAAAAAAGAGGCTTTTGAAATTTTATTCAAAATATGAGATATTGCTGCTTATGTTCTAAGCCTTGTAACGTCCTAGGGAAAAAAAACAATGTTCAAAAAATGATGCCAACATATAGTGGACATACGGAAATGTGAACTAGTAACTATTTTGGGTGGTATAACCCTCTGTCTTACAAGCAGATGCATTTAAATTCAGAATTTTTTTTTCTAATTTTCTCAAAATGTTGCTATTTTTCACAAATAAACACAGAATATATCGACCAAATTTCACCGTTAACATAAAGACCAATGTCTCACGAGAAAACAATCTCAGAATCGCTTGGATAGGTTTAAGCATTCCGAAGTTATTGCCACATAACGTGAAATATGTCAGATTTGAAAAATGGGCTCTGAGCCTTAAGGCCCAAACTAGGCTGCGTCCTTAAGGGGTTAAGGCCCATTATTGTGTTAGAGCTTGGGCCCACCGAAGGATCTTCTAGTTCTCTGGTGGGCTAGTCTGACCCTGGACACACCTCTGAAGTGGTAGAGCATGTAAAGTTACAGAGGGGGTCGCCGAGTGCTGAGGCACATAGTGCACAAAAACTGTGCACCAGGAGCTTCATGGCATGGGTTTCCATGGCTAAGCAACTGCATGCAAGCCTGACATCACCAAGCACAATGCCAAGCATCAGTTCGAGTGGTGTAGAGCACGCCACCACTGGATTCTGGAGCACTGGAATCGTGTTCTGTGGAGTGACGAATCATGCTTCTCTATCTGACAGTTTGATGGACAAGTCTGGGTTTGGCGAATGCCAGGAGATTGTTACCTGCCTAACCACATTGTACCAACTGTAAAGTTTAGTGGAGGAGGGATATTGCTATGGGCTTGTTTTTCAGGGATTGGTCTGGGCCCCTTGTGGGAACAGTTTGGGGAAGGCCCTTTTCTTTTCCAGCATGACTGTGCCCCAGTAAGCAAGGTCAATAAAGGCATGGTTGGGTGAGTTTGGTGTGGAAGAACTTGACAAGCCCGCACAGAGCCCCGACCTCAACACTATTGAACACCTTTAGGCTTTATTCAGATGAACGGGAATTACGTCCGTGCAACGCGCGTGATTTTCACGCGCGTCGCACGGACCTATATTAGTCTATGGGGCCGTGCGGACATGTGCGTGATTTTTACTCAGCGTGAGTCCGCTGAAAAAAAGTCACGACATGTCCGTTCTTTCGGCGTTTTGCGCGAATCACGCACCCATTGAAGTCAATGGGTGCGTGAAAACCACGCATGCCGCACGGAAGCACTTCCGTGGGACTCGCGTGATTCGCGCAACAGCTGTCAAAAGGATGAATGAAAACAGAAAAGCACCACGTGCTTTTCTGTTTACAAACATCCAAATGGAGTGTCATAATGATGGCAGCTGCGCGAAAAGCACGCAGCCGCGCATCATATGCTGCTGCCACATGGAGCTGTTAAGTGGCTTTTGCGCACGCAAAACGCCACGCTCGTGTGAATCCATCCTTAGGATGAACTAGAATGGAGATTGTGAACCAGGCCCACTCGTTCAACATCAGTGTCTGATCTCACAAATGCTCTTCTGGATGAATAGGCAAAAATTCCCACAGAAACACTCCAAAATCTTGTAGAAAGTCTTCCTAGAAGAGTGGAAGCTGTTTTAGCTGCAAAGGGGGACCAACTCTATATTAGTGCCTATGGATTTAGAATGAGATGCCGTAAAAGCTCCAGTAGATGTAATGTGTACTTTTGTCCATATAGTCTATCTATTTCAAGTAATTATGTACTATATGTCCATGTAAAACAGACACATACTATATAACTATATTCTAGTATACTATATACATATAAGGTGCGTCTCAAAAGTAATGCAAATTATTTTTTACCCTCCCCGCGAGGGCTGCGTGCGGAAAGTGGGGATGGAGGTTGTTGCGAGCGTATCTCAAGCACACGGCCGGAACATCCACAGTTAAGCCTGAGCATTTTGATGCGTTGGTAAGTTACAAAAGTGCAAACTTGTTTTTTCCCCTCGTCACGGACTAAAATGCAGAAGAGCATCGAGGAGAGTTACGCAATCAAATTTTGTGAAAAACAGCTTCAAAACCTTAGAGATGCTGAAGCCGGCGAATGAGGAAGCTGCTTTGTCGTCAGCCCAAGTTTTCAGATGGAACAAGGCCTTCAGGGATGAAATGGAAGCCGTTGAGGATACAAAGCGCTCAGGATGACCTTCAAAGTCAAGAACCGATGGAAATATGGCCGCTATCAAGGCTGCTCTGGATCGGGACCAACGTTTTAATGTCAGACTAATCGCAGAAACGTCTAGCCAGCCGTCACGAGGGCTCAGAACAACCTCTCACATGAAGACTTCCAGCACTGCTATGAAGTATGGCAGTGTCGCTGGGATCGTTGTGATCAGTCCCAGGGGACTTACTCTGAAGGTGATCGAGCCTAATTGTATTTTTTTTAGAATAAAAGGATTTTTGGGGGAAATCGTTTTTAGTAATTTTGGGATGCACCTCGTATACACTATACATAATACAAGTGTCAACACATAATGAGGGAGATATATTAATATTGTTATAGGATGCATGAAGTTCACAATAATGGTGCAAAAATAGCACACAGTTTTGCTAAATTTGTTGCGTATTAGCCATGCCCTTTTTTTGAGAATTTTGCAAAACTATCGCAGTGGGCATAAAAAAGTGTATAACACAGATAATTTGTCAAACGCCATGTGCTCCACTTTTTTGTGACAGAATTCTGCCACATTTTGCTTTGTAAATCTCCCGCCTTATGTATTAAGGTTTACTAAAGAGGTACTAAGACTGTGCTGTAAGGACATAGAATGTTGGTCATTTTCTTCTGTATTTCAGGAAGCAGGAAATCTAGCAATCTAGCAGCAGAATTAAAAGAAAGGAAATATCAATTGAAAGTTAACTGTCTGTAAATAATTTCCTCTTTTCAATTGATTGCTAAACGTTGCTTGGAAACTGTCCATTTAGTGCGGAAGTCAAAAACTTCCATTTGAAGGAGTATGTTTTAGCAAATGAAACAAAACAGGATCATATTTTATGAATATATATTTGACATTGTAATCAGTATTCGATGTAATGACGTGCCAACATTGTTATTTATTTTTCTGTTTTATGATTGAAAAATCAGAATTTTAACTCATAATTTTCTCTGCAACTTTTTAAGATCTCAGCAATTTTCATGAACAAAGTATTTATACGTGCAGATGTTGTCATTGGTCACATTCAAATCTAGGGTCCCAGTGCTGCAAGGCAAACCACTGAGCCAACATGCTACTTTTAGACCTTGTTCACACAGTGCAAATTTTCTGCAAGTTCTGTTCAGATGAAGCGATTGCGCTTCAAATGTTGCAACACACTCCACTTTTTTGCGGTTTTAAGCACCCCATAGAATTCAATGGAGAAAATCCGCAACAGAAGAGCAGCAATTCCGCAGCATTAATTGACATGCTGCGGCTGAAGAATTTATGTGTGTTTTTCCCTCAGTCTTTTTTCCACTTTATGGGGACGAGATTTGTTGAAATCTCACCCACACTGCTGCTACTGTAATACGCGGTGTTTTTTCCACAATCCGTTGCGGAAAATCCACAGTGTTTACGCCGGGTGTGTTCCTAACCTTTGGAGCAATTTAAATAAAATGGCATATTCAAGCAGCGTCTTGCCTGTACTTTTAGGCTGCATGCACACATTGCAGAATTTGATGCGGAAAATCCATGTCAAAGCCGCAGATAAATGCAGGTAATTTTGCTGGTAAAATCCGCACTTAATATCGTGTTTTTCTTATTTGTATTTAGGTGCATTTTTTAAGAAGTTGATGTGTAAACAGGTACAGATTTTATTCTGTGTTTCGAGCGCTTTTTTTTATAAACTTGTCAGATACAATTCCGAGAAGGGAATGCAAGGTAAATTGACATTCTGCAGATTTTAAAATACACAATGCAGGTCAATTTCCGTGTGGAAAAATTCTGCATTTAGATGAGATTCACTGAAATCTCATTTACTTTGCTGGTACTGTATTTTTCCAGAAGGAAATCCGCTAGTAATACGCAATGTGTGCATGTAGCCTTAGAGTAGAAACATCCACCAGTCACATATTAGGCTATATTCAGGATTTTGCACCTAAATCCTCATCAATTCCACTCACATTTTAAATCCAATGCAAGTAAATGGGATATTTTACGAATGTCACATGCTCATTACTTTCACGGATTCTGCATGGAAAAGCTGCGGATTAGCCCCACATAATGACAATGACGCTAATCCACGCAGGGCTGCCATAATAAATGTCTGGGCCCCATACAGTCAAAGCGTTGGGGCCCCCCTCATTAATGAGAGGTGGTAACAGAAAGTGTCAGGAGGAGGACAGGGGTGAGATGCAAACTCGCAGTGGCGGGGCAGGGCGGAGACAGTAGCTACACATAGCAGGGGCTCTGTCAGGGGACAAGGGAAAGAGACTAGGTGGTAGAGCTCTGTGGGGGAGGAGAGGGCGTAGGAAGCAGAAAGTGGCTCGTTCACACAAAGTTTTTGCATGCAGAAAAAATCTTTTTGAACTGCCTGCGCTTTTTTTTCACAGCATTTTTATGTCTGCGGCCATGTACTGTATGTACCGCGGGCAAAAACTGGTATTTTCTGCCTCTCATCGATTTCAATGGCAGGTCAGAGCCGGAAACCACGTAAAGAAAAACATGCCGCTTTTGTTTACCGCAATTGGCCAAAAGCCGCCCAGGAAAAAAAAAAAAACGCCTCTGCCTCCCAATGAAATCAATGGTTTCAACGTCAAAATCAGCGCCAAAAGACTCAGTGTGAACTGACCCTTAAGTCTTCTTGCCTACACTTCCGGCTGGGCACCTTTTCTCCTTTTGGTGCCTCTTGTCTGGTGCCTCAATGCTGACGCTGGGGCCCTGCTTCACAAGATTAACACTGGCCAGTGGCAGAATGTTGTGTGCGGTGGCGCACATAACGTCTTGACACTATCCACAGTCTTGTTACGTAGGGCCCAAGCATTAGTTACTTTGGAGAAGGGAACGGGCCCTGCAATATAATAAGGCCCGTTAATTTATCCAAAATAACTATGGTCAGCGGCGGCTGTGGACACTGTCAGCAAACAGGCCCCTTTTTTTAGGGATAGAGGTAACCCCTGATATATATATATGCACAGTAACGTCAGCGGCTCCCTCTAGAAGCAGAATATCTGGCGCTATCTACAGGGGGCTGTGTGGCATTATCCACAGAGGACACTGTAGCATTATCTACAAAGGGCACTGTGGCAGTATCTACAGGGGGTGTGTGGCACTATATACAGAGAGCAGTGTGGCACTATATACAGAGGGCACTGTGGCATTATCTACAGAGGGTGCTGTGGCATTATCTACACATGAAATTCATCAGTTTTTAAAACAGTGAAAAGCGGATGCAAAACGGGTCACAATTGGCTGTCAAAACCGGAAGTAAGGACATGGTACAGATAAAAAACAGATGCAACCCGGCCAGGGTTGCCAACCGTCCGTAAATTTACGGACAGTCTGCAAATATGGGTGTTTTTTTCTGCTGTTCATAGCGTCCGGCAGAAAAAAGCACCGTCCGAGATTTTCGGCAGTCTCCCGGAACTTTGCACTGCGCATGCGCCAAAATTCACAAGCACAGTGCAAAGGAATTGTAGGCCGCGGCCGGGCATATTTTCAGATTCTGTGGAACCTGAAAACATGCAGGCAGGCTGCTGCCAAGTGAGGTCGGTGCTGGGAGTGGACAAATCCAGTCACCTGACATGAGGTCAGGTGACTCGGGTCAGGTGACTGGTCTGGTCCAGTCCTGTGCCGTCGCTGTCGCCGACCCCATTCAAAGTGATCCTCCGCCGCTTTGCTTCGCTGCATGACCACCTCCTCCTGACGGAGAGTTGCGTCAGGCAGAGCGGAGAGCGGTAGCGTTAAGCTACCGCTCTCCGCTCTGTTTGCACTAAGTACAAGGGAAGGGGGGGCGCTGTGTGTGGCTACAAGGGGGAGCTGTGTCGCTATCTACAAGGGGGAGCTGTGTGGCTATCTACAAGGTGGGCGCTGTGTGTGGCTACAAGGGGGAGCAGTGTGGCTATCTACAAGGGGGGCGCTGCGTGTGGCTACAAGGGGGCGCTGTGTGTGGCTATCTACAAGGGGAGCTCTGTGGCTATCTACAAGGTGGGCGCTGTGTGTGGCTACAAGGGGGAGCAGTGTGGCTCTCTACAAGGGGGTGCTGTGTGTGTCTACAAGGTGTGTGCTGTGTGTGGCTACAAGGGGGAGCAGTGTGGCTATCTACAAGTGGGGCGCTGTGTGTGGCTACAAGGGTGGCGCTGTGTGTGGCTATCTGCAAGGGGGCGCTGTGTGTGGCTACAAGGGGGCGCTGTGTGTGGCTATCTACAAGGGGGAGCTGTGTGGCTATCTACACGGTGGGCGTTGTGTGTGACTACAAGGGGTAGCAGTGTGGCTATCTACAAGGTGGGCGCTGTTTGTGGCTACAAGGGGGAGCAGTGTGGCTATCTACAAGGGGGTGCTGTGTGTGTCTACAAGGTGTGTGCTGTGTGTTTCTACAAGGGGGAGCAGTGTGGCTATCTACAAGTGGGGCGCTGTGTGTGGCTACAAGGGTGGCGCTGTGTGTGGCTATCTGCAAGGGGGCGCTGTGTGTGGCTACAAGGGGGCGCTGTGTGTAGCTATCTACAAGGGGGAGCTGTGTGGCTATCTACACGGTGGGCGTTGTGTGTGACTACAAGGGGTAGCAGTGTGGCTATCTACAAGGTGGGCGCTGTTTGTGGCTACAAGGGGGAGCAGTGTGGCTATCTACAAGGGGGGCGCTGTGTGGCTATCTACATTGGGGGAGCTGTGTGGCTATCTACAAGGGGGGAGCTGTGTGGCTATCTACAAGGGGAGAGCTGTGTGGCTATCTACAAGGGGGACCTGTGTGGCTATCTACAAGGGGTGCTGTGTGGCTATCTACAAGGAGGAGCTGTGTGGCACTATATACAAGGGGGCTGTGTGTGGCGCTATATACAGGGGAGGCTGTGTGTGACGCTATCTACAGGGTGGCTTTGTATGGTGCTATATACAGGGGGGCTGTGTGTGGTGCTATATACAGTACAGGGGGTCTGTGTGTGGCGCTATATACAAAGTCGTCACAGAGGTCTGGGCCGGATGGAGAAAAAAAGGGAAAGTGAACGACTAATCAGAGAAAACATCAACTAAGTTTGCGTGGGAAAGCCACAAGAGGAGCTGTGATTGGTGACTCACTCCTAGAACACTGCACACTGCACAAGCAACAATTTTTTAATTTGTCCGTAAACATTTTGGTCTGTCCGTGAATTTTAGCTCAGTTGTCCAGAAATTTCTGAAGTGGGGGATGGCAACCCTGAACACGGCCATCAAAAACGGAGCGAGACGGCCGTTTTTAACAGCTGTCACCCGGACCCTGTCGTGTGAAAAGAAACATTCTCAGCGTGGTGTGCGGTGGGTAGGAGATGTGCGGCAGGATTGGGTAGCTCCCTGTTCACATGAAGTATTGCAGGCAGAAAAATCTGCCTCAAAATTCCTTTTGGAATTTTGAGGCAGATTTTGACCTGCCTGCACTTTCTTGCCGCGATTTCCGCTGCGTTTTTTGCCCACAGCCATTGAACGGGTAAATAATGCAACGAAAAACTCTTTTTCTGCATCCCATTGATTTCAATGGGAGGTCAGAGGCGGAACCACGGCAAGAAAGGACATGCTGCTTACTTTTCCTGCAGAAAAAAAAATGCGTCCGATTGAAATCAATGAGAGGTGGTTTGCGCTGTTTTTTGGCACTTATTCCGACGTGGTTTCTGTGTCAAAATCAGCGCCACAAAACTCAGTGTGAACTGGACCTAAAGGCGCCAAAAACTAGCTACTATCTGAAGTTAGGGCTCGTGTTTGGCGTCTTTGCAGGTTCATAAGGCTGCTCAAAGATTTGATCTGAGGTGAGGTCAGTGGACAGCAGCTGCCTTCTGGGCTCCCTCTCTCCCGGCGCTGCATTGAATATAACACATGTGACATAACAATGTGTGTGTCAGACTTCAGTGTAGCGCTGAGGCCGGAGCAGAGAAGGAGAGCCCTGACATGCCAGTATCACGTCAGAAGTTTTGTGAAATCACAAGTACATAACATGTATCTAATAGTCACAAACTATGCACCACTCTGATAAAATTGGCACATTTTCAGATCCTAGACTACCTTTTGGTGGACCACTGTGGTAAAAACTGATGTTAAAAACGGATGGTAAAAACTGATGAGAAATAACGACAACTGATGACAACTGATGGCTCGGTAGTAATGCCTCATGCACACAACCGTTGTGCCACTCGGGCTGTTTTTGACGGCATCCGAGTGGCACCCGATCGTATTCACGGACCCATTCACTTCAGTCGGTGAATTGGGTCCGTGAAAAATGGTCCGAGTCCCCGATCCGAGGACATGTCCTATCTTTCCTTGGATCACTGACGGGACTCCGACGGCACACTCGATCGTGTGCATGAGGCGTATAAATTGTGAAAAAGCCTGATGGCAACTGATACATTTCTGCATCAGTTTTTGCACCAGTTGTAATTACTTGAGAGACACAAAAACTGATGCTGATGCAACTGATATATGTGAATGCACCCTAAGGGGCCGTTCACATATGTCCGGCGTCTGCTTCAGTTTACCTCCGGCGTGTTGAAGAAAAGCTGGAGGCAAACTGATGCTAGAACGGATCCCATAGGGGACATCAGTTGTGGCGCCGGACCTCCCTGGGAGCCAGATCCAAAAACTTTACCTGTAGCATTTTTGGTTCCAGCTCCCAGGGAGGTCCGGCACCGTATCCTATAAACGCCGGGTGCTGCCGCATTCACCTTCCGGCAGCACTCGGCAGGAAGGTGGATGTTAGCTAGGAGCACAATCCCCAGCCATAGCATTGCCGGGGATTCCGCTCCAGATGGAGACCCTGACGACTACCCTCCCACCCATCCTGGATTCAGCAGGACAGTCGAGGATTCCCAGTGGTGTCCCGCTGGTCCGTGCGGCCGGGAGAATGTGCCGCTGTCAACTGTGTTTGCGTCCTCAGGACGCAGACACAGTTGAACTTAATACTGAAGCAGGGAACGATCAGGTCCCTGCTTCAGAATGAGTTTAGAGCGGAGGGAGCTCCTCCACTCGCCGATAATACCCCAGGCACAGCGCTACTTTAAGCACTGTGCTCGGGGAAGTCCTTGACATGGGGGTCCTCCGAGAGGGAATCCCCAGCCACAGCGTCCGCAATGCTCTGGCCGGGGATTCCTCTGCTAGAGGGACCTTCAGTGGCACTATCTACAGGGGAAGGGGGGTAGCACTATATACAGTGAGGGGTGGCGCTATCTACAGGAGGGCGCTATGTGGCACAATCTACATGGGGCGCTGTGTGGCGCCATCTACAGGAGGCGCTGTGTGGCGCTATCTACCGAGGGGGCGCTCTGTGGCACTATCTACAGGGGGCTGTGTGATGTTATCAACAGGGGCTACTGTGGCATTATATACAGAGGGCACTGCGGCATTATCTACAGGGGCTTGTGTGGCACTATATACAGGGGGGTGTGGCACTATATACAGGGGGGTGTGGCACTATCTAAAGAGAGCACTGCGGCATTATCTACAGGGGTTGTGTGACACTATATACAGAGGGCACTGTGGCATTAGCTACAGGGGGGTGTGGCACTATATACTGGGGGGTGTGGCACTATCTACAGAGGGCACTGAATTATTATCTACAGGGGGTGTGTGGCACATACAAGGGCACATTTTCAGAGCCTAGACTACCATTTTGTGGACCATTGTGGTAAAAACTGATGTTAAAAACGAATGGTAAAAACTGATGACAACTAACGACAACTAATGACAACTGATGGTTTTGTAGTAAAAATCGTGAAAAAGCCTGATGGCAACTGATAAATATTTGCATCAGTTTTTGCATCAGTTGTAATCACTTGAGAGACAAAAAAACTGATGCTGATACAACTGATATATGTGAACGCACGCTTAGGCTTCTTTCACACTACCGTTAGTATACGTTTACCTCTCTTCCATCAAAAGAAGAGAGGATCCGTTCGCTAGGTTTCCGTTTTTTTTCACGGAAACAAAAGATCTGCAGACTGCACTTTTGCTTCTGTCAAAAGAAATGGAAACCTAGCGAACGGAGACAAACGGAAATCAAATGAAACAAAAGAATTACTATTGAAATCAATGGTAATTCTATGGGAACCGTTGCCTTCCGTTTAATATTTTGATATTAACGGTAGTGTGAACTTGTTTTTTTTGTAATAAAAATGTCTTTCAGGCTGGATTCACACGAGCGTGGCGTTTTTGCGCACGCAAAAATGCGGCGTTTTGCGTGTGCAAAAACCACTTACCAGCTCCGTGTGGCAGCAGCATATGATGCGCGGCTGCGTGATTTTCGCGCAGCCACCATCATTATGACACTTCATTTGGATGTTTGTAAACAGAAAAGCACGTGGTGCTTTTCTGTTTACATTCATCCTTTTGACAGCTGTTGCGCGAATCACGCGCGTCCCACGGAAGTGCTTCCGTGCGGCATGCGTGGTTTTCACGCACCCATTGACTTCAATGGGTGCGTGATTCGCGCAAAACGCCGAAAGAACGGACATGTCGTGACTTTTTTTCAGCGGACTCACGCTGAGTAAAATTCACGCACATGTCCGCACGGCCCCATAGACTAATATAGGTACGTGCGACGTGCGTGAAAATCACGTGCGTTGCACGGACGTAATTCCCGTTCGTCTGAATAAAGCCTCAGTGTGATTGGTGCAACTTTGTAATTACATTTTATTAAAAATTATTTTTACTTTTTGAGATACAGCTGCTCTGCATTCTGTATACAGAGCAGCTGTATCGTGCACTAAGACCTGAATCCGTCAGGTCCGCGGAAATGACGGGTTCAGTGAAAGCGGGTCCATGCAGGATCTACCTGTAATCAATCACTATGTAACTATGTAACATCTAAGTTATGAACTTAGATGTGATCGATAGCAGCTCGATCCTGCGTGTCAGAAACACGCAGGACCCGCTTTCATTAAACCCGTCAGTGCCAATGACCTGACAGATATAGGATTCAGTGCTAGATACCGCTGCTCTGTATACAGAATACAAAGCAGCTGTATCTCAAAAAGTTAAAATAATTTTGAATAAAAAGTATTTTGAAAGTTGCACCAAACAAACTGAAAGACCATTTTTATAAAAAAACAAAAAACTATTTCAAAGATGTACATAGCCTTTAAGGGGAGTCTGTCACCAGAATGTCCGTATTAAACTAGTAACAGGGTAATGCGCTGAGTAAAGAGCAGACACGCGCGTGCATTACAGACAATACGGGGCCAGGCATGAATGCGCTGATTACGCTGCCTGGCCCTTGTGTATCATTGTAAGAAGGGAGGGAGGGGGGTTGAACTGGGGAGCGAGGTAAGAGCATTTAGTAGCAACGGTGACGCCCTCATTGCACCTAAATGCTCATTAATAAAACAGATTTGTCTACACAGGAGGCAGTAAGCAGAAAATGAAGATAAACACATGAGGTGAGGCCTCATGCACACGACCGTAGCCATGTGCACGGCCGTCATTTTCGCGTCGGACCGCCACGGAGTGTCACCTGCGGGCTGCCCGCAAATCGCGGGCCGTGCACATGGCCGCGTGCATTAATCTATATGAGCCTGGGCCGCAGAACACGGCCGTAATAAGACATGTCCGTTCTTTCTGGAAACCATGGTTGTGTGCATGGGCCCATAGAAATGAATTCTCCTGTGGATTTTCGGGGAATTGCGGCCACAATAGCACGTTTGTGTGCATGGGGCCTTAGTCTCCTCTACAATACCCTGTTACTAGTTTAATACGGACATTCTAGTGACAGACTCCCTTTAAGATAGACCCACAACATGAAAACCACAAAAATGTAACTTGGTTGTGTCATTTCTTAGCCTTCCTTGTACTGAATGGCTCAATTCACATTACTCTTTATTCTGCTGACATGAACAGTTTAAACAGAACAGTCAGGAAAATGAAAGTGTCAAGTCGACGTATCCAGTCGGGTGTGCATCTACCTAGAAATGCATTATTAAACACAGTAAATCACTGCAGTACTGAAAGCTTCTCAGGAATATCGATCAATTAGAATACTGTAGGGAAGCAGGAACCAACCAGCTAGGAATTGTGGGAGATGTGGTCTTCCAAGTTATCACAGTATCCAGTGTTACATAGTTTTTGTTTTGAATGAGGCCTTATTCACACAAGCGTATTTCATGCCCTTGTTACGCGCGTTAAAACAACGGACGTCACACGGACCTATGCAATTTAATGGGGCCATTCAGACATTCAGTGTTTTTCACGCTACGTGTGTCCGCTGCGTGAAACTCACTGCATGTCCTATACGTGTGCGTTTTTTGCGCATCACCCCCCCCCATTGAAGTCAATGGGTGTGTGAAAATCACGGACAGCACACGGACGTCATCCGTGTGCTGTCCGTGATTCACGCAACAGTTGCTAAAGAAATAAGGAAGAAAAACACCTCCTTCAGTTTATTTTGCTGACGCAAACACGGAACTGCAATGCAAGAAAAACACTGCATTTTTTACACGCACAAAACGGACACGTTCGTGTGAATAAGGCCTTAATGATAGAAAAATAGACAACTTTGTAACTATAATATTCATTGGAGAATTCATGGAACATTTTAATGCCTCTCTGTAGACAATTCTTTAATTATGCATGGACGTCCTGTCAATAGGACTGCAATAGTAAAGAATGTGTTAATCAGTCAGAGACTTATACATAATAAATGTGACTACCATCTGCTTTTGACTCAGTGACCACGCAGTAAACATGGTCGCAGCCCATCAAAAGCCACTAAACTTGTCTTTAAATGTGACTGCAATTAGGACTTATTTTTTTCTATGTTAACTTTTCGTTTTTTACTAAGTGTTAAAATGTTGCTTTATAAAACAGAAATTTTTTCCTAAGGCCATGGATGGCTTGTATTGTTTTTTCACAAAGTGTAGATGTCTGGAAAAGTGAATCAAGGACAACACAAGCAGTTCAGCCATACAAGGAGAAAAATATCAAATATTAAAGCAGTGACAGAGGCGAGCAGTAAAATCCACAGAGAAGCGCATGAAAAGATTGCTGAAAGGCTACTCTTCTAGGAATGAAAAATAGAAGTGTCAGGAAGATCTGACATCAAGATGGTGTTTGACATTGTTCCATTCCATTGCATCCCAAATACCCTGATTAACTGCACAATGCAGCAAGGCTAGGATATGGGATGTACTTACACATTAGAGAATTGCATAAACACCAATTCCCCATCTTACGCCTATATATTCAGAATCTCTACATTTTAACTCGTTAATGACAAGTATTTTTGGCCTCTAGGGCTCATGCACACGGCATAGCCCTGTGAATCTGAACCTTACGGAAGAGACTGTATAGTAGCTTAGTATGGAGCCAGACAGCTTCAAAGCATTGTGGAAAACCCTCCTTCTAGGGGAGAATACCCCCGTACGAAGTCTGATGGAGAATGCAAAGATTTTTTTATTTTATAAGATTTGTACGAAAAAAAACCTCTGTATGAAATAGGAGGCACACGGGGGTACAGTAGAGGCCCTATGTAATACGGCCGTGTATAATACCAATAGTTACATGTCTAGTGCAGATGCAACATCTTTATCCATCCAGTTTAACCAAGGGAGGGGGAGGACAATGTAAGGAAGGGGTGGGGTGGGGGTAAGGGTATGTGCACACACACTAATTATGTCCGTAATTGACGGACGTATTTCGGCCGCAAGTTCCGGACCGAACACAGTGCAGGGAGCCGGGCTCCTAGCATCATACTTATGTACGATGCTAGGAGTCCCTGCCTCTCCGTGGAACTATTGTCCCGTACTGAAAACATGATTACAGTACGGGACAGTTGTCCTGCAGAGAGGCAGGGACTTCTAGCATCGTACATAACTATGATGCTAGGAGCCCGGCTCCCTGCACTGTGTTCGGTCCGGGACTTGCGGCCGAAATACGTCCGTCAATTACGGACGTAATTAGTGTGTGTGCACATACCCTAAATCTTAGAACGTCGTTTTTTCTGATCAAGAGGAAGGCAAATTTTAAAAAAAACAACAAACATAAGAAATGAGACAATCTGCCCAAAAATGATTTATATTGTTTCATTTCAAGCCTTTCTTGAAGCAAGCACCTATTCCTGCCAAAACGATTTCCTCATAAATGAGGTTCTCCATACTCCATACAATTTATCATTTTTTTTAGCAGTGTACAGTTTCCCTTATATACTATATATGTAGTCCCACAGGAGCACTACTATGAAAACTATGTTTGTCTTCATGTGTTGTGTTATGCTGCCATCTACAGGTTCAGAAATGTTATGACATTGTGTTTCAGCCTATGCGGAGTGTTTTTTCTATAATGTAACAGAAGCTGGGAGGAGTTAATTAGGGAGTGGTTAGAGTGAGTGAGGGCTGTGGTGAGCTAGGAGTGGATGCAGCAGGAAGCACAGTGAAGGTGCTCCCGAGTTCAGCCATTTTCGGATTACAGAGAAAGACAGGCCTAAAGAGATTTATTGGAATAACAGCTCAAGGAGCCAGAAGAGTCCAGAAAGAGAGACTGTGAGTAGAGAGATAATAGCACTCCTGCATTTAGCATTGGGCTACACTGATTGAGCTGAATTTGGATGACACATTTGTATTGTACAATCTCCATCTTGAAAAGTAAAAGTGTGCTGCAAGCTCTCCTGATTAACTGCCACCACCGTCTCCTGTCTTCTATTTGCACTCTACACCAAGGGCACCCCAAATAACACCAGACAGGAGTCAGCCACCAAGGGAGTGCCCCGGGGGAAACAACAGTCATCATCATCATCTTGTGCAACCCCCTCATCACTGTGTGTGTGTCCCTGGGAGGTGGGAAGGCCTGCAAGGCAAAATACCACCGTGACACAAGACAGAGAGCCCAGTATCCACCATTTTGGGTTCCTGCATTCCCCGCCACCCACGGGCCACCACATATAATTTTGGCGTCACGAACAGGATTATCTATGGCCTCTGTGCCTTATGAACTAAGTCAGCGCTGATGCGCCACAGCCGGAGCCAGATTATCGCAGCCGGAGCAGAGTTACAGACATTTCGCTACAGCCGGAATAAAAGTTTCCCGCCAAGTCGCCGCCATATTGGAAGTGGCAAGGAGCTGCGCAAGAGAACCCGCGAAAACAGCGGAGCAGCTAAGAGAAAGCTGGTGAGTGCCTGAATAGGCCAGTAAATGAGATTTAAAGTAAAAAGTGGCAGTTAACAGTGTAGAGACACCGGAAAAGATATCCGGAAAAGAGGCTTAGTGCATAGCCTGAAATTGAACACCCGTTGCTAGGGGTTACTGTAGGACTTATTGCAGAAAATGTCTGTCGACGGAGATAACGGCTCTCCAAGCCCCAGTGGGTCACCTCCAACAGCGCAAGTGATGCCACTCACTATGCCCTATTACTTTGGAGCACCATGGCTTCCTCGCTACAAAGGCGAAGTTCATTCCCTGAGGGAATTCAAAGAGAAGATGCTGTCCATGTTCCGTTTGTATCCTGTCTCAACAGACCAGAGGGTTGAGATATTGATGGGACAACTAGAGGGCGCAGCATTAAGAGAAGTGAAATCCTGGCCCAGAACAGAGAAAAAAACAGTGGAACAGATACTGGACCGATTGCGTGCCACATTTGAAGTAAGGACTGTGGCAGAGCTCAAGATGAGATTCTTTGGAAAGAAGCAGCAGCCCGGTGAGTCATTGAGAGACTTTGCTTTATCCCTGCAGGAGGCCCAGCGGGCAATTATGCAAGTAGAACCCTTAGAGGCTGCAGAGGCTGACAAGGCCTTAAGGGAGCAGTTTGTTGAAGGAGCTGCATCTGAAGCTCTTAAAAGTCAGCTCAGAATGTTGGCCTCCCAGAACCCAAGCTGTATTTTCTTGGACTTTAAAGAGCTCGCAATTAGAATCCTGGGGACTGAAGCCGCAGCGGTTCAAGCCAAAGTTTTCCCCTATTCCATAGAGACTCCTACGGAGTCGCAAGTAGATCATCCTACAGCAGCGGGAAGTCAAGTTGCACTAGCTCAGTGTACTCACATGCAAGCTCAAGATCCAGTTGGTGAACTGAGGGACCAAATTGCTGTCCTCACCAAGAGCCTCAGTAAAATGTGCCAGAAAATGGAAGATATGGAGCAACGCCAGAAAGAAAGCCGCCGCTACTCCAGTAACAGGTTCAGTAACCGATCAGAAGGGGGAAGTTACCGGAATTGGGGTAGACGCTCTTCTGACAGATTTGATACCACCGGAAGACCCATTTGTCGTAGGTGTCAAAGAGCTGGCCATATTGAAAGAGAATGTCGTCAGTTAAACGACAATCCCCCGAGGCAGAGGACCGCCCCTCGGGAGGAAGACCAATAGGTCCCACAACACCAGAGTGGATTCCCCGGTACATTGGGCAGTGTCCAGTGATTACGATCCACCTAAATGGGATCCCACTGTCGGCCTTACTGGACACTGGCTCTCAAGTCACCACTCTGCAGAGAAGTTGGTTTGAGAAGTACTGGGACCTCGACCAGCTGATACAACCCCCAGACACGTGGCTTAACATTGTAGCCAGTAATGGACAATCGATACCCCATCGGGGCTACTGGGAACCCACGATCCAGATGGGAGGAACTGAACTGCCCCAGCAAGGCGTAATTGTAGTGAACGTCTGGGATGATGACTTTCCACCAGTGGTGCTGGGCATGAATGTTCTTAGGAATTGCTATGAAGAGATGCTAGATGCCCTACACCGAGCACTTTCTACAGTCCCTGTCTCCAATCAAAATGCAATTCAGCATGCTATCCGTCTCTTGAATGCCCAACAGAGGTTCACGAATGAAAAGGGTGAGATCTGCCGTGCCCGCATCATGGACTCACAACCAGTGACTCTGGAACCAGAGACGGAAACCATTCTGTGGTGTCGAGCTCGTCCAGGTTTGCAAGGTCAAGATTACCAGGCCCTTGTGGAACCTCTTCTTCTGGAAGATCATCCGACCGTGCTAGCAGCCAGAAGTCTAGTGACTGTTTCTAATGGGAGGGTACCTATTCGCCTCCTGAACATTGGTGATACGGCTGTGGTACTGAGTAAATACCGTCCAGTTGCTAAGCTCTCACAGGTCTTCTTCCAAGATGTCTGGAGCCCTGAGACTACAGTGTTCCAGCAAGCTACCCAGAATCAAGTTACCCCTGAGATGACAACAAAACCCTGGTGGACCGAGATCCATGTTGGCGATGCTAATACTACCGAAGAGGAGATCGAAGGAGCCCTGATGGTGGCCAAAGACAATCAACAAGCCTTCAGTAAACATCCTATGGATTTTGGGAAGGCTACTATCATTGAGCACACCATCCCTACAGGCGTCCATCCACCCATCAAAGAAAGGTACCGTCCCCTTCCACCAGCCATGTACCAGCCAGTGAAGAAAATGATTCGGGAGATGAAGGACGCAGATGTGATTCGGGAGAGCTACAGTCCATGGGCTGCACCCCTAGTCCTGGTGAAAAAGAAGGATGGCAACATTAGATTCTGCGTGGACTACCGCAAAATCAATAATATCACTCACAAGGATGCGTATCCCCTGCCACGCATTGAAGAATCCCTGACTGCTTTGGGGTCTGCTGCCTACTTCTCAACTCTGGATTTGACCAGCGGGTATTGGCAGGTACCTATGGCTCCCGAAGATAGGGAAAAGACTGCTTTCACTACTCCCATGGGGTTGTTCGAGTTTAATTGTATGCCCTTTGGGCTATGCAATGCCCCGGGAACCTTCCAGAGGCTGATGGAACGCTGCCTGGGTCACCAAAACTTCGAGACCGTCCTCTTGTACCTGGACGACGTAATCATCTACTCAAAGACTTATGAGGAACACCTACAGCACCTGGCAGAAGTCCTCAAAACCCTCATCAAATATGGCCTGAAAGTGAAACCCTCCAAGTGTCATCTCCTGAAGCCGGAAGTCCATTACTTAGGCCATGTCGTGAGTGCAGAAGGAGTGGTTCCTGATCCAGGCAAAGTAGCAGCAGTAAAGAGCTGGCCAGCCCCTACCACAGTCAAGGAGGTGAGAAGTTTCTTGGGATTTGCAGGGTATTATAGACGGTTCATCCCACACTTTGCCCAGATTGCAGAACCCCTCCAGGGATTGTTAAGAGGTCACTCCAAGGAAGCTATGAAGAGAAGGATCCCGATTGAGTGGGCTGAAGCCCATGAAGCCGCTTTCCAGAAGCTGAAGCAGCTGTTAACCGAACCACCTATCCTGGGATATCCTGACTACAACCAACCCTTTAGGCTGTATACTGATGCCAGCCAGAAGGGATTGGGGGCCGTCCTGTCGCAGGTACAGGACCAGAAAGAGAGAGTCATCGCTTATGCCAGCAGAGGTCTTCGAGGCGCTGAACGGAACGACCAGAATTATAGTTCCTTTAAGTTGGAATTCCTGGCCCTTGTGTGGGCAGTGACCGAAAAATTTAAAGATTACCTGGCTGCAACACCCTTCATCGTCTTCACGGATAATAATCCGCTGGCCCACTTGGATACAGCGCGACTGGGAGCTCTTGAACAGCGATGGGCATCCAGACTGGCGAATTATCAGTTTGTGATCAAGTACCGGACTGGTGCGTCCAACGTGAATGCCGATGCCTTATCCCGTTTGCCTGTGGGTGAAGAACTGGTCCGATGTAATGATGAATGGGAAGAGGTAGAGATGCCTACATTCTATGCTCAGTTTGCAACCCAGAATTCGGTGATCGCTCAGAGGAAGCGAAACGAACATCCGCAACCAAATGTTCCTGACTGCTCCCAAGATTCCAGACAGTGGGCTAGATTCCAACGGGAGAGTAGAAACCTACAGGAATTGCAGACTTCCCTTCTTCAGAAGAGGACTCCGGACCGAATACGTAGAGGTCAAGCTGATCAGGAATTAATTTGTCTATGGAGACTGAGGAATCGACTTTTCGTGTCCAGAGGTCTACTACAGAGGACTGCCCTGGATCCAGTAACGGGTGAGCGTCTACATCAAATTGTGGTACCCCGGCGAGATTCCAAATCCATCTTGGAAGCCTACCATGACAGATCGGGACACTTTGGGGTTCATAAAACGGAAGATACCATACGCCGACGATTTTACTGGATTGGCATGAGAGACGACATAGAGAAGTGGTGCCGAGAATGTCCCACCTGTGCTCAGAGCCGAGGAGAGCGTCATGACCAGAGAGCCCCACTTCACCCCATCATCAGTCATAGACCGCTGGAACTGGTAGCCGTTGACCATGTCAAGTTTGAACCAAGCCGCACTGGGTATACTTATGCTATAACTATAATTGACCACTATACGAAGTTCGTGGTAGCTATGCCAGTGAAAGACCTGACTGCCAAGACCACCGCTGCCATCTTTTGGAAGAATTTCGTACTCCCCTATGGCTGTCCGGACAAGATACTGACTGATCGTGGTTCCGCATTTGAGTCTCAACTGTTCCACGAGTTGTGTTCCCTCTATGGCTGTCAGAAGCTGAGAACTACTGCTTATCATCCACAAGGTAATGGCTTATGTGAAAAGATGAACCAGACTCTTATTGGGATGTTAAGAACTGTTCCGTCCCAGAAGAGGGCTGATTGGCCGACTCTCCTGCCAGAATTGGTGTACCTGTATAACAACACTGTGCACTGCTCCACAGGGTACACTCCTTACTATCTCCTGTTTGGCCGTCAGGGCAAATTGCCTTCGGACTTGGCCATGGATGTCGAAGTTCCAGATACTATCAACCCCCTGCCAAACACAGAGTGGGTGAGTGATCACCAGCGTCGCCTGGCTGAAGCCAACGAGATTGTGGAAAGACGGATGGAAGATGCTCGTCAAAGGCAACAAGCAGGTTTTGATCAAAAGGCCGAAGCAGAACCCTTCCAAATTGGAGACCGTGTGTGGCTGAAAAACAACCATCGTTCAAGTAAGTTGGACAGAAAGTGGCAGAAAGAACCATACACAATTAAGTCCATCCCGCACCCTGGGACTGATGTCTATGAGATTGTGCGCGAAGGCCGAGATTCCCAAGTCGTCCACCGTAATCGTCTCAAGCTCTGCCTAAAGGAAGAGGTACCAGCAGAACCACAGACAACTGAGAAATCTCCTGCAGCTGAACCGCTACCGCCAACAACTAGTATGTCCCCTCTTGATTGGCTGTTCCAACCTTGGCTGTCTATTTTTGTTCCAAGAACTGTTCTTGATCCCGGCGAAGACCAAGTGACCTCGTCATCCGAGTTCCGGCCTGGTCCAGAGGAATCCAAGGACCCTGAAATTGTTATAGAGGAGCCCCTGAGGAGATCTGATAGAGCTACCCAAGGTAAGATGCCAGCTCGATATCAAGATTGAACTGTTGAATCTGAGACTTCATTTTTGGATTATCCTTCACCAGAGACATTGTATTGTTTGCATCCCAATTGGGTAACAAGCCCTTGATTTTCCCCAGTTCATATGACAAGGACTCTTGGACATTTTCCCTGTTCAGCATTATATCCTCATATTCCTCAGAGACTGTATGGACTCTTAGTTTATTATTGCAATTGTGATTAACCTTTGTTTTAGGTTAACCTGCCGCCTGGAGAGTCGGACGCCGAGGACGGCTTTATTTAAAGAGGGGGTGTATGTAGTGTCCCACAGGAGCACTACTATGAAAACTATGTTTGTCTTCATGTGTTGTGTTATGCTGCCATCTACAGGTTCAGAAATGTTATGACATTGTGTTTCAGCCTATGCGGAGTGTTTTTCTATAATGTAACAGAAGCTGGGAGGAGTTAATTAGGGAGTGGTTAGAGTGAGTGAGGGCTGTGGTGAGCTAGGAGTGGATGCAGCAGGAAGCACAGTGAAGGTGCTCCCGAGTTCAGCCATTTTCGGATTACAGAGAAAGACAGGCCTAAAGAGATTTATTGGAATAACAGCTCAAGGAGCCAGAAGAGTCCAGAAAGAGAGACTGTGAGTAGAGAGATAATAGCACTCCTGCATTTAGCATTGGGCTACACTGATTGAGCTGAATTTGGATGACACATTTGTATTGTACAATCTCCATCTTGAAAAGTAAAAGTGTGCTGCAAGCTCTCCTGATTAACTGCCACCACCGTCTCCTGTCTTCTATTTGCACTCTACACCAAGGGCACCCCAAATAACACCAGACAGGAGTCAGCCACCAAGGGAGTGCCCCGGGGGAAACAACAGTCATCATCATCATCTTGTGCAACCCCCTCATCACTGTGTGTGTGTCCCTGGGAGGTGGGAAGGCCTGCAAGGCAAAATACCACCGTGACACAAGACAGAGAGCCCAGTATCCACCATTTTGGGTTCCTGCATTCCCCGCCACCCACGGGCCACCACATATATGCATAGCTTCATTTAAAAATCACAACATTTTGGGCATGTAAGGCCCGATTTACATCACGTTTTGTGTTTATAATTAGGGTGTACGTTGGGAAAGTTCCCAACGTATATGATAAACCTGTCCATAAGGCTCCATATATTTACAGCTGAAACCTCGAACTAATGGCCGGGTTCGGAGTTGACTCAGTCAATAGCGACAGCGGCATCTAAGACGTTAGAAATAGGCGGGGCACACTCTGTCACTCCATCGACCCCATGCCGTGCGATCGCGTGGTGCCGATGAAGGCCCCAGTCTGCAATCTTTATGCTTCTTTTAAGTTTTACTAGTGGAAGGGCTTAATATGAGCCAGTAATTAGTACAATACACTGCAATACAATATAATGATCGCTGGTTCAAGTCCCCTAGGGGAACTAAAATAGTTTTAATAAAAGTTAAATAACGATTTTAGTTATATACAAAAAGTACAAAAAAATTTAAGTAAAAGTTTTAAAGACACCCCATAAAATAAACATAAAATTGGTAGAGCCGTGTCAGTAAAAGTCCAAACTATTACAATATAACGTTATTGAACCTGCAGGGTGAACGCCGTAAAAAAAAAAAAGAGACATGCCAGAATTGCTGTTCTTTGGTCACCTTAGCTCCCCCAAAAATAAAAAATTGATCAGCGTGCCCCGCAAAAAAACGCTCCATTGACAAACAAAAAGTTATGGTTCTCAGAATATGGCGGCACAAAACAAATTTATTTTTTAACAAATTATTTTTTCTTTGTAAAAGTAGTAAATCATAAAAAAAACAATATAAATTTGGTATCACTGTAATCGCATTGACCCGCAGAATAAAGTTAACATGTTGTTTTTCCCGCATGGTGAATTCCGTAAAAACTAAACCTAAAATACAATGGAGGAATCGTTATGTTTTTTCTATTCCACCCCACAAGAATGACCATTTCTCAGTACATTATATGGAACTATAGAACGAGCCCTCATATGGAAAAATAAAAATGTATGGCCCTGGGAAGGTGGGAGAAATAAATGGTAGAGGGCTGGTCCTGAAGGGGTTAAGTTGGTGCACCTGACTGGAGGCTGTTGTACCCTTCTGGATATAAACCCTCAGGCACTACCCAAATGCTCAATCTACCGCTTTACTACCTGAATTTCAGCCATGCACATAGAGATAATTAAAGACTTTATACACCTTTGGAAGCAATTTTTTCTTCTTATTAAATGTTACTTTTTACGATACAGCTTCTATGTATCTTGTATACATACAAGCTGTATCGTTCTGTCTCAGCCGATTCCCTCAATTCAGCTGAACTGACGGCTTGGCTAGGAGTGGGTCCTGCGTGTCTCTGACACACAGGATTCACCTAATATCAATCACATCTACTTATGAACTTAGATGTGATCGATATTAGATGGATCCTCTGTGTCAGAGACCCGCTCTCAGCCAAGCCGTCAGTTCAGCTGAACTGAGGGAATCGGCTGAGAGAGAACGATACAGCTTTTATGTATACAGGATACATAGACGCTGTATTGTAAAATGTTAAAAAAAAATGCAATAAAATTAAATTTAAAAGTTTAAAAATGTAAAATACATTAATTAAAAAAAAGTAATTGCTTCCAGAGGTGTACATAGCCTATAAGATAATTAAAGAAGTCGCTATCACAGAACCGACCAATCAGCCATCAGACAAATATTTAGAACTAGCTCACACTACATTCCTAGGGGACATAATAGGGTATAAGAAGGAGGTTCCAGAGTGGAATCGTTCTTATCAGGGCGGCAGTCCTGCTGCAGGCAGGGTGTTTATATTATAGGATTGTACATAGGGTAAGGTATATTTATCTACTCTGTTGGTTCCACCACAATTATATAGCCCTGACCTACATACACAATGGAACGTGTTACTATGATGGGATTTATTGTTGCCTCCTTATAACATCTCTACGGAATGTGATTTGTTACTATCTTTAATCTATTGATCTGGACTGAATAACCAAGTTAGACATTTTTTACCATGCAGGGACCTAATAGAACATAAGAAGGAGGTTATATAGTGGGATGGCCCATTTTAGGGAGGTAGTTCCGCTGCAGTAACGGCAATTATAGATATATCTATAATATATATATTATACACAGTCGAGTCACATTATTATGACCACAAGCTAATATCCAGAATAACTGCCGTGTGCAGCGCGGACAGCAGCTAGACGGGCGGGGAGTGACTCAATAAGGTGCTGGTAGGTTGTCTATGGTATCTGGAGCCATGCTGACTGCAGTGCATCCCACATTTGATGGAGGGTGCATGGGGGAGGATCCATAGAGCGAGGTGGTCCCACAGATGCTCAATTGGGTTCAAGTCTGGCGAATTAGGGGGCCAGGGAAGTACTTGGAAGTCTTAGTCATGCTCTTCCAACCACTGTCGAACATTTCTAGCCGCGTGACATTTTGCATTGTCTTGCTGGAAGATTCCATCTGCCCCAGGGAAGACAAACAGCATGTATGGGTGGAGGCGGGGCCGCACTGTCCATGAGGCGAGATGAGATTCTCGCCTCAGGCGGCGGCCTGCTGAATCTCTGAGGGGGAGGTGGCGCCACTGAAACCAGCCACCACCAAAACCTCCTGCACTATAGTTGTATCTGCGTCTATAGGACGCAGATACAATTACATGCATAAGCACTGCATAAGCGCTGAATGGCAGGGCACAATCCGTGCATTTCAATGACGCAAGCGGCGTGATGATGTCATCGTGCCGCTTGCATCGTCGAATAGCAGGGCAAGGCACCTTGCCAATCAGCGTCTTTCAACGATGCAATCGGCGCGATGACGTCATCATAGAGGTCTGGAACGGATGGAGAAGAAAAGAGAAAAAGAACAACTACAATTTGAGAAGACGTCACCTGTGAGTCACTTAATGTAAATGTTTATTCTGCCACTAATCAGTACAGTAGTCACTGCATGTTCAGAGCTTGGTTCTGGGGCTGTATATATGTACTGAGCTTCGTTCTGGTGTTGTATATAGGTACTGAGCTTTGTGCTGGTGCTGTATTTATGTACTGAGCTTTCTTCTGGTGCTGTATTGATGTACTGAGCTCGGTTCTGGTTCCTTTATATATGTATGAGCTTGGTTCTGGTGTAATTATAAAGGTTATATTAATAATAACAAAAATTGCAGGGCAGATGGAATAGTTGCAATTCATTGCCTATTTAATGGGAACCTGTCAGGTAGTTTCAACCCCTTGAACCGCCACCAGGCGGTAATAAATGACCTGAGAATATTTCCAAACATTCCCTTGCATGTTTTTTTCAGATGCAGCAAAATCTATAAAGTCAACTTTTAAAAACAGAGCACACTACAGCTAAATACTCTTTAAAGGGTAATGGGGCGCTGCTGCTATCCTGAAGAGTCACATCGTCCTGCCTCCAAACCCACCTTTCCATGCTTGATTTATATCCCCCTGGCTGTTATACATCACTAGCAGCCTCCTCCAACTTTCTCGGATGCGCCATTGTCTTGTACTACGTGGGCATGCACCGTGCAGCGAGGTCCACTCTGCCTGGCTTCATCGCCGCACCGCACATGCCAGGGGAGTACAAGGCAACGGCGCAGCCACAAGAGTTGGAGCAGGCTGGTAGTGATGTAGAACAGCCAGGGAGATGTCAATCAAAATCTGGGGGGCGCCATTTCAATTTTCACCTCAGGCAGCAGAAAAGCTAGAATCGGCTCTTGGTGAAAGTGATCTGCAATGATGGATTTATACCAAAATCTTTTCAGACTGCCTTCCACATGGATGAGTGGGCCCAGAGAATGCAATGAAAAAATTCCCCAGACACGCCAACGTCCATCCGTTCAATGAAGCAGAAAATGTGACTCATCGGAGAAGGCAACCCTTTGCCAATCATCCGTGGTCCAATTCCGATACTGCCATGCAAATTGAAGCTTTTTTTTCCAATTCACCTTTGTTAGCATAGGAGCAGTGACCATCCGTTTGCTTCGGAGCCCTATAAGCTGTAGGGGTCCCTGAACTGTTGTTTTAGACACATGTCTGTTAGCACCCTGGTTGATTTTCACAGTAAGCTGCTCCAATGTAGCGTGTCATTCGAGACTTGCAAACCTTTGTAGCCAACATTTAACTCTCACATCAATGGCACGTTGTGTTTCCCAGTTTCCACGTCGGTTATTCCCAATGGTGCCATCTGTCCACTCACGGTACACTTTCACCACAGTAGCACACGAACAGTTCACAAAATTCGCTGTTTGAGAAATACATTTACCCTTGATCCGAAAACCAATAATCATGCCTTTTTGCAACTCTGATAAATCGCCCCTTTTACCCATGGCAACGAGTGATATGTGTTCAGACAGCCCATCGCACACCTTATATACCCACCAAGCCAGCCCACGAAACATCACTTCCTTCATGGGCTAAGGGCTGCCAACTTAGAAAGTACGAGGTGGTCATAATAATGTGACTCGACTGTGTATATATATCTATTCCGTATTCCCATCTTAACTTTATTGCTCTAACCTACATACAAAAAAATTATTTTCCACTTGATGTGATGTGACCTAGTTCTAAGTATTTGTTTTTAGTGTAATCTTTGTTAAATGACGGTTAAGTTTTATATTGATGGTCCTTCTGTGAACCTAAAGAAGTTGCTACATTTAGCTATGGTAAATTGTATAGATTTTTGTATCAGCCAATGTTTGCTATTTTAAAAAAGACTGTCTGTTTGAGAAACATCAGAATAAACACTACATATAATTTGAATAGATAAAGTGCTTCCAAGCATTGTAGAAAACCTATAATTTCACTTATTTAGCAATGTTTTCCTACAATAAATATTTCAATCCTGACCTAGAGATTTCTGCCAGAAAAGACAAAGCAGGCAACCAAAGAGAATTTGAATCTGCATTTACTTTATGTGTGTTTGTATGAATAAGCTTCTTGACAATTCAAATGCATTTACTAATATCAAGTTAGCAAATTCAGGCATGGGATTTTATCACTCTCTGTCTCAGGGGAGGGAACCGGACGGTTTGCCCCGATTCCCCTGAACCGGTTGTTAAAATTACAGCTAGTTCGCAGAACCGGGGTGAAGCGGGAAACCAGAACCGGACCTCTGCACTCAATTGTATTTGCGTCCTCAGGACGCGGATACAATTGAGTTCACTAGCGCTGATGCCATTTGGCGCTTTAGCAATGATGCAGTCGGCGTGATGACGTCATCGTGCCGCTGCGTCGTTCCGCTGCAAGAGGACTATGTGGCTGGAGGATGGCGCGGCAATAGGACAGGTAAGCATATAATGATGTTTTCCTTTTATTGTGGGCAGTGTTGGCGGCCTTAACTATAGGGGGCAATAACTACAGTGGAGAACTATATAGGGGACAATAAATACAGGAGAGCACTATATAGGGGGCACTAACTACAGGAGAGGACTATATAGGGGACAATAACTACAGGAGAGCACTATATAGGGGGCACTAACTACAGGGGAGGACTATATAGGGGGCACTAACTACAAGGGAGGTCTATATAGGGGGCACTAACTACAGGGGAGGACTATATAGGGGGCACGAACTTCAGGGGAGGACTATATAGGTGCCACCAACTACAGGGGAGGACTAGTTAGGGGCCACTAACTATAGCTGAGGACTATATATGGGGGCAAAACTACAGGGGAGGACTATATAGGTGGCACCAACAACAGAGGAGGACTATATAGGGGGCACTAACTACAGGGAACGCTACTATCTACAGAGGACACTATGGGGAGCACTATCTACAGGGGGCTCTATGAGAGACACTATACAGGGTTTTACACTGGGCAACTATCGGGCAGACAAGCGTTCTTCGAACGCTCGTTGCCGATAATTGCCCTGTGTAAACAGGGTAGCGATCAGCAGATGAACGAGCAAATGCTTGATCATCTGCTGATCGTGTAGTCTTAAAAAAGTTAAATATTATCGTTGGCGGCAGCACATCTCCCTGTAAACAGGGAGACGCGCTGCCGACATGATGGTAATGTATGGGGAAGAGCGATCGGAGTATCCTGGAGTACAGTGTATAGTCCTATTATATTCAGGGGCACAGTGTATACAGTAGTACTGTTATATTCAGGAGTACAATGTATAGTACTATTATATTCAGGAGTACAGTGTATAGTACTATTATATTCAGTACAGTGTGTAGCACTATTATGTTCAGGGGCACAGTGTATGATACTATTATATTCAGGGGCACAGTGTATGATTCTATTATATTTAGGAGCATAGAGTGCGGCACCATGAGAATTTTATCTTCGTTTATAGGTGCGGAAATGTTGGAAAAGTGAGAAGCTGAAGACATCTGAGCGGCAAACTGCAGAAATGGGTCGTTGTCGGGAGAATTCATCATAGGGGACCAAAGAAAAGAGAAAAATAACGACTTCAATCTGAGAAGTCGTCACCGGTGAGTCACTAAATCTAAATGTTTATTCTCCATGTGACTGATTAGTACTATCGTTCTCTTTTTGTGAAACAACAACTCCCAGGATATACTTACCATCATTCGGGCTATACTGGGAGCTGTAGTTTTATGCCGTACAAACTTATATGACAGGGGTTAAACTGAATTTGCAAATGATCTCTGTACTGAGCTGCATTTGTGCTAATGCTGTATTTATGTACTGAGCTTAGTTATGATGCTGTATATATGTATTGAGCTTGGTTCTGGAGTTATATACATCATAACAACCAAGCTCAATACATATAAACACCACCAAAGAGAAGCTCATAACATATATACAGGACCAAGATCAGTATATATATACAACACCAGAACAAAGCTCAGTACATATATACAGCCCCAGAACCAAGCTCACTTCATAAATACAACACCAGAACCAAGCTCAGTTCTTATATACAGCACCAGAACAAATTCAGTACATATATACAGCACCAGAACAAAACTCAGTATATATATACTCAGCACAGCAGAACCAAGCTCAGTACATATATACACCAGAACCAAACTCAGTACATAAATACAATACCAAAACCAAGCTCAGTGCAACGTCCGTGGTCGCTGCTGAACACGAACTGCTTCCATCCAGTCGACGCCCTTCTCTCCAGAGATGTATGCACAAACGGCCGTCCTGTTCCACAGTGACCACCAGGCTGCGCTCGCCAGCTCAGTCCACACTTAAGAAGGAAAAGCGCACGCATGTGGGAGATTGAGCTGATTTCTCCCAGAGCACCCTGGGCTATAAGAAGGTCCCAGCCCCATCCTCCCATGCCTGAGCATTGTTTGTCATATCCTAGTTTATCTAGCTAATGGTCTCCTAATGTTTCCCAGTTCCAGTGTTCCCTGTATCCTGTATCCTGTATCCCAAGCTATCATGTTCTAGTGCCGTGCTGTACCTATGCCTGTCCTGCTGCTCCACGCCTGACGTCTACCCGCTGCCTAGTCCCAGCCGAGCCTGACTTGCTACTGTCCGAGCTGCCACAGGTACCTTATACGAACTGTGACCTGCACCCTGCCAGCTGCCCAGTGGGTCCACAAAACCAATGTGACAGTACGCTGAGGCCATGGACCCCGCTGGTCGATCCAAGACCATGACGACATCACAAGAGATGCGGGCGGATATGCTAGACCTCCGGTCTCTACAGGACCAACATGATCACAGGGACCCACTAGGCCGCTCCGCCATAGCAGAGAGACAGCTGGCCTAGTCACAGTCTATACAAATGTCTATAGCAGTTCGTAACATACGGGTACCTGAACTAGTCCAGACAGTGGCTGTGGCTTCAGCACGGATGGAGGTAGGTGCAGCAGGTTGCGCCAGACGTGGCGTACAAAACTGGTCGTGCAAGACGACACTGGACGTGGCAGAAGACACTGGACGTTGCAGAAGACACTGGACGTGGTAAACGACACTGGACGTGGCAAACGACACTGGACGTGGCAAACGACAGAAGGTGCAGTAGGGCACGACGCCAACACTAAGAGGCTCAGAAATGAGAACACAGCACAGGATACAGGATACGGGTAACAGGACACGGGTAACAAATGGAACGGGAAAACACTAAGGGGCCATTTGCAAGACAGACATGGGATACACTAACAACGCTCAGGCAAGGATCAGAACGGCAGGGCCCTTCTTATATTCCAGGAATCATGTGTAGTTGATGATTATGATTGTTCACATGTGCGCGTGCTGGCCCTTTAAAACCGGGCACGAGCGCGCGCACCCTACGGGACACAGCGGACCGAAGCGGAAGTGAACTCTGGTGTCTCCTAGGAAGGAGATGCGTGCCAGCGCTCTCTGATCCATGGCTGCAGGCGTCGGGAGGTGAGCAAACCTGACGGCCCACGGCCATGAATGCTACAGTTCTGATGCTGTATATATGTATGAGCTTGTTCTGGGGTTGTATATATGTACTGAGCTTTGTTCTGATAATGTATATATGTACTGAGCTTGGTTCTAGTGCTGTATATTTGTATTGAGCTTGGTTCTGGTGCTGTATTTATGTACTGAGCTTGTTGTGGTGCTGTATATATGTACTGAGCTTAGTTCTGGTGCTGTATTTATATGCTGAGCTTGGTTCTGGTGTTGTATATATGTACTGAGCTTTGTTCTGGTGCTGTATTTATATTTGAAACAAAGAGAAAAAAAGGAGTCATATACTATTTTTGGTTTTTAATGCCACCGGCATAGAAAAAGTACAAACTTTATTGGACAATACAATATAAAAATATTAAAATAGAGAATTCAAATCAGACAGCTGTATATGAGTTGCACATAGGACAGGAAAACACATAGATAACAAGAGGTAAGCTCTAGAGAAGGGCTAAGTAGCCACATCTAAAGTAGCTAACAAAATGGCAATATTCTATGTCGACACGGGATATGCAGAGTTACATCACACGGAAAAACGTAAAAAAGGCAGAGTATGTACCCTGATAATATCTGTGGAGGAGAAGGTAAATTGTAACACTGCTATATAGTACTCTAACATTCATCTCAGAGGGGCGCCAACAGTTATACTTGCCGTCTCTAAACCTCAGAAGGGAATCAAAGTCCCATGGTATAGCTGCAATATAGGTTTGTGAAAAGAAGTAAATGAGTAACTAACCCATGTCGCTCCAAAAGGTCCAGTGGCTCCAAGGTAAGGAGAAACCCCAACGAGCGTTTCGTGTGGATGGCTTTATCAAGGGGCGCTTTAACACATATTCATTGCACCATTTTAAATACACTATGTGGTTGTTTCTGTGAGACATATGTTGATGTTGCTGTATTTATATGCTGAGCTTGGTTCTGGTGCACTTTATATGTACTGAGCTTGGTTCTGGGGCTGTATATATGTACTGAGTTTGGTTCTGGTGAGCATATATGTACTGAGCTTGGTTCTGGAGCTGTATTTATATACTGAGCTTTGTTCTGATGTTGTATTTATGTACTGAGCTTTGTTCTGGTGCTGTATATATGTACTGAGCATTGTTCTTGTGTTGTATTTATGTACTTGGCTTGGTCCTGGTGCTGTATAAATGTAGTGAGCTTTGTTCTGGTGCTGTATATATGTACTGAGCTTGCTCCTGGCATTGTATCTGTGCATTAGCCGGGAGAGTTGTCGCAGCTTACTGCGCACGCCGCACTGTCCTCCACCCTTCTCACAGTCTACAGCCTAACTAAATGGGCTGAGCACGCTTAGGATATTGAATGTGCATATATATAGGTCTATACGTAATGGGTGAGTGTAATATAATGTGTGGGTAGGTAAGTATATAGGCTTATGTAATTATGTACATAGTGGGGAAATCCACACTAATACATTCTGGACAGGGAATTTCTTTATTTAGAGTCCACTTTAATATAGGGTGTATTTGGAATATTGTAATTGTTTTATTTTATTATTAGAATCGTTTTCCATGGCGCGATACACCGCAAAACACTGCGACCGCCCCAGAAGCGTATATCTTTGTCCGCAAAACAGGGAACGTGTTGTTAAAAATTTTAATCCCACTCCTGCTTTGTCTACAGTAAGTGTCCTTCATCATGGAAGCATAGTTGTTTGTGAATCCAACTTGTAATCTAAGGGCTCATTCAGACGAGCGTAATACCCGTCTGTGTGAAATCACTCACAGCCAGGACCGATTCTAGCTATTCTGCTGCCTGTGGTGAAAATTGAAATTGCGCCCCTCCATCCACAAAAAAAATCATAAGAAATCCAAGTAGCCAACCTTTATTGGATCATTCACACATGTAAATGGAAATAAAAAAATTAAAACTACACCGTGTTCCAAATTATTATGCACATTGGATTTAAGTGTCATAAACATTTAATTATTAGTTTTTCAATGAAACTCATGGATGGTATTGTGTCTTAGTGCTCTTTGGATCATTGTAATCAATCTCAGACACCTGTGATAATTAGTTTGCCAGGTGTGCTCAATCAAAGGAAAACTACATAAAGAGGCTCTGTCACCACATTATAACTGCCCTATCTAGATCGGCGCTATAATGTAGGTGACAGCAGTGCTTTTTATTTAATAAAACAATCTATTTTCACCACTTTATTAGCGTTTTTAGATTTATGCTAATGAGTTGCTTAATGCCCAAGTGGGCATATTTTTACTTTAGACCAAGTGGGCGTTGTACAGGGGAGTGTATGACGCTGACCAATCAGCATCATGCACTCTTCTCCATTCATTTAGGCAGTGCATAGGGATCCTTTTATTAAATAAAAAGCATTACTGTCACCTACATTATAGTGCCCATTTCCTTATGTAGGAGATAGGGCACTTATAATGTGGTGACAGAGCCTCTTTAAGAAGGACGTTCCACATTATTAAGCAGGCCACAGGTTTCAAGCAATATGGGAAAGAAAAAGGATCTCTCTGCTGCCGAAAAGCGTGAAATAGTGCAATACCTTGGACAAGGTATGAAAACATTGGATATTTCAAGAAAACTTAAGCGTGATCATCGTACTGTGAAAAGATTTGTGGCTGATTCAGAGCACAGACGGGTTCGTTCAGATAAAGGCATAATGAGGAAGGTTTCTGCCAGACAAATTAATAGGATTAGAAGAGCAGCTGCTAAAATGCCATTGCAAAGCAGCAAACAGGTATTTGAAGCCGCTGGTGCCTCTGGAGTCCCGCGAACCTCAAGGTGTAGGGTCCTCCAGAGGTTTGCAAGTGTGCATAAAGCTATTATTCGGCTACCCCTAAACAATGCTCACAAGCAGAAACGGTTGCAGTGGGCTCAGAAATACATGAAGACTAATTTTCAAACCGTGTTGTTTACTGATGAGTGCCGTGCAACCCTGGATGGTCCAGATGGATGGAGTAGTGGATGGTTGGTGAATGGCCACCATGTCCCAACAAGGCTGCGACATCAGCAAGGAGGTGACGGAGTCATGTTTTGGGCTGGAATCATGGGGAGAGAGCTGGTAGGCCACTTTAGGGTCCCTGACGGTGTGAAAATGACCTCTGCAAAGTACGTAGAGTTTATGACTGACCACTTTCTTCCGTGGTACAAAAAGAAGAACCGTGCCTTCCGTAGCAAAATTATCTTCATGCATGACAATGCACCATCTCATGCTGCAAAGAATACCTCTGTGTCATTCGCTGCTATGGGCATAAAAGGAGAGAAAATCATGGTGTGGCCCCCATGTTCCCCTGACCTCAACCCTATTGAGAACCTTTGGAGCATCCTCAAGCAAAATATCTATGAGGGTGGGAGGCAGTTCACATCAAAACAGAAGCTCTGGGAGGCTATTCTGACATCCTGCAAAGATATTCAAGCAGAAACTGTCCAAATGCTCACAAATTCAATGGATGCAAGAATTGTGAAGGTGATATCAAAGAAGGGGTCCTATGTTAACATGTAACTTGGCCTTTTTTTTATTGAAAGAGCCTTTGATTTCTGTAAATATGACCTCCTGATGCTGCAAATTCAACAAATTACCATTTTAGTTCTCTTTACAACCTTTAAAATGTTTTGATCTCTGTTGTGCATAATAATTTGAAACAGTGCATTTTGAGTTTTTTACTTCTAAAAAAAAATCTGTTATCATTAGGAGATTTGTTCAATCAAATTTGAATTATACTGCAACGGTTGATGACTTGAAGATTATACTGACTGTCATTTGCATCGACTATTTAGGAAAATCAGCGAAAAATAACATTTGCATAATAATTTGGAATGCAGTGTATGTAAAAAAAAAAAAGTTCATACTGCTAACTTTTCTTTTTCTGGTAGGTTCTGCTGGACCGTTTGGACTAAGTTGACTAACCCCAAAACAACTACAAATCAACAGCAGACGGTTTAAAATTTTACTATAGATTTTTAAAGGGAAGGTGTTACGAAAAAAAATTTTTTATGGTATGTCATTCAAATAAATTTTATTTATTTGTGTTTTTGTGTTGTACTTTTTTCTTTATTTTACTTCACTATGGGGGCTGCCATTTTTTTTTTCATCTCTGTATGTCGATTAACGACACATACAGAGATGGAATACGGCACATATATCCCCATAGAGAATGCGAATGGGAGCCATTCCATTCACTATAGCGTTAGCCGCCTGTGTGGGAACAACGCATGCGCCGCTCCCACACAGACCAAAAGGAAGGTCTTCGGCAGAGCGAGATCCGGCGCCATTTTCATGTGGACCGGAAGCCGCGACCGGACAGTAAGATGACTACTTCCGGTCGCGGCTTCCATCCATATGTTCAGAAGCAAGGACTAGGAGCGGAGGCAGCGGCGGCAGGAGCAGGTAAGTTATGTTTGTGTATGTGATGTGTGTGTATGTTCGTGTTATACTGTGTGATTACCACTGTATCTAATCCTCCTACACTGTGCAGTCGCTCAAAAAATGGAGGCACACAGTGTAGGAGGTTTGAACATTCAACCCCCTCCTTTCTCCTGGCACTAGCCAGAATAAGGGAGGGGGGATTGTTTGAGGACACTAGAGCGAGTGTGTCTTCTCCAATTTTGCAGCATAAAGCAATGAGGTTGCTTTACCACATGCCAATGCTACAATTTTGGGAATTTCTCCCTCTAGTGACCAGCACATGAAAATGTTATAAATTAGAATCTAATTTATAATATTTCCTGAATTGGGAGAAAATTTAAAAAATTAGAACAATGTGTAATCATTTATATACTAACTGTTTAACTAAAAAAAAAACACCACATTTCTAGTGACCCATTCCCTTTAGCTAACATTTGGCTGCTGTGTTTTAACCCCCCATTCAAAAGAAAAAAAAAGTTGTGAAAAACTACACTGACAGTGGAACATGCACTGACCAGTTGACCGCAAATACCCTGTGACCAGGGCTGCAAGGCCCTTACATATTATTGTACTCAATTGTATTCGCGTTCTTGGGACAATTGACAGCAAAGGCAAGGGCACCATCATTTCCCCTCCCCACCATTTGGCGCTTTTGTGATAATGCAGGCGGTGCGATTACTTCATCGTGCCACCTGCGTCGTTCCTATTAGAGGGACAGGAGAGTTCGGCACTATCTACACGGGCACTGTAGCACTACAGGGGTCAGTGTGTGGCACTATCTACATGGGCAGTGTGTGGCACTTCCTACATGGGCAGTGTGTGGCACTATCTACATGGCCAGTGTGTGGCACTATCCATAAGGAGCACTGGCACTATCTACTGGGTGCACTGTGGAAATATCTATATGGGCACTGTGGCAATATCTATATGAGCTCTCTGGCACTATCTACAGGGGGCAATGTTTCACTATCTACATATTTAAATGGACTCTGTGGCACTATCTACAGGGGCCACTGTGGCACTATATACATTGGCACTGTGGCACTATCTACAGGGGCTACAATCTACAGGGGCCACTGTGGTACCATCTACAGTGGACACTGTGGCAACATCTACAGGGGACACTGCGGCAACATCTACAGGGGGCAGTGTGGGGTACTATCTTCAGGAGCCATCATGGCACTATCTACTTGGGGCAGTGTGGGCCAATATCTACAGGGGGCACTGTGGCTCTATCTACGAAGGGAACTGTGGCCCTATATACAGGGGACACTGGCACCATCTACAGGCGACACTGTGGCACTATGTACAGGAATCAGTGTAGGGCACTATCTATAGGGGGCACTGAGTGGGGCACAATCTACGCTGGTTTTTACGCTATGAGTAGCGGTCAGCACATATCTACTAGCCTAGTTATTTATATTAGAGCTTGTGATATAAAGGGCTCGGCTGGTGGATACGTGCAGACCAATACTGCTAGCGTAAAAAACAGAGGTTATGTGGCAAAAATCATCTGGAAAAAAAACCGGAACGTGGTGAAAATAATCTGGTTTAAAAAGTATGCATTTGGAAATCCCCCTTTAAAAATCCTGTGTTTGCCCAACTGAAAATGCAACAAAATGCTGTGTGAACACGGCCTTATAAATGTTCTGTGTCACATGCACATTATCCCTCAATAGACGAGCGCCGGGGAATAGGACTACACACACTACTGCCTACGGGCTTTTTCTTTTATCACATAACTCGCCAACCTTTCCCTTTCTGACACTCCCAACACCTGAATGAATGATCTCTAGCATTACTATTAGCTATAGGCACACTGTATACTTCACTATACCACAATATAGGGTACATCGACAGAGATCGGTGCCAAACAGTGCCTTGCGCCGTGCCAATACTGGTGGCACTGGCAGGAGCAGCACAGCAGGGTGGGGCCGAAGCTGGGCACTGTACCTGTGTAGTGCGCAGGCGCGCTCAGACTCCAAACCCCGCCCCTCCTCCGCCTCCTCTGAGCCTAGAACCTGCGAGCACGATAGCTCTCGCGGTGACTCGAGTATTAACGCCGGGTGTCGCCAGGGTCCCCCTAACCCCCAAGATACCCTCTTATTGACCGGGCAAAAAGCAGCTGGAGAGCAAGAGCCCACCTACGACACGGAGCGACACAGGGACCGGGGGTGGCATCAGCAGCATGGGTGAGTGGAGGAGACATGCATTGAATGACAGTCACCCACGGCGCAGCTGTATACAGTGTGTGCGTATTCATCATATACAGAGGTGTATGTGCAGGATGTAGCGGCGACGTGTGACACTACAGACACGGGACTATGGCAGGAAGCTGAGCCGTGCCATTATCTGCTCCTGCCTGATGTGCCTCTATAGCTCTCCTCCTATAGTGGATGTATAGAAATACATATAGGTGTGACGTCCCCGCCGTCCGCTCCATTGCATACAGGCAGCTCTTTTGCATAAGCAGTTTATCAAGGAAGTTGTACAGAGCAAAAATCCCCTGTTCGGTGCTGTGCCCGTGCTGTGCCCGTGCTGCGTGTTGTCCACACAGGGGTCCTCCAGCATTGTGAAGTCTAGGTAGAAGAATAGAGCGCATGTAGGAAGAGCTTACTAATATATGGTCAAATATAGGGGTTGTCCCAGAATCCACAATTATCACCTAGCTGCAGGACAGCTCATAATTGAATGATCGCTGGGACCCGCACTGGTCACAAGAATGGGGTCCACAACCCCTAGAATGCAGCTTGAGTAGAGTGGCGGTTGCGCTGTACTCGGCTGTTTCCGTCACTCCCATAGACATTTAATGGGGCTCCAGCGTGAATGTTCGACCGCCGCTCCATTTAATGTCCTCTTCACTGTGTGGGGTGCAGTGAGGAAGATCTGGGGGTACAGGACCTCTGTTCTTGCGATTAGTGGAGCCCCCAACGAACAGACGATTATCACCTATCCTGTGGATAGGTGAAAATTTTAAAGGGGTATTTTCGGAATGGACAATTAAGACCCCAAATGCTGCCTTTAAAGGGGTTGTCTGGGCATGGGGTGTTCTTTTTCATATTGATGACCTATCCACATGATAGGTGACCAGTATATGATCAGTGGGGTCCGACACCTGAACCCCGGACCGATCAGCTGTTCAGGCTGCCTTTGGGCATCGGATGTTATGCCGTGGCCGGTGTTGGAAGCAGATGGCTCTGGTCACAGTATAGTGGCTGTGCTGCGGTACTGCAACTCTGCTCCTATTCTCTTGAATAGGAGCAGAGCTGCAGCACGGCCGCTGTACTGTGACCAGAGCCGTGTGATTCCGCCACGGACATCGGGGGGCCCGGAGGCAGCTGGAACAGCTGATTGGTGTGTTGTCCAAGTATCGGACCGGCACCGTTCATACTCTGATCACCTATCATGTGGATAGATCATCAGTATGAAAAACTGCCCCGTGCCCGGGAAAAACTCTTTTAGGATGAGAAGGTCTGACTCGCCATCGGCGTTCCATTGCATCCTAAAAATGTTTGATGGGGTTAAAGTCGAGTTTTTCCACACCAAATTCCTCACCCCCTGCCTTTATGGACCTTGCTTTGTGCTCTAGGGCACAGTCCTGCTGAAACAGGAAAGTATCTCCCTAAACTGTTACCATAAAGTTGGAAGCATAAAATGCCTTTGTTTGCTGTAGCATCGAAGGAGTATTCCTATTTTTTAAAGTGACGGCATAAACCTAAGAAATGGCATAATTTTTTGATCCCACTCATTTAGCGCTGCATTTTTCTTACGTTTTGTCTGCACAGTGCGTGACAGTGGGCGCTGCTGTGCAGGGAAATACAGTGAAGGGGATGTATCGCCTAATCAGCGCTGCAGCCTCTGCATTCTCAGGATTGGTGGGGGTCCAGAGGTTAGACTCTACTGATCATATTGCTAAAATATGATCTCTTTAAAGGATGGGCATACCCCTTTAACATTATCCTTCACTGGAAATGGGGCCTACCTTAAACCCCTGAACAGTCCCAGACCATTATACCTCCTCCACCAATTTTTACAGTAGGCACTATGCATTCCGGTAGGTAGCGTTCTCATGGCATACGCCAAACACAAATTCGTCCATCAGATTGCCAGATAGTTAAATGTGATACATCACTCCAGAGAGTTTGTTTAAAAAAACAAACTTTTCTGCTGCCCTGAATGCTAAGGCCCTGTTCACACAGAGTTTTTTTTGCATGTAAACCGTGTAGGAAAACGCGCCAAAAATGCCTCCCATTGATTTCAATGCCTGCAAAAAACTCAGTTGGAGGATACCCTAAGCCCCCTTCACTCTCCCCACACAGTGTGATTTGTGTGAGGCAGAAAGAAGGAGATTTAGGGCCTGTTCACACCTGTCTTGGAAACTACAAGACTGCAGATCCCTGTGGGGTCAAAATACCCACTACACCTATAGATGAATATCTTAAGGGGTTTAGTTTGCTAAATGGTAGGTTTCTATCATTCTGGCAGCTGCATGCCTCTTCAAATGTCTAGGGGGGCCCGAAACATTTCAAGCAGAGTTTATGTCCTGAAAGCCAACGGGTGCTTCTTTTGGGGCCTGCCGTGTGCCCAGACAGCGCATTAGGGCTACAATAAAGATATTTTTTTTAAAACGGGAGAAACGGGGATTTTAGGGTGTTTTTCTTCATTCTCATGATCACATTTAAAAAAAAAAAATCTGTCTTTAAAATGACACATTTGTGAAAAAATTAAAATTTAGTTTTTTTCACCATTGCATTATTTCCTGCAAAGAAACCTGCGGGGTTAAAATACTCACGTCACCCCTCCATGAATACCTTAAGGGGTGTACTTTTAACATTACATTTGTGGGTTTCTATTATTGTGATACATGTTGCTTGGTGCAAGAAATCAAAATGCACCTAAAATTTTTAAAAATTATTGTTAAATTGAAAATTGCTCAAAAATGGAATTATTTTTCCAAAGTGCTGCCGAAATAAAGTAAAGAGATGGAAATGTATATTTGATAAAATATTTGTACAGTATGTGTCATATGTGACATTTCAGTTAAAAATAGGACAAAAAGACTATTTTAACTTTTTTTTTTCTAGCAATTTTTAATAAATATTGTCCAATTGTATCAGTCTACTTTTACCAACTAAATAAAGTACGTTACGTGACAAAAAATCTGGTGACATTTAGGGCATTCTGGGAGTTGTAGTTTTGCAATAGCTGGAGAGACGCAGGTTGGAGAGACATGTCGGCAGTTTTGATCGGTGAGGGTCTGGGTGCTGAGACCCGTCGCTGAAACGAAGGTGCAGAAGCGCTCAGCCGAGGGCTGTGATCGGCGCTCCTTGTCAGGCCAAGATTGCTCTCATAGACGGTCTATGAGCTTGAGAAAGGCTCTGAGTAGCTGAAACGTTGCAGGGGTAAACAAAAAGTTCCTATTCTTTTGGTTGTACTGCCTGAATCTCCGTTCTTTTGTCATTGCGTGGGACGGTTGGATCCAGTCCTGTTGGTCTTGCACCCATATCTTTTTCATTCATCCTGGTGCTGTAATCTTCCTGGTTCTATTGGTCTATGTGCCTGACTTCAGCCTGACGAGGATCTCCGATCACAACTGAAGGTACTGAGCGCTTCTACACCTTCATTTCAGCGATCGTGGGGGTCTCAGCACCCAGACCCTCACTGATCAAAACTTCTGTCTCTACGACATATCAAATGTTTTCTGGAACTACAGTTACACTTTATATTTTTTAACATCTTGGTTTAGAAAAGACCTTGATACGGAGGGAGACTTGAGGTTTGAAGCGCTCAGACCTGAATCTGCCAGGTCAGCGGGACTGACGGCTTCAGCGGGAGCTGTTAACGATCACATCTAAGTACAAAGAGAGAAAAACCTTGGAGAGCGTCTAGAGTTTGGTACAGCAAGCACAAAATTAACATATATAGTTAATCGTCCTCCGATATATGAGGATCGCAGGCCATCACCTCCTATACGCGAGTATGATTTACTATATATGATAATTTTGTACTTGCTGTACCAAACCCTAGACCAGCCGCTCTCCAAGGTTTTTCTCTCTTTGTACTTTTTATATTATATGGAACCCAAGGTTGAGGTGCTCCAATAGGATTGCAGCGGCTATTAAAGGAGGAGGTTACATGCTGTGGATTGTTTTGTGGGTGGTAACGCTAAAAGTACATTTTATTCGGAGAAAAAAAATTAGATTTTCATTTTCACGGCCTAATGTTGCCTTTATGCAGGTCAATTCGTTTACAGCAATAGCAAAGTTATATTGTTTTTTTTAAAATATATTTTATTACTTTTACAAGGAAGAAACTAATTGTTAAAAATGTGTTGTTATACTGAGAGCCATATATTGTTCCATCGATTGAGCGGTATAAGGGGTTATTTTTTGTGAGAGGAGCTGTAGTTTTTAATAGTATCCTTTTGGGGTACATGCAAGTTTTTTTTTTTTTTTTTATCACTTTCTATTCCAGTTTTTTGTGGGAGATGAGGTGGAGGTTTTTTTTAAACTTTTTAATATTTTTTTGTACATTTATTTATTTTTTTCTTAATTGGTCCCCCTAGGGGATGTGAACCAGCGATCGTTGGATCGCTTGCACTGTATACTGCAATACTAATGTATTGCAGTATATCGCAATTTTACTCAGCCAAAACATCAGAAAAAGAATTGCGGACCTCCACAGGTCCAATGCATCTTTGGGAGCAATGTCTAAACACCTGAAGGTACCACGTTCATCTTTTCAAACGATAATATGCAAGTTTCAACATAATGGCACCACGCAGCCTTCATACCATTCAGGAAGGCAATGCGTTCTGTCTCCTAGAGATAACAATACGTATGTGCAAAAAATGCAAATCAATCCAAGAACAGCAGCAAACGAATTTCTGAAAATGCTGGAGGAAACCGGTACAAAAGTATCTATATCAACAGTAGAACATGTCCTATATTGACATGAACTGAAAGGCCGCTCCGCAAGGAAGGAGACACTGCTACAAAATCGCCATTAAAAAAGCCAGGTTCGGGTTTGCAAGTGCACGTAAGGGACAAAGATCTTACTTTTTGGAGAAATGTCCTCTGGTCTGATGAAACAAAAAAAAATTAACGGTTTGGCCATAATGACCATCGTTCTATAAATAGGGGGAAATGTTAAGGATCTGCCAGGCACAGCTTCTGTATCCACGCCCATAGGTAATCAGTCTGCTCCTGCTTCTATGTCTGTGAGACTGATTCCATCTTCCACCACTCAGAATGGCAGGCTTAGGAGTGGGAGAGCCTATCACAGCCTGGCCAGACGGAGCTAGCTCCCGCCCTCTGTCTATTTATACCTGCCTTTCCTGTTCCTCCTTTGCTTGTGATTCTTCTCTTCTGGTTTCCTGGCCCTGCTGCAGCTTCTGTACTATTTGACCCTGCTTCATATGACCGTGGCTTACTGACTACTCTTCTGCTCTGCGTTTGGTACCTCGTACACTCCTGGTTTGACCCTGGCTTTACTGACTACGCTCCTGCTCTGCGTTTGGTACCTCGTACACTCCTGGTTTGACTCGGCTCGTTCACCACTCTTGTTGCTCACGGTGTTGCCGTGGGTAACTGCCCCGTTTCCCTTTATTTTGTGTTTCCTTGTCTGGTTGTCTGTCGTGCACTTACTGAGTGTAGGGACCGTCGCCCAGTTGTACCCCGTCGCCTAGGGCGGGTCGTTGCAAGTAGGCAGGGACTGAGTGGCGGGTAGATTAGGGCTCACTTGTCTGTTTCCCTATCCCTGTCATTACAGGAAATGGGGAGGTTTGCAAGCCAAACAACACCAACTCAACTGTGAAGCATGGGGAAGGGGGCAGCATCACGTTTTGGGGGTGCTTTGCTGCAGGAGGGACTGGTGCACTTCACAAAATAGATAAGAAAATTATAAGAAGATATTGAAGTAACATCTCAAGAAATCAGCCAAGTTAAAGCTTGGACACAAATGAGTCTTTCAAATGAACAATGGCCCCAAGCATGTTTCCAAAGTTGTGGCCAAATGGACAAAGTAAAGGTAATGGAGCGGCCATCATAAACCCTGACCTCAATCCCATAGAAAATTTATGGACAGAACTGAAAAAGCTTGTGCGAGCAAGGAGGTCTACAACCCTGACTAAATGCCACCGGTTCTGTCAGGAGGAATGCTTCCGTGTGTGTAGTTGGAACAGAATATCTGTACACTTTTTAATATCACTGGCGCAGTAGCCAGATTCATAATGAACAGACCCCTGATGAAATAATTATACAGAAAGGCATAGGGTCAGATATGAGAGGGGATATATAGCGTAGGTGACAGCGTCATTGACATTTTACCCTGACACTGGGGTTCTCAGGAGTGGTATCTGGAGACTCCGGTGTTGTTGGTGCTATCCGCTGTACCACCAATGTTTAAACGTCTGTGATCCCATATATCATATAAGTATATTCATTCAGTAGGGTTCGCAATTGAATCAGTAAATGGATTATTATATATATATTTTTTCAATAATTTAACACGGTGGGCTTTTGTCACAGTGGTATATGCTTTGTGTCTTACGAAGGCTATAATGTGTTTTATTCTATGAAATATATGTGCAGGAACCAATTCTATTAGTAATGATCTTCACAGACTAAATTTCGTAGGAATTTGTAAGGTCTTCTCATTTATGTCTGTACGTTAAGGAGGACATTACATTTTATGCTATTTTTCCTACATAAATGTACTTATTACGAGTGAATATGTATTAGGAACACATGGTTTAAGTGGCATTTAAGTTGCTGCAGGGTAAATGAGTAGGTAGACGCGACGAGTAATGACAGCTGAGCGCCAGGGATATGAGAAGCCAGACACGCTGATCATCGTGCCTGGCTTCTTTCTAAGGGTGAGAAGACCCAAAGCGACAACCACACGTGGTGAAACTACGCCCAAATGCAGTGGTGAATGGCCGCACAATTTTGCTGTTAATCCCAGTGTTTTACCGGCACAAACGTGAGGCCATTCTCCACCACATGTAGTGTGGTTTCGGCCGTGTGCGTTTGCCGCTCCATGTGATCTCACCCCGAAAAGGGATTGTCTTGTTAAGGCGACCACTTTAAGAAAGGAAAATATGCAAAACTTTAAATAAACTTGTCAGAAATCATGACACCATGTCACTTTGCATACAGGCATCCATAAGATGCTTTTAAGGAAGTAATACAGTGGGCACAGCTCAGGGGTGTGAATACCTGTAATTAGAGTAAATCTGTCACTTGAAAATGCCACCCTGTTTAAAGGCATCACATTACAGAGACAGGTCTGATGTACTTCTGCCGCTTCGTTTTAGCAGATCGGTAGCGATCTCGGTGCTCGGACCCCCACCGATCCAAACTTCTGACATGTCACTATGACTTGTCAGAAGTTTTCTGAAAGTTTAGTTACCCTTAGGCCTGCCATTACTTTAAATGGTATGTTCACACGCAGTGCCGCACCTGCCATGAGGCGAAGTGAGCAGACAGCCTCAGGCGGCCCCACCTAGCCAAAAAGGGGGGGGCGGCATTTTGAGCCAGGGACGGACTGGCCGGGGGGAGGCATGCCTTATTTTACATACCTGATGTGCCGCATGATGGGCACGTCTGTAAGAACACTCCTCCTCTCTGACGCTGTATGCAGCAAGCGCCGCCAGAGAGAGAAGTGATGAGATGCGCGAGGTGAGCGGTGGCCTGTATTAAAAACGGAGCTCCTGCCATCACTAACTTAAAAGGTGCCGGTCGGCCGAAGTTGGGGGACCGGGACCCAGGAGTATACTGCAAGGGGGGTCTGGGCATTTTACTAACAGCCAAGGGCTCTATGGGGGAAATAATCCAGCCCATACAGCCCTCACGTCACTATAATGGAAGGCTAGGGGGAGGGGCGGTCTGAGCGTCTGACTTACTGCAGAGGGCTTCTGTAGGGGGGAGTATTCTGCCCCCCATTTAGAGCAGTCAGTCGGATGCTCAGACCCCCCCTAACTTTGCAGTATATTAAGTAGTGAGGGCTCTATGGGGGGGATTATTTCCCCCCTGTAGAGCCCTCTGCTGTCAGTAAAATGCTCAAACCCCCCCCCCCTTGCAGTATACTCCTGGCCCCCCAACGTTGGCCGACCCCTTTTAAATTAGTAGGGGCAGGAAGCTGAGCACAGTATAATCCTTCCCCATAAACCTGCCCCACTAATTTAAAAGTGATCGGCCGACGCTGAAGGGCTGGGAATTCTACAAGGGGCGGTCTGAGCATCTTACTGACAGCCGACGGCTCTATAGGGGGGAATAATCTTTCCCATAGAGCCCTCACTAGCTGCAATACTGCAAGTTTAATGGGGTCTGAGCGTCTGACTGCTGAGGGCTCTAGGGGTAATCCGCCCCCCTGCAGACCATAGCAGTCAGACTCCCAGACCCCCACCTTGCAGTAATTAGTGAGTGCTCTATGGGGGGATTATTCAGCCCAATACAGCCCTCGGCTATCAGTAAGATGCTCAGACAACCCCCCCCCCCCCCTGACCACTTAAATTAGTGGGGGCAGGAAGCTGAACGCAGTATAGCTCCCCCCACAGCAGTCAGTCAGTACCCCCCTTGCAGTATAACCCCCCCCCCCCATCATAGCACCCTCAGTAGTTATTATACTGCAAGAGGGGGGGGGGGGGGTTCAGTGTGATTGGTGCAACTTTCTAATTACTTTTTATTAAAAATAATTTTTACTTTTTGAGATACAGCTGCTTTGTATCCTGTATACAGAGCAGCTGTATATAGCTCTGAATCCTGTATCAGTCAGGTCAGCGGGTCCTGCAGGATCGAGCTGTTACCGATCACATCTAAGTTCATAAGATAGATGTGATGGATAATAGGTGACCTAATGGATTCAGGTTTCAGCGCTAGATACAGATGCTCTGTATACGGGATTCAAAGCAGCTGTATCTCCAAAAAGTAAAAATAATTTTCAATATAAAGTAATTAAAACTTGCACCAATTACATTGATGACATGTCAGAAGTTTTCCGACCGAGCACTGAGGCACCCACCGATCGCTAAAACAAAACAGCAGAAGTGCTCGGGTGAGCGCTGTGGCGCTTCATTTATGATCAACTTTCGGCCGAGTGAGCGGTGTACAGACTCCTAAACTTTCTATTTCTATTGAGCCCGTACACTTCTCCAAGGAAAGCCAAACAGAATTGAAGCGGCACACCGCTCACCCGAGCACTTCTGCTGCTTCGTTTTAGCGACTAGTGGGGGTCTCAGTGCTCAGACCCCACTGATCAAAACATCTGACATGTCAAAAGTTTTAAAAAAAAATGTTGTTACACTTTAAAGAGAACTTTTCACACGTGGGCAGCATGTAATGGGCAGGGCTGCACTCAGGGGCACTTTCAATTTTTTCCCTAGCCTCCTTCATTATTTAGATATCGGTGCCGTAATATTTGGCATCCCATATATAAATAACCCCCATAACTGTCAATGGGGCAGTAATTGGCAAGGGGGCGTGTAACATCGCTGTGACATTATCCAATCCGCTACGGACCGTGTCAGCAGCAAGAGCTGGACAGAGGAGAGTGTGTGAGCGTGCACGCTCTCGCTCTTCAGCTCTCGGCAGGCAAGTACAAGACTGTATGATCTCTCGCGAGAGATCAGTCTTGTCGTCCTTGTCTGCCGAGAGCTAAAGAGTGAGCGCCTGCTTGCGTGCACAGCTCTGATGCCATGGAACAGAAGAAGAATTCACCTTCTCTTTTTCTGTTCCGTAGTGGCGGCGGAGCTTACGGGTGATTTCACGGTCGTGTGCATATGGGGCCTTACCCTTTAAAGTTGCTGTCCTTTCCCTAGAGAAAATGTAGTTTGCAGTTCATAGATTCCTACAAACTCTCTTTTTCTCTTCGGGAGACAGACACCCAGTAAAAGCTGATGGGTAAAGTAGTACACACCTAGCAGTAGTCTCATGAATAAGAGAGACTAGATTTAGTGTAAATTTTCCATTATATTATACCAATGGTTGTAATATTTACATAAAGCAGATAAGGTTTTAGAATAATTAGATTAGAATCATTCTTTTTCTGTATAGAAACAGTCTGAAGCATTGTAACATCAAGGAAAACCTTATTACCCTTAACACTTTTAAAATGACATAAAAATGATCCAGGAAACCGAATACAAAGGGTTATTCGTCCCAAATGTATGAGGGATAATCGGCTGCTTGCCTTTAAACTTTTTGCCGAGCAGAACGTTTTAGGGAAAGTCGAGGAGTTCTGAAACCATGTTTTGGGTTGGGTGCAACATAAAGTAGTGAACTTCAGACTAAGCTTTAATGTACTGATGCACGAGCAAGTGTATAAGAAAATATATAGAAACCATTAAAGTATAGTGGATCAGAAAAGAAATTCAATTGCAATTGACCTGTTGTGATGCCAAAAGTGTTTACTGTGTAACTCTTGTTAAATGCGTTTTAGAATAGTTTGGTCCAAAAAGCCACAAGTGGTAAAGTAAGACTAAGTCTTGTACCAGAACCGGTTATATTTATAGTAATACTAACTCCTATACTAGAGCCAGTTATGTTATAGTGAATATTAGTCATAGGTAAAATAGGAGAAAAATCATGAGGGTCACCAGGAACCAGACCACAAATGTCCCGATCAAGGTTGGTACCTGATCTGATGTGTTTGTAGACCTTTTCGTCACTATGTTCCCTAAAAGGTACACTTTAACACAACAACATAATGTTACATTGTTACCTGTAACATAGACCTATCTAACCAAGAAAAGCTGACTCTCCTCGAAAAGCCGAGTGAGCAGTGTACAGGCTCAAAAGTCTTAATCTGTACATCGCTCGCTCGGCTTTCCAAGCCGATCAGAAAAAAAGTGGCACAGCGCTCACCAGATACCACAGGACACCTTCAGAGGTCTTGTGCAGTCAAATATTAGTCAGGTGGTTTAATATGGCTGATCAGTATATACGATATACCCACTTCTGTTGGCAACACTGCTGTTTTTGGCTGAAAAATAAATGTAGAAAAAAGTAACTTATCAAAACAGCAAACTTTAAACTGGACTTGCCTGAGCAACACGTTATTCAATGGCAGGGGTACTAAACAATTTTTAGCAAAGGTCCACTTACCAGGGTCTGTCGTCAGGTGAAGGTCCGATCTGAACAGTAAAGGTTTGTAGGTAGTGCCACACACGCAGCCGCTCCCTGTAGGTAGTGCTACACATGCAGCCACCCCTTTTAGGTAGTGCCACACACGCAGCCGCCCCTTTTAGGTAGTGCCACACACGCAGCCACCCCTTTTAGGTAGTACCACACGCAGCTGCCCCCTCGCGAAGAAAGGAGCTGCTCTGCAGGCCTCTTCATCCACTTAGGCATGCAGCCTATGGGACGCTGAGACGGGACCCTTGCGTAGGCCAGCGCGATGCACTGACGTCATGGTCCCAGCGTCTTGTTGGCTGCAGGCCTAACGAGGCCTGTAACCTAGTGAATGGCAGAGCAGGGAACTGATAGTTCCAGGCTCCGCCATAGTATCCTAATTGTATCGACATCCTGAGGACGCTGATACAACTGAATGTGGCAGTTGTCTGGTGTTCCGAAGCATCGAGCACAAAAGCTTCTGCCGCGGATGGCATGACTGGTCCGGACAACTGGTGTCCGCGGTACGCCAGTGGAGCTCTATGGTAGCCGGAAACAGGCAAAATTCTGAATTTACTTTAGACTTGAATGGAGGAGAAAAGATCGTGCAAATCATGGTCAGTACAAGAAAAGGGAAGTATGTACACAACATTTTATGTAGAAATGTTATTTCCGGTTATAATGTTTTCCTTTAAAGGGAATCGGCCAGCAGTTTTCAGTCCTCAAAACTGCTGACGGCACTATATGCAGGACGGGGAGAGCGGCTTAACTTTACCTGTAGTGTCGGTCACAAAAAATCTCAGTTTTAATGTCCCTGGTGCTGCGATCTCAAGTGCCCCCTTCTCTGTGTTTCGGCTCTAGCATTCTCCTAATTGGATGCTAGAGCCATCCCCAGAGGGGAGAGGCTGGCAGTATTCGGTGCAGAGAGCCTGAAGCACTGAACATGAAAGTGCTGCCTCTGTGCCACTTGCAATTGCAGTGCCAGAGATATTGAATTGTTTTCAGTCATACAACCTGTATGACCAACATCACAGGTATAGTTGCGCTGCTCTTCCCGTTCTCTATATAGCTCTGCCAGCTGTTTTAACGTGTCAAAACTGCTGACAGATTCCCTTGAAATGTAGTTCTTTGCAGCTAGTGGCAACATGGCGGCTATTTCTATGGCCTTCGTTCACAAGCTGTTGTAAAATATGTTTTGCTAACAATCAACCAGCACTAACATCCTCTCCCAAGCATGATAAACTGAGATTACTCCCTTATCCCTTTTGATTCCTTTTTTATTTATTTTTTTCTACAACCTATTGGATGTCTGCAAAATTGTATCCAGCAAGTAAAGCTGCTGCACAGAGGCCATTTCTGTTGACTAATGCACACAGTAGATTATTGCTTATGAATGGCCAGCACTGTGGTATTATACTGTATTAAACTGAAATTCCTTTACTTCAGCATCTAATGGTCCAGAAATTCTGAAGATTGGCAATTATTTTTGCTGCAGAACTGCAAGGTAGTCTGAAATCTCGCAACACTACTAACAGAACATTAAGTAACCTATAATCTAATTATTCTTCATGAAAATAAGTTATGGCACCGTATTTCATTTTTTATTTTTTTTTCACAGTTTTGACATTTAGTAGGGTCTTTTACTTTACGTAGCTTAGTTAATATTTATATACATTTCTGGAACCATCCAATAATTCAAGAAATGTAATTCAGCATCCATCAAACTCTGTTAATGTAGTATTAATGTTTTTTATAGTTTGTGTTTCTTTATAATAGACACACTGGAGAGATGCTCGGCACAGTTCTTCTCCCTCGCTGTTCGAGAACGATCTGACAGAGGAGAAACCGAGTTACAAGCAGCGCGAAAGTTTTTTTTTGCTGCAACAAACTTTCATGTGAGCACCATGATTGGCTTATCATGGTGATCACGTCATCGTGGCCAGCACCAATCCGGTCCCGATGTCTTCATTCCTTACTAAGGCTTCTAGTAGCAGCCAGTACTGAAAGATGGCGGTTGTAAGGAGAACACTTAAATTAATGGACTGCAGGCACAAGGACCAGTTCTTCAGCCCGGTAATGTATGTGGGCTGGTCGGGAAGGGGTTAAATGCGGCGGTCAATAGCGACCGATGCATCTATTGGATTACAACCCCATCGGCACCCCCACGACCCGATCGTGCTGTGCCGATGGTTACTATGGCAACCGGAGGCCTAACAATGGCCTCCTGGTCTGCCATCTATGGAAGGCGATTAGGGCCTGCCAGAGGCAGGTCCTAATACACAAAAAAAAACAAAAACTCAATTTTCCCCTAATCAAATCCTTTATTAGAAAAAAAATTACTTTACAGAACTGGTATCGCCATGTACGTAACGGCATTAACTATAAAAATATTATGTTATTTATCCCGCTCTGTGAACGGCATAATAAAAAATAAAAATACCAGAATCGCTATTTTTTTCTAGTCACTTCACCTCCCAAGAAATGAAAAGAAAAAGGGATCAGAAGTCGCTTGTACCCAAAAATGGTACCAATAAAATCTGTTCCGCAAAAAAACAAGCCCTCACAGAGCTTTCTTGATGGAAAAATAAAAGATTTATGGCTCTTAGAATATGGCAATACAAAAACGAAATAATTAAAAAAAAAATGTGAATTTATTGTGCAAACAGCGTAAAACATAAAAAAAACTATATACATATGGTATCCCGGTAATCGCATCGACCCGGAATATAAATTTAAATGGGTTTTCCAGCCAATGAAAATTTTACTACTGTTTGACCTGCAATTGTGGGCCAATTCTGTGAAAAATCACCAATTAGACCTCAAATGCATATGGTGCTCTTTCATTCCTGAGCACTGCCATATGTCCAGGCAAATGATAATTGGCTTGAGGGGTGTAGTTTCCAACATGGGGTCACTTCTGGGGGCTTTCCACTATACTCTGGTACTTCAGGGGCTTTGCAAATGTGACATGGTGTCCAAATGGTGCTCCTTCCCTTCTGAGCCCTGCCGTGTGCCCAAACAGCAGTTTAAGGGAGAAATTGAGTAACAAATTGTGTGGTGTCTTTTCTGCTATCGCTCCTTGTAAGATTGGAAAATTAGGAGCTAATACAACATAGTTTTGGGGGAAAAAATATTTTTCTTTTTCACTGCCTAATTCTAATAAAATCTATGAAACACCTGTCGGGTCAAAATGTTCACAACCACCTAAATGAATGCCCTGAGGGGTATAGTTTCCAAAATAGACACTTTTTAGTGGGTTTCTACTGTACTGGTACCTCAGGGGCTCTGCAAATGCGACATGGCACCCAAAAACCAATCACCCAAAATCTGTCTGCCAAATAGTTCTCCTACCATTCTGAGCTCTGCCATGTGCCCAAACAGCAGTTAATGACCACATATGGGGTATTATTGTGCTCAGGAGAAATTGCGTGACAAATGTTAATGTGCTTTTTCTCTTTTATTCATTGTGAAAATGAAAAAATCTGAGCTAAATCTACTTTTTGCGTGAGAAAGTAGACTTTCATTTTTACGGCCTAATTCCAAGGAATTCATTAAAAAACCTGTGGGGTTAAACTGCTAACTATACCCTTAGATGAATTACTCAAGGGGGTGTAGTTTTTAAAATGGTCTTTTTGGGGGTGTTTCCTTTGTTTTGGCACCAAAAGAACTCTTCAAACCTGACATGGTGCCTGAAATATATTCTAATAAAAATGAGGCCCCAAAATCCACTAGGTGCTCCTTTTGCTTCTGAGGCCTGTGCTTCAGTCCATTAGCACACTAGGGCCACGTGGGATATTTCTAAAAACTCCGTATCAGAGCAATAAATATTGAGTTTTGTTTCTCTGGTAAAAGCTTCTTTGTTGCAGAAAAAAAAAAAAAGATTAAAATGGAATTTCTTAAAAAAATAAAATAAATGTAAAACAAATTCACCTGCACTTTGCTTTTAATTCCTGCCAAATGCCCAAAGGGTTAAGAAACTTTCTAAATGCTGTTTTGAATACTATGAGGGGTGCAGGTTTTAAAATGGGGCTTTCTAATATATAGGCCCATCAAAGCCACTTCAAAACTGAACTAGTCCCTAAAAAAAAAGGCTTTTGGAATTTTCTTAAAAATGTGAAAATTGCTGCTAAAGTTTTAAGCCTTGTAACGTCCTAGAAAAATAAGGAATGTTCAATAACGATGCGATCACAAAGTAGACATATGGGATATGTGAACTAGTAACTATTTTGTCTGTCTTACAAGCAGATACATTCAAATCTAGAAAAATGACAATTTTTCCAAATTGTCTCTAAATGTAGGTGTTTTTAACTTTTTTACTAGTCCTACTAGGGGACTTCACTATGCGATCCTCCGATCGCTTTTATAATACACTGCAATACTTCTGTATTGCAGTGTATTAGTGCCTGTCCGTGTAAAACGGACAGGCATCTGCTAGGCCATGCCTCTGGCATGACCTACCAGGCATACACTACAGGCAGACCTTGGGGCATTTATTAGGCCCCCCTGCTGCCATAGAAGACACCGATCTTATCGCTGGTGGGATGAGAGGGAGCTCCCGCCCTCTTTCCAAAACCACTCAGCATCTGAGTGGTTAAACTGGTGAGATCGATATCGGCTCCCTGCTCTGTTTATTTATTCTGATGCAGCGTTGTGAAAACGCGTATGCATTGGAATAAAGCCCATTAGTGGCCGCCATGAAAAGGCGTATTGCCGGTCACTAATGGGTTAAAATCCTTCAGGGATTTTGAGGCAGATTTTAACCTGCCTGCACTTTCTTGCCTCAGTTTTCGCTGTGTTTTTGTCGTCCGCGGCCATTTAGCACTGTGGGCAAAAAACGCAGCGAAAAACGCTTTTTCTACCTTCAGCTGATTTCAGTGGGAGGTCAGAGACGGAACCGCAGCAGGAAAGGACATGCCGCTTTTTTTTCCTGCGAGGGGCTAAAAGGCGCTCGGGAGAAAAAACTCCTCCGCCTCCCATTAAAATTCCACGTCAAAATCGGCGCCAAAATACTGTGTGATCCGGGCCAAACACTTTACAATTCCTGTATTTGTGTGAAAACAGTCTTGGGAAAACAAATGGCTTTTTTGCCCATATCAATCAATCAAGTCCATGATTCATTTCAGTTATACAGTTATAATCTGGAAGCTAATCCCTGATTGATTCATATGAGCATCAATATACTTGAAACCCAGTCATCTGTGGGTAAAAATAAATAGTATCAGAATGACCAATCTTTTTTTCTAATTGCCACTATCAACCTTTGTGTGGCAATTGTGTAAAAAAAACAAACCTCAAGAACATATTGGAATGTATCCGCCCTGTGTGCCGCAGGGAATTACGGCCGAAAAAACGCACTAAATTGTGGTGCAGTTTTCCGGACACAATGTCCGTTGCGGAGAACTGCACAGAAAAAAAAAAGGATACCTATCATGGCAATGCGTCCCTCTGACGTCATGACGCTCTGCAGCCCTGGGATGACGTTTCATCCCATGTGACCGCCGCTACAGCCTGTGATTGGCTTCAGCGTTCACATTGTCATCCCAGGACGCCGGCCTGGACGAAGAAACACAGACTTCTGGGTTAAGTATAGGATATTTTTTTTTCTGAGTTGCAACATCTGCTATTTGTTGCGGGTTTTACCACACCATTGAATTCAATGGAGAAAGGCCGCAACAAATAAGCAGCGATTACGCAAATGCAATAGACGTGCGGCGGATTAAAAAAACTGCACCGCAGGTCAATTTCTGAGCGGGTTTTCCGCTCCGCATTTACGCAGTGTGTGGATGAGATTTGTTTAAATCTCCTCCACTTTGCTGCTACTATATTATTCTGCAGATTTTCTGCAACAAAATCCGTTGTGGAAAATTTGCGGTATTTACGGTACGTGTAAACTTACCCTTCGTGTAGTATTCTTGAAATCACTACTTCTGGGCCTTGTGACACAATTCCATCCATTCTGATTAAAATCAATTAACAGGGTTATTTGCTTCTGTATAACCTTTTTTTTTTTTTTTCCAGTTGTCGTATAGTCGTTTCCCGTCTCCTCTTTTCACTGCTGTTGAGCTGATTGATACGTGAAGTAGTCCTGGCCTCCATAGCATTTGCTTTGAAATAATCTGAAGAATGTCAGTTATCTGTTATGCAGGCCACATTTGGTAAACTTATGCTAACATTAGAAGTGATGAAAAAATGCTCATAATGTGAAGTGAAATATAGTCTTCTAATTAATATTCAATGCATAAATTAGCGTTAAAACTTCCTAATCTGGATACATACATATTTTGTTTCCCTTAATGTATAACCTTTATTAAATATTGCTCATGTTCAATTCACCATGAAAAAAAGGTCCGCACACTGTCAAACCCCCCTTAGCCCCCCAGGCCAGGCCCGTAACCATAGGGTCTCACTACACCATTCGGAGTAAGTGGTAAATTCAGGAATTATAAGTACTATAATTCTTGTAGTCTTCACTCCGTCCCCTGTGTATTTTCTTTTCTCCTGTCATTTCAAATCTAGCTGCCTCTCCCCTCCTCGTGCCCACTGAATATTTCTCTCATTTTTCATTATCCAGTTTTCTATGCTTTGTAATGTGGCAGTGACACTGTGCTCACAGGTTTTCCCTAATCTCCGTGGCTCCTTTAACCGTGGGGATGGGTGCTTCTGCTCTATTGCTCTGGTAGTCACTCTCCTAAATAGTGCAAGTACTGTATGGAATAATACAACTTGCAAACTGTATCCTGAGCATGTGACATACATTTTACGTCAATGCACTAAAGGTGCTAATAGACATTTATAGTGTTACATGATTCCGTAGCATGATAATTACAGCTTTCATCCGCCAGTTTTCAAGAATTTGGCCTATCCTCAGGATAGGCCATCAATATCTGACCGGTGGAGGTCCGATTCCGGTCACCCTCACTGGTCTGCTATTTTGAAGGGGCCGCGGCACTCGTACAAGCGTTGCTTCCCCTTCATTCCTTATCTGCTCGTACTGTGAATCACCAACACATTTTGTAGCGGTGGTTTACAGTATTACAGCCTTCTCCCATTCCAGCAGCTGGACATTGCCATTGTGACCAATTTAATGCCTGTGCCCACCTTTTTAGAATTTGTTAATCTATTTTGCACCTTGGTACACTTGTATTGCCCATATTATTTGCCACTCAAGGCAAAAGGGACAAATGTTAAAGAAAGAAAAGGTGGTCACCACAAAAATCTAAGCACATAGACGGTGGATATTTTTATAAATACTTATGCATAGAGGCCAAACCGGTGCAGGTATATGTGGAAGGGGAATTATAATCTAGAGAAACGATTATTGCCAGAGTTAGGCCATAGGTAGTTTGTCTTAAGATCTTAGGCTGCAGAACGTCTCAAAACAAATGCAAATAAGAGATCTATGTGGAGAAAATATTCTTTCTCTGTATATTCGATCACAATAGATATACCGTAATAATAATTGAAATGTTTGAGGTTAGATATACATGAGTTGGTCAGAGGAAGAACCTCTTGAAGAAGAATGGAGACTAAATCTAAAGCCAGGAAACATCCATCCCCTGTCCTCTATAGTGAATACATGTGGTGTTTTTTTTAACCCCTTAATGACCAGCCTATTTTAGACCTTAATGACCAAGCCATTTTTTACGTTTTTCCATCGTCTCATTCAAAGAGCTATAACTTTTTTATTTTTGCGTCGACCTAGCTGTATAAAGTCCTGTTTTTTGCGGGACAAGTTGTGATTTTTCATAGCACCATTTTGGGTTTCATAGAATTTATTGATTAACTTTTATTAACTTTTTTTTTTGGGGGGAATAGAAAAAAAACAGCAATTTCGCACCACTTTTTTGCGTCCTAAATTTAAGCCGTTTACTGAGTGGTATAAATAACACAACTTTATTCAGTGGGTTGTTGCGAATGCAACTATACCAAATTTGTATAGTTTTTGTATGTTTTACACAGTGAAAACACATTTTTTTTTTTTTTTTTCAAAATTATTTGTTTTTGTGTCTCTATATTTGAAGATCCAAAACTTTGTTGTTTCGCCGATACAATTGTATGAGGGCTTTTTTTTTTGCGGGACGACTTGTAGTTTTTATCGGTACCATTTTGGAGTAGATGTGACTTTTTATCACATATTTTTTTTTTAAGGCTGGATTCAAAGAAAACAGCAATCTTTGCATGTTTTTTTATTTTATTTTTTACGACGTTCACCGTGCGGCTTAAATGACGTAATAAGTTTATAGTTGGGGTCGTTACGGACGCGGCGATACCAAATATGTGTACTTTTTTACTTTATTTTGTTAATAATAAAGCAGTTTGTAAGGGGGAAAAGTGGGTTTTTCATTTATTTATTTTTTTCACTTTTTTTTTCCACTTCTTATTAAACTTTTTTTTTTACTAGTCCCACTAGGGGACTTTAATATGCGATTCTCCGATGTAAAACGGACAGGCATCTGCTAGGACATGCCTCCGGCATGATCTAACAGGCATTCACTACAGGCAGACCTGGGGGCCTTTATTAGGCCCCCGGCTGCCATCGGTGACACAGACACTCGGCGATCTTATCGCCATGTGTCAGTGGAATGAGAGGGAGCTCCCTTCCTCTCTCCAAAACTACTCCGATGCGGCGCTCGCTATTGAGCGCCGCATCTGAGGGGTTAAACGGGTGAGATCGATACTAATATCGATCTCACACGTTTGAGCAGGGATGCCCCCAGCCCTCAGCTACCTCTGGCAGCTGAGAGCAGGGAGATTTAACAGCTCCCTACTCTGTTTACTTATTCCGATGCAGCGACGTAAAAAGGCTATTGCATTGGAATAAGGCCCGTTAGTGGCCACCGTAAAAACACTATGGGGCGGTCACTAACGGGTTAAGGGATGTCTGTAGGAAAAATGTTATGTACAGTGCTCTCAAGTTAGGCCTCATGCACATGCAGATCGTATAAAACACTTGCTAACCTATGGGACAATGCACACGACAATGGTTTCCACGGTCCGGGCTCATTGAAATAAATGCAGATTTTGTGTGTGCACTGTCCGTGAATGCGGATGGCCCCCTGATGACACTCTGATGCCTGTCGGTGCTATAATCACGGACCGTGCACACAGCTACGGCCATGTGCATAAGGCATTGCAGTTGTAATTAGTCGGGGATGACAATGTAACTTGAAAATATTGTTATTTGAGACAAGAACTCTGTACTAGTAATTAATACCAAAGTAGGACTGAAAAGGTTCTCATTGTATTAAAGGCTATGTACACCTATTCTAATTAGTAGTTGTAGTGGATTCTATAATCCGGAAAAAATAATAATTTGTCGCCAGGACCGCCTCAACCGAATGGTTTGCTGTCTCCATGGTGCCAGGATTCGGCATGTGGTGGAACGGGTGGATAAATTGCTGGGAGGGGCTGGTGATGATCCAGCTGTCGTGGTCCATGTGGGTACCAACGACAGAATAAATGGTAGGTGGAGGAGCCTTAAGAATAATTTTAAAGAACTAGGCTACAAGCTGAAGGGAAGGACCTCCAAGGTAGTATTCTCAGGAATACTGCCTGTGCCATGCGCATCACAGGAAAGACAGCGGGAGCTCAGTGAGTTAAATGCATGGCTTAAATATTGGTGTAGAGGAGAAGGCTTTGGTTTCCTAGAGCACTGGGCTGACTTTTCATTGGGGTACAAACTGTATTCTGCAGATGATTTGCACCTAAATGGAAGGGGGTCCGCTGTGCTGGGGGAGAGAATTCTAGCTGGGGTGGCGGAGTATTTAAACTAGGGCTGAGGAGGGAGGCCAATGTAGAAAATAAAGGGGTAGTCAGGTTAGAGAGGCGTCAGACTATATTGGTGGGGGGAGAAACAGACTGTGGGGAGAGGACTAGGCAACAAGATAAGGAGATCCTTTCGTTACAAAACAGCAGTGAAAATAAAAATGCTCAAATAATGTCAAATAATCACATTTCTGATACTGAAAGTGAAAAACTAACAGGCAAGTTAAAGTGTATGTTCACAAATGCCAGAAGTCTAGCAAGCAAAATGGGGGAGCTGGAGGCCTTGGTACTGGAGGAAAATATAGAATATAGTTGGTGTTGCTGAAACATGGCTGGACTCTTCACATGACTGGGCTGTAAATGTATGGGGTTTCACAATGTTAGGAGATGGAGACATTTCCTCTGAAAAACGCAGCAATTCTGGCCACTTTCCGCAGCAGGAAATGACATGCTGCTTTCCGAAAAATACGCAGCATGGAATTTTTGATAAATCTCATCCACTATGCTGCTACTGTATTCTGCTGCGCTTTTTCCGTCCGAAATTCCGTCCGGAAAAAGCGTGGCAATTCAGCAGCATGTGGACGAGCCCTTACAGTAGCAGCAGTGTGGATGAAATCAAAAGAACAAATCTCATCCACACGCTGCGTAAAATTCCCTTGGAAAAACCATTCATAACTTGACCTGCGGTGCGATTTTTTTTTAATCCACAGCATGTCACTTTATATTGCGGAATAGCTGCTTTTCTGTTGCTGAATTTAACGGGGAAGTAAAGCCCGCAACAAAATAACTGATGTTGCGATATTTGTGGCAGAAAAGCTGCGATTCTGCCACAAAAGTACTTACCCAGAACTCTCTGCTCCTGCGTCCAGCCTGGCATCCATGGATGACTTCATTCCATGTGATCGCATGAGATCCACTTTACTAAACTCCAATCCGGATGTTATCCGTTACCGACATATTGATTCTTGCTTTCAACTTCATAAGCATGTTTGAAGCTGAAGGTACTTATATAATTGGGCATGAGGGATATCAAATTCAGTCTATATACGAGTATATAGTTAATTCCTTGATCATCTATCAACTGGTCCAATCTGTGCACACTTCCCCCTCTTCCACAGTTCGAAATCAGTTAGTGCATGCAAGTGAGTCAACCATGGCGTGTCCCATATAACCGTATATTGTGTACAACCTTGATGTGCTATATATCCCTAACACAACACCTTATCTTATGTATCAGATAGAGTGTCGCAAAATTCTTAGTATGTATTTTAAATTGATGTGCCTCCAAACCCTCATAATGAGTCGGAACATAGAAATTGTTGTAACAATAACTTAATGGAGTTAACCGAGTAATATCAATATCCCAACCTCTGAGATGCTGCAACTGGAAAGCTAGATAATATAATCTAGGATTAGGAACCGCCAAAGCTCCATCCGTTTATCTCTTTGCAAAATGTCTAATTTTATATACGTGCATGCCCTGTGCTCCAGATGAGAGACCTAAATAAAGTGTTAACCTTATGGAAAAAACTTTGCGGTAGCCATATAGGCGCATTGTGTATAAGATATAGCAATTGAGGCATCCATACGATTTTGATTAAGTTACATCTACCTACTTCTGATAAATACAATTTACGCCACACGTCTAGTTTGAGGTTAAAGCGAGCTAGCAGAGGAGTCAGATTTAGTTTTTCATAATCTTCCATCTTTAAGGATATTTGGACACCTAAATATTTAAAGGATGTGACACCCTTCATAGGAAGATCATCACGGGGTACCTGTATACACGGGGTATCCAACTCCATCATAACCGATTTGGACCAATTCATTGTCAGACCAGAGTATCGGCCAAACCTTTCAACAGTAGACCTAGCCACATCAAGGGAAACTGTACCATCTTCTAGAAAAAGCAGTACGTCGTCAGCATATAATGTTAGTTTATCTTCCAGATCTCTATGTTTAAATCCCACAATATTTATCGAACCCCTAATCAAGGCTGCCAGTGACTCTTAGGCTATTTCAAAGGGAAAGGGGAAAGTGGGCATCCCTGCCTCGTGCCTCTACCCAATTGAAAGGCATCCATCAAAAAGTTATTTACGCGAAGTCTGGCCATAGGCCTGTCATATAACATCTTAACCCAAGAGATAAATGATTCTCCAAAGCCCATTTTCCAAAGCACCGCCCATAGATACGCCCATTCCACGCTATCAAATGCTTTCGCCGCATCTAGTGAGCAGATCACCCGGCTGCCAGAGTTATTGACTGGAAGTTGTAAATTCAGAAATAGCCTCCTAAGGTTGATAGCGGTGGATTTATGAGGCATGAAGCCTGTTTGATCAGGATGTACTAATGTCGTGATCATTTTAGAGAGACCGAGTAGCTATGACCATGGCGATAATTTTAATATCAATGCATAATGAGGATATTGTTCTATAGGATTCGGCCAACAGAGGGTCTTTACCCAGTTTTGGAAGAACTATCACTGCTTCTCTCATAGAGTCCGGCAATCCCTGGCCCCCAACAGCTGAATAAAAAACATACAGAAGGTGTGGCAAAAGTGTGTCGCCAAGTGTTTTGAATATCTCTGCTAGAAAGACCACTTGATACCGGAGCTTTCCCCCCCCCCCCCCCATTCATCTTTACTGCACCACGCCCCCTTGGCTTTACTCCACTGTTTCCGTTATTCCCATAAATTTTGAATGGAAAGACGATGTGCATGGTTAACCTCCACTCCATTCATTGTCTTCCTGACTGCGGTCGAGCAGAATCGGGACCCCTGTTCTCGCAATCTGATAATCATCATCTATCCTGTGGATAGATAATTGTCCATTCTAGGAATAGCCCATTTAATATCAACTCCTAGTGTCTGCTTATTTCTCTATCAGTAGCTCAGGCCAAACAGCCGAAGGCAGATTTCCCTTTTTATATACATATTCTCAATATATTTTCTGGAGGTATCCATGCAGCTTAGTTACTACTATGAGATGCTATGTAAGTATGTTATCTTGTGTTCCTACTTCTTACTGCAGATTTGTACATTGCTGATTTATTACGTACCATCGGAGTAAGCCATTGTCACAACATGGATCAACAATGATTACAGATTTTTTTTTCCCCTTTAAGCCTTAAAAGCAAGTAAGATCAGTGAGGCTTAATAAAATAGAACATGGGCCTGTAGCGCTGCAAGAGCTATCTATATGCTTGAAAAGATTTTCTTTCCTCATTTCTGTGGCAGCATCATTCCGCCATGAGTAAAGATTTTCTATACTGAAGCTCACTTTCCAACCGCCAGCAGATACTTACAGATGGTTTCTGCCTAACTGTAAAAACATAACAAATAGAGTATCCGAGGGGAATTACTAGGGAATATTATGAGCGTCCCTATTCTGGATAAAATATATGGCAAAATCCACAGCATCAAATCAACATTTATTTTTCTCCACAGCATGTCGGGTGCCGTTTCTATACATCGGGCTTGTTTTCCCTACAGCATGTTAGGCTTCGTTCACATCTGCGTCAGGGCTCTGTTCTGGCTTCCCGTCGGAGCTTTCCGTCAGAACGGAACCCTGACTGAAACAAACGGAAACCATAGGTTTTCGTCTGCATCACCATTGGTTTCAATGGTGACAGATCCGGTGCAAATGGTTTTCGGTTGTCTCCGTCGTGCAAGGGTTCCGTTTTGACTGAATCAATACCGTAGTCGACTATGCTTTCCTATGGGAGCGTTTTTGGCATCAGTTGCATTCATTTTAACGCCGAATGTCTTTCTTTGCCTGATAGAAAACATTGCATGCACGTTTACTTGCAGATTGTTTAGGTTCCCACCCAGCCACTCCTGGTTTTGGCTAAAGAGTGTGAACTGGAAATAAACAGGAGATTTTTTTTTCCATGTCTGTGGGAACAGTTCAAACAGGCTGGATTTCTATAGGAAAAATCTAATTTTTTTTCTCTCAAAAATAAGCGGCGTCGGAGGTAGTATGCCTGTTTGAGCAAGCTAGGGAAAATTGTTTGGTCGACGGCTATCGTGGTCTACTGCCCGTTTTATTTGTTCCATTAACGAACACACAAATCAAGTCTCTTTTCACTGGGAGTCTGCTCTTTCCTGATTAACCCCTTAGTGACCAGCCTATTTTAGGCCTTCGTGACCAATAAATTTTTGTTTGTTTTTCCATAGTCTCATTTAAAGAGCTATTCATCCAGTCCGTGCATCTACTGCTTATTATGTTGCCTATAAAGCCAGGTCTACACATCTCCATATACCACAGTCTATGAGCACTCTTGAGTACATTACCTTCAATGCATGCAGCAGATCTATAGGCGGTGTTGTGTGGATGTGCGTAGATAAACATATCACGTCTATATATCATTGTCTTTTCACAAGTTAATTCTTGTTATTTCCTGTAGTCTGCTAAACTGTACAGTTGTGTATTCCTCTTCATTGTTGCTAGAGGCACAAATATTGCGTGCAACATCTTGACTATTGTCTAAACTGAACTGACATCATTCTGACGTGAAGCATACAATAAATTGTAGTTCTTAGAAGTATATTTTTTTCATTGTCCTTTACCACTCTTCTACAGATAGGGTCACTATCGTTGTCCGGTTGGCATTTATTAACACCCCTTCTTTATTACGTTAGAGAGGACCCGTCTCGTCTCCTACAATGTCTGTATTAGTCAATAGTTGTATTGGCGCATCTTTTCTTAGGACTCTGCATTGTGCCGTTCTTCTGTTAATAAATTTGCAACTCGGTTCTACCAGTTGGGGGTGTGTCCATATACAGACCGACATTGTCCAATCAGTGCTGACAGTAGTATTGTATAAGGACACGCCCCTTTGACAAGGAGACTGGTAACACCCAGTTGTCAATTTATTCATACATTTCCAGGAGGAATAACACAATGTAGAGTTCTAAGGAAATATGTTCCAGAATTGTTATTTCATGGGGAATACAAGTATTTACTAAAACAGATAGGTCAGGAGAAGTGACAAGTCGAGAGTCTACAAGTCTTCGAGGGAGAATTGCAGTAAGTACTTTGCCAAATTGCATCATGGTCCTGAATTTGAAAGGCATTTAGGAACATTTTGCTCATTGCTTCCCCGTGTAAATGCATGTAGGTTATGTTTGCATGTAATAGTGTTGGTACGAGCTTATTGTTGCTGTGAGTTTTACCACAATTGACTGGCACATTTGTTTTATTTATTTTTATGAAGCCGTTCTAAGAAATGGTGGTAGGTTAGCTTCTAAGGAAAACGGAATGCAAGAGCTAATGCAAAATAATTTTTTAAAAAAAAGCCTTTCTGCAGATTCGAATCCCCGTTTGCTGGTTCTGTGTGTTTTTGGCTTCTGAAGTAGCTCCACCTACCTTTTTCAACAATGACTGGAGATTACTTGAGAAGAGTATTGTACTTAGAGGCCTCACTTTTCTTACACAGTCTATGGACTAGCATATTAAGTAGGGGGAAATGGCCAACAGAGATTAACTATGCGTTTTGCACAAGAGTGATGAGCAAGGGAGCACGGTTTTCATGGTGTAAGTGCATGTTGATTTCTGGTGGGTGTCGAGTCACTAACGGTAAATTTACTCAGACATTTTACATAACCATCATCATGGAGTAGCTGCCAGTCTATACATTTTGCATTTAAGACATTGATTTTTTTCACAGGACTAATAATCTTTATATAGTGCCAACATAATCTGCAGCACTTTACAATTCAAAGGGAACATGTACAGACAATATCAGACATTACATAGTGACAAAACTAATTTACAATTCAAACAAGAGGAGTGAGGACCCTGCTCACAAGAGCTAACAATCTATGAGGAAACAGGGAAGACACAAAATGTAATAAAAGTGCTTGATAAGTACAATGGGCCAGCCATGTTTTATACCCATGGGGTAGTGTTTATACCCGGGGGATGTGTTTTTAGGGTAAGTTTAAAATTGTGGATGTTAGGAATTAATATGATAGTCCAGGGGAGCACATTCCAGAGAACTGGTGCAGCATGAGTAAAATCTTGGAGACGGGTGTGGGAGGTTTGGATTATGGAGATTTTTAATCTAAAATCGTTGGCAGAACGTATAGCACGGATAAGGCGGTAGACCGAGATGAGGGAGGAGATGTAAGGAGGTGCAGCACTGTGGAGAGCTTTATGGTTGAAAGTAATAAGTGGGAATTTAATTCTGAAGGGAATGGGCAACCAGTGCAGTGATTGGCACAGGGTGAGGCATTGGTGTAGTGGTTGGTGAGAAAGATGAGCCTGGCTGATGCATTCAGGATAGATGGAAGAGGGGAGAGTTTAGTGAGAGGAAGACAGATTAGTAATGACTTAAGGCCCTTTTTTACACTGGTCGACACTCGGCCGGTACAGCGAGCGCCATTCGAGACCTCGTTTATCGGGGCTCGCTTGCGCCTGTCACACGGAGCTATGGATGGGGATGAGCGGTCGTTACTCCGATCGCTTGTCCCCATCAATTATTATCATGTCGGCAGCGCGTCTCCCTGTTTACACAAGATGTGCTGCCGACAACAATAATCTTACTTTTTTAAAACGATACAATCAGCAGATGATCGAGCATTTGCTGATCGCTGCCCTTTTTACACGGGGCAATTATCGGCAACGAGCGTTATATTATTGCTCGCATGACCGATCGTCTGGTGTAAAACCCTTTTTACAGTACTCAAGAGGAGACAAGAGTGAACCAAAGCAACATTGAGAGTTTTATCTGTTTCCACAGAAGGAAAAGGGAGGATTCTGGGGATGGTTTTGAGGTAATGATGACAGGAGCGTAAAAGAGATTGAAAATTAGGAGTAAAGGAAAGGTCTGAGTCAAAAATAACCCCAGGACAGCGGGCAGGCTGCCTAGGAGTTATGGTAGTACCGCATGAGATGGAGACAACAGGTTTATGTGGGTTAGTAGATGGTCGGAACATAAGGAATATTCACTTTCAGATAGAGAGAGGACATGATGTTAGAAACAAAGACAAATGTAAATCCGCTGAACGTTTTCACGGCCTAATTCCACTAAATTCAGCAAAAAACTGATGGGATCAAAATGCTCACTATACCCCTAGAGAAATTATTTTTAGGGCTGTAGTTTCCCAAATGGGGTTACTTCTGGGGGATGTACACTGATTTGGTCCGGCAGGGGCTTTGCAAATGCGACATGACATCCGAAAATCAATCCAGCATACTTGAGCTCCAAAAGCCAAATAGCGCTCCTTCCCTTTCTGAGCCCTGCCGTGTGTCCAAACAGCCGTTTATGACCACATATGGGGTATTGTCGTAATCAGGAGAAATTGCTTTACAAATCTTGGGATGCTTTTTCTTCTTTATTCCTTGTAAAAATTGATGATTTCTAAGTTTTATTGGAAAAAATTTAGATTTTCATGTTTACAGATGAATTCCACTAAATTCAGCAAAAAACCTGTGTGGTTAAAATGGTCTATACCCCTTAATACATTCCTTGAGGGGTGTAGTTTGCCAAATGGTGTCTTTTTTTGGTCAATAAATATTGAGTTTCATTTCTCTGGTAAAACCTTTTGTGTTACAGAAAAAAAATTGATTAAAATGGATTTTCTGACAAAAAAAAAAGAAATTTGTACATTTCCCCTCTACTTTTCTTTAATTCCTGTGAAACTCCTAAAGGGTTAAGAAACTTTCTAAATGCTGTTTTGAAAACTGAGGGGTGCAGTTTTTAAAATTGGGTGACTTATGGGGGGTTTCTAAGGCTGGGTTCACACGACCATGTTGCGTCTGTAATGGACGGAACGTATTTCGGGCGCAAGTCCCGGACCGAACACAGTGCAGGGAGCCGGGCTCCTAGCATCATAGTTATGTATGACGCTAGGAGTCCCTGCCTCTCCGTGGAACTACTGTCCCGTACTGAAAACATGATTACAGTACGGGACAGTTGCCCTGCAGCGAGCCCGGCTTCCTTCACTGTGTTCGGTCCGGAACTTGCGGCCGAAATACGTTCCGTCCATTACGGACGTAACATGGTCGTGTGAACCCAGCCTAATATATAAGGCCCTCAATACCACTTCAGAACTGAACAGGTCTCTTTTAAAAATAGGTTTTGGAAATTTTCTTGAAAATTTGAGAAATTGCTGCTAAAGTTCTAAGTCTTGTAACGTCCTAGAAAAAGAAAAGGATGTTCAAAAAACGATGCCAACATAAAGTAGACATATGGGAAATGTTAATTACTAACTATTTTGTGTGGTATTGCTATCTGTTTTACAAGCAGATACATTTAAATTTAAAAAAATTCTAATTTTTTCAAATTTTCTCTAAAGTTGGGTGTTTTTCACAAACAAATACTAAACTTATTGATCACATTTTTCCACTAACCTAAAGTACAGTATGTCATGAGCAAACAATCTCTGGAATGCTTTTACCTAACCAAGCTATTCTAAGTTACTACCACATAAAGTGACACATGTCCGATTTGAAAAAATCGGCTGCGTCCACAAGGCCAAAACAGGCTCAGTCCTGAAGGGATTAAGGAACCCCTAAGAAGGTTCCACAGAACCCTGATTGGGAAACCTTGAGATACTATAAAATGCCACGTTGCCATACGGTTTATCACACTTTCTCCTCCTAAAGGAACAGTGTCATCACAATTTTTTTTTTCATATGTTAAAGATGTTAGTGCTTTATTAAAAACGTTTATATTTATTTGTGTGTTTGTGTTTTACTTTTTCTTATTTTTACACTTTTTCTTCCCTATGGGGGCTGCCATTTTTTGTTCCATTTCTGTATGTGTCGATTAACGACACATACAGACATGGAATACGGCAGCCACAGTCCCATAGGGACTGCGAACGGCTCCCGTCCCATCCACTTCTGTGTACGCCGTCTGTGTGGGAACTGCGCATGCGCTGCTCCCGCACAGTCCAATTTGAAATTGGCGCCGTCCGTGGACCGGAAGTCGCGGCCGGACAGTAAGATTACTACTTCCGGTCGCGGCTTCCGGACTTGTGCACTTGGACCAGCGGCAGCAGACGGAGCGGACGGGCCGGAGGGAGCCGCGGTGGCAGGAGCAGGTAAGAGATTTCAATGTATGTTCGTGTTTGTGTACGTTTACTACTGTATGTAAACCTACTACACTGTGTGTTAGCTCAAAAAATGGCGACACACAGTGTAGGAGGTTAGACCGTTCAAACCCCTCGTTTATCCCGGCACTAGCCAGGATAAAGGAGGGGGGGATGCTGAGAGCTCACTAGAGCGAGGGCTTTTTACCCAATTTTGCAATGCTGCAATTTTGGGAATAGCTCCATCTAGTGACCAGCAATGGGAAATATTATAAATTAGAATCTAATTTATAATATTTCCTGACTCATGAAAAAAATAAAAAAAATTTGAACAATGTTTAATCACCTACACACTAATTGTTTAATTAAAAAAAAAAAACATGTTTTTCTGGCAACACATTCCCTTTAACTTCTTTCTTTTATTTGTAACCATACATTATCTTCTACAATGTTTGTGTTTTGTAGCAAGGAGAGGTAAGGATGCTCTGTGTTCCCAATGGATTCAGTGCATTCTTGTTGGTGCTCTTATGACTGTGTTCAAATCCATAGGGTATAAATTAAAGTTAATACATCCATGTTTCCGCTTTCACTCTTGCGTTGTAATGTTAGGTGGGCATTGTTTGTAAGCTGGCAAAGAAATGTATTTGCAGAGTTGCTGCATAGAAATAATATATGATGAATAAACCGGTGAAGGCTAACAACAAGGCAATGATCATGGTAACTCCGACGATGTACTTATATTAAAATGCCAAATTGTTCCACCGACTGGTAGAAAATGACAATACCATTACATTGTTATCTTTAGGTCCCTGCAGACAGTTTGTAGTGTCTCTGCAGACTTTATGTAGGATGTTGGCATAACAACTAGGCATAACTCCGACCTAATGGACAAGTATGAGTTCACCTATGTTCACAACAGTAATTCTTTGCCTTTATTTCCAAGAGAGAACAAGCTGTACAAACTTGTGCAAATAACGTCATTATGTATAAAAAAAATAAGTTATCAGTAACATTGCCTCAGAAAAAATAATCTGCTTATTCCAGTTGTTCATTGCACAAAGACTTTCCACCACACATCTGCATCCCGATTCTTGCTGTTCATGGTCACTACAGGGTAAATTGAATATTGTGTTTTCGTTAGCTTCTTCATATGAATTGCAAATGTGTCTCGGACTCTGTTCACACTTGTACTACAGGGTTCCATTAGGGGTTCAGTCTGGTTTTACAGTATTTTGGAAACCGCTGACTGTGTCCATTTGGATCCGCCATAAAGCGGTTCTGTCACAATGGTCATGGTACTGTTATGAAGGGAAGCCATAATGATCGTGTGAACGGAGTCTGTCTTATTACATGGGTGAATTCTTACTCGTTTCAATAGGGTATGAAAGGGGCAAGATAATCGAACATATAGGTTGCTTGTTCAGAAGACATACTGTTTAGGGGCAGATTTACAAAGACTGATGTTGTATACGCCAGTTTTAGCTATTTTTGCATATATAATATAATTTTTTATTTATTGTCCAATCTGAGGGGGTAGTCTGACAGATTTGTAGTGGGGTTGTCCAATCTGAGGGGGAAAAGGTACGGGTCGGCCGCTGCAAATTCCCCCCCCCCCCCATAGAGCAAGAAAAGTGTATACGAGTTAGTGCAAAAGGAGTAAAGTGAAGCAGTGGCCTATTTCACCAGTCAGATAACTTTGCAACGTGCCTTAAAAAAAATTGAAATCTTCAGTCTGATTGGCCGCTACAGGCAACTAATCCACATTTTATTTGCACTAATTTTTCTAACATTTTACAGCTAGGCCAATATAAAAGTAAAACGGTATGACGGCAAAAATGCTGGAAGAAAGGCAAAACGCAAATGATTCTTTGAGTCATCTAGGCAAAATTGTCTATATCCTCAGGGCCTGCATTAATAAAAAGGTTCCAACTGGCATTTATTAAAGGGAAGGTGTCATAATTTTTTTTATCATATTGCTCTTAATATGTTAACATAAATTGTATTTATTTGTGTTCTCATGTTCTACTTTTTACTGTGTTCTTACTTTTACTTCTCTATGGGGGCTGCCATTTTTCTTTCATCTCTGTATGTGTCGATTAACGACACATACAGAGATGGAATACGGCACATCCAACCCCATAGAGAATGCGAACGGGAGCCGTTCCATTCTCAGAAGCGTACGCCGTCTGTGTGGGAACGGCGCATGCACCGCTCCCACACAGACCAAAACTACGCTTGTTCGCAGAGCAAAATCCGACGCCATTTTCAGGTAGACCGGAAGCCACTGCCGAACAGTCAGATGACTACTTCCGGCCGCGGCTTCCGGCCATATGTTCAGGCGCAAGGAATAGGAGCGTAGACCAGCGGAGGCGGCGGCAGGCAATTTATGTTCGTGTATGTGATGTGTGTATTATGTTCGTGTGTTATGTTGTTATTATGTGTGTATTATGTTCTTGTATTATATACTGTCCTGTATCTAATCCTCCTAGCACTGTGCAGTCGCTCAGAAAATGGCAGCACACAGTGTAGGAGGTTTGAAGATTCAAACCCTTCCTTCTCCTGGCACTAGCCAGAAGAAGGGAGGGGGGATTGTGTGAGGACACTAGAGGAGAGTGTGTCCACCCCAAATTTGCAGCATAAATCAATGAGGTTGCTTTACCACAGTGACCATGCTGCAATTTTGGGAACTGCTCCCTCTAGTGCCCAGCACATGGAAATGTTTTATAAATTAGAATCTAATTTATAATATTTCCTGACTTGTGAAAAAATTCAAACAATGTGTAATCACTTAAATAATAATTGTTTAACTGAAAAAATTAAAATAATAATTTTCTGGCGACACATTTCCCTTTGTGAATGCATCACAAGCTGATGGAACAAGGAAACGTTGTGCATTTTCCTATTGTCTGCTATCTTATCTAATCTATTGTACATTAATCTGATGGATGAGTTTGATGCCCGAGTACATGAGCCCTTGAGGTCTTCTAACAACCATGTTTTAGCAATCTGATTTCTCAGTAAATGAACACTTGCCCCTTATCTTTAGAATCCAGTGTGTTAGGAGAGGTTGTTCTGAATGAATAGATACAATTCACACTCCTAAATGTGTTTTGTTTACAGATAAAAGCGTTCTACTGAGATGATCTGAATCCTAATTTAATTTGATCATACCCATCTCTTCACAGTTTTTGTGGCTTGGCGGTTAGGAAACCTACTGAGATATTTATACCTAATATAGGACTATAGAGTATATTAAACCAATACATATTTGTGCAATGCTGGGGGGGGGAAGAAAATACTATTATCTAAAGGTAGTATTACACGGCCCAACGTGTAAACGAGCGCCGATCAACATGTAAAGGGGCTAGTATGGGGACGAGCCCTCGTTACTCCGATCACGTCGTGTTGGCAGCACGTCTCCCTGTTGACATAAGGAGGGGCACAGGGCACATGAACGCTCGTTTGCCCGATAATTGGCCAGTGTAAAAGGGTTTTTAGAATTTGGCATTGCTAACTGCTCTATGTGACACCGATGCTGACCAGTAGAATTATAGAATAGAAGTCCTTTATTTTGTATTTTTGGTAGGGCACATAAGGTATGTTTTGCCACCTGCCATTTAACATTTCTTCCACCATAGGTGGTGCTTAGCTGTCACATAACTGAGTGCACCTGTTTAGTAAATGATATTTAACATACTGCTGACACATTTTCTGGTGTGGTAAAAATAGGTGTAATCTGTGAGCGGTGCAGCAGCATAGTCTACAGCGACATGTTTTTGCGGTTTCTGCAGAAGAGACTGAGCGCCTCAGTGAGCCCTCTTGCTCTAAGAACGAGTTGTTGACTTCCGGTTCCGGCCCCGGCATGTAGAGATGCACGCCTGAGAGCGCTCCTGCCTCCGTTCCACATATCTCTCTGTCAGACCGTACTTACGTCTTCTGGGGAAGCATAAATCATCCAGCCATCTCCCAGACGCAGTACCCGTTCGACCGGTGAGTGCATGGACAGATTTGTCTCAGTAATGGGGAAATCCAAGACGCAAAGCAAATCAGGCCGCGTGGCTGAACAACTGCCCAATATGGCGGACGGGCCTATCCCGCCTAATGTCTTGCCTGAACATTCGGAGCTCAGCTCCTCACAAGTACGGGGCATGGGCGACACAGCCTGTGTCATTGATTACAAGCAACTGGCGTTACAGGTGGCACAGTTAATTACCCCAGATTTGCAGGAATCTCTGTCTAAAACGATAGAAACCTCATTATCGCACCTACATGCCTCGGTGACACAGCACGAGGAGCGTCTTGATAAGCTGGAAACGGCGATTCAGGATATGGATTCTGGACTTGAGGAGGTACAGCAACTGGTACGAGATACACGGTTGGAGAACAAGAAACTGTGGGAGCGGGTAGAAGATCTAGAGAACCGTTCTCGGCGGAATAATCTGCGCATCGTCGGCTTACCAGAATCGGTACCAGCTAAAGATCTGAGGCGTCTATGTGAGCTGGATCTGCCGGCAGCTTTGGGCATTCACCATCCGTGCAGGGTGGAAAGAGCACACAGAATTGGAGCTGATTTGCGTGCGGCAAAACCAGATAAACGTAGCGATGGGAATACAATGAGAGATCGTCCGAGGCAAGTAATTGTAAAGTACCTAGATTACTCTGACAAGATGTCTGTGCTCAAATCCTTCAAGAACAGAAAAGATGGATTAGATTACAAAGGCCATCGTATCCTCATCTTTGGAGACTTTTCGGCGGAAGTTACTAAGAAAAGGCGAGCATTCTCTCAAATTTGCTCAGATTTATACAAACGCCAGATGAAATTCGCTTTACTGTACCCTGCGGTTTTAAAAGTTTTTCATTCAGATGGGTCATTTGATTCGTTCCAGTCTCCGGAAGAGGCCATTGCAAGCTTGAAGTCCTCAACTTCAGAGGATGTACCTCATCGCTCGGCTCCGGGACTTCGAAAGCAGAGCGTAGAAGGCAATCGGGACATTACTACAACTCCGCCATCTTCTCCGAAGCCTCAGCGGGTGGGACGTCTGGTTTCAGCTGATACCTGACAAGATTTTGATGGATAATATGGTCGGAAGGAGCTGATGATCACTGATGATTGCCTGTTTTTGAGTCAGCTTTTATATTACCTGCCAGATCAAAAGAGAAGGGTCTGGATGACGATGACGATTTTTCATTTCTTCTGAGTCTTGCCGATATGGAAGATGTGGTATGGACATACTAACTGTTTCATGTTGTTCTTTATTAAGCAACCCCAGTTGATTTTACTTAGGAAGGGGGGAATGGAAGGCTATTGAATGTAATTGCACTATGATACATAACCTAGTTGCTTTTTTGGTAATGTATTTCTGTGTGTCGGAAATAAGTGAAGTCTTATTGCACCAATGGGTGGGTGATAAGGTATTAAGCCACACCTCCAGTGCGGGGATTGTTTTATGGTTTTTAGTTAAGCGGTTGAACAGGCAGTTTGTGTTGTGGGAATCCATGCTCAGGGACATCTATTTCTGTACCGTATATTTAATAGCTCTTATATGAGAATTATATCATGGAATGTCAAAGGATTAAGGTCTCCACATAAACGCATGATGGTATTACGTCATCTGAAACGTTTGCGTGCAGACATAGCGCTTTTACAAGAAACGCATTTGGCAGAGGCAGATTTCTTCAGGATGAAAAGGTTGTGGGTGGGTCAAGTGTTCGGATCCCCGGCTGTTGATTCGAAAGCGGGAGTTATTGTTCTTATACACCAAAAATTTTCCTCAACAGTGTCACAGGTGTCTAGAGATTCGGAGGGTCGATGGATAAATGTATTACTTACTGGCGCCGCTGAACAAATCAGTCTGTACAATGTCTATGGCCCAAACACACGTAGCTCATCTTTTTTTCATAGTTTAAGCACTACAATTGAAGTGGATCGACATCCACATAAAATTCTAGGAGGTGACCTAAATGTCGTTTTACACCCGAGTGAAGATAGGACCTCCACAGCTCAGGGGGGGAGAGCCACCTCTATCACAACTGAAACGATATTAAAAAAATTCCTTACAGCCACTGATTTGACGGATATCTGGAGACTTCAAAACCCAGATGGTAGGGAATATTCCCATTATTCACATCCACACCAATCCTGGTCTCGCATTGACTATATGTTAGTATCCCCACTTTTATTACACCGAATGCGAGGGTGTGTAATTGAGCAGATGCTTATCTCGGATCATTCCCCTGTAGTATTGGAAGTACATGATAGCTTCCCCCACGGTACGGATTATTTATGGAGATTTCCGTCAAGTCTGGCTACGGAGGAATCCTTCCAAAGCAAACTTAAAGGATGGTGGCAGGAGTATGAATTGACAAATGGAGTTCATGCAGATAACACCCAGCTTTATTGGGATACAGCGAAGGTAGTCATGCGGGGTCACATTATGGCATATGTTGCTAATTTTAAGAAAGTAACTAAACAAAAAATTGAGACTTACAGTACAACTCTCAGGACATCTTACACTCTTTTCCAGAAGTCGCCATCTCTAGTTAATAGAGAAGCCTGGAAAAAAGCCAAAAGCGACTACGAGCTGTGGTTAGATAAGGGTGAGAAGCTGAAGCGCTCGGCCTTAGAGGCGAAATTGTTTCGTTTTGGCAACAAGGCAGGTAGTCTTCTGGCCAGGCTCTCAAAAGGTCCATGGTCACACTCTGTTATCGCTAGGATGAAGGATCAATTGGGGCAGATGCAGAATCACCCCAAACAGATCAATTCCATTTTGAGGGATTTTTATGCCACTTTATACGCTAGTCGCCAGGGTATACCGGGGGTGACTCCTCTTCCTTTAGATTCCCTGAATTTGCCGGTTCTTACCGAGGAAGAGAAGGTCTTGTTAGATTCACCAATTACGGAAGATGAGCTCAAATCTGCGATCAATTCCCTGAAACTTAATAAAGCGCCAGGCCCTGATGGGTATACTGGGGAATATTTCAAAGCTCTGAGGGATCAAATGGCTCCATGTTTGCTTCAACTATATAATAGCTACCTGTCTGGGCAGCCGATTCCACCAGCCTCTAATGTCGCATATATAAAGGTATTGCCGAAACAGGATAAAGATCCTGTTCTAGCATCATCATACCGACCAATCTCGTTAATTAATTTGGATCTTAAGTTGATGTCTAAAATAATGGCAGATAGGCTAGCCTTCATTCTCCCTAGATTAATTTCCCCTAGCCAGGTGGGCTTCATCAAGGGCCGCTCAGCAGTGTCAAACATACGGAAAATTCTGAGTGTTCTAGATGAAGTAAATCTTAATACTTCTGCTCATCCATCTCCGGCAATCCTTACCGTGGATGCTGAAAAAGCTTTTGATATGGTGGACTGGGGATGGTTGGGTAGGACTCTAGATTACATGCATATAGTGGGCCCTTTTCGTACATACTTGTCCGCACTCTACACTGAACCGTCAGCACGGGTATACACTCCTGGTTTCCTGTCATCCCCTATTCCTTTATTTAAGGGCACTAGACAAGGTTGCCCGCTTTCCCCTCTTCTTTTTAACATTGCCCTTGAACCTTTCATTAGGGCATTGGAGGCTGATAGGGACATTCATGGTATAGCGGTAGGTTCGACAGTAGCTAAGGCGTCATATTTTGCAGACGATGTATTGGTCTTTTTATCAGACCCGCTTAAGGACCTTCCTAGGGTTTTTGACCTACTGAGGGCTTTTGAGGCCTCTTCTGGGTTTAAGGTGAATGTGGAGAAATGTGAACTCCTAGATCTGTCCCGTACACGAACCTCAAGTAACTGGTCCACTTTAAACATCCCGGTGACTATAGCCAAAAGGTCAATCAAATATCTGGGAATCCATATAGGCCGTACCCCAGATTCTATATATACTCTCAACTACCCCCCCCTGTTGTCTAAATTGGTTAATGAATTAACGAGATGGCGCAGCTTGCCATTATCTTTTATGGGAAAATGTCATTTACTTAAGATGATAAGCTTTCCCAGATTGCTGTATCCGATGCAGACTATACCCCTTCTCCTTAGACACACTGATATTTTGAAGCTTAATGCAGCCTTTACTTCCTTTATTTGGTCCCAAAAACGACCAAGGATAGCGCTGAGGAAGCTTATGTTACCTAAAGATCAGGGAGGCCTCAATTTCCCGGACCTTCGTAGGTACAATTTAGCATGCCTTGCTCGCCACGGGATAGATTGGTTGCAGCAATCTAACTTTTATTCCAATTATTCCCTAGAGGCAGGAGTGGTGTACCCGCTGCAGTTGTCATCGTTACTGCATACTGCTTTTGGTATACTTCCTGACAGTGTGAGACACAGCATACTACTACGAGATACAATAATGGCATGGAAGTCCCTTAGGTCTTCATTTGGGCTTCCTCAGCGAATATCCCCACACATGAATCTATGGGGACACCCGGGCTTCTCACAGGGGAGAGAAAACTCTAATTTTCGACATTGGCGGGCTTTGGGCATTACAACACTCAGGCACATTCTGCACCCCTCTGAAAACCGTGTAAGGAGCTTTCAGGAACTGGTAGATACTTTTAATGTCCCTTCGCATCATCATTTAGCTTACTGTCAGCTACACTCCTTTATACGCTCCTTAAGTCGAGGTGTGACTCAGGTGTGGTTGGAAAATCCCATTGACTCTATGATTGAATCTCCTCCAGCTAAAACCTCCTTATCACATCTGTATAAAACATTTCGGGATCAACAGGGGAGGTCTACGGCAGCACTTCTGTTTAAAGCATGGAGCAAAGAGTTCCCGGTCTCAGAATTATCTCAACAAATCTTGGAAGGGTGGTTAAAAGTGAGAAAAGCGGTAGTAAATGAGCAATGGCGTGAGACACATTTTAAATTTATACATCGCGCTATTTATGGTTTCAATATTCCCCCACACCCAAATGCGCCAGATAGATTGGAAGCCTGCCCAAGATGTGCCACTCCCAAAACCGATCTTTTACATGGATTGTGGAAGTGCCCCAAACTCGTTCCGTATTGGACCGAGATAGTGCAATTTATAAAAGATACTTGGGAAATCTCACTAACCCTGGACCCACTGTCTCTGCTGTTTCATGTCTTTCCTGATCTCCCTAGTGTACCACAAGCCCTTCATGTATTCTTGCTGATCGCTAAAAGATGCTTATTGGCACAATGGCTTACGCCCCTTATACCTACACTTACAGATCTAATGTACCAGATGAAGAAGGGTATACATATGGATAAGTTAGACATAGAGCGTACACCGGAAGCTAAAGCTTCCAAATTTTTTCAGAAATGGAAGACTTTTATTTCCAAGCATTACCGACAAAGCGAGATTGTGGAATTGATGGCACCATTTCATTACACGTCCTGGTATTTGACAAGAGCGGTGGCGGGGACGCTAGGTAACTTGGGGCCTCGGTGAGAGTCTAGCAAGGGGTGGGGGGGGGTGCACAAAGCTTGATCATGAAGGTATATATGATTATTAGATCTGATGTCCAAATGTCGTATATTGGTTGCTATTGAAGATTAATTGAAAACTGATGGGACCCTGAGCTATGGTGGGGGGGGGGGGGGATGTTTGTTTGATTGTTTAAGTTACTTTGGTCTAATGTCATTTGTAACAACAAGTACCTCAATGGTCATTGGCGATCCTGCGAATGTTGCAGAATATCGTATTCTCTGCTGTATCTTATGCAATATGTTGCTATTACTGTACATTTCCTTTTCTCAGGGATCAATTCTGATGTATAATATTTGATTTCTCTTTGATTTTATGTTTCTTGTAATGTTATAAAATCCAATAAAAAAATTTGTTTATAAAAAGAACGAGTTGTTACTGATCGCTGCTGTTCTTAAAGCAGCCTCCTAACTACGTCTCAGCATTTTAACCCTTTTGATTGCTTTGGTCTAAGACTACGACATAATCAAAGGGGACGGAAGCAGTACCGTAGTCGACTATAGTATTCATTCCGTCAAAACTACGGAACCCTTGCACAACTGAGACAAACGGAAACAATTTGCACCGGATCCGTCACCATTGAAATCAATGGTGATGCGAACGGAAACCTATGTTCGGGTCATTGCACTTCACCTGTATACATTATTGTATGTTTAGCCTGACTCTCCCTGAAGATCCCTGAATAAAGGGTGAAACATGTTGGAGAGGCTAAAGATGACTTGACTATAGTGACAGGGTAAACTTAGAAGCAGAGAGCTTAGGTAGTATTCTCTTTTCAGAGCGCTTCCAAAATAGTTCAGACTAGACTGTTTGGAAGGGATAGAAGGAATTTGTATATCTTTTATTCTGTGACTCCCTAAATGTGGGGTTAATGAGGCTGTAAGACTGCTGGAAATAGGAGAAACACTAAACGACTAACTTGTAGTACTCCAATACAGCAGGCTTTCAAGCCACCTGTATATCCTCCATGCTGTGACTCCCTGAATGCAGGGTTATCGAGGCTGTGAGACTGCTGGAAATAGGAGGTAAACTGAATGACTAACTTGTAGTACTCCAAAACAGCAGCTTTTCATGCCACCTGCATGTCCTCCATGCTATGATTCCCTGAATGCAGGGTTAATGTGGCTGAAGGACTGATTCATACAGGAGCTGTGTCAAACGACTAACTACTAATGCTCCAATACATCAGTCTTCTTTGCCAAGTACATATGTATCATGCTGTGAATCCCTGAAAACAGGGTGAATGTGGCTGTAGGACTGACAGAAATAGGAGTTATACTAAATTACTAACTGTTAGTACTCTAATACAACAGCCTTACATGCCACATACATATCTTCCATGCTCTGATTCCCTGAATGCAGGGTTAATGTGGGTGTGTGACTGATGAATATAGGAGCTGATCCAAATAACATAAGTGGGTTTTACACTGGGCGATTATCGGGCAGACAAGCGTTCATAGAAAGCTCATTCCCGAAAATTGCCCTGTGTAAACAGGGCAGCAAACCGCAGATGAACGAGCAAACGCTGTTCATCTGCTGATCGTATCGGTTTAAAAAAGTAAAATATTATCGTTGTCGGCAGCACATCTCCCTGTGTAAACAGGGAGACCTGCTGCCGACATGAAAATAACGTATGGGGACGAGCTATCGAAGTAACGACCGCTCGTCCCCATCCATAGCTCAGTGTAACAGGAGCAAATGAGCGCCGATCAATGATGTCTCGTTGATCGGCGGCGCTCGCTGCACCGGCAGGTTATCGGCCGGTGTAATAGAGCATTACCAGTTAAGGCTCTAACACAACAGTCTCTCATATCACTAGCATCTGTATGTTAACAAACTACCAAAATAAATATCTGATATAGACTATTAGTGTAAAATGAGCAAGCCCTAAATGATTTGAATGGTGTTCAATAATAATTTTCTTTAAAGAGGCTCTGTCACCAGATTAAAAGTGCCCTATCTCCTACATAATGTGATCGGCGCTGTAATATAGATAAGTGTTTTTTGTTTTGAAAAACAATCATTTTTGACCAAGTTATGAGCAATTTTAGATTTATGCTAATTAGTTTCTTAATGCCCAACGGGGCATTTTTTAACTTTTGACCAAGTGGGCGTTGTGAAGAGAATTGTATGACGCTGCCCAATCAGCGTTATACACTTCTCACCATTCATGTTCATTTGTACTCCGCACAGCGTGATCTCGCTGTTCTGTCACATACACCCACATTAACTTTACTGAAGTGTCTTGAGAGTGAATAGATATTGCCTCCAGCCAGGACGCGATGTCTATTCACACTCCTGACACTTTGGTAAAGTTTGTGTGGGACTTAATCGCTGCACAGCGTGATCTCGCTGTGCTGTAATTCATAGCGTGATCTTGCGAGATCACGCTGTACAGCGATTTAAGTCTCACAAATTTTACCGAAGTGTCGGGAGTGTGAATAGACATCGCGTCCTGGCTGGAGGCAATATCTATTCACTCTCAAGACACTTCAGTAAAGTTAATGTGAGTGTATGTGACAGCACAGCATGATCTCGCAAGATCACGCTGTGCGGAGTACAAATGGACATGAATGGAGAGAAGTGTATGACGCTGATTGGTCAGCGTCATACACTTCTCTTTACATCGCCCACTTGGTCAAAAGTTAAAAACCGCCCAGTTGGGCATTAAGAAAGTAATTAGCATAAATCTAAAATTGTTCGTAACTTGGTCAAAAATGATAGTTTTTCAAAATAAAATCCACTGATGTGATCTACATTACAGCGTCGATCACATTATGTAGGAGATAGGGCACTTATAATGTGGTGACAGAGTCTCTTTAAGCTTTTTACTTCTATACACACCCACCATTGGGGTAATCGTGAATACGAGCATATCCCATGGACTAGGGACCTCATTCATTTGAACTTTAAGTCACCATTTTTGTTGATTTTAAAGCATATTCAATAAATAAATAAAGTTATTTATTAATATTAGTGGATACCCTATTCCAGTGATACATTTTTGGGTCTGGGTCTACAGAACCAATTTTTGGTTGATAACCAGTGATTATTTTCATAGAATAAAAATTAACAAAAACGAAAATCACTTTCTATATTCACACCGCAAAATAAATTCTAGAAATCACACAGTAATTTATTTGTATCCCCAAACTGCGGGGTAAAAAAAAAAAGTTTCTCTCTCAAAAACAAGGCCTCTTATGGCCACGTCAATGAAAAAATAAAAAGTTATGGCAGCTGGAATGCAGAGAGGAGGAAATTTAAAAAAAATAAATGTAGCTGATAATTAAAGGCTATATGCACTTTTGACATGGTGTTATATATATATATATTTGTGCATCAGTGTAATTGGTGCAACTTCCTAAATACTTTTTATTACAAAATATTTTTACTTCTTGAGATACAGCTGCATTGTATTCTTTATACAGAGCAGCTGTATTTTGCACTGAATCCTGTAAACGTCAGGTTAGCGGGACTGACGGGTTCAGTGACAGCGGGTCACGCAGGATTGAGCAGTTAACGATCACATCTAAATTCATAACATAGATGTGATCGATTAGAGGTGGACTCACTGTCACTGAACCGCGGATTCAGGTCTTAGCGAACGATACAGCTGCTCTGTGTATACAGAATACAAAGCTGTATCTCAAAAAGTAAAAATTATTTATAATAAAATGTATTTAGGAAGTTGCACCAAACACACTGATTCACAATTTTATAAAAGAAAAAAAAAAAAAATCCTGACACAGGTGTACATAGTCATTCAGGCCTGAATGGCCTGGTCATTAAAGAGGCTCTGTCACCACATTATAAGTGGCCTTTCTTGTACATGATGTGATCGGCGCTGTAATGTAGATAACAGCAGTGTTTTACTTTTTGATCAAGTGGCCGTTGTACAGAGGAGTGGATGATGCTGACCAATCAGTGACCAATCCGCATCATACACTTCTCATTGTTCCATCCCAGCTTCTTTCACTGCACAATTACACTGTGCTGTGGATCATGCTGGGCTGGAACAATGAGAAGTGTATGAGGCTGATTGGTCAGCTTCATCCACTCCTCTGTACAACGCCCAGTTGGTCAAAAGTAAAAACACGCCCAGTTGTCTATTAAGAAAGTCGTTAGCATAAATCTAAAATGATAGTTTTTCAAAATAAAAAACACTCATCTACATTACAGTGCCGATCAGATTATGTAGGAGATAGGGCACTTATAATCTGATGACAGTCTCTTTAAAGGGAATGTGTCGCTACCATTTTTTTTTTATTTTTTTTTTAGTTAAACAATTATTATTTGAGTGATTACACATTTGTTTTAATTTTTTCACAAGTCAGGAAATATTATAAATGAGATTCTAATTTATAACATTTCCATGTGCTGGTCACTATAGAGGGAGCAGTTCCCAAAATTGCAGCATGGTCAATGTGGTAAAGCAACCTCATTGCTTTATGCTGAAAATTTGGGGTAGACACACTCGCTCCAGTGTCCTCACACAATCCCCCCTCCCTTATTCTGGCTAGTGCCAGGAGAAGGAGGGGTTTGAATATTCAAACCTCCTACACTGTGTGCCGCCATTTTCTGAGCGACTGCACAGTGTAGGAGGATTAGATACAGGGCTCAGCAGACAGTATAACATGAACATAATACACACATCACATACACGAACATAAATTACCTGCTCCTGCCGCCTCCGCTCCTATTCCTTCACTTCCTTGAATATATGGCCGGAAGTTGCGGCCGGAAGTCGTCCTCTTACTGTCTGGCAGCGGCTTCCGGTCCACATGAAAATGGCGCCGGATTTCGCTCTGATAACTAGCTTAGTTTTGGTCTGTGTGGGCATGAGCCGTTCCCACACAGACGGCGTACGCTGCAGAGAATGGAACGGCTCCCGTTCGCATTCTCTATGGGGATGTATGTACCGTATTCCATCTCTGTATGTGTCGTTTATCGACGCATACAGAGATGAAAAAAAAATGGCAGCCCCCATAGAAAAGTAAGTAAAAAGTAAAACACAAGAACACAAATAAATAAAATTAATTTTAATATCATACTAAAAGCAGTATGATAAAAAAAATAACATTTCATGACACCTTCGCTTTAAGGGGCTAAAAAAGACAAGTCTATCTAATTCTCATGCAGTTCAACTAGATTTGTCATCAGTTACCAGTCGAAAAAACCCGAGGTGTAAACGTGTCAAAAATTCTAGCGTTTTTGTAAAGCGCTTTTTAAACTACAGGGTGTTTTTTTAACGCGTTTTTATTGTTTCTTTTTTACACGATTTTGGAGTGTAATTAGGACTCTCATTGACTATGGGAATTAGGCGCATTTTACGCGCCAAAGAATTTACCTGATTCAGTTTTGTTTTTTTCTGCGACACATTTTTTTAAACGCACGTAAAAAAAAGCGTTGTATGCACTAACGGCACACTTTCCCATTAATGCTTAAATCATGTGGGGTTTTTTACGCGTTTTTCTGCACATTTTACACGTCAAAAGACGCATCAAAGGCATGGCGTGTGAACAGGGCATTAGAATAAACCATACTATTTCAGCGACTAAAGCCTTTACAACGTACAATTAGGCAGGGATTTGACGCGGATATCATTGCATTGCAAAGGCTAAAATCCGCTACGTGTGAACTCTGCCTTAGAGAATACATACAAACACCGTGTTATAGCAGTGTTTTCATAAATGTCTGGACAGTTCCAATTATTCCATAATAAGCATTTATTTTGTCATGTATTCAATGCACAGGCTGTGTAAATAACCAGCCAGCAAATAAAATGTTTGCGGTGCTATATCCAAGTCCCATGACCAGATCACTTCTGTGGTTACAGGACTGGGATGACCCTGACCGTCATGAGTTGCGAGGGTCTGTCCAGTTGTCTTTATTGTAATTTAGTAAAACGCTTAGATCATGGTTTGGTGGATTATGGCGTATTCAGTTGTGTACTATCCCTTTCTGTATTTCCGCAGTTCACTTGCTGTGTTTTTCGGAGGCATCCTGACCTCTGCCTATGGGAGTCATTTAATATATATTCTGATTGTATAAAGTACACGTCCGTATTTAATATCACTTATTGTGCTGATTTCTTTACTATGTCAATGCTTATATTGCAGATAATTTAAGTGACACCTTGGAGAAATTGAAGCTAACTGGATCTGACTGTGCATCTGACAAGTTAGATGGATGTTTGGATTGTCTACTCCAGGCACTTGGTCAAAACAGTAAGTTTCCGAATCATCTTTCTACTAATTACATGGTTGCAAAAGTGATCAAATGGATTTGCCTGTGATTCTCTGCAAATATACCTGATGGAAGCATGAGAGATGGGAATCTTCAGGCCAAAAATACTTTCTGAAATTGTAAGGCCTCATGCTCATGACCGTGCTTTCGCGGCCTGCAATTTATCCAAATTTTTGCGGATAAATTGCGGACCCATTCATTTCTATGGCCCCGTGCACACGAATCTGCGTGGGGGCCGCAAATCCAAACCTCAAGAACTCCAGGACAAGTCACTTTACGGCCCTGTTGACGCAATCCTGGCCAAAATATGTTAGACTGAAGGTTTGATGGGTGTGTCAACTGACATCCTTGTCACTTATCCAGATCCATAAGATATATTGATATATCGGAGAGAAGTAAGACACAAAGACAATGGTTTGTATACCCAAAATCCTTCTTTGCTTTATTGATGGAATGAATTTACAATAATATCTTTCAAAAGGGGAGTAGGCTTGAGCTCAGCCAATCACTTACAATGGGACATTGTCTCTGGCTCCGCCCACCACGTACAATGGAAAGTTGGCCGGGCTGAGCCAATCACGAGCGAGAAAGGCTTCTTGCATGTAAGACCAAAACTTCTCATAACATGCAACGTCACCACAACGTCATCAGGACTGATGGTCATAACAACCCCGCTTCTGCAATATCGCCTGTCTATTCCGCATAACAAAAAATGGTGAATAAAATGAGTTCCCAGATGGTATGAGACATTTATGTATAATTCCTCATAACAAGGAATTAGAAACATTTAGCTAAGAAATAATAAACATGGAATTGTTCAGACAATCCCAGCATGAATTTTATTTTTTACAAAGACACAGATTATTCTTCATATCACAAAATGGATTCTTTAAGATATAAAATGGACAATCCATGAAAGATGGAGTCCCATAAACACATTTTACTCACTCTCACAGGTGCGGATTTTTGGATTCACCAATACTGGTGAATTGTTGTGGATCCGTGAGTCCTGATAACACACGGATGCACAACAAAAGTTTTTGGTGGTCCGATGGACCACAACAGACCCGTGGTTTCCGCGGACCGCAACACCAATGTGGTCGTTTGCATGAGGCCTTAGATGTAATACATTTCATTCCTGGAGACTCAGGTTTCTGTTGTAGCAGTCTGAGGGAATTTAATGCAGTACATTATAAACCTACAAGAGGATCAGTGACATTTCACTGTTTTTATTTGTCATTTTTAAGTAATTGTGTAAAATCTCTTATGATCTACTAGAGACATCTCTTTTATGGTCCGCTGACGTGGGCCGTGTAAACGATCACCGATCAGTCGATTCACTTGTTCATCGGTTGACCGTTGCCCTGTTTACACAGGGCAATAATCGAGAATGAGTGTTCTGTGGACGTGTAAGGCTATGTTCACACTGAGTATTTTGGGGGAGGAATATCTGCCCCAAAATTCCGTTTGGAACTTTGAGGCAGATATTCCTCTCCCTGCACGCCGATTTTCGCGGCAATTATCGCGCCGTTTTTCGCCCGCGGCCATTGAGCGCCGCGGGCATAAAACAGCGAGAAATACGCTTTCTCCTACCTCCCATTGAAGTCAATGGGAGGTCGGAGGCGGAAGCGCCCGAAGATAGGGCATGTCGCTTCTTTTTCCCGCGAGGCAGTTTTACTGCTCGCGGGAAAAAGACGCCGACACCTCCCATTGAAATCAATGGGAGGCGTTCTCGGGCCGTTTTTGCCGAGTTTTGCGACGCGGTTTCCGCGTCAAAAAACTCGGCAAAATACCCAGTGTGAACATAGCCTAAAAGGGGCCCTTAGACTTGGTGTTTAAAGTCGGTCTGTATGTGGTTTGTTAAAGTAGCAGGGAGGTTCAAGATAACATTGAAGTGGGTTTTGAAAGATGCTGTCCGCACTATGTAGCAAAGCGCTCCATGGTTTCTAGAGCATGCTGTATGTACTTCATACTGCATCTTGCCCTATCCCTGGCATTTTGTGTGGCACTGCCTTTGCTATAAAGTCTGGATGAAGCGTTATGCTGGTCTGCAATGGTGTATTTACAAGTACAAATTTCTATGCAATCAGACAGATATCAATGTAAATTGGTGTGTGTAAATGCCGTTTTAATATCGGTCTCATCTGACCTGATCTTTCTCTGCCAGGCACTGTTATCACCTTGATTGTAGTGTGTGAACTGTACCTGAAAGAAGACTCTAATCGCCAGTGGAAAATTATTGCCAGAGCAATTTTACATGCTATGCCGATTTTAAGATGTGATGTAAAATGATTGTAGATCGGGGGAACGAAACATCAGCTTGTATAAAAGGGCCCAGCGATCAGCCGACAATCGAGCAAAAGGTGGATTGACAGGCGGAAACTTTTATGCAGCAGTAAGTGTGGATTCAAATATGACCGTATTTGTTGCGGAAGTTTCTGCGTCTGAAAATCAGTTGCATTCATCTGAATGGAGTTGTAGAAGGTGTATGGATTTCTGCAAGTTCCATTCAGATTAATAGAACGGATTTCTGCAAAAAATATGCCTCCGAATTTCTTCAGGAATTTTGAGGCAAATTTTTAACTGCCTGCACATATTTTCCCGTGTTTTTTCACCAATGGGAGTTTTTTTCAGATGCGGATTCGGTCAAGAAAGGACATGCCGCTTTTCTTTTTCCGCAATCGGCCAAAAGCCGCCCAGGAAAAAAACTCTTCTGCCTCCCTATGAAATCAATGGGGGGTGATTTCGGCCGTTTTTCAGTGCTGATTCTGACGTGGTTTCCACGTCAAAATCAGCGCCAAAAAACTGACCCTAAAAGTCATAATTGTCAGCAGCACATTTCTCTGTGTAAACAGAAGATTTGCTGCCCAAGATGATTTAAACTGTGTGGGTAGAAACTAATCTCTCGTCCCCATACAATACAATGATTTCTCCATGTGAAAAGACCCTTAGGCGGAATTCACACGACAGGGTTTCCCGGCCGGGTGCCGGCCGTTCATAAATCGGCCGGCACCCAGCTGCATTAGGAACAATAGACCCCTAATGGGGCTATTCACACGACCGATTTTTTGACGGGCCGGGAAAAACGGCCGTCAAAAAATGGGACGTGCCCGGCTCCCATAGAAGTCTATGGGGCCGGGTAATACACGGCCATCACCGGAATGTGTCCCGAGTGATGGCCGGGTCTACCGTCGCTCGCGCTCTCTCTCTCCTCCTCCTCCTCACAGTGCAGAGTGCATGTGAGGAGGGTCTTTTTTCCGGGGATTGGGGATTCCGCTACAGGAGAAGTGAGTGACTACACTGTCCATATATGGACACAGCGAAGTCACTCACTTCAGCAGCGGAATCCCCGACTCTATGGCCGGGGATGCTGCTACAGGAGAAGTGAGTGACTACACTGTCCATATATGGACACAGCGAAGTCACTCACTTCTGCAGCGGAATCCCCGACCTGTGGCAGGGAATTCCTCTCCAGGAGAAGTCAGTGACTACACTGTCCATATATGGACATTGAAGTCAGTGACTTCTCCTGGAAGGGGGGGGGGGGGGAGATGGGTGCAACCTACAGGGGGCTGGGTGGCATCACCTGCAGGGGGCTGGATGAAATCACCTGCAGGGGGCTGGATGGCATCACCTGCAGGGGGCTGGGTGGCATCACCTGCAGGGGGCTGGGTGGCATCACCTGCAGGGGGCTGGATGAAATCACCTGCAGGGGGCTGGGTGGCATCACCTGCAGGGGGCTGGGTGGCATCACCTGCAGGGGGCTGGGTGGCATCACCTGCAGGGGGCTGGGTGGCATCACCTGCAGGGGGCTGGGTGGCATCACCTGCAGGGGGCTGGGTGGCATCACCTGCAGGGGGCAGGGTGGCATCACCTGCAGGGGCTGGGTGGCATCACCTGCAGGGGGCAGGGTGGCATCACCTACAAGGGGCAGGGTGGCATCACCTACAGGGGGCAGGGTGGCATTACCTACAGGAGGCTGTGTGGCATTACCTACAGGAGGCTGTGTGGCATTACCTACAGGGGGCAGGGTGGAATTACCTACAGGGGGCTGGGTGGCATTACCTACAGGAGGCTGGGTGGCATTACCAGCAGGGGGCTGGGTGGCATTATCTACAAAGGGCTGTGTGTGGCAACAAATTTAAATGAAATTCATCCGATTTTAAAACGGACAGGGAAAAAAACTGATGCAAATCGGGTCCAAATCGGCCAGTAAAAACGGCAACACGGAACTAAATCGGAACGGATGCAAACCGGCCGGGAAAATCGGCCAAAAACGGCCGATTTTCCCGGCCGACACTCGGACCCTGTCGTGTGAATGAGGCCTTGAGGACCTGTCACCTGCCCAAAAACGGCAGCTGACCTCTAGATTGCCGGCGCCTCACAGATTCTAGTGCTTTTGTTAAATATTTTCTTCTGGTCCCCACCGCTCCTGAGATATCGCTACTGTTCGTTCTGGCACTCGATATTCAAATGAGACCTTAGACTGTCAAGTGGGTGGCTAACACGTCAGAGCGGCTCATGTACTCACTGCCGCCTGTGCTGATGATCATATGCGTGCCAGAGTACAAGTCAAACACCTCATTTGCGTATCAGGTGCCAAAACTGTCGACACTGATATCCCAGGAAAGGTGGGGGCTAGAAGAAAAGAAAGCGCCAGAATCTGTGAGGCGCCGGCATATTTAGTGAGATGTCAGCTGCAGTTGTTTTGGCAGGTGACAGGTCCTCTTTAAGGCTGATTTACAGAGGCAGATTTCTGTCCATAACCAGGGCCGATCGACTTTCGTTAAAAAGGCCCTTTTACACAGGCCGATGCAAAATACAATCATTCATTCCCCAAATAGTTTGCATATTGTTGGCAGCAATTTGACCTGTTGACTCGGTGAGATATGCTGCTGAAACGATGATATTATAGGCTGCATAAAAGATGTGATCTGCCGACAAACGAGTGGGCTAATATCGGGAACGGGCGTTCTTATGGCTCTTGGACATTACAGATATTGAAGTTGGTTGGATTGTTTAGAAATCTGTGTGAGTAGACCCTAAACACTCGTTCACATAGCTGCAATTTTAGAAACGGCTGACTTTAGGTACTTTGCTTTGTTCTATGACAGACTACTCTTAGTCATTTCTTCCATTAAATCATAAAACCACAAACATTTCAAACTTGCTTTCTCAGGCTAGAACTAATGCTTACATAAATAACTGGTTTTGAGTCTGCCACTACTGCCACATCATTACGATTAGTCTGTCTTGCTTTAGTCATACCATTCTGAGATAAAAATGGCTTAAAGGTAAAACATCACCAGTAATAGCCATATGTTTACTCCCTTTTGACTATGCATATAAACATCAAATGTCAAGTATTAGGGTGCCCACACATGTAGCGGATTTTCTGCAGCGTTTCTGCACCTATGTGCGGATTGTGCTACGTATTTTTTTTAAATTTTTTTTTTGCTGCTGATTTCTCCCCTTTTACATTGAAAAGGGTGAAATCCGCTGTGAACAAATAGTACAGAATTCGCATGCTGCAGATTTGAAAAATCTCATCCACTTGCTGGCAACAGTCTTCCGCTGAGGATTTTCCACCCGCAGATCTGGACATAAAGGTTGGGTTCATACAGTACAGATTTGCTGCAGATTTTGCATGCATTTTTTTTTTAACCAGAATTGGATCCAGGAGAGGAGATCTATAAGGCTTTTCTTTATATATTTCTTCTGTTTAGATCCGTTCCTGGTTTTGGCGGGAAAAAAACCGCATGTAAAATCTGCACTGTGGGAACCCAATCAAAATCTGCACCAAATCTATTAGTGCAGGGGCTTTAAGATGCTGCAGGAGTTTAGAGTTCTCTGTAATGCTAAGTTAGTATCTCAAGATATAAAAGTTGGTATAATAAGCAATTTCGATTGATCTGTCAGATGGTTGTGTGAAGATTTCTCCCATAGGTTGTTTGTGAAGCCTCACAGCCTTGCAAAAGAATGTACCCCCCCCCCCCCTGTTTTTTTAACCTGTTTTTGTTGCATTACAACATTCAATTAAAATAGATTTGGGGGGGGGGGGGTTGTAGCATTTTGTTTTATACAGTGTGCCTACCACTTATTGTTTGTGTCACACAAAAAAAACGGAGAGCTTTACTGTGCATACGTATTCACCCCTGCATAAGGAGCCGACTTTTGCTGCAATTAAAGATACAAGTTTCTTGGGATATGTCTCTATTAGCTTAGCACATCTACACACTCGGATTTTTGCCCATTTTTCCTGGCAAAACTGCTCCAACTCCTTCAAGTTAGATGGGTTTCCTTGGTGTACAACTGTCCTTGAAGTCAATCCACATATTCTCAATTGGATTGAGGTCTGGGCTTTGACTAGGCCATTCCAAAACATTTACACTTTTCCCCTTAACCCCTTCCCGACCAGCCCACGTAAATTCCCAGGCTGCAGCATTGGTCCTTGTACCTGCAGCCCATTAATTTAAGTGTTCTCTTTACATTGCGCACAGTGATTTCCCTATTACCTGCATCTCAGTACTGGCTGCTACTAGCAGCCTTAGTACTGAGGGAAGACATTGGGACAGGATCACATCTCATTCCACGGGGACCGATCGCTGTTGTCCCAGCAAGTTAACTCCTTAAATTTGATGGTCAACAACGACCGCCGCATCTAAGGGGTTACAACACCATTGACACCCACGTGTCGCTATTGCGTGGTGCCGATGGTTGCTATTGCAACCGGAGGCCTAACAATGGCTTCCGGATATGCCATCTACGGAAGACGATTAGGCCTTGCCAGAGGCAGGACCTAATATGCTGCCTGTCAGTGTAGAACCGACAGGTATAATACACCTCAATAAATAAGTATTGCATTGTATTATACCAACGATCAGACTGTTGGACCTTCAAGTTCCTAGAGGGAATAAAACATATTTTTTTTTAAAGTATAAAAGAAAGTAGTAGAAAAATAAAAAAGTAAACGTTTTACGTGATTAAAAATCGCCCTATTAGAAAAAAAGAAACTAGACCTAATTAGTATCGCTGCGTCTAGAACGTCCTGAACTGTGGAAAAAATATAATGTTGTTCCACGCGGTGAACGCCGTAAAAAAAATATATATATATTTACCAGAATCACTATATTTTTAGTCACTTCTCCCCAAAAAATTTATAAAAAGGGATCAAAAAGTCGTACCCAAAAATTGTACCAATAAAAACTACAGTTTGTTCCGCAAAAGAACAAGCCCTCACACGCTTTCTTGAAGGAAAAATAACAAAGTTATGGCTCTTAGAATATGGCAACACAAAAACGAAATTATTATTTTAAAAAGTGATTTTATTGTGAAAACATCGTAAAACATTAAAAAAAGATATACATATGGTATCGCCCGTAATCGCATCGACCCGGAGAATACTTTAAATAATCATTTATACCGCACGGTGAACGTCGTAAAAAAAAAGAATAAAAATCAATAGCAGAATTGGTGTTTCCTGGTCACCACACCTTTAAAATAATTGAATAAAAAGTGATCAAAAACTTGCATGTACCCCAAAATAGTACTGATAAAAACTCAAGATTGTCCCACAAAAAATAAGGACTTGCACCACTCCATCACAAAAAAAAAGCTATTACTCTCAGAATGTGGCGACACAAAATGTTCAGAGTGTTTTCCAAAAGGGGGATAAGATTGGGCACCATTTATTAGTGCGACTCTGGCCACACATTTGTGATATATTATTTATTTACCCCATTATTATATCACCGTATTATGTGCTGATGTACTCTACACAGCTTACATATGCCCACACATTATAAACTGAAATTCCAGTAAAACTCCAGACAGAACAACTATCAAGCAAAATCCACGCTCCAAAAGACAAATCGCGCTCCCTCCCTTCTGAGCCCTACAGCGTGCGCAAACAGCTGTTTGCTTCCACATATATGGCATTACCATAACCCAGGAGAACCTGCTTAACAGTTTGAGGTATTTGTCTTCAGTGGTACAAACTGGACAGTACATATTGTGCACTAAAATGGCATATCAGTGGAAAATCCACTGCGCATAATTTTCTAGTAAAAGAGTAGTATTGGGTCAAAATACTCACTGCACCCCTTAATAAATGCCTTGAGGAGTATAGTTTCTAAAATGGGGGTCACTACCAGGCGGTAGGGATGTCACGATACCAGAATTTGGACTTCGATACCGATACTTCGTTTAGTATTGCGATTTCGATACCAATTTCGATACTTTTGCCAACAGTAATTAAAAAAAAATTCTTCCGTTTTCTGATGTGAGGCGCGACGTGTGATGAATTTTGAACGCGCCTCACATTAATAGTAATTAATCCCATCATGTTTCTCAGTCATAATGGGTTAATGTGCGAGGTACATGATGGGGTTAATTACTATTAATGTGAGGCACATGGAGGTTATATTCATCGCACCTCGCGCCTCACATTAATAAGTGAAAGAAAGCCGTGTTTCCTTTTTTTACAGCGTACACGTCATAAATGATGCAAAAAAATTGTTGCGCTCGCCAATACTGAATGTGTGAATATTTTATGTATTGAGACTTATTTTAATGTTTATTGTAAAAAAGGTGAATGTGTATTTTTTTTTTCATTTTAACAATACTTTGTTTTTACTTTATTTTTAAACTCTAATGTACTGACATATATCAGATATGTGCCAGTACATTAGCCTGTGGACGGATAGCGCACAGGCTGTTGTTAGGACATACTTGGGTATGTCCTAACAACATGAAATATGGTAAGACAGCCCTGGGGTCCGTCAATAGACCCTGGGCTGTCTGCCCATATATGGTATGGCCCTCGATCGCGTCACAGGAATTCCCTGTGACGCGATCCAGGGGCATCCCCCCTGCTCATTTTCTCCTGAATGCTGCAGTCCGCTGTGATCGCAGCATTCAGGGGAATAACAGCGGAGATGAGAGGTTTCTCTGATCTCCGCCGTTATAGAGCGGGGCTGCAGCTGTGTAATACAGCCATTGCCCCGCTCCTGACAGGAAGTGCGCGCGCGGTCAGCATGAGGAGATGCGGCCGGCGCTGCACTAATGAGCGGAGGTTCAGGCACTGAGGACAGAACATGGGGGTGTTTTGGAGTGCGCCCGCCATGTTCTGTCTCCAGTGCCGCAGATCATTAGTGCAGCGCTGGCCGCATCGCATCATCCTGACCCCGCGAACTTATCATGACTCAGGAGCGGGGCTGTGGCTGAAGTACACAGCCGCAGCCGCGCTCCCATACATTCATGTATTACTATACTGAGCTGTGCGGCTGCGCAGCTCAGTATCGAAATACAGGAAATAGCGGAATCGAACCGTTTAGGGATGCACAGTATCGAAACAGTATCGAAGTTTCGATGCACCGTGCATCCCTACCAGGGGGTTTGTTTTACTATTTGACCTCCGAGCCCAGCAATTGTGGGCCAATGCGCACATGGTGCTATATGTTCGGGCAAATGATAAATGCCTTGAGGGGTGTAGTTTCCAACATGGGGTCCCTTCTCTGTACTTTCCACTGTACTCTGGTACCTCAGGGGCTTTGCAAATGCGACATGGTGCACGAACACCAATCCAGCAAAATCTGCTCTCCAAAAGCCAAATGGCGCTCCTTGTGCCAGCAGTTTAAGGCCACACATAGGATATTGCCATACTAGGGAGAAATTCAGTAACAAATTGTGTGGTGTTCTTTATCCTACGACCCCTTGTAAAAAATAAAACATTGGGAGCTAAAACAACATAGTTTTGGGAAAAATTTTATTTTTAATTTTCACTGCCTAATTCTAATAACATCTATGAAACACCTGTATGCCCTGATGGGTGTAGTTTCCAAAATAGAGACACTTCTCAGGGGTTTCTACTGTACTGGTACCTCAGGGGCTCTGCAAATGCGACATGGCACCCAAAACCAATCCAGCAATATCTGCATGCCAAATAGCGCTCCTGCCATTCTGAACCGTGCCGTGTGTCCAAACAGGAGTTTATGACCACATATGTGGTATGGCCGTACTCGGGGGAAATTGCTCTACAAATGTTGGGGTTCTTTTTCTCTTTTAACCTTTGTGAAAATGAAACAATTCTACATTTTAGTGGAAAAAAAAGTGTATTTTTATTTTCTCGGCCTAATTCCAATACATTTTGCAAAAAAGCCTGTGCGGTTTAAATTCTCACTATACTCCTATTCCTTGAGGGGTGTAGTTTCCCTAATGGAGTCACTTTTGGGGGGTTCTACACTGTTTTGGTCCCTCAGGGCTTTTGCAAATGCGACACAGCAACCAGAAACCATTCTAGCAAAATTTGAGCGCCAAATGACGCTCCTTCCCTTCTGAGCTCTGCCATGGGTCTAAACAGCAGTTTGACCACATATGAGGTATTATCGTACTCAGGGAGAAATTGCTTTACAAATGTTGGGGTACTTTTTCTCTTTTATTCTTTGTGAAAGTGAAAAAATCTGAGCTAAAACTAAATTTTGCCTGAAAAAACGTAGACTTTCATTTTTGCAGCCTAATTCCAAGAAATTCAGCAAAAAACCTGTGGGGCTAAACTGCTCACTATACCCTTACATGAATTCATTAGGGAGTGTAGTTTTTAAAATGGTGTCTCTTTGGGGTTGTTTCCTATGTTATGTCCCCACAAGACCTCTTCAAACTGGACATGGTGCCTAAAATATATTCTAATAAAAAGAAGGCCCCAAAATCCACTAGCCTCTCCTTCTGAGGACTGTGCTTCGGTCCAGTAGCACACTAGAGCCACATGTGGGATATTTCTAAAAACTGCAGAATCAGGGCAATAAATAATGATTTGTGTTTTTCTGGTAAAATCTTGTGTTACAGAATTTTTTTTATTAAAATGGAATTTCTTTAATAAAAAATTAAAAAAAACCTTTTTAAATGTCACCTCCACTTTGCTTTAATTCATGTGAAATGCCTTGAGGGTTAAGAAACTTTCTAAATGCTGTTTTGAATACTCTGAGGGGTGCAATTTTTAAAATAGGGTTTTTTATGAGCCCCTAATATATAGGCCCCTCAAAGCCACTGCAGAACTGAACTGGTCCCTAAAATAAAAAAAGGTTTTTGAAATTTTCTTGAAAAAGTGTTCAAAAAAACAATGCCACTATAAAGTAGATATGGGATATGTGAACAAGTAATTATTTTGAGTTGTATTACTATCAGTCTTAGGGTGTGTTCACATGCAAACACAAAATACATCTGATATTACGGCGCTGTTTTCAGTCGAAAACAGCTCCTGAATTTCAGAAGTTTTTGCAAGTACTCACGTTTTTCGCAGCGTCCATTACGGACGTAATTGGAGCTGTTTTTCAATGGAGTCAATGAAAAACTGCTCCAAAAACGTCCCAAGAAGTGTCCCTCACTTCTTTGAAGTGGGCGTATTTTTACGCGCCGTCTTTTGACAGCGACTCATAAAATTACACCTCGTCTGAACAGAACATCGTAAAACTCATTGCAAGTAATGGACAGATGTTTGCAGACGTAATGGAGCCGTCTTTTCCGGCGTAATTCGAGGCGTAAAACGCCTGAATTACGTCTGAAAATAAGTCGTGTGCACATACCCTTACAAGCCGATACATTCAAATTGAAAACAATGCACATTTTCCCAAATTTTCTCTAAATGTAGGTGTTTTTCACAAATGAATGCTGAATTTATCAATCAAAATTTTAGCACGAACATAAAGCACAATGTATCACAAGAAAACAGTCTTGGAATCGCTTGAATAAATAAAAGCATTCCAAAGTTATTACATAAAGTAATTGTCAGATCTGAAGAAATTGGCAAAACAGGCTGTGTCCTCAAGGGGTTATACCACTCCAGTGTAGATTTAGCAGTATGTTTAGGGTCATTGTCTTGCTGGAAGGTGAATTTCAAGAATTTCCCTGACAAAAAATATCCCCACAGCATAATACGTTGCCACCTTCCTTCACTGTGGGAATTGTGTTCTTGAGGTGGTGATGGGAATTGTTGGGTTAGCACCACACATAGCGTTTCCCCTGATGGCCAAAAGGTTACATTTTTGTCTCCGACAACCATGTGTTTAGGGATTTTGTCACATGTTGTTTGGCAAACTCAAGTTGTCTTTTCTTAGGATTTTCTTTAAGCTATGGTTTTTTTTCTGGCCGCTCTTCCATACCCCCACTCTGTGGAGTGTACGGCATATTATGGTCCTATGGACAGATACTTCCATCTCCGTTGTGGATCTTTGTGGCTCTTTTAGTATTATCATTAGTGTCTTTGTTCAATCTCCGATTAATGCCCTCCTTGAGTTTTGGTGGGCGGCCTTCTTTTGTCAGATTTGTAGTTGTGCCATATTCGTTCCATTTTGTTATAATAGATTTAATGGTGCTCCGGTGCTTCTTTGACGCGGGCGTAATTTTAAGCGCCGTCTTTTGACAGCGACGCGTAAAATTACAGCTCGCACGCTCTCACTCTCCAGCTCTCAGCAGGCAAATATCACACAGTCTTGTCATCCTTGTCTGGAAAGAGCTGAAGAGTGAGCCTGCGCGCACACCGCTCCGACGCCGCTGCCGACGATACTCCCGCCGCAACGGAACAGAAGAAGAAGCTAGCTCTTGTCAGACCGTGAAGGAAGACGCTGTGACACTGTTCGTACCTTATTGGACAGTGTCACAGCGATAAGTAACATGCCCCATTGACAATTCAGGTGGTTATTTACATATCGGGCGGTAACAATAACTGCACCGATATGTAAATAACAGAGTAGGATAGAAAAAAAAATAAAGTGAGGCAAGGTTTGTGCAGCAGTGCCTATTACATGGTGCACTCAGCTGCACATGTATGTGCTGGTGAAAGGTTCTCTTTAATGTGTAAAGACTTAGGGCTCATTCAGACGAGTGTGTATCTCGTCCGTGTGACGGGCGTTAAAACAATAGCCATCACACGGACTCATATATTTCAATAGGGACTTTCACACAAGCGTTGTTTCAACGAAGCGCTTGAAGGGTCTGAAAAATTAGGACATGTTCTATTTTCCTGCGTGACAAGCATCCCTCCATAGACTCTAGTCTATGGCGGATGCGTAATAACGCGTCCCGTAATAACACGTTTATTATGATATATATGTAGGACATAACTAAAATTAAGGCATTTATGCATTTCTAATTTATGATATCCTACTAGGATAATGAGTGTAACAGTTTGTGGTGACGGCATTTACATTTAGGGATTGTGTGATATATGGGTTATGAAAAATTCCTTGATTCTGTTAAATTATATGATTTAATATGAAGGGCTTCTATGTGTATAGATAAAATCTTTACAGATGTAAGATTATGAAGTCTAACCAGGTAAAGATCAAGTTTTAAAAATCATATTTAAAAAAAAAAAAAAAAGAAGAAAGGTTTTATTTCAGCATGTCCTCAGTTGACCCTTACACAATTAATATTCATATTGGTAAGCGGCTTAGTTTGTAACCCTCTAACATGATTCCACTCAATTTTATGGGTAGAAATTGGAGCAGTGGCCTTAAGAATACTATGTACACATCACTATTTCACAATGAAATGTAACTGCATCATCCGGTTTAAAAATACGGTTCGGAAGACTAAATTCACTTGGATTATGGTTGATCACTTATCACACATGTAGGATACCAAGGAGGATTAGGATAAAAAACCCGATATCATTTCTAAATGTACAAAAGGATTTAATCGTGCCATCTAGCGACTAAAATGGTCACAATGTGACCAAAAAATAATGTATTTTCTCGTTAATATCATTGGGGGACACAGCACCATGGATATAGGCCCCTGCCACTAGGTAGGAAAGAGTGTTGACTCTACCCAGGCAGGCCATACCTTTCCTGCAGACACTGACTTATTTTGTTTTTAGTCTAGATTCCGTAGGAGTCCGATGTGACCGACTACGCAGGTCTGCTGCTATTTTCATTTATTACTATTCTCTCCTTAGCTGCAGGTGGGTTGCCAGCCTGTTCCCAGTCTAGTCAACCCCCTGCGGTGGCAGGAAATTGGGCAGTACGTGGCCAGTAAATCCCCTATACATGCGAGGTTACTGATGTGACCCTGTGTACACCCGAGACGTCCAGGGGGTGAGTTCTGTCATGTATTCTCCTCGAGAGGATTCATTCAAGCAGCCTATACAGGTGGCATTGCTGCATACTATGCCTATGATGGTTGTAATATATGGTTTTCATGTAGCCAATGTGCCTTCATTGCTTGCAATACCGCCCCTATCCTCAGGTACCCACTGAACGGGTGATGTATCTTGCTCCGGCCCTAGGGGACATTTTCAGACAATCCCAGCCAATGGTTCAGTCTTTGGAGCATTTCCCTTCCTAAATTCCTCTCCTTTAAACAATGCTCAGTCTACCTCTCACAGTAGATTCTATAAAAGGCTTAGAAGTGCCAGGAGACAGATTCCATTACTTGTCAATCTCTTTCCAGGGGTCTCCCAGTAGACTTTTTATGGCTGATGTTGCTTCCAATATGGATGAGTCTCTTAATGTATCCCCTGATTTGGATTTAGTAAAAACAGGAATCCCAATAGACCGCTACCGTGCAGGCGTTAATACGTTCTGTCAGACACCTTTCCTGCAAAAGATGACCCCCATCTCTTCTCAGGAAGAGGCACCGTTACACCGCCAGCAGCTATGTTTCCCAAACCATATCGAATTTGAGAAGAATCTAGAAGACTTTCTGGCAGATGTCTTGCTGTTTCAGAACGCGCAGAGACGGTTTCTTTTTCGGCAGGACAGGATCCCAAAATCTTCTACTTCTGTGAATCTGCCTATCTCAAGGCTATCGAGGACTACTACCATCCCACTGTCCGATGTGGCTTCACTCATTGACCCTCTTGACAAAAAGTTGGATTCCCAAGCTAAGTGGGTTCCCTACATTTCCAATTTGTCGCCCTCTTGGGCTGGCCACGTCACCAAATTCTGCACCCCTTGGATAGATCATTTCATTCTGTAAAGCAGTGCTAGACTCGGATCAGACTTTACCAGTGTGATCTTCTCAAATGTATCTATGATATATATCACAAAATTATTTTCAGTGGTGTTCCTTTTTTAATACATGTATTTTATGCAAATTGTTGATTTTGTAGAGTTTATGGAGGTTATGGGTAGTCCAAACAAAAACATTGCTGGGTTGCATCCAGTTTGAACACCTGTACACATATTAAATGGGGGCAAAACTTATTGTGTGAGCACATCATGATTAAAAATGAAGGCCATCCGTTCCCTAACTATGTTGGTTAGCATTCCCTTTTCAAGCGCAAGCAAACTGGAGGAAAAGTCTATATAATATGGTTTATCTGCATGGCATAAGAGAGATTCATATGCAGAAAGCTGTCCATGAATTATTACCCAGATATCATCTACGTTTTAAATTCTAATAGTCTATAGATGATCAATAACATTGTGGTAATAGGTAAATGGCAAATTGCAGTAATATTTTTTGGTAATGACAAAGCAATCACTGTTAGTATGGCTCTTCTAGTATGCTGAATATTGCTGTTTTTTCTTTCAGATGTCAAGGGCAGTGAAAAAGTCCTTCAGAGTGGGATTCTTCAAGTGTTCGCAAGTCTTTTGAATTTACATTCTTCCTGCACAGCAAAAATCGCTCACATCATAGCTGAAATAGCAAAAAATGGTGAGGTTTTCCAAGAGAACTTTAACTGCTGGAACATCTTGACTTATTCACCTCATTTGTCAGTATGTTTTAATTCCTTTCCATTTCATTTTCTTAAGCGTAGATATTTAGTCATCTCCGTTTACCGTTAGTCTGTGCCATTTGAAAGTTTATCATTTTATTCATCCATCAATTAAAGTTATGGTTTTCCATGTTTTGCCTTTACAAATTGCCTATTTTTAGAGCCTGCAGTCAGAATGTAACTTAGGGCCTGTTCACATCACCGTTAATTTCCGTTCTGGGGTTCCGTCAGAGGTTTCCGTCGGGTGAACCCCGCAACGAAAAGTGAAACTGAAACCACAGCTTCCGTTTCAGTCGCCATTGATAGCAATGGTGACGGAAACATCGCTAATGGTTTCTGTTCGTCACCGTTCCGGCAGGTTTCCGGTTTTCCGACGGAATCAATAGCGCAGTTGACTCCGCTATTGATTCCGTCGGAAAACCGGAAACCTGCCGGATGGTGACTGAAACGGAAGCTGTGCTTTCACTTTCCGTTGCGGGGTTCACCCGACGGAAACCTCTGACGGAACCCGGGAACGGAAATGAACGGTGATGTGAACAGGCCCTTATGTGTAATTGAGTTTTTATTTAAGGGTATTTTTTATTGTACTTAGATTAGCTATACAGCCTTATTTATATTTTATTGGATAAGTGTCGAAATCGTCTACATTAAAAGTTAAACCTGCCTCCGTAAAATAAAAAGTAATTTACTTGTCCTCTTTCGTTTGTATTGTATAAAAATCTATGCAGGATCCTCGTCTATGAGCCAGAGCAGAGAGTGGCTACAAAGTGTCTCTAGCTCTGGATGACCAACCACTTTTGTGCATTACACGGGCCGTACAATTTTAAAAGGGACCATGTAATAATCCGTTTTACCTACGGTGGCCTTGCAGGGGAATTGAACAAATGCTGTCGGGTTCCCCCGAAGTTTATAGTTGATTGCCGGTGGTCCCAGAAGCGGACGAACCTGTAATCTGCTTATTTCAGATTACATGAGTGTTGTTTTTAAGTAATTTACATAGTGACCTTTGTAAATTTCATCCTGATTTCTTAATGTGTCGGTTCACTTAAAAAACAAGGTTTGCTAAATCGCTAGTAAACCTAAAGATAAATACACATTTGTAAAATACAATAATTTAAACTTTTATTTTATTTATTTGATGCTGCATCTGTTACTGAGCAGAAATGAAGTAAAAATAAGTAGATTATCTATCCATGTTCTGCATGGTCTGCCAATGCAGGGGTTACCCCAATGACGTTCATATGCCTTAACAGATAATATTGAGACAACACCTTCAATCAAAATGACTCCTCATAAATATATATGCAGAGTTCCACCCTGTCCATCCCTCTAAGGTCATGCACATGGCCAAATTTGGGATCCATATCCTGAATATGGCGTTCATAGAATTCTATGGGTCTATACTGTTCCTCCATAAGAAAAAAAAACCGTAGCATGCTGTATTACAGATGTATTCGCCCCTAAAATAATTGCTTCTATGGAAGAATATAGTGACACGTGGAGGCGCCATGTGTCAGCGCAGAGTTCTTACATGTTCATATTGCTGACCCGTAGGTCAAACTGCATTTAATTAAATGGTCCCAAATATATTATAAGCCAACACTTCCTATATTGTGAGATTATGTCACCATATTTGATATATAGTAAGAATTACAATTTTTGCAAGAATCTTCTGTGAAAGTTTGAATAAGTTTCCACCATTTATTTCTGAAAGAAAAGTAGAAAAAAAACGACTTTTCATTATTTCTTCAGTTTCAAGCTAGGTATTTATTATATATGCAGTTAATAAATAGGCATTGTATATTTCATTTCAGAACAAATGCGCATCCCATGTGTGGACGCAGGACTGATACAACCTTTGGTGCAGCTTTTAAACAGTAAAGATCAAGAAGTCTTGCTACAAACTGGTCGTGCTCTTGGAAATATTTGCTATGATAGCCGTAAGTACAGCATGTTTGATCTCTATAGCCATTATTTTGCTGGGGTAAGATGCACGCCTCCTAATAAATCTGTTGCATCTTCCCACTTGCTGTGTGGTGCGACGACCATGGCCAAGCGCCATCCGGCCCCACTGGACATAAAATTAAAAAAAGCATACTCCTCTTACCTCTCCCCTCCTTGTCCCCTCAGCGTGCAGCTGCTTGTTCAAGGTCCTGACACTGAGCAGCGTCAGAGCCTTGTATGCGATGCGGCACTCATCATCATCCCTGCACGCTGAGGGAACTTGGGAAGAAGAGGAGCGGTGGGGTGAGCATCATTTTTCTTTTTTTATATTTAGTTGGGAGGGTAGTCTAATTTGGGTAGTGGGCTAGGTATAGGGCTTGGCACAGGCCTCTACCTTGCTATGCACCGCAGGATGCAATAGACACCAGTTTAGGAGCTGGCGTAGACTTCTACTATAATTTACACCAATTTTCTGCGTAAATTATAATACATTTTTCGGCCCGCTATGACCCCGCACCCTTTTGCGAAGTTGCGCCGCCTTTTCACATAAGTGGGCGGGCGTAAAAAGACTCTTAGGCCCTATTACGACTTTTCTACCCCAGAAAACTGGCGTAGAAAGGTTAATAAATCCCCCCGCCCCCCCATCAAGTCTAAATACAGTAGAAGTTAACTAGAGGAGTTGTATACCCAGTGAGAATCCTAGCAAAATGTATGGGATCTTCATAGACATATGATATGTATCATTGTAAATCGAAAGAAGCCATTGATGATCATTTTCCAAAGTGTGTACAGTCCTCGTTCTATCATGGTAAAAAAAAAAAGTCCATGAAGACGGACTCTTCCTGGCTGATTATATCTGAAATAACTGTTTGTGGTCCAGTTTGGTTAACCCCATAGTGGTTATCAGACCGTAGTATTTACTTCTGTTGTTCTCTGTGCGACTTGCAACATATTTGATAGATAATTGGTGCAAATGGCGTTACTTGTTGTTTCTAATGAGTCAACGGAGCACATAAAGTGCGTTGCATTAAAACTACAGTAAGCTCCCGAAATATTTTCTTTTAAAGAAAGCAGTGTGTGCAGGGAGACAGTTCTATACAGTGCACACCTAGCATTTACTTGACCACACATCTTTTCTCTAAAGGTAAGTTATGTACATGTGCAACAATGAATGGACACAATAGTCCCGAAGGCACCAGTCCCTGAGACCAGCTCTCAAGTTGGCATGCCGTGTGTATTAGAAACATGGAGCAGTACCCATGTTCTACTAGCCGAGCCTAAAATGAATGGAAAGTCCAATATGAAAAAGTGAAACTTGATGCAATGATGGTTTTTGTGACTGTTGATGAAGCTGTCCTCTAACACGCGTAATAACTGCTACTGCATGTGATCTAATCTGTTTGCTTCCATGTGTATTTCTACTTTAAGCAGCTGCACCTCTGCTGATGAATCTCCTCCGTTCCATTGCATGGACCTGGGCTCCACCGCTTCTAATGTTTCTCTTTTTTCCCACTGAGATCAATGTGTTAATTCACGTAGCTGGATGTTCATCAGTCTCTTAGCTACAAAGCGTAAACAATAGTCACCAGACGTAAATGGGCCATTTTACCCAGCAGGACGCTTTCAGCTTTTTGTAGCTCTTTCACCTGTAATTACTGAGCTAAGAGGCAGATGTACAAATCCCACTAATTGCAAAGCACTGCGACTATTTTTTCTCTGTTTTTTCCTTTCCAGGGTACGCTTCACAGTTTCTTCTGTCTACTGCAAAATTTGTCTGTGCACCAATCTTATCTGTAGTTTAGGTGGTGGTTACTAAATAATTCACCCGCAGGCTTTTGCTTTTAGCAGCACTATACATTGTTACCGATCCTGTACTGAGAATCCCGTTTTCCTAGGGTACGTGCATAAATGAATGGGGATGGTATTTTTACATGTTGATGTTATCACCACTTTGGTTATTTTTATCTTCTGTGATTTAGTAGTCCTATATTTAGTAGTAAGAGTTGTGAGACTAGTAGGACAGTGATTTGGGATAATACTTATTTTTTTTTTACTTTTAAATTACTTTTTTGACTTACAAGGCTCACTTTTTAGTTGAAGAAAAGCGTAGACCATGTTCCTGTGTTCCTTGTCTTATTTTCTTCCACCTAAACATGGGCGCGTCTAGTATTCCGTAAAATAAAGTAATTAATTTTACACTATACTTGGTCACGGCTCCCCACTGCTGAATGACTTTATTCGCTTCTTCCGAACCACTAGTGTAAGATGAAGGGATGAAACCTGGCATTGACAAGTAGCTGCAAATTGCTGTCCATTTGAGGCGTTGTTGGTTTTAATATTGTCCGTTGCACCGATAAGTTTATCTATTCTTTCTAGGCAAGGACCTACATACCATAGAGGCATACCATGCGGCATCTATGGGGCCCTTAAGTTGAGAGGGCCCAGCCCCTTTGCTGTTGGGTGGTGATTACCTGTGTAGGTCTCCCCTCTACAGAGGAGCTGCAGTGATGGCGAATAAAGGGGGTGAGGAATATGCACAATGGTCATAAAGAGTAGAGAGAGGGGGCACCAGGCCCTTGTGTTCTGTGGTAAAAGTCAGCACCATGATAAAAGGTCCAGTTCAATCTTGCCACACAGGGCCCCCTCTCTATGTATGCCACTGTTTCTATTGATGTCCTTTCGTTATACGAAATGCAATGAGGGTCATCTTCTACTCATTGACATTGTTTCTCGGACACATTGCACACAATGCTAGCTCTCTTCATACTACACAGCATTATACAGTACATGATTCTAGCAAGAAAAACAATACCAGTTTCCTGCCACGTGCCGGCTATGGATGTTGTAAGGCAGTTCTATCGGTGGACCCATATAATTTGTATAATATGAACTAATCTATTGTTAACTGGCCGCATTCAGAGAGCACAGAGTTTGTGGCCTTTCATATCTGCTTTAGAGGATTCGTTCAGGGGCCTCCATCACGGAATCCATCGTTTTTGCTGGTCAAAATGACGGATACCATGATGTAAACCCGATGGAACCCATTGACTTTCATGCGACGGATCCGGTGGCTCCAGTTTTTTGTTGTTCTGCTCCTATGATGGAGCAGCACAGCGGAAAACCTGAACACAGATGTGAACAGAGCCTTATTGTTACAAAGGCATGTCTGTTCACTCCTAAAAGGCTTCATTTGTAAATTATTTAGGACCCCTGTAAGCTATATGTTTTCTAATGCACAGTTACTTTTCCTATCTTAAATGAATTACATCAGGCACTTGGCTTGCAACAATATTGTCTAACAGGCCCATTGATTCTTATTCAGTTGTCACATAGTACAGACTTCTGAAACGCTCTCAGAAAAAACATCCATCTTTCTGACACTTGAGGATAAGCTTCATGTCAAAGCGCTTGGCAGGTGAACACTGTTAGACTTGTTTGTGTTCTTTTTCTGAGTTTTTAATATTGTTTGCCATCCCAGTTATTACATGTCTCCGCTTACGTTCTTTCTTTTTATGATTACAAAGCACCGAAACTTTGTGTGTGTGTGTGTGTGTGTATATATATATATATATATATATCATAAAAAGAATGGTGACAGCACCCTGCGACACTAATGGCACCTAGACCACTAAATATAAATAAATATGCATTACATGCCAAATCTACTTGTAATAGGGAGGTTCTTAGTGCACATTTTGATCAAAAAGTGTTTGCCCACCTGCCACGACAAGGCGACTTCTATAAGGTGGGGACCTACTCTGCACATACACCCAGAACTGGAACTAAGCCTACATATATACCTGGGTCACAGGTGTTTTTATTTTTTTATATATATATATATATATATATATATATATATATATATATATATATATATATATATTTTACATTGTTTTATTGTTATCCGACACATTTGAGATGTCGGATCCAAGATTTTTTTAGATTTCACAAGGCATATCCCATATCCCCAGCTTGTAAGGTTGAGTATGCAGAGCAATTTAGTGTGCGCAGTGGAGACGCTGGCAACTAAAGCTTAAAGGGGCTCTGTCACCAGATTATAAGTGCCCTATCTCCTACATAATCTGATTGGCGCTGTAATGTAGATAACAGCAGTGGTTTTTATTTTGAAAAACGATCATTTTTGAGCAAGTTATGAGCAATTTTACATTTATGCTAATAAGTTTCTTAATGCCCAACTGGGCGTGTTTTTACTTTTTACCAACTGGGCGTTGTACAGAGGAGTGTATGACGCTGACCAATCAGTGACCAATCGGTGTCATACACTTCTCATTGTTCCAGCCCAGTGTCTTTCACTGCACAATCTCACTGTGCTGTGGATCATGCTGGGCTGGAACAATGAGAAGTGCAGGACACTGATTGGTCAACGTCATACACTCTGTGTACAACACTCTGTTATCTACATTACAGCGCCGATCACATTATGTAGGAGATAGGGCACTTATAATGTGGTGACAGTCTCTTTAAACTGATGTTCGCTTTCCCATTACGGCTTTGATCAGTTAAAACATTTATTTTACAAATCACCACTTTGCTTAACCCCTTCCCGACCACCCCACGTAGAGTAACTGGCTGCAGCACTGGTCCTTCTGCCTGCAGCCCGTTAATCTACGAGTGCTCCTAACAGAGCACACAGGCACTCCCCGCAACCTGGCATCTCCCAGTACAGGCTGCTACTAGCAACCTTAGTACTGGGGGAAAACATTGGCTCGGATCACAGCGGTGATCCGAACCGATTAACCCCTTAAATGCGGGAGTCAATAGAGACTGCTGCATTTACGTTGTTATAGCCACATTGGCACCCCGCTGCGCGATTGCGGTGGCTGATCTTTGCGGGGGGGGGGGGGTCTTGGGTGATTGCTATGACAACCGGAAGCCTAACAAAGTATTGTTAGGTATAGCAAGGTATTATAACAACGATCTAACAATTGGATCTTCAAGTCCCTAGTGGGTCTAAAAAAAGAAACAAAAAAAAGTTACAAAAAAATGTACTAAAGTAAAATGTCAAAATAATAAAATAAAAAAATCGCCCTTATTATTAGAAAAAAATGAAAATAAATAAACTAATCATAATTGGTATCACCGCGTCCGGAACGGCCTGAACTCTAAAAATATAATGTAATTTATCCCGCACGGTGACCGCCATAAAAAAAATAATAAAAAAATCATACCGGAATCGCTATTTTTAGTCACTTCAGCTCCCAAATAATTGCATAAATAGGGATCAAAAATTCGCATGTACCTAAAAATTGTACCAATAAAATCTACAGTTTGTTCCGCAAAAAACAAGCCGTCACACAGCTTTCCTGATGGAAAAATAAAAAAGTTGTGGCTCTAAGAATATGGCGACACAAAATAATTTTTTTTAAATCGTGATGTTATCGTGCAAACACAGTAAAACATAAAAAAAACTATATACATAACATATCGCCGTAATCGCAGAATAAATTAAATATGTAATTTATAGCACACGGTGAACGCCGTAAAAAAAAAAAGAATAAAGAACAATAGAAGTTTTGACGGCCTAATTACACTAAATTCAGCAAAAAACCTATGGGATAAAAATGCTCACCATACCCCTAGATAAATTGTTTTTAGGGCTGTAGTTTCCGAAATGGGGTCACTTCTGGGGGGTGTCCACTGTTTTGGTCCCTCAGGGGCTTTGCAAATGCGACATGACATCCGAAAACCAATTGAGTAAACTTGAGCTCCAAAAGCCAAATAGTGCTCCTTCCCTTCTGAGCCCTGCTGTGTGTCCAAACAGCCGTTTATTACCACATGTGGGGTATTGCCATAATCAGGAGAAATTGCTCTACAAATCTTGGGGCGATTTTTCTTCTTTATTCCTTGTAAAAATTTATAATTTCTAAGTTTTATAGGAAAAAATTTAGATTTTCATTTTTACGGACTAATTCCACTAAATTCAGCAAAAAACCTGTGGGGTCAAAATGCTCTATACCCCTTGGTGAATTCCTTGAGGGGTGTAGTTTGCCAAATTGTGTCTTTTTGGGGGTGTTTCCACTGTTTTGGCACTACAAGACCTCTTCAAACCTGACATGGTGCCTAAAATGTATTTGCTCCTTTGCTTCTGAGGTCTGTGCTTCATTACCGCACTAGGGCAACATGTGGGATATTTCTAAAAACTGCAGAATCTAGGCAATAAATATTGTGTTGCGTTTCTCTGGTAAAACCTTTTGTGTTACAGAAAAAAATGGATTCAAATGGATTTTCCGACAAAAGACATTTGTAAATTTCCCCTCTACTTTGCTTTAATTCCTGTGAAACACCTAAAGGGTTAAGAAACTTTCTAAATGCTGTATTGAATACTTTGAGGGGTGCAGTTTTTAAAATTGGGTGACTTATGGGGGTTTCTAATATATAAGGCCCTCAAAGCCACTTCAGAACTGAACTGGCCCCTGTAAAAATAGGTTTTGGAAATTTTCTTGAAAATGTGAGAAATTGCTGCTAAAGTTCTAAGCCTCGTAACGTCCTAGAGAAATAAAAGGATGTTCAAAAAACGATGCCAACATAAAGTAGACATATGGAAAATGTTAATTAGTAACTATTGTGTGTGGTATTGCTATCTGTTTTACAAGCAGATACATTTAACCCCTTAGTGACCAGCCCATTTTAGGCCCTAATGACCAAGCTATTTTATTCGTCGCATTCAAAAAGCTATAACTTTTTTTTATTTTTTAGTCTACATAGCTGTATGAGGACTTGTTTTTTGCGGGATTAGTTGTACTTTTTAATAGCACCATTTTAGGGTACATATAATTTTTTTATTAACTTTTTTGGGGTGGGGGGGATTATAAAAAAAAAAAACTGAAATTCCACCATTGTTCTATGCGTTTTTAAATTGACGCCGTTCACTGTGCAGCGTAAATAACACATTACCTTTATTCTATGGGTCGGTACGATTACGGCGATACCACATATGTAGAGGTTTTTTATGTTTTACGACTTTTGCACAATAAAAACACTTTTGAACTAAAATTATTTGTTTTTGCATCGTCGCTTTTTTATTTTTCATCAATGTAGTGATTTTTTTTGGGCTTGTTTTCTGCGGGACGAGATGTAGTTTTGATTCGTACTGTTCTGGGGTGTATGGGACTTATTGATTCATTTTTATTATGACTTTTTTGGGGGACAATGGAAAAAAAATTGCAATTTCACCATTGTTTTTTGCGTTTTATTTTTTTATGGTGTTCACCTTGCGGTTTAAATTACATATTAACTTTATTAATGGAGTCATTACGGTGATACCACATATGTGTACTTTTATTTATTTTTTACACTTTTACTAAATAAAACCACTTTTTATGGAAAGAAAATGGTTTTATTTTTTACTGTACTTTTTATTAATAATCTATTTCACATTTATTATTTATTTCATTAGTCCCACTAGGGGACTTTACTGTGCGATCTTCAGATCGCTGCTATAATGCTTTGCTATACTTCGTATACCAGAGCATTATTGCCAGTGTAAATCTGACAGTCAATCTATTAGGATGTGCCGCCGGCGCGTCCTAATAGGCATATGTCCAGGGCAGACCTGGGGGCTTTTATCAAGCCCCCGGCTGCCATGACAACCCATTGGAGACCCGCGATTGCATTTGCGGGCCGCCGATGGGTGACAGAGGGAGCTCACTCCCTCTGTAAACAAGTTAAATGCCGCGGTCGCTATTGACGGCGCCATTTAACGGGTTAAACGGCTGCGATCGAAGTACACTTCGATCGCGGGTGTTGGAGCAGGATCCCAGCTGTCACCAGACGGCAGAGCACCGGCTCCAGCCTGCACGGGAGACCCGTGCAGGACTTATACTAGGCTCACGTGAAAGGGCGTCAGCCGAGCCTAAGGCCCCTTAGTGACGAACGTGAAAAGGCGTATTGCTGGTCACTAAGGGGTTAAATTCAGAAAAATGTAAATTTTTGCAAATTTTCTCTAAAATGTGGTGATTTTCACAAACAAATACTGAATATATTGATCACATTTTTCCACTAACATACAGTACGATATGTCACGAGAAAATCTCAGAATTGCTTGGATAGGTTAAAGCATTCCCAAGTTATTACCACATAAAGTGACACATGTCAGATTTGAAAAAATTTGCTGCGTCCACAAGGCCAAAACAGGCTGCGTCCTAAAGGGGTTAATTTTGAGTCAGATTCTTCTAGCTGTGATTAGTTTTAAATAGTTAAAAAGTAACTGCACTTTAAAAACAAAAAAAAATACATTTTTAATATTCCATATACCTATCAGAAGTTTTGTTCGTTGGGTCTCCGGGTGCTGAAACCCCCACCGTCCCTAAAACGATGTACAACGTCTGAGTCTGTCTTCAGGCTAATGAGGAGCGCCTTTGTTTTAGCGACGGTTAGGGTCTCCGCACCTGCTTCCCCACTGATCAAAACTTCTGATATGTCTCGGACATATCTAAAGGTTTTTTTTAAATTGCAGGTACTCTTAAAGGGTTTTTTCCAAAAAGAACACTTAATCACCCATCCACAGAATAGATTATATATTTGATATCACTAGGAACCCCACTGATCACTCATACAGGGGTCCCATGCCATGATTCCTTCTCACCAGCATCACCAGCATTACTCTGGTGAGGAGAAGGAGTTTGTATGGGATGGTTTTCGTCCATGAACACTACCACACCAAACAACTCTATGGTTGTTATGGAAACCGCTGAATGCTCTCACTCTGGACCCATGTACCAGTGCTCGGTGGGTTCCCAAGCAATTTAACCTGCGGATAGGAGTTTTTTTGCAGGAGGAAAATCTGCCTCAAAAGTCAGTTTGGAATTTTGAGGCAGATTTTGCTCTGCCTGCACGCCGATTTTTGTGGCGTTATTCGCCAGCGGCCATTGAGCGCCGCGGGCAAAAAAAACGACGAGAAATACGCTTTCTCTGCCTCCCATTGATGTCAATGGGAGGTCGGAGGCGTAAACGCCCGCAGATAGGGCATGCCCCTTCTTTTTCCCGCGAGACGGTTTTTCCGACGTGGGAAAAAACGCCTCTGCCTCCCATTGAAATCAATGGGAGTCATTTTCTGCCATTTTTTGGCCCGGTTTCCGACGCGGTTTCAAAAAGCTCATCAAAAAACTCAGTGTGAACTCCCCCTAATACTCTTTTTAACCAAACTGGTTTTATACATCACACACATCCATATGCCATATTATGCTAAATAATACAAATCTAGTTAGGAAGATATATTTTTATATATATATATATATATATATATATATATATATATATATATATATATATATATATATATATATATATATTTTCACTATTTACACAATGTTTCATATTTGGTTGACTGCCTTATTTGTTAGTAAAGTTTAATATAGATAAAAAAAAAGTGACTGATGTGATCTGTGTACGGCGCTTTGGGTTCCTCGATAAGCAAACTCAAAAACATTTCCTGCATGTAAATACCAGCCCTGAACGCTGTGGTCTAGGCTGACGTTTTTTTTACGCTGGGAGGTTTTTATCCATCGCTGTGAAAGACTATATGCCAAGAAGTGATGTGTATATAGAAAGATTTCTTGGACATATTGCTAGTACCTCTGTGTTCAAGAGTGGAAGTTCAGCTGTCAGACCGTTACTTTGTAAGCAAAAAGAAGAGGTAATGAGGAAGGAAAGATGAAAAGAAATCCATAAAATAGAGGCATTATGAATAAAACATAGTAAGTGGGACAAGCTGTTGTAGAGTTTTAAAGCTCAGCAAAGTTACATGTCGGAAGTGCAGAAAGTAGATAAAATGATGCCCAAAGGAAGCAAGGAGCATAGAAATTTCTCCAGACAGGCTTGCACATGCCAAAATTCACATTTGTCAAATTGAGAAGTGATTTAGTCCGCTGCAATCTTCGCCATATTTATCAAAATGGTAGGCACTACTTATTAGTTTTGCCACAACTCACCGCATACTAGACACGTTTTCCTTTCTTAAGCCACCTAATGGCCGTCAAAAATGTATACTAGTACTTTTTTTTTTTTTTTACAAAAATTGGGGGGAGTCTGCAGTAAATTTGGTCAATCATTGCAAGCTATTTAGCCGCTCTCCTTCAATGCATCTTTTTCTAATCTGTTCTACATGTCACAAATACTGATAAAAACAGGGACATTTATACAAAAACACAGAAAAAGGCCATACTTACAAATGGACACAGCCAGGTCAGAAACGCTGATGAAGGCGAGTGAGCAGGTGCTTTAAGTAATAATAGCCACTCCCACTAGTCTTGAGGGGAGTGGTATGTGGTGCATGGGATGTGTAGTAAAAAATAATAAATGAATAGTGTATGTGCAAGTGTAATAATGTAAGTGAAATATAGGGGGCAGTAATGAGTAAAGTGCCTAAAAAATAAATGAATAATGGGATGCAAGTGTGTGAAACATGGAGGGATAGTGTGTAAGTCATGAGGCGCAACGTGTGTAGCCAGGTAGAAGCCTATTTGTGACGCCTTGATAATTCATAGAGCGGGCTACCCTGCTTGCTAGGCCAAACAACAACACACCATGCTCTCCCAGCATCAAAGACCCGGCTGTGTCCAAGAGAAGCGAATATATGTAGTAATGAAAAATACCTGGGGTATTAGTAATCATTTTGGCCAAAAGGACGCAAGCTCGCAATCCACGACAAGGATCCCCAGACTTGCGAGTCCCTAACTCCCTAACTGGAGCGAAAAGCTCCTGATGTACAGACAAAACAGATAAAAACAGGGACATTTATACAAAAACACAGAAAAAGGCCATACTTACAAATGGACACAGCCAGGTCAGAAACGCTGATGAAGGCGAGTGAGCAGGTGCTTTAAGTAAGTATGGCCTTTTTCTGTGTTTATGTCACAAATACTGATGCAGAACTTTAACCCTGTCATGACTGGGTGAGTTTTGGGCCTCCATTCCCAGAGCAATAATTTCACCTTTTGGAATGCTGCATTCTAATGGGGAATTTTTAATTTCTTTAAGGTAGTTTGTTCAGTTTATAATATTTATCCCTAAAATTAATCCTCTAATTCTCCTGTGCATAGTGATGTCAACTATATGTACATTGTATAATGTATGTTGGCGCTATTGCGCCTCCCTTAGCTTTAGACACCGATTTTAATCATCCAAGTACAGAATTTTTTGGGTAAAGGTGCAAAAACTGATAGGGCTGGGTAGAACTGACTAAAATTGGTGGCTGGGGTAATTCTTTTATGTTTGGGGTAATGTATAAATGCCTGAGCACCTGACACCCTTGCAAAACATGCTAGTATATGTGGGTTCGGAGTAATGTGTACTCTTTTTTTTATTTTTTTTTGGAGCGGAACTTTTTGTATTTACTTTTTTGAACTTTTGTGTGTATGTATATATGTGTGTGTAACAAATATATATATATATATATATATACACAGTGAAGGAAGGAAGTATTTGATCCCTTGCTGATTTTGTAAGTTTGCCCACTGTCAAAGACATGAACAGTCTAGAATTTTTAGGATAGGTTAATTTTACCAGTGAGAGATAGATTATATATATATATATATATATATATATATATATATATATATATATATATATATATATATATATATATATATATATATATAAAACAGAAAATCACATTGTCAAAATTATATAGATTTATTTGCATTGTGCACAGAGAAATAAGTATTTGATCCCTTTGGCAAACAAGACTTAATACTTGGTGGCAAAACCCTTGTTGGCAAGCACAGCAGTCAGACATTTTTTGTAGTTGATGATGAGGTTTGCACACCTGTTAGATGGAATTTTGGCCCACTCCTCTTTGCAGATCATCTGTAAATCATTAAGATTTCGAGGCTGTCGCTTGGCAACTCGGATGTTCAGCTCCCTCCATAAGTTTTCGATGGGATTAAGGCCTGGAGACTGGCTAGGCCACTCCATGACCTTAATGTGCTTTTTTTTGAGCCACTCCTTTGGTGCCTTGGCTGTATGTTTCGGGTCATTGTCGTGCTGGAAGACCCAGCCACGAGCCATTTTTAATGTCCTGGTGGAGGGAAGGAGGTTGTCACTCAGGATTTGACGGTACATGGCTCCATCCATTCTCCCATTGATGCGGTGAAGTAGTCCTGTGCCCTTAGAAGAGAAACACCCCCAAAACATAATGTTTCCACCTCCATGCTTGACAGTGGACAGTTCTTTGGGTCATAGGCAGCATTTCTCTTCCTCCAAACACGGCAAGTTGAGTTAATGCCAAAGAGCTCAATTTTAGTCTCATCTGACCACAGCACCTTCTCCCAATCACTCTCAGAATCATCCAGATGTTCATTTCCAACTTTCAGATGGGCCTGTACATGTGTTCTTGAGCAGGGGGACCTTGCGGGCACTGCAGGATTTTAATCCATTATGGCGTAATGTGTTACCAATGGTTTTCTTGGTGACTGTGGTCCCAGCTGCCTTGAGATCATTAACAAGTTCCCCCCGTGTAGTTTTCGGCTAAGCTCTCACCTTCCTCAGGATCAAGGATACCCCACGAGGTGAGATTTTGCATGGAGCCCCAGATCGATGTCGATTGACAGTCATTTTGTATGTCTTCCATTTTCTTACTATTGCACCAACAGTTGTCTCCTTCTCACCCAGCGTCTTACTTATGGTTTTGTAGCCCATTCCAGCCTTGTGCAGGTCTATGATCTTGTCCCTGACATCCTTAGAAAGCTCTTTGGTCTTGCCCATCTTGTAGAGGTTAGAGTCAGACTGATTAATTGAGTCTGTGGACAGGAGTCTTTTATACAGGTGACCATGTAAGACAGCTGTCTTTAATGCAGGCACCAAGTTGATTTGGAGCATGTAACTGGTCTGGAGGAGGCTGAACTCTTAATGGTTGGTAGGGGATCAAATACTTATTTCTCTGTGCACAATGCAAATAAATATATATAATTTTGACTATGTGATTTTCTGTTTTATTTTTTTTATATATAATCTATCTCTCACTGGTAAAATTAACCTAGCCTAAAAATTCTAGACTGTTCATGTCTTTGACAGTGGGCAAACTTACAAAATCAGCAAGGGATCAAATACTTATTTCCTTCACTGTGTGTATATGTATGTATATATATATATATATATATATATATATATATATATAAAAAAGAAAGCCCAGAGTAGCACCATGCAACTAAGCAAATATGGGATGGGTGCACGCCTAAGGACACAGGCTGTGTCCTCTTATTCAAAAAGCAATAAAATACTCAGCACTCCAGGATGTCAGGGTGAAGAACCAAAAGATGAAGGATGTTTCTGCAGAGGCAACTAGCTTGAAAATGCAGTTTTCGACTATGTATTTAGTTAATAAATGAATGGGGTAAAAAGTTAGCAGTGTGTTCCCTGCTGTCACCATATTTAGATCATGGTTACCAGTGATTTGTATAGCCAGACAAGCAGAGACTACGTAGATTGCGTCTTCTCTCCATGCTTCCAAGCTTTCCCTGCATAAAGCAATCTCTGTAACGTCGTAACTAACAGGGTTTCTTAGCAACCACCCGAATGCAGAAGCAGCGCTTATGTATTCGGGAACACAGTGTTCAATATAAGTGGTGTGTTTTCTTGTTTTTCTTGTGACTGGGAACAGATTATTTAATTTCTGAGTCGCATCGCAAGATCGGGCTATCAGTGTGGATGCCCGATCCTACCGTTGGCACAGCGTGCGAGAGCACACCGTGCCATCAAACACTGCATGTAATTTAACAGACTTTTGGCACAGGGACCAGTTTATTAGGTAGTTCATTTAGGTGGCACCGCGGGGTGAGGTTAATAAAATCACCATTTTTGTAATGCACATTAAATGGGTGTTTCCGATTTTAGGTTAATAATTCTTATAGGCTATAAACAACTTTTGAAGACTGTTTCATATAAAAAAAAATATAATAAATACAAAAAAAAAAATGAGTGTTTTGAGCAACTTTGTAATGTAGTTTTATTAAATTCATTTAACTTTTTAATACCCAGCTGCTTTGTATCCAGGATATATAGCAGCTGTATCCTGCACTAAAACCTGTATCCGTAAGGTCAGCAGGACTGACACGTTCGGTGACCGCGGGTCCTGCGTGTGTCTGACACGCAGGATCCAGCTGTTATCGATAACATCTAAGTTCATAAGCTAGATGTGTGATAACGGGTGGATCCTGCATGTCAGAGACACGTAGGAGCCGCTGTCATCAAACCAGGCAGTCCCGCTGACCTGACGGATTCAGGTTTCAGCGCACGATATAGCTGCTCTGTATCCAGAATACAAAGCAGCTGTATCTCAAATAAGTAAAAATTATTTTTAATAAAAATACTTTACAAAGTTGCTAAAAAAAAACAAAACATCTTTAAAGGTGTACATAGCCTTTTGTTTCAGAAGACTGAGGCCCGCTGGAGTACATAGTTAAGGTTAAAAAAAGACACCGGTCTATCAAGTCCAACCTATAATCCTACCGTTTTAACCCCTTAATGACCGGTCCTGAAAAGGCCTTAATGACAGCTCCATTTTTCTGTATTTACCGCTCTGCATTTCAGCAGCCATAACTTTTTTATTTTTTCATTGACGTGGCTATCTGAGGCCTCGTTTTATGTGGGAGAAATTGTATTTTTTTTTTTCACAGTTTGGGGTAGAACATTTTTTTTTTTTATGGCATGAATATAGGAAAAAGTGATTCTCGGCATAGTTTTTCTTGTTTGTGTTTTATACTGTTCACGTTCCACGCTAAATAACCTGTTAGATTAATTCTGCAGGTTATTAAGGTTGTTTAGATACCTAATGTGTAGGTTTTTTGTTTTTATTTAATGTAGGGGCAATAAAGTATATTTTATGCAAAATAATTACTTTTTGGGAAATTTTTTTGAAACATTTTTTAATAGATTTTTTGGTTACTTTTTTTAATCCCATTAAGGGATAACTTTATTTACAACTCTTTTTTTTTTATTTTTACTTATGTATTACGCTTGTATGCTAATACGTTATACTATGTCACTATGACACAGGCTGCTGTTAGGGCAGCACATAGTGTACCCTAACAGCAGGCTTACTAAACAGACATCCCTGGGGTCCTCTGTAGGTCCCCAGGGCTGACTGCAGAGTGATTCCCTGCTCTTTGATCACGTCACCGGGTTTCCAGTGACTCAATCAAAGAGGGGAGTTCCCTTTGATCGTGCCGCGGTCACGGACCATGGCGATCAAAGGGTTAAATAACTGTGGTCCGAATATTTTCCGACCCCCAGCTGTATTGATCAGGCTGCTCTAAGATCAGGAGCTGTTAGTTACAGCTCCTGCTTAAAGGATGAGCGTTCACAGGAGCGCTCATCAGCCTCTTCTACAGCAACGCCAAAAGACGTCGCTGTAGACAAAGCACCTGCACCGCCTGCCGTCAAAAGACAGTGGGCGGTCGTTAAGGGGTTAAACCAGAGGAAGGCAAAGCCCCCATGAGGCGCATGCCAATTGTTTTCATTAGGGGAAAAATTCCTCTCGATTCCAAATATGTTAATCGGAATAAATTCCTCGATGAACGTCCCATCCCCAGAATTTACCCATAACTTGTAATATATTTTTCAAGAGAGGCATCCATGCCCTCCTTGAACTTGCTCAATGAAGCAACCATCACAACATCTTGTGGCAGAGAGTCCCAAAGTCTCACTGCTCTAACAGTAAAGAATCACCATCTACGATTATGGTGAAACCTTCTTTCCTCTAGACCAGAGGTCCCCAACATTTTGGACCATGTGAGCCACCTCAAACTTAGTGATGGTCGCGAGCAACAATCCAAACCTGGAGAAACGTGTTGCGGAAGTAAAAATAATAATAAATAAATAATGGTACAAGTGGTATTTCATGTTTTAAGTGTATTTGTGCAGAAGAAAATACGTATTATGCCATTCAAATTGTCATGGTTCAGAAGTTAGGACATGACTTCAATGTAGTCATAACTCGAGGATCCTATCGTGAGCCACACAACTGGAGGTCGCAAACCACATATGGCTCCAACGCCAGTGGTTGGGGACCACTGCTCTAGCCATTCAGGATGCTCCCTTGTCATGGTTACAGGCCTAGATGTCAAGTCCTCCGATTTAGCAATCCACTTATCCCGGCTACCCTCCGTATCCGAACCAATGGAAGTACCCCCAACCTCCATCGACCTTTCCCACACATTTTTGATCAACGACTCCATTGACGAGGAGGATGGTAACCATTTTCCATCCCTTCTTGAACTATCAATCCATGACACTCCCTATTTTACAAACCCTACCTTACCTGATGACCATTCTTTCAGTCCTACAGAGGAGCGCAACATCACCCAGGGGCCCAACAACCCCAATACTGATTTGGCCACCTCGGTTTTTGATATTACATATGCAGCGGCATCTTTTTTAGGACTACCATCCCAGCTAGTCAGACCACCATTAACTCCCACCGTTGTGAGCAAGGATGTATTGATCCCTTACATCATGAGCCCCAAAGCTCAAACCATTACCAGTTTCTTCCCCAAAATCCAAAAAATCTCAACCAAAAGGAAACTAGGTACAGACCCAGAGGACGAAGAGGGGGCAAAAAACGCCACAAACCACCATCCATCCCTCAACAAAAAGAGGAATCTTGTCCAGCAATAAAAGTATTCAATCTGTCATTACATACTCTGAGCACTTATGAACATAGCCTCTTGAATAGAGGCCTCTCGTTTTGTCCTACATCTTCAACCAACAACTTTGAGCTTTTCATGGACCTCAACAGATTCACAAGAAAGCTCACCCTTACCAGACATTTTGCCATGACTAAACTCACCACCACACCCAGCACAACCATAGAAACATCTGAAAACCCAGTCTCACCTAGGGCCATTCCAGTGGAAGTCCACCCTAAATCAAATTTTTACCCAACCCACCACCAAGGCCCTATGATTGAAACCTTTGCGTCCCTGGTAAGCAATGAGTTTAGAACCCTAGATCTACCATCCCATTACCCTGACAACTTAACTATGCATGAAAGGAAGGCCATGAGGAACCTCCAAAAAAATCAGGACATCATAATTCGCCCGGCTGATAAAGGAGGGGGCATAGTCATCCAAGATAGAGAAAAATACCTCAAAGAGACTATGAGGATTCTGAGCAACACTACTTTCTATAGTAAATTGACCACAAACCCACTATCCACTTACATACTTGAATACCAGAACCTGATTGAGTCAGCTACCTCATCAGGATTGATTAATAAAAAAGAAAAACGGTTTCTTTCTGTTACATTTCCAAACATGCCCTTCATCTACCATCTACCTAAGATTCACAAATCACTAACAGATCCCCCCGGACGTCCCATTATCTCGGGAATAGGTTCCCTCACCAGCAACCTCTCACACTTTATTGACCTTCATCTCCAACCCCTAGTTCTCACCCTACCATCCCACCTCAAGGACTCCACACAACTAATCAGAGACTTAAACGACCTAAAGATTGACCCTTCAATATCACCAGTCTGTTTCTTGACAGCGGACGTAACCACATTGTACAGCAATATCCCACATGATAAAGGCATAGAAGTAGCTCACTCATTTCTTTCCCTAATCAACACTATTTCCAAACCCCAGGTTGATTTTCTAACAAACTGCATTGACTTCATTCTCAAACACAATATCTTCACTTTTGATAGCAACTTCTACCACCAAATAAAAGGGTGTGCAATGGGAAGCCGTTTTGCACCATCCTATGCAAACCTGTATATGGGGTCCTTCGAAAAAACATACATCCATGGCGAACACCCCTACAAAAGTAACATACTATTATACAAACGGTACATCGATGACCTGTTTCTAATATGGAAGGGCACTGAGGATGAAGCTGTGCGCTTCATCGAAACCCTAAATAAAAACAATTATGACCTAACATTTACATATACATTCTCCCCCACATCTATAGACTTTTTAGATCTCACCATCAATTACGACAACGACAACAATAAATTCATAACGAGAACACATTTCAAACAAGTTGATGTTAATAGCTATATTGACTTCAGAAGCGCTCACCACCGCCCCTGGTTGAAAAATATACCCTTTGGACAATTCAGGAGGATTAGGAAAAATTGCAGTACTGACAAAGATTTCAACAAAGAATGCTCAATCCTTGAAAAAAGATTCAAAGACAAAGGTTTCCCAACTAATCTTATAAAAGGCGCACGATCTAAAGCTTCAGAACTTACTCAAGTGTCCTGTTTGAACCCCTCCATTAAGAATTCCAAATTAGGTACCAATAGCTCTAATCTCAACTTCATCACCACTTACAACAGAGGCAATAAAACAATTAGGAACATTCTTTCCAAGCATTGGCACATCCTTAAAAACGATCCGTACCTGAAAGACACATTATTATGTAAACCGAATATCACCTTCAGACGATCCCTGACCCTCAAAAATATTCTGGCTCCCAGCAGAGTAAGAAAACATCCTATACCTCATACAAATTTTCTTTCCAACATAAAAGGGTCATATAAATGTGGACATTTACGTTGCCTGTGCTGCAATTCCATCAGCCATAAAAAACATGATTACACATCCACAGTCACCAAAGAAACCTTCACTATACAAACTCTCCTCAACTGTGGCAGTTCCTACGTTATCTATTTATTAGAGTGCCCTTGCCAGTTGCAATATATTGGAAGAACAACTCAATGTCTAAGAACCCGTGTTAACAACCATCGGTTTAATGTAAACACCGGTTACCTTAAACACAGCATTTCCCGACATTTCCTCCAAATGCATGATTGCCAATTTAATAAGATCAAAATCACACCAATAGAACATATCAATATTGATGTCCCAAACAGATTCAGCAAGTTAAAACAAAGGGAAAACTACTGGATTTTTAAAATGAATACACTTCACCCTTTGGGTCTAAATGACATCACAGAGTCCTCTTTGGACTAATTGATCTGACCGACTACGTAATAAATCATCAATGAGACACCTTGTAAAACTTCTTAAGTACTTTTCTAAATTTTTTTTAAATTTTTAAATAAATTTCAGTATTCCTTCACATCCCATCTCCAAACAGCATCCCAGTCATCACTCTATCTGGGCAATGACTATACATCACTCAATGTATATTTGCGTGTTTTTACTTATATTAAATCAATAATTCAATTCTCCTATATAAAAAAAGCACAATGTGCCAATTATGTTCAAAGAATACAGGTATGGACAACCGCACCACCACTATCCTTACCCCTTAAAACTGACCAGCGTTTCCTCTAAATAAAACGCTGACTAGTGACAAACTAACATATCAATCTTGGCCTTTAGCCCTAAGCCACATTTGATATTCCGTTTCACTCACCCTCCGCCCGATCTCCATATTTCTATTCGGTTTCAGGAGAGACGTTCTTAGTTCCCGGTCCCGTCCGAGCAGTTCCACGATCTTTCGCGCAATGCGGTTCACCATGCGTTCCATTCATTGTGGAGCACCTCGGCTTCCGTAACACATCTGGTTCCCGAGGCAACGTGTAAACATTGTAACTAACATACAGTATTACTTCCCAAACATAACATTTAACACTAACACATCAATAAAATCATGTCTACTCACCCCTATCTCCCAGATGACATTAATTAATGTTTCAAGTAATTGAATGATACCGGTCATTTATACACTGCACATGGTTTTAATCCACTTCGTTCCAAAATCAATTCTTGATAGGACGTACAGTCTTTTATTATTTATACTCTTTTATTTATGCATTAAAACCTTTATTTATATTTATATTGTATTAGATCGCTCCATCTGAACTTTGACCCGCTGATGTTTTTCGCGGTTTTTTACCTAATTGTCTAATCTGAACTGGCCCTATATAAACATGTGCCTTTTTTCCTGTATCTCTATGCCTGATGAAAGCGCCAGTTCGGCGCTGAAACGCGTTGCGATTAAACAGTTTACATAAACTCAAATCTGACTTCTGGATACTTACCTCGTCCACATTAAGCAGCAGCGCCGTTATAGATCCATTTGTTTTACCTGCATCTCTCGTATTATGCCATTCAAATTGTCATGGTTCAGAAGTTAGGACATGACTTCAATGTAGTCAATTTGGAAGTCTTATTGTAGTCAATGTGGTCATAACTCGAGGATCCTATCGTGAGCCACACAACTGGAGGTCGCAAACCACATATGGCTCCAACGCCAGTGGTTGGGGACCACTGCTCTAGCCATTCAGGATGCTCCCTTGTCATGGTTACAGGCCTAGATGTAAAAAGATCATTAGAAAGATCTCTGTACTGTTACTGTCCAATTATATATTTAAACTGGACACCATCGTATTCACTTGTCATCTGAGAGTAGAACTAGGTATGTACCGAACCGAAATCATTTACTTACAGCAAACTACTATCTTGAAAAAGTATATTAGAAAGTTACAGAAGTTTTTATTTATACAGTGATAAAACTCTATTTATCTAAATCCAGAAAACGTCTTAAGCTACTTATATCATTTGAAAAATGTGCCTCCAACATTGGCCTTTCAGCCATCTATGATATCATTTTTACTTCTAATCCTCGACATTGCTTTATTAGCATCAAAAGAAACATTGTGGGAGTCTTCTCAAGCAACAGGCATTTATGTAGTACAGCTATATTATGTGGTGTTGAGGCTGTCTAAAGCAAGGTGTCATGGCAAGTAGCGTGAGCAGTTCAGTACAGGGCCCTCTCCAACCATGGGCTCCATAACAGCGTGCGATGTCTCCAAGGTAGGTATGTCATATCATATTAGTGTTACATTGCTGTTTCCTTTTGCTGAAGGTCCAACGAGAAATGAAATTTTCAGTAGTTTTGTATGGAAACATACACAGTCGAGTCACGTTATTATGACCGCCTACTTTCGACGTCGGCAGCGCGTAGCCCATGAAGGAAGTGATGTGTCGTGGGCTGGCTTGGTGAGTATATAAGGTGTGCGATAGGCTGTCTGAACACATATCACTCGTTGCCATGGGTAAAAGGGGCAATTTATCAGAGTTGCAACAGGGGATGATTATTGGCTTTTGCGCTAAGGGTGGCAGTATTTATCAAACAGCCAGTTTGTGAACTGTTCACGTCTTGCTGTGGTGAAAATGTGTTGTGAATGGACAAATGGCACCATTGGGAATAACAGACGGGGAAACTGCCATTGATGTGAGAGGTGAACGTCTGCTACAAAGGCCGAACGATACGGTACAGTGGAGCAGCTCACCGTGAAAATCAACCAGGGGGCTACCAGACGTGAATCTAAAATAACAGTTCAGCCAACCCTACGACGTATGGGGCTCCGAAGCAGTCGGATGCTCACCGCTCCTATGTTAACAAAGGTGCATGGGGAAAAAAGGCTTCAATTTGCCGGCAGTATTGGAATTGGACCACCGATGATTGGCAAAGGGTTGCCTTCTCCGATGAGTCACATTTTCTGCTTCATCGAATGGATGGATGTTGGCGTGTCAGCAGCGTTATGGTCTGGGGAATTTTTTCATGCCATTCTCTGGGCCCACTCATCCGTATGGAAGGCACTCTGAACCACTTTTGGGTATGAATCCTTTGTTGCAGATCACGTCCACCCATTCATTCTGTTTGCCTTCCCTGGGGCAGATGGAATCTTCCAGCAAGATAATGCAACATGTCTCACAACTAGAAATGTCCGACAGTAGTTGAAAGAGCACAACCAAGACTTCCAAGTAGTTCCCTGGCCCACCTAATTCGCCAGACTTGAACCCAACTGAGCATCTGTGGGACCACCTCAATTGTCTTGTTCAGTCTATGGATTCTCCCCCATGCACCCTCCAGAAAATGTGGGATGCACTGCAGTCAGTATGACTCCAGATACCGGAGACAACCTACCAGCACCTTGAGTCACTCCTAGCCCGTCTAGCAGCTGTCCGCGCTGAACACGGCCGTTACTGTGGATATTAGCTGGTGGTCATAATAATGTGACTCGACTGTGCAACTAGATGTGCAATTCAAATTAAAAAGGCCTTGGCACGTTTTAGAATTTTTGTATTTGGCCATGAATATTTTCATCATAACCATTAGGGCTTTTACTAGAAAAATACATTCTCCATGATTTGGGCAAATCTCAAGCAATTATTCAACAAGATGTCCAAATGCAACGTTGTTAATGGAGATCGCACATGACCTCCATTCTTAACAAAGTGTCGTATTTTAATCTGGATTACGTGGCAGGAGTGAGCACTAGTAAGAAAAGCAATGCCTATCATTTATAAAAGTAGATTGTCACTGGTAGACGTTGACCAAAACTAGTACATGGTGAACAAAGTTTACCGCTCATATCCCACACAAGCTTTGTGCATTGATATGTGAAGTAGAAATGAATGCTATACAATAATATTTATATAGCGCACGAACGCTTTGCGTATGGTGCTTGCTAGTGTCTTATGTTTTGAGCTTGGACATAAATAATATAGATGTCCTCCCAAACTATTGTACTATGTAATTTGAAGTGAGGGTGCTAATGGAATGCTTTTTATTGTTTTAATGTGCCTTTTTGTTTGTTTCCAGATGAGGGCAGGCGAGCAGTTGACCAAGCGGGTGGTGCACAAATTGTAGTTGACCATTTGCGGTCAATATGCACATTAACAGATCCAGCAAATGAGAAGCTCATGACTGTCTTTTGTGGCATGCTGATGAACTATAGCAATGAGAATGGTAAACTAACTGCTTTATCCACACACCATAAAGGCAGCTTAGTCACTGAGGTCGTGTCAAAGCTATCCTCACTAAATGTAGTTCACTAATGTATATTGTAGATGTTTAAATAGAAAAAAAAAAGGGCCTGTGTATTACTGGAGGCCATTCAGCGGAGGTTTGTACTATAATAACATCTTTTATTTTTATTTTCCAAAACATGTCCCGATAGCTTCTTAAATCTGGTGTCAGAAATGTAGGAGAATCGTGAAGTGTTAACTACAAGATAATTCACTCTACTATGCTTTTTATTCAACTTTGAACATTGTTCTGCCAGATGGACGTGCAGTGAATCTCAGAAGCAATCTGTTCTGTGCCCTGCTGTTCTCTAGCAAATTTAATATGGTTATTCAAATCTTTATTTTTTTCCATATTCCGATTTATGTCCTTATCCATTGTTATTTTCCCCTAGGTGGCGCAAGTGTGCATTTAAATTGTTTATATCGTAGGATTGCATTGCCTGTATTGGTACCTGACAAAAAATTTCCTTTTTTGAGTGGAATGACATTGGAAAAAAATTTGTTATTACTCTGAGGCTATGTTCACACGGAGTATTTTGGGGGAGGAATATCTGCCTCAAAGTTCCAAACGGAATTTTGAGGCAGATATTCCTCCCCCAAAATACTCCGTGTGAACAGCAATTATCGCGCCGTTTTTCGCCCGCGGCCATTGAGCGCCGCGGGCATAAAACAGCGAGATATACGCTTTCTCCTGCCTCCCATTGAAGTCCATGGGAGGTCGGAGGCGGAAGCGCCCGAAGATAGGGCATGTCGCTTCTTTTTCCCGCGAGGCAGTTTTACTGCTCGCGGGAAAAAGACGCCGACGCCTCCCATTGAAATCAATGGGAGGCGTTCTCGGGCCGTTTCTGCCGAGTTTTGCGACGCGGTTTCCGCGTCAAAAAACTCGGCAAAAGACCCCGTGTGAACATAGCCTGACACTGTATTTTGTTTCTAAATCAAATTTATATGTGGCTTTATTGCCAGCTTGCAATTTTTCCTTAATTTCAATATTATTTCTATAGCAGCAACATATTTGTGAATTGCAGTGAGATCATACAAAAGCACAAATTAAAAGACCGACATTGTAGACCGGTTTTGAACAAAAGTCTCCAGTAAATCGTAAGTCAAGTAGTCTGCTAAATGAGAATTTCGAGGCCCATTTACAAGTGCCGAAATTTGGCCGCACAAGCGCTTGTTCTCAATCATGGGCCGGTTTAAAAACGTATCAACGGTCTTTTATACATCCAAAAGAAAAAAAATCATGGTTTTTGGCAGCAAATCTCACCGTGTAAACCGGGGATGTGCTGCAGACAATGATGCAAACTGACTGGGGACTGAACAATCATATTAATGTTCACTTGTCCCCATAGAGTTTGCATTGGCCCATGTAAAGGGCCTTTAAACGAGGGCCAATCAAATTGTTATATTGTCGATTGGCGCTTGTAAGGAGCAGAAATGTGCCCATGTAAAGCATTTATAATCGAATTAAAGGGGTTTCTCTAGGATATGCCATACTTTCATGATCATTGGAGGTCTTAGCAATCTTCAGAATGAAGGGACCACCTCGCTAAAAGCACAGCGGCCACTTTGGATTATTTTCCTTGCACAGCGCCACTCCTGACCCCGAAATGTGCAGGTACTGAAACACAGCCCCATCCACATATGTATTGCAGTTTTCTGCACAGTGCCTGATCAGGAACAGTGTTCAAAAGAAGTGCCACTCCTTTGTTCTAGGGATAGGTGGGGGTGCCAGTGGTTGAACCCACACCTCTCATACTGATCACCAAGTTTTGCATATCCTAGTGATATACCATCATTTACTGTCCTTGGACTTCCTCTCTTAGGCTGGGTTCACACGACCTATTTTCAGACGTAATGGAGGCGTTTTACGCCTCGAATTACGTCTGAAAAAACGCCTTCAATACGTCAGCAAACATGTGCCCATTACTTTCAATGGGCTTTACGATGTACTGTGCCGACGACCTGTCATTTTACGCGTCGCTGTCAAAAGACGGCGCGTAAAATTACAGCCTCGTCAAAAGAAGTGAAGGACACTTCTTGGGACGTAATTGGAGCCGTTTTTCATTGACTCCAATGAAGAACAGCTCCAAATTACGTCCGTAAAAGACGCCCCGCAAAACGCGAGTACATGCAATTACGTCTGAAATTCAGGAGCTGTTTTCTCCTCAAAACAGCTCCGTAATTTCAGATGTAAATGCAGTTATCGTGTGCACATACTCTAAAGTGTGACTCCAGTTTTGCTAATACTTGCCTCAAACCGTATACAATTTTATGAATTGCACCTCAGGATCCGATGTCAAACTACCAACCTCCGCTTGCTAAGAACAACGTTTGGGTTTGTCGTCCGAGTCTGAGGAGCAAATGTCAGAATTTTAAGTGGTATGCAACAAATCTTAGCAAGAATGGACTTAACTTACAAGTCGTAAAAGCTCAATTGTTACCTTTCACCATTAGTACTTCTATTAATATAGTAGACATGTGCTCTGTGCACACAGCAAAGCCCTTCGTTGCTTATACCAGTAGGGCACACTGGTTCCGTGTGACATCCGTGTATGGTGCGTGTCTGCATTTTTTACACGCGTATGTCATCCGTATGTCACGCGTTTTTTACGTCCGCAAAGTAAACTGAAGGAGGTGGTTTTCTTCTTCTCATCATTCCTTTAGCAACAGTTGCGTGAATCACACACAGCACACGGATGTGCGTCTGTGTGCTGTCCGTGATTTTCACGCACCCATTGACTTCAATGGGTGCGTGATGCGCAAAAAACGCACAAGTATAGGACATGCAGTGAGTTTCACGCAGCAGACACCCATTGACTTGCATAGGTCCGTGTGACGTCCGTTATTCTCACACGCGTAACACGGACGTGAAATACGCTCGTGTGAATTAGGCCTAATGAAGTGGAAAGTGCCTGTTACTCATGTTACATAGCAGAGCTGTTGATGAAGTCTTTAGATCAGTATAAAGTGTTCTTTTCTTTCTTGTGCTACACGTTTTATACTTTTTACCACTGCCGACTGCATCATTTTTAACACACCAAGTTAACACATTGTTTCTAGCATAATCCTGCTTATAACAACATTTCATAGTTAATATCTGCATTAAAAACTGAGCAACTTTGCAAATAGTTTAGGTAACCTATACACTGAGGTATCAGGAAAACCGTTATGAATTTAGCCTTCGATATGAATAGAATCATGTAAAATGGATCAGTACATGATTGGTAACCTAAAGTATCAGCAAAGTTACTCTATTTTCGTGAACACTTTAACAATTACGTTTTTTTTAAAGTATTGCAGTTTTCTGTACCTCCAGTTAAAAACTGTCATAGAGACCTGCCAGAAATTGTCATCAGTGGGGATCCCGGTTCTAAGACTCTTATTCAGTAGAATGAAGCTTCTAAAGCAGTAGGTTGAGTTCTTAGCAGCTCTGTCTCATGCTGGCTCAAGATTATAATGCAAGTCTATAAGCAGTTTTCAGAAACCCAGCTATCCGCTTCATTGAGCCTTTTAGTAGCTTTTAGCTAACAGTGCGGTTCTCGGAGTCCATATCCTCACTAATGAAACCTTCTGATGTGTCTCTATGGTATATTTGACGTTTTCTGAAATGAGGTACACTTTAAGTATGTTCACTGTAAGAAAACCTATAGAAGGTAACCGGACAAGTAAAAAAATTCAGTGTAGTCAACCAGTATGTATCTGCACAGTGATGCTCTTTGCCACCTGCTGTGGAGGGAACTGCAACACCATTCACTTGAATAGAACTCTATTGTAATTCCCTGAACAGCGAGTGGCCGGGAGCACTGCTGCTCAAGAGAAAAGCCTGAAGGGACCTCTGTCCGTTAATTCTAGGGATCGGCGGGAATCCCAAAGGTTGGATCTCCACCTCATCATAATGTGTGGCATATCCTAGCGCTATGCCAGAACATTCTCAGATGGGGATACCCCTTTATTGCACTATATGTATTGTTGAAGTTTTATTTTCATTTTGTCTGGTTATCAGTTTGCTCTGTTTGTACTGAAAACTTGAAATATTTAAAGCTACAATATAAACAAAACATGTAGATGTTGCTGTAATTAATATCCCCGACCTATGTAACAAATCTGCTCCGCTGGTGTGGCACCGCCACGCTGCGTCAGCGCTGGGCTTTGAATGAGCTGACGCTGCGCTCATCCTATCTCCTAGCTTGGCCGCTTGGGAAACTTTGTTTACCTGACAACCAGGAATGCTACAAAGGGGTAATTGGCGCTGCAGCAAGCCGCATGCGTCCACGAGGACATTGCATATATTGCTGCATGAGGTTGAGTGCACACTATTCTCTTTTCTTACAACATTAGCAACTACACATACATTTATACACAGTGAGCAGACAACCGGGCTTATTATGCATGAGCCGTTTAGAAAGAAATGAGTCGGACAGTGGAAAAATACAGGCGTCCGTGTCAGACGTTTGGATAATTGACTTTACAGCCCTTCCTGAAGCATCATTTTGCAGGGAAACTCTGTGAAGAACCCCCCCCCCCCCCCCCATCGCTTACCTTGTGCTACAGCCAGTTCATTCTAAGGATCGGTCGCTGTCCTGGCAGTCAGATGCCCGTGATCAGTAAGTTGATGGCATATCCTAGCAATATGCGTTTACTTACTATGGTGGGAAAACCCCTCTTAGTGTAATTGTACAGTAATATACAAATGCATTTGTTTTTACTGCTTATTGGAATAACTGCATCTCCAGGTCTGCCTTTAGTCCAGTTTAAACCCTTTGTTTGGTCAGCATTGTAAATTTGTGCACAGAACTGATTTTTGTGTTTTATTATTCGTGTATAAGGACACAAAATAAAAGCCACTGAATGGTGTAGAGTTGTATAGTTTGTGCTTTTTTCCAACTCCTATCTTTATATTTTCTATTAATTGTATATTATTTAAAGGCTATGGAAACCTTTGTGCATGAAAAAAATCAATATACATGCATACATCTTACTAAGTCACTGCAGAACAAAAAGTTGCACTTAGCTTTTTTTTTGCATTGAGCTTTCCTTTTTATGGCTTCAGCAATGGTCATATTCAGTTTGAAACTTTTCTCTATTCAAACTTCTTCTCTAGGGGCGTTCCCCAGCTCTGGTCACATCTTCTCTAGGGGCGTTCCCCAGCTCTGGTCACATGTTCCCTAGGGGCGTTCCCCAGCATTGGTCACATGTTCTCTTCTCTAGGGGCGTTCACCTGCACTGGTCACATTCTCTCTAGGGGCGTTCCCCAGCTCTGGTCATATGTTCTCTAGGGGCATTCCCCAGCATTGGTCACATGTTCTCTTCTCTAGGGGCGTTCCCTAGCTCTGGTCACATGTTCTCTAGGGTTGCTCCCCAGCACTGGTCACTTGTTCTCTTCTATAGGGGCATTCCCCAGCACTGGTCACGTGTTCTCTAGGAGTGTTCCCCAGCACTGGTCACATGTTCTCTAGGGGCGTTCCCCAGCTCTGGTCACATGTTCTCCAGGGGCGTTCCCCAGCACTGGTCACATGTTCTCTCGGGGTGTTCCCCAGCACTGGTCACATGTTCTCTAGGAGTGTTCCCCAGCACTGGTCACATGTTCTCTAGGGGTGTTCCCCAGCTCTGGTCACATGTTCTCCAGGGGCGTTCCCCAGCACTGGTCACATGTTCTCTAGGGGTGTTCCCCAGCTCTGGTCACAAGTTCTCTTCCCTGGGGGTGTTCCCCAGCACTGGTCACATGTCCTCTTCTCTGGCTGTGTGGATTTGTCCTGCAGGAGCACAGCCTTCTCTCAGCTCTCCCCCCTCCCATCTGCTGCTCTGCGGCTGTTTTGCATAACCACTCCCACACAGTTTGACAGAGTGTCTATGTATTTCCCATGCTCCCCCTCTGATCTTCTGCTCATGATCTCACTACACTACAGCTCTCTGATAACACAGGGCACATGCCTAGCTATCTGGGGTTGGGAGAGATCGCTGGGCATACACTGTAGTCCTCAGTGAAGAGGAGAACGTGGCTGCTAAATAACTGAAGAGAAACTGTTCCCACCTGCACAGCACACACCAGTGAGTAGGACCTTGCACATGTGCAGATGTCACACTAAATGCTCGTACATGAGTCCACAGAGGAGGAGTTGCTCGGTTTGCTGTCAGGGAGCTGACTGACAGATCAGAGAGAGAACTGAATACAGTAGCTGGCCATGTACTGAAATACACTGCAGCTACAGAAGACAAACCGTAAACAATTTTTAATTTAAAAATGTTTTCGTTTGTAAAAAACATGCAATGCAAGTTTGTAAAAAAAAAACCTGTGCAAAGGTGTACATAGCCTTTAAAGAGAAGAGAACCTTCCACTACCCCAGACCTGTGCAGCTGAGTGCACCATCTTATAGGCACTATTGCACAGACCTTGGGGCACTTTGAATTAGCTGTGTAGTCTAAGCTCTTCTGGAGATATCTGTGGCGTTATAATTGGCGCCCGATATGTAAATTAGCCCTTGTACTGGCTGGGGGCGTGATAGTCAGAGCTCTGACACTGTCCAATCAGCTGCGGACAGTGTCAGAGCGGTTTCTGCTGTGAGATCTCTCTGCTGCGTGTCTGTGTGTGTGCTCGCGCTCTCCTCCTCTCTTGCAAGATCAGAGTCTTCTAATCGCTTGCTGACCGTAGCAGGAGAGAGGAGGAGAGCACGTGTGCGCACATGCAGCAGGTAGATCACACAGTAGAAGCCGTTCTGACACTCCGCAGCTGATTGGACAGTGTCCGAGCTCTGACTATGATGCCCCCTGCCCTTTCATGTTTAGAAACGCCCCTCTGACAGTACAGGGGCTAAGCTACATATCAGGCGCCAATTATAACGGCACTGATCTCTCCAGAATGGCTTAGACTACACCGCTAATTCAAAGTGCCCCCCTAAAGTCTGTGCAGCAGCGCCTATAAGATGGTGCACTCAGCTGAACAGGTCTGGGGTAGTGAAAGGTTCTCTTTAGTTTTGTAATTATGTTAATATGAAACTGATAAAATGTTCGCAAAGTCCGCTTTTTCTTCTAAGCTGTTCAGGGATGTTCCCACCTAAGAATTCTATGGCATATTGCTAGGATATGCCAGAACATTCTGATCAGAGGTCCCCACTGATCCCTAGAACTGCACTATGGCCTCTATATTCTGACCATTGTGTGGGTACCTGCAGTTACGAAGTGATGGCATATCCTAGAAATATATCGTCATATCCTATAGTGGGAAAACCTCTTTAATTCCATCTAAAGTTAAGAATCATGTGTTTCCTGTTTATTATATATTTTGTTTGCTACTTTTCGTTAACTTCATGCTTTTATGTTTAACATTTGATGGTTATGCTTTTTGTGCACAATTAACCATGCATTTCGATTTTTAAGGAAAAGTTTCTTGTTTTATAATAACTAAAGGCCTATTTACGTGTACAATGTTACACAAATAACCACGCTTATTTTTATTCAAGCCTGATCTGTCATTTATGCTTCACTCCGTTACTAAATTTGACACAAAGGCATTCTTGTTGTACCAATTATCAATACATATAAATTGGCCTTGAACATGCACTATTTGTATTTTCTTTGCTGTTTTTAGACGTTAAAGGGTTTCTCAGGAAATATATAAGTGTTGTCTGGTTAAGAAAAACACTGAATTCTGTGTTAATAGAATGGACTCCCTCATTCAGGACGCTCATTCAGGACCCTCATCTATTAATCAGAGGGGAGATCGACTACAAAAAGTGTCTTTCCCTCCAGAGGATCCGGCACGTTTTCCCTGTGGTAGCAGGGAAATTGAATACTTGTTGCCCGTTTCCCCCACAAAGTACATCTGTTCTCTTGGGACCCCAGCAGCAGGACTCCCTGTCATAAGTTTATCTTCGGGGGACCCTCATAATAAAAGGACTGTCCAAAGCACAGGAGGCAAATTTATGTTACAGTATAAAGAGTGCTTATCCTGAACACTGGTTCCATGGCAGATTAGTCTAGAAGCGAATCCCTTTAGTAAAGTATTATGTCTCAACGTATATGATGTGCTATTGTTTAATGAGACTGTTAATGGTATTCCATCTTTAACCAGTAATCACGTTTTATTGTTTTAGATCTGTGGCAGTAGGTACGAGACTACTTGGAATGGGAG